>NC_086171.1:26254293-27670336 GCF_023053635.1 Elgaria multicarinata webbii | reverse complement strand
TTGATTGAAAAGATGGAATATGGGGAATTGCAATAATGCCTCTTTAAGTGTTGTGGTTTTTTGTTTTTTAAAATCTAACCTCCATTTCTAGAAAAAGTATGAAGAGAAATTGGCCTGAAGACTTGCTTTTTATAATGGGCACATGATAGAGATGAGGCTTCAGAGACATTTTATTAAGGGATATCCTTGGAGCAAGCTATTACACATTACAATGATATTTCTGCAGTTCTTGCTACTTACAAAGTAAGGCGGGAGGTGACCTCTTGCAGTAGTGAACAGGACATTGGATGCCTAGTTAACAGTTGAAGATGTGGAAGAGTCTGGTTAAGACTTCTGTGTCTACAGGATTGCAATAGACCTCACTGCTGAGTAGGAATAATTATGTTTCTTTTTGTTGTGGGCAGGAAGAATGGGTTTGTGAACTATTTAAGCAGAAACCTCACCAGCTTTCCTTCAGACTTCACCCACTTGAAAGTTATCACAGAACTAGAAGGTAGTTATCAGTAGAAAATGTATTGGGAACATGGTTCACTAGCTTTTCTCCCTCTTGAGATCTCCAGCTGCTGATGGCTGAGGCCAGTTTGAAGCAAGGGATGGGATGTAGTGACAACAATTGCCAAGCTTAACTTAAATAAATCAAAAGTGAAAGAAGGGCATTGAGTCAAGATTTAAATTGACAGAGACAGTGCTCCAGGTTTTCCAAGCTGCCACAACCAAATGCAGCCACAGACTTTAGAGCCAATGGGGCAATGAAAATAACACTGTCTATTGGATTACTTGTTTGGGCCTTCAGCAAGTGACTTTACTGACCTTGCTTATTAATACAACTTCACATTTATAAAGCAACTTCGTATCATCACATTTTAAAAAAAATCTTGGCAATATTTCGAGTGTTTACAGTAGCTTCTTGGCTCTCACATCAATAACAGAAACGAGATATTTATACGAATAGACTCCTGAGAAACTTCAGCCAGCAACATTTCTATCTCAGAACCTTTATTTTATTTTTTGTGGCCTCTGCAGTCACACACATAGTTAAACTTTGGAATTCACTTCCACAAGACGTAGCGATAGTCACCAATTTGGATGATTTTAAATGGGGATTGGGCAAATTCATGGAGGTTAAAGTGAACAATGGCTTTTAATCCTGATGGCAGTATGCAACCCCCAGTATCAGAGGCAGTATGTCTATGTACTCCAGTTGCCGGGGAACCTGGATGGGAGAGTGTTGTTGCTCTCATGTCCAGCTTGTGGGTTTCCTATGGGCAGCTGGTTTTGCCACTGAGAACAGAATGCTGGACTAGATGGACTCATGGTCTGATCCAGCATGGCTCTTAATGTTTTCATGTAGCAGTTGATGGAGGGAGGAGCCTAATGGAGATGGCTTCTTAGGAAAGCTGATGGTTAGCCAAAGTGCCTGACTCCAGTGGTATCTGACACAAAATTGGGTGGGATAGCTAATACCCTGGAAGACAGAAACAAACTTCAAAGTGATCTTGATAGGCTGGAGTGCTGGGCTGAAAACAACAGGATGGAATTTAATAGGGATAAATGCCAAGTACTACATTTAGGAAATAGAAACCAAAGGCACAGTTACAAGATGGGGGATACTTGGCTCAGCAATACTACAAACGAGAAGGATCTTGGAATTGTTGTAGATTGCAAGCTGAATATAAGCCAACAGTGCGATATGGCTGCAAGAAAGGCCAATGCTATTTTGGGCTGCATTAATAGAAGTATAGCTTCCAAATCACGTGAGGTACTGGTTCCTCTCTATTCGGCCCTGGTTAGACCTCATCTAGAGTATTGCGTCCAGTTCTGGGCTCCACAATTCAAGAAGGACGCAGACAAGCTGGAGCGGGTTCAGAGGAGGGCAACCAGGATGATCAGGGGTCTGGAAACAAAGCCCTATGAAGAGAGACTGAAAGAACTGGGCATGTTTAGCCTGGAGAAGAGAAGATGGAGGGGAGACATGATAGCACTCTTCAAATACTTAAAAGGTTGTCACACAGAGGGCCAAGATCTCTTCTCGATCCTCCCAGAGTGCAGGACACGGAATAATGGACTCAAGTTAAAGGAAGCCAGATTCCAGCTGGACATCAGGAAAAACTTCCTGACTGTTAGAGCAGTGCGACAATGGAATCAGTTACCTAGGGAGGTTGTGGGCTCTCCCACACTAGAGGCCTTCAAGAGGCAGCTGGACAAGCATCTGTCGGGGATGCTTTAGGGTGGATTCCTGCATTGAGCAGGGGGTTGGACTCGATGGCCTTGTAGGCCCCTTCTAACTCTGCTATTCTATGATTCTATGTTTTATTAATTGTAATCTCTTCTAGCTAGGAGCAGGTCTTTGTATCCATAGAAACGGAACGTTCTTTAATGCCAGCAGCATCTTTGGGGAAAGTAGGCAAAAGAGGAGCAGGCTGTTTAAATTATTGAAGGACTAAAAAGCATTTCTTTCACGGCTGCCTCTTTTCTAATTGAGGGTGATAAATAATGGATGGGAACAAAACATTGAGACTTGCAAACTTAGATTTCCTTTGAAAGCCCTTGGAAGACCATCATTGATGATGGATCTTTAAAATACTGCCCCTAGGGTCCATCGATAGTTTAAAACTTGAATAGGGGGTTCTATTCCCCCACTTCCTCCGGTGGAGCAGGGCTCCTGTGGTTTTAAGAGCTGCAGAAATCCAGTACTTGGGTTTTTTCCTCTGATGCACTTGTTCAAAGCACACGTATTTGGCAACCCTCATTCAGAAAAGTGCTAAGTGTTCCTATTATGGTTTCCAAATATCTGGTGGGGGAAATCAGTTGAAGTAAATGGCTACAGCCCTTGAAATGGCCCTTCCCCAACCTGGTGACCTTTGGATGTGTTGGACTCCCATCAGCCCAAGTCAACAAGGCCAACTGTCAGGAATGCTGTGACAGTCCAAAACATCTGGAGGGCACCAGCCTGCCTTAAATGCCTTTCTTCTACTCAATACTGATTCTGCTCAGAGTAGAGCTCTAGTTCAGAGACCGTACCCAACATTTGGTAAGAAAGAAAGAAAAGTGTAAATTATGTAGCTTCTTGTTTCATATTGAAAGTGGCACTTGTGATCAAAAAGGAAGGTAGTCTAATTGGTCTTGTGTTGCAGTGCTGCCAACCTTTAGCTAGCTACTACAACAGCCTTTCTCAACCTGGGGCGCTCCAGATGTGTTGGACTACAACTCCCAGAATGCCCCAGCCAGCTCTGCTGGCTGGGGCATTCTGGGAGATGCAGTCCAACACATCTGGAGAGCCCCAGGTTGAGAAAGGCTGTACTACAACCATCTCCTATAGCAGTGCAACTAGACATTGTCTTTCCTTGCGCTCACCTTCTCTGTGAAGCCTTTGGTATAACCCCTGGTTCCTCATATCCCACTGTAACTAAGATGAAGTATATGAAACTGAAATTAATATATATTATCTCAGTCTGCTGACATTTTCCTCTACCACCCTCATCACACTTTAGATAGGAATCTCCTTGGCCATGAACTGTGTTCATAAAGCACCAATTCACATTGGTGGCGCTATATTAATAACGGAGAATATGGCTGTGACAGATGATATACACCTTTGTTTTGCCACAGAGATATAAAAAACTATTGATCAAAGGGTTGCCCTGGAAGTAAATCATCATTGTGGAAGTGGTGGTGGTTGCTTGCGCAATGGAATTGGGGTGTAAGAGAATCGACAGCAGCGGAAACACCCCATTGGATTCTGCCTTGAGATATCTACTTTCAGATATCTGTCTGAAAGATTTGTGCAAAATAATCACGGTGCTCTTGTTCGCATAATTAGACGTTGGCATGTGCTGAACAAATAGAAGAGACATTTATTTTCTTACTCTGCAGGGAGGAGTTCAGCCTATTTATTTAGTGCATAACATCCTTTCCAGAAACATTTCAGTTTTTTCTTGGTTTCAGATCTTGCATATCAGCAGATTGATCTGTGTGTGTACTGTTACATGACCGGTGTCTGTATTGTTACATGACCAAAGCAAAAGCGCTACTGTGTCCTGCATGGCAGCTGAAGGCCAGTCCTGTTGGCCTCCTCTGTCTGCCCCAACAGCATCACCCCTTGCAGAGAATGAGCACAATGGAATATAATAGAACAGCCACTCGGGCGTATTAATCTTTGCGTCAGGTCGCTGAATGGAAACAAGGCAAGCATTGTCCCTCTAGGGGACAAGAGGAGCTTGGAGAGAAATGCAGGGAATAAAGATCACAACCAAATCATGCCCACTTGGGAGAGAAGGCAGAAAGGGAAATAACATTTTTTTCCTAATTTTGAAAATCATTTTCAGGCTTGTGTAAACACTTAGTGCTTTTATCGCTGGAAAGAAATGAGTCTACAGAGCCTTTTGCAGAAGAGAGCATCAGTTCATCAGTGCCTTTTGGCATTGTCTCGGAGAATTAGGTATGCACTAATTCACACCATTAAGGGGTTAACAATTGTAAGGCTGCTGCTTTACGAAGTCACCCTCACCAGCATGTGCAACATTCAGTGACATCTATCTGAACCTACACCAACTTCAATTAGTGCAAAATTGAGTATGGTCAGGAAGTGCTGTGTATCACAGGCTGGGTTTTGTTTCTTTTGCATGCAATTTTACACAATGGCACCTACTCAGGGTGGGTTTGCTTTGTGTGGTTGTTTAAATGACAGCAGAGAGGGACAATCAGCATAATCTTTAATCGCTATGAAGAGAATTTTGAGAAAGTATTTTGGTTAGTTCAGCTGCCTTTCAGAGTGGGTCTTCCTCCCAAAGCAACGTCCGGAAATTGAGAGCACAATTCTACGCATGTCTACTCAGAACCCCCACGACATAATAATAATAATAATAATAATAATAATAATAATAATAATAATAATAATAATAATAATAATAGTAATAGTAATAATAATAAATGAAACTCACCCCCAGGCAAGTGTGTATAGGATTGCAGCATAAGTAATTTAAATGCACTGCAGCAAAATGGCAGAAAATGCATTTATTAAGGTACTCTTAATTTTCAAGGTCAATTTTGACAGTGAGTGGAGGGATGAAGTTGTGAGTGGGGTGTTGGATGGTGCTGGGGCTTATTGGTATGAAATGAAAGGAAGAAAAAAGTTCAGCATACATTCCAAAAGCACCAGAAAATGCATTTTGCTACGCATGCACTGTTAATGCAATACTATTTTGCTTGGGGAAGCTTATCCTTTTCCACAAATCACTGCAAACTATCAAACTCTTTTTTTGAATTTGGCATTTCACTTCTACAACTACGGCCAATATGTTGGCAGTTTTAACCTTGGGTCTATACACTGCTTTTGCTACTGCTTTCCCCAAAAAAACACAGCCAGGAAAATTCGCCATGCCGTTATCACACAGTGGTAATGTGCAGTAAATATAGAGTAACTGAAAAGCTCCAAAAATATTTTTTTTGTTTTCTGACAACTGTGCAACATTGTAGCTTTAAAAGCCTACAGCTGTGCAGCTACTGTTCATTACATTTATGCATTATACATAATAACTGTCCTTATTTCATTCCAGAATCAGACTTTAATGTTGCCATGGTGGCCATTACTAAATATTAACCTGGAGACCCACCCCCCTGTATTCTCATGCCTACCCTGCACTGGAATCCACCCCCTAACTATGCCTATTCTCTTAATCCAAACTGAAGCCACCATTGACACACACACACACACACACACACACACAAACAACATTGGAGCAAAGTAAAAACTTGTGGTAAACAGGACATTGCAAATGCACAGGTTCACAGCGAATACAACAGTGTGGCTGCAAATTGGCAGCTGTGTCATATAAATGGAGTACAACTGTGCAGCCATGATGGAGTATATATATATACAGTGTGTAGACAGGGCCCTTGTGACAATTAAAAAATCATGCCATATGGCACTTCACAATGGAGGCAAGAATAAACATAGAAAGTATACACAGTGGGGCTGTTCACATGGTGCGATAGCCCATCCTGGGTTAGTTAACTCACGGTGAGGCTGTAGTGTGTGTGGCTGCCATTTTGAATATGCAACCCCCGCTCAGGGTTTGTGTTGTGTGAACCTGGCAAGTGTGGGTAATGAGAGTGTGAACAGTCCCCCTGCATATCCTTTCCATATTTATTCCGACCTCTGTTTCTCCTCTTCTGCTGTGATTTATAGATTGTGAAATGCCATACTCAGATGTTTAACTCCTGCATACCCCATGTTTGCTGGGTTCCCATGACATAATGAACCCTGTGCAGGGTTGGATAGGCAACCTGTCACCCACGGCATCTCATCTTAACCTGGTCAGGTATTTCAGTCTACATTTACTTGGGATTAGTTACAGGAGGGTAGGCCTGGGGAGCCTCTGGCCTGTGGGTCAAATACAGCCCAAGTGGGTTCCCCATAAGGCCTGCCAGCTGTGTAAATAATGTGCTGTTGATCTAAATATTTGGTTTGGACTTAAATGGTATTTTAAAAATAAATCCCACTGCAAGCCACATGGGGGAGTGGTGTATCAATGATGATCTAACAGAAATTGGGGAGGAACGGAGCTTCCAGCCCTTGGTTCCCTTGCTGTAGGTGACCACAGTCCTGGAGATGGGGTGGGAACTCTTGAATTCTCCCATCTTCACACTAGATGGTCCCTAAAGTGATCAATGAAATCAAACCCTCAATTTTTCTTATTTTCCCATTCATTCTCTCTAGCATGTAATAACAAATACTGCTGCTGCTGTTGATATATGGTAAAAAAAACACCCAACAACCAACAACATCTCAAATTATTATTATTATTATTATTATTATTATTATTATTATTATTATTTATTTATATAGCACCATCAATGTACATGGTGCTGTACAGATAACACAGTAAATAGCAAGACCCTGCCGCATAGGCTTACAATCTCAAACTAACAGGGACTAATATGCAATGTAATTATTGTAAAATTAGCCAAATATAAAAGCGGCATATTCACTAATTGGCACAGTTACTTCAGTATGATCAGGGCTGGTTCCAGACTATTTTGCGCCCTAGGCAAGGTGAGCTACTTTCACACACACCCCAACCCCAAAAATGCCAACTTTGATTTTTAAGAACATATGTTTCCTGGAAAAAATAAGAAGCACAAAACTTGAAACTGCTAAATTTATTTTAAAGTGCAAGAAATACGTCATGCCAATTATAGCAAACAAATTGGAAAGGAACATCTATGGGTCTAAAATGCATTATTTAATAGGAATATCACCTCCAAATCATCCCCCCCCAACTCACACACGCACACACACACTCAGCATCACTCACTCCAAACAAACACACGCATGAACACATGCATTCACTCAAAGACCCCATGCACCCCATTCACCCATACATTCTCTCTCTCTCTCTCTTCTGGGCGCGTTCCAGAAGTCCGAACGTGGAGCCGCCCCACCCCCACCGCAGTGTCCCTGGCTTCGCTTCAGCTGGGCGGGGGCCATCTCGTCTGCCCAGGCCTAGCTGAATCCTCAGGCCAGGCTGGCTCGCAGCCAACGCGCGTGAGTGCTGCGCTGTGCCCAGCGCCCCTCTTAGCTTGGCGCTCTAGGCGGCTGCCTGGGTGGCCTCTGTGGTAGCACCGGCCCTGAGTATGATTGAGAGAGCTGTGCAAAGTTGCCTGTACAAGGGGTCTATGTGCACCAAGGGGAAAGTTGTTTGAGCTGTCATAAGAAGGGCATGCTGTGTTTAATAAGACAAAATTATTTTGTCTTCCCAATTATCTATGAAGGAATACATTTTGGAAATATAAAAATAGATCATTTAAGTATCATGTAGTTAAGATTCTGTGGAGAACTAAAGTCCAAGACAATTTTGAGGACCCTTTTAAATAGCTGTAAGAAGTCTTACTCCTCTATCTACATCTGAACTGCAATAAATCCAGTGGTTGAGGTCATATTCCTTCCATTCTGTGCATGTAAAAAAAAAAATCCCCCTTTCACCAAACAAAATCTGGTCAGTGAAGTTCTCTGGAGGCTGCCTTCACAGTGCCGAATTGGTGCTCTTGCACCGCCAAAACCTGCTGCAGGATGGCAGTGAATAATCACTGGGGGAGGCAGCTGGGGGCTTTCCAGGACAGATTGCAGAAGAGCCGTACTGACCTTTCTCAGGAAGGAAAAGTCGGGGTAAGTCCCCGACTTTTCAGCTGTGGATCTTTGGCTCTTTGCCCCAGAGTGGCTCTAAATTGGTGGCTGTGTGGATTCGTAACCACCCAGGGACAAAGGCAACATATAGACAACCCCCTGGATTACAAGAAATTAGCTCCCTCTCTTTTATTCATTCATTTGTTTGCTTTTTTCTCTAAGCAGCCCAAGGTGGTGTACAGGATAATCCTCCTCGCCGTTATCATTGAAACAACAACCCTGTGAAGCAGGTTAGGCAGAAAGTCAGCGACTGGCCCAAACTCACTCAGTGACCTTCATGATCAAGTGGGGATTTGAACTCGGGTCTTTTGAGTCCTAGTCCCACACTCTAACCACTATATTACACTAGCTCTCTTTTAAACCCACTTTAACAGTTCTGCGTAATTCAACAATTTTGCATAGCCACACACCTACCAAACTTACTCTAATATCACTTAGCTCTAGGGTAGTTTTCTCCTGGACATGCCATATAGGAGATTGGTGTTAGTGTAAACTTAGTGCTGCAGTCAGAATACTTTCATGTCAATCTACAATCTGGATTTTAAAACTGGTACATCACAGCCTTACATGCTTGTGGAGCATTTGCGTCTACACCGGCATGGTATTTTCTGTCGGGAGGAGGATCGTTAGTTGTCTCAGGAACAGGAAATGATATTGCCTGTCTATCGTTTTTAGACCTGTTTTTCCTTCACAGACCATAGCTTGCAAGAGATGATGCATTTGATAGCAACAGGCTAGATGTCACGGGCCTTTTGTGTAGGTGGAGCATTTCCCCTTTCTAATGCAAATGTTGATTTAAGAAAGCCAAGCTGAGGGGAGCTTTCCGCTCAAGTGGAGTTTTGAGGTTGATTTCTCCATCTCTGTCTGTGGCACTGTACTAATAACCCTCATCATCATCTCAGTATCGATCTGATCCTATACTTAATGATGCCATACAAAAATTAAGAAATGTGGCCCTATCTGCAGACTTAGAATCTAGTAAACACAACACATATGGAAAAGGAACCAAGAAACAGGAGAGATCTATGTGCCCAAAGGGATATGATGCTATAAATTTTGCTTGGCTCAGCAATTCTTGCATTTTTACCTCTTGGTGTAGGACTTGTAGGGTTGCTTCTCAAGGTTACACTGACACAGCTGGATTCGGTCCATAGTTAGTTCAAAGTATGTGCTTAGTTCCATATAGCCACAGAAAACTCTTTACCTGTTTGAGTCGTATTCAGCCAAACATAATACTTAGCAGTTATGTAGGCCTTAGAATGTTAAAAGCGCTCCGTATACATCATCGCAATAATCCTTCCAACACCCTTGAACCTAGATCAGTATGCTGATTAACAACACCGCCTTAGCTACATAGGCACTCCCATGCCTGTACAATGTTGCAGATAGAGAAGTGTGTGTTGAGACAGAGTTAGAAGCTTGCCTAAGGCCACCTGGTGCACTGATGACTGATTTGAACCATGGACTTCCCAGCTCCCAATTCCATATTTGTGCAGCAGGATCTTAAGATGTTTGCTAAACCAAAATGGCCTGTCATGTTAAACTGCCTGACTTCCAAATAAGTATGCTCATGATTACAGCCTTAGTCACCATGCTACAGTTACTCAACATACCTGGAGCAATTGTCAGTCCCTTGCTGGATAGTTCCAGGATTAATTTGAGTTGTATGTAAATTTTTGACCCAAGTTACAGTAGGATATCTAATCCGGATGTTGATAGTTTCCAAGGTATCATCTGTGGGCACAGACTAAATTACTGATGTCCCTCCCAGAGTAACAAGTACACTAACACACCCCACCGTCCTTTTCATGAGAAAGGGAAGTGCGCTTCCTAAGGAAGGCATCTTTACAAACCTTTCTATGCCATGCCCTTCCAATCATGACAGAACTGTTCAGTAGCTTAACAGGCGAGGGAACAAAAGGGAAGTGTTTTTTTTAAAAAAAAATTGCACAAGGATACCAACAAACTCCAGGGAATGATGCAACCCTTTTTCACAAGCTGGTTGAGTCAGGGAGGCACATGTGCTTTTGACATTAGGAAAAATAGCATAGCTGTGATTCATAGGAATATTCTCCTGCCCTCCGGTGCAATATAGACCCAAAACATGCACTGGAGGACTGTTCTTGGATCTGGGCACTGTCACAAATTGGATAATTATCCTTTGTTTGTCATCTGAAACACTTTGGGCTGTATTTTAAGACTAGGGCTGGCTCAATGGGACGTTTTGAGTGGCTACAGTAGACGCTGCTGTCTCTACTGCTCCCCCTGGCTGCCTCTCAGCTGGTCTGGGAGTTCCACCTGACCACTTTGCTGCATCTGGTAGGAAGAATCATGACTCCATTCCATTCATTCTCCTGCTCCTGGGGATGAACCTGTTCCCTGCTTGTGGTAAACTATGGTGTGATTTGCATAGGTGAGCATGTGGCACAGAAGGACTAGTGTATGTATGACCTTGGTTGGTATGGTGAAGCACTTCAATTTGATTCCATTTCTAATTCTGTTGATTTAGCCTGTAAGCTCTTTGTATTTACATGTATTTGTGTACAGAACTCTGCACAAATACCATCAAACGTATTTGTGGTTGCTGTTCTCTTTTATCCTACTCTTTTCATAAGCTCATATGCATTATATAGGGGTCCCATGAATGAATGAATATATTTTATTACGGTCATTGACCAATACCAACAGTACATTTAACAAACACTCTATACAAAATACGTTAACACATTACATTTACCAACATCTAGAGAATCAGAGTTCATAACAGTTATATCAACAAATCCGTCTAAAATCACAGGGTACACTCAGGGGCTAAAAAGGTACGGCATGTTATTGCAATTGCACAAAATTTAGCTACTTTATTGGTAATATAAGGAATCTTATCCGAGAGTAATAAGGAAATATAAAATTTTGCAGTTCTACCCGGATATCAGGGGTCCCTTTATATTAGGGTGATCATATGGAAAGGAGGACAGGGATCCTGTATCTTTAACAGATGTATAAAACTGTTCAGCAGGTGTCTTTTGTATGCATGCAGCACCTGGTGAAATTCCCTCTTCGTCACAACAGTTAAAGCTGCAAGAGCCCTGCCCTCTTTTGTATCTTGTCAAGGCGAGCCCTGCTCTCCTTTCCATATGGTCGCCCTACTTTATATCTCCCTTTCAGGCATTAATAAGGCAACATGTTTTGCTTCAGATCATTCTTTGGACACCTGCTCTGTATAGGCAAGATGGCTCAAAATTGGTTAAATTTCAGACATCAAAGGAAATTGAAGAAATAATTACACTTTCTCTTTCTCTTAGGTTTTGAAACGTAATGGCAAGCTTCAAAGCCATTTTGCTGTTACTTTCGCAAAATATATTCGTGTGTGTTTATTAAATAGCTTGTGGAGATGTGGGTGCCCGAGAAACCCAGTCCATTCACTCCTATTATTTTGTCCCTATTTCCCATTATCCTTCATATCTAGGTAATATCCCTCACCGTCTCTTACACAGTGCATTTTTCTAAGCCAGCATCTCCATTCAGGCTTCCACCACATCCTATGCCCAGATCTCCCACATATCGAAACTGCTAGAGTGAATTAATTTCTACAGACAGGTGGATTTTTGCATTTCCCTACTATCGCTCTGGCCTCCTGCTGCCATCTCAATAGCAATGGTCTTTTTACACGGGGAGAGAAAAAGGAAGCAGCAATGACTACATGGCTCATTCAGGGGCTGTTTATATCAGGCCGCTTTTCCTGCACACAGCAGGGAATGGCGGCACATTCAGTTTTTTTTTTTAAAAAAGAAGCCGGATTAAAGGAGATCTATTTTGCGACGGAAAAACATGCAGAAGGCGGTCAATGACGTCTAAAGGATGCACAAATGTCCGTAAGTGGGCAGTAGTGAGCGTAGGATAAAACACTTGTCTGATGACACTCTGAGACAGAGAAACTTCCTTAGCTACAGAGATGGATGGTGTTCTGTCTTGGAGAATATGATCTGTAGAAATTAATTCACTCCAGCAGTTTTGGATGGCATTTGACCTAGTTGCCTAAAACATGTGACTTCCTGTCTATTCAACTGCATACTTGTTGGCTTGCTGAAATAGGGAATTATGGGCTTAGAATACTGCTGAAGTGGAACTGTTTGCTGCGGCCTTGTTAACGGATTGATTGAATGAATTAACTGTTTAAAGCACTTACTGTAGCAGTGCCTTATTTGTGTAGTGTGGTGTAGCGGCTAAAGTGTTGGACTGGGAATCTAGGAATCGGGTTCTAGTCCCCACTCTGCCATGGAAACCCACAGGGTGACTTTGGGCCAGTCACAGGCTCTCAGCCCAACCCACCTCACAGAGTGGTGGTTGTTGTGAAGATAAAATGGAGAGGAGGAGGTTTATGTACACCGCCTTGGTTTCCTTGGAGGACTAGAACCCAGATCTCCTGACTCCCAGTCAAACACTTTAGCCACTACACCACACTGAATTATGATTAGAGGCTTTCAAACATGGAAATGCAGGATATATAAATGCTCTTTATTGGTTAGTTGGTTGGCTGAAAAAAAAAGTTTCCCAGAGATCTCTGCGGTTAGTTTGCCTCAGCTGAGGAGTGCTTGAAAATGGAGCTGACTGAGATGTTGATATCTAAGGTGGCTAAGGTTGATACATCAGGCCCGCCTGTATGTCCACTGAAAAGCCTTCCATTGTGGCACAGATCCACATGAGAAGTCATGAGGCAACCTCAAATTTCCCAAGTGACATTCTTGTCTGAAATCAACTCCATGTAAAATATTTCAAAATTACCTCATTGGGGAGAGAGTTTGAATAACAACACAATGCAGAAATTTTGGAAGCTTGCTCCTGGGGGGTGGTGACATTATACAAATAGCTCCACACATGAGGCTGAAGTGGTTAAGTTAATGCCAATTCAGAAATTAGCACAGGAATCAACTCTGTTAGTCTAAGTATAAGCTAGTACAATCAACACACATCTTCATGATAATTGTATCTCATTTTTTTCTTGGCCCCAGGATAGTTGACTATTGGTTAAGAGTCTTGGCTGTGTGGAGTGGCAGTTGCTTCCCTCCGTCTGTTTCTGTCTCTATGTTTCTCTCATGTGGACTATTCCAGCTGCAGAGCAGTTGCTGGCCACTTCTTGGGCAGAGATAGTCCTGTGACATCTTAAAGACTAACAGTTGTATGTGGTGTAAGCTTTCAAGTAAGTTTATTCCTATATAAAGGAAGCAGCTCAGTCCTACAGAATGTGATTAGGATCAATAGTGTTCCAGCTTTGAAAATTGTATATCAATGTTTTTATATTGGGCCTGTTCAGACAACATGCTAAGCCATGGTTAGGCTGCAGCAAATGGTTAGTGAGCGTGTTTAAACCAGGGTTATGCGGCCACCATTTATTTATTTATTTATTTACTACATTTTTATACCGCCCAATAGCCGAAGCTCTCTGGGCGGTTCACAAAAATTTAAACCGTGAAAAGTATAAAACAACCAACAATTTAAAAACATGAATACAAAATACAATATAAAAAGCATAACCAGGATTAAAACCACACAGCAAAAATTTATAAAGGTTAAAATATAGAATTAAAACAGCAAACTTTAAATTTAAGTTAAATTAAGTGTTAAAATGCTGAGAAAATAAAAAGGTGGCGACGAAAGGAGTACACTGTAGGCGCCAAGCATACCTCTCTGGGGAGCTCATTCCACAGCCGGGGTGCCACAGCAGAGAAAGTCCTCCTCATAGTAGCCACCTGCCTCACTTCCTTTGGCAGGGGCTCACGAAGAAGGATCCCTGTAGCTGATCTTAAAGTCCGAGCAGGCACATATGGGAGGAGGCGTTCCTTCAAATAACCTGGCCCCAAGCTGTTTAAGGCTTTGAATGTTAGTAACAGCACTTTGAATCAGGCCCGGACCTGGTTAGGAATGGTTCACATGAAACGCTAAGTCATTGTTCACATGACACATTAAGCCATAATGTTTAGCCCAAAATGTTTAACCACTGTGGCTTAACATGTGGTCTGAACAGGGTCACTCTGTGGATGTTGTGAGGTAGGGCAAATAGATTGGATTAGTGTCTTCTGACAGGATTTTCCAAATGCCTTATGTTATTTCAACACCTGTCCGGACGTTTCTTCACTTTCTTCTCCATCCACCATCCACTTCTCTCTTTTACCCTCTGAAGTATTGCCTATTCTCACAGACTTCCCCAACATGTTCACCTCCAGATGTTGTTGTACTCTAGCTCCATCAGCCCCAGCCAGCATGGCTAATGGTCAGGGGCAATGAGAGTTGTAGTCAAAAATATATGGAGATCACCGGGTTGATGAAAGCAAAGTACCTTGTCCGCTTCGTGCACTACTTGCATCCCAATTTGGATGCAAGCAGTGAGTTAAGCAAAGGGACTTGGCAGCTACTTGCAGGACTCGCTCCTGCAAAGGGCTGCCAAGTCCCTGTTCTGCTTTGTGCACCACTCACATCCCAATTGGGGTCAAAGTGACGGAGAACGCAAAGGGATCGATAGCTACTTGCAGGACCAGCTCCCTCACAGGGAATCACGAAGAGGCTACCAAGAAAAGGGCCTTTTCTGCTGTGGCACCCTGGTATGGAATGAGGTTCCAGAGAGACTTACCTGGAACCTACAGTGCACTATTTCTGGTGCCAAGAGAAGGCCTTTTTATTTTCCCAGGCCTTTTAGTTCTGTTGTTTTAAATATGCAGCAGTATTTTAAATCTTTGCATTGCAGCTAGGTTTTTATTCTGGCTTTTACTTTTATACTGTTGTTTTCAATAGGGTGACCATATGAAAAGGAGGATAGGGCGCCTGTATCTTTAACAGTTGCATAGAAAAGAATTTCAGCAGGTGTCATTTGTATATATGGGGAACCTGGTGAAATTCCCTCTTCATCACAACAGTTAAAGCTGCAGGTGCCCTGCCCTCTTTTAAATCTGGTCACTCTAGTAGAGCTATTGTGATGAAGAGGAAATTTCACCAGGTTCTCCATATATACAAATGACACCTGTTGAAATTCCCTTTTCTATGCAACTGTTAAAGATACAGGAGCCCTGTCCTTATCATATGGTCACCCTATTTTCAACTTTTAATTTTTTATAATGTATCTTATATTATCTTTTATGGTTTTAATTGTTGTGAACTGCCTAGCTTTCACTATTGGGCAGTATAGAAATGTAATAAATAAATACATAAACAAACAAACCCCTCTCACTCTCCCATTAGCAGAGGGAGCAGTAAGCAGTGGGGATCCCCTTGTCATTTCTGCTCATAGGTTGGTGATAACACAGGGATTTTTATTTCCTTCCAAGGGGTGAGGCCTGTGGAAGGTGCCCAACTCTCCGCAGGCCAAATCTGGAACCTCCGTGGGCTGGAGGTTCCCCACCGTTGCTGTAGGGCATGATGCGGAAATAAGAAGAAAAGTTACAGGGCACAAAGAATATGAATCTGACACAAATTTGCAGACAGTGCTGGCAAATTTCTGAAAGCACCAGCCACTTGAAGGGAGCAAGCAAAGACTCTTACTCCATTGGATTCCCATTAGGATTCCCATTCAGTCTCAAGATATATAAATGCCAATCTTCCCCTCTAATCCTTGCTTACAGGCTGGCTCCAATACTCAAAACCTGGTGTCAGACTCTTAAGAAATCAGTTGTGTTAACAGCTGCAAGATTAGAGACCATGGTGAAGAGCACATTAAATCCCTTTTTAATATGCTCCTTATTAAAGTGAAAACACATTACTTATTCTTTCTGATGTAATAGATGTTTTATTCCTAGTGGATACCAAGCCTTAGCAACACGGATGTTTTCGCTGTCTTGTGCTTTTGGTGGTCTGTGTCAGACTCTCTTGCCTCGGAACAAAATTGCTCAAGCACTTATCTCATTGCCATGTTTGCCTCCCTTAAGATCAAAAGAAAGTTATCTCATTTATGTACATGCCTACGGCCTTGGAATATATATATATATATATATATATATATATATATATATATATATATATTCTCTAAGAGAGTTCTCTAATCAGCTCTTTCCAGCCTATTCAATACGTATGAAGATATGAAATCCCCCAAAGGCCGGCCATGAGACATCCAAGATACGGCCCTCATTATTTCATGTTTTTACTGTCATCCCCCTGGGTTTGGAGAAAGCTTCTGGCTTGACTTTCCAGAATGGGCCTGTTCAGAAGACGCCTTAAACCCTGCTGGTTAAGGCTCTTAGTTAAGCAACAGGGTTTAAGGTGTCTTGTGCAACGCGTTTTGCTAAGCCCTGCTCACTCACTAGCCACAGTCAGACCATCTGCAGCAGGGTTAGTGGCTCGAACCGTGGCCTAAAGTGTTGCATGAGACAGCACAGCCTTTGGTTAGTGCTAACCTCAGACAACCACAGTTTTGCCAACCACAGAGCTGGAAGTGTCGTCTGAACAGGCCCAGTGTAAAATTCGGATAGAAACTTTTCTGTTATCCATACTGGTGTTAAGAAGATAAATATATTGAAGACTGTCAATTCTTTGACAGTCTATATACAGAGCCGGTGCCAGACTATTTTGCACCCTAGGCAAGGTGAGCTACTTTCACCCCCTCCACACCAAAATGCCAATTTTGATTTTTAAGAACATATGTTTCATAGAAAAAAGAAGAAGCACAAAACTTGAAACTACTAAATGTATTTTAAAGCGCAAGAAGTATGTCATGGCAATTATAGCAAACAAATTGGAAAGGAACGTCTATGGGTCTAAAATGCATTATTTAATAGGAATAACACCTCCAAATCATCCCCCCCAACTCACACGCACACACACTCAGCATCACTCACTCCAAACAAACACACGCATGAACACATGCATTCACTCAAAGACCCCATTCACCCATACATTCTCTCTCTCTCTCTGTCACACGCACACACACACCGCAGTCTTACCTTACTCGCTTCTTCTCTTTCTTCTTCTCCACCTCCTGGTGCTTACTGCTGTCTTCTTCAGCGCTGGGGTGTGAGTGCTGGAGGCCCAGCCGCTTGCGACAGTGAGCGAACTGAGCCCTACCCCCTGCCTCGCATCGTCCCGCGCCCGCCCAGCATCCCTGGCTTCGCTTTGGTGGGCGTGGGGCGCCATCTCGCCCACTTAGGTGGGCGAGATTACGCCCTGCGCCTGCCCAGCCGAAGCAAAGCCAGGGACGCTGGGTGGGGTGGCGGCTCCACATTGCGGCTTCCGGGCAGAAGTCCAAATGTGGAGCCCCACCCCCACCCCAGCGTCCCTGGCTTCGCTTAGGCTGGGCGGGCGTGGGGCGCTATCTCACCCGCCCAGGCCCAGCTGAATCCTCGGGCCAGGCTGGCTCACAGCCAATGCGCGTGAGTGCTGCACTGCTCCCAGCGCCCCTCTTAGCTTGGCGCTCTAGGTAGCCGCCTGAGTGGCCTCTATGGTAGCACCAGCCCTGTCTATACAGCTTGAATGGATGAGCTTTCTCATACAGCCTTTAAAAACAAAGTGAGCATTGAACTCTAAAGTTAACATAGAAGTGATCACAAAGTGTATAGTAGGATCTTCTGAAGTCATGCACTCAGAATTCTTACAGTGCAATCCTATACACTGTAAAAGTTTGTGTGTATAGGATTGCAACTTTAGAGTATTTTAATATTGATTTTCTTTTCCAAAATATTATTTTGTGATATGTGTGTGACTGATGGGTTTGCTATTATCTTTTATAATTCAGAATTGAATGCAATAATTTTATATAATGTTTGAGACTCCGTGGTTATTATTTGCATCTTTGCTATTATTTGCATATTATTTGTATCATAGCATCTTTGGCTATTGTGCCAAGCTGCAAAGAATACAATTTAATGTATTCCAAGCCTTTGTCACAGCTAAAGATGTCTCAGGATTGATAAAACCTACAATTTGCACTTGGGGTGCCCTGCAGATATATCACAAGACCTGCCTTTTACACCCTCTCCATTGATTCTGCTACGCATGTAGCATAAAGCTCTTCAACCAAACCATATTTATCTAGCTCCAACGCTATCAAATCCCCATGTGTTACTTACTCATGTTGTCAAGGAACCTTGCAATTAATTCTAAGCCAGAGTTCAGAGGTAGTTCAGGGATACATTTCTTTATATAGGTCCTGTACCTTCAGGAATGCATTATAGATAAGAGTGAAGAGAGAACAACGGATTGTCCTATACAGTAACTCAGGCAGGGAGATTGCTGGGTTATACATTTTGAGGTCGCAGCTTATAAAACTGTAAGGAAGGAATAGGGAACTGCAAATTTTGGGCAGTATTGGCTTTCTGTTTGAATTAATTGAAGAGGCTCATAACTGTGTTCAGGTAGAGGAAAGGAAAGTAACAGGCTTGAGCCTCTCTGATTAGCTTTTCTCCTTCACCATCATGGAGAATCTTCTCACAGTGCCAGATAATGGCCTCTTTTCTGTAGTCTGTATATTTAGTCTGTATATTGAAACTCAGTAGAAGGGACATGGTTGTTATTCTTAGCAACAAGAGCTTTGCCTCCCATTGTTAGATTGACAACTACTCATTTTCAAATGGGGCAGATAATTTTTGTATATTTCCAAATTAAATTTTACCGTGTTTATTGTCTATGATAGGCAGTTGGTTGATTCTTTTAGGTACATTTTATAAAGCTAAAATTTATTAACCCCCCCCCCAATTTGGAAATTATGGCAGTGCTACCTGCTGCTTCAAAGGCTCTGCCCAGTTGCCTAATAATTGTGAAATAAGAGCAGGGAGAAGAACATCTGCCCAAGTATTAAGATCTGTTCTCCTCTGCTTCCCATCGTTGGGAGTTGTGTGTTATGTGGAAATGCGAGAGTAGAACGTGGGTGTGGCACCCCAGTTCTTAAACGTCCTTCCGCTGGAGGCCTGGCTGACACTAAACTAAGACCTGGCCAGTCACTGACCATAGCATGCTTCTAATTTTCCGTTTTTGATTTGCTATACTGCACTTAGCCATCAGGGCTAGTAGCCATGGGTAGCCTTCTCCAGCAATTTATCCAACCCCCTTTTAAAGCCATCTTAAAGACATCCAAACTGGTGGCCATCACTACATTGTAGCAAATTCCATAGTTTATCTCTGGTCTGTGTGAAGAAGCATTTCGTTTCATCTGTCCTGAGTCTCCCACCAATCAGCATCATGGGATGACCCTATTGGATTCTAGGATTATGAGAGAGGGAGAAAAATGTATCCCTGTGACGAGGACAAGAATGCTTTGGAGGATTACAGATCACATTCTAGCAATATCTGTTTCAAAGGGAAAAAAAGTCAATTTATGATCAAAAGTGTGAGGGGAAGGCAGAGTTGTATGGTGAGAACAGAGGCCTTGTCCAGCTGGGAGAGCTTTGTACACTGGATTGGAAGACCTGGTCTGCCTGATTTGGCCAGCAGGTTGGGAGCTGTCTTCACTGCGCCGGGTTGGCACTCCCTCCCTCTGAAACCCCACAGTTTCCCTTTTCCAAGGAGGGAGCGTGGGGTTTCTGGGTGGCCATCCAACTACCGGAGCCACCCCTGCCCTCCTCCTGGTGGAAGGTGACCAATTGCCAATCACCTTCCACTGCCCTGAATTGACCCTGGAGCAACATCAGATGGCCAAAGAGCTGTATTGGATGTTGCTCTGATTGAAAAAGTCAGGGTAAATCCTTGACTTTTTCAATTTGCAGCTTCATGGGAAAGTCCCGTGGTGGCTGCGAAGCTGAGCCTGCATCATCTAACTGACTCAGTGCAGATCCGCAGCCATCATGAGGTTTCCCCCCACATATAGACAGCCCCCTGGACATTCGCCATCCTTGCTTTGATGGAGTTGTTGTAAAGATTACAATGATGGAGCATGTGGAAGGCTTTAAATACTTGAAGGCCCAAGAAAAGTGCATGCTTATTTATTAGAACACTAGGAATAAAATCCTGTCTCTCTTACTTTGAAAGGTTACTTGGGACTCAAACAACCACCGTGGGACTACTTTGGAAAAGTATTGCTTCACTAGCTTTCCTTCAGTGGTCTGCCTACCAGTGTCCCTACCCAGGGATTTCTCTCAGTCCCTCTGCCAGGATTTGTGTACATGACTCTTACAAATGCTCCCAGACCCGCTTCCTTTTCCACCATAAGAAGGGTTCTGTGCAAATCAAAAACCTGCTGCTCTACAAATTCCAAAACAACTAACCTAAAAATTACAAGTGACCAGTTGACTCATTTTCATGTTTTCCCATCCTCTGCCCTGTTGAGATGCCTTTATTCTCAAAGCCAATAGCATCTTGCCCTGCCCTTAAATCCTTCATCAGTACAAATAGCATGGATGTATTCTAATATATATCAGTCTTCTTACTTACTACCCACTTAATTTCTCTAGAAGGTATTTACTCTTTTATGACCTTCAGACAATTTTCCAGGAATCTAGGGAAAGGCACACTTCAAACACACTGGGGAACTCCCAGATAATTGCATCACATCAAAAAACCTAATTTGGCTGTGCCCTTACTCTTTGGTTGACTTAGCCTAATGGTTAATGCCATCACAAGTACCCAATTAAGAATACCATATGGGCGTATGTTGCAAAACAGTGGAGAACCAGGCCCTCCCATTCAGAGGCCATAATTTAATTCATCTACTCCCCTCCCTCCAACTGCCACCCCAGTGAGCAAAAATAGAACTGTTAAGAAGCAAAATTCTTATGACTTAAAGAGTTCCATTTCTCTTCATAAATGTCTCTCTCCCAGCCTCCTTCCTTGCTGCTTTTCATGGAGATTAAAAATTAGTTGTGAGGTTCCAAGAACGTTTGCACATAAGTGCCAGATAATGAGAACAGATGTTGAGGGAAAATACTCTGGGAAAGCTGACTTTTGAATGGGCTATTTGTCCTTTTTTTGTGTGTGCTTTATTTTAGAAATTGTAAACCTGAAGTTAGGGAGTGTGTGGAGAACAGATAGACCCTCAACTTTGTTTTTTGAGCAAGTACATTAAAACATTACAAATTTTTAAAGGAAGTAACACATTCCCTTGGATTTGTCTTTGCAATACTAGTCCGAACAGGCCTTGGTTCACTGAATTTGCCATTTTAGTGCACTGGCAGAATTGCTGCTGAGTCAAATGTACAGATGCTGAAGGCTGCATTCAGCTGTGCTCCCCTTGTGCCAATTATCTAGTAAAGTGCCAAATATCTGAGCATTGTAGAATTAAATGGGGGCCTTTAGTGAATGCTGGATTTCTTAATGAACACCTGTCAAAAGCAAGATCTGGATCTCAGCTCCTGCTGCGACTCATCAACTATGAAAGATTCTGGAGAACGTTCTCAGTTTATGAGGTAACATCGCTATCATTTCCATCCTGGTTTGCTCTCCAGCATACTCAGAAGGATTCACTGCTTTGGAATTGTCATGATTTGCAGATATAAAAATCTCGTCTAAATATCCCTGCATTTTAAGCATTGGTGGGCAAGCTGCAATTCTCCACAGTTGTGGTTCTGGGAACCTGTTGGACTGGTAATTTCCTCCTGTTTGAGATCTGATATGTTCATTGTCCAGAAATGCTTATATTTCTGGCCTATACTCCATTGTGGGGCATTAGCGTAATTGGAGGGACTAATTAGTATAACCATTCAAATCATACCCTACCAAGTAAAGATTCACTTCTATAGCTCCTGGAGAATAAGGTGCATAAGAGAGACTCATTTTGCTGTTGCAGCTCCCTTGGGCTATAAACGTTCTGACGAATTTGACCAATCATGGCCAAGGCCAATAGACTAGGGGGTTGTCTATACACTCTAGCAGCCCTGAAGCGGCTCCGCGGTGGTGCTGCATTGATTATACAGCACAGCAACCACCTAGAAGCCATCGCAGGGCTTTCCAGAGGAGCCCTGCATTCTAAATGTTGGGGATTTACCCCGACGTTTCAGGATGGAGTGAGGCGAGCACGGCCCTTCAACCATCTAACCACACTCCATCCTTGATGTGGAGCCATGGCTGCATGGATGGTGACCCCTGATTGGTCACTGTCTGCCTGGGCAGAGGGCATGGGGTGGGACAGCAAGCTCCATGCTGCCTTTGGCATGGGGAGAAGAGTTTTCCTTTTGCAGAGGAGCCTTCTGCGATTCCGATTTAAAATGTTTTAAAGGGGGTAAGCGAGGGAAAGCCAGGGAGGGTTGGGGGTCGGCTGTAAGCCCCGTGCTCGCTCCTTGGTGTGGGTATTGCCTGGCACAACCCAGGAGAAGCAAAGCCATGGGGTTTGGGGGGGGACGCAGCGCCAATGTGCCGCTGTCAAGACAGCCCCTAGGAATAGCACCCCTCTCCAAATATGATTTACTAGGCCTCTTCCCTAAACCTAACAAGCTCTAGCCATCCATTAAAATGTGTGTGTGTGTAATTAAAGGCTCTTAAATATAACTATGGCAGTGGAAGAATTATAGTTGAACAAGCAGTGTAATCGTATTTTGGGCAATATCAGTGTTGCGCTAGCAGCCCATAAAATGTCGTGTTAGCAGCTCATACTTGATAGGAGCCTTGCTAATAGTATTATGCTACAAATAAGGGGAGGAGCCCTCAATGAAGGAACAAACAAGGAATGGATCCTGTAGGAAAACACTAGTTGCTCTTCCACACCTCGTACTGAGGGCGCTTCCATGCGCCCCCAGTGCGACCCCAAAGCGATCGTGTACTTGCCTGGCAAAGAGACGAGGAAGAGGCGTCCTTGCCGCCGCTGCCGCCACCGCCAACCACCTCTCCGACCCGGCCA
Source organism: Elgaria multicarinata webbii (assembly GCF_023053635.1). Lineage (NCBI taxonomy): Eukaryota > Metazoa > Chordata > Lepidosauria > Squamata > Anguidae > Elgaria > Elgaria multicarinata. Next base: position 27,647,411 of record NC_086171.1, on the reverse strand, counting down.
GCGAGGAGGGAGGTGGCAGGCGGCGGCAGCAAGGACGCCTCTTCCTCGTCTCTTCGCCAGGCAAGTACACGATCGCTTTGGGGTCGCACTGGGGGCGCATGGAAGCGCCCTCAGTACGAGGTGTGGAAGAGCCCTAGGTCTGTACTATCTATCTGTGCTAACAGGACTGTATCGGATATTTTCTAGTGTGGGATATGCTAGACAACATGGGGCAGATCTAAAGGAAAATAGTCCTTTAATAAATCAGTGGGAGTTATAATAACATTACATTCTACCTCAGACAATAATCATCTGCCTGAATATCCAATGGTTACATAACATTAGGACTTGTTACACAGTGTAGTGCCATGAGTTAAATACGTGTGCAGTTGGAAAGAACCTTTACAGTTGTGAATCGACGTAAAACTTCCATTAATTATTTTTTATTTATTTATTTAAGGATTTTTATGCCGCCATTCAGCCAAAAAAGGCTCTCACGGCGGCTTACAAAAGTATTTCTTGACAGTCCCTGCCCACAGACTTACAATCTAAAAGACATGACACAAAAGGAAAGGGGATTGGGAGGGAGGAGGGGGAAAAGGAAAGCAAATTCAGGCACTACAATCTTAGTTGCAAAGTTCAGCAGTTACAGTTGACAGCAGGAGGGAGGGGGCTCTCAGCTGGAGCTGGACCCAGGCACGGTGGAGAGGTGCCTGGCTGCTGCTTCCTCCCTCACTGGTGGCCTCTGCAGAGATAGTTGACAGCAGGAGGGAGGGGGCTCTCAGCTGGAGCTGGACCCAGGCACGGTGGAGAGGTGCCTGGCTGCTGCTTCCGCCCTCACTGGTGGCCTCTGCAGTGACAGTTGGTAGCAGGAGGGAGGGGGCTCTCAGCTGGAGCTGGACCCAGGTACGGTGGAGAGGTGCCTGGCTGCTGCTTCCTCCCTCCCTCAATTATAACAAGAATAGAGCATACACATATGAATTGAAAAAGCCTTAACAATTGTAACCAAAGAAAAGATAGAAGGCTTTCATAAATTATGACTCTGCAATTGTAGACAGGAGAAAATGTAGAAAGCTTCCATTAATTATAACTAGACGGTAATTCCGGATAATATGCCGTTTCCAAGCTTCATCAGCAATCAAAATTGCAACATTTTCTGAATAGCAGTTTCATCAGGGTATAGGTCAGAGGCTCGTTATACATTTTAGAGGCACTGACTCCCGTGGTAGACAAAATGTGTGGCAGATAGAAAACAATACATGTTGACAACACTGTAAGACAAATACAGAAAGTTAATTCATAATAGTGGCCAAATGCTTTTGATCTGCTTCATATTGTCTAGCATATTCCACACTAGAAAATATCTGATACAGTCCTGTTAGCACAGATTGGATAGTACAGACCTAGTGTTTTCCTGCAGGATCCATTCCTTGTTGGTTACTAATAGTATTGGCATGCAGGAAGCTTCCTTCCAAAGTTCTCCACTGACTGGCTAGTGGTTCTCCATTGTTTCAGAGAAGGGACTTCCCCAGCACTACCTGAAGATGCCAGAGATTGTTTCCGGTGCCTGGTGAATACAAAGCAGGTGCTCTACCACTGAGATATAGCCCTTTTTCCAAGTGAGCCACCATCTGACAGCACTGGCAACAGTGCTGTCTTGACATGACAGCCAGAGTAGTGATTTCTAGTAGGCAGGATATATTTCCCTATCCTAGATTTAGAGCAGGAGTGGGCAACCTGTGGCCCTCCAGATGTTCTTGGACTGCAACTCCCATTAACCCTAGGTAACATAGCCAATGGGGAACATCTGGAGGGCCACAAGTTTAGAGGAAAGGCTGAATGTGACCACAGTACTAAAATCACAGTGATGCATGAAAATCAGAGAGTCCTACAATAGATGGTGCTTTCATAATTTAATGTTGAATGCAACCAACAACTGCTTCTTCGATCTAGCTGCTTGTTCCATGTCTCCTATTAAATTTGCGTGCACCCCTTCTCCTTTTCCAAAATGCCAACGTACAATCACTCATCCCACAAGCTGGCTGTTGTGTGCAAATATGATAATGCTTGTACAACTGGGGTGTTTGGGTGTTGCAGAAGGACCACTCGCCCCTGTATTCCAATCTACACATAATGGATGTATTGTGTTTGAAGCATTATACAAAGTGTTCCTCTAGCCAAAATGAATGAGTTTTTAATGGTAGCGATATTTCTCCAACCTACATTGTTTGGGGCACTTTCACAATGCTTACATAATTTGGGGAAAAGAGCTTTGAGAGAAAATATTTTCTGCCTTCCACCCTTTTCAAATCATAATGGACTGTGATGAAAAAATCACGTAATGAGCCCATCACTCTGGCAATATGGGTGTTTTGTGAGTCACTCACAGTCCCGCAGGGCATATATTTTCCCCCTGGTTTATAGAGCAGATGAAATCTGCTGCCAAGCCTTTGCCTAAAAAAAAAAAAAAAAAAAAAAAAAAAAAAAGAGTCTTGAGTTTGCACCCTTCTGTTGGGATTCCAGATACGTGAGTCGCTGACTTGTGAACGGCAACTCACAGAACTGGAATCCAGCAGAAAGGTGCACGCACATGCAAGTGTACAATATTTGTATTTTGAAACCTGGGTGACAGGAAAAAAGAGATGCATTCATTCTGTTTACTGTTTGAGCTCTTGTGACTTGACTTCCAGGAATCTTGAAGCTATTACATGTTATTCGGCCATGTCTTTCCGGCAGATGGCAATAAGTCATAGTGGATGAGCAGGACAAATGGAATGTTCTAATGGTGTGTCTGAGTAGGGTGTGAACTTTACAATGAAACCATGAGCTTCTACTGCAGCAATGGGGGCGGAGAGAAGAAAAAGAAAAGCTACGTTCTGGGAGAAACTGCGATACAGAAATAATAAATAATTGATTATGAAAACTATTAGAGCCCTGCATGTACCAGGGAAGGAAGGAATGCATAATTCATCTATAATCCTCTTGATGGGATTTAGACTAGGCAGGTTTCTCACCATCTTGTTGGCTTTTAAACCGGAACAAAAGATGGGAATCTACAATGCGTTTTCACATTATTATTATTTTTTTGGAGGGGGGAATCTAGAGAGCCTGCAAAATATGATTTGTGTTCATGTTATTCATTGTGTGTATGTTTGCTGCTCTTTGGAGAAGACTGCTTTCACTTGAGAACTGCAGGAGAATTAGGGAAATGGGTCCAAAATACTAAATTATACTGGTCTTTGAATATTTTTGGATGCACTAATTGAAGATGTATGACAAAGGTTGTAAAATGCATCACAAGCTTAAAGTACCATAAGATAGTTCTTCGTGGCAGGTTGTTCTTTAATCAATAGGTGTTTGTGGGTATAACAGCACCTGCATGGGTTGTTGCTTGATAAAGGGATTCAGCTATCAAAACGGTGTTGTATAGAGATACCCCTTTGGACAGCAGACTGAGCAGGCATATACAGGAGACCTGGTTATGGTCTTCCCCAGTACGTTGAAATGTATTGTATTTTTCAATCAAGCAATCAATTCAGTTTTATTGTTTATAACACTAGGTCATCACAATACAACAGAGAAGAAATATCCAATGTATTACAAAAGAAAAAGTGAGCACATTAAACATGGATCAGAGAAAATGATGAATAATTCCAAAGTTTTTATTTTTATTTACATTACAGTAGTTATTTCTAAATTTGCATCTATCTAGATTAGAATACACAAATGTTATGCAAAAATGTGTGCTCTTTTTTGGGAATGTGTAAGTGGCAACCCATGACCTGGTCTTTTCTCTTCAAGGGGATGACCATAGTTGTTATTGGAAGTGTGGGTGCAACTCAGGTAGCTTCAAAGGGAAAGCAAAGAGAATAGAGAGAGGACCTTCAAGTTTCTGAGACCATCCTCTGACCTGTGCTGAACATCCTTCTATTACTAGACTGGTACTCTTAGGATTGCTGATATCACTTCTTGCTCTTGCCTCTCAGACAGGAGACATCTTTTGGGTCTCCCTCCATCCTGGGTTGGGAACTCTCCTATCCAATATGTATTTCCAGCAATAAAATGCAAGCTTTCTTATTCCTTTGACTCAGAGTCTCCAGTGTGATTCATCCAGGGTAAAGTGTGCTCCTTCAGCCCAGATTTCACACAGCTTAGCCTTGTAAGAATCTTGCTGTTCTCTTAACAACATCTCTTAACAACAATTATGGCAACATCCAATTAATAAATGTAACCGACTATTCCTGTGTTTTTTCTTTTGTTTGTTCTTCTCTTTTCCTAATGGCATACTAAAGTCTTCCTTAATGGGTCTCTGTTACAAACTTCTAATGTGTATATGTAAATCTATCCTATCTCTAAGATAGCTACCTAGATGATAGAAAGAAAGGGTGAAAATACATTATTTTATTTAGATTATTTATAGATTATTATTTCTAAATTATAGATTATTTATAAATAATTTAGATTATTTATATTAAGAGCACTTCTCCGGACAGCTTATGATGTAGAGCAAAAAAATAAAATAAAAATAAGACATTGTTGCATTAAAACAGAGAATGCCAGGTGCTCTGCCAGGATGTGGTGTATTGACTTTCATACAGGAAACACTTTTGAGGTGTCATATTGAATACAAAACTACAAGTAATGCAACCCAAATGCCCCAGATTCAGGCTGATTTACTTCTAGCTATTATCCTTTGTATTTCTGGCGAGCTGAGTTGCATATTTAAAGCATGATAACTTGATTAAGCACAACACCAGCCTACAAAGCTGGATTCTGACAGACCCAGGACTGAAAGGAAAATACGCTTGATTGAGAAATAGCAATATGCAGGCCTTACACATAGCCTTGTGAACTCATAGCCCACAAAGCTTCCTCTCTTAGAGTCTGACAGTCCAGACTTGGGCTGACTGAATTAACATTTCTTTTAAATACTTTGCATTTTGGAAGAAAACTTATCAGTTGAGCTGGATTTAAAATTGAACAATTATTCATTTAATTATTCAGATAGTTGTTTGCAGGAAAAACAACAAAAGAAATAGCTTGATCAGATGCAAAGCTGCTTCCGCCATAATTAACGTGTTAGTCATTAAGATGCCACAAGACTCTTCGTAATTTTAAAATGCTGTAGATTCGATTTTTAAACCTTAAAAGTATTCTTGCAATGATTTTTTAATTCCTAATGATCTGTTGTTGGGCCCAGACTCTATTACGTTTGGAGTGGGATGAAGCAAGCCAAAGGCAAGACTTCTCCTCCGGTGGTCCAAAGGTGGCCCATTGCCAACAAGGGCAGGGGTTGAGTCACCTGGTTGCTTAGGTCAGCAAGCAAGCCTTTCTAGGAGTCACAGAGTGCCGCCTGACCTGCTCTGGCCTTCAAGTAAAGGTGCTCTCTTGTGAGGTTTTAGGATGATGGACACCTGGTCATGGTCTTCCCCACTCCAGTGAAATATATTGTTTTCTCTTTAAGTTATTTATTTTTAGGCTGCCTTTAAGGGTGGAACTCTCTCAAGGCAGTGCACAAAATAGCCACACAAAGTGGATACCCCCAAAATTATAGCAATTGTATCTAAATTTTCATCTAGATGTATGAGCATATGCACATTTTATGCAAATCTGCACCCCCTTTTGTTATTTTTAAGCGGGTGATGCATTGTTTTTGGCAGTATGTCAGTGGTTACTCAACTCAGTTGGCTGGTCCTCCTGCAATCTTGTCCTTTAGCCTGTTGCCACCTGAAGACGTACTGTGGAGAGAGTGATCCTAACAATCGCTGTTTGTTCCAGGTTTGGGGAACCCTTGCGCAAGGTGCTCCCAATAAGGATTCTGGGTAGCCGTGTTAGTTCCAGGTAGCCATGTTTAGCTCCCTGTTCTCCACACCTCAGCCCCATGCAACTTTCCCTTTGACCAATCAGCACCCACTTCCACCAACTCGTGCTGAAGCCAGCTGAGGTCACCTGGACTCCCAAACTGCACTGAATCTGCAGTGATGGGAAAATGAGTTTGGAAAAAAGAATCAGATTTAGGGTAAAAAACACGCTCGCTACAGAGAGGCCTGTGCATCATCCGACACAGTCAACTTGAGGGTGGAGTGGATCCAGAGTAGAAGCTTGGTCAGGACAGGTGAACAAGTATCAACAGCAAGTTGGGGAGCAGGAATTGGCAGTAGCACCCACACTGACAAAGCTGACCCCAGACAACTACGGGCACTCACATTTTCATAGCTACTTCATTGGCTTTAGTGCAGTTTTCAATTCAAAAGTGTGATGAGAATGTTTGCACAGCAAGACCAATCAACACAATGTTTTGCACGGAATGTTTTACGTTTGAGAAAAGTATTTTATAAAATGTGTTCTAAAATGTGTAGCCCTGGTTTTCAATGCAGACTGCCCGATTTGTTCCCTTATGAGATTAGGCATGTTTGCTTGAACTGAAGAAACAAAACTGGAATAATAAACTGTAAAACACATTTTGGCAGAACAATAAACAAGAACAGAGAGAAAAAGTAAGAGTATTTGCATGCCTATTTTACAAAAAGTACACATGTGTGAGGCATATTGCATGGACAGCAGCACTGCAAGTCTTAGGAAGTGCATCTTTTTACATGTAAGAGACAACCTCTTCCCCTGCCACAATAAAAAAAAGAACATTGTCAGAATGTTCAGCCAGCTGTGTGGCCTAGTGGGAATGAATGTTCACAGGTGCCTCTGCAATATTATGATAGCTGTTGTTCTCTACTCTGGCACTAAAGCTTTAGCTTCATATTTTATATTTTTAAATGGGATGTTTCGAGGACAACAATGAGCAAAGCTCAGCTGGACGCATTTTTAACAACTGCCTTTGTTTAACAGCCAGATCTGAACATGTTGACACTCTTCTTTTACTTGGGCTACTTGTCTCCCATATCCTCATTCCATATATTCAGCTACTCGATAGATAGATAGATAGATAGATAGATAGATAGGTATAGAATATTGAGAAACATGAAATAACTACTGGATCCCAAGCTACTTCAGCATACCTTTTTAAAACTCTTGTTTTTCCTGTCTTGGACAATTGGTCGACTAGTCTTCTAAGTCAGAGCTGGGCAGAAGGTTTCCAGATGTTTTGGACCAACTCCCAGCATTCCTGGCCATTAGCCATGCTGGCAGGGGCTTTTGGGAATGGAAGTCCCAAACATCTAGAGATCTAATTATTGCCCGCCCCTATTCTAGGTAATCTGCTGGTGCATGTCCTACTAAATAAAACATGGCTTTATGTGGAGATAGCCATCTAAGATTCCAAGGCAGGGAGCCAGATTCTGGACTCAAAAGTACCCTAAGACAAGAGGAAGATACTGGAGCACTGCACATGACTGCAATACTGGTCATGCTTGCCATAGCTAGTGCACTCTGTGATCTCCATCACCCTGCAGTCCACAAGTGATGTCCTTGCTGTATGACCGTACCACAAACCTGTGCGTCACTCTGATAACACCTTCTGAAAAAAAAAAAAACCTATTGGTAGAGGAATGGTGTTAGCCACCCTGCCTCCTAAATAAATATTTTCTCAAGTGCTACAAGTAGAAAGACGTCTTTCCTATTTTAGATATGAGGAAGAGAGCCATTATTATTTACACAAGTGACCAAGCAGAAGCACAAGGAAACCTAGTGGAGAAAGTAACAGCAAAATAAATTATACATCAGAGCTATGATAACATCAACATGAATTATGCATCAGAGCTATGATAAGTAGGACTCCTGCAGGGGTTCCTCTAATTTGTGCTGTTCCATGTGTAGCTTCTGTACACAAACATCACATCGCTAACAGCTTGTGCTGTGCAGCTGTAACAAAGCATAAAATTGGGTACCAGGTGACCAACACCAGTGCTGTGCAAATAAATGTCCCCTTGTGCAGGGCAGAGATATGCCTGTGCCCACTAATCTGGAGCAGCAGTGCCCGGCAGCAAGGATTCACCGGGGCTCTAGGGAAGCCACAGGATCACAGCATCAAAGGCAGGAATGGGATTTGGCTGTCATGGGTGGTGCTGATAGTCTGAAGTAGACCCTCGAAGCTGAAACCCCATTTAAGGTGAACTTAGCTTCATTAACTGTGAATCACTTTAAATAAAATAAAATGAAAAATATAAACTGTGAATCATTGATGTTTATTTAGGTAAGCCAATGTGTTGTTCTGAGCACAGAAAAGGGAAAAACACGACTAAACACCCATACTGCAACCAAGAGACGCACTGCCAGAGCCTTCTCCAACCTGGCATCCTCTAGATGTGTCGGGCTACATCCCTAGCCAGCATAGCCCTTGGTTGGGGATGGCTCCACTAGCAAGTCAGTTCATTTTCAATTTCATTTTAACGCTTAGATTAGCTGTGCGTCAAAGGCACCAAAGACATTATTTTACATCTTTAGTCTTCTTTGGCATGGAAAGTTCCTGTTTTTAATATTCTGTTGTACGTGCAGTTTTGTGATTAGACCAAAACAGGTCTCCTTATGCAACCACTAATAATATCAAAACAGAGTTTTGCTACCATTTGCTCACCAAGGGATCTAGAAGTATTTGTCCTTTAGACAAAACATATATTTAAAAATTAGACATAAAGATCTATGCCTTTCCCAAACAATTCAGGGAAAAAAAACTTGCCAACAAAATTCGTTTGGGGAAGGAAGCAAAACAACTTCAGCCTTTGAAGGGCAGTTCTTCTCTCATTATTGATTTATTTCAGCTGGAAAAAAACAATAGTAACATTCAATTGTTTTGACTACAGTCCTCAACATTTGTGGATGTTTTTAGTCCATTTTAAGTCCATTGGAACACAGAGGTTTCGCAAACAGGCTGAGGATTATGGCCTCAAGTACTGCAGGACTGGTTGGTTTACCAGCCTATTCGCACATGCTTCTTCGGTTTCTTGCCCATACATAGTAAAAGGATGTACAACTGTTTAATGTATGGCATCCATTAGACTAGAGTGGGGCCTTCTCTGCAATGGCACCCTCTTCGTGGAATGCTCTCTCATCCAGTCCTTAGGTCTAGCTTCTTGCCTTGCCCATTTTCAGGAAGCAGGCTGAAGTATTTTGTCAGACCTTCAGGGTGTAATGTTAGTTTTTTGTGTTTGTTGCACTCATATTGTTTGCATCCTCTGCAAATCAGTTTCCAGGCTCTACTTGTTGGTTTTAACCTCTAAAGCCCCAAACAGCATGGGGTCAGATTACCTCAGGGACCGTCTGCTGCCATAGGAGCCTGCCCAGCTGTTAAGATCGCCATCAGTGCTTCTATTCATGGTCCTGCCCTCATGTGAGATTAGTGCCAGATCTACATCAAGCAGGATAAAAAAATTCAAAATCAGTTTGAAAACTGTAAACTGAGTGTGTCATGGGCCTCAACAGTTATCAATACTGTTATAAACTGCTTTAAAACAGTGTAGATCCTACCTAGATATCCGGATGTCTGTGACAGAACATTTTCAGTAGTGGCACCAAGCTTGTTTAATTTCCTCCTCTTGTTTTTTTAGTCTGCTGTGTAAGATGTGGTTTTATCTGCTAGCTTGAATTGTTTGCTTGTTATCGATCCTTAAATTCTAGTGTTGTGTTGTTTTTAAGGTTGTAAGTCATTTTGTGTGGCCATGGAAAGAAAAGTTGGTTCAAAAGAATAAATTAAATCAAAATTGAATCTTGTTGTGCAATTTGAAACGTAATTTTATTCTGATTTTTTTTAGTTTGTTCTACAACAGAGCCCTATGCATGTTTACTCAGAAAAAATCCCATTATGTTTAGCTTGCTCAAAAGGAGAAAACTGCTGTTTGAGGCAGATTGAAGACAGAAGCAGAGTTGTCTGCAGAGATGACACCATCTTCGGCTTCTGGCTTTCTCTGAAATACCTGATGTGGAAGCAGTAGACTGTTGGAGTGTATAAGCTACACCTCCACCGATTTTCTCAACTGGTATATATCTAAAAAAAACCAAATATTACAAATCACCATAAGTCTCTGCAGAATAAACTCAGGTAAGTGCTGCATCCTGGAATTTCTCACTGCTTGGAGAAATTGGTGTGTGTATACACATACAGCAATAATCAGGTTCTGGCTCTAAGCTCAAGGCTACGACAGAACTGGGCCCACAAAGACTAGTTGAGTTAAGATAGGCATTTAGTTGTTTTGTTTTGCACCTGTAAGTTTATATCTTACATCTAGACAGTTTTTAATAAAAGTTCCAAGTCAAGCCCTGAAGTATCTTAGATGATTTCTGTTGTTCCCACAACACAATACAGAGAAGTAAGTAAACTAGTTTCACCAAGCTAAAGCTGCCTTGCTTCCTGTTATTTTATTGTTTGGGCTAATAAGGCCTGCAAGATTTGCTGTTTACTGTGTTGATTCAGCACAGATGAGTTGGGATCGCTAATACTGTACCAAACAAAATTTCATACACTGCACTTCTGTGGCATTTTCCCTTTTAGAATTTCAAAGTGCTTTATGTAAATAATGTCAAGCAGTACAAATGAAGGTCAGTGAAACCAGTTTGTCAACAAGGCGAGGAAACCAAATTACTTGGATTAGTCCAAGAGATGAGAAAAAGAGAAGCTACTGCAGATTTATGAATTAAGCACATTTTGGACTTACACACAAAATGAACTTTAGTAACAATTCACATAGCAGTGTCTTAGTAAGAAGCTGTGAAATCCTAGTAAATACTTTGGGATGGTAATTTAACCTGAAGAGATTTCACAATTTATGGATTCAAGAGGCTTTCCCTGAGCTGCCTCCATCAATTATGGTTTTAACGCTAACCCAATATGTACTTCTACATCGAGATACTTATTAACCATGTATTTGCAATGGGTGGCACCTCCCAAACCCATGTTAAACTTTGGGCAGATGTATGTATATGTACATTTATAAACTAATGTATATAATGTGTAAAATACCCATGAAATTATGGAAATGCATGTGGAAAAGTTGTGTTGTTGTTGCTCAGCTCTATAGGCTCATAACTATTCTATCTTGATCTCCTTCTTCCCGGTCAGTTAGATATGGCAGTCTTTAACCCTTTCCTCAGTGTGAAATGTGTTGGTTATTAGACATGCAAATAGGCATGAGGGTAGGGATTATACTAATGGCTGCTGGTATTACAAAGGTGTGGTTGTGTCTCAATAGTAGAGGAACACAGTGGTATTTCTCTCTGCAGTTTCTAGGCTGAAAGGGAATTGAATCCTTCTGTGCAGCAGGGCTGGCCCAAGATATTTTGCTGCCTGAGGCAAAGGATAAGATGGTGCCTCCCATTTCCATGTTTAGAGCTGATTGGCCAGGATTTTATTTTAGAATTGGTATGGGACAGTGTCCTCTTGAAGGTAGCTTGGAAGGCAAGGGCAGGCTACATGGCCCACACAGCTTTGTCCTCCAATACCTCATCTCCACCCTGAGTGTTTCCCCCTGAGGCAGCTGTCTCACTCTGCCTAATAGCAGGGCTGGCCCTGCTGGGCAGGAAGCATAAATGTTTTCCTGTTCCATATGAGTCTTGCTTGAGCAGCATGGTCTTCCTGATCTCTGGCCTGTTTCTGCATCCTCGGTTATCCTTCAGTCCTGTGACTCCTGGTCCTGTGACTCCTGGCTTCTTCCTTGATCCTGATTACTAGCCTTGGGTTCCCAAGCCCTGGCTCACCTCAGACTGCTGCCCACAACCCAGCCCTGACACCAGGCTGCCAATTTCAGCAGCAGCACGTTCATCTGTTGCATCTCCTTCTGTCCTATGAGTAAAGAGCAAAAGGAGACAACGTAGCAGTTTTTCCTTCTTCTAACAAAATAACATATTCTTCAATATTGCCTCCTATTTTTCCCCTCGCTTCTTCTACGTCCAGCCACACCTTCCTTCTTCCTTTTGTACTGCATCTCTGTGCCACCTTTAGGCCAAGGCGTTCAAGGGTACTTTACAATCTCAATTGCTAAAAGAAATAAACAAAAGACAAAGCAATGCAACAACAGGCTTGTCTCAGCCACAGGGACTGATGGCATGAGCTGCTTGGCCTCCCTTGCTATCAGCCACCTGGTTTTGCCTCCCCCTCCCCCCCCTCCTCCTTGCTGGGTAGGGTGGGGCCTCAGTGGTGGAGCACATGCCTTGCAGTGCAGCAGGTCCCAGGTTCAATGCCTGGCAACTCTGGGTGGAATTTGAAGCATTACAGTCTGCATAGCTTTCTCTTTCCCTGTGCCACTCCACCCCTTCTCTACCTCATTCTCTCTTGTGTGATACACACACACACACACACACACACACACACACACACACACACACACACCAGAAGAAACGATCTTCAAAGGGGTGGCCTGGACCAAGCTTGGGCCCACAGCATCCAGACAGGTGGGTGACATTGAGAGCTTCATGTAATTAGACCAAGAGCTCCGAGTTCCCCACTCAGCTGAAGGAGGACACATTAGAGCAGGGGTTCCCAATGTGCAGAGGCACCCCAGTGACACCCCACAAAGCTCTTCACTCCCTGCCTCCTTAAAAAAAAAAAGGTTTTTTAATTAAAAATGGAAAAACTTTAGGGTGCCAGGTTCTCCTCCTTGTTCTTGAACCTGCCACACTGATCAGCTATTCTGCAGGCAGGAAGAGAAAGGAAGGCAGAGGTTTAGAGAGGGGAGAAAAAGCGAGGCTAGAGGCCGGGAGTGCAGAGAAGCAGCCAGGTAAAGGGGTAGGTGGGAGAGAAAGAGCAAGGCTGGAGGCGCGGGCAGGAGAGAAAGAAGGCGGCGAGTGATGGGGAAGAGGGAGAAATGGCGAAGAAAGTGGCCGGGAGAGAGAAACAGCAAGGCTAGAGGTTAGGAATGGAGAGAGGGGGGGGGGGGAGAGCAAAGAGGAGAGGTCTGTGTGGATGGAAGAAGACTGGGTCGGCCAGGAAGCAACTCTCTCCATTTCCCCTTCCTCACAGCCTCTAGCCTCTCTCTCTCTCTCACACACACACACACACACACACACCTACCTCTTGGCTAGCCAGGCTCCCACGGCAGCCATTATGTGACTAGCCACATTCTCCATGGAAGCCATTTTGTGGTGGTGCTCACAGCAGTTTCTCAAATTTCCAATTGTGCTCACACTCCAAAAAGGTGTGAGTCCTCTAATGCCCCCTGCGTTAGAGGACTCATTCTATCTTATTCGGTTCTCTTCTGGTCCTGTGATGGCCAACAGAGGATTAACTTTGCGCATGCATGCACGCACAAATTACATCATTTCTTTGTGACCAAAAAAGGGGTACATACACTTTAAAACTATTCATCTGATAGACATGGCAGGAAAGGAAATAGTTGAAAACTTTCTGCTGAAAATCTCAAGAATTTGTGTTCTCTAACCAGAATTTTTTCTTGGGCTGTTAAAGGGAAAGAGGAGGAGGGGATTGTATTGTTTGATGTGTGGAGGTGGCAGAAGTAATGCTATAAAGAGGTGAGTAGGAAGAAGCTGCCAACGAACTGAGCAGAGTGGAGAGGCGTTGGCCCCAGAGATTCTTATATTGACATCTAAAGCTTACTAGACAGCTTTTTAAAAATAAGTGAGATTGCAGTCTAGGAAATCTACCTAGGAAGAAGTACAACTGAATACAGTGGACTGGGGACCTTCTTGGACTGGGGAGCCCTGGGTTCGAATCCCTGCTCAGAAGTTCACTGGATGACCTTGCATCAGGTCACAGAGTGATCAGCCAGAGACTTTCTTTTTAGGGAAAATGATCACAAGGTGTACAATATCGACTAAGATTAGTAATATCTCTGTTTTAAGCAGCATGTTACCATTAGTTACCAGGCACTGATTCAATTTCTGGCATTGGGAATAATGAGGTGTTAAAGTCCTATCATATCTTCTTAAACAGACCAGAAATCACTGATTCCAGCTGCAATCCTAGACCCGCTTATCTGAGAATAAGCCCTGTTGAATGCAATGGAACTTACTTCTGAATAGACATATGTAGGATTCTGTTGTCATTCACTGATTCTCAGTAAGAAAGGGACTTCTCCTGGAAAAAGTAAGCAATGGAAATCCTTTTTACAATGAGCCTGTCTGTATCAATAACTCGGCTTTAATTTGGGTCACAATACATCTTTGTTGTTTTTGCTGCAACAGACTATTTGTTGTATTTCTCTTGTTGCATTTGAGTCTGGAGTCCTTCTGCTTTGGGTCTTGCTTGCGTATGCACTGATCCTGATCATTAATACCCATTGTGATTTCTGTTGCTGTGCTGAGTCTGATTGGGACTTGACTTCTTTGTTTAGACTTTGTCATTAGCTTAAGGGTGGGCAACCTGCTGCCCTCCAGAATCCCATCAGCCTCAGCCCATATGGCCAATGGTGGGGATGATCAGAATTGGAGTCCAACAACATCTGGAGGGCCACAGGCTGCTCATCCCTGCTTTAGCTGGATCCCAGTTCTGAATTTTAGCCTTTTGCTCCCAGTTCTCAAACCTGGCCCAAGGCTGGAATTTTAGAGATAACAACATAAAGAGATAAAAAGGGGAGGAAAGCAAATCGCCAAAGTCAACTAGAGATTGTACTTTCTGAACATTATGTTTTGGGGAAAGGAATCAGGTCATTTGAAAGTTAACATGAAATCTTAAAATAGACAAAATGTCATTAAAAATTCTCTATAAAGATATCCCAGTAGACCTCCTACTGCAATCTTGTATCTGATCCTTTATAACCTTCAAAATGACACCACCTTTCATTTATGCAGTGCTTTTCATCCCAAAGGGTTTTAGATTTAATTTATACAATAGCAGTGGGAGTTATGTAAAAGGTTTGAGGGCATTAAATCGCTGGGTGTAGAAACCTGAATCACTTTTCCTTTTGTTAAGGAACACTCAGAACTGAAGAATGAATTTGGCAGTCATTCTCCACTTGTAAAATTATTTTATCGAGCTGTTTCCATGAAATGCCAGGAAATTAGAAGGTTATATGTTATGCCACACCAGTAGGGTTTAAGGAAGACATTCCCTGCCAGGAAAGCACTGATATTGGTGGGAAATGGTGGCTTCCTTGTCTGCAGAAAAGCAAAATGAGTTAGAAGTAATATCAGGCCCATTGTGACTGTGTAATCACCATAAAGCCAGGATGGCTGATCTTTTCAGCCTGGAGGATAGAGGCTCTGCTAGGCGGTTAAGATTATTATTATTATTATTATTATTATTATTATTTATTTATTTATTTATTTATATAGCACCATCAGTGTACATGGTGCTGTACAGAGTAAAACAGTAAATAGCAAGACCCTGCCACATAGGCTTACATTCTAATAAAATCACAATAAAACAATAAGGAGGGGAAGAGAATGCACCAAACAGGCACAGGGTAGGGTAAAACTAACAGTATAAAGTCAGAGCAAAATCAAGTTTTAAAAGCTTTAGGAAAAAGAAAGGTTTTTAGCTGAGCTTTAAAAGCTGCGATTGAACTTGTAGTTCTCAAATGTTCTGGAAGAGCGTTCCAGGCGTAAGGGGCAGAGGAAGAGAATGGACGAAGCCGAGCAAGGGAAGTAGAGACCCTTGGGCAGGCGAGAAACATGGCATCAGAGGAGCGAAGAGCACGAGCGGGGCAATAGTGTGAGATGAGAGAGCAGGCCTTGTTCATAGGACGCAGATCTGCATGAAATCTACATGAGTTAATTTATGCAATTGAAATTATGAGGCCCAGTATTGGGCAAAAGGCGGGATACAAATAAAATAATAATAATAATAATAATAATAATAATAATAAATTATTGCATATATGCCAATTTAGAAATAATGACCAGGATTTATTTAAATTTCACAGGATGCAAAGCCAGCCCATTCATTTCTTATTGAAATAATTTTAAATAAAACACACTATTCCATTAATTTGCACCTTGAGCCAGCTCATCCCAAACCAAACTAACCTTAATTGCCATGCAGGAGAAGATGGGAGGTAGGGGGCGTGTTTTATTTATTTATTTATTTCATTTCTATACCGACCAATAGCCAGAGCTCTCTGGGAGGTTCACAAAAATTAAAACCATTTAAAGTATAAAACAACAGTATAAAACCATAATATAAAATACAATATAAAAGCCCTCCCCTCCCAAGCTGCGCCCCCCCCATGGCAGTTAAGCTAAGAGAAAAGCAACCAATGGACATTCAGGGCTCTGTGGAATAGATCCGGACCCCTGGGAAACAGATCCAGGGCTTGGGCCCCATAGGCCCAAACCTAATAACACCCCTGCTGGAAGACCAGATTTTCTCCAGCCAAGATACTTAGCGATCAGACCTCCAACAATAACATCAACTTCTCACTTTCAGAGCAGGTTGACTGGGCAGAGTCTGCCCCACCCCTCCAGGCTCATGGACCTCTCCTTCCTTGTTGGGATGGGGACCTGTCCAGTGAGAGTAGTGTGAGAATAGCTGGCTGGATATAGGCCCATGGGCTTCTAGTTGGGCCAGCACTGATGTATGCCAGTAATCATACATTGCTTTTGTGCGTGTGCATGTTTGGCTTGATTATGAGTGATTCAGTAACTGTTCTTGTGCTAGTAAAGGTAAGCAAACACCAAAATATCTGGGAGACCTAGAGAAATGCTTATGAAAGTGGAATTGGAGAAGAATTTAGCATGTACTATACATATCCAGCAATATTATAGAGCCAGTGTGGTGTAGTGGCTAGAGTGTTGGACTGGGATTTGGGAGATCTGGGTTCTAGTCCCCACTCGGCCATGGAAACCCAGTGGGTGACTTTGGGCCAGTCACAGACTCTCAGCCTAACCCACCTCACAGGGTTGTTGTTGTTGTTGTGAGGATAAAGTAGAGAGGAGGAGAATTATGTATGCCGCCTTGGGTTCCTTGCAGGAAAAAAGGCAGGATGTAAATGCAATAATAAATAAAATATTATATGTAGGCAGGATTCACCGATTGTTATGGAAAAGCATACCTGTAGACTATGCATGGGTCGAATCCTGCTGCCATTGCCCTACTGGAGGACTTAGCTACTTGGTCTCTATCTTCCAAGTCTGCACAAACATCAAAATCATGCTAAAGAGCTTGGTGGATTCTTATTTGATTTCTGAACATACCCTGGAATCTTTAGATGTGAATCTGAGGTTCCGTACATATCTTCTGGTGCATTCAGCAACAATTACCAATAATTCCTAAAGGGCCAATTCCCACAACCCACCGTTTAGCCAAACATAAGAGTCAAGCAGACATATCTTGCAGGCAGACACATGTGGCAAGGTGGTTGCTAGATTGCTTCACCATCACCGGTTGCTCATCAGCGGCTTAAGTAAGCGGAGCAAACCTTTCTCACCCGAGTGTGCACTGAATCACTGTCCTGGTGAGCTTCAACATGTGCCCAGTTGTAATGTGTGTCTCAACCCTCCTGTCTTGTGTACAGATTGGAAAAGAATGGCACCACATCCTGCAACTCCTGTGTTAGTCATTTACTGTAAGGCTGGATAATAAATAGTCTTGCACTTGATCTCTCTCTTGCCACCTGCCTATCTGCCTCATATTCTTCCTGGTCTAGGGCAGCCCACTGAAAATTCAAAAGGCACCAGTTTTTGCAGGGATTAGATAAGGAAAGTTGTTTCTAACTAAGGGTTAGGCTTCAACAGCTTATTTTAATAAACTGCTTCTTAGCATGGATTCAGGTCATCTTCTCTTCAGCTTCCCCAGGGAAGACCAAAACCAGATTTCCTATTGCTAAATACAAGAGGACAATTGGGGCGGGTGGGCAGAGAAAGCATTTTAATTTAGACTTATATGCCTTCCTTACATGCTATGAACAAATCATTCTCCCCCCACACATATTCCTTCCCCCACCTTTTCTATATCTTCCCAGACACATCCTAGTCCACTCTCTAAACCAAAGCGCTTGCTATTCCAGTATTCAGTAAGCAGAATAAACTGTTATTTGCAATAAACACCACCTTTGGAAGTCAATTAGCAGTGGAGGGTAGGGTGCCCATATGGAAAGGAGAACAGGTCTCCTGTATCTTGAACAGTTGTCTAGAAAAGGGGATTTCAGCTGGTGTCATTTGTATGCATGCAGCACCTGGTGAAACTCTTTCTTAATGACAACAGTTAAAGCTGCATCAGCCCTGCCCTCTTGAACAGATACAAAAGAGGGCAGGGCTCCTGCAGCTTTAACTTTTGTGATGAAGAGGGAATTTCACCAGGAGCTGCATGCATACAAATGACACCTGCTGAAATCCCCTTTTCTATACAACTGTTAAAGATACAGAAGCCCTGTCCTCCTTTCCATATGGTCACGATAGTGGAGGGGGTAAATTTCATTGAGAAACCAGCGTGGCCTCCAGATATAGACTGGGAGCATGGTACTGGATTACAGCCCCACAGCTGCTTTTCTTTCAAAATAAAAGTGGCATTGTTAAGCACTCTTTTTTAAAAATGTGATTAATATAATACGTAGTATGGCCCATAGTATTAGACGTGGGAGACTTAAGACAAAAGTATGAAGCCAAGTACAAACCAAATATGTGTTAAGTATATGAAAAGAAATACTTGCTTAGTCATTAAAATTGTGTGTGTATGGCTATCTCAGGGTTAAACAGAGAAAGTCTATCTGTGGGCAATTACCTTGAGATAGAGGCTGTTCTGGGAACCTTGCCAAGATTCTAAGTTAGCCTCATCACAGCTGTATGTAATGTAGATAAGAATTGTGTAGATCTGTATATAGTTTCTCACTTGTGTAAAATGTTACTGATCACTGCTTACTGATCACTGCTCTATGATCACTGCTCTCTGTGTATGCCTCAGTGTGCTGATCTGAACTGATCTGAATTGAACTGCACAGAAGCCTGAAGGAAATAAACCAGCTCTGCTGTGTAAGACCTGCGTGATGTGTGTTTGTTTCTGAGCACAAACAGAGTTCCAGAAGGAGAAAAGTTCTGGCACAATAACCCAACAAAGGTTATGGGCCCAGTCCAGTCCAGGCAGCCTAGAGCCAGTCTAGCCTAGACCAGCCTACGCCAGCCTAATCCAGGCAGAAGAACCAGAACTTGATGGGAACGGTGCAGTATCAGAACCAGGAGTCTGCTAAAACAGAAAACTGTTGATGAAGGAAGACATCAAGCTAAAGCCAGTGCTGCAAAGTGAGGAAAAATCTCAGTCGGCTGACTCTGAGGAGGACTCTGAGCAGGAGGACGGTGAGATACCAATTCCTAAAGCAGAGGAAATGGCAGGAGCTAATATGTCTGGTTTGCATCAATTGTTAGAAAAGCTGAATGACTCTAACTATGCATTATGGTCTTACAAAACGCAAATGTATCTGATTCAGGCTGAACTGTGGTATGTAGTCACAGAGGATCCACCAGATAGAGCAAATCCACAGAATGCTAAATGGTTTAAGGACGATGCAAAAGCAATGGCAGTTATTGCATTAGCTGTGGAAGACTCTCAAATTTCCTTCATTCAGTTTTTGAATACATCAAAAGAGTGCTGGAATGCGCTACAAGCTGTATATCAAAGAGAAACAGCGGGCAGTAAAATAATTCTAACCCGGAAGCTGTATGGAATGAAGCTGAAACCAGGGGAGTCTATGTCAAACCATTTGAAAAGCATGAGAGAAATCTTCAATCAACTCAGGGCACGAGGGATGGAGTTTACAACTATACACCAAGTCTATGTGATTTTGTCAAGTCTTGATTCATCGTACGACGCGGTTGTCACCATGATGGAAAGTCAAGAGGAGAAAAATTTAACCCTCGAGTATGTAGCTGGAAAACTACTGGAAACCTATGAAAGAAGACAAGCTTCAAAACAACAGAGCCTTAAACATCCTGTGGCTGAATTTCAACAAAGCCATAAAACTTCTGATGTGGTGGCTGCATTAAAGGCAAGGAAATGCTTTAACTGTGGTTCCACAGGACACTTAAGGCGGGATTGCAACAACAAGAAGAAAAAGCTGTTGACAGCAAAGTGGAGAGAAGAAAACAACATGAATGAAGCTGAATCAACAAAGAAGTGTCTTCTAGCAAGAATCAAAGAGACAATGAATCCTTGGTTTTTGGACTCTGGGGCTTCAATAAGTATGGCAAAAGACAAACTTTCATTTGTTACCTTGGAAACTTCTACTTCAGAGCAAAAGTGTGTTACCCTTGCAAATGGAACAAAAATCCAGATTTGTGGTGTGGGTAATGTATATTTTGATTGTCTGGGAGTTGAACTACAAAGTGTTTTATATGTACCAGAATTGGAAACAAACCTTCTAAGTGTGTTTCAGTTAACAGAAATGGGGTATGAGGTTTGTTTTACTGAAGAAAATTGTACTATAAAACAGGGAAACAAGGTGTGTGTGCAGGGAATAATGAAAGATTCTTTGTATGTGATTAATACTTGTACAGAAAATGAAGTTGTAGCCAGCAAAGTCACAACAAAAACAATAGCCAATTGCAAACCACACCAAGAGTGTATCCATTTAACTCATAAAAGGTTTGGTCATGCTAACTATAAAATAATTTCTAAGATTCCAGAATTGTGTGAAGGGGTGAAAATCAAACCATGTTCTAACTATGTAGAATGTAATGTATGCAGTGAAACCAAGTGTCATAAGTCAAACATTCCAAAACATAGTGAGAGAACAACAAAAAGAATTTTTGAATTAATACATGCAGATCTTGCAGGTCCTTTTGAGACAAGTCAAGGAGGAAACAGATTTTTCTTGTCTATTGTTGATGATTACAGTAGATTTGGATTTGTGTATGTGTTAAAACAGAAGAGTGAAACTTTTGGAAAGTTTAAAGCGTTTGTTAAGTGGAGTAAAAATAGATTTAAAGAACCTATAGCTAATCTAAGAACAGACCGGGGAGGTGAATTTCTTAGCAACCAATTTAAAAAATTCCTCAGTGATGAGGGTATACAACATAACCTTACTGCTCCATATTCACCATTTCAAAATGGAGTTGCAGAAAGGAAAAACAGAACCTTGCAGAACATGTTAAGAGCTCTATTGAAAGAGTCAGGATTGTCTAATCTGTTCTGGGCAGAAGCTTTGTCCACCTCAAATTATTTGTTAAACAGGCTTTACCACTCTGTACATGAAAAAACCCCATATGAAATGTTTTACAAAAGAAAACCTAGAGTGTCACATATAAGGGTTTTTGGAAGTAAATGTTTTGCTCATGTTCAGAAAGAAAACAGACCAGGAAAGCTAGCTCAAAGAGGTTTGGAATGTAAACTGTTGGGATATGATACACAAACAAAAGGCTATCGTTTGTGGTCTCCATATCACAAAAGTGTAATTGTGAGCAGAGATGTAGTTTTTCATGAACAAATGCAGGAAACAAAACAGTATGTAAGTTTGCCTGTAGAACAGAAAGCTGTAGAAACAGAAGAAATTCCTGAACAATCTCAGCAAGAGAGGGAGGGGGAAGAAACTGTAGAGGAGGAAACTATGCCTGTAACTATGCCAAGACGATCAGAAAGGGAACGCAAAGCTCCAATTCGTTACTCAGATGAATACCAAAGCAAACAGGTTTCTCATAGAGCTTTACTAATAGCCTATGAACCTACTTCATTTGAGGAAATTCAGGAAATGGAACCTACAGAAGCTCAGGGCTGGCATGAAGCAATGTCAGAGGAAATCAGAGCAATGGAAAAAAATGAAACGTGGGAGCTAGTACCTTTACCTGAAGGTCGTAAAGCCATTACCTGTAAATGGGTATTCAAAGTAAAACAAAATGAGAAAGGACAGGTGGAACGTATCAATGGTAAAACACAAAGAGATGCTTTTAAAGCTGGGTCTCAGATTGTAACACAATTTAAACAACATGCGCAAGAGGAGGACTGTTAAGTATATGAAAAGAAATACTTGCTTAGTCATTAAAATTGTGTGTGTATGGCTATCTCAGGGTTAAACAGAGAAAGTCTATCTGTGGGCAATTACCTTGAGATAGAGGCTGTTCTGGGAACCTTGCCAAGATTCTAAGTTAGCCTCATCACAGCTGTATGTAATGTAGATAAGAATTGTGTAGATCTGTATATAGTTTCTCACTTGTGTAAAATGTTACTGATCACTGCTTACTGATCACTGCTCTATGATCACTGCTCTCTGTGTATGCCTCAGTGTGCTGATCTGAACTGATCTGAATTGAACTGCACAGAAGCCTGAAGGAAATAAACCAGCTCTGCTGTGTAAGACCTGCGTGATGTGTGTTTGTTTCTGAGCACAAACAGAGTTCCAGAAGGAGAAAAGTTCTGGCACAATAACCCAACAATATGTGGAGATAAACAAAGATTTTAACTTGAGTTCATGGCAGAACTCAATTTGCATAATTGTCAATGGAACATCTGTACTAAGTAGAGCAGCTAGAAAATAAGAATGTATATGAAGAAGTTAAATAGGTATTTTATTATTTTCCGAGATCGAATTTATAGGACTCATTTACTGGGAAAATGTGCTCACACTTATGATCCTCACAATTGATGTGTCCCCCCCTCCCCCCTTTCTCTCTTCTGTTTTGCAAACTGATTATGTCTCCCAACTTCACATATCTCTTCTTGGCAGTGCCTTTTGCAAGACACAGCTGTTACCCTCAGTGCCCTCTGTGTCTCCTTTCTTCCTTATTTTATTAGTGATCAAGAGCAATTAAGATGTTAATGCTGTTATTGAAGGTATGATAAGATTAATGGAGCATGTACAGTTCAACCCCTTTAATTTAATTGCTTTAACTATCTGAAAGCTCTTGTACTTAACTTGCCACCCATTTTTCTAACTCCACGCTTTAAATGATCAATACGATTTTAGTCTTTTCAGCTACATATCTAAAATCTGATGATACGAAAGAACATCAGTATAAAAATATGCAAGCATAATATGCAGCATGCCTTAATTATACACATCACACAGGATTTGCCTAGCCTGTCACAACAGTTGAGCAAATATCACATACTATCAGCAATAGGGGGCATTTCCACACCTGCCTTTTCCCCCGGGATCATCCTGGGATCATCCCTGTGCATCCAAATGACACACAGGGGATCCTGGGAGCAGGCAGGGACGAGTTCTCCATTTTCCTGGATAATCCTTAGGTGTAGAAAGGGCCAGGGTCTATCTCTCTGTTAACATTGGAAGTATTTTTTTTAAAACCAAACCAAACCAATAATTGGAACCAAAAGGTTCCATTAGAAAGATTATGATAACGAAAACATAGCTGTGCGGCTTAATTTAACAGAAGTTTCTTATGGACTTTGAAGTTCAAATCCAAATTGCTCTTGTACTTCAGCTGGCGAGCCCAAGTCTACCCAGGCTTTCTGTGACTCCGGTCTCTGGTGGCTCCGGTCTCTGGATGGCTTCCCAGAAACCCTGTTCTCCCTTCTTGGCGTCAGGGATTACCTGACACCATCCTGGGGAAGGGAAAGCAAGGAGTTGGAGGGGAAGTCTCCCTGCTAGTCATACTTAGAGTAGACCCATTAAAATCAATGTGAATTGTCAATCATTACTTGTTTGTCCCACCGATTTTAATGGGTATACTCCAAACATGATGGGGTCTGGATCTAACGCAATGATTTTTAATTTATGCAGTCTAAACACTTGAAAAATAGATGAATCAAAGCATTACTACTACTGTTGCTACTATAATCAATTCAAAGTTGTCACCCCCTCCAAGTGACATTGAGGAAACCTATGATTTATAAAGAATATTACCCAATTTCTCCTGGCCTCATCATATACTGTTAAAATTATAAGCTGGGAAATCTGAAGTTAATACAACTGATTCTGTGATAAGGACAGTGTAAGTTGGAGATCTTTTACTGCACCATACTATTTGAAAAATGGCAGTATAAATATTTAACTGCTCCAACGTGAGCATGCCACAAATGTAATACAAAATTCAGTTTCAATAGCAATTTCCCCAACAACAGTAGATTTATAGGTAGAGTAATAATTATAATTTAACCAAGATTGTGGTGTTTGAAAGCTCTGCACTATTATTTGGTTCAATGTTGAACTTGAAACTACTCAGTGGTTTGTTTTGGTTCCTAACCAAAACCACTATTCATTTTTCTATCCTCTTTCACTTCCTATGTCAAAAATTATTATTGAGTTTGCTCTAGCTGAAGAGACATTATACAACAATGTCAAATATATTGGGCTGCAGTATGGCATAAAGTCACCACATTATATATGCAAAATGTGATTTCACCCTATTGTTTAGGGTTTGGGCTCACATAATACTAAACGGTGGTTAATGACATTGGAAGTGAAAGCTTTTGGTCTCTTCAGGGTTGCTCCAGAGGAGCAGAAGCATGATGCTTATGTGTGCAATGATCAACCATTGTTCATCATTACAGCAGGACTAGATGATTATCTATACTTCTAACATAAACTAGTTTAATAGATCCAAAATCCATTGTTGGCCATACCTTTATTAGGACCAACAGGAATGTCACAAAATGGTGAATTTTGCTCAACTATGGATTTGAGATTATTGCTTATGGAACAGCAAGGCTTCTTTTGCTTTGTGGTTTAATAGGTGTTATATCTTCCCAGGGGACTTTTAATCTTTCGGACGGGGAGAGACACAAATGTGTGGCTACACTTGGAATACTATACTGTGTATCGTTCCGGTTTCTCCATCTCAAAAAGGAGATTGCAGAGCTGGAATAAGTGCAGAAAAGGGCTACCAAGTCAGCAGAGTACTGGAGCACCTTCTCAATGAAGAAAGACTTCTTTGTTTGGGGCTATTTTTGTGTGCAGAATCTGGCTACCCACTGGGAGAGACAGGACGTTGGACTAGATGGACTTTTGGTCTGAATCAGCAAGGTTCTTCCTATGTTCTTAACAAGGAATATCCATTACCAAAATATAGTTACCATGATTTTTTTCGTGGAGGGAAGCTATGGCAGTTAAACTCATGCAAATCTGATAAAAAAAATGTTATATATGTCCTGTAAAAAGGCAGCAAAAGTAGACAGCCATGTCCAGGATAATTCAGGACAACAGGGTCAACTCAGGTCAAGAAGCAAGGGAAAATAGACCCCAGTGGGAATTTGTGGTGGAAGAGGGGCATTGTGCCAAGTAGTGATGTAAAGATTCAAAACAATGACAATTTAAAAACTTTTCTAAGGTTGTAGTAGCTTGTAGTAGCAGATGTGCTCTATGTATTTTAATGCATTTGTAAATATAGAAAACGAAAGCTAGTAATTGAAGTGTATTTATACAATCCTTTATTTTGGGATACTAATCCTTGATGAACGTCAACTACAAGATCAATGGTTTTTGGTTCATCTCTATTTTGCCCTGGGATAAATGGGCATGTAAGAAATAATGTGCTTGTTATCTGTGCTGGGTGGAGTTCATGCTTCAACAAAGAAACAGAGACCTGTGAATGGCCCAGGATAGTCTGTAAAAGGCTGATGATGAAACTTTGTGAATCCTCATGTTTGTGTATACAGCAGTTGTTATTTCAGGATAACAATATTGAGATGATGAGGTTCACCAGAAGAGTGTTTTATGTGTGAGCGCCCTTTAGACGACACTGTCTGCCTACTGCTCCTTCCGTTCTTATTTCTGTAGCAAAATTGACCCCTTTTAATCTGACTTATTTTTTAAAGAACAGAATGTGCCTCGCTCTCCTGCTGTGTGCAGGAAAAGTGGCGTGATACCAATGGACCGTGAATGGGCCACGTGGTCTTTGTTTACTTCCTCTTTTCCCTCCGGGAAGAATGAGAAAGTAATGAGGGACAAAAGCGGGGGTGCAGAAGCGGCAGTAAGGAAACACAATTTCCCCCTGTGTGATGATGCTCAGTATCTGAGTCCTAATTATTAGCAGAGCTGATTATTATTATTATTATTATTATTATTATTATTATTATTATTATCATCATCATTTTTATACCGCCCAATAGCCGAAGCTCCCTGGGCAGTTCACAAAAACTAAAACCATTCAAAGTATAAAACAAACAGTATAAAAACATGATATAAAATACACATTAAAGACTGATTAAAAACATACCATACATGATTAAAACATCCTTAAAACATCCTAAAAACATTCTAAAGTGCACATAGATACACAGTCATAGGTATTTTATTATTATTATTATTTATTTATATAGCACCATCAATGTGTTGCGTTTCTATTGGTAGCTGATAGCATTTCCAGGGTGGCATTTCCATTCCTCCTTTTTTATTATAGCAATAGTTATAAATATTCAATTAATATGTTGTACTGCCAGCTGTACAAGTAAGATATTTTGTTGTACTGTAGCATTAGGAGCATGTTGGAAGACGATAGAGACATTAATCTACAGTTTCAGAAGATTCACATGGCACACTTCTTGGGGCTGTGTCACTTCAGAATGCTGGTGAAGGATCACATTTCTGAAAGGACTCCCATATAACCCTCCCTACAGATTCAAAACTGCACCATCATATCATCAAATGTCCTTATAGCCATACTACATTGCTGAAACAAAGTATACAAAAAGGTAAAATTCCTCGGGAACTGTTCAGAAATCATAATGGATGTGTGTGAAAAGGGTTGCTTTAAATGGTTTTGGCTCTAATAGGATGCTTGTTACTGAAGAGCTGAGTCTTAAATTAATTTGTTAGAGCAGAGAATGTGAGTAGGAGGAAATTTAATGAAAAAGAAAGAGGAGGAGGTGAAGAGAAGGGAATGTTAGCATTTGGAGGTCAGATTTGTAGCAGAATTTCACGGAGGGATGAGGGAAAACACATTTCAGATTTCTGCTGTCAGGGATATTCTGTTTCTTAAAACGTGGACTCTCTTCACATAGTCTTCACAATCCCCTGCCTCTGTTCCTCAGTGGCCCCGTTCAGAAGACACCTTAAACCACAGCTTTAACCACAGTGGTTAAGCCAGAAAGCTGGGCCGTATTCAGAAGACACCTTAAACCATGGCTTTAACCACGGTGAGTAAGGCTTTTCATGCAGAAAGGCACATGTGAAGTTTAGAAGTGGAATGATCTCTCAGCAGATGAGATGGCAACACTCAACAATGGAGTGGGGAAACAGACAAAAGGCAGATTGGTAAGAAAACTGAAAGGAAAATGAACAAACTAGGGAATGGACACCTGAGGCAACTGACCATATATTGCTCAAAACGTAAGGCCTTCTGGGACCTGAGTTACACAACAATCACTTTCCTCAGAATTCTTGGCCACAATTGATGCAGTAACACATTGGCAGAAGAGCAAGTCCAGTCCTGCTTCACAGGGGTTCATCACAAGAGGCTGAAATCCCATATCCATACTGAGGCTTTCTGCTTCTGGTTTCTTTCTGGGAATACAATTGGGATAAGCGACCACACCTGTGTTTGACTTGGCAGGCACGTGCCCCATCGCTGCCTGCCCCTGCTCATCAGGCTGTATGAACCACTTCTAAGACTTGGCCTGGTGAGTGCTCAGGCAGGGGTCCGCACTTGTTTTGGGTCCAAACGTGGTGCTTGTGGGGGGTCTGCCAGACTCCCAGACCCAGTCGGATACGTGTAGCATCCCTAATTACGATGGGCTCCTTTATACAGTGGACACGTGATTTGAGTTGAATTGAATTGTAATCTTCCTTTTGCTATCTTTTCCATTACACAACACCATCTGTGGCTGAATTATAGCACAATGCTAGCATTTCACACATTAGATCGATTGGAATAAAGCCCATTATCTTGTTATCTCCAATCTTTTTGAAAGTGGGATAAAGGTCATAAACCAAGAGAGGGGCCCTGGAGGTTGACAACGTTGTGTAAAGGACCCACAAACTTCTGTGGGCAGCTAGTCTTCACTGCACGATATAAGCTCTGTGTAAAAGGGCTCCCAAACTCACCTTGATGATGAGGATGACCATAGTACCTTAGAGTTACATAGCCAACATAGACAGGTCCCTATTCTCAAGGAGTTTATAATCTAAAATAGATAGTAGGGAATAACAGAAGGTCACAGGAAGCTGCCTTATACTAAGGCAAATTACTGGCCCATCTAGCTCAGTATTATCCACTTTGACTGGCAGCAGCTCTCTAGGATTTCAAATCTGAGTCCTTTCCAGCCCTGCCTAGAAATGACAGGGATTGAACCCAGGAACTTTTGCAAGCAAAACATGTTATCTGTAATTGAATTTAAAGAGAGAGGTGGGGAGAGACAAGGAAGACTATGGCCAAATGTTGTTACACACATACATAAACCACGGTTACAGTCAAGAATGAGGATTATGAGTGTGGGAATAAGTGCATTGTCTCTTTAAGGTTTATTGTGTATCTACTGTATTTCTTCGATTCTAAGACGCACTTTTCCCCCCATATAAACATCTCTAAAAATGGGGTGCGTCTTAGAATCGCGGGTGCGTTTATTATTTCTTAGAATCAAAGCTTTTTTTTTGTTGATGGTACTGAAATTAGTGTGCGCCTTACAATCGATGGCGTCTTAGAATCGAAGAAATATGGTATTGATGTTATCTGATTGAGAGCTCCATCACACCTACTTTTTTTTCCTGGCATGCACCCACGATTTTGACCTCCGTTTCATTAGTGCAGCAAGCTAATGATCCCTTTCACGTGCGTTTGTGGCATCGCCATTGTATTGGTGAAACCTCCTTTCACTTGTTCATTTTCCCACTCCACCCTATCCCTTTCCTTCCCCTTCTAGTTCATTGGTTCCTGTCATTGATAGACATTGTGATGGACGTGGGCGTCTTCCCTCCTCCACTCTGGACTTTTGAACTTGGTCTAGTCATTACAGCTCATCATCTGCCTGCCTGTAATGAGCCCCCCCCCAAATCACAAACTGAAAAGTTAAGCACACTTCTCTATCACTCACACACAGACACAGCCGAAAACCCTATGCAAAGCAATTACACTCTGATCCACATGATTCCTTCTCTCCACAAGCACCACTACCCATGCCCGGCCCCAAATCTGTCCCTTTTCAGCATCTGAAGGAAAGGCTGGTGGTGGCAGAAAGGACGACCAAGATCTCGGCTAGTAAAATAAATAAATATTGGTTTTTAAATTTCACTTAGCATTGATGAGGGCTTGGCTTTCTTTCCTTTTTTGCCAGGGTGGGGGAGGGGAGAAAGACTCACAGACTGGGACGAAGCAGATCCATGGTCCGGTGTTGGCTCCCAACTCTTTCCCTCCTCTATCTGTCTGTACGTTTGTCTCAGGGAGGGAGAGAGAGAAAGAGGAAGCTGAGCTCCCTATACCAACCAGCTGCACTTTAGCGAGATAAAGGGGGCTTTACAAACAACCACAATTACAGATCTTTCTTTTTTAAAAGAATAGACCCACCACCACCTTGCCCTCCTCTTTCATCAGCAAGCACACGTTCAAAGCACACCCACCCAACAAAGGACATAGTGTGAGGACGCCTATACACAGGGGCAGAAGGGTGCTTTAATCTCACTTGGAAGAAATAAACCAGACTTTCCCCACTCTATGAAAAGATGAAAAATGGAGGGGAAGAGACGGGATAACTGCAAGACAGGCACAATGTCATGTGAGTCCCGCTCAGCAAAACTGCAAACCAGGCATGATGAGAGTGTGATAAAATGTTGGTGTGATGGAGCTCTGAGACGGCTTCAGAAAAGTTGAGAGCTCTGTGCAGCACAGTAACTGAATTCTTTACAAATTACTAGAAAAAAATTGTTTCTTTAAAGAATAGGAAGCCTATTCTTTAAAGAATAGGATTGTTGGCCATATGGAACATCAACATGTTTATTATGATGACCCAATATAAGACATTTTGGGTTTGTGTTGTGTATGTCTGGGGTACTAGTACAATAATCTGGGGAACATTTTGTTTATCTGTTTCATAAATTTATATCTGGTGCTTCTGTATATATCTTTCTAGGGTGGGATATAATATCAGATAAAACAGTTACAATAAAATCTAAAAATAATCATAAAACCACAAAAGAATAAAAGAGCTGATGAATTTGTGGCATTAAAATAATCCATCAAAAGTCTAGATAAATTAGAAAAAAAGCCTTTGCCTAGTGCTGAAAACAATGCAATTCAAAAGCTGTTTATATCCATACATTTGCATTTAAGCTTCTTATGTCTCATTTAACTTAGGGTACATTTGCATCTACCCTCTCAATCAACAGTACACCAGTGGTAACAAAAGCAGTAAAGTACTTAAACTTGGTAGATGCCATCATGTCATAGTGAACAAGAGTAGTTTATTCCACAGTGAGCTGGAAGTGAGAACAGAACAGAAGAGTTCTTCACTGCTGATGTTATTGCTGGAACCAACTGTTCCTATTTGAGATGGAAGGTGTGAACACATCCTCAGTGATACGATACCAGCTTAAGTAAACATGAACGAAGAACTCAAACACTGTGCAGCCCACAGAATGTAGAAAGCATTGAGAAGAAACAGCACAAAGAATGCCTAAGAGATTCTCACACTTCTTTCCTGCTTTTTCCTCCTGCTTGTATGTTCTCAGACCACATAAGTGAAAAATGAGAAAAACGGAAACCAACAAATTGTACCTACTGGCACCAACTAATTTTCTTTCTGTGCATCAGAAAAGGAAAATCTAAATTTCACTCAACGCTCCTTTCCCTCCTCATATCACAATTCTGCTCACTGTCTTCCCCTCACCCCCTGGTGCAGGATATATTTTATGAATGACCCCTTTCCAATTTCTCTTTAAGGCCTAATTCTTACTGAGGTGGTATATCTGTGTCTGGGCTGTGATGGTTCACATGATGGGATGCTGCACTATGCAAAAATGTTTCTGCACATAGATCATCACCCACATACATGGATCTGCTCAGGCATTCAATGAATACCTGTAGGTTATGCCACCTCCCTAGGCACATTCATCGAACACACTTTTTGAACAAGTGGATTGGGCTCTTATGGTTTTATGTTTTGTATGTGGGAGCATTCGGTCATATGAGCCTCACAGTTTAATGTGGTACAACTCACAAGTTTACCACTGTGACCTCAGTAAAAATTAGTTCTAAATTACGCACAGTTCTTCTAACTCAGGGCTTGCTTCAGTTGGACCCCTCCCCCCCCCCCGGCTAACAGTCATCTTGTCCCTGTGGGGAAGCAGCAGCAGCAGCAAGGGAGATGGGAGCAGGCAGAGAACATCAGGGCCCGCTTCAGTTGGAACCCCCCCCCCCCAGGGCTTCCCCTGTGGGGAAGAACAAGGAGCTGTTGGTCTGCCTTCTATTGGGAGATGAGAGGGGGGAGCAGGGCCTTCCTATCAGTCCTGGGGGACATCTACACAGCGTTCCGAAGGTGCCCCGAAGCCCCTTGAGGGCGCCCCGAAAACGCTCGTGTAGTACGTACCTTAATCATCCCCAGAAGAGGCGGGGGAGGAGGCGTGCTTCGGCAGCGCAGACTGTGGGCGGGCTGCTCCAGGCTCCGTTTCCCTTTAGCCAGCAGGCCCTGCGAGAGCTCCCAGCAGCAGGGCTGGGTCATGGGAGGGAAGAGAGCGGACGGGCGAGGAAAGGGGAGGGCACCTCCCACGCCCCCGGGACCACGCAGGGGCCTCCCCCTTTCCTCGCCCGTCCGCTCTCTTCCCTCCCACGCCCCAGCCCCGCTGCTGGGAGCTCTCGCAGGGCCTGCTGGCTAAAGGGAAACGGAGCCTGGAGCAGCCCGCCCGCAGTCTGCGCTGCCGAAGCACGCCTCCTCCTCCTCCTCTTTTGGGGACGATTAAGGCACGTACTACATGAGCGTTTTCGGGGCGCCCTCAAGGGGCTTCGGGGCGCCTTCGGAACGCTGTGTAGATGTCCCCCTGCTAAACAGCCTCCTTAATTTCTTTTTCTTTCCCCCCTCTTCCCTCCCCATCCCCCTTTCCTCCTGTGTTATGTCTTTTTTTTAGAATGTAAGCTTCAGGGCAGGGACTGTCTTTTTTACTGATTGATTGTAAGCAGCTCTGGGAGCCTTTTTGGCTGAGGTGCGGGATAAAAACACTTTAAATAAATAAATAAACTCATGTCTAAAGCGAAAGAAGTGAATTATTCATCTGTAACAGCACAAAAAAGGCAAATCACTGAATACTATCAGAACAATCCTAGTCTATTTAAAGCCACATACATAAGATCAAAGTAACTGATAATTATTAAATAACACTAACTCCAAAGATCCTATCCTCACTCTCATTAAGATTAGAATTTTCACTTATAAATCTGTGT
Organism: Elgaria multicarinata webbii; assembly: GCF_023053635.1. Taxonomy (NCBI): domain Eukaryota; kingdom Metazoa; phylum Chordata; class Lepidosauria; order Squamata; family Anguidae; genus Elgaria; species Elgaria multicarinata. The sequence continues at coordinate 27,615,350 of NC_086171.1, read as the reverse complement.
TGAAAGACTGAAGATATCATATTTGGCTGCAGTCTTAAACATACTTCTTAGAGAGTAAACTCTCATTGAACACAATTAGATTTACCTCTGAATAAACATGTATGGGATTGCACTGTTAAATGCTCTTTGGCCTGGAAGTAAATCTATTTGCATCAAAGAGAACTTACTTCCTAAATCCCATTCTAGTCAATAAATGTGGATTAGTTATCTCAGTTCCAATAACCAAATTAGACTGCTTTAACCATGTTATCCCAAGCAATGGGACTATTTGTGATTAGGATCTCATGGTTGAACTACATTGATTAAAACTGTGAGTACAAGAAGATGAGTAACAGAACAATCCTATAATGTCTACTCAGGAGTAAACCTCATTAAATCCAAGAGGTCTTATTCCCAGATAAATGGGTATGGGATCATAGCCTAACAGTTCAATCCTATGCAGAAGTAAGTTCCATTGTAAATGTGCATAGGATTTCAGCCTAAGGCAACGTTATTATTAACATTTATATACTGCGTTATATGCTAAAAAAAACCCACTGAAACCAATACAACCTGAATCAATAAAACATTTAAAACAGTAAACCCTTTAAAATGCCTTTACTATGGGAGTAAGCCCCATTGAACAGAGTGGAGCTTATTTCTGCGTAAGTATGTATAGGATTTCATCCTAAGAGGCATTAAATAAGTCGCATAAAGTGATTTGTGGTATGCTTGTATCCTTAGGCTTGAAGTCAACACACTCTGACTAGCAATGTATAGTGGATTGCTCAACTACAGGCTTGAGCCTGTGTAGCCCTGCGGGAAGGCAGTTGATGTTTTGTAAAGCGGGGAAGTTTTTACCTAAAATTTCCAGCCCTTCGCTCCGTGACACCGCGAGGCAGCTGCGCAAAAGACGGTGGCTAGCTTGGGCATGTCAGGCTATACTTCTTGCATTTCATAGCACCGTTTACAACTTCCCCCGTATACCGAGAAAAAGACTCCATTATGTCTCTGAAAAAGTGAGCTCGTAGGATTGCGCTGTTAATCTGTTAGGGCGCAATCCTATGCATATTTAGACAGGAAAGTCTTACAACTCCCAGCATTCCCCAGCCAGCCATGCTTGGAGTTGTAGGACTTTTCTCTGTCTAAACATACGCAGAATTGCACCTTTAAGGTGCCACAAAACTTCGCCTTTGCTTTAGCGGAGCAACAGGTCTTCACCTAGGGAATATATGGAATTAAATTTGAGATTTGTTTCCCTCCTTAGAATTGAGGGTTTTTTTTGGCTGAGCCTTAGTATCATCTCGTGTGGGAGAGGACAACAACACCGAGAAGGTTTTGTGCGTGTTTTCGACTGGGCTTTACTTTTTGACATTCGTCTATTCCTGGCCACAAACAGCCTGGACTGAGTGACTGACTGACTGACAGACAGACACAAACAAGTTTCCCTCTTGCCTCAGAAGACCATCACCTTTTTCCCGCCTATTTCCCCTCCCCCCACCTTTTCACCCTTGCCCCGCCTCTCGCCCTCCACCCCTGCACGTGATGGGGACCTCTGACGCCGGGCAGCGCGGTGCCCTGGAGTTGACACTCGGCGCCGAGCTGAGGGGGCGGGGCTTTGGGACTGGCAGAGGGGAATTGGGAGGGGAGCGAGCGCACGGACGGAGGGAAAGAGGCGGAGCGGAAGGAGAAGGAAGCAGCGCGAGCCTGTCGTATAACCGCCGCGTTGGGTGTCGGAGCAGCGCCGTGCGACCCGGACCTCCCAATTTCGGTGAGGGGGGGGCACTGTTTCAGTTAGGGGGCGGGGGGCGGGCACGGTTGGGGCGGCGGGAGGGGGGGCGCGTCTGACCGGAGTGCTCTGAGGCGAAGGCTGTGTCCTCGGCCCCCTCCTGTTTCTGCTGCGCTGTGGGGAGGGGGCGCTGCTTAGCTTCACGCCGAACCTCCCCTCCCTCAGGTCCGTTTGTTTGCGTGAGGGTGGAAGGACAGACCCAACCACTTCCTTCTAGCCTCTCTCTCTCCGCTCCACTTTTTCCTCAGGATCACACTGTTGTCGTGTCCTGTGTTAATTAAACCGGAGTAGCTCTCCCCCCTTTCCGTGTTCCCGTCATTAAGACAGGCTCCATTCCATAAGTGGAGTATTGAAACGTGTGTGTGTGTGTGTGTAAACCCACCTTTTAATTATCCTGGTGGGATGAACGACAGGCGCGTTTAAAGGGTAACTAATGTGTCAATCGCACGCGCGCGCGCAATAGCCCGTTTGTCGTGATACTTGAGTGTCTCTGATGGTGGGTGGGTGGAGGCCTGGGTGCTCTTGTCAAGTTCCCCATGGCAACACTTGCTGGGTTATGACTGAAAAGGTTTAATGATTAAAATCAAATTCCTCTTGAGGTGTGTCTTCAAGGCATAGCCACATCTTCATTGGACAATTTTAGCAAAGTTTTCTTGAACTTGTGTGTGTTGACTTTTGATTCTCTATAATTATCTGATGTGTATAAAACATAAGGTGAAAAGAATCATATTCCCATCGGTCTCCTGGTTTAGGCCCAGTTTTCAATTGATTGTTTTCTTCGACAAGTGCAACCTGCTTCCTTCCGGAAATATGTAAGAACCGAAGTCCTAAGACGTCCCCACGGGGCGTCTTTCTTTTTGCCTTATCAGCCAATGGTTGGTTTATGCCCGGAAGCCTTAATGTTTGTGCTGTTTATACACGGATCGGATGCCACCCCGCTGCCTTTCCCCAACTCATCTTGAAAAGTTTCCTGTGTGAGGAAGGGTTCCAAAATTGGAAAGCTATAGTATATGCATAGTTTATATGATTGTTACATACCTCTGTATAGTTTGCCAAATAATAAACACAGAGGGCAAAGCAAGAATGTGTCAAGTAACTTCATTTCACTAGTTACAATAAATTGTGATGTGTGTGTGTGTGTGTGTGTGTGTGTGTGAAGATATTAGTTACTAATTTGAGTGGAAGTTCTGCATTCTTGCTGTCCCAGCAACTGCCTGTACAGGCCTTAAAATGATTTAGACTCAATCTTGTTTGTTTGAGTCAACAATAGTGTATTAGCCACAGATTTTTCCTAGCTATTTATAGTTGGTAATTGTAGTCAGCACCCTAACAAAATAGCAGAGAGAGGCAAGAAGCTGATAAGTTGCATGCCCTTAATTGTTTTTTTAGTTTTTTTTTTTTAGTTTTTAAAAATAGGTTTTAAAAGTTGTTTGGTATTTAATCGTGCTGTGCATTCAAAAGTTGGTAAACTTGAGGCAGTAGTTAACTTTCAAGAATTTTTTAAAGGTAAACTTTGGCTTTTATTTAAGGGAAGACCACATTTTTGAGGTGTGGGGTGTTCAGGGAGGGTTAGATTATTTTTTTGTAACGGGTCTCTACTGTCTGTGCTTACCATCTGTGGGTTTCTTATCTTTATGCTTATTTTGAAACTATTTCATATAAAATTGAGTACAAATGAGTCATACAAGCTGTCAAGCAAAATTATTCTGATGAAATTTTAGTGTGTGAAATTGATTTCCCTGAGAAAATGTGAAGGGAATGTTATGAAAATCATGGACTTGGCATTGCATGGCATGTTTGCTTTTCTGCCATGGTGATTAGAAATGCTGCTGTTCCTTTTCCAGATGACTCCTGTGTTCTTGATGCTTGTCAGAAATTTTGATATTAAAGTTGTCTTGCATTCCTCTTTTGAATAAAATCCTTGCCTGAAGTGAGACTACAATATGTAGAAATTTAGGACAAAGCTGTCATGCCATGGGTACATTTTGCTCCCATATGTTAATATACCCAGAAATCATGGGTTTAATGGAAATGTGCTTGAATTAAAGCTTGTTCCTGAGATGCTGACAAGTCACAACGTAAGAGAAAACATCTATTGTGTAGAGGACAGTTGGCTAGCTTTTACTTCATCTGGCCTTCAGTTGGTAAGAACTTATGACAGCGGGGATCTAAATGTCCTCCAATACGGCTTCAATGACTAACTTTGTTTGTCTCACAACATCATTAATGTGTTCTTTGCAGCTGTAGGGAATAATGTTTGCCAACACAAGAGTCTGTGGTATAAGAACCAAATGATTGTGTTGTTTTGGGTTACATAAATAGTAGTAATTCTTTTTCAATTTTCACAAGACTGAAGTTAGATCATCCTAAACATAATGTAAAGTTCTGTTTTTTTAACCTAGGCTTCTTGATTAACATTACATTAACTGAGGAAATGAAGTTAAATTATATTTTAAAGAGTTTCTAGGGAGGGAGCCAAAAATGCAATTGACATACACATATGACTATTATAGTTTTATTTATTTATTTATTGCATTTCTACACTGTCCAATAGCTGAAGCTCTCTGGGCGGTTCACAAAAATTAAAACCATTCAAAGTATAAAACAACAGTATAAAACCATGATATAAAATACAATATAAAAGCACAACCAGGATAAAATCAGCAGCAGTGCAGAAATACAAATTTAAAACAGCAAAGTTAAAATTAATTTATAGACTGTTAAAATACTGAGAGAATAAAAAGGTCTTCACCTGGCGTCTAAAAGAATATAGTGTACGTGCCAAGCGAACCTCCTTAGGGAGCTCATTCCACAGCCAGGGTGCCACAGCAGAGAAGGCCCTCCTAGTACCCACCTGCCTCACTTCCTTTGGCAGGGGCTCACGGAGAAGGAATAATAATAATAATAATAATAATAATAATAATAATAATAATAATAATAATAATAATTTGTATCTTACCTTTTCCCTAATACTGGGACTCAAGGCAGGTTTACAAAATTTAAAACATATAAGTTCAAATATATAAATAGAAATCTACAAAAGTTAAAAATATATTTAAAACATTTATAACATTAAAACATTTAAAAGATTAAAAGACAAATGTCACATAAGTGCCTTAATAGGTCCAGACTATTATCCAAAGGCCTGCTGAAACAATTTTTTTTTTGCTGCCTCCGAAAGTGTAACAAGGAGGGAGTCAGTCTAGCCTCCCTGGGAAAGGAAATCCACAGCTTTGGTGCAGCCATCGAGGAGGCCCTCTACCATGTTCACACCAGGTATACCTGTGATGGTGGCAGGACCAAGAGAAGGGCCTCCCCTGAAGATCTCAGGGCATGGGCAAGCTTATAAGGGGGAATATGGTCTTTCAAATAACCTGCACCAGAGCCAAATAGGGTTTTATAGGTTGTAACCAGCGCTTTGAATTATGCCTGGAAACAGACGGAAAGCCAGTGGGGCTGTTGTAACAGGTCAGGGAGTTGTATGCCCCATGTAAGCAGCCCCAGTCAGCAGTCTGACTGCAACTCTTTGAACCAGCTGATGTTTCTGAACACTCTTTAAAGGCAGCCCCACGTAAAGCATGTTACAGTAATCCAATGGGATGTAACTAAGGCATGTGTCACCATGGCCAGATCAGATATCTCTAGGAACAGGCGCAGCTGGTGCACAAGCTTTAAATATGCAAATGCACTCCTGGCTACCACTGAAACCTGGGCATCCAGGCTCAGGGCTGAATCCAGGAGTATACTCAAGCTGCAAACCTGTGTCTTCAGGGGAGTGTAACCCCATCCACCACAAGCTGAATCCCTATTCCCCTGATCTACCTTTCGACTGACCAGGAGCACCTCTGACTTGTCTGGATTAAGCTTCAATTTGTTTGCCCTCATACAGGCCATTACTGCCGACAGACACTGGTTTAGCACCAAAACAACTTTCTTGGAATTGGGTGGAAAGGAGAAGTAGAGTTTGGTGTCATCGGTATACTGGTGGCACTGAACTTCAAAACTCTGGACAACCTCCCACAATGGTTTCATGTATATGTTAAATAGCATGGGGAACAAAACGGAATCATGAGGAACATCTCAGGTCAATAGCCAAGGAGTCGAACAAGTCCCTCTAAGAATGAATGGAGCCACTGTAAAACAATGCGTTGAAGTCCCATCCCAGTGAGGCAGGCCAGAAGGATACCATGGCTGATGGTATTGAAAGCACCTGAACCAACAGGGTCACACTCTCTCTGTTCAGTTCCTGGCATAGGCCATCCACCAAGGCGACCAAAGCTGTTTCTGTTCCATAAACAGATCTGAAGCCAGATTGAAATGGATCTTGATAATCTGTCTCATCCTGGAATCCCTGGAGTTAGTATTCTTCAACATGTCAAAGATGTTTGTACTTTTTGTGTGTGTGCTAAGTTGTTGCTGCTTTAAAAATCAGAGGAACAGTAGGGCTTTAATACTAATTTCAGACCTTCCTCCACCTTCCTTGACTTGCATTAGTTTAGTGAAGCGTGTGGGTTTTAATGTCATGGTACTTTTCTTTCATTGCCTCCTACATTAGCTCTACTCTTTGAAATGTGCAAATTAGTATATAATGCAGTTTTCTGTATTAAAAAAACCAGGGTTCTTATACTTACAGGACAATTCTATGCATGCTTACTCAGAAATAAAACTACATGGAGTTCAATTGGAACTACTTCTGAAATTAAGAGATTTAGGATTACAGCCTTATTATGCTCATAATATTGATGGAGCACAATTCTTTTTTTTTTCTCTCCCATTTCCCCTCCCTCAGTTCTCTTTCTACTACTTGGCAACAGGTTGTGATACTCTCTTCAGTGTTCTAAAAACAAGGCTTTTAAGAAGCAACATGTAAGAGATACATTTTGTGACTTAGATAGCACCTTCAAACCTGTGAAATTACATGCTCTTTGCGCATGTACACTGGCTAAGGTACTGACTGTTTCAATAACACAAGTGCAAACAGAAAGAGGGCTGTGTTCAACAGCAGAATAAATAGACAAGTCAATGACATTTATTGACAAACTGGTTTCCCAAATTTCCCATTCTCAATGCTAAGACAAGAATATGTATGATATTTTGTTATGCATGAGAAGTGTGTAGATGAACATAGTCCCTTTGCTTCCCCCTTCACATGAACAGGAAAACTAACAAAGAAGCTGCAATTATCTGTAGGTTCCTGCTATATGCGAATTAGAACTATGGTTAACTGCTCCCAAGCAAGCCATGTTTCATAAGCAGCTTCAAACCATGGTTTAAAACTGGTTTATGAATCCTGGTTTATTTGGGAGCATTTAAATACAGTTCTTGTCTGTGTGTAATGAGAAGCAAAAGCTAACTGTGGCTTGTTTAGTTTTCCCACACATGGGAAAGGGGGCGGAGTGTACTTGTGTGTTGCTGTGTATCTTCTGGATTATTAAGCAAAGATTTTTGATTTACTATAAAGTGCAAACATGGCCAATGTGTTTCTTCCTTGGGGAAGCTACTTAACATTTGACTTTAAATTCATTCAGCTAGTCAAATGTGGAATTTGTTGATGGACTTGTTTCCCTTGTTTCTGTAGTATCCGTTATGATTATAGGAGAAGAGTTAAAATGACAGGAAGAAATAATTTATAAAAGGAGATGGTGGTTAAAATACTAATTATTGATGCCCCACAATGTTACAGTGTTTCTTCATAGGAGACAGATGCGTTATTTCCAGAGCTTTTTTACTCCCAAGTCTGCAAATTTTGGTCACAATTCAGCAAGGTTCTTAATATGCGTTCAATTGGAAATGCGATGAGTTGTGCTTGTGCAGTGCTCCTTCCTATAACATTCTCTTCCCTCTGGACTATATCACAATTTGCCTGTTGAAGATACTTTTTTTTTTAAAATAAAGGAACTTTCAGTGCAAAACAGAATTAAAAATAAAGAGCTAGTAATATAAGGTACAGATAGGGAGTCCCAGTTCACTGGCATATCGTCCCCTGCTCATCTCTGGTTCATGGTCCAGATCTAGTCTTACTAGTTTATGAAGCTTATGATTGCTGTCTTTCAGATGCATAAGCAAGCATCTCTAGTGGTATGTTAAAAGTTTACAAAGTGGGTTTATTGAAAAGTCGTATCCCGATCCAAGAGATTGACAAGCAAGCTTCCAAATGCATATCACTTGCTGGCTAAGGAACTGCATATATAAAATCAGGTGCATCTTGGATGTTGCTTGTCTATTGAGAGCCAGTGTAGTGTAGTGATTAGAGTGTTGAACTGGGACTTGGGAGACCTAGGTTCTACTCCCCACTCAACTATGAATTTCACTGGGTGATTTGGGCCAGTCTCTGACTCTCAGCCCAATCTACCTCACAGGGTTATTATGAGGATCAAAATTGAGAAAAGGAGGACCATGTAAGCTGCCTTGGATTCTCTGCAAGAGCAAAAGGGTGGGATGTAACTGTCATGATAAATCAATAAGTAAATAAAAATTAAATGCATGTTCAACGGTGCATTTTCATCATGGAACAGAAATTCCTATTTGTCTAGAGCTGTTTTGGTGTGTCTGATTTTTCTTGGTAGTCCACCATTGCATGGCACCCTTGGGTGCCTGGCTTGCTTTATCATGCAAACTGAGGCAGCAGGGGTTGTTTGAAGGCTAGATAATCCTTAATTAACCCTAAGGCAAGCTATGGGTTATTTCAAGGTTGTGTAACTCTCAAACAACACCTGCTGTCTGGGTTTGCACAATGTGACAAGCCAAGGCAAGTTGGGCATTTGTATGTGCACGGCACAATGCAACAGCCCCCATGGGTAAATTAAGCCACAGTAGGCTGTTGTGTCATATGACTACATTGTCTTGCAGGATTACTGGAGGTTGTCAGATTTGGGTTTTGAAAGATCTCTAAGAGATAGGAGTTCATAATTATAGGGAAGTTACCAAGAATGCTTCTCTCTATGTTTGAATTTGGTACACAGATGGTACACTTAAGAATGTGTTCTTTGGTTTGTTTATCTATATTACTTACTTTATCATATTTATATGGATGTCCATCAACATATGTTCTCTGTGCAGCTTACAAAAAACAGAGTAAAATACAATATTAAGATACAGTATTATAATTAAAATACAACAGTGCATCCTAAAAAGTAAAGTACAGCCTCAAAAACTATTAACAGCGGAATAATAATTAGCAACTCAGACCTGAAAAACATTTTTAAAAACAAAATCTTGAAGGTCTTGAAGCTCTTAATTGTGCCTGGTATGCAATTGGAAGTAACTAAACTAATGTGTTTCTTTATCTAGTAGTGGGCTGCTATGTTTTTTACTAGCTGAAGCTTCTGGACAGTCCTGGGCAAACCGACACATAGTGCATTGTGGCTTCTTGATAAATCCCATTTGAAGCTGCTCTTTCAGGAGCAGGCACTCCTTGTTAGATAACCACAGTCTGGTTATCTGCTCTCTGGTAACCTCCAGATTGGACAACTCCAATGCATTGTATGTGTGGCTGAGTAATGTTTCAGCAACTAGGATGCGGAGGGGCAGATTTCAATAATTTTGGAGACAAATATTTACTTAATTTTAGATTTTTTGATAAATAACAATGCTAAGAAAACAAGTAACAGATATAAACCAAATATGAACAGCTCTAACTTTAAGCCACAGTTCACTGTGAAGTGCAGTGTCATTGTTGCTAGAGTTATTTGTCCCAATTCTTTTTAGTCTTTTGTTGCCAGTGTCTGTTGTGAAGGTGCATTCTTCTTCTAGCTGCAGGCTGCTTTATCTGTTCCTTTCTCTTCACCACCATGCTGTAGGTTTCCCCGAATTTCCTTCTCCACTCTCCTCCTCCACTCTCCTGCTACATCCTCTTCTTCTGAGCCACCAACCGTCTTCCTCTTTTCAAGCTGGCATTTTACTCTCTCCTCCCTTCATTGCATGCCCCTTCCACTTAACCCAGCCCACATTCCAAGGTTCTTAGGGGCAAGCATTACAGCTTTCTTTGAAGATGGTCCAGAAACTGCAGTTAGTCCTAGGGCTTTCCCCTGAAGCTCCGAATTAATTTTTTTCTGTGGAGCAAGGTGACAATGGTACATCTTCTTCTGTCACCTTGCTCCAGACTTGCAACGGAGGTATGTTCTGGCAGATGGCGACCCATGATAGGTTCCCATTGGCTGGTCAGGGAGGAGGAGGTGGACCAGCAAGCCAAATGGCTGCTGAAACGCCTCCGTGCGTCCTGGAGAGAAGGAGGAATGAAGGTCGAAGTCTTCCCCCAACTCTATCACATGAGGTAAGGGGGGAACTGGGGAGGGCAAAGCTGAGGCACAACAGGGCTCCTGCATTAGTGCTGCAGAGTGGCACTTCCCTCCCCTCCCATGGTTACAAACCCCACGCTCACTCCTTGGCGTGGGGACAAGCACAGGGTTTTGGGGGCTCGCGGCACCAATGTGCCATTGTCAAGATATCCCCCTTGTCTGCTGGTCTGTTTCTGAGGTCAGTTCAAAGTGCTGGTGCTCATCATGAAGCCCTGTGTGGCTTTGGACCTGGATACATGAAGGACCATATGCTTTCATAACAACTTGCCCATGTACTGCAATAATCTTTAAAGGCCCTTAGAATCATAGAATAGAGTTGGAAGGGGCCTACAAGGCCATCGAGTCCAACCCCCTGCTCAATGCAGGAATCCCAATCCCTTCTCCATGTGCCTCTCCTGACAGGGTTGAGGTGGATAGTGACTGGGGAGAAGGCCTTCTCTGTGATGGTGACCCACTTATGAAACATTATTTCAGGGAAGTTGGCTTGATCAACCTTTTCATTTCTTGGACTTTTATTGGCTGAGCATTTTTAACTGGTTTCATTGCTGGTTTAAGTCTACTGATTTGGTTAACCATCCTGGTAATCTTTGTAGTGAATACTGGGACAAAAATCTAATATATAAACATTGTCAAAGCACAGGGGTCCCCAGTTTTTTGGAGCTGATGAGCACATTTGGAATTTTGATAGTAATCATGGACACTCACAGAATGGTTGCCATGGTGGCTGTGGCCAGTCACAAAATACCCATTTTCCATAAGATAAATTGGTGAGGTTGAAACATAAGTTACTTGCCTGAGAACCTAAGTACCCTGTAGAGTTGGGGTCTCAGTTCTAAACACAAAAAAGCTATTTTGCATGTACTCTTTACGGCTCCAACACCCATTTCATAGAAGGCAAACTAATGAGGCTCAGAGACAACTAACTTGGCCAAGAAACCGAGTACAGGACAGAAGAGAATCTGAATTACAAATGCCAAATAACATATTTTCATCTACAAAGCACAACAAAATACCCATTTCGCAGAAGGCAAAATGGTGATGCTCAGAGAAATATACTCTCCCCCATCCCATATACCCCTTGTAAAACCCACCCACCCACCTATCCATACAATTTGGGCAAAGCAAAAACACACTAAAACAAAGAAACAAAACCAGCTAACTCCCTCCCCACTAATGAAGCAAAATGTAGAGAGCAAAGGCAAAATAACTACCCCTTGCTCCCTTTAGCTTAATTTTTTTAACTTTTTCTTGATGGCTGGTGGGATCAGCACTTGGTTGCAGCCACCTGCCATTTTTATTTTCTAAGAATGTCTCTGGGGATCACATGGGGTTTAGAGGCATTCTTGGAAATAAAGATGGCACTGGATGCCGGTGCTTCCCAGTTAAAGACATATAAAACTATTTCAAAAAATCAGAAAAGGTCAAGGAGCCTGGTAGATGCCAAGAGAATATTTCATGGGCACCTAGTTGACCCCAGTGATAGAGGAAAATTGCTGAAGTGAACAGATCTGGGTGTGCTGAGTGCATGGGAGACTGCCTGGGAGCTGTATGTGCACCACCTCAAGGTACATGTAAGAAAATTGGCAAATAAATATTTCTGGAATTTCTAAAGTCTTAAATGTCAGATCCTAACCCATCAATTTCAGCAAATGTCTGCAGCTGGGGATCGGTAGATTTGCATATAAGATTTTTTAAATCTTTAACCACTGTTAAAACAGTTTGAATTACTTCAGAATTTTGGGAAGTTACATATAGATTTGGGGACATTATATATAGCTATGTGCTACTGTATCTACTAGCATCATAGATACTGAAAAAGCACATACTGAAAATGATTATTGTGTCAATATCGCACAATGTCACCCCATTAATGCTGTTTCCTGAGTGTGGAAGCATGGTTAAAGAAGGTATGTTACGAATCATAGAGGTCCAGGAAATGTTAATGATAAAGTTGGATAACAGAAGTCCAATATTTTTGGTAATGATCTGTGATATTGATGGAGGAAGTGAAGTTATTGAAAGAGGTCTAGTCACTAATAAACTCAGAAAAGTGCACTAAAGGAAACCCTGCGAGCAGATGATGGGAGGGAAAAATAAGCAAAACAATTCTTTTTTCCAAGATTTAATAATACCTGAGGTAAATAAATCCTCTACGTAAGCAAGTGATTGTCTTCAGCTAAAAAAAGACCTGATCCATTTTGCTAAGTAACTGAAACAATAGGCTTAGCCTCTTCGCTGTTACTTGTGCTTCCTGAAAAGTTGTTACATCATCTAGGGCGTCATCCTATGCATGTTTAGATAGAAAAAAGTCCTACCAGTACCTGCATTCCCCAGACAGACATGTTGTAAGACTTTTTTCTGTGTAAACATGCATACTGATTGCGCCCTTAAACTATTATATTATACCTACAGGATTCATGGGCAAAAAAAAAAAAAAAAAGTCCTGTGCACCACTTCAGCGGAGGCATATGTATCAGATTCCTTCGATTAGAATGCGGTGGTTCTCAAAACAAAGGATAATATAGTTAGAGCAGATCTAATAGTTCAACATTTAATAAGTGGGTGAATGGATCTAAAAATGGATTCTAATTGATGTGTAGTAGAAAATTTTCCACGGAAATATTCATTTAATATAATTAATATTCCACCTTTTAGAATCATAGAATAGTAGAGTTGGAAGGGGCCTAAAGGCCATCGAGTCCAACCCCCTGCTCAATGCAAGAATCCACCCCAAAGCATACCTGACAGATGGTTGTCCAGCTGCCTCTGTGGGAGAGCCAAATGCTTCCAATGTGGCTTTCAAATAAAAGTAAACAATATCAAAACATAACAAGTTATCAGTATCCTTCGCACAGGGCAGTTGATGAAATATGGCCTTTTTGTCTCCTGCTTTCCCCCACTCTCTATGGAAAATTGCCCCAATTTTAGAAATGCATTGTTTCATAAAATAAGTCAGATCGAGCAACTGGAATGGATATAATAATAGCTGCATGTAAAATAAAAGTTGCAGTCCATGACCCCTCCCTCTGCAGCACCACCACACGCATATGCACTCTTTGGGCATGCTAAAATCAGTATGCTAACAGTTAGTGCTTTTATTTATTTTTCTTAAAGTCTAAATAATGTAAAGCAAGCGTATGTTACTGGGTTGCCATGTCTTAAAATATTTACAACTATTCCAATAAAAATAATGTTCAGTAAAATAATTTTCAAGTAAAGTTTTGAATCTGTTTGGATGTTGCAATTCAAGCCACACAAAAGTGCATTTCATTGATTACCACACCCCTATCAATTATTTCAGTTCAACTACTTTTGGCTATTGGAAAAACTTTCCAAGTATTTATGCAGTGTAAAATTAACAGGACTTTTGTTTAATAAATGTAAATCAAATATGCTAGATTAAATCTCCATTGATTTATGGTAGTTAAATTTCCTATTCAAAATTTTCTTGACAACAAACATCATTGATTCTAACTGTGGGGATCTTCTGCAAAAGAGCTGCGTGCAAAATTTGGTTAGCTTGTATATCCAAAATAAGAGATTGGTCAATAAATAATTTGTAGCTGAAACTTATGAAGTGATTGTCTGGTAATATGTTGTATTTTTCTTACAGCTCTGCTAAGAGACAGAAGGAAGAAAAACAATGTGGCTCACCTTTCACCTGGAAAGGTGAATATATAGCTTTCTAAAAAAGATGGCCGACAAGAGTGGAAAAATTCTTCCAGGTCCATTATACATTGAAGTTGAATATGACTATGAGTATGAAGCAAAAGACAAAAGGATTGTGATAAAACAAGGGGAGAGATACATCTTAGTGAAAAAGACTAATGATGACTGGTGGCAAGTTAAAAAGGATGAAATTTCCAAGCCCTTCTATGTGCCAGCACAATATGTCAAAGAAGTAACTCGCAAAGCACTAATGCCACCTATTAAGCAATTAGGTGGACTGCCAAACAGCTCTCTAAAAGCTATGCATGGCTTACAGAGGTCAACAGAAAATGTGAATAAGTCTCCAGAACTTTCTAGTTTTGGAAAAACACCTCCAGTTCAAGTATCTGGCCTAGTTCGGGATGCCAATCAAAATCTGGGACCAAGCAGTAGCCCAGGACAGAATACTGGACTGAGCCTGGACCTTGCCCAAAATAATGGGAAATTTTTTGAATTACAGTTACCCAAAGTTTCCAATCAGAACAGGACCTTTTCTGTGTCCCACTTTCCTTATTCTGAATGTATGGAAATAGAAAAGACCAGTTTCTTGCAAGAACAATCCTGTGACTCAGCCGGAGAAAGCTCAGAAAAAACCCACCAAGATTCAGAATCTGGAGATGAACTTAGCAGCAGTTCCACAGAACAAGTGCAGGTAAGTTGAGATGCAGTGTAGTAAATGTTCTTCTTTTTCTTTTTTCAAATACAAGCTTTTCTCTTTAAAACAAAGTTCTGAAACATCATTTCTGTAATAAGCTACTATTTACACACTCAATTCTTAATTTCAAATGTAGGGACCAAGAAAGTAGAATTCTGTAACCCCTAAATTATGATTTCTAGGAAATTAACCCTTCTTAGAAATCTGTGTTTTACAGGGGTCTGATGAGTGTTTAACAGAGGACAGAGCCAATGTGGTGTAGTGGCTAAGGTGTTGGACTAGGAGTCAGGAGATCTGAGTTCTAGTCCCCACTTGGCCATGGAAACCCACTGGGTGACTTTGGGCCAGTCACAGACTCTCAGCCCAACCTACCTCACAGGGTTGTTGTTGTGAGGATAAAATGGAGGGGAGGAGGATTGTGTACGTCGCCTTGGGTTCCTTGGAGGAAAAAAGGTGGGATATAAATGAAATAAATAAATAAATGATAGAAAGGATTAGGGAACATTTCTTGTTATGGTTAAGTAAATATCCTCCTTGCTTTTAAAACTGCCAGAAAGGTCATCCTAAACTGCCAATAAATTTGAAACGGTCAACACAAAGTGAAGTATGAAGTATTGACATTCTGTAGCATCTGTCAGTGGGCAGTGTTGGGCTCTGGGCTTGATGGAAAACGTGTTTTATTTATTCTCAAGGTACTTTGGATGTTGTTCTTACCACCTTCCAGGAGCAGCTTCCAAACTATACTGATAAAAATGTATGCAGTAGATTCTAGCTGCTTTGGGTCATACTTGTTTGGGTCATTCTATATTAATTCAGCAAAATACCCTTAGCTTTAGTGGATTAATTATGAGTTATGGATTAATTATGAGCAAAACCTGGTGACATTATTGTGAATGCTAATATCTAAATCAAAGCAGAAATAAAAAAAATGGGAGGGAAGGATAGAAAGCTTGGGTAGCAGCAGGTCAAAGACAGGCTTCTTACCAAAACCATCTATAAGACGAATTTAGAGCAAAACTGCACATTGCCTTGACAAATGCATGTTCCCAAATCTATAATTTCTTGGTAACACAGGAGTGGAGGGTGCACTTGTAGGGGAGAATTGGTGTACAGGAGGACAGGGTATTTAATCCTTCCTGTTCTAACTGATTCTACCCTGTAAGTACCCCTCTGACTTCTCCCCACCATCAGTTTTACTGATTTCACTCTTGGAGCAAGGTTAGTGGAAAGAGCAAGCTAGATGTGGGGCACCAGGCTGTTTGAAATGGGAATGCAGGTATGAGA
This sequence comes from Elgaria multicarinata webbii, assembly GCF_023053635.1. NCBI lineage: Eukaryota > Metazoa > Chordata > Lepidosauria > Squamata > Anguidae > Elgaria > Elgaria multicarinata. Next base: position 27,599,638 of record NC_086171.1, on the reverse strand, counting down.
AGGGTTAGGCGCCTCTCTTGCAAACATCTTTGCCCTGCATTAGCATGATGAGGCAAAACATGACTGGAACTCTGTTTGCCTTGTAATATATAATTCTGCCCTTAGCTATATTGCTGAGCTGTAGAGCTATCTTCGGTGAAGATAAAATAGCAGTTTTATTATACTACATATACTTCATCTTATGAATTGAAACTAGCTGTTCTGATAAGTAGGCTTCAGCCACATGGGGTCATGAAGACATAGCAAACCATTAATATCCTATAGCAGGCACAGGCTTACATTATGGAGGGAATAGCTGCCCTTCTGTAGTGACAGTGTCATTCCCTTTTTTATTTATTTATTACATTTATATACCGCCTCACACCCAAAGCTCTCTGGGCGGTTTACAACCTTGAAGTTGAACCTTTGTAAAGAGTGCAGCTTATTTCTTAAAAGAATCAGACTGCCATCACCAGCTATCATTAGGCAGCCATCAACTGTTGACACTGTTTGAGTTCATAATTCCCTAAGAGGGTTTTGATAAAGTTTTAGTTAGGTTAACAGTGGGTTGTTTATCTCATTATTAACCTAGAGGGCCAATTCGCATGATTGAACAGTTCAGCATGGTTTATTTCAATAGTTTAACCCTTTCATAACCCCTGCCACCCAGGTTCTCATGACACAACAAGCCACAGCTGGGTAGTGAATATTCAAATCCCACCTGACATGCCCAGCAACCCACTGTGGCTTCAATAAACTATGGTAAGCTATTTTTATCATGTGAATTGGATCAGAGTGTCCGAGTTCAGACATCACGTAGCAACCTCCAATCAGGCCAATTGGAGGTTGAATGGTAAAAAAAAAAACCCTGCAGTGCACACCATAGCAAATTGTGGGTTAATTTACCCTCAATTTATCGCCATTGTGTGAATGGGTCCCTTGAATACTGAACATATGCATTTAATTTGCAACCCAAATTATTTTATTAATTCAAATTAACTGATCAAATAAAACATATTAGTAGTACCACATAAAAAACATCTACTCATCAGCCAGTTCGGAATGGTTTTGGCTTATATTGGTGTTTCCAAATAAAAGTGTTTGGAATCTGTCATGAACAAGTTTGACAGGATTTGATAACCTAAAGGCAAGAGCCATGGGACTTTACATGCACATGTCTTGTATGAAGACTACCAGTTCAGTGAGAACTGATCCATATGCAATTCAAGAAGAATTGTGTAGGTACAAATAGGTCACAACCAAATATGGCAAATAGTTCTTCTCAAATAGCACACCCTGACAGAGCATGTTCATAGTCTGGATAGGCTCCTGGTCCTAGCTTTACTAATGGATACTCAGATGGCAATTGTTATGAAAATTATGTCATGTGAGTTACTTTGGGGGTGAACGTAAATGAGTATCTAGCTTGAGAATGCTGTCTCTCTATATTGCTAGGCAAGAAACAGATCAATTTGAACAGAAAGAATTAACAAGAAAAATTCAGACTTAGGTCAGAATAAGAGTAAGCAAACTTGTTTCCTCTAGATCAAGCAGACCTAGTGCTTTAAGTGCCAAATAGATTCACTGGAACAGCCCTCGCATTTTTGATAAATCTTTCAATAATGACCATTGTTTAGCAGAAATCAGCTGTGGAGAAATTAAGGGCTTAGCAAGCTGTTCTTATGGTTTGTTGCCAGAACATGAAGTTCCAGGCTGGATATTCTTGCCTTGAAAGTGTTAAGCCAAATGTGTGTGTACTGTACAGTGAACTGCAGATGATGATTGTGTTTTAGGTCAATTCGTGTGCAGAGCTTCGGCTATTAGGCAGTAGAAAAATGCAATAAATAAAACTGGTGACATAACAGCACAGTCTGAAGTCTGCATCAAAAAGTATCTGGAATCTTTTGAAAAATAGCAGAACAGTTTGCTGTATACTTTTTTTTTTAGCATACATAGAGGCCATGCTATAGCTTATTATATTTAGTATAAATATATACCAGATTTCTTTAATTTCTTTGCTTGACCCAACAAATAATCTCTTAGATTTTAATAATTAGTTTACTATTTACAGGTAAACACTTGGAGCATTGGGTTTTTTATGCTAGAAAAGAAAACGTAATCTTATGTTAAAACTCAGCCATATTAAATTGCCAGTTGAGTTGGGCACCGATGACTATTGTTTCGTCCAAACCCAGTCTGTGTTTCAGTAGGAGGAATGTGTATGGAGTGCTGCTGCACATTTGTTCCTGTGTGTGAAGATTTACTGTCACAGCTTTGTTATCTGATCTTGAGCAAGTTGCTTGCTTTTAGTTTCTGTTTTACATTTGTAAAGAGAATTCATAATAAATAACGTTTGAAGATTTTTTTTTTGCTATACAGTCTCATCTGAACTTTCACAAGTTTATTTTCAATTTCAGTAACTCAGCAGTATAGGAATAAACACTCACCTACTTCTTGAGGTGTTTTGAGACCTTGCATACTAAAGTTTGGAGGCAGCAAGATTTTTTGTATGAAGGCATCATTCGTTCAGTTTCTCTTTAGATCTGTTGGAAGAATAAGGAAAAAGCAGGAACAGCATTAAAATTTCAGGTGTACGTTAATGTTATGTTAAATTAGTCTGGATTTTTGCAATGGCAGAACGGAATTCCGATTGTTCACCAGTCAATAATCATTGCTCTGGAAAGGTGTGCAGATTCATATTTTCCAGAGAACACAAAACCTGGCTGTGGCGTTACACCCCACAAGTCAGTTCCCAAATGTATGTCTGCAGTTTGTAAGTCTGTGGTGAGTTTAGAATGTTGGCCTGAATGGGTGGAGTTAGAATATCTTGGGAGGGGGAGGAGTAATATGTAAGGGAATGACTGAGGGGATTGTGAGGGACTTGTTAGGTACTCTTAGAGTCTTTAGTGCTCTCTGTGTTTAGGGTACTTAAATTCTGGGAAATTTGAGGGTCAGTGTAAAGAGTAGTGTCTTCAGAGTGTGGTGTGGACATAGTTGATGTATATTAATCAATACTGATAATAAAGAAAGTTCAAGATTGATTGTGTGAGAAAAAGGAAAGCGTGTATGTGAATGAGTGAAAGGATTGGATGAAAGATTTCAAAAAGGTTTTTAAGTGTTGTTATTTGAAACAAAGCTTGTGAACTTTTAAAAATAAATTTTAATTATTTTGTTTTTAACTACCACAAAAATCCCACGTGTCTGACATTTATCATTTGAAATTTACACATTTAGCACCCACTCTGACAATCATTCACCTCAGCACATATATAACTTCCAGTGTTTTATTTTATATATTAAAATCCTTCTCCATTTAAAGCCCTTTCTCCACATAGTTTGGAGGAAGGTGGTTTTTATCCCTTGCCTCAGGCGTATCAAGCGGTGGTGCTTGGCTTGAGCAGGGAGTAGCTGCGGCCGGGTCTGGTGTTCAGAGCCTGTGTCATGGCACTGGCTAGAAGTGACATCTTTTCCCCACACCCCTTTATATATATTTTAAATTAATTAATAAAACCTCAATAATGTTCTGGTCTGGTGCAGATGCAAAGCTAGCGTCTAGCAAACTGTAAATTGGGAACCACCCACATGAACAAGCATATCCCAACTCTTACAATTATTTTCTCCGTTTCACATTTTAACTATTTTTTGTTACATGGAAATGACACAACATCCCATGGTTCCCCCTTAAATCAGATTGTACCCATGGTTTGAAAAAAATGTGGTTTACATAACTGGTTTTCTGCACATTGAGGCAAAATTGTTTAACTTTGAGAGAGTTGGGAGAGTGTGTTGGGATGGAAGTGTATGTCTCTCAGGCTGGCTCCATCTTTGCAAACTACAGTTTACCTAGAATCAGCATTATATCTGCCCAGGCCCTAGTCTCTTACCTGGGGTGTTCCAGGAAAATTGCTGACTTTGGCAAGACCCCTTTGCTGTTCTTTGAGTACATTTTTAGGTTTTGATTATGATTCAGTTTGGTAATGGATTTAGTTGTCCTTTGGATTTCGATAAATTGTAATTAGCTGTGCTTTATCTGTCATTTTGGTGAAATGTTTGAATTCTCATACAGAAATAGATAGAAATGATTTTATTTTATTTTTTAAAAAATCGATTTATTTAAAATGTATTCTTGTATGGGATACACAAATAGTGGCTTTGCTTCTGCTTGTGCTCCTTACAAATCCCCTTTCCTTACATTTCTGGAGAAGGACCATAGCTCAGTTGTAGAGCCGTGGCATCTTCAGTTGGGGCCGTGAAAGGCTCCTGTGTGAAACCCTGCAGAGCTGATGTCAGTCAGTATAGATGACATTGAGCTAGATGGGTCAGTGGCCTGACTTGAACTACACTGGATATAAGACACATACAAGACTCTGCCCACCCCACCAAGTGGTGGTGCTGGTTCCCATGGGAATCTTCTTTCGTGCCAGGTCCCCACCCTGAAAGGTACTTGGCCCTACACTCTTCCCTTCCTGTTCTGATGGTGGGAGGACCCGACACAAAGGTGGATTCTCATGGGAACCAGCACCACGTGGGGAGCCACTGATCATCCTGGGCCTGGGGAGGGGGCGCTGTGTTCTGTGGCTCCCCATGTGCTTCCTGGGACGTGCACAAATGGAGATTGGGGCAGAGGAGTGTAAGGATATCTCCTGTGGCTGTAACGTCAAACCATGGGAGAAATCCCCCCCTCCACCCCAATATCCATTTGAATATTGCGGAGGAGGTGTGTATGGATTTGTCCTGCGGCTGTAACGTCAAACCATGGATGGATTTCTCCTGAGGTCTGGTGTTACAGCTGCAGGACAGATCCATACATCTCTCCAGCCTGATATCTGAAGCCCATTTGTGGATATTGGCATGGCATGAATGGAGACAGCGAGCGTCTCCTCTGCCCTCTGCCGATATCCAGAAATGGAGAGCAAGGCAGAGGGAGATGCTTGCCTGATGCTGCCCTTGACAGCGTCGGGCAAATGTCTTGGTCCGCCACCCCACTCTACACTATCCATTTGTGGATATCAGAATGGCACAGAGGGGTTTGTGCCCCTCTTGCCTCGCGACTCTGTAGACACATGAAATAGTCAGCAGAGCCCGCCAGACAACACAGTAATCAATGGTTGTGCAGATAGTGAACTCTGCACACAGTTGATTATTTGCGTCGGTTATTCCTGGGAAATAATCCACTGTTGTGTGGAAAATGCTTGACAGACGACACAATAGTCAATGGTGGACTATTTAATCAACTGTGGACTATTTAATCAACCGTTGTCTCTTGTGTTGTCCAAACCCAGTCTGTGTGTGCAGTAAGGGAGAAAGGGGGAGTCTCAACTCACATATCCTGAGATTTAGAGAAGAAAGAAAGTGTAAAATATTCCTGCTGTATTTGGTGCTTTCAAATTGCAGTATGTTTGAGAGTTTGAGAGTAGAATGCCTTCTTGCAAGAGAACCACTAGCATTTGCCCCAGGCAGGTAGGTTTATGGTCACCTGTTCTTTATCAATACAGATGGTACAGATATCTGAACAAAGATTTGGCTACCATTACATCTAGACTATTTTATCCTATTCCATTTTAAAATTATGTTTGTTTTGAATATACCTGTCATGTTGATGTACATGCAGTCACTTCAGAAATTCATGTTAATTTGCTCAATGTAGAGCAGGGATAGGCAACCTGGTGCCACACAGATGTTTTGGTAGTATGTAACCCATATTTTGTCTAGAGATGTTCGAGTATTTTTACAGTCCACATTTTTAAGTGAGCCAACCTACTGTCCACTTGCTGGACAAATATGTGGATTGGAACACAGTTATCCCTTCAGTTTTTGCGCTTCTCTGAATTTTGTAATGCAGTTCTTGGCTCAAAGAAATGTACCATTTTTAAATTTTTAGAATAAAATGTATATTTTCATTTAAAACAACAAAACCATGATGATGAAGAAACAGGATAGCACTGACTTAAGAATGAAGACATGCAATTGAAATAAATGTCTGCCCATCCCTAATTTTGTCTTGTGCTTACCTATGCTTATGTAAGATCTACCCATAGACCATGCTAAAACATTACCTTTTCCCATTTATAGAAAAGTTACTATTAGTAGAAAGCTCACTTAGTCATTACAAATATAGACACTGACCTATATGCAAAGATTGTTGCCTTTCATCCTATTTAGTAATTGACTATTGCATAAACTGTGAAGCACTAAAAGGGATTATCACTAGGAAGCCTATATCTTGCTTTGGTGAATTTTGGTAATAATGATCTTGGAAATAGACTTTTTACTGCCCCTGCACGTTTACCTATAGAGCCTTGCAGATAACACTGTAAATATTTCTTAATTATATGTGTGCTCAACGTTGTTCTTTTTTGAGTGACTATCTCCTCAAATAAAATCTTGTTTGAAATGTGAATTTCTCAAAGTGACTTTTTTCATAGGTCTCTGGTAATGACTGCCCTGTAGCTTATACAAGATTAGCTTGTTCTGTCGCTGAATAAAGTGGTGGAGGGGAGGGAATTGGAGTATAAAGGTAGAACGTATACTCAGAGTTCTTCAGAGAGACAAGTAGGTTTGTTAGACAGGCCTTAAGAATTCTTGTCAGATACAAAAACAATTTTTTAAGGTATTGAGCATTGTGAATGACACATTTGTCATGCTGGCATTACAATCTTAATATTCAGTAATCACATTTCACACAGCTAAATTTGCTTATCATGCTCACCATGAATTGTTTTAATATGTCTTTGTTAACAGTTCACAGAGATATTGATATTTTATGAAAATCAATACACTTTCTATATCACTGGGTGGATATGTTCCTTTTTATATTTGAGATATGGGTAAGGTCTTGTTCTTTATTCTATAAGCAAGTATGCTAATTATGGTCAAAACTGTTAATGCTGACATATGGCTTTGAGGAACTGAGATGGGAACCATCCTTATCTTGTATCAAGTGACAGATGGTAGTCTCTTTCTGTCACAAATAATATTATGGATAAAAATGATGGATTTGAAAGCAGAGAGATTCCATATCTCATTACTAATCCCTGATTCTCAGCTGCATTCTTTACTGTTTTTGTTCCATTTTATTACTCTGTCTTCTGCAGTTATTTGACTTTCTGTAGGGAATGCAAAGAAAGAGTCTCAATTAATTGTTATCTAAGACAAAATGGAACTAAAGAGGCACTTCAGTTAATTTGTTTTAACTTATTTAGGTTTTTATATATTTATGGATAAAGTGTATTTGTACATAGTTAAATTGAAGCTACAGAAAAGAGCTCTGCCTGGTTCGGACATCATAATCCAGAATTTTTAAAAAATCTGACTTACTGGGAACAAGCAAGTGTGTTAGTGCATGGTGTTCATTTGCTCCCACTTGGCTTTTCCTGCTAGAGGCTAAACAAGCCAGGAAGCCTTCTTGCATGCTTTGTTTAATGTTATGTCTGAGCCAGTATTCCTGGCTTGTTCCTTTCCTAACAAGCCACAGTTGTTAGCCCAGAACAAACCCTGGTTTATGATTCTGGCTTGTTAGGAGAGCAATAAATCAGGTATTCCAGTTCAGAAGTAACACTAAACCAACCATGAATAGGGTGCACCACCATGTTTGCTCATGCCAGATAAGATGAAATTGTAAAAAATTCTGTTTTGCCATTATGTCCAAACCGGCCCCGTATGCTTAGAGATGTGAAGGCATGGAAAAAAACTGGATTTTTTTTTTGTGGGGGGACATTTTTTCTCAGTTTTTTCCCTGAAACCTTTTTTGTCCCCCCTCCCAAAATTGGAAAAATTGAAAAAAAAATGAAGAAAAAATGGATTATGGGATGTTTTATTTTAGCATGATGAGTAAAATGTTTAAGACAAGGTGTTCATGTATTTACTTCTCTAAATGATTTCTAAAAACTATGTACAGGTTCAGATTATTGCAGTTTCTTTGCACTGAGGACAAGCAAGTCCTAGGTTGCAAACGGAGGCCTTATCTAGACCTAAGGTTTATCCCGGGGTCGTCCCTGCCTGCCTCCGGGATATCCTGTGTGTCATTTACATGAACAGGGATGACCCTGGGACGATCCCTGGATAAACCTTAGGTCTACCTAAGGCCTGAGACTACAACTTTCAAATAATAAATAAATAAATAAATAAACTTTCACATGCAAGAGCAAGATGCATTTCTGCCTCTGGGGGCACTGCCATTGAAGCAGAGACTGAAACTGATAGTGATAGCTATAGGTCAGAAAATGAGTCTGATTAAATTTCATGCATATTCATTGAATCTTGGTCCTTCCTTTTTCTCAGTTGTTTTTATGGGAATGAATGGGTGCTTTATATTTGCTTGACAACTGTGGAGGACTAGCAGAGACATAAATGATTTTCTTTGTTACCGTATTTCTTCGATTCTAAGACACACTTCCCCCCCCCCATATAAACATCTCTAAAAACGAGGTGCGTCTTAGAATCGCGGGTGCGTTTATTATTTCTTAGAATCAAAGCTTTTTTTCTGTTGGTGGTACTGAAATTAGTGTGCGTCTTACAGTCGATGGTGTCTTAGAACCGAAGAAATACGTTACTAATGTTTGTTACTAATGTTTTCTTCTGTTTTTGTTTTGTTTTTAAATTGTTTTTGCAAGCTCTTCATAAACTGGCAAAACTAAAGAGGTTTCTTACAGTTCAGGAGCTTGCAACTCCATTTGTTACCAAAAAAAAGAGGAAAAAATAAAATTCAATTTGTAATAATTGTTTGAATACACTGTACTTTTAATATACCAAATGAGATAATTTTATGCCAAACCAACTTACATTTTATGTTCCTAAAGTAACAAAGTGACTTTCAATCTGTAAAAGTGCTAATATTGCATCCCCCCCTCAATTTTTCAGAAACCAATGTTTTTTCCCCATGGCATCAAAATTTCTGGAAATTTTACATCTCTGTGAATGTTTAATTATTCATAGGTTGCTTTGTAAATTCAGCTACAAATTCATGCTAGGAAAAATATCTTGTCATCAAATATAATAGCACACACTGAGGCTGATGTGTTTGTAAATGTATTAATTTCAGTGTAAGGAATAAGTTACGTGGAACTTCTAAGAATGAAGTTTATATTTGTAGATTAACATTAGATTGTTCCTTTGACGTAGTCTATTACAGCATTGCTTGATAACTTACATACTAATGCTCTGAAATCTTCTGTAAGGTATTTTTTTTTACTCATCAGTAGATGACCTGTTTTTCATTATTTTCTGGTTTGTGACAAATTTACTGTTTATGAAACCAGGCAGATGTGTGGATAGGAAAACAGTTAATGTGTTAACAGACTCACTGAAGTTAAGCTGATGGAAATGAGGAAGTGGGCTAGCCTAATTTTTTGCTGAGCAGATGTTCATTGAGTGTGATTATGCTTTTCTATTGTAACTACATTAACAAGGAAGGCTTTCCTGTCTGTTTCCTAGATTATAACTAGCACACTTCCTTATTGTTAAGCGATCTAGTTGAGTTAACCAAAGAGAGGTAGATATAGCAAAAGCAGTCCAGTTTTCAAAGCTAAAAGATTGTGACTTATCTGTGTACAATAGTTAAAATTCTAGGTACTTTAATCATACTAATCAGCGTTTGTTGATTAGAATAAGATAACCTATACAGGTCTTATTCAATACGGAAAAATCTTGACTCTATAAAAATAAGTTGTCTTGTGTGATTTCAGAGGCTTCTTATGGCTTGAATGTGAGATTGAGGCTAGAGGTACAAGGAAAATTGAGGCTAGAGGTAAAAGGAAAATTGCTGACATCTGTAGATTATTTTATTATGGCTAGCCAGACACAAGCTCTTCGTAACTTCTTTAAGAGGCTGAACATAATAGGCTACTCTCAGTATCAGTGTTTTTAAAATGCTATACCAAAGGTAGCCTGTTGATTTTATGTTGGAGTCCAAGGAGTGGACTTCTTGAACTTTGGCTTTCTATGTGGGTAATAATTAGTTTTGCGCCAGTATTTCTCTTCCAGCAAAATAGATTCTTGCTTCATTATTAGGAGTAGATTCGTTCTATCGTATGTGCTTTCTTTAGGTAACATTTGTTTTGTGTATTCAGAAGGAAATTTTGGCTCAACAATAAGTGAATGAAGATGAAAAAGGAAGATGTAGCAATGCTAGAAATGCAAAGCATTCAAGTAAGTCTGCTGACTAAGTTTTCCTGTTCAAACTTCCTGTTGTGGCTGGGCAGGCTGGCAGATTGTGGGATTCTGTCTATGTGCTTGTGTAAATTTGAATATATAAAATAAGCACTAACCGTATAAATATCATATCTGTATTAACATAAAAGTGCCAGCTTATTTTTCACAGGGAAAATAATGGTGTTTTGTGAACACCTTTTGGAAAATAGCAAGTGGGGATTCTACAAGTATTCACAAGGGTACTTGTGATATTGATATAACTGAACCAGCCATTCTAAGTTCTTTGCTGAAGGATATAGCTTAACAAATGTATTCTACTTTGTAGTCAGTGCTAGTTTTTTGTTCTGGTTTTTTTGCTTCTAGCCCTAAATAATTTTAATATTTAAATAATTGTATGAACTGTAACACTGTAAGAGCCAGTCATAACATTGGGCAGTGAGGTGGCTGCTTCAGGCGGTGGCTGCTGGGTAGGGGGAAGCAGCAGCGCCCCACTGCCACTGCTTCTGAGCTCCCTCCCTATGCATTGCACTCTGTTGGAGCACACAGCTGTATGTATTACTCCCTAAACAAGCCTATTGCCTTTGGGTGTAGTGAAGGATGCTGGCCTGCGGCATTGTTGAAGAAAGATTCTGTCCTGTTGCATTGTTGAAGAAAGATTCAACAGCCAGGCCAGTCTGCTAGGGTATGTGAAAAGGTGTGTGTGACTGACCCAATTCGCACATCAGTGTGGCAATTCCTGAACTATTTCACTAAGCAATTGTGCGGACGAGTAAGGCTTGTAAGGGCGAAAAACCCTTAGCATGCAAAATTCTGGCCTTTAGTAAACTTCCAAGACAAGAACAACAGTAGGTTACTGGAATTTTATGGCCACAGTCTGTGAAACCCTTGGACCCTACTTTCTGCAAGACAGTATTGGAAAAAGTAACTGGTAGGGATGAAGTTGTGGAGGAGGAGTGCTTATTAGATCTGTATGCTTCTCCCCAGTCATGGTTGCAGACTTACATTTGTGACAGCTTCTGTCAGGGTATATCAGCAGTTTGGGGAATGTAGTCAAGGATTTACTGGCAATGTTGAATGAAAGTGAAGATTTGAACTTGCAAGGGGGCAAAGCAAATGTAATGTGTTAATCTCTTATTCAGTCAGCACTTCGGCAAGAAGGTTTAAAGCCGTTGGACTGTAATCATCCATTCTTCCCTTTTATTAGTAATTCCAGTTCTTACAGTTTTAATTTCTTTAATCAGTTTAAAAGTTCATTGCTCTCTAGCAAATATAAAGTTTTCAGTACTGTATGTTACACTAAAGGGGAAAAAAAGCTTTACAGGTTGATTATAGTTTTAGGTGTGAGAAAAGAAAGATCAGAAGGCCTTGTTAAAGTTGCTGTGTAAACAGATTGCAGGAATTTGCTTGTGAGCAGACTGCAAATTTAAGCTACTTCTATATTTTGCTTGTGCTGATGGGCCTAGCACACAGAAAGGTTATTGTCATTGTGCAGAGCTATGCCTGATATAAATGAAATTCATGTCCTTGTTGTCCAACACAAATCAATTAGATGGATCTACTGTAGGTAAGAGAAAGGACATTTGAAGGAGAGAACCTAGATTAAAATGAGCCAAGTAAACAATATTTTTAGAATAGACAGAGGAGATCAAAAAAGGTTTTAAGTATCAGGTCTGTTTTATAACTGATTTTATTCTTTTAAAATTTTGATTTAGTAAGTCTTTATCTGTGTGTGTGTGTTTTTTAAAAAAATCCAGTCTGGTTTAAAATTAAATCTGAATTTAATTCAAATATACTTACAATTTTAGCTAATAATTTACTAATTGTTTTTTTTTATAAACCTTTAAAATTTGCTAAATTGGTAATTGATAAGGTACATTGCTAAATGTCATTTGAGGGGGGAAAGGGGAAGTTCCAATAGTAATCTAACCCCTAGGAAACATAATGGTATATTTTTAAGGGGACTCCAGTAAGCTATCATTAATCTCTAGTCACACAACATGTGGGCTCACCGTGGGGTATTTAACCCATGATAAGCTGTAATGTGTGCCGGGTGCCATTTTGAATATACAACTCCCAGTGGGACTGTGGTGTGTCTGGCGAACCTGTCCATTGAAAGTTACGCGAAGTTAAACAGTAACATAACTTTGTATAACCCTTGGTTTGCTGTAGGGTTAAATAACCCACAGTGAGCCCAGCATGTCATGTGAACTGGGCTATTATGTATCAGTCTGCTTGAAAGGAGAGTCAGATATATTTGAGCATTTTAAATTGAGCTGCATTTTTCTCAAACTCAACATTTCCATACAGTTTCTATAGATTGTAGCATATTCATGTTTCATTCCCAGATAGCTATACATATTCCATGCTCTTTTATGAACTCATTGACTGTAAAACTTGCAGTTGAAAAGTTAAGCTATAGGACTTTATTACTGTGCACTATAATGTACAGATTATTTAGGGCAGCCTTTCCCAATTTAGTGCCAGAGGCCATACTAGCTAGGAATTATGAGAATTGCAATCGAATACAACTGGAGGCTTCCAAGGTTGGGAAGGGTGATTCAGAGTATGAATGCTGATAGCAGCACTAGAAAATATTGTGCTTTCTAACTTTAAAAGCACATTGTATATGTTTAAAAAGTGAATTAAAGTAACTCAAAACTTTGCACTGATGGGAGTTTTAGTTTCCTCTTTGTTGAGGCTTAATAACGGCAGTTGTTACTAAATACTAAGTACTGTTTACCAAACCTTTCTAAGTAGCACAAGACCATAATGGCTGAGGCAGGTGGTCGCGTTCTTCACATAGCATATTGAACTTACTAAAAATAACAAGTTTTAAACTTACATTTAGTGAATATATGTTTAATGAAAATAATGTGTTATAGGGAGGGGGAGGAGATTGCTGTTCTTGTGAAAGCAAAATATTTGGGCACCTAAAAGCTGAGAATTTTTTTCAACGTTTAATCGGTACTATATTGCAGCCAAGTATTGGCTGTAATATAGTTGTACTGCTAGTCTTATATATCAAGCAATAACGTAGTTTGTGTAATTATGTATGGATGAAATAAATTACAGTTAGGAATTTTAAAGTGCAGTTTTAAAAGCATAAGTATTCTCTAATATACTTCAGCATTCACAACTGAATCATATATCACCTTTTCCTAAAGAAGTCCCAAATAAGAGAGTAGCTATCAGCTGAAAGAAGGATGTGGCCACTGTCAGGATTTTTGTCAGGAAACTTACATTTCAGCTTTCAGTAAACCCCAGTATTTTCCTCATTTCAATATTCAGCTGAATGTTCAAACCCTTAAACATATTTGACTTAAAAGAGGAACTAATGGTTTTTTTTCTTCTTCTCTACTGCTGCCTTATAGAAGGAACTAGTAATTGTTACATTTTTTTTCTGCTGAAGAGAACTTTTAGACTGTAATACATGATATGGATAGTTGTCTTCAGCTTTTTTCACTGATGTGTTCTAGAATGGGGACCCTTTTATTTGCAGTTTTGCTGTTTGATAACATGCATAGACAGAACACATTTTAGTATGTGTGTGGTGTATATCTTGTAAGCACTATAATGAGTGGGGGATCTGTGCTACTTTATTATCCTATTACAGGTTTTAACTGAGAATGTTCTCCAAAGAATTGCTGTTTTAGCTGATCCTTTGAATGCTGAGCATGGTTTTATAATTGAGCCACGTGAATGTGTGTGAATAATGCCCAATTATTGCATGTTGCTTTGTCAGCTTTAAACAATTAATACTTGTGACCTCAGCTATGGGGTACTGTTGATCTGATGCATTTCCTTAATGATGAAGGCAATAGAACCAACAATTTTGCATGTTGTTATTATTAGTAGGATTATTTATATCCCACCTTTTTAGAACAAATCTTCAAAAGGTGGCTTATATCGTGTATTTTGGGGGGAAAATGACATAGTAACTTTCAGATTCTGTCATTCATTTTAGCAAAACCAGTGATGAGTCTTTCTGTTAAAATACTACAGCTGTGAAAGCTAGTGAGTGAGAAATAAGGGTCCAGATAGCTTTGATTAGATGACTAGCCAAGGTTTACACCCATCCACTTCCTATCAGTCTTTCTCCATCTGTACATTTCCTAACATTAAAAAAACGATGTTGGGCTTGATTTGTTACCTTTGAATCCACAAATTATCTGTGGCTTTATAGTAGAAAAAATATGAGAATATGTATAAGAAAATTATCAGTGCAGTATTCGCACTGGGTTAACACGTAATAGGCATAATACCTGCTGCTGTTGCTTTTTCATAACAAATTTGCTTTGTCCAGAACTTGAAACCCTTATGCTTTCCATATATGAAACAATCTTAAATCAAGTCAGAAAAGTGGTCCATCCAGCCCAGTCTTTATTGTCTTTCCTGGCTGGCAGGAGCTCTCCAAAGTCTCAGGCAGGCAAGGTCTCTATCACAGCGACCTCTGATATTAGGGACTGAACCTGGGTCCATCTGTATGGCAGCATCAGGTTTGCTACCTAGCCCTTGAGAGGAGGCTGGAACCAGTTCTGCTACATGTTGGGGCATCAAAAAAGTAAAACAAAAAACAAACCATCCCCCTCCTCTCTCTGGAGTGAGACATCCCCTTTAATATGAAGTAATGAGCATAAGAAAGAGAAACATGCACAGCATTCTTCAGCTGCTGAGGAGAGCAGGGAATTGGGAGATGCTAGGCGTAGCCCACTACGGCAATTACACAATTAGTTCATGCACTTTATGTATTGATTTATATATTTTTGATCAGAAATCTAAATCTCAAAGCTATCTATTTCTGTGGTAGAAAATGTGCTTTCCTGCCTGTTTGAAGAAAGTAGTTGCTTTCAACGTTTATATTTCTAGAGTATGTAGTGCTTTGGAAATTGATTTTAAAAGTTCTCATAGAGATATATGCTAACCACATACTGTCATAACTATAGTTTGGGGGGTTGCATATTCTGGTTATCAGCAGCATGCATGTAACTCTACAAATTGTTAACACTGACAAGGTGAGAGGATGGGGACACTGAATGCCTTTGATCCTGGCTCCTGATTTTGCAAAGTATGTTTCACAGTGAGCCAACATTGCATCAGCTGACATCTTTTTGTTCTTCTGCCACTGTAGGCCCCTGTACACCTTCTAAATCTGCTCTAAAGGGTTCCTGAACTCCCTGGAGCAGATTTGATGGGGTGTGCTGGGGTAGGGGGAGGCGTGGCAGAGGGGAGGGGGAAACCATTCCCGCTGTGGTTTCTATTCTGTTCTGGTATGGTCAGGGTTGAATACAGCAGTGTAGGTCTGCATCATAACTATAATTGTTAGGATGTTCTCTTGGATTCATGGTCAACTGGCTTTGCAAGTGGAGCCGACAATTTATTGAAAAAATCTCAGAAAATATTCATTTTGGTTTTGTATAGTTTGAATAAATAGTAATCAAACTAAGGCCTGATCAAATCATACATAAAAATAGAACTGAATTAGTGTTTGGTGAATGTATTGGGCTCCACAGTGACATCTAGTGGTCAGACTCTCCTACTTGTTAAGTATTTTTAAAGAAATCGTGTATTTGAAGAATGTTCTGTATTTTATATTGGTTACAGTCAGTTGATTATTAAGCAAATGCACACTGTCTAATTTAAATAATTAATCAGAAAACCATTAGTAACATGTGCATTGATGGTGCTATATAAATAAATATAAATAAATAAATAAATAAAGGTAATTGAAATTCTGCCTAATGAATGATCTGTCTGTATCTGATGTTGCAGAGTTGCAGTAAGTGAATACAGACTTGATCAGTAAATTGGATGGGAAACTTCTGGAAGCCCCATGTATGAGTAGGATAGGATTATAATAAGAACTTCAAAACATGATTGATTTATCATTGATAACGTGTTTGCAGAATTTGCTGCCATTTAAAAATATATTTTGATTTGATGCTGGGGGTTGCTGTAGTAACATGGAGGTGTAAATGAAACTCCATATACAATTTGGTGCAGGATAGGTTTGGAAAGTGGTTGTAAGACATAATAACAAAGATGGGAATTCTACATCCAGAATTTGTTTTCTGTGATTAGTATTGCTGAGGACAAACAAGGCATTCCCTTTTCCAGAAACAATTTCATTAGGACTCCAGGGGCATCTGGTAACTTATGAGAACAAAGACCTATGCATGCTTTTGGGTCTTCTTGGATTGCTTTGCCATAGTAACTGTCAGAAGCTAATGTTGGAGAAATAGAAATAAATCTAATTATGTTAAGCTTTTACTTCCATTTCCTCCTTTGATTAGGAGTTCACCAAGTGCACCCTCACTTTGCGAGTTCTTTTATTAGAACCAAGAACAAACATTAAGTTTAAGTTTGTTTCAATAGTCAGCAGTTATTTTCCGTTAGTGAACATACATGGAAGTTGTAATTGTACAATTCACAAAACTTTGAAGGAGATGTTATGGGAAGAGAAGTAGATATTATGGGTAAAGTTAAGATGAAATCTTTAGTAAATCACACCTTCTTACTGCATATTTGCTAGGTGTGTTCTTACACTCTCTCTAACTTATCTGGCACAAACTTATATGAAGTAATTAAATAAAATTAAAGTGAAATAAATAACTTAACATGTTATATTGCAGCATATGCTGGCATAATCTTGGGCACTAATATCCAGCCTATGCTAAACCATTTTATGCAATAAACGTTCTGCTTTCCCCATATGAAACTGATTTTCATGACAAACACATATAAGCTGTTTGAGTGCTATAGCAAGACTTCTTGTAGTGACATGTAAGATTACAGATTTATTGGCTATATTACATTGCCTATAATATTGAACAACAAACCAGCTTTAAAATTGTAACTCCCCTTCATTGTTGTTATGTTTCTTCACCAAAAGCATTAAATCTTTACTTTGCATGTTCCATGCCAGATATTCAGTGTTTGTGTTTATTTCTGTTATACTTTCATAACATTTAAGTCATTTACAATTGATTTTTTTTACAGCCAACAACACCACCAAGCCAAGGAAGGCCAGATTCACCAGTTTATGCTAACTTGCAAGAACTGAAAATATCTCAATCTGCACTCCCGCCTTTACCTACGACTCCCCCAATCCAGATTAATGGGGAATGGGAGACCCATAAAGATACAACAGGGCGTTGTTACTATTACAACAAAGGAACACAGGAGAGAACCTGGAAGCCCCCACGTTGGACTCGGGATCCAAGCATAAATAAAGGAGACTCTCTGAACCAAGTAGATCAAGAGGTAAGTTTAATTAATGGTAAAAGGGAGTGTGAATGATATATATGCATAAATAATGGACAAACGTTGGGGAAATGTTCCAGGTGGTCTTAATTTTTTCTACCTCAGTTGATTAACTATATCATTGGGCTTTTTATTTCAGTTCCCTAATACCAAAGTCAAAACAAATTAAACCTCACTTAACAAATCTTTGAGTGTTTGAGCTGAGAGATGATGTGATACTTCTTGAAATTATGTTGAATGAATATGTTATGTTTGGAATATTGTTGGAATGCCTACCCAGAGCATCTTACAAAAAACTTGCAGTGTTCAACTAAAATTAAATTCCCCCTAAATATATATATAAAAGGTAAAAGGTATCTTGGTAACAATTATTACTAAAAGTCCACTTTTAACTAATCCATATCACTAAAGTATCGGCAAAAAGAACAGTATCCAAAATT
The DNA here is from genome assembly GCF_023053635.1 of Elgaria multicarinata webbii. Taxonomy (NCBI): domain Eukaryota; kingdom Metazoa; phylum Chordata; class Lepidosauria; order Squamata; family Anguidae; genus Elgaria; species Elgaria multicarinata. The sequence continues at coordinate 27,581,810 of NC_086171.1, read as the reverse complement.
TAAAATTTAAGTCAATTACATTCAGTATCAATCAAAGTAGTATTATTCTTGCAAGGCAGCAGGAAGTACAGGTGCACTGAACTCAGTCAAGATAGAGCAACAGAAAGCAAGATTTTTTTAGAATTTCACTAATATCGAACTTTTAGGGGGCAACTGTGAAATCAGTGACATAGTGGTCACTGTACTTGTTTTGGTATCAGCTTGGTACCCTGAGACCAAACACATCAGATCTTCATTAGCCCTTTGGATTGGTCTTAATCCCCATCCTAGCCTTGGAAATTGGTAATCTTTTTCCCGTTGGGGCTGATGAGAGTGTTATTCTGACCCACAAGGGATCTGAGTGAGGAAACTAATGCATCCTCCTTGTGTGCCTCTGACCCTTCACTTGGGGAATCATGGCATATCGAGATTCATTACTTTAAATAGTGAGCTCCCATGAAGTGACTGCTCCATGGCTAGTTGCTCATACTGGTTGAGCCCTGATGATTAGGTTCAGTGTAGCTAATGCTGGCTCTTTCTTGCAACTCAGCCATAGTATAGGGTTTATTTTTATGCACAACATTTTGCCTTTTCCTTTTTTGGAGGCCAGGCTTTGCTGGTATGCTTCTTGTTGCATTATCTGGTGTAACATTCTGAAGAGAAATAGCTACTGGAGTTGGTGGTCAATCTGTGGGTGAGCTGACTCTTTACAGAAAGGATAATAAGGTGTATTTTCCAAAGACAGATTGAGTGGTACATGTCTTCACAGGCACTGTTGAGGACTAAGTGATTGCAGTGGAACATGCTTCCAAATATTTTAGGAGTCAGGTGTTGGTTGAGTTCTTTTGCTTGAATTCAAGTGAGTTGTCCATCTCCCCTACATTATTCAAATACCATCTGATTCGTATATCAGTTCTTGAGATTGTTATTGTATGTGAAGAGCTTTCAGCATTTAGAAGCACTAATCCTCAGTATTCATTATCTCCTGATTATTTTAGTTTTCCTTTCTCCTTTATCAATAGATCAGTTATTTATGTTGCTTCAGTTTGTATGCTTTTGTGATATATTGGGGCCATCAGTATATCATCTAGTTTATTCCATTTATCCCTAGAGTCATCTTAGTTTTTAATTTTCATTAATCTCCTATGTTGCCTTCAGACCATAGTCTGCTTTCTTCTGTCTGTAGCCATTGAGAACTGCATCCTTTTTTCTTTTTGGTTATTTCCCCTTTTCTTCTCTATCATAAGGGCCTTTCAGAATACCGCTGGGGTCTTGCTTAAATTACAGTCTTGAATTTCTGCAGTGTTAGTGATAACTTAATACATACATCAGATTTAAGAAACGAGATTGTCAAATAACTTGCTCTTTTCTTTCTAGCTTCTCTTAGGAAAAAATTGAGGATAGAAACAAACTTTACAGATTTGAGAGAATGGCTGAGAAGAAATATTAAAATGGTGTGAGGATGCCATTTGCACAGAAAAATTGGTGGAAAGGTGGGGAGTTAAACACATCACTGCATCCACTAATTTTCCTTTGAAAGTGCGTACCTGTACCCATGTGGGTCATTGGAGTGAAATATAGCAAAGTTCAGTTGGTAGAGCCTGTAAGTTTTGCTGTTGACTTTTTCTAGGATATGGATTGCAGTCTAAGTGTATACTAAGTTAAAATGAATCTTTTTTAACCTTGATGTGCAGAAAAGGCATAAGAATCTCCTCTGAGTCAGCAGTAATCAGATATTTCCCCCCCTGAAAGTATGTTTCCACTTCCTCCCTATTTCCACTTTCTCCCTGTAAAATTAGAATTCCATTTTCATTTAAAGTTTTAACTTCTAGACAACTTCTAACATCTTCCAGAATCTGAACTAATATCACTTCTCAATACTTCTCTGTGTTTGATAATTTGTAGAGTCTTTCATCACAAGAAAACTCCCACAGTTGTTGTAACAGCCAGTCAGATAGTCAGTATGGTTCTCCTCCCAAAGGGTGGTCAGAAGAGTTGGATGAACATGGGCAAATGCTATATACCAGTGACTATACTAATGAAAAGGTACACACTTTTCTTCATCACTTATCTTCTAAATTGGTAGAAATGTAGAAGGTAAGAACTCAGATAAGTGTGATTTTATGTCATTGGTAGTGGAAAAGTGTTGATTAGTGCCAACTTCCTCCCACTCCCCTTTAAAAATTCATGCTTGTTTCTAGCCACTATTCTTTTTCTGCGTAAGAAACTGCTCTTATAGTATTGTGTTAGTTTCTACTTGTCCTGAAAATAATATTATTTAGAGCTATCATTGGTTATTGTGAACCGCCCAGGGAGCTTCGGCTATTGGGTGGTATAAAAATGCAATAAATAAATAAATAAACATTGTATATCCTGTAAGTTTCTTATGAATCAGTAGCAAATCTTAGTTTTTAATACATGTTGCCAACTCATTCTTGTTTGGCAAGTCTGAAACCAATTCCATCAGTTTCTTAATCTATGGACTGTGAATAACATTGCATTAACTATTTTACCTCTACAGGAGCACTGCTTATTTAATAAGAGTAATTGTGTTTGAAGGAGATACATAATTCCCTTTGGCAGTAATACATTACTGGCCTATTAATGTTATATGTGTAAAAAGTTATATCTGAATTTGAAAAGCATAATTTAAAAGAAAAAAATGTGACAGGTTTCTCTGGTCTGGTACCAGATCAACCTTGAAAATAACAATTTCCCTTGGCCTCCTGGCAATCAGGCAAGACAGACCTGTGTGCATTCCATTGTTTTGTAATTCCTGAAGCAATGTGTGAGGCTGCTTGTCTCTTGGACTCCTCCTAGAAAGGAGGAAGAAATGACTACACAACCTTCTTCCAGAATAAATATCTGCTCTGAAGGTTGCATAGTACTGGGGGTTGCTCTCCCCTGCACCCTTTAAAAATAGAACTCTGCATTACAGAGATCTATTTGGAAGGACTTGAATCTTTCCCCAGCTGTGGGTAGAGAAGAGAGAAAAAGCAGAAACTAACCCACTCCCAGTTACACTCAGCAGATATGGTTTCTTCTTCTTCTCCATCAAAGGGAGAGGAACAGAAAGTACACTGGGCATTAGCTGCGTTCCATTTAAATGATGGGTTCCTCGGAAGTTTTATTTGAGAATCACATGCCAGCATGGGGCTCTGAGAGCAACTCCACTCTCTCCTTCCTGAGCTTTTCAATTGTCTAGGGAATTAAAGGAATGGTTGGGGAGAGAATGCGTATAGCAGCCTGCTTGGCTACAAGGAAGCCTGTATTTTCTGTTGATGAATAGGGAAAATCTCTAGAAATGATTGGGGCCTAAGAAATTGAACAGCAGAAGTATGCACAACAAAAGTATTGAGGATCTTATCCTTGGGGATTGTAGCACACTCCATTAGGGCAGAAGCAAACATGGTTGCCTTACAGGACAAATGGCTCTACAAGTGAGATATGCAAAGCAGATTGTTTACTCATATTTTTTTGGCATTATATGTCAAATGCAATCTTTAGTGGGAAGTTGCTGCAAAATGTTTCTGAGTGATCTCTCACTCATAATCATATGGCTCTTAATTAGGAACTGTAATGGATTTCTCTCTTTCCTGTCCTTTTTAGAATAGTTGTTTTTATGCATTCATGATGCTGAGTGTTTAGTGTTTTAGCTTGGTTATAACTATTCTGGGAAGGAGGAGGGAGATTGCTCCTCTACTTCTTGTTCAGGAAATTATTTTGTCTTTGTGTATAGCAGTAGTAGTACGACTTTCATTTCAAAGTAAACTCCTCTACTGCCACCAACAAGAATGAAATTTTCATACGGTTTTTCTTTTAATATGTTACAGTAGTGTTACTTTTCTCCAGATCATATGATAGACATCATTACACTTAACACTACTACACGTAATTGGACTTCTAAATCAACACATATAGAATCATAGCCTTAGGAAAACTCCTTTCCCCTTCAATGACATCTCATGAAATGCAGTGTCCTATTAAATATGTTATAAGTATGGTGATGCAATTAACATTTTGTCCAAATGAGCTTCACTGAAGACTTTGTCTTGGAAATATAGGTATGTTTTCTATTACAGCAGGAATAGGCAGTGGTACATTTTTGCTTCATCACTTAATGCATGCTGGTTTCTGTGAATCTCAATGAATGTTGGGCCAGGTAGAATTTGATCCAATCTGTCAAGTCCCTTTTCATGTACTTAAGCAGTAGTGCATATTCAAGATAATTTAATATGGTTAGCTATGTCTGTAGCTATGTGTGCATTCTTGCTTTGTACTTAAGGCTGAAGTCAGCCCACCTCTGTAATACAGGATTCAGACTTGAGGCAAAAGGTTTTCAATTACAGTATCAAAAAGGGTTTGAGTCTTTAGTGTCATGCTGTGAGGAGTAAAGGTAGAAGTTTTTGCTGTGTGCGTTTTCAGTTGACTGAAAGAATTAGAAGTATTTCCATTTGTTCTCATAGTTGACAAACTTATAAACTAAACATATAAGGCCGTAGTTCTTCGTTGTTTTGTATTAAATATTTTATTTAATTCTTGTTTCTGTAGTGGATAAGGCATGTAGATGAACAAGGTCGGTCATACTACTACAATGCAGATGGAACCCGATCAGAATGGACACTGCCGAAAGTAAGTAATCAAGATAAAATACAACAGTATTTCTAACTCTTGATCAAGAGATGGATCTCACTGCAGGTCATACCAAAAATACAAGCTTTTTATCCAGGGAATCTCTCTCTCTCTCTCTTGGGAAGAAAGCCTGAATAAAGGTCATCCCAAAGGTCTTATATTTAAGTGATTAAAAAGTAAATGTAAGATGCAAGGACCATTCATTTAGCATTTAAAATATGACAAATTTTCCAAAGAATGAGTTTTTAATTTGTGAGACATCTTAGCATGTACTTCATATTCTCTCCTAGAATCAAAGAGCAAATGGTTTTGAAGAACATAAGCAGAGCCATGTGGTATCAGATCAAGGCTCCATCTTGTCTAGCACTCTGTTCACATAGCAGCCAACCAGTGTTGACCAGGGAACCGCAAGCAGGACATGGTGCAACAGCACTCTCCCACCCATGTTCACCAGCAACTAGTGTATACAGGCTTACTGCCTCTGATACTGGAGGTTGCACTTAGCCATCAGGACTAGTAGCCATTGAGAGCCTTCTCCAGCAATTTATCCAACCCCTTTTAAAGCCATCCAAATCGGTGGCCATCACCATATCTTGTGGTAGTAAATCCCAGAGGTTAACTATGCGCTGCGTGAAGAAGTCCTTCCTTTTATCTGTCCTGAATCTCCCACCAATCAGCTTCATGGGATGACCCCTGGGGTTTTAATATTATGGGAGAGGGAGAAAAATCTCTCCCTATCCACATTCTCCACACCATGGATGATTTTGTACACCTCTCTCCCCTCAGCCTCTTTTTTTCCAAGCTGAACAATCCCAGCTGTTGTAACCTTCCTTCATAGAGAAGATGCTCTAGTCCCTTGATCATTTTAGTTGTCCTTTTCTGCACTTTTTATACGGTATTCCAAGTATGGTCGCACCGTAGATTTGTATAAAGGCAGTATGATAGTGGCAGTTTTATTCTCAATTCCTCCTGCAACAAGGATACGTTGCAACGTTTGTTGTGGAGCTCCACTTGTACTTTGTAATCTCTTTCCCTAGTATACAAAGGCTGCGGGGGAGAAGTGGAAGGAGTGTGTGAGCCCAAGTCTTGCTGCAGGCTTATGCTTGTAATAATAAAGTTATGGTTTGTTAAACCTGAACTGGGTCTTTGTAATGTGGTGTTTGCTCAAGAAGGAGAGAAACCGCAGATAATACTCTGGCATGTTACAAGCACTTTAAGTTGATGTCTTGGACTCCTAAGGACCTATTTCTCAGGGAAACCAAAATCTTAATGTAGCATAAACAATGATTATGTTGGTGTCCCATATGTGAAGGCACAATCTTTCACTTAAAATATAGTCATCAGTAATATGCTTATGGATTCAAGGATATGTTTGAAGAATTGTTTTTATTTGCTTCCTACTCCTAGAAGTGATGCAGGTGTCTCTCTCAACTGAAGTTAAGAGATTTGGAACTAGTTTTGTGTTGTATATTCCTTCTTCAGAGTATTGATGCATTCATAATTAGAGTACAAGTAAAGAAGAAACTTTTTAAGATATTGGAGCGTGGGTGGGAGAGCTGATTTGAGCAACGTTTAGTGTCAAAGATATTCTGAACTTTGGAAAAAGCATGAAATATAATGGAAAGTTGAAAACGATAGGTTTTACACTTCATTGTTTTCAAAATATTGGTCAAAAGTCCTTGAAGGCGTTGTAAACATTTCCTATCAAAGTTCATGCCTGAATTCTTTCCCATTTGTTGTACATGCCAGCAATATCTTTGACGTAAACATTCAAAGTTGCTTGCAAGGCCAGGCATTTGAATTGAAAACTTTGTACTGTGACCAAGTTCTTCATCGTGGTCTCTATGCATCACACATATGGGCTTTGCGCCTGCGCAGAGACCAGACCGGAATCTCCAATAGCTTAGGGAAACGCTTTTGGGCGGGAACCCCTCCCCCACGCTACCGCGCATGTCCACGGGGTTCCCGCCCTTCCCTCAGTTCTTCGTCGTCCGCCATCGTGCTTAGACGTAGAAACCGTGTTCTCTCCAGCTTGTTTGCTACTTACTGTTTTTACCTCGCTTTTGACTTCTCTTCTGCACTTTTTCTCTTTCTTGTCTTACCTGAAAAAAAAAAAAAAAAAAAAATTCTTATATTTATATCTATATATATTGCTGTTATTCCTACTTTTTTTCCAACGATCACCGATCGCCTGAGGCGCCTGAGGCGCATGGCCGTAAGGGCCCCCTTCAGAAAGTGCGTGAAATGTGGCGCTAAATTGCCACCTAAGGACGGTCACTCGCTGTGTGTGTTGTGTTTGGGCGAGGCGCATAAAGTCCAACAGTGCCACCATTGTATGGCGTTTACCAAACAAACACGGAAAAATAGATCAGATAGACTGCGGTCTATACTGTGGGAAAAGGCTCTGCAGGCAACTGAACCTACGCCTCATAAGCGTAAGGAACAACACTCCTCGAGGGCAATGGAAAAATCCCTTAGCCCAGAAATTCAATCGGTTGTGGTTGGTGAGGAGTTGATGGCGGATAACAGGGCCATACCCCTGACGCCAGGCCGATCCCTAGCGGCTTCCGCAGCCAAGAAGATTTCGAAAAAGGCTCGGACCCCTAAATCGGCGGAACAGATTAAGAAAAAGAAGAAAAAGAGGAAGGACGCTGAAAAATGCTCCACCTCGAGGGTCGATACCCTATCTTCGATACCCGCTGAGCCTACCGGGTCGGCGCCGACCTCGGTATCGACGCAATTGCCGCTACCAGTACCCTTACCGACTGCGAGGAGCTCCATGTCGGAGGGTGAAATTCGGGACTCCACATCGGTTGTATCCATACCATCGGCTCAGGTACCGTGCACGACTGAGCTGGAAGAGTCGACTAGGCTTGTTCCACATCGGCAACATCGATCTCCTGGCCCGGTTTTTGATCGACGGCACCGATCTCCTGGTCCGGATTTTGATCGAGTATCTCAATACTCTGAACACCAACGTGACTACCCTTATGATTGGGAGTATTATCGGCCCCGGGACTATTACCCATCTGACCACAGACGATATGAACATTTTGCACAACCTCCTCCGAATTCGAGAGTCCTGCAGGTTCCTCCAGATCCTCGATCCTATACGCCTCGCAGCCGTGATAGTAGGGTTGGGCGAATAGAGCATCGTTCGATACCGACCGCTACGGTTGTCGCTCCTTCACCTCAGCAAGAATTGGTCTTGCAGCCAGCACATCAGACGGTGCGGGCGGCTCAAGACTCTCCGGATGAGGACTACAGGTCTGACTCAGACTCCGTAGTATCTGTAGCCCCATCTATGCCTTCACCTGATGACATTGTAAATGCTCATGAGCCTGTCTCTGCATCTGAAGATGTGGGAAAATTCTCAGATCAGGTACTCCGAATGGCAAAATCTCTAGGCCTCGATATCGACCAGCCAACAGAGATTGACGATGACCCGATCTATGATGTGTCTCGAACGGAGTCTAGCTCTACCATAGCTATTCCTTTACCTCCTACACTACGAAGGACTGCACAGATCTCATGGAAAAATCCTTGCGCAGCTCAGTCCACATCAAAAAGATTAGAGTCAATGTACAAAGTCAAAGAAGCCAATGCCGAGTTCCTATTCCAGCACCCGAAACCGAATTCCATAATTGTGGAATCTGCTCAGGGAAGATCCCAGAAGGTGCACTCAGCCCCCACTGACAGAGAAGGTAGAAAGTTAGACTACCTGGGCAGGAAGGTGTATGCTTCATCTTCTCTTGGAATACGAACCTCTGCGTACGAGGCTACCATGGCTAGGTACCAGATATTCATCCTGGAAAAATTGAATTCTCTATCTGACCATCTGCCTGAAGATAAACGGGAGTTAGCGAGAATCTTCCACACTGAGGCAACGGCAATAGCCCATCTACAGTTAAACTCGGCAAAACATCAAACGGATTCCCATTCCAAATCAATGATGGGTTCTATAGCCCTTCGACGTCATGCTTGGCTGAGATCAGCCAACTTGACAAACGAAACTAAGACCAGAATAGAGAGCCTGCCTTTTGACGGAGAGGGGCTATTCAACAACAAAACCGACGAGTCTTTAGATTCGATTTATAAGGCTCGTACGACCGCCAAAAAGATGGGTTTCTCACAACCCCAACCACAATTAAAGCAAAGGCGCTGGACTAGACAACCGTACCAGCAGATCCAACAGCGTCCCCAGTTTGACAAGCAACCTCCAAAACAGCAACAACAGATGCAGAGAAAGAGACCTTATCAAGGTCGATACCAGCAAAGCAGACATCAGCCGGATTTCTCAAAGAGGCAGCGGCTTTGACTTCTCCGTACCAGGCCTACTACCCTTTACAGACCGTCTAGCACCCAAGTACCATCAATGGGAGTTCATAACATCCGACTCCTGGGTGCTCACTATCATCAAGACGGGTTACGCCATCGAATTCGATGCCCTTCCTTTCTCTTCGGGAGTGAAGATAACAGCACCATCCCCTCCTCTGCTGCTCGAGGTACAGACCTTACTATCGAAGGGAGCCATCTCTCCCGTACCTACAGAGGAGCTCAACCAGGGATTTTTCTCCCGTTACTTCACGGTCCCGAAGAGAGATGGAGGTCTTCGACCGATCATGGACTTAAGACAACTGAACAAATATATCACCCCAAGGAAGTTTCGTATGACAACAGTCACTTCTATTCTCCAACTGTTGCATACAGGGGTTTGGTTCGCGGTAGTAGACCTGAAGGATGCGTATTTCCACATCGCCATCAGGAAGTCGCATCGAACTTACCTACGGTTCTCCATCGGCGTCGAGCAGTTCCAATTCAACGTCCTTCCTTTCGGCCTCGCGACGGCGCCGAGGGTTTTCACGAAGGTGATGGCTGTTGTGTGTGCCCACCTGCGGAAGAAGGAAATACATGTTTATCCATACATAGACGACTGGCTCCTGGTTGCGGAGGACAGTCACACGCTCCAGGAGAATATAGCCACGACTCTAGAACTTTTAGAATCCCTTGGCCTGTGGGTCAATCAGGAAAAATCTATACTGACTCCTCAGCGGACGATAGACTTCATAGGAGTGACTCTGTCGTCTCGAGATGGAAGAGCTTACCTCCCGCTTGCGAGGGCAAAAACACTTCGAGACCTGATTCTCGATGTCGAAACCCAGGCAAGACCTTCGGCATGGACAATCCAACGATTGCTGGGTTTGATGGCGGCGACGACCGCTGTCATCAGATTCGCCCGATTGCGAATGAGGATTCTTCAAGGGTGGTTCTTGAAGACCTTCGATCTTCGACGCAACGCTCGCAGGACTTACCTTTCGATACCGAGTCAGGTCCGGGCGTCGTTGAGATGGTGGCTTTCGATGGGAAACCTCCTGGAAGGGATTCCTTTTCAGCAAAGAGCACCATCGCTTACCATCACGACAGACGCTTCTCTCGATGGATGGGGAGCTCATTGCAATTCGCTCACCGTCCAAGGTCGATGGTCCCCTCTGCAGAAAGGGGATCATATCAATCACCTAGAACTCTTGGCTGTGGAAAATGCTTTAAAGGCGTTTGCCCAGATCATCGAGGGCAAAGACGTTTTGATTGCAACAGACAACACCACTGTTGTCTGTTACATAAACAGGCAAGGGGGAACGAGGTCATACCCCTTAACCCGCTCTGCACTCAGGATTTGGAATTGGTGCATAAGGAGACGAACTTACCTGACTGCGATCCACGTAGCGGGGAAGGAGAACATCGTAGCGGACTCCCTAAGCAGGTCCTTCCACGTCGATCACGAATGGGAGCTCGATATCGAAGTAAGAAGCAACCTCTTTCGATATTGGGGCGATCCGTCTGTCGATGTCTTTGCCACTGCAGAAAACGCAGTTTGTACCAACTTCTGCAGCAGAGCAGGAAGCGGAAGGAACTCGCTAGGAGACGCCTTCGCAAGAACCTGGACAGGGGGACTACTATACATTTTCCCACCGTTCCCACTACTGACAAAAGTCGTGGCCAAGATAAGAACAGACGGCACAAACTGTATTCTGATCGCGCCGTGGTGGCCTCGACAACCATGGTTCCCTCATGCTCTTCGGCTGTCGAAAAGGGATTACATCGAGCTACCATCGATACCGAACCTTCTGTCTCGACACCAAGGCAGAGTTCGACACCCAGACCTTTCGACACTCAAGATGACGGCATGGAGAATACTGCCATAACCTCCGGTATCGAACAGTTGACGGTACAGAGTATTTTGACTGCATCGAGAAAACCTTCGACAAGGAAATCATATGCGGCTAAGTGGCAGAGGTTTTCTAAATTTGCGGTGCAAATGAATCACATCGCTGAGGCTTGTCCCATGTCTGTGATTCTAGAATACCTACTCTCACTGTTCCAAGGAGGCTTAGGACTTTCGTCCATCAGAGTCCATTTGGCTGCCATCACTGCTTTTCATGAAGGTGTAGAAGGGTTCTCGCCTTTCACCCATCCTACATCCAAGGAATTTTTAAAGGGTTTGAAAAACACCATACTGACTACTAGAAACATCGTACCATCGTGGAGCTTGTCGGTGGTGCTCCATGCATTGATAAAGAAACCTTTTGAGCCCATGGCTACAACGGACTTAAGACTCTTGACTCTCAAGACTGTGTTTCTGGTAGCCATAACTTCAGCAAGGCGTGCAAGTGAGCTTAGAGCTCTAAGAATTGATGCGCCATATACAATTTTCCATAATGACAAGGTCGTGTTGCGAACAGACCCATCCTTTTTACCCAAGGTCGTGACACCCTTTCACTTGGCTCAGGACATTATTTTGCCAGCCTTCTTTCCAAACCCTACAACGTCTGCAGACACTGCTCTCCACATGCTGGACGTTAGAAGAGCTCTTTCTTTCTATAGAGCTAGAACTGAAGGATTTAGAAAATCCAAACAACTATTCGTATGTTATGGTGAGCCTTATAAGGGACTCCCGGTGTCATGCCAGCGATTGTCACGCTGGATAGTAGAGACAATTGAACTTGCCTACTCTATCTCTAAACTAGAGATACATCGACCTGTGACAGCTCATTCAACCAGAGCGATGTCGACGTCGGTGGCCTTCAGCAGGGGTGTTCCACTTCAGGACGTTTGTAAGGCTGCGACTTGGTCCACCCCTTCTACATTTGTCAAGCATTATAGCTTGGACACTCGATCCAGACATGACTGTTCGTTTGGAAGGGCGGTGCTCTCGGAAGTGTTGAAATAGTACACCAACCCACCTCCAAGGTATGTGAGCTTGCTACTCGCCCATATGTGTGATGCATAGAGACCACGATGAAGAAATGCAGGTTGCTTACCTGTAACTGTAGTTCTTCGAGTGGTCATCTATGCATTCACACAACCCACCCACCATCCCCTCTTGGTGGTGTGATATTTGATAATGACATAATTGACTATAGATTTATTTTATCTTATTTATTGATTTACACTCATGTTTATGGGGGCACGATGTCGGACTCCTGTAAACTGAGGGAAGGGCGGGAACCCCGTGGACATGCGCGGTAGCGTGGGGGAGGGGTTCCCGCCCAAAAGCGTTTCCCTAAGCTATTGGAGATTCCGGTCTGGTCTCTGCGCAGGCGCAAAGCCCATATGTGTGATGCATAGATGACCACTCGAAGAACTACAGTTACAGGTAAGCAACCTGCATTTTTCGGCAAGTTAACATTCTTCAACCCTGTAATTGCAAAACAAGTGAACGTAACTTGTAGGAGATGACCTTGAGCTTCTGATCTATTCGGCTGAGATGTGCATTGAGGATAGAATATGACCCAAATTTTTTTTTATGACAACATAGTTTTAAAAGTAGCTATATCATGAAAAGGTTAATATTGAAGGCATGTCAGTAAGTATAACTGGTCAAACCATTTTGTTAAATATCCGATTTTGGAAGATGAGAGTAAATGGTCATTCAATGCTTTGAAGTTTTGTTATTTTGATACACTTTATTTCATCCCTTAAGTGAGTCAAGAACTGCATACATTCCTCAAGAGGTTTCCCATCCAGGTTCTGGCCTGACCTGGAATTGTTTATCTTCAAAGATGGAACTAAAGTCATGCTTATTCAGGCCTTTTTCAGTCTTCTGAAATATTAATACCATGTTTACCTGTTCTTCATCTATCTATTTCCCCACATATATTGGTTTTGGTTCTTTTCAGCTTACTAATTGTGAGCTTTGGAAATAAATGTTTGTGTGTCATTCTGAAAATCTTAGGCTATTTGCTATTGGCTAAGTGTTTTGGGACATTGTGCAAAAGGGTCAATCTCAGTATTAGCCACATTTTTTTTCTTATGAAAAGCATATTGGTCATCTCTGTGTACAGCTGCCTTGTGTTTTGATGAAATACTGTCACACTAAAACTCTTCAAAAGTCAACTGATGGGTTTTATACTACTGTCCCTGCGAGTGATGAGACTCAAGATATACAAGGGTTAGTTTTCTTTGGCAACTGCTGATTTCTTAAAGAGGCACATGAGGGATTTTTCTTCGCAATGAAATGGAAAAGTTTGAATTAATTTATTTATTGCATTTTTATACCACCCAATAGCCGAAGCTCTCTGGGCAGTTTACACATATTAAATCCATGAAAACCATTCAAAATATCCATTTCCCCCTTACACTAATTTGCAGACAGTCTTTAATATTTTAATCTAATTATCAATAGCAGTAGAGAAGGAGGGTAGAGAGGTTTCCCTGACTATCAAGACTGAAACATCTGTGCTAGATACTTTTAGAATGAGAACAGCTTCTACAGTTAGTTCTGTTGTTCATACTGGTTGCAGTCACCAGTGGTTTTGGAAGTAGGTTTGGAAATAGAAAAATCTTCATACACTTGTAGAAATGTTGCAAAAGCCTTCTTATATATGCCTCTATTTTAAGTGAAAGTTCACTGGACTATCTTTATTATTATTATTTTATTATTATTTATATACCACCCGATAGCCGAAGCTCTCTGAGTGGTTTAAGTCTAGTAAAAAAAAATCTGTAGTAGAGAACAACTATCTGGTGAGGAAAATGGTTTATAGAGCAGCTTGGTTTGTATCACAGTGGGATTCTAGTGATGACTTACGATAGCATGTAGCAGCCTATTATAATTGGGCTAAATACCTCAACTTTTCCCACTGTATAAGATCTCTATTGCTGCTCCTATCTTTTACTTCTGGTAGCATTAGTGAATTCTGCTATAGAAGGAGCCATCCTATCTTTCTAAAACAGTAATCCAAAATACTTGAATGTCAAACTTTCCATTTTAGTCTTGACAGCCTTGGTCTACTATGTATGTAAATTACTTAGACCAAATGTAATTAGACCTAATATGACTTGACTGTCATTGTCATTCTGTGGGAGCTCACTGCAGAATTGATGAAGTGCTTGGGCGAGCAATGCATGGACAGGAGGTATCTTCTGTGTGTACCATAGGCTCATATTCGGTCTACCTTCTGCAGCCATTCTCAGCTGAGGGAGAGGATTAGCTATGGATCTAATTGCCACTGGGGGAAAAACGGAGGGGAATTCACACCCTGCATACTGCAGACAGGTGAGTCAAGAGTTCTTACCCAATAATCTATTCACTATCAAAAATGAAGAGAGGTGTAAAATAGCATTCCCGTCTCCCTTAAAAAAATCCTTGACCTGGTCCATCAGCCAAGTAGAGCAAGGGTGTACAATCTAAGGTCTGGGGGCCAAATCTGACCTACCTGTGTCCTAACCTGCCCCTCCAGAGTTCCCCAGATAGCCATGACCCCTTCTTCTAGCTCCACCTGTTTCCTTCAACCATAGATTGTCAGGTAGTTTCCTAGCTTTTGTGCATCTCCCCCCAATTCTAAAAGGTTGAAATGCCTCTTCCAAGGCTTAGTTCCTGGCAGTAAGAGCTTTATGCCAAAATATGCGGCAATTTTTGGTCTGATCCCTTTACCCTCAGCCTCCACCCACCCACCACGAATGTGGCTCACAACAGCTTGTCTAAATGGAATTTGACCCTTGGGCTGGAAGAGGTTCAGTACCACTGAAGTAAATAAGAGCAGGATCCATAAGAGCAGGATACTCACTTTGTTACAAACTGTAAAATATACATGGCTCCCTAAAATTCCAGTTCTTAATTTGACTACAAATATCCTTTTGGAAATAGGCACTCTAACATCTGTATACACCTTTCTTTGTAAAAATCTCCCACACCCTTCCCTAACCAAAATCTTTTGAGGGCATGAATAATAATGCAAGGACAGTTGCATGGGTTGAATTAATTCACAGAATGTTTACTACCCATCTTTGCATGATTTGAAATCCATATAGATGCATGGTATTTCCTATTTTGTAAGCAAATTGATACCGATCTGTCAAAGGAAGAGTAGTAATACTGATCTGTCAGTTTGTACCAGAAAAAGCACAGTAAGCATTATATAGTGCTTCACATACTTCAGCTCAGTAATACTTACAACATAAATGACTTTTATTATTCCCATGTTACAAAATGAAAGCTTAGACTGAAAGATGGCAGCTAAGGCCACTTAGTGAATGCATATTATTATTATTATTATTATTATTATTATTATTATTATTATTATTATTATTATTAATAATAATAATAATAATATTTATTTATATCCTGCCTTTTGCCTAATACTGGGCCTCAAGGCGGCCTTACAAAGTTTAAAACATACATTGTATAAAAAATAAAAAACATTTTAAAAAAATTGCAAGTCTTTAAAATAAATGGGGGAGGCAGATTAGAATAATAATAATCTGCATAGCTGAGCTGAGACTTAAATCAGAACCTTCAAGTTCAACCTCTGTTGAAGAATTCCCTAGTATTTTGTAATTGGCCCTATGCATCCTCAAACAAAGAGTGTAGGGGTGGTAGAATGAAGATCCTTCACGTAAAGTGAAGTTGGAAAAAATGCAGTGACGTGGTGGGAACATCTAAAATGGAGCAATTTGGGGAGCTGACTAGAGGCCAATGGATGGGCAGTATTGCAGTCCTCAGTTGCAGGCAGTCCTATTGTAATCCAGGAGCCCTGCACCTGATCCAGTCCTCTACACTGTGCAGCACGCACATACTTAGAGGTGCATGAAGAGAGGTGAAGAGAGTTGGTAGCTCCTGAGAGATGTGAACAGAGGGTATGGAGGAGGCTGCAAGAGGCTCAGCCAAAAAGGAACAACCTCAGGCTTGGAGAGAAAGAGAACAGGTTGCTATGGACTATAGTAGGGCAGTTAGTGTTGTCCCTGTGAAGAAAGCTAGTTAGATTTTAATTTAATTTACCCCCATTGTGGCCTGTGTGGGTGGGGTCTGTCTCTTAGTATGTGTATTTGTTGAGGACTAAGATGTTGGTGTGTTCTAATGTAGTCATCTTAATAAAGAGGCCTGTTTGATACCAAAGAGTCTTCAGTGTGTTGTTGGACAGAAGCATCGTGAATGTAATGCCAGAAGATTAGGTAGCCCATTCTCGTCTACCTTTCACACTTTCAGGGACCCTGCAGCCCCTTTGGGTATCTGTGGCTACCTTCTAGGACTTAATAGGGCCAGGAAGGCCTCACTTGGAAGTTGGAAAGGAGGAAGAATTAATCTGCCTCATCCATGGTTCTTTTCCTCCCCCCTCCCTCCATGGCATTTGGAAAATGAGAGGGGGAAGAAAGAATTGATCTGTATCTTCTTCAGGTCTATTTTTTTTTCTCCTCAGAGCATTAGGGTAAGAAAAGTAGGTTGGGTAGAATTACTTACAGTACAAGCCTATGAATGTTTACTCATCAACTAAGCCCACCATGTTCAAGGCCTCTTATTCCTTTTATTCTATATTACAAAGGAAATTGGTTGCAATAAAAAATACCCAGCCTTATTTTAATGTGCTTCACCTTCCAGAGTTTCATCTTTTGGATCATTAGACTACAACTTCACAAACCCAACAGAAGTAAGGAAAAAGTCTGATGTTACAGAAACACAGCGTTCCTCAGAAAGACTCAATGAATCAGAAATTGACTGGGAGGAGGAATTATCTGACAGTAGTAAATCCAATTCTTGTGAAATACAGTAGATAATTCTGAAGGGGAAAGTATTTCAGGGCTGGTTTAGTGGTTGAGTTAATGCCTTCCTTTAAAAAAAAAGATACCTGGTAGAAGTGACATGGCACAGCTTACAGAAAGAAGTCCAATTCAACCACTGCTAAAAGGTTTTCCACCAACAAAATCTGGCCAATCATGGAGAATTTTTAACTCTGTGTGGTACAAACTCTACTCCTGATTGGAATAGAGTGTGAATGAAAATGCTGTGTTTTGCTTTGCTTCTTTCCATTTCACTGGAATAGTTCCTGTACTGTAGAATGCATTTACTCATAAAGGGTACAACAACAGGAAAAAGGCCAGATAATAGAAATGCAGTCCACAAAGGCTGGGATGGGAGAGTTACAAACAAACTCTCTATTAAAATGACTACATTAGAAACAAAATTCTAAGGAGGCTCCGTTTTAGCACAATTAAGTAATGCTCATAAAGAAGTCATTATAAAGAATCATAAAGAAATAGGCATTATATAGCCACTTCAACAGAAATTATTTTGTTCACTACCATACAAAAAATTGTGCAGCATAGACATTGGGAAAGTGAGACAAGCGATAACGGGAAATGTTCTTAAATTCTTGCATGTAGTTGCAAAACACAGTCCCAAAATCCAGCCTAAAATAGATACACTTCCTCGAAATGCAAAACACACACATCATTCCATTTAAGATGAATTGTTGAACAATATATGCAGAATGGTTCGGAAGTCAATTTCTCATGAATTGAAGGAAGCTGGTTTCACATTAATTGCTCATGAAACTAGGAATACACTTAAACAGTAACAAATGTCAGTAGTGAGATCCACAATTGCTGCAATGGCAATATATATAAATGTTTTGTTGGTTTCCATCCATGTCATTCACTGAATGCTCTTTCGGTAGTGAGTTACGAAAAGACCATCTAAGCATGTTGTGGCATAGATATCAAGTTCTGCATAACACAATCTATGGTGGTGCCAGTGTAGTGAGTGGAAAACTCAATGGGGTAGAGGCACTGTTCCTGAACAAAGTGCCACAAGAAGTTTATGTTCATTGATTCAACCACAGGCTGAACTTAATTATTGTTGCTGTGTGCATGAATATAGATGTTGTTGCAAACTTCTTTCATCAACAACCAGACCTATTACTATCCTGTTCTTATGTGCATCCACATTTCTTTGAATTGCAAGGAATAGAATTATTGAATTAAAAAGATTGTCAGACACTCACTGAGTGTGTCCGATTGCATCATGTTTAGCTTCTAAGTCAATACTTCCTGCAATTTCTTCTGAATATAATCAGTAATTTCTCAAATAAAGAAGTGTAGAGGTTTGTGGCATTCTAAACCAAATAGTTTTTTTTAATGTTCTGTCTGAATCGTTTTAGTGAAGTGCTTCTGAACTCAAAGTGCTATCACATTATTTGCAAAAATCAAATTGTGACATGGCTCAAGCTTGTATCCTTGTTAATTCTCTGATTTAACTTGCAAGATCTTAGGTATCAGGAGAAAAAAATCAGTAAAATTATTGCAGATGTAAAGATGTTTGCAGAAGAAAATTTATTCAAAATACAAAATCAATTATGCTGTATCTCAAAACAATTTCAAAGTTATGTTACTGAAATAAACACAGCAGAAAGTATTTATCCAAAAACTGACCATGATTTTAGAATTAAGATGTTTCTTCCTGTTGCTGATTGCACTATTAGTGCACTGAAGAGAAGATTTATAGACAATTGCAATGTTTTGAATGGGGTAGTGTTTTCAATTCTATACTATTACTTTCTTGAACCAGAAAAAAATCAGACCATTTGCAAGACATGATAGCAATGACATGAATGAACTTGAAGCAGAACTCAGTCTTTTTCCAAAATTTCTAGAGAAGTATGAATGAGAAAGATAAATAAAAATTGACACAATGAACCAAATGCTTAGTCTTCAAGAAGGACTGAAACTGTCTAACTGTCTTCTCTTCAAGAAGAACTGAAACTGTCTCAATGCCTCCCATCAAGTACTGGATGTGAATGAACATTTTCATGCCTCTGGCAAATTCAAACCTATTTGACGAGTAGCATGGGTGATGAATACATAACTAACATTGCCAAACGCAATTGCGGGGAAAAAACTATTAAAAGTTCTTGACCTTGAAACTGTGGTCAGTCATTTTGCAAAAGTGCATAAGATTCTTTAGATCTACAAACTCCTCCATTTCTCTCAATGAGTGACAATCGAACTAGCCAGAGATGGCTATTTAGATACACAATGACCATATTGGGCTTCTTAGTGGTACAGGGCTCAAGTATCTCAGTTGTTTTTACTTTCCTTACTCTGAGATTGGGTTCGATGATATGATAACCCGATTATTTAACCCATTGTGGGCTATTGTGCGTCTGGCAGGATTTTTTTTAACCCACAGTGGCTTATTTCCCTGAAATAACCCACGGTCTGCAGAGTGGGTTATTTAATCCGCCATGGGTTATGCCATCTGTTGAGCACAGTGGGTTGGTTCACCTAGAGAGTCACCTGGCAATAGTGCTTCAGATTGCTGCCGGGCAACTCTCTCTAATAGAAACAGGGAAACAGTGGCTCCATGACATAGCAGTAATGTGCTATGTCTATACAATTTCTTTAAAAAAGGCAATGCTTCTTTTTCTTCCCTCCAGCCCAATATCTAAAGTGCACAGTCATGCAGGGTTTGGAGGGGCATCGGGTGCCTCCTAATTAGGGGAGGCAGCCTGTGAAGTTTGGTCCCAATCTGGCATCCCTCCGAGGCTTTATTTGTGCCACCCTCTTTTTGGTACATCTGGGATTTTCTCTCCTCTGGATGTAATTGCGCAGGGTTTTGATATTGCATCAGGTGCCTCCCGACTAGGAGAGACTGTATGGTCCTGATCCTGCAAACTTCCAAGGGTGTATTTTTGCCTTCCCATTTTTGGTGCCCCCGGGATTCCACTCCTTGTAGTCCATCTTGTGATATAATGAATGGGTGAAACAGTGTCACTGCTGGGGTGGGAGGACTGCAGTGGGACAGGGACGGGGGGAAGTGGATGGATCAGATTAGGCACAGTAATTTAATAAGCTATGAACAGTAGTTTTTTGAACCCACATCATGTGGCAAGGCATCGTGGACTACTAAAATAAACTACTGTGTGCAGCTTATTAAACCATTGTGAACTTGCTTCGATCTATCAGTCATGGACATTTATTTTTGTTTGTTACTTTGTTTTTGTGAGGTTGGGGCTGAGCCAAGGCAAATTGAAGTCAAAGGAGCAACATTGGAAACAAGAAAATGGTCCAGTGTGCAAACTGTTATGGGTGCTGGTCATAACAAAGGCTCTATAAGGGAATATTTTAAAGACTTTCCCTGAATAGGTTAAAACACACCCACAAACTGTTACAACCTGTAACAAAGGCACTATATGGGAATATATAGAAAGGCACTATATGGGAATATTCAAGGGACTATTTTAAAGTCCATATATAAGCTATATTTTTTAAAAAGGGAAGTGTGTGAAATGTATACAGTGTGACAAAGAGCTCCAAGGCCTGGTTATAAGAATTAAGCACTGGGTTGGTTTGCACATCACAATAATTAACCTTTGGGGTTGGAGATTTGTGCCAATGTTGAATATGCAGGTCATGGTAGGGGCGTGTAGCGGCTTGTCGTGTCTTGTAAACCTGGGTAATGTGGGTTATTTGAGGGTTAAACGACCCCTCAAGATAGTCCTAGAGTAACCCATGGTGACATGCAAATCGGCACAGAGTAAATAATATCATGGCTATAGATTAACATGATTTAGTGGTCTGATTTTCACCATAGCTTAGGAAGTATATGAAGAATATTAATGGGAAACATAATTTTAATCAATATTTAAACAGCTTTTTTCATTGCTGATTTGAATCGTGTTGATTTAAATCAATTCATCCTGTGGTATGATGTGTACAGAGAGTTTGTATATCTCACTACTATGATATGTGTCTTTAAATTATTGCTGTTGGCATTGTTCTAAAACAGAGAAGCTCTAGAATGTAATAGTGGTATGCTACAAATAAATATTCATTTAGCAGGCCACTAGGTTTTTCTGGTGTTGGCTGATAAAGCTGTTATTTTGCTTTCACGTATTCTGTTGTCTTGCAACTAATTTAATGTATGTTTTATAATACATGCCAATCTAATCTATTCATTAGGTTATGTCACTGTGTCAGTTTTCTTTCTAATTCTTCATTCAACTAAGTTGATTAAGGCAAGAAGGTTTATCAAGGCCTCATCAACTTCACTAATTTATATGTGGTGTGTGTGTGTGTGTGTACAAATTCCTCAGCACCAGAAAGCATATCTAAAATTTATATAGCTGTACAACTGCACCTTGCACATTAAATTGAATGAACATGTTTTTGTATATGCATATGACGCATGCTTACTACAATTTTACAAGATTGCTTCACTTCTGTACTGTTTAAACTATTACCTTCACATGTTAAATAAAATAGTCTGTCAGCCTCTATCTGTAGGCATAGCAACTGCAAGAGCTGGGTTCTTTTTTCTATCAAGTTTTTAAAGTTAACTGTGCAGTCATCAGTTCTGTAAACCTGCTTCCTTTAAAATTAAATTTGGGAATATGAAAACTTGAATAAGGTCCACTGGAGATGGAATGCAAAAGTGGCCTTATGTGTCTCCATTCCTGACCAACCCAGACATACCTTGATATTGCTTTGAATCTAGATTCCCTTTGACCTGTATTGTAAATGCTAATGTTGCATGTTCAATAGCTTGATGGTAATTTGGGAAACCTACTTTTCTTCATGTGGGTGGTCCTGTGCCTTCAGAGGCTGAGCTGTACCATACTCAAATCAGGCATCATCTGGGCTTCCAAGGTTTTATTCATAGCCTTTATGGTCAACCAGTAGAATAATTTTAAGACTACTTAAAGTCCCAGGTCACTAGGCAGATTTTTGTTGACCAAGTAAAAGAATATAAATGAAACGAGGGAAATATAGACCCTCTACTGCAGTTTTGTATATAGTGTGAAAATAGCTATTAGTGGATTATAATACTTTACTTGGCTTTTATTGTCAGTACAGCTTTGATTATACTTATAGTGTGTGGCTTTCCCTCTTTTTTCATTTTAGCACAATGCTTCACCACAACAGCAAAGGGAGATAATTAAAAGCAGGAGTCTGGACAGAAGGCTACAAGAACCAATAGTTTTAACAAAATGGAGGCACAGCTCAATTATGTTGGACACAAATGACAAGGTAGGAATGTTCTAAAGAACACACTGAACTATTCTATTGTCACGTTTGCGGCATTGTATATCCTTCAATCATAACTGTGCACTAAATATTCAGAATCACTGGTGCCAAATTGTTAGCTAGCTGCTGATCCTTGTACCACACAATTCTGTACATGTCTACTCAGAAATCTCATTGATTTCAGTGAGACTTTCTTCCAAGTAAATAGGCATAGAATTCCAGCCGTTGTCTTAACTATGTGTTCTGCAAGCTCATTTCATCATACCGATTCTAAGATGCCATCAGTTGTAAGACGCACACTAATTTCAGTACCACCAACAGGAAAGAAACCCTAAGACACACCCGCGATTCTAAGACGCACCCCATTTTTAGAGATGTTTATATGGGGGGAAAAGTGTGTCTTAGAATCGAAGAAATAGGGTATATATATATTCTCCTGATGAATGTGATTTTTTTTAGTTTGTGTTAGATTCAGAAACTTAATTTACTTCACATTTGCAGTTGATAGGACATAGTTCACTATGATGGGCTGTATTTGCTTTGTCCAGTAGAAGTCAATGGAAACTATTCATTTTATGGAAGAAAATAAAGTGGCTAGGGTTGAGGACATATTTGGGATGGGGGCAAATCTGTCTTCTATCTCTGGTAATAGAATTGTCAGTTTGGAATGAGGCGATTGCTTTTCTTTCTTCCCCTGAAGCCAATGACTACTATAAGAAGTTATTTTTGGAAAATATTCACATACCGCTTTCATCGTAAGGCAGTGTGTGCAAGATCAAGATTTAAAACAATGTGAAATAATCTAAACGCATTAGGTCAAAGCCGTCAAAATTCAGTGGCAGCAAAAAAAGGCACCTTTTCACTTTAAAACAAGCCATGGGGAATGCACACCTTGTTTTAAATAATGATTGCACTCCCGGAAGCCCCGGGGGTGGGGGGAGCGGAGTTGAGCAAGAATTTGTATTAAACACACACACACACCCTGCGTACCTTGTCTTAAAGTGAAAAGGCAGGTTTCTTGCCATCCCTTTAGTTTGGTGGTGATGACTTTGGGAGGAGCCATAGCTCAGTGGAAGAGCACATGCTTTGCATGCAGAAGGTCCCAGGTTCAATCCCTGGCACCTCCAAGTAGGACTAGGGAAAAACCCCTTTCCGAAGCCCTGGGGAGACATTGCCAGTTATTGTTGCCAATACGTGGCTAGATGGTCTGACTAAGTAACAAGCCACTATGGCTTGTTTAAGCATCGGTAATAGTGCAAATGAGGTCTATATGTACGAAGTGCTTTAGTACTCAAACAAGCATTTTGGATGAAGATGGGTATGAATTTCAGAAACACTTTATCTGTCATCAAACTCTGAGAGGATTTCTTGTAATGAAATGGTTATTAGCACTGGAAAAAACTCACGTAAGAAAAAATATATAACCACAAAGCACTTATTTTTATATCAGCTATCCCTGATGAAATTGTGTTCTGCTTTTTAATGAAGAGTGATCATCGGCTGCCTTCAGTAAAAATGCTTAAATTTTTTTTCCAGCTTCTGTAATCTTTTGATAAGTAGCAGTTTTTTTGTGGGGTGAGATGCATAATTTATGCTTAATTCACATAGCTTATCAACCAAGTTCAACGTTTATTGTTCCAGCCAAAGGCCATGACAAAAACATCAAAAGGAAATATTTATACATATATACAGTAATATAAATATTTCAAACAGTAGAAAATTATACAGATAACTTAGAATTTGCCATAACTAAACTCAGCTTTCACTCAGCAGTCTGAATCTCCATGGCAGTTTACGGCAATTTTGTCTAGTTCTCTCTTCCTAATCTTTTTTGCTGTCAGAGCAAACAAAGCCACTTTATGTGTCACATCACTCATGGTATCACTCAGAAGAAAACCGTTTCTGCAAGGGCATTCCTATATCCATGTGTTAACAAGTGTTTCAGGAATCTCTCTCTTGGGCCCCTGTACAGAGGACAAATTAACATGTAGTGAACAATGTCTTATCTACTTATCTGTAAAGGATGCATATTAGTTTTGATTATAACACATTATATAAATTTAAAACATCCCTGACAATAGTCTATGAAACAGTAATATATTAAAGTTTTTGTATTTCTTTACAGTTGTCAACTAATTCTTCTGAACCTCTCTTGCATAATCCTGCATATTTGTTCCCAACACATCAGGAGCAAGTTAGTATCTGAAACATGATTTATTTATAGATAATATTAGTAGGTCATTGTCCTGTGCAAGAAAAACCTTTACAAAAAATAATGTCAGTTCTTTTAACTTGTACATAATTGTATTGTGCACCTTTTCTAGCATTATGTCTAATTTATGTAAATCTTAAGGATTTTCTCCTTTATTTCTTAAATACATCTTTATTTTATAGGATTCTCCAATTGCTTCAAATGAGTCATCTCCTTCCTCACCAAAGCATCAAGCCGTGGTCAGTATAAATGCTTTAACATATATAACGTTCAGCATATTGAGACAAATCTAGAGGAGTAGAAGGTGTATATCTTCTGAATACTTGCAAGGTACACAAGCTTTAGTCATGGCTTCAGCTTTGGTTAAGCAAGTAACTTCTTAGCAGCACTGTTCTCCTTTACACTGACCTGGTTCACATGTAATGACAACCCATTATACAGGTTGAGTATTGGTTGTTGCTACGCATCAAATCTGCACTATGTCTTGCTCACCACAGTGTAGAATTTACAACCCAACCACAAACCATGGGTTCTTCTTCGTAGTCTCTGCATCACACCTATGGCCTCTGCGCCTGTGCGGAGTCTCGTTTGTGAAACTTCCATAGCTGAGGTGTTTTGGGTGGGAACGATACCCAGACCTATACTCTAGATCAGTGGTTCTCAACCTTCCTAATGCCGCGACCCTTTAATACAGTTCCTCATGTTGTGGTGACCCCCAACCATAAAATTATTTTCGTTCTTCTCTACACGATCCATTGTCATGGGATGGTTTGCTAATGAAAATAATACATAACAATAGCTTTAATAATACAAAAGATGATACTTGACATAGTTCAGTCAATACAGTTTTCTAAGACCATCGGAAATATGTGTTTTCCGATGGTCTTAGGCGACCCCTGTGAAAGGGTCATTCGACCCCCAAAGGGGTCCCGACCCACAGGTTGAGAACCGCTGCTCTAGATTGTCGTTTTGTGTGAACCAGGCCACTGTGTGCATGTAGGCTGGTGGAAGACTGAGGAAGCAGTTCAGCCATTGGTAGATGCTGGTTCTCTCAGGATTCAATATTCCCCAATTAAGCAACAAGTGATCCTGTATTAGTGTGGATTTGTCCCTAATATACTTAGTAAATGTAACACTACCCATATTGTAGTCAATAGGAATCTACTTTCTATCTTATGATCCATGCAGACAACACAAATTACAAGCAATGTGTGTCAGATACTTTGAAATTTGTGTTATGCAGAACAAGTACTTAAGAGTTTTGCTTCTTATGGCTCAGTCTTTCAAACTGTCCTTCCAAATTAGTGTTATAGATGAAGTAATGTTAATCAGTTCTTTGCAAAGTGATAAAGCACCTCATGTGATTAGAATTTGGCTACTAGAATTGTTACCTCTAATGACTTCTCTGTAAAAATGTACGTGAAAACTTCAATATTTCCTTAATATGAGGAAAATAACATTAGTGGCAAGTCTTAATGGATTTCTTACTTTTAAAAAAACCCAGTTTCAGTACCTACATTGTTTAGCGTGCAATACTTAATTATGGGAGGAATAACACTAGGTGTGGATAGCTGGATTGCAGTAGATCTAGAAATTTTAGATTGCAAACACTGCTTCATATGAATAAATTATGTTTCCCAAGACATGAGTGAAGAGTCATTATCAATTTTAGAACATGCACTATGATTTTTCAGATTTTAGCTTTGAAATCTAGCCTAATTGTTAGAATCTGATTAAGGAATATTTTTAGGATGAGTTTGTATGTAGTAGCCATTGGAATGTTCACCAATGTAAGAAGTGCCTTCAGGTAACCAGGCACAGAAGTTCTATAAAAAAAATGGTTTTATCTTTTTGGGTACAAATGATGAATATAAGTAAGTGTAGAAAGATGGGTTAATAAAAACACTGTGATCTAGTAACTTTATGAACTTGTTTAGAATGCTGGTTGAATTCAGTCACAGATCAATCCTAAATAGGCTGGATTGAGGAGTTTTATTTATTTATGTTATTTATATTTATTTATTACATTTATATACTGTCCCATAGCCGAAGCTCTCTGGGTGGTTTACAGAAGTTATAAACAGTAAACATTAAAAACAAATATACAAAAATTTAAAACCATTGAAAGCATAAAAACAATATCCATTTAAAACAACTATTCTGGGGTCAGCATTGTCGCAGGTGATCTGCTACTTCCAAATTGGTAGCTCTTGTTGAGCATCTTAGGAGGTGGTATATGTGTGTGTGTTTTAATTTTAGTTTCTGGTGGAGTTTCATGTTTTTAAAAATGATCTTCCATTGAAACTAAAGGAAGGAAAATTTCCTATGCCACCTCAAGGCAGCTATAGATAGGAGGTGTCTTGAGGAGAGTGAGGGGCTTTGGGTCTACTGGATTGAAGGC
Organism: Elgaria multicarinata webbii; assembly: GCF_023053635.1. NCBI lineage: Eukaryota > Metazoa > Chordata > Lepidosauria > Squamata > Anguidae > Elgaria > Elgaria multicarinata. Next base: position 27,555,288 of record NC_086171.1, on the reverse strand, counting down.
TGCCCCAAAACACACCATTCTGGGGCTTACTGCTGGTGGTAATCCTATACTTCCAGAGCTTTTTGCAAGCGTACTGGAGGCATCCAGGAGCACAGACTGCCCCTTCAACAGAGATCCTTTCTGCTGGCGGAGGGGCACTTTCACCCCATCATAACCTCCTTCAATCAGCTTTTGCCAAGGGTTCAAATTTCTCTGTCCTGCTGCAATCCTGTGTTTATGTTGGACTTGAACTCAGTGGGACTTGAGTAGGCATGCCACTAATCTTTTCTTGAAAGTGTTTGTAGAGGAGGAGAGATTATTTCCTATTGTAACTGATTCTTTTCATTCTCTTCACCAGGACCAAGAGAAGTATGGATTATTAAATGTAACAAAAATTACAGAAAATGGGAAAAAAGTTCGGCAAGTATCACCATGAATTTATTTATTAATTTATTACATTTTTAAATCACCCAATAGCCTAAACTCTAGATCAGTGGTCTTCGACTGGTCCAGACCTGAGATGCACATCAGACTTCCAATATGCAACATTGGACCCACTTTCACAGTTTTCCCCATGCCAAACATGGCAGCAACAGCTTTGTTGTGATTTTGAAACCAACTTTTGGGATGCAACTCACCAGTTGAAGAGCACTACTCTGGATCATAAGAACATAAGAAGAGCCATGCTGGATCAAATCAAGGGTCCATCCAGTCCAGTACTCTGTTCACACAGTGGCCAACCAGCTGTTGATTTGGGAACTACAAGCTGGACATGGTGCAACAGCACCCTTCCACCCATGTTCCCCAACAACTAGTGTATACAGGCTTACTGCCTCTGATACTGGAGGTTGTACTTAGTCATCAGGACTAGTAGCCATTGATAGCCTTCTCCAGCAATTTATCCAACCCCCTTTTAAAGCCATCCAAATTGGTGGCCATCACTACATTTTGTGGTAGTAAATTCCAGAGGTTAACTATGCCCTGTGTAAAGAAGTCCTTCCTTTTATCTGTCCTAAATCTCCACACCAGTCAGCTTCATGGAACGACCCCCGGGGTTTTAGTATTATGGGAGAGGGAGAAAAATCTCTCCCTATCCACATTCTCCATACCATGGATGATTTTGTACATCTCTATCATGTCTCCCCTCAGCTTCCTTTTTTCCAAGCTGAACAACCCCAGCTGTTGTCACCTTCCCTCATAGGGGAAATGCTCCAGTCCCTTAGTTGCCCTTCTCTGTACTTTTTCCAGTTCTACGATATCTTTTTTTCAGGTGTGGTGACCAAAACTGTACACAATATTCTAAGAGTGGTCATCTTTTATTTTATTTGTATTGTTTTAAAAAATAATGATGTTACAAATCATGAAAATCATTGACTTTGGAATGCTGTGTACAGTTCTGATCACCACACCTAAAAAAAACTCTTATTGGGGGGGGAGGGGAAGTGCAGAGAAGGGCAACTAAAATGATCAATGGGGTGGAGCAACTCCTTTACGAGGAAAAGTTTGTTTAGTTTAGAAAAAGGGTAAGTAAGGGGAGGCAGGTTAGAGCTGTACAGAATTATGCATGATGTTGAGAAAGTGGATAGGGAGATGTTTTCCTAATGCTAGAATCCAGAACCAGCCCATGAAGCTGATTGGTGGAAGATTTAGAAAAGCTAAAGCATAGTTCATAGTTAAACTATGGAATTCACTTCCAGAAGATGAAGTAATGCCAACAATCTGGCTTTAAAGGGAGATGGGCAAACCACTGGAGGAGAAGGCTATCAATGGCTATTAGTCCTGATGTCTTTATGCTTCCTCCAGTATCAGAGGCAGTATGCCCATGTACACCAGTTGCTGGGGAACATGGCTGGGAGGGTGCTGTTGCAATCATGTCCTGCTTGTGGGTTTCCCATGGGCAGCTGCTGGTTGCCTGCTGTGTGAACAGAATGCTGCACTAGATAGACTCTTGGTCTAATCCATCATGGCCTGTATTACGATTTCAATGGAATTTATAGAGTTGATCAGCATTTTCAAGACTACAGTCTGGCTTATACCAAGCAATGTGGTTAGGAGGACAGTTCTACGTTTCTGCCTACTCCCAGTACTAGTTTAATTTTCATTGCAATTCTTTGGAAATGAGATGTCTGTGCTATTCATATCACTGTTCTTACAGTGGTATTGATAGAATACCTGTCAATGTTGAAAAGCAAAGATATTACCTTTACAACTGAGCATTTTAACGTGTGAGAGAGAATAAATAGTATATGTCTACGTGTTCTGTAAGTAGGAACTACTGTGATGTATGTTTATAATTTAGCATTGTTTTTATGTAACTTTCACGTGCCTATAGATTGAGCAAATCAAATTGGCACTTTATCACTGTAGATCTCAGCACTTGATAAATGTACTTGACTGTGTGCAAATATCTGCCTCTTTTATAGAAAGAATTGGATGTCATCATGGGCTGTATTGCAGGGTTACTCATTATTGTTCACCAAGACTCAAGGAAGTGGGACTAGTTGGGTAAGTCATTGAAGATTATAATATTTTCCAAAGAATCCATTTCATTATGCTTAACAATGCCTTTTCTCTCCTTCCTCTATTCCACTACTCATAAAACTAGTAAGTGACTCTTCAAGATGGGAGAACTCAAAATAGGGCTTAGTGAGCATTTTTAAGTTTATTTATTTATTTTATTTCATTTCTATAAGTTGTCAGAAGTGTCCAAGCTTCTCAAAGACAGTTAAGAGAAAACAAAAATAGACAGTCCACTGAAGGCTGTGAGTTCCTCTACATTCCATTGAAGCATCAGGGCCACAGTAGAGGCAGTGATGCAAGGTTTTTCCTGGTGGTGCAGGAATTTGAAGAGGGGGTGTGCCTAGTTCCTAAGACTTCCTGCACTCTTGTCACTAGCTCTGGTAGCATAAAGTTTCCTTTTTACAGGTACAAGTAGGTGGAGCTATCCAGCTCTGCTTCATTTGTCTTCTGCAAGATACTCTGTTAGTTCTACCCTGCTAAAATTTATATTAGATTCACACCAGTGCTTTACTAACTGACTTTTGCATAGGTTTGCAATCAAAATGAACTCCATATGTAATAACTTTCAGACAGAAAAATATATATGATTGGTTCTTCACTCTCTAAGCAGGATCTGGAAGATAATAGATTTTAATTACCAATTGTATTTAATTAACTTCCCTTCCCCCCTTTGCATTTAGTCAACTCTTTGGTGGACCATGGCATTTCCACTTATCAGCTCCAAATTGTTTGCTCACTCTCATGTCACCCAAACTGGGCATAGGTGAACAAACTGCAGCTAAACACAGATCATATTGAACTTGGAATATTAGCACAGTAATTGATTAGAGTTAGGTGTCCCTTGATCACTGAAGCTTGCAATATATTTAATTTGAGCTTCCTTGAAGTGTTAAATGGAAAGCAGGGTAGAATTTTTGAAATAAGTAAACGTTTTTATAATCTTGAGGGTTTGATTTTCTGTGTACCATATGTGAACATGCCACAACACTTTAGAGCTGTGGAGGACTGTTTTGAGAAGGAAACAACTGCGACCAAATTAACTGCCCAGATGTGTTGTGCACATCTCTCTTCTCTTGTTTCTCCCATTCCGTCCTCTTTGAGGAAGGAAAACTTTTGACAATTGGTCACTCTCTAGCAACAATTTCATGGCACGCCAACACATCCTGCATTTCCAGGAAGGCGTGGAGATCATGCAGCAAACACAAGAGGATGAACAAAGGAGATGACAAGATAAAGAAAATAATATGTTTAAACCATAAATCTGAAACCATGCTACCAAGATGTGTCTTTGAAGTAGCGATAGTATGCTGCAGACCATATTTTGGGGTGATTATGCAGCCTTATCATGATCACATAGGCAGAATGCTTGTAAAATACCTCAGCCCTCTAAGAAAATAATTCCTTAGAGAGCTCCGGCTATTGGGCGGTATAGAAATGTAATAAATAAAATAAGTCATCGGTGTTTTTCCTCCCTCCCAGAAGTTTGGGGTCAACCAGTCTAAGCCGGAGTTCACAGTGGATCTCAGAGGTGGATTTATTGAATGGGCTTCAAAGGAGAAATCCAGTAAGAAGAACGTGATTGAGGTGACTTTTCCACATTCTGCTAGACTTTATTTTGGGGGCTAACTTGACTACAGAAAGGGAAAACTGCCGAGTCAGGCTCTGAAAAATGTTTACAATAAAACTTCAGAAATCTTACAATTGTTGGCTTGCCTTAGTGTTTTGTCTTATTGATGTAAAATGCTGGAAACCATCGTGGCAAAAAGCAAGTCTTGATAATTTTAGAATAGATGGCATGTAATATAATTAGTATCGTAATGGGGTTTACATGTGTTAGTATAATCCTAATGGGGTTTATTAAATATGTACTTTAATTCTAATGCCCAGATTTCTTTTATTTTAAAGCTGAAAACACGACAAGGGACAGAACTATTAATCCAATCGGATAATGATATTTCTATTACTGAATGGTTTAAAGTTCTCGGTTATGCTATCAGTAATCAGGTATGTACTTTAACTTCTCCCCACCCCTTCCTGCCTCATGCTTGAAAATGTGTGCTGGCTCTGTGACAACTATTTCAGCCTGAAACAATCAATTAAAGCAATAGCAAACCAGAATATAGAACTGACTCAGCCTTTGCTCTTGAAAGTTCATGCAGAATAAAGGCTGAGGCAATTTTTGATACTGGTACCAGAGGAGAAGGGTGCATACATTTTGATACAATCTCCCTTTGTAATATGGTTCACAATTCTGGATTAAGACCAATACATATCTAAAATATATTCTTCAGCTAGCAAACCCACACTCAGGAATTGGAATAAATACTTAAATAAATGTTCTGCTTTTAAATTGATTGCACTGTACTTTGTTTTTTTTATAAGCCAGGGTAATTGAATGGTAGAGGGGAAAGAGCTGGGTGGATGTTTGGAGCACTAAGCTTGCTATTAGCTCTATGGGAAGGGACAAGGGGCTGTGCAGAAGCCCTGTCAAAGCTCTTGTCAGCTGTGAGATGGGGCCAGGCTACCCACTACGTATATGCAAAGACTTGTAATAATAGCCTGATGGCTATTTGGAGAGCATGATGTTAGGGAGTGGGAAAGTGTTGGAAGGTATTATACTTAACCTTTTTTCTGACCTCTATTTCTTCTCTCAAAATTACATTACAGTTTTTCTTGAAGTGGCTTCTCATGCCCCAAAAGGGGCTACTGGGCTGCTATTTCATATGTAACATGTAGTTTGGACATTAAGCCCTATTTTAGATCATTCTAAAGGCATGGTCTCATCTTTGGTGCTCTGCAGCGGGCTTCTCAGCTACGTGATGGCACTTCATGTTTATTGGTTAAGCACTGTCTCAGTGGGAAAAAGGGAAGTGACCTCTACCACATTACACATACCATATTGGCATGGTAGTACTAATTGCTTCTGTTTGGTATACTTATAGGCTCTTCAGTTGTGCTTGGTCTTGTTTCAGTCACTGGCAAAAAAGACCTTTCCAGAACTTTTCTAAGGGACATGTTTTGCACTTTAGGATCTGAACTGCTTTATTTCTGGAAAACCCTGCATGTGGTTCATCATAAAATGAAATTCTGATTAGTTGGAGATACTGTTAAAAATCCCTTGAGAGAAACTTCCGTATGATTCTTTTCTATTTTTGTCCTAAGTGCTCCTGAATTTCAGGGCTTGTATACATTGTTTTCAGATTTGAGGATGAAATAAGATAGGGTAGAAAGGCTTACTTCTGATTTATATCTTTCTAAATAAAAGTCTAGCTACTATTTTCATAAGACTTGCATATAGTAAATATATACTGGACTGTGACACTGAGCTATTTTACAGATAAAAGGAAAGGTAGTATTTTTGTAATCCTAGAAGGGGGGGACAAGAATGGGGAGTCATGTTTAATGTTAATATTAATTATTTACTGTAGCTTTAATAAATGGATTTTACGAAACTGGCAATATGCTGGAAACACTGTCCCAGGCCTCAGGTTGCAAGTACATAGTCTCACTGGGACACTGCCAGTGGCTTTTGGAATTGATACCTGGCACGAGAAACTAGCCAATACAGATTACATCTAGCTGAATGATTCAGCTAAATACCTGACATTAACAGAGAGAATAGAGCTTTCAAAGACTGGCAGGCCATGGTGTTAGATTGACTTAACTGCCGAACTCTGGCTTTCTGCCTGAAAAGACTTTTGTCAACAGGTATTTCCAGTCCAGCATAAGATTGCGAAACCTTCCAGATCCATTTCTATTGACTGTAGAGACTGTCAAACATGCACCATCAGTGTATACCTTATATAGAGCCTCACATCATACCAGTATGTTTCCCTACACCCCTGAACTTGGTTTGATACAGCTTTTTCTGGGCATGTTACCTGTGTAACTCTTTTTAAAGGTGCACGGAAACTGACCCCATATTTGTGGCTCCCTCCTTTCGCCCGTTGTTGTTGTTGTTGTTGTTGTTGTTGTTGTTGTTGTTGTTGTGCTTTCACATTTTCAGTAATGGTGGAAAACCTAGCATCAAAGATATGAACTTACCACGCATTTTTTTTAGAAACCTTCACTGAAAATAGAGACAAGTTCCTGAACCCAGATTTCTGTCACACAACCATAGGTTTACTGCTGAACACAGAATTCTGTGAAATTTGTTTATTGTGGGGGAAGGAGAGGGCTTGAGTAAGAAAATTAGCATGGTTTGTGCTTATTCCTCCCAGGAACTCAAGAGAGTCTTTCTATATATGTCCTCATGGCCAAATTTTGCAAATATTGGTTCCCTATATAGAGTAGGAAGCAACAGCAAGGGCATTAATTGTACCATTATTGTATCCTAAATAGAGAGATTGGTTTTGTCGCAGAACAATATCTGGAAATTTATTCCAGTCAACTGTGGTATAGTGAGAACAACCTAACTTATGTGATGGGTCTAAAACATTCCTGTGAGCTCCTCTGAGGAAGGACAGAATAGAACTTCAAGAAAAGGAATATTAAAGTACATACAGGAGAAAGGATTGGGGGTCTTGTGGAATAGATGGCACTATTAAGTACAACCATGTTGACAAGGTCACTTTAGCTGATACAGTATTATAGCCATAGAACAGGAATATTGAGCCAAAAGCGTGAGTCCCAAGACCCCGATGCAATGAATTCACTAGATAGTCTTAGGCAAGCCATGCTGCCTCAGCTCCCTTCTTGATCTGCAATATAGGGATGATATCCCACAGGATTGTCGTAGGGATTACTAATGCAAGGTTATTGTAAGGAGTACTGAGATAGTGGGTCGTATTCCATGTTCGTGCTATGTAGGGTAGACCCATTGAAATAAATGAAACTTAAGTTAGTCATGGCTAACTTAGGTCCCACTCATTTCAGTGAGTCTGCTCTATCCAGTGTATGTGAAGGACTTTGAATACTAAGTGCTAGATAAAGGCTACGCATTCTACCCATTGATACACTGACATGATCAAGCACTTCCACATACGTCCTCATATTTTGTACAGCACCAAGTACATGCTATATATATTTATATATGGTGATATAGATATAGATAGATAGATAGATAGATGTGTGTGTGTGTGTGTGTGTGTGTGTGTGTGTGTGTGTGTGTATATATATATATATATATATATATATATATATATATATATAAATAAATAATAATAATACCAACACCCAAGTACATGCTATATATATTTATATATGGTGATATATATTAATAATACCAACACCCATGTAGCCATGGATCACAAAATGGGATGAGGAAGGGGAAAGGGAGGAGAGGGTAGTACACTAAATAACATTTGCAGGGTAGTACAGATGTAGTCAATGTAAGATTTATCTGTACTATAGTCTGGCAGACTTGTTTGGTGTACAATGACAACTAGCTTGCACCAGAGGAAGTTCTGCTTGCAGCAGGTGTTCACAGGCACCGTATGGATCAGGTGGCAATTGAAAGTTAATGTTTAATTGTCAAAAATGAAAACCATTTCAAGATCATGGTATTTCAGTTTCATTAAATTATATGGTAGCAGCTTGAAATCATACTTAAGATGTTCTTTGAAGAATGTTACTATTTAAAAATAAAGTGTATTAATTAGGGGAGCTGTTAAACTTCATAAGAAGAAGACTAATTGAATCTTTTTCTAACTCTCAATAGACTATAGAGTCTGATGAAGCGTTAGATGATGAAGTGCCAGATTCTCCTGGGGTAGAAAAACAGGACAAAGAAAAGGACCATAAAGACTCCAAAAAACTTCGCTGTAAGTTGCAGTTCCAAAGTAAAACATCTATGCTTTTTGCGCATTTTGGTTTTTCACAACCATGAGGAATTATATGTAAGTATAGCATTTTGTGCCTGGAAAACCTTACCTGATAATTGGGTGATATCACCCATATCAGCTCCAGCTCTTATGATGAAATTCAGTTGTTAACACTTGAGGATGTGGTGTTGCAATCTGTCTAATCAACCCTTGTCCATCTAGGCTTCTTCCAGCTAGTGAGCAGAAGCTAAAAACCCAGTTATTTGTGGTTATGATACATATCTGAAAGGGGGTAAGATGCCTTCAAGTTTGAGGGAGACAGCAATGAGGGTTTTTTTCTTCAGAAACCTCTTAATCTTCAAGATTTAAGGAGTTATAGACCAGTGTCAGATGTCCCATTTGTAACCAGATTAGTCAAGCAGGCAGTGGCCAGGCAGCTCCAAGTGATCATGGATAAAGCTGATTAGCTAGACTCTTTTTAGTCCATCTTCAGACCAGGATTCAGAACTTAGATTGCTTTGGCTGCCTGGTTGACAGTTATTGTGAGGGGATTGAAAAAGGAAATATGGCTCTGTTGCTCCCAGGCTTCTTAGTGGTTTTGCTGTTATTGATCCCAGAGTCCTTTTGGATCAGATTATTAGGTTAAGGGCACTGTTTTTCACAGTGATTTTGTTCCTGGTTTAAAGATTTACCTATAGTATATTAGTCAATTGGCATAGTGACAGAACGAAGCTTCCAGCTGGGTAAGTGGGGAGATGGAACAGTCAGTTCTGTCATGTTTCCTTCTGGATGAATGTAGCTGCAGCTATACCTTTTTGAGTATTTGCATTCCATGCATATACAAATAACTCTTCATGGAAAAATAGCTTCTGTGCAGTTCAGTTAGTCACCTTTGCTGTGCTGTGTGAACCTTATACATGTATTAACAGATTGTATAAAGGGTAGTATTGCAGCTCTGCTGTTAGTCTTTGTGTTGGAGTTCAGCATCTTCCCACAAACATTAGGAAATGGTCTAGATGGATGTCTGTACAGTTGACAGCCTGAAGCAGAGCTTATTCAAATTAAATATATGGCCCAATTTCATCTTTAGCACTGGCTGTGTTTGATAAATTAGGACAAAATATTTAGCTTAAAATGTTTGTTTAATATGAAGTACATTTGGTTTTTTTCCAGCAATAAAGCTATCTAGCAGCATTGATTGTTCAGAACAGAAGAAGACCAAAACAAAACTGAAGAAATTTTTGACCCGCAGGCCCACATTACAAGCAGTCCGGGAAAAGGGCTACATCAAGGGTAATTTTTGTCATTGGGTTGTTTTTGTTTTTGTAATATCTCTTGGCTATCAGTCTATTAATACTGATTTCATAGGTCTGAGTAGGATAACTATTTCCTCAGGAAATGGCAGAGAGGTGGTGGCCCTTAGCATGATATTTCTAAATCCTGGGTAGGTGCACACTGAAGATCTGTGTTGTAAATAGATACAGAGAAAATTTTCATGATAAAAAATAAAGCTTGTACTCTTTAAAGCTAAGATGTTCTTTGTGATCTCTACATCCATCCCAAAGGAAAACATAACCAGGACCCCTTCAAGTACAAACATGAAAGGAAAGTGTCTTCCTGTGGTGGATAATTCAGTAGAAGCATGTTTCCATCTTTGTTTTGTAGAGTGATTTTGAGCTTAAATATACTTTGGTATTAAATAACTATTTTGATTCTTTCATATTGAATAGTCCTCTTCCTGAGTAGAGGTGACATGCTGTTAGTGAGATTGTGCCTTCCTGCCCTGTTCACCTGGCATGGCCGTCTAGCCATGTGGCTTGGGTTGCTTGCATAGTCCCTGTACAAACATTCTGTGATGCCTGTTGTCCAACAGGAAAGAACAAGATTTAGACTTTCTAGAGTCCTAGGTCCTGGGAAAATTGAAAACAGGGCTAAAGAGGACATTGTGTGGCTCTATGCTGTGTCTGGTTAGGAACAGACACCAATGTAATGATACACAAACATCCACCATGACCTAACTCTGCAGGCATAGTTATTCTACCATCACAAAATGGAAGGAACAGGAACCCTCTGAAAACAACCATATTGATTTATAGATCAATTTCTCTTGTTAGGAGACCATCAAGCCTAGTGTTTGACCTACAACTATTTATTTATTTATTTATTTATTACATTTCTATACCGCCCAATAGCCGGAGCTCTCTGGGCGGTTCACAAAAATTAAAACCATTCAAAGTCTAAAACAACAGTATAAAACCATAATATAAAATACTATAAGCTACCCATATGTTCAGAGTCCTGGTCAGTGTCCTAATGTTGGATGTTTTCATCAACAACATAATTTTGTCATGAATTCAGCATTTCTCGTCTTTGCATCAGAGGAAGATAACTCTTGGCTTGATTGAAAGTGAAATAGTAGTTGCTGAAACAGACCTGAATATCCCTTTTTGTCTTTGGACAAGACCAAAAGAGGATATCATCTTGGTAGGGAAAGGGTTGCCTCTTGCAGGCCAAGGGCTAGCATAAGCTTTACAAAACCTCTCTCAGGGCTGAAAAAAAGTAATGAAAAACCTTAGGTTTTGGAGACATTAGTGGAAACAGATGCCATAGAGATCTGAATTTTGACATCACTACTGACAGTCCAGGACAAAAAGTCTGCTATCATTAATTTCTGTAATCAAGCCTTGTCAAGCTTAAAAGGGTTGAGTGTTAATGTTCTTAAGGGTTATGAATTGATCACTGCGCACCTCTGGGGCACCTTGACTTGGAACACAAAACCTGGGAAAGCAAAAGTGGAGTTTCTAACATGCTTGTTTTAATAATAAAATGAATGAAATGCTATTGATAGTTCAGATTTTCCTTGATACAAGCATATGAAATGTGCGTTGGAAAAATGTGTTATCAGTTTTGAAGCCCTTCTAATAATTGTACTTCTCTATCCCTGAACATTTACAGTGGGTAACTCTTCCAGAAATGGATTCTATGGGAATGCTACAGTCATTTAATTGTTCTACAATTTGTGACTTAGGGATAAAATGTCAAGTGGGAAATTATTAATAAATCACGGAAGATACTTGAAGAATTTGCTGGTTCTGACTTTGAATATAATATAATGTTAGGAGCTGAGAAATCTTAAGAAAAGCAGAGTGTGATTTTCATTAACTTAGTGAACATTTCCATTAGTTCTCATTTTATATCATTCTGAAAAGTTCAACTCAGTTGCTTATAAATTATATTTCCTTTTCTCTTTCTTCAGATCAAGTATTTGGTTGCAATCTAAGCAGTTTGTGTCAACGAGAAAACAGCACTGTGCCAAAATTTGTGAAGCTCTGTATTGAGCACGTTGAAGAACATGGTAGGAGGAAGATACTTCTTGCTTTGTAATTCTATGTTGTTGTTTTTTAAAAAGTACACAAGTCTTAGTAAAATTTCACATGGTAGGGTATGTGAATACTATGTCCAAGACACACATTTGGGCAGGGATAGGCAACCTTTTTAGCAGTTTGAGAAACACTGCAGAGGAAAACATTGGCCTGCAAAAGCCTGCCTTATTTCCTAAGAAAGTCTCAGAGCCCCACATGTGGCCCTGAGGCTTCATGGGAAAATAAGATGGAAGCAGGTAGAACTCTCACTTTGCTTTGAAGCAGTCGCAGTAACAAACTTTGTTATTAAAAAAACAACAAAGTGGGAGGTGGGCGTCAAGAAAGGTGTCTGAAGATGTGGTGCCAGTGGGTGCCATGTTGCCTTCCCCTGCATTTGGGCATAATAATTCATTTTGTATGATCTATAAAAAACCAACCAGTTGGGCTCAGCTCAGGTTCCTCCTCAACTGCTGGAAAGTTCTTGTCTAGAAACTTTAGAAAACTATGTCTTTCCATTTTCCATTTCTTCTCCTTTCTGTTGGGTGAGCAAATGTGTGAGAGAACTTCTTTTCCTGTTATCCCAAATTCAAATAGCATATGTTCACTCAACATGGCCTGAATGAGGAGGTGTATTATTATTATTTTTATTATTATTATTATTATTATTATTATTATTATTATTATTATTATTATTATTATTATATTTATTTGTATTCTGCCTTTTGCCCAATACTGGGCCTCAAGGCGGTATTACAAAGTTTAAAACATACATTTTAAAACATAGGAAAAGAAATTTAAAAAGAAAGAGAAAAAAAGGTTAAAATACATAACACCCCCAAAGGAGCCTGCCTCTTAAGTTCCCAGTCCCAAAAAGATGTTGCAGCTGGGGGTGAAATGGTTCTGTGCTGGGAGCCTGAGTCTTTAGAAAACTATGTCTTTCCATTTTCCATTTCTTCTCCTTTCTGTTGGGTGAGCAAATGTGTGAGAGAACTTCTTTTCCTGTTATCCCAAATTCAAATAGTATATGTTCACTCAACATGGCCTGAATGAGGAGGTGTATTATTATTATTATTATTATTATTATTATTATTATTATTATTATTATTATTATTATTCCGCCTTTTGCCCAATACTGGGCCTCAAGGCGGTATTACAAAGTTTAAAACATACATTTTAAAACATAGGAAAAGAAATTTAAAAAGAAAGAGAAAAAAAGGTTAAAATACATAACACCCCCAAAGGAGCCTGCCTCTTAAGCTCCCAGTCTCAAAAAGATGTTGCAGCTGGGGGTGAGATGGTTCTGTGCTGGGAGCCTGAGTCTTTAGAAAACTATGTCTTTCCATTTTCCATTTCTTCTCCTTTCTGTTGGGTGAGCAAATGTGTGAGAGAACTTCTTTTCCTGTTATCCCAAATTCAAATAGCATATGTTCACTCAACATGGCCTGAATGAGGAGACGTGTTTCAAATGCAAATGGTACTACCTTCATAAATTCTAGCCTTAACAGCTGGTGGCAACAGGAGACCATGAGTTCTAGCCTTAACAGCTGGTGGCAACAGGAGACCATGAGAAAAAATAATGGGCAGCACCCTGGCAGTCATCCTCCATATTTCCATGGTCTTGCTGAATGAAGCGGGCTCTCAAATAGATTTGAGCTATCCTACAGGGTTAACTAAGTCCTAGCTTGTATTACGCATAAGTTTGTATTTCTTCTTGAAGTTTTCGATTGTGCGTCTCCTTTTAAATATTAGAGAATTTCATCTATGGTGTCAGTCCTAATAAGCTGTAGGAAAATCACTTACTGAACACACATTTAATTTGTTCTAGGATTGGATGTTGATGGATTGTACAGAGTTAGTGGCAATCTTGCAGTAATACAGAAGCTAAGATTTGCAGTTAACCATGGTAAGTTTCTGCACGTAACAGTTACTAATCGCAAAAGGTTCACATATGTAGTTGATTTATAAGTGCTTAACAAAACAGATCCTAACAAATTATATTTTGATTATGAAATAGATGGACTATATTCTGTTGGGTCTTAGCGAAACTGAATCACATCTCATATGTTTTTAATCTTTAGCTTGAATATTTTTTCAGAATATCTTTGCCTATACCTGGATGTTGCATTCAAGAGTATAAACTGTGGCTATGGAAGTTCATTATGATGTAATGGCTGTGTCTGTATCTAAGCTAATAGTTATGTTTCTATCTCTTTCAGATGAAAAACTGGACCTGAATGATAGCAAATGGGAAGATATCCATGTCATTACAGGAGCTCTGAAAATGTTTTTTAGAGAATTGCCAGAACCACTATTCACTTATAGTCATTTCAATGACTTTGTCAATGCGATCAGTAAGTCTTTACTAAAGAAACCTTTCACTCTAAGATAGTTTTGTATAGCAAATTCAGGGCAGTAGTTGTGTTGGAGGGTGTACACAAGTAAGAGACTGAGCTACAAATCAGGAAGGCCGCAGTTTAAACCTCACCTTGGCCATGAACTAATTAGCTCGCCTTAAGTAAACCCTAGTCTGTCAATCGCAGCACCTTCCACCCATCTGCAATACTGGAATAAAAGTGACACACCTTTCAGGAACATATGTGAGATGCTTTCAGCACTCTTAAAAGTGCTATATAAATAGTAAGCATTGTTACTATTATTGGAAAGGAAATGACAGAAAACCTTGTGGCACTTTAAAGTCTAACACATTTATTGTGAAATGAGTCATGGTCAGATACATTCATGGCTCACCTGCATGAAGTGCTCACTTAAGTGGGTAGGTGTATATGTACCCTGAATGTTGGCAAATGAAAAAAAAAACCTTTTTTCTTCACGAAGTAAGGCCAAAGATCAAGCAACTCAAGAGATTGCAGAAGGTGTGTTCATAGTATTATGCAGAGCATAAATCCAGCCAAATGAATATGGAATCCAAACAATGTGGGTTTGACCCACTCCTGACTAACAGTCACCTTTAATGGAATAGGTATAGCAAGATGAATAGTCTAAATGAACACTAAAGAGATACAGTTATTTTCTGAGATGAGCTGGCAATTCCCAGGATTCACTGAAAACAAGTTCTATGGCATCAAAATTGCTAATGGATTCTAATATGGCAGCTTAATTTAACATCTGCTACAGAAAGTCCTGAGAGATTGAAATGGTTTCTGACACCATTCTTTATGTTTTAATTGCATCCACTTATTCTCTTGCTTAGAAACTGGCCTCTGTAAAAAGGAAGCAGGCCACTGTTGGCATGTACTACAAATCTCGTTTTTTTTTTTTAAAAAAAAAGTATATAATTTTTATCTTCAGCCTCTTTCTTTTCTGTTTCTAAGGCCATAATTACCTATCTCCTTTTTCATGCATCTGGTAAAGTGTACTATTGCTCATGATAACTCATGCCTCAATAAACTGGTTAGTCTTTAAGATTCTACAGAACTTTTAGAAGTTAGTGTTGCAACAGTCCAACGCACAATCACTCAATAATCTTATTGTTGAGTAGCAGTGTCAGTTTTGACCAGTAGGTGGTAGTGCATATTTGCTAATGTCACATTCTACCATAAACAGTGAAAAGCAATGTGCATAGAAGTTGTCTTTTTCCTTCCCTGTCCAGAACAAGAGCCTAGACAACGTGTTCATGCTGTGAAAGAGTTGATTAAACAGTTGCCAAAGCCAAATCACGATACCATGCAGGTACTCTTCAGACACCTCAAGAGGTAAGTAGTACAGGGAAAACAAATGTGACTTACTCAATATTTCATATGAACAAATGAAGAAAAACAATTTTCTGTTTTCCTCCAAAGCCCACCTTACACATCCAGTCCCAGCCCCTCATATCTACCTTCTAGAAAAATGAGCACAAACATTTTTTTAAGCTCAGGGTGGTGTAAATTTGTGATTTCAGGAGGGTGATGGGGAGGAGCCAGCATTATTAAGCAACTTCGCTGTCCTTGAAATGACTTGATTTGCACTGAAGGGGAGGAGCTGATGTGTGGGAAAGCTGTCTTTTAATGTTATGCTCTGGGAATGCTCCAGGTGAGACAACACAGAAGAGGGTGGCCAGCCATTGCTTGGCTGGAGTTGTGCATATATGAGCACATCAGCGCCTCTGGTGTAGAATATTTATGTAAAGCTAGACATGAGGGAAGTTCTTTTGATGACTCTGATCCTGTTCATGATGTGAACTTGCTTTGAAGTGCATTTTCTTTCTTTCTTAGAATTGTAGAAAATGGAGAGAAGAACCGAATGACCTATCAAAGCATAGCCATAGTTTTTGGTCCAACCCTCTTAAAACCGGAGAAAGAGACTTGTAACATAGCAGTGCACACTGTGTATCAGAACCAGATTGTAGAGTTAATCCTACTGGAATTGAACTCCATCTTTGGACGCTGAATTTCTCCGATGAAATTGACCCTAGTAGGAGAAGAACTTGGCTCTGACAGAAACTGCATCTCTTTTTTACATGATGAATTTGTGGACCAAGCAGCAACCTGATGTTTTTGCACTTTTGTGGGAGAGGGAAGAGTGTGATTTAAAAAAAAAAAAAAGCTGATTTTTTGTGTGTGGAAGCTATTAAAACTTTGAAATTCTTTACACTTAATGTTATGAATATTTTAAGATTCATACATTTTAGTAACACTTAAACTGCAGGTCTATTATAGATGTACACACTGGATTCCATGGTGAGAGCAGCTAAGCGTAAATCTCAGTCTGGATAATCTGGAATAGCATTTTAAAATTGGTTTTTAATATTAGGTTTGCCACTTGCTTTGGGGAAGTTTAACCCTATCAACTGACTTGGAAAACCTCCACGGGCATTTAGTGAATTATTACATGATATGCTTACATGTTAAACCTGTAAGAAAAGTTCTGTATCTTGTCCACAAGGTTTCTACATTCATTTGACAGACTTCAGCAGATGGTAACAGTGGCCAGTGTATATTCCTCACACGAGGTTTGCTTTTATGTTGTTGTTTTGATTTTGTTGCACAGACTCTTGCTGGCTCTCTTGATTGCACACTAGTATTATTTCAAACGCAGAACTGGTACACATATCCAAGGCTATACCATGGTCTGTCATGAACCAGACCTTTCAACTAATAAAGTTGTTTTGTTTTTCAGGTTATGTTTTGGGCTATACTTTGTTTGCAATTAAATCATATTTAAACAATCCTAACTTTGAAGGTTAATTTTAACATTGTTCTGAATTCTTGGTATGTATCTGTGGTAGTGAACTTGGATGTAAATACAGACTGAAGCCCTAACTTTTTTAAAAAATATATCTATATACACTGTTGTATAGTCTCAGAGTACTTTCTAGCCCTACATTTCTAATCATGTGTATCATATTGTGATGCCTCAAATGGTTTCTTGGTTTCCACAGAGAAATGGGCAACTTGGAAAGAAAAAACCCTCTGTGCACTTTTAAATGCTAATTACAGCTGCATGCAAATAACTGTAATGCAAATGGTACTGGAAAATACTGAGTGTGCTTGCTTACATGGTTAATGCACTACAAGCAGAGCCTCTGATGTTATTTAATATGTACAGGAGCTACATTAGATAAATGTAATACAAATTCTAACATCTATAAATAGCAACGCCTACTTTTGAATAGATAGATGTATGGATATAATGAAAAAGCTAAATTTCAGGATTCCTTTTCACATTAATAATGTAGATTGATTTGTAAAATAAGTTTCGGAAGATTTTTGTTACAGGAGACATGGTCTGCGGAAGATTTTTTTTAAATGTATTTTTCTAGACTAACTGCTGTATCTGACATTTGCTATGTGGAATCTGAATAAAGAAAATTGTTAGCTGTTTTGGAATTTGGTGCTCCAGATTTGAGTAATATTATGCCCTGCTGAAACTGCGGGTACAAACTCACTAATCATCTGTTTCTTGGTATCTGTGCATTGTTTTAGGTGTTGCTGTTTGAGAACTAGCTGGGCCGAAGCTTGGTTGTAGTATTCTGCCCCACCTGTAACTTGTCTTTCAGGGCAATCCCATGTGGAGTGGACGATAGTAACATTCTACTAGTTTAACATGGCATGAATGACGATAAAAAATTCTTGTCCCTGTGCAGGGCACAGCTGGTCCGTCCGGGGAAAAAATAATTTCTAACCACAGTTACCTGGCCATTCAGGAGCAAGGCCAATTCAAGGAATAATGCCAGGTTGTAAATTTGTTTCTCTAGGTCAACTTGTATTCCCAATCCACAAATTGTTCAGATCTCCTCAGAGGCACAATCTGCCAGTCATCACCACCATGGGTTTAGAAAAGAAGTTACCTAGCAATGGCAAATGTAAAATTGCCCAGTGAGATACAAGTGGAACATAGCCATGCCAGAGCTAGTGTGGCATAGTGGATGTAAATGCAATAAATTCCCTGCACTCACTGTTTATCCATGTTGGTTTAGTAGGATCTGATGATCAATGGTAGTAAATGGTATATCCAGAAGAATCGACAGAGCCATCCCTTAAGTCAGGGATGGGGAACACGTGGCCCTTCAGTACATGGTGAGGGCTGATGGGAGTCACAGTCCAACAACATCTGAAGGTCCACATGTTCCCCATCTGTGGTGCAAAAAAAGCTCATCCATCAGCCCTACTAAATGTTTTCAGTTGTGTTCCTATTCAGGCTTTGGGGCAGAAACGAGTTTAGAAATATACTTCAGATATGCTTGAAGCTGCTCATTCAGCTTCCCAAGTTACAGAAAGCTCAATTGAGTCAGTTGGCTCAAACAATAACGTTTTAATTAGAAACACCACCTCACTCTCCTCCAAAATCCCTCCTTTAGAGGAACAACTGATAATCTCTCTAACCTAAATGGTCCCAGTCTCTAACCTAGTCAGCGAAGACAGGTAAGGGTCCCATGTTAGCTAAATTTCTCCATGTATTCTGTCAGCATTCTTAGACAACAATAATTGAATCTGACTCAAGCAATTAGCGTAAGCAGAGACTAGACATTTCTAATTTGCATTCTGTTTCAATTCTGGTTCAGGGCAACTGCCTATAATTACCCTCTTTCTCCCCTTAAGCCACAACAGGGAAAGGACCACAGAACTGTGATAGATAACATTCTTGTTGTGCAGAAGGTGCCAGGTTCAATCCTTGCCGTTTCAAAACGCTCTTGAGCAGTGGAGCTGGGATAGACCTTTGAGACCTTGGACACTATTGCCTGTCACAGTGCACTGGATCAGCTGGATGGACTACAGGTGTGGCTTGGAAATGATGAAACATGCCATATGAGGCTACACTGTACTGTGGCAATCGTTCGCCTGAATCCCTGAACGCTTAATGTATGTTGTCAACTGGTGCATATTGTGCGAGAAATTAATTTATTATTTGGAATTGACAAGACACTATGTTTTCTCAAAGGCTTTATAAATGTACGTTTTCTATTTCTTAAAATACATAAGTAGGAAGCAATGATAAATGTATGATGTATTGTAGGGGTGGGGAATCCTTTTGCAAGCCCCAAACTGGACTTATAAAGTGTTGGCATAAATTAGTGTTTTGAAATAACTCGAGTTCTGCCTAATATTGAAATTAACATATCAAAGCTGTCAGCTCTAACACATCAGCATCTATAGTCCTGAAGTGTGGCTGTGCCACAGAACAAATGAGTTTTGCTAACTGGGGGCTTGCTTTGTTGGAAATAACATCATTGCTTTCCTTGGAGTGAGGGGAGCGAAGCCACTAATTAGTGACATAAACTTCTCTTGCAAATTAAGTAACTTTGTTTAGTCACTATGGATTATTGTGGAGGTCGAGCAACAAGACTGAACCTGATGCTATTTTGACTTTAAAAATGTACATTTAACTATTGACTTGTGTTTGTATTGCTTAAAACAATCACTTAAAAATTGTCTTGCAATCTCTTTATGTGTTTCTGCACTTCAGCCACCGGTAGTATTGAAAACCCCTTATACAAATTCCGTTTTTTAAGCACCCTTTCCTGTATTGTGGCTGTGCAGATTCCTGACTCCTTAACCGACTTTGATAAATGAGAACAGCTTAGAAAGAACTGCGTGGTCAGAACTAAACTAGGTTTTCCAGAGTGAACTCTCTGTAGTTACTAAACGCAATAAGTCATTTTTGTGTGAGTAACCAGCTTCAGAAAAGAGCAGCAATCTGTTGAAATCACTAATTTATACGGCATAAACTTTGGCTAGGATGAGTTGGACACAGTACTCTGAAGAAGGGGCCGGTTACTGAATGTCTAATGAGGCATTCCAAAGCCATGCAAGAGAAGAGAACTGCTCCAGGGAATCTTAATGAGCTTCCACAATTGCAAGGCTGTGTGAGCAGCTGCTGAGGCTGTTTTTTTTGCTGGATCAAGCCCTTACTAAATAGCCTGTCTTCATAATAATGAAGCTTAAGTGAATATTTTCTACATTTCAATTTTGCTTAAAGGGAGCATTTGTAAAGCAATCCATTTAGAAAGGGATCTGTGTGTGTGTGTGTGTGTGTGTGTGTGTGTGTGTGTGTGTGTGTGTGAGAGAGAGAGAGAGAGAGAGAGAGAGAGAGAGAGAGAGATTCTCTTTATCTCTATGGAGAATAAGTTAGAAAAGCTGTGCTAGAATTTTACATTTTGATTTATTTAATTGCTTGATTTAAAACAACAACACTTGGCTTTGACTACAACCTGCATTGTTCATTGCGGACTAATCAGATGTGCGGTAACCTTTAGAGTGCCACAAAAGCAAGAATTACTGCACATGCAGAACAAACTCGCTCGCTCACTCTTTCTCTTCTGATTCAGGCTTGTAGAGAGGGTGTTTATCCATTTAATCTTGCCTCTTAAAATTGCTCGTGCAAAAGAAACCTTTTGATTTCGGGAACACAAAAATCCATCTTTTGATACTCTTATCCCTGCTCCTTGCGAAGAACAAGAGGTAACACAAAGTGAGCATTAAGAGGGCAGCTGCTTAGAAACCACTGATGTCCTACAGGTTCTTTACTAGGGACCAGCTAGAGCAGGTGGAGCTTTAAGCAATTAAAGCTGCAGTGTTTGTAGTCTGAGGCTAAATAAGCTTCTATTGCACACAACTGCATCTACAACATCTTGCTCTAGAATGAATTTTTTAGTATTTTGTTATACAAAGGGATGCCTTTTCTCCATGGTTACTTGTGCAACTTTTTGGCATCAAGATGCAGCAAACTTGCACAGATTACAGTGGTGGCCAAAATTGTGGACACTTTTTGAAATTTTCATGTTTTGCAACTTTGCACGCTTATAGAAAATGTTCTGTTTCACGAAATTCACATGTTTATATATCAATTGAAAGAATTTATGCTGAATTCAATACAAAAAGCAATGCATATATCTGCAGTACAAAAATGTTATGCTTACTCTAGTCTAAAAACAAACACAAGGTGTGATAGAGTGAAGAAACGGATTGGAATTGCAAACCCTACTGGCCAATCACATAGCAGTAGCTGCGATACATCGTGTTTCAAGTTGGGGAAAGTCAGTTTTGCTGCTTGTTCTGTAACTGAGGCACAAGTGGAGATTGTGTGAATATTTGAAGTATTTCTCAAATTAAAATTGAACATAAGTACATCATAAATAGAGCAATGGAACCAAAGAAAAGAGTTGATCTGACACCCAGGAAAAGAAGCAGGACTGTTGTATTACGTGAATCAGGTCTTTCAACTGATATATTTTCTAATGGGGAGCGGTATATAAATATCCTAAATAAATAATAAATATATAAACATTTGAATCTCGTGAAACAGAACATAAGCATGCAAAGTTGCAAAACATGAAAGTTTCAAGAAGTGTCCACAATTTTGGCCACCACTGTATACGCAAGTAACGGAAAACTCTTCCTGAAGTCCAAAACACTATTCCTCTGTTTCAATTTGTTCACACAGATGGCTGGACAACGTACCAGAGTGTCAAGATATTTCCACAGCTGTTTGTATGAATATTGAACAAGCCACTCCAGTTTTTTCCAAATGACTTTAAAAAAAGAAAGAAAGAAACCTAACAATGTGTACATTCTTGTAAATGAACAGTTCAATATTGATTCATCCCAAAGAACAAATGTATGCTAGAGACATGGTGAGAGGCATCTCAATCCGTCCACTTCTTCATGTTCCTCTTGGGAGGTATTGGATGCAAGGCTCTGGAACTGCAAGCTTTAAATACCGAAGGCCATATTTTATAATATCCATGTTGCTAGCGGCTGAAGTATTTTTTACTTGAATTTCATTGCTTTTTCTGGGCACACCAAAATCTCATAAGAGTGGAAATATGTTGATGTGAAGATCTATGGGTTTTGGTGTTCAGTTGTATAAAATAATCACAGTGCTTGCACAAATATATGTGCATACAATTACTGTGTAGTTTTCAAAATTCAAATTTAACTTGTAGCCACTGAATATGGAACGCAGGGCACTTTCATTCAGGGCTGGCCCTCCCCTGAGATGCAGTGACGCCCTCCACACCTCAGGTGGCGGAATGGTGAATTTCACCACTCCAGCCTGCCACTGCCAGGTGGGCCCATCACTGCCACCTCCAGCAGACACGCAAGCGAGCCCTGCCAGCTGCTCCACCACTGTGGCATTTGCTGCAGCAAGAGAATGGCCAGTGGGGTTGTCTGGAACAGCTGGCGTTTGAAGAGCATCAGCCAAGGAAGCAGCTGGTGCCGCTCTTTAGAAAGCCATCTGGGCTCTAATGCCCAGTTTTTATGGGGTCTTTCCTCAGAGCCAGGCATTATGGGAGGCATGTCCCTGTCCCAGGAGATCATCTGGAGGGCTCTCTGGTACGGTGGATGGGGGCACCCAAAGCAGTGAAGTTAAGGGGTGGAAGGTGCGATGCGAGAAGAGGTGGGGGTATGATGTGGAGTCAGGACTCCATGAAGGAGGAGTGTATGTGGTGCAGTAGAGAGAAGTGACACAACGTGGGAGCAACAAGAGAAAGTGGGTCTGGGGCGCAATGCAGTAATGGAAGGGCTGAGGGCTGTGATGCAGTGGCACATGTGCTCTCTTGCCTCAGGCAGTGGGAGAGCCTGTGCTGGAGCTGCTTCTAGCACTTGTATCCCTCTGCTACTGCTGAGGTGCTATATAAAAAAAGCTTATTGGAAAGCAAACAAGTGTATTTGTTTGTTGGATTCCATCTTTGGATCAAAAGTGATGAGGGTAGGTGAAACAATGGAGTCGGGTAGCCTGGACAATTTCTTCGGAAACCTAGAGGCTGCCCCTACCATGGACGTCTTCTGAATCCTTCTCATCTCATGGATCCTTCAGGTACCCACCTTTCAAGGTGACTCCCAAGATTTTGTGTTCTCACTGACAATGTACGGAAAAGTAAATTGAAACTTGTTTCAGTAGGAAGAAATAAATTTGGACTTATCCCAGCAGGAAAGGCAACTAACTCTGCAAACCTATACATTCCTGCATTCAGCTGGGGGTTGGACTCGATGGCCTTATAGGCCCCTTCAATGATTCCTACGGTTCTATGTCTATTCAGAAGTAAGTCCCACTGAGTCCAGTCGGGCTTACTCCCAAGTGTTGGCATAGGATTCCAGCCCGAACAGCTGAGGGTACAATGAAGCCATAGTTACACCATTTTACGTGGCCTTGGTTTCAGTGGGACAATTAAATGTGTGCATAACTTGGTCCCAGTGATATAAATAGAAATGAAAAGTATGGAAGTCCATTGAACTTGGCAGTACGGACATCTGAGTAAACATGCAGAGAACTGGGTTGAAACATTGCAACTTCTTTTGATACGGCTTTTGGATCCTTTTATTTTACTGTTTTTGTTTGTTTTTGTTTTTGAACCACTCCTTTCATTCCTTTCCCATTTTTGGTAAGCACACATAGATTTTCCTCCATCTCTTCATCCGCCCACCTGCTATTTCGCCTGCACTGAAAGTCAGCGTGACTGGAGATTGTTTGCTTCCTTATTTGTACAATCTCCTCATTGAGAATGTAGTCAGGAATGTGCACTGCCTGGCAAGCGCTCTAGGTCTGCTTCTTTGCCTGCAGACAGCGTAAAAAGGACTTGAATAAGGCCTGCAGTTGCCTTCTAATGAGGCTGGACTGGAAACGAGAGGTACTTAGCTGATCAAATGTACTCAATGCGGAACAATTCTCCTTTCCTATTTACCACTATTAAAATGATTGCGTGTCTGTCTTACTAAGAGTCCAGCCCTATG
Organism: Elgaria multicarinata webbii; assembly: GCF_023053635.1. Taxonomy (NCBI): domain Eukaryota; kingdom Metazoa; phylum Chordata; class Lepidosauria; order Squamata; family Anguidae; genus Elgaria; species Elgaria multicarinata. The sequence goes on along the minus strand of NC_086171.1, from coordinate 27,531,492 downwards.
CATGTTTACTCAGACATTAATCACGCTATATTCAATAGGGCACAGGTAAAGAGTGCTTCAGGGTGCAATCCCATGCATGTTTAGGCCAGGGAAAAAGTCCTACACATCCATGCGTCCCCAAGCCAAATGCTGGGAGCTGTAGGACTTTTTTTTCTATCTAAATATGCATAGGATTGCACCCTAAGCTTGCTTTGCCGAAAAGGGTGAATGGACAATTATCCCAATGAGAAAGGTTTTCAATGCAAATTCATTTTACCTTAACCTTTTACATATCATCCCTAGTACTTCTCTAATCCTGCTGACAATGTATTCAGTTTGTAGAGTATCGTATACTGAGAGCCAGTGTGGTGTAGTAGCAAGAGTGTTGGACTAGGAGTCAGAAGATCTGGGTTCTAGTACACACTCAGCCATGGAAGGTCAATGGGTGACTTTGGGCCAGTCACAGACTCTCAGCCCAACCTACCTCACAGGGTTGTTGTGAGGATAACATGGAGAAGAGGAGGATTATGTATGCCGCCTTGGGTTCCTTGGAGGAAAAAAGGTGGGATGTAAATGTAATAAATATACTAATTTTAGAAATTCCTCACTTTGGTATAAAGACCTACTAATGAATAATAGGTTTTGAAAATGAAAACAGCATTTGGAATTGCGGAAGTTCATTGTGGTATGAATATTTTCAAATTCAGGCTTTTCTATCTGAGTGACTTAAAATTGGCAAACTGAGCAGTTTTGAAATTTCAGAAGGTAATAATATAGAAATACTTGTTATAATACATATATATTGGGTTAGATCCAGAATTAGTCATGCTTAGGGTAGACCCATTGAAAGAAATGTGACAAGTTAGTCATGACCAACTTTCAACAGTTCTGCTCTAAAGTATGATTAAATCTGGACCCAATATAATATATTTGATTAAAATCTGAATGTGAAATTGAACAGTTTAGAGAACGAATATATGGAAAAATCTGCATAGAACATTAGAGGTAATATTCAAATGCAAATTTCGGGATATCTGTGGCCATTAGGAAAATATCTTCTGTTTAAGTATATGTGTGTGTGTGTGTGTGTGTGTGTGTGTGTGTGTGTGTGTGTGTGTTTATGTGTGTATATATATATATATATATATATATATATATATATATATATGTTTATGAATATATATGTTTTAAGTATATATATGTTTTTATGTTCTTCATGGTTTTAATTTTTGTAAACCGCCCAGAGAGCTTCGGCTATTGGGGCGATATACAAATGTAATAAATAATAATAATATATTAGAGAAATTGCTTTGAAAGGATGGTTAATGATAACTTATGTTGAAATGATAACTTATGTTATCCCAGTAACAAGCAAAATTAATATTAACTATAACCTGAATTATTGGAAGCATTTAAAAGGTAAGGGATTTTTTTTTTTATCATATGTAGTAGATAAAAAATTATTAGAGAAAGATAAAAAAATATTACTGGGTTATATGAAGACTTGATCCATTACTTTTTCTTTTAACATATACAAAAACTTCAATACAAAGGAATCCAGAGAATTAACAAGCTATGTGGTAACAGCTGCTAGACTAATTTCTGCTAATACGGGGAATTATTAAATTATAAAATTTAAAAGAATGGATTGTAAAGATATGGGCTCTCACAGGCATGGACAAATTAACATCTTGAAGAGCAAGAGAAAATCCTTTTTAGAATGGTCAATTTTATTAATAATGAGCACCTTTTATTGAATGTTGTAGATGTAATTAGTTATTGGCCAGTCCAGAACGTTATTTTAAGATGAATTAAAGGATAATTATGTCAAGAAATACTTTTGTAAGCCGCCGTGAGAGCCTTTTTTAGCTGAATGGCGGCATAAAAATCCTTAAGTAAATAAATAAATAAATAATAATTATGAACTAATAGTAAAATTAATAGCAGCTGGTTCATTTTACAATTTGTTTTGAAAAAACATTGTGTTATCAATGTAGACTAGATCCATTCCAGTTTGGCTTCCATCCTAGATAAGGTACGGAAATGGCCCTGACTACCCTGGTGGATGACTTGTGGCAGGTATGGATGGGAGGAGTTTGACCCTCTTGGTTTCCCTGGATTTCTCAGTAGCCTTTCAATACCATCAAGGGTGCAAGGCGAGTAAGCATCCAAGATGAACAAGAAAAAGTGAACAACACTGGCAACAGAAGACAACCTGTTGTAAATAATTTCTCCGGACATTGTTACAACCCCCTGAAGAAGGCCTAAGAGAAAGCAAGAGACACCGAAACATGTTGGGCTTGTTCACAATAAAGTTGTCCACAGCATCTTCAGACACTTCTCCCTTTTTCTTTTTCAATCCCATCGAACGTTGTATCCTTCTGAGTTGTATAGCCACAATGGGGCTGGAGGCATGGTGTTAAAAGTGGCTCCACTTCCTTCTGGCAAAACGAACCTAGTTGGTGGTACTGGGGTATGTCTGTTCTATCTCATGGCCTTTCGAGTGCCTCAGGAATGGGAAGTCAGCAGTTGGTTCCTTCCAACACTTTATCCAGTTCATCATTCTGGTTGTACTACTCGGTATGTCTTTTACAGACTTTAGCTGGACTTCGGCCACAACCCTATGCATGTTTAGACAGAAAGAAGTCCTAAAAATCCCAGCATACTTTCCCCTATCTAAACATGCATAAGATGGGGCCTGTAGTGACTTCAGTGGGTCTACTCTTAAGTATAACTGTCTGAATCCAACCCACGGTGTGTTGAATAGTGAGTTCTACTTTGTAGGCATCCTACCTTTTAACGACTCTAGCTGTAGCACTGTCATAAAAGAACACTCCTGAAGTTCTAATTTGCTTTTGAATGGACATCTGCATTCCTTTTTTAAGGCACCAAAAATGCCTCGTATCGCCTAACGCCCAAACGCTGCCATGAGATCTTAATGATGTAGGGCAGGATACAAATGTTTTAAATAAGTAAAAAAAAACCAAAAAAAAAAAACCCATTGTTTTTACTCAGGCTGGTAATAGACCAAGTAGAATCATAGAATAGTAGAGTTGGAAGGGGCCTATAAGGCCATCGAGTCCAACCCCCTGCTCAATGCAGGAATCCACCCTAAAGCATACTTGACAGCTGGTTGTCCAGTTGCCTCTTGAATGCCTCTAGTGTGGGAGAGACCACAACCTCCCTAGGTAACTGATTCCATTGTCATACTGCTCTAACAGTCAGGAAGTTTTTCCTGATATCCAGCCGGAATCTGACTTCGTGTAACTTGGGCCTGTTATTCCATGTCCTGCACTCTGGGATGATAGTTCCCAAACAGTTAAGAAAAGAAAAGAAACAACCCAAACATGAAGGGAATTAATGTCCTATGACTTTGAAAATTCAGCATTATTCTGTGATCCAGAATTTCCACTATTGACAAATTTGATTTGACAGCACCTTAGTTCTCATGGGAACAGCTCCTTTCCTTATTCTGCAATTTACCTGACAGATATAGGAGATTCAGCAGGGTTATTTAGTCCTAGCTTTCATTTCTATCTTCCCAGGACCACAGACAGTAGGAGTGGTGCACACTGGGGCTGGTCTGGCAGAGCCAAGGCCTCACCAAAAGTGGAGCAGTCTTTTGGATTCCCAGCAGCCAGCACCAAAAGGGGAAACTGAGGCACATAAGCTTTTAAGATCATGAGTGTGTGTGTGTGTGTGGGGAGCAGGATCCACACAGCTATACAAAAGTGCTTCTTTTGACCCACACTGTCCTCTTGCAGCAATGGGTCCTATGGCACACAAAATGATTATTATAATTTCCCCAGAGCAATGCAGAAAAAGGGTCTTTGGAACCCTATAGCAATCCATTACGAAAGGAGACTCTAAGAGAATCTACTTATAAAACTGAGTGTGTGGTGATAGTGATGACAATGGTGATGACATCCTCAGAGCCACACAGAAAACAGCCCTTAGACCTGGCAGCAATTCCCGAGAGCATCCAAAATGCACCCCTTTGCTTGTACAGAGCAAAAACAGAGTTTTTCCCCAAACGACCCCTTGACATGTCTTTTTAGAAGTAAAAGTGTGTGCAGCACAGTACAAAAACCCATCTTATGTGTAGCTACTCAAGACTGGATGACTCAGGAGTAAGCATGGCCAGCAAGTTCTGAGAACATGCAAAATCTTTGCTTTGCATGGCCAAAGAGCATCAAGGGATTCCTGGTTCCTGCAAATCCCCACAGAAAAACTAACATTTAAACTCATTCTCTTGTTGCAAATGGTGGCAAAAGACCAAGGCAGCAGCTCCTCTTTCACCCCTACAGGCCCTGCTGATGATTTGCACACTGATTGGCTGTGAGTGTCTAAGTCAGAGCTTTCCAAACTGTGTGTCGTGACATGTTAGTGTGTCGGCTGCAGCGTGTAGGTGTGTCGCGCGAACGTATTACAATTTATGTATGTGTCCGTATCTCTTATAAGGGGTTAGTTTAACCTCTGGTTTGCTAGTAAAACTGAATTACTGTGTTGCGAAATGATGCGTGTCTAAAAAGTGTGTCACCAACATGAAAAGTTTGGAAAGGTCTGATCTAAGTTGACAGTCAATTCGTGGTCCCCCTGATTGGCTTGTGGGGTAGAAACTAGATATGCTTATATATGGCATCTAGGCAGAGTGGTTGTCCTGATGACCTGACTATGACTGATTATTGGCTTAATGCTTTTCAATCTGGGTGGTGGTGGTGGTGGGTGTCAAAGCATGTAAGGAGCTCTGCTCCATTTGAACATATAGAACTCTGCTCCAGAAGGAAACGGAGAATCCTTGCATGGTCACAGTCTCAGGAACACAGAGCAGCAGTAAACCAAAACTGGAAAAAAGGAATCACCACTTTTCCAAACTTTGTCAGCTGGGGAAAAGGAATAATGGCAGATATTTGTTTGACTGAAAACATATAAGAGCTAAAACTCATGCCTCACTTGAACAGGCATATTAGAAATCTAATAACACTCATGCATGTTTTATAGCCCTCAGCAACAGCAGTGCCTGATTTCTGTAGGTCTGCCTTCTCCAACCTTCTACCCTTCAAATGTTGTGGACTACAACTCCCATCAGTCAGCATGACCAATGATCAAGAATGGCAGGAGTGGGAAGGTACCAGATTGGGGAAGGTTTCTGTAGGAACTGTAGTGACGTCACCATGCAGATCTGTCAAAATAATGGACCACTTGCTCAGATTTTGATGGGCTGTCCTGTTCATGCCTGTTGTTTGCATTTAGTGAAGTAACTAACTAGCACTGTACTAAAATACAGGTAAAGAAAATGTCTCTAAATTGCAATCTTAATGGTTTTATCTGTGCAAAATATATATCTGGAGCTGTTGGATAAAGAGATTTGGACCAGCATATGCTTATTGCTATCATGGAACCAGGAGGCTATGATAAATTAATTTTTTTCTTCTTGGGAAAAAGTCATTTCTCGAGGAGCCTCCACAAAACAGCTCAACCATTTTGTTTCTCCAGAGGCTGCAAAACCTTTTCTTTAGAGGTTATGATCAGACCTTGAATGTTAAGCTGTTGTTCACAGCATCATTATTCTCTTTTAATGCCTCAGAAACCTGAAGTTCTCTGAGTATCTGAACAGGGCCATTTTTCATTTCCTTTTGAAGCTTTCTGGAGTAAAGCCTCAAGGGAAACTGGTGGCAGAAACCTGGCAGGGCAGCTTACCAGAATTCAAAGTGGGGCGCTCTTGGGGCCTCTGATACAATCAACATTTGGACATTGTCCTTTCAGCATGTTGCATACGCTCCAAAGGTCTTTATTTTCCAGGAATTGTCCCTACTTTTGGTTGCCTGACCCCTCCCTTACTATTGCTGAAAAATAAGAAGTTTAAAGAAAGTTCCGTATATTTTCAAAGGGAAAATGGAATAAATGGTCTGAAGGCACATGATGCTGTTTGCTGGAGTTAAGAAGATCTGAAGCAATTCATACCCCGACAGAAGACAGAGGGGGAAGAGTAACCTATAGTGTCATCAGATGAGCATTTTATAGCATGCTGGGCACTTACAGATTTCCGTGGGTCCCTCTCACGCCACCGTCTGCCTCCTGCGTGCCTCCCACTGTTTTCCCGCTCCTTCTGCCATATTTTACATAGTTAAATAGTCCAAACAAAATGGGACTCTTCTGCGTTATAACGAAATTGGTCGCCATTTCCTGCCATGTGCAGAGAAGTCTCGGTATAAAACGCCCACTAGAGGGTGCTGTCCCACTACACTGAATGGGCCGCGTGGTTGCAGCTTGTTTCCCCTTCCTCTTCTGTGTGATTCTTCTCATCTCCCATAGCGGAAGAGCAGCAGGAAGCAAGAGCGACGGGAAGGAAACGCGATTTCCCCCCCATCTGATGATACCCCTAGTTAAGTTGCCTTGCATTCCAATTAACAATGTAATATAGAAATTCATGACAAATTGGTTGACTAAAGGGGAAAGTGACAGGTTTTCACAGAGGTGAAGAGTTGATCCATAGAAGTCTATATTGTGGAAGGAAGTCTTTAAAGCAGTTGTGTCTTGGTATGTCCCTGTGCCTGCTTACCCTACCCTGTGCCTGTTTGCCTTCTCTTCCCCTCCTTATTGTTTTACTATGATTTTATTAGATTGTAAGCCTATGCGGCAGAGTCTTGCTATTTACTGTTTTACTCTGTACAGCACCATGTACATTGATGGTGCTATATAAATAATAATAATAATAATAATAATAATAATAATAATAATAATAGCACCTGAAAGTAGGAATAAGATTTAAGTGTTCAGAACGTTATTCCCTGATCCTATGGTTAGCACAGTATATGCAAGATGCTAGGCTAGAGCAACATCAAGTTTGCACATGAAAACACCCAGGACGTTGCAGTGGTGCAGTGATTCATGACAGTTTAATTGCGCAAATCTGCCAGGGCAGTTTCATTATTCAACACCTTCACAGGCCTGATGTGGAAAGGGGGACAAGGCTCCTGTATCTTCAACAGTTATATTGAAAAGGGAATTTCAGCAGGTGTCGTTTGTATGCATGCAGCACGTGGTGAAATTCCCTCTTCATCACAACAGTCAAAGCTGCAGGAGCTATACTAGAGTGGCCAGATATAAAAGAGGGCAGGGCTATACACATCATGTGTGTATTTTTCTTTTTGAGCTTTATCACACCAGCGTTATACTGTGCAATCACTGCGAATTGCATGCAAAGGACTCCGAAGTTTTCCAGCTTATAATCTGCGTTGACTGTGAAGTACTCCCATGCATCCTGTTTTAATTGTCCTATAAAGGGAAAAGACCTGCCCTATTTTGCTACTACTTTTGGAGTGAATCATTTGTTGTTTTCCAGGCGGCCACTGGGGGTGCAGGAGCAGGATTTGTTAGGTTTAAAGAAAAATTAAACAAACGCTTACATCTGTGTAAGCTTTAAAGATAAAGACATCAAAATTGGCACAGTAATAGATATTAAGGAGAGCTTTAAGCATACAATATTTGAATCTGATTGGGTCATCCGTTGATTTTTAATGATTTTTTTTTACATTTCCCCCTTAAACCCTTTGCAAAGGATCTTAGGAGCGCTGCCGCCCGGGGTGTGATTTAGCAACAACAACAACGCCAACAGCTTAGCGCTGTAGGAGATAATTCAAGGGAAACAGGTACGTGAGATGAAGCTTTTTGTTTTCCCGATGTATTTTCTGTTCTGTTTGGTTGATATTCACAATAAAAAAAGAGACATCCCCCCGCCCCCATCCCTGGTCTTTGTCGGCATGGTGCTGGTTCCTCTGAAGAGACTGTGCTAACCTTGGCGATGAAGAGGCTGGGGGCATTCTTGTGATACCTGCATAGCCAGGGCTGTACCAGCTTAGCTCACTCACAATGGTAAATTAGGCTAACTGCAGAAGGAGGACAGGACATAGTACCTGTGAGAAGGGAAGCAGTTCTTATGCTTAAAGAAAACACACACATCTTTCATAGCCACTACTTGTTAGTTCTTCTGTTCATGCAAAACCAGATTTAGTGTTCGAAGATGAACCGGGTGTTGTTCTGCCTGAAGAATCAGTTACGTTACATATGAAACGGCATCTAGGCTGCAGATTAGAAGGCTATTGATTTTATCCATCACTGTCCAGGGGAAGGATGCTGCTTTCACTGCAGACAGAGAGGAAAAGGGGGGGGGGCAGCCCACCCACAAATTCAAATTAGCCGGAGACTCTGCGCCCCAGTCGCTCAGGCCTGAATGCTAAGCAGCCCTGCGACTGGTTCAATCTGTGCTGTGCCGAGCTAATCATTATTCTCTAGAGAAACCCTACAGGAGGCATTGATTCTTCTCTGCTCCTCCACTTGCATCTCTCCTGTATTTATATAAGATTAAGTAGCCTTGTTATGGGTATTTATTTATTTATTTATTTACCTCTTTGATTGGAGCTCCTTTTAAACTCATTTAAGGCAACAGCCCCGGCTTTTCTGTCGACAGGGCCTCCCCCCCACCCCACACACCCCGGCCCTGCCATTCTCTCCACCTTTTGTATGGAAATGATGGCACGGATTGGCTGTTTTAGGGATTGCCGCGTGGCGGGTGACCAATGAGGAGAGGCGGGAAGGATAAATGGTGCCAGACTCCCAGAGGTGCTGTGGCACGGTGTAATTATTGCTCCAGACAGCTGAAAGCAGCAGGGCTTCTCCTTCCCCCTGCTTCGTTTCAGCCTGCCATGATTGCTGGCACAGAGAGATGCTGATTATAAGTAAACATTAATTATGCCCGTGCTGTCATGCTGCTTGAAGTGCTGTTATCTTAACAGAGAAACAACCTTATTGCTTGCCCTCCTTTAAAAAAAGCAGAAATGTATTTTCCAAGCTGCAACCTCAAGCTTCTAAGTGATTTTCTTGTACAGGGAACATGTCCTCATGCATGACTGGAGATGGTGAGCTGCCTTTTTATAACTTGCCTTGGGCAACGAGGGCACATTAGGCAGGATTTGAAACACTTCTTTTAAAGAAAAAAAAAGAAAAAGAAAAAGGTCTTGCCATTTTCCTTCCTCCATCTGTCTCCTTCCCTTTCTCTCTGAACACAGTGGGAGCTTTAATTCTGGGGGCCAAACTACAGATACCCTAAAGGCGCATACTTCAAAAAGAGACACATTTTTCAAAATCCATTTGTCTACTATGGACAGGCCATGGAATATGTGTTGATATGTTTGCAAGTGTTCTGGTTCCACCTTCTTGCAAAACCAACCCTATGCATCCACAGCTCATTTCATTAGGGTATGCACCTTAAAGATTGGAGCAGAGGAGAAAGCATGCTTTCTCACCCCTCCCCTGCTCCAATCGAGGCAGTGTGTGTGTGTGTGTGTGTGACAAAGCATGTTTTCCAGGGCCTCCAGAAAGTGTGCAATTCTCCCCCACCACGCTAATAGCGGCTGCCATTAGCGTGATATGGGGGGATTACACACTTTCCAGAGACCCCCAAAAGTGCACTTTCCCCTCCTTTGCTCCAATTGGAGCAGTGGGGGGGGCACAGGAAAGCGGAGGTGGCCCTGGGAAATTAGGGTGTGCCTGGGCACACCCAGAACACCCCATGTGCACGCCTATGCCCTTCACCCGACCAGTACTTGGTCTTCTCTCATAGATCCTGCCCGTCTCCCATTGCAGTGATTTGTGCAATGCCACCTTCTCCATTATCATTCGATTCCACTTGTTGCTATGTGCAGATGGGCAAAATAACCAATCATATATATTTTTAGCTCCAAGAAGAAACCCTGTCTCAAAGTCCAAGTCCATACATTTTACACCCCATTTAGAAATTCATTGAAACAAACAAACATCACATTGCCCGGAAACCTGCTAAAGTCCTTATTAATAACTGAGAAAAATTCTTCTGAGTCAGGGGGCTGTCTAAATGTTCAGAAAGCCCGAGGGTGGATGCATGGTGATTATACGATGCAGCTGCAATCACGCACCCACCCTGGGGCTTTCCACCGAAGCTGCAGAGAAAAAAAGCCAGGGACTTACCCTGACTTTTTTCTCCAGAGCGAGGCGAGGACATGCAAGACAACGTCAAGACAGCCCCAAAGCCTTGCTCCAGATTCGCAGTGGAGGTGTGGCCTGGCAGTGCCTGGTGGAAGGCGACCTGCAATTGGTCACCTTCCATCAGAAAGATGGCAGGGGCATCTACGGTCTCTGGATGGCCACCCAGAAACCCTGTGCTCCAATGCCACCCCAGGGGAGAGAAAGCCATGGGTTTCCATGGGACGCGGTGCCAACCCGGTGCCATGAAGACGCACCCTTGGTCAGGGGTTGAAGTTCAAATGCATCTGCGATCTCTAACTCATTTTTCCCCCTAGGTTGGCAGCATCAATCCCATATTCACACACATCTTTAGTGACAATTGTTCATTTTTCAGGATCTGGGTATGGGTGGAAAGGGAATGCTTGATCTCCTTCAATGTCTTGGCACTTTGCATCTCACCCAAATTTCACATCCTTCCTTAGGAGATTCACAAGAAGCTATATCTTAGGGGCACGTTGTTATGGAAGCTTTGAGTAGTACTTGCATAGTCGCAGTAAGGCTTGAAGTTGGCCTTTGTTGTCCAGTATGGGTACTTCACAAATCCACCCACCAAGAATTAATGAAAGCTTTTTTTTAAGCCTCCATACAGGAGGGAGGGGGATTTCAGGAGATAAACAGCTGGAGGTGGGTGAGTGGGGGAAGGCTTAAACCTTCTCTTTCAAAATGTGGTTGTCCCAATCCAGATTTGCTTGTAAATAAAAAATAGAGGGGCAGAACATTAAGATTGATCTATGTCCTCTGGAACATAGATGCTTCAGAAGACAAATCAGAAGGCAAGTTTTTAATACCACCCTGGAAACCCCGCATATTGCCTATGAACAATGGAATAAGACTTCTGTAGTGATAAAGGCTGTGAACCAATGGGATTCTTTTACTAGAGAAATCTCATGATAGGATGAGGATAAGTCAAGAGTCATAAAAACCCTTGTTTCTTTAACGGGGGGGGGCATACCATTCCACATGAAGGTCCTTTAGGTTGAGGACCTTCAAGGTTACACGGGAAGCTTCCCTTATACAGTGTCAGACCATTGGTCCATCTAGCTCAGTATTGTGTACTAACTGGCAATTGGCTCTCCAGGGTTTCTGGCAGGAGTCTTTCCCAGACCTACCTGGAGCTGCAAGGGCTTGAACCTGAGATCTTAGGTATGAGAAGCATGTGCTCTACCAAATCAGCTACGCTCCTTCTCCTAAAGGAAGGCACCTTCCGTGGATTTTGAGCCCACAGCATTGAGGTTAATGGGGAGGGTGTCACCAGCAACTGAACCATCTGGTTCACATACATATGGATAGATCCATTAACCTTCCTTTCCAGGATGATGAGAGAAATTAGGTTCAAAGTCAGGTTTGTATAATTTAAGAGTATTTTTTTTAATTGTTCTCTTAGTGTAATGGGTACATTTCTTGTTCTATGCTCTAATAATATGCCTTTTCTTTTTTCTTTTTTTAGCTTAATTTTGGGTTTGAACCGTGTGGTAATAATTTTCTATGTGTGATCTTCCACAGTTTGCAGGACAGGTTATTTGCTATTTGGACCCAAAATCATTTTCAAATCACTTTGAGGAGTCCATTCTAGAGCTTCTTTACATGAGCGATTTATTGCTCGTTCATGGAACATTATTATTATTATTATTTATTTATTTATTTATTTATTTATTTATTTATATAGCACCATCAATGTACATGGTGCTGTACAGAGTAAAACAGTAAATAGCAAGGCCCTGCCGCATAGGCTTACAATCATGTCCTTTACATAACACCATCAACCTCCAGGATGTCTCCTGTACTTTGCCCCAGTAATCTCAGTTAAAAAAACTCACAATGCAGTATTTAAATTATCAGTTGTTGTTGGCCTCTTCCGTTGGTAATCTTCAAATATTTCCCCACCACTTCCATCTTTTCTGTTAAGAAGGGAAATCCATTAAGGAGGGGAAAGACAGAAGACCCCCACAAATGTCTTTTATTGGTAGCACTCCGTCTGGAAGCACCCTTTCATTCAAGATGGGTGTCCAAAACCATGCTACACAAATCTCTATAGGCTTTCAGAGCCCTGATCTGATGTAGACAGTGGAGAACACTTCCCACTCTTCAGGCAAATCCTACCATTTTCTTCAGTCAGGCCTTTGGGCGAGAGAAGGTTTTTGATGGGTTTTCATATTATTTATTTATCATTTATTAAAACATTTATATCCCGCCCTATGTCACAAGGAACTGAGGGTGGCGTACGGATAAAATCATACATATAAAAGAGAACAATAAATATACAATTCTAAAACAAATCAAACTATTAATATATTAAAACCAATATGAAATTTTAAAACAGTAAAACCAATTAAAACAAGACAGTGTTCAGGCTGGTGGATTTAGCCATCAAAGGCTTTGTTTAAAAGCCATGTCTTAACCTGGCGCCGAAATGAAGCCAGTGCCGGCGCCAGTCAGGCCTCCGCGGGAAGGCATTCCACGGCCGGGGTGCCACAACAGAGAAAGCCCTCTCCCATATCCCACCATAGCATATATCTCGCGTTGGTGGGGCACGGAGAAAGGCTCCTCCAACAGATCTCAGGTAGGCAGATATAGGAAGAGGCGCTCACTCAAGTATCGAGGTCCCAAGCCATTTAGGGCTTTAAACGTCATTGGTCTTCATGATTACTGAATCTGTGGCAACCTCATCTGTAAAATTAGGAAGTTTGCAAGTTGCACTCAACTCCCATATAGTTGGTATGTCCCAGTCAATGGCCTCATGCAACAGCAGAATTTGCAATATCGTGATACAACATTTAGTAGTGATTAAAATGCTTCTCAGAAATACAGATAGCAGCATCATTTGTAGTTGTGCCTTGTGTTAAAAATTGTCACTGACAGAAGATAAAGATTCTGCTTTCATTTGGCTTCTTTAAATTAACAATTTATAGCATGCTTGTGACTGGCCACTCACGGAAGTTCGCAGGTCATTTTGATGCCGTCATGCGCCTCCTGCACGTCTCCCGCTCCTTTTCCCAATTAATCCATTTAAACATAAACCAAGGAAAATCCGATTCTTCTGAAACGTGTGCAATAAAGCACTCACTAGAAGGTGGTTCCCATTCAATTATATGAGCTGAGAGGTTTTAAATGACAGACTACATGGTTGTTGCTCTCTTCCTGTGTAATTCAGCTCATTTCAAATGCAGAAGAGAAGTAGGAAGCAGAGCAACAGTAAGGAAACACGATTTCCATTTGCCTGAAAGCATTCTTTGCATCTTTGTTATTCTCAGTTTCAAACTCTTTGCCTGTCCAGATTTGTAACGACTGATATCCACTCAGAGCAAACCAGCATCCTTATTGAGGGTGGCTGGTGAGGCAGCACACATGTCCCAGACACCCATTTGTTCCTTAACTTCTTCCAACAGGTAACAGTGAAATGTTCGGTGCAGCTCCACCCAGTATGCAACAGATCCCTTCACAGTGATGAATTTTGGGGTTTCTTACAATAATAGTGCACTACCCACCTCCACCACATGGTGGGGTATAGTCTTCTCTCTACAGCTTTACACAAGCAGCCTCACTGCTTTGGAATGTATCAGCAAGAAGAGCAGTGCAGGGGAAAGATAGATACTGGGCCTGTGATAGCTCTATGCAGGAAGCTGACAGCATTTAACAGAAAGCCCTTTAAGATCCCTCAGAATCATTTTTGGCAAGTTCAGCCAGAGGTGTGTTAGAGCTCTAAACAGCTGGCTGCAATCTCTCTGCGGTTCTTTAACCTCATCAGTTCATCCAGTGGCTTGTCTCTGATGAGGAGGACAGGATTTGAAACACAGGCCTCACTACACCAAGCAGGATATTGCACTATGAAAGCAGTATGAAAGCAGTATATAAAAGGCAGGAGCCACACGACTGCTTTATAGCAGTATCAAAGTGCACTGACAACTGTTGGGGCCCATTGACACAGACCATATACTGCATTCTTAGTGTTATATCCTGCTTGGTGTGGCTCCGGCCTTTTATATACTGCTTTCATAGTGGAATATCCAGCTTGGTGTAGATGAGGCCACAGACACACATGCACAATGCATAACTTTGATGTCCTTGGCTACAGCTCTGGCCTTCTCCTTCCTCCTCCCATTTCTCCCAAAGCTAGGGTGACCATATTTGGGAAACCAAAAAAGAGGACACCTAGTGTGTGTGTGGTGAAGCAGCTTTCTGAGTCCTGCAGAAAGTACGTTATTCCCCCGCCACCTTAAAGAACCCGATTGGAGTGGAGGAGGGGAAAGGATTTCATTCTGCACCACCGCCATCCACTCCAATTGGGGCCTTTTCTATAATGTCCACGAATGACCCACTTTCCCCTTTAAGACCTCAATTGGAGCTCGGGGTGGGGGAATGACGTGCCTCAAGAAAGCATGTCACTCCCTCCTGCCATGCTAATGGCAGCCTTAAAGGGGAAGGTGTGTCATTCCAGGACATTATTGAAAATTATAGAAAATCCCCCCTGACACCATGGAAAGAACAAAAACCAGGACAAATCCGGGGAAATCCTGACAGTTGGTCACCCTACCCAAAGCAATAGGTGTAAATCTATTCCCAAGGGGACCAGACGATAGAAACTCTAAAAGGACACACTTCATAGCACGAACAGGAGGATTCTGTAGCTATGAGGATGTACCGTTGTATGGTAATGCTTTGCTCTGGCGGTGCAGCGACAGTGAGTAAAGACACTCAATTTGTTCTTTGAAGTAGCAGCCAACGTTTTGGAGGACTTGGGACTTCATCCGTCTTCCTAAAAGACAGGAAAGCTGTTTTCTCTCTGCCTCCACTCTCGCTCCCAGAGCACAACACTTCAAATAGGAAATGGCCTTGTTTTATTTTTAAGTACTAAATTAAAAACAAAACAAAAACACACACACCACACCTAGCGTCGCCTTACGTGGTGCAATTGCACATATTGTTGGAGCAGGCAATTGCAATGACTTCCAGAGTGCTCTTGAAAGGCAGCCTCTAACAAGGATGAAATTTCACTTTCTTGTGACAGCCCTGCATTGCAGTGGAACAGTCTCAATCTGATTATCAGGCTATTCCATTGCTCCCATATTTACAACCTTGCTGACCCCTGGGAAAAGGGTAAGGATAGCTGGCCAATCATGCCGGAGCCATTTTCAAAGGTCAAAGCAATAGAACATTCACTCCCATAATTCACAAATGCAACATTTCTGAACCCCGGTCCCCATGGCAAAAATTGGCAGAAGAACACAAGTTAATGTGAAATATTTATCCATTTCTAGGGCAACTGTCTGAACACAAGCATTAACCTCGTTCTTGCTCCAAATTTTGAGACTATAGATTAAAGAGCTCTAACAGGATCTGAAATACAACTGATATTTAGTAATAGGCACTTTTGAATGCTTTCTGTTTTCAGCTGGAAATAAAGCTTAAAATAAATTCACTGTAGGCTTCTTAATCTCTTTCATTTATTTTTAATCTTCGGATTATTACTTGTCTTTCTCAGGGCTGTTCCCAAATGCAGCCACAATATAAACCATAATTTTTGGAAGAAGTTGCACCCATGCCTAGTAATGAGTCAGGCCCTTTGAGAGATTGTTTCACCACAAAATAATGAAGGTACTTATTTCCATCAAAAAAAATATTAAAGTACTTTCCCAAATAATTATGAATAAACAGAAGATCATAGCCATATTTGTTGGCAGATTTGCTTACGATGTGGGTGTGACATAACATCATGATTTGCAATGTTTTCTTGGCATCATTGTTGGTGTGTCCCATCTTAAGCACTTGGTCAGACAAGTCTTAACATTGGGCTGCGTCACAGCAGTGTGAGTTTCAGACTTCGTGCTGTCAACACCTTCCATGGTATTAAATCTAACATTTAAAATGAAATGAAAATGTATCTTGGAATAAATGGATCTTAATTTGAAGATGGGTTCTACCATCTTCTCAGATACACAATTGTTCATCTTTCCTAATACTTTTTTTCCAAAGCAGAAAACAAGTAGTGTGTTTGTGTGTGTGTGTGTGTGTGAGAGAGAGAGAGAGAGAGAGACCATGTGAAAAGGAGGACTGTATCTTTAACAGTTGTATTGAAAAGGGAATTTCAGCAGGTGTCCTTTGTATGCAGGCAGCACCTGGTGAAAGTCCCTCTTCATCGAAACAGTTAAAGCTGCAGGAGCCCTGCCTTCTTTTGTATCTAGTCACTCTAGGCAGGGCTCCTGCAGCTTTAACTGTTGTGATGAAGAGGGAATTTCACCACGTGCTGCATGCATACAAAGAACACCTGCTGAAATTCCCTTTTCTGTACAACTACTGAACAATTGTGTATCTGAGAAGACGGTAGAACCCATCTTCAAATACAGGAGCCCTGTCCTCCTTTCCAAAGGGTCACGCTAGACAATAAGGGTAGTTCAGCCAACTTAGTATTGGAATTCTCATTACCACCACAGTTGTACCTCCCTTCTCCCCCAGTACATAGATTAGCACTGGAGAAAGGACAGAGCATGCAAAACAGCCATCCCTTTGGATGTACAAATGACCCTCCATGCAAGCAAAGACAGAGCAACTATCTCCAGTAATTCAGCAGAGTATACTAACAGAAAGTAAGGTGAAAATAATATATTTGTTAGTAGCACTGCTCTATGCATCAGCAGCCTAATTACAAAAGATGTCACCTCCTCCTCCATTTTACCTACAGTACTAAATCACCCAGATGCAAAAAATAAATGTGACAGCCTGAAGAGCCTACTTGTTAAAAGCACAATGAAAGATTAAAATAGCACGGCAATTTCAAGGAGTGGAGAAACTAACAGTGCAATCCCAAACGTGCCTATTCAGCCGTAGTTCCCACTGAGCTCATTGGGGCTTCATATCAGGTAAGTGGATACAGGGTTGCAGTCTAACACATGCTAAGACAGGATGAGGCAGGTGTAACGTCATTCCACCGCCAATCTGGGACCAACCTGGGGCCGGAGCCTGATGGAAGGCGACCAGCGATTGGTCGCCTTCCACCAGGAAGAGGGTGGGGGCGGCTCTGGGTCCCCAGTTGCCCTGCGCTTCCTCCTTGGTGCTGGGGCTACCTGATGTCACCTCGGGAGAAAGCGAAAGGTTGAGGAGAGAGGCGGCACCAACCCGGCACCGTGAAGACAGTCCCCAGGAGGTCAAGCAGGGATTTCAGCTAGTTTCAGTGCCTTGCATGTTCAGATGGCTCCCAATTAAAATATAAGAAACCATAAACAGTTTTTAAAGTGGTTATTGTTTACCACTATTCCAAAGAGGTGGCAGGATGCCTGAATATATCATATAAACTAAAACTCTCTGTTTAATAGGTAAAGGATAGCACAACACAGTAAGTATAGAGAGTTTAAACCTACAGGAACATGAGCACAATTTCCGGAAGAAAAGTGGGATATAAATGTAATAAATAAAGCAAGCAATAAATAAATAGGAAATTTGGATCATTTGGCATTCAATGTATTAAAGGAAAGGCAATATTGCCGAAAGCCCATCTTTATGAGGCCCAAGCACAAAGAAACAGGAACATGGATATTTAACCCATTGCAGTAACCTTCCAAAAGAAATTCCCAACCTGTATTTGAATCTGAAATTAGAATGTCTCTGGCATTAGAGAGAAACACTGGGTAAAAGATCCCCTCTTCCCTCCTTCGTACATGAACCAATCACTATTGTACACAACTGGCTTATGATACTGTATCATTCATGCCTTGTCCAACTTTTAAACAGAGCTGGGCAAAGCAAGGCATGAATGACATCATACAACCTGGACAACTACATCCTTACCTGGCAAGGCAGATTAACATTTAAATTGGGGGAATACAATGGGACAGAAATTTGGGTTGCCTAAGTGAACAGAGAGTGACAATACACAAAACACTTTCTGGAAAGGCCTCATCAGGGGAAAAGGTGTGCTCTGAAAAGGCCAGGAGTCCGAATTTTCATCCTTTAAAAATAATGTTTTCAGCCATCATGGCTGGAAGGTAAGGTTGGAAAATGTGACCACCATGAGCCAACATTTTAAACATTTGCACATCTTATGGGTGCTTTTAATGGGCTGGATCATAATTTCAAAATGTTTGCAATTTGATATTATATTTTCCCCCTTTTTAAATCTCAGCAGCTTCTCTGCAAAAGAGGCTTTGGAAGAAGAAGTGGAAGCTCCAATGTCCGTGGGGCGGTGAATTTGCTCCGGGTTTCAGTCAGAGCTCTAAAGGAGACAGCGAAGGTTGCACCTTGGATACCTTTGAGCCACCAGCCTCCACTGGGAGGGAGCAATTTGCAGCAGACAAAGGCCTTAGCTAGACCTACCTCATAGTCCACGACGGAGGAGGGAAGATCTCACGTTGTGATTAACGTGAGATTCCTCCTCCGTTTACACGTGAGGCTCGCCCACCATTTTTTTTTAAGAGGAAGGAGCGCACGAATGCTTGTGCGCTAAAGGTAAGGTTTTTTTTAAAAAAAAATTAAAGTACATTTCCTGCTCCCCCCACCCTACCCATGATGGGTGCAACGCTCCTGAAGAGTGTTGTGCCCCATGCGCGGCTCCCGGCTCTGAGTGAGGAATTGCGCGGAGCCAGGTCAAACCGCGGCAACGGGCTCAGCCCGAGACCATGGACAAAGCGGGCCCAAAGGAGAGGGCGAGATCCCAGGGCAAGGGAGGGATCATCCCTCCCTGATCCCGGGATCCCCTGTGTGTCATGTGGACGCACAGGGATGATCCCGAGGTTTGCCCTGGGATTTCGCCTGGTCTAGCTAAGGCCAAAGAATGCATTTGTTGCCCTGTTTTTCCCTAACCTGCTGCTCCACCACCCCAACATTTATAATTCCAGACATAGGAAGCTGCCTTATACTAGGTCACACTATGTTTCTGTCTCACTCAGTATTGTCTATATTGACTGGCAGCCTCTCTTGGGTTTCAGGCAGAAAAGGCTTTTCTCATCGCTTGCTCTCTGACCTTTTTTAAACTAGAGACACTGGGAATTCAACATGGGACCTTCTACGAGCCATTCTACACCAAGCTTTTATTGTGTGCTCATGATTGCTCACTCATGGTAGTTTGCAGGTCCTTTACACGATGTCATTGTCCTCCAGAACCTCTCCTGTGCTTTGCAGACATGTTCATGGGTTTCTTTATATCAAAGAAAGTACAGTATTTTTCTGAATGACATTTTATTTATAGCGTGCAGTTCTGCTATACCACACCGCCATCTCGTGGCTGTATAATGAACGATATAGAAAGGCAGAAAAACACACAAACATGGGGGGGGGGAAGCATGTGTAAAGTAGCCAATATCAAACCCGCAAAGAATCCAGAAGCAGAAACCCCGGTAAAGGTGTAAAATAAAAGCTTTATGCAGAAATGCCCTACATGTAAAGCAATGGCCGCACGCCTCTGGATTGGGTTGCGATTAGAAGTCCCCATCATTGCAGGCATTTAGGACGGCCCTCAAAACCTACTTGTTTACCCCGGCCTTCCCCTGATTATGTTTATTGGACTCTTCTGCTCTGTTGTTAATAGGTTTGTTATAATAATGTTATAGGTTTTTAGTAATGTTTTATTAGTAGTATTTGTTGTTTTATGAATATTTGCTACCTTAGTGTATTGGTGTGTGTTTTTTATGTGAATTTTAATATTGTAAGCTGCCTTGGGTGGGTGGGTGCTTCTACCCTGAAAGGCGACTTAGAAATATTTTAGATAAATAAGGGTGCCATCCTATGCAGAAAAAAAGTCAGAAAAAGTCCTGCAACAGAAAAAGAAGTCCTACAACTCCCAGCATTCCCTAGACAAAATGGCTGGCTGGAGAATGCTGGGAGTTGTAGGATTTTTTTCCTGTCTAAATATGTATAGGATTGTTCCCTAAATCAGCTTGACCACTGAGGTAAGGTCCCTCCCCATATGTCTCTCTCACAAGCACAGGTCTTGAATACTGGCTGAAAGAGGAAAAGCTGTAGCTGGCAGTGGCAGGCGGGAAACATTATACACCCCTCACCTACCTGCCACGTCTTTGCTACAGGGTCCTTTCCCAAGGCCCCTTTTCAGAGAAGCAGCAGTATGGTGGGGTTTTATGGGCAATGAACATAAGGTACAGCTTTCATCTTTGATGATTCTTCTGGCCCCTTCTAAATCTACGATTTGATTTCCAGAGCTGTTGGTTACCTCAGCCGCTTACAAGACTTGGCTGGTGAGACACGATTTGTCATACTTTCCAGTGTGCCAGCATCATCGAAAGATAGGTGGCTTCATGTGGAGAAAATGCAGCTGGTGTTGGAATGAAAGCTGCCTGACTTCAAAGGGCGGCACATGAAAAACTATCTGCCACTTACTGATCACCTTGCCATGTCACTTAAGAGGCTGGTGATAGTTCTTTCTAGCTACTTTGCCACCCTACAAAACATGTTCCTGGGTCCTCCCGCTGTTTCTCTATCCACCTGCTGGCCAACAGCTTCACATTGCCAGTCCTGAAGGTTCTCAAGGTATCAGCAGGAAGAAAATAAGTGGTTCAGAAGCTGCAGGTAGTGCAGAACGCAGCAGCTAGGGTGCTCACAGGGACACCGAGCCCTGCTCATATAAAACCTGTATTAAAAGAAATGCACTGGCTGCCTGTTAGCTACCGAGCCACATACAAGGTTATGTTGTTATCATAGAAAGCCCTAAACAACTTGGGACTAGGATACCTAGCAGACTGCCTTCCCTTATATACACCCAGACGACAACTACGATCCTCAGAGGAGGCCCTGCTGGCCATTCCGAGACAAACAGAATGCCACCATGAAGAACCTTGGCAGCGGGCCTTCTCTGTGGTGGCACCCACCCTCTGGAGGACCATCCCTCATGTGGTTCGGGAGGCGGAAAACACAATATCTTTTAAACATCTCCTGAAGACATACCTGTTTCCACAGGCTTTCCATGGTCTTTAATGCAGCTGGTTTTATATTGCCTTTTAAAGTTTTAGTGTTTTAAATTTATACTTGTATTTTATGGTTTTTAATTGTGCGCTGCCCGGAGAACTCTGGCTGATGGCCAGTATAAAAATGTAATAAATAAAGTAAGTAAATAAGGAAAAGATTGCCCTCTTCTTAACCATACATATCATGCCCCCCCCCCCAACTTTGGGCTTCAGCCCTTTTCTCTTTACTGTTTGGAGGCTCTGAATTTGCTGTGATTGTTCCATGGTTTGTTTGTTTGTTTTTAGGGTGTTTAAGTTTTCCCCTCCGCCAATTTCATTATTAAAAATCCTAATTTTTGTTAAAAATCGCATTCATTGTTAAAAAACCTCATTTGTTTCCCATTGATTTCAATGGGAGGCCTAGTTGCTCTTCTGTTCTTGTAACGTGTGTTTTCCATTCATTTGAATTGTTCAGTCATACTATTCCAAGGGATCAGACCTGCTATATTTGGGGTGGGGGAGTAGCTGTTTTATAGGCAATTTTGGAAAAAAGCTCACATGCAGACTAATAGAGATTACGTTAAATATTAACTAATACTGCTCACTAACCCACAAACTACAAATAACTAACACCAAATTAAGGAAACACAATGTGAAATGGAATGGAAATACTTAAATGAATAGTAAGAAATTGTTTTTGCACAGCAGAGGAACTTGCATATATTCATCTGCAGTGAGCAAGAACTCATGCAAGCAAAAAAAAAACAAGCCTTCCTCTCTCTCATTTATAGACATCCACAAGTCCCTCCCCTTGCCCTTGTGATTGGAGGATTCTGTGAGGAAAGGACCTATCAGAATACTGGACACATTTGCTAAAATATGTTTGAGTTGAAGTGTGGGCAGCTTTCAATATCACTCTTCTTCCCCTGTTCTCTCTCAGCAGGAAACACCTTTCTAGTGATGAGGAAAGCTTCACCTTCGTTATCCTACTATAAGCTATTGAAACACAGGAGCCATTCCAGAGGGAAAAGCTGGCAACCCTGTAACAGAATTCCCTGCCCTGTCTGTCTGTCTGTCTGTATTTCTGAATTTACATAGATGCCCCATCACTCGCCTTCTGGGCTCACAATCAAATATAACATGAAAATACAATACGAAACAATAAAAAAAGATTGGAATTAAAATAGAAGCCAGGTCCTTACAACATGTTTGTGTGTTAATAAGGCTCTGTCATGAAGGCTCTATCACCTTGATTGCTCATTCAGGCTATGCACAGGTGTTGATAAGGTAACAGGGTAATCTACTGTGCCTTGCTTGGGTACTAAACACTATGCAAGGTCCAGGAGAAGAAAGAGAGGTTGGGCTGTACCTAAGGGGATTGCACAGTTAGCAGTGCCTGAATACAACACAATCTGCAAACAGCAATGCTTATATTTCAGAAACTAACATTCTTCCCTTTTGAGATCTATACAACATTTGGTCTGTTTCAGCTGAATAACTGCTGCAATCTTCTTGACCAGAAGCAAAGAACTAGAGTCCCTGTAGCTTTAATAACTGGATAGAAGAGTGCATTTGGCCAGGTGAAACTTATGATACAGGGACAAGGAAAGTGGCTTCTGTGAATTGCCCTCTTTGGCATAGCTTTTAGAAGCAAGGGTGCACAGTCCGGCTTCCTTAGGGCTCCTATGTTCCTCGTTGCAACTGAATGCCATAGTTTCATATCACAGCTTCCTGTGCCTCTTTCAATAGCCAGAAGATGGTACCGACACCTTGCCCTTTCTAATTCAAAACCCTTGGTTTCAAGATGTATTTTTTATACTACACTGACATCTGCAGGAATGCGATAATAGATATATATTATTATCATAAAGCAACTCTGTTCTTTAAGTGCCAGCCAATGTTGTCTCTGACATAATGGCTGCATTAGTCTGTCTCTGAGAGGCATATTGGACACAGTTTCCACAAGAAGCTGCTATCCGTTTTAACAGCTAAACCTTGCAGTTAAAGCTGTGCTAATGCTGTATTAGCAGACTTAATTACCTCTTGCTGATGGAATTGTTCTCATGCCAACATGACACACTGGGCCAAAGGAGCACAGTTCTCTCCAGCTGCAGACATTAGTCACTTGAGTCAGGGTTATGGGGGAATTAGACTCACAGGAAAATTGACACAAAAGTTACATTAAAAGGGTTTGGTGATTTGTTTGGTTAATTGTTGTATGAGGCTGAATGTGACAGCACATATACCAAATACTAATGTCATGTCTACTAAAATTCTTGATATATATATATATATATATATATATATATATATATATATATTTAAAATCTATATAATCAGAAGATATTTAGTCAAGAAGGATGTGACAGCACATATACCAAATACTAATGTCATGTCTACTAAAATTATTGATATATATATATATATATATATATATATATATATATATATATATATATATAAAATCTATATAATCAGAAGATATTTAGTCAAGAAGGATTGGAATCAGGATCCTCCAACTGTGAGAAGGTGATCTTCCGTGAGAGGAAAGGTTTTACTTGTAAAATGTCACTCTGCTCAGTTTTGGGGATCTCTCCTCCCCCTCCCCCCACCAAAGGTCACCTCATTCAGCAGGGTCTCCTGAGTCTCCGTGTTGTATTTTCAGAAGGTTGGAGGAGCTGCCATGAGAAGAATCATAGAATAGTAGATTTGGAAGGGGCCTATAAGGCCATCAAGTCCAACCCCCTGCTCAATGCAAGAGACAGGGATGCCCACTTCCGCCTGTGAAGTTGACAGTGTAAATCTGGATCCATCCCATAGTTTACTTAGCCAGGAGTTCACAGAATCCATAGCACAAATCATTTGATTAGGAAAACAGATTTCAAATATTTGTAAGAAAACTGTCTTTTAGATTCTGAATATATATTATCACACGATATGCAGAAAAACTCTAAACAATGCATTAATCTGACTCTTTAAGACATTAAGGGTGTAGGTTTAGACAGAAAAAAAGTCTTACAAATCTCAGCATCCCCCAGCCGGGAATGCTGGGAGTTGTAGGACTTATTCCTGTCTAAGCAAGTATAAAATTATGCCGTACATTAAACTCCTCTTACAAAATGGATGGCTCTGAGAGAGGTTTATGTAGGGTGACCATATGAAAAGGACAGGGCTCCTGTATCTTTAACTGTTGCACAGAAAAGGGAATTTCAGCAGATGTCATTTGTATATATGGAGAACCTGGTGAAATTCCCTCTTCATCACAACAAAGTGCAGGAGCTATACTAGAGTGATCAGATTTAAAAGAGGGCAGGGCCCCAGCAGCTTTAACTGTTGTGATGAAGAGGAAATTTCACCAGGTTCTCCATATATACAAATGAAATTCCCTCTTCAATACACTGTTAAAGATACAGGAGCCTTGACCTCCTTTTCATATGGTTACCCTAAAACCGTTTATGTTCTGCAGCTGCTGCCAATCTGCATGAATACGTAATAAAGAGATCCAGGTCTTATCGCCTTCCACAATATTACAAAGGTTACTATATTTATCCAAAGCCTTTGAATAGCCAAAAAAATCAGAGAGATGGGAATGATATGACACTAGGTTACAATGACACTGTAAGGGCCACAAGAGAGCAAGAACTCATGCACACGATCCTTCAAATTGCAACTAATCACATAGTTCCCTTGAGTACCTCCCTCCCACAAGCACTCAGACTGCTGTGTCTAGTTGTATAACAGACTGGAGAGCCCTGAGAAAAGTGGACTGCACCTGAGCCACTTCTGAAATGGGAGAAATCCATTGAACCCTACTGATGGATTGTAATCCAGTACAAAGATAATCCAAGTCATTTTGGTGTCTGAATTAGAAACACCAAATGTTGCCCTCCCTACACTAGTGGTAAAATAAATAATGGTGCAACTTTATGCATGTTTAGACAAAAATAAAATAAACGAACAAATAAATACGTAAATAAATTCCTACCGCTTCCAGAATGCTGGGAATAGTAGAATGATTTTCTTTCAAAAACATGCATAGGATGGCATCCTAAATAAATAAATTAATGAAATTGTTGACCATTTGCAGGCCTTTAATGGAATGCTAAAATATATTGACTAAAACCAGGAGCAGCCCTGACATAGGTCCCATAGTACTCCTGGGGTCATGTTGGCAGAGGATGTGTTAACTGGGAGGAAAAGTGCATTTTCCCAGAAATGGGTTCTTTGTTATTTATACCCCACTTTCAGGATACAAACCCTTCCACGATGGCCTGCATTAATACCTTCACAATAAATAATACTATATGTATGTAACAATTCATAAGGATCCAGTTTACAGGGCGGTTGATGGTAGAAGGCGCTCTGGGGCGGGGAGAAGGGAAAGGAAAGTACAGCAGAATCAGACTGCGAGGTGGTCTTTCTTTGCCTCCCTCTTTCTCCTCGAACCCTTCCCACAGGGCAGAGGGTATAATGGCCCTGTGGGTAGAGGGGTAAGTCTAGCTGGAGTAGATGCCTGATGTGGCCTTCACTTGCCTGCCTGCCAGCTTAATTACTGGTATGTGCATGTTTGCAACAGAAATGCTATCTTGGACCCTGTCTTCATGGTGATGAGTTGGCGCTGCCTCCCCCCCAAACCCCACGCTTTTACTTACCCGGGATGGCATCGGGTAATCCTGATGCCAAGGAGGAAATGCAGGTTTTTCGTCAGTCATCTGGGTACTGGAGCCATCCCCCCACCTCTTCCAGGCGGAAGTTGACCAGTGATTGGTCGCCTTCCACCAGGACCGCCCCCCCCCCCCCAGATTGTCCCCATACTGACCTTGCTTCAAATGCAAAAGTTGGGATAAGTCCCTGGCTTTTTCAATGCACAGATTCGCAGGAAAGCCCCGTGGTGACTGCGAATGTGCTCTGCGTCATATAACTGACACTGCAGATTTGTGGGCTTTCCCACATATAGACAGCCTGCAAGTTGTCTGATTACCCATAACATTTGAGAAAGATCTGTGGTACTTCGGGGAAAAGATGTCTGGATCCCTGCAACTACTAATAACAGTTGTGCATTCTGGGTGCTAAAAACTAATGTCTGGCCCATAGAATTACTAAGAGTTTGGGATAATTGATCTCTAGGTTCTGGGATTCTTTTCTGTAGTGAAATCTGCAACAATTAACAGTTTTTGAGCGCTTCCAACTAAATGGAAAGCAATACAGCAGTGCCTTTATTCTCTCACCCCAAAGCTATTTTTAGCCTTGCCAAGGTCTTCCATTTAGACTTGTCTCTCAAAAATTCCATGGTCCAGGATATTGTACCACTTCCAGCTATTGTAGGCATTTTTAAGACTGTTAACGTCACTGAAATAGTTGTTCACAGGAACCTCAAATGGCTTCTTTGTTATGGGGATTTAATCAACAATAAGAAGCAAAATCAAACCGCATGACAATGTATAGAAGACCATTTTCTGGGACCTTTATTTGTATGCGTACTAAAATTATCTCGTTGCATCATGTTTAACAATACAGTAAAATAAGAGACAGCAGCAAATCCCCCATAATGAACTATAAAGTTAATTCTGAACCTAGAAAGTTTCTAACTGTTAATAAATGCATTGTGAAAACAAGCTACAGGTAACCAGCACACAGAACGGGTGAAAAAATTGATTGCAAGGGGTGAGAAGATAGTTCTGTTTCTATAAACATTCATGTCAAGTGAATTGAGCATCTGTAAGTCATTTGCTGTGTTGCTGCCAGCTTTAAACAAACAGGTGAACATTGCCTAATTGGGTTTATTTTACTAAGGCCTGAGTAATCCATATATTATTTTTACATAAAAAAGTTATTGTTCAGTGATGCCACCATGTTGTTTTTATGTGGTGTGGACATTTGTGTGTGTGTGGGGGGGGGCAGTTTTCACATTTATTTATTTATTACATTTATATCCCAGCTCTTTTCCTCCAAGGAACCCAAGGCGGCATACATAATCCTCCTCCTCTCCATTTTATCCTCACAACCTCAGCCCTGTGAGGTAGGTTGGGCTGAGAGTCTGTGACTGGCCCAAAGTCACCCAGTGGGTTTCCATGGCCAAGTGGGGACTTGAACCTGGATCTCCTGACTCCCAGTCCAACACCTTAGCCACTATACCACACTGATGCTCTGTTTTCCCTAACTTTTTAATTTCCCCTAGTAGGCTTATATTTCACCTAAATACTCCCATAGCTAGAAAACATGAAGTGGAATTAATACTTGAGAACTTACCATGAAAAAAAGGTGCAACACAGTTTGTGTGTTGGGTATTAAAAAGGAGTCTAAGACATATTCACAGTTAAGAAAATTGAAGTAAAGGGGGGGTGTTTCTAGATGAAGCTTTTATTGTGCAATCCCTCTGCCTCCTTCATGGAATTTTCCCTCCCGTATTTCCCCACCATTTCTTCCCTCTTTTTTCTTTACACAGAAAACTCTTTAAGGTAAAGATAGATCAGCTGCACAATGACTTTTCTTTGGTAGTGCTAAGAGCCATCCGACTGGAAATACTCTGTGAAGCTCAAAATATTAGCACCATTCAGACAACATTGACGGCTTTGTGGTTAGCTTAACCATGCATCTCTGTGGTTAGCACTAACCACATGTAGAACGCTCACACATGACACCATTAACCCTTTTGTGATCCCGTTTTCCTTAACCACACGCTAACCACAAAGCAGTTAGATGAGCACCTGAATCCTCTGAATACTTTGCCCTGTATCCCAGCAATGCACTAAGAGACCCAGCAGTTGAGCCTGCCATTTTACTTACGTATCTAGTGTAAGCAGCCATTACCTGTATAAATGGACTTACGAAGCTAGCTATTCCTCTGCTCTGTGCCTTAAAATCCAATAACTGTGCTGTATTAATGATCGCTTGTACTTTCAGCAGCCAGGACTTATGCCTATTTATTATGTCCTGTCTGAAGGCTTGGCAGCATCGTCTGGCTCCCGTGGTCATTTTAATAGAGTTGGCTGCTCTGTCTTATGTCGTCGGCCATCTTGAGAAGTCCCCGGAGGACTGCGGCTCCCGTGGCCATTTTTAGAGAGTTGGCCACTTCCCTTTAGCCCTGTTACCAAGTGTTTTGGCGACATGAGTGCTTCCACTCATACCCCATGGAAGTGCCAGGGAGGAGTAAAAAAAGGAGTAGCTTCTGGATGTGCCCCCTTAAAGAACATTTACCACACAAAAAATGGGGCCAATTTAGCAAAATGGAGGCTGCAGTGAGCGTTTAACCAAAGCAGCAGTCTACAGCAGCGATCGAACCCACAGGCTAGAGCGGCCAAGGCAATTTTGGCTGCTCTGTACTGGAAGCTCTATGATTTCGGCCCATTAACCAGAGATGTGTGTCAGACGACACTTTAAACTAAAGTTAATGCCACTAACCATGCTGCATAACATGGTTAGTGAGGCTGACCACAATGTGGTTAGCGGTGGCACCTGGTTAAGAAAAACGCATCTCAGACTACACCGTTAACCCTGCTTTTGTTGTTTATTCGTTCAGTCGTTTCTGACTCTTCGTGACTTCATGGACCAGCTCACGCCAGAGCTTTCTGTCGACCGTTGCCACCCCTAGCTCCCCCAAGGTCAAGTCTGTCACCTCCAGAATATCATCCATCCATCTTGCCCTTGGTCGGCCCCTCTTCCTTTTGCCTTCCACTTTCCCTAGCATCAGCCTCTTCTCCAGGGTATCCTGTCTTCTCATTATGTGGCCAAAGTACTTCAGTTTTGCCTTTAATACCATTCCCTCAAGTGAGCAGTCTGGCTTTATTTCCTGGAGTATGGACTGGCTTGATCTTCTTGCAGTCCAAGGCACTCTCAGAATTTTCCTCCAACACCACAGTTCAAAAGCATCTATCTTCCTTCGCTCAGCCTTCCTTATGGTCCAGCTCTCGCAGCCATAGGTTACTAGGGGAATACCATTGCTTTAACTATGCGGACCTTTGTTGTCAGTGTGGTGTCTCTGCTCTTAACTATTTTATCAAGATTTGTCATTGCTCTCCTCCCAAGAAGTAAAGGTCTTCTGATTTCCTGGCTGCAGTCAGAGTCTGCAGTAATCTTTGTGCCCAGAAATACAAAGTCTGTCACTGCCTCCACGTTTTCTCTCTCTATTTGCCAGTTATCAATCAAGCTGGTTACCATAATCTTGGTTTTTTTGAGGTTTAACTGCAACCCAGCTTTTGCACTTTCTTCTTTCACCTTTGTCATAAGGCTCCTCAGCTCCTCCTCGCTTTCAGCCATCAATGTGGTGTCATCTGCATATCTGAGATTGTTAATGTTTCTTCCTGCGATTTTAACTCCAGCCTTGGATTCGTCAAGCCCAGCACGTCGCATGATGTGTTCTGCATACAAGTTGAATAGGTAAGGTGAGAGTATACAACCCTGCCATACTCCTTTCCCAATCTTAAACCAGTCTGTTGTTCCGTGGTCTGTTCTTACCATTGCTACTTGTTCGTTATACAGATTCCTCAGGAGGCAGACAAGATGACTTGGTATCCCCATATCACCAAGAACTTGCCACAGTTTGTTATGATCCACAATTAACGGTGTCTGAATGGGGCCTTTGTAAGTTAGGGCCCTTCTCAGAGAGCTGTCTTCTGAGTTCTGATGCACTTATTCAGTATATCTGACCTCTCTAAACTGCAGGCATTCTGAACTGAGCTTACCCCCTTTCCTATCTGTATGCCCATGCTGCCAGTTTATCGAATATCATATTTGTATTGCTGAAAATCTTCTCCTTATTCTCTAATTGGTATTGAAGAATAGACTTGGGAGCAGAAAATATTCTGTTATGGATGCACCATTAATTTTCAATTTTACTATTTATTTATTTATTTAGGGTTGGATCCAGATTTACGTTGGATCAACTCTGCTGATGAAAGTGGTCTTCCTTGCCCCCTCCTTCCCATGGGAGCCCTTCCAGTCCCCCTGAAAATGCAGCCCACAGCCAGTAGATCCTGCTGAATGGGGTGACCTGTGGTGTGTGTGACTGTGTTTGGGAAGTGGATCCTCTAAAATCAGTTGGAATGATCTTACATGAGTGGAGCTCTTCCTCTTGTGGAAGGAAGATTCTGGATCTAAACCTTCAATGGATTTTTAAACCAGCTTTCAGGATAAAATATCATCCCAAGATAGGAGGATTTGATTCACAGGCATAAATATTGTCTGCGCTTCTCTAAAATCCAGGGATATCAGCACAGTCAAACTCCACCATAAACAGAATTCCTACAACATTATTTCGAAATTAGCAGAGAAAGTCTGATTTAGACTTGGCTTTCTTTATTTGCTCTTCTGCAGCCGTCATAGAATAATTGTGTTTTAGATGGCAGTTTCCTCTGGAGAATGTGTATTTTAACCCGACTTCGCAAATTCCGAAATCTATTCACACCAATCTCCTTTATCTTTTGCATTTATGCAAGATCTATTCACAACTCTGGGAAGCTCTGAAGCACTCCAATTCCTCTTGTGGAGCCAGAATCTTTACTCTAAACAGCATACCCTACTTTCTCTGAACGTTATACTCTAGGAAGAAATGCCACCCAGATTAGCCAAAAAATTTGGGGATTTTGTTTTGCATTTGCTGTTGTTTCTCCTCTCCTTGGCACATGGGGCACAGTTTACTTCCTTAGATCATTTGGCATATTTTACTAAATTTACTCTCTTGTATCGTACATCTGGTTTGGCTGACTTTGGTTTTCCTACTCTCTGTTATTGGCATACTATAATTTGATGTGATTACAGGCTGCATCCCTCTGTTATATGGGCTAATCTGTTACAGATGTCATGGGCAGTATGGATCCTGACACTGTAAAAACCCTCACAACCCTTATAGTTCTATGGTTCTGTTAAAAAAAAACACCAACCCCCTATATCAGCCTTTCTCAAGATGTTGCTCGTCAGAGATGCTGGACCACAACTCCCAGCTGGACGACAACTGCCCAGTTAGTATAGGTTTCAAAAACCTTCAGTTTAAAAGAAGAGTTAAGGTGCTTATGTATTCACTCCCCCCACCAAAGTATATAAATTGTAAACTAAAGTGCCTACCTGTACACCATTTGCACACGTTCTACAATGTGAGGAAGGACCCCCTTAGAGCCAGGCACTTCAGCCTGGTCTGCTTTCTGAAAAGCTTCAGTGGCCACTTCCTTGACTGACACAGTTCTCCAAAAGGTGGCTGTTCCAGAGAGGCCCACTAGCCGTTCTCTCTCTGCAGCAAATGCCACATCTGACAGGGCTTCTCCAGAGCATGTGTTGGAGGAGGAGGAGGCAGCAACAGCAGGCTCTCCTGGTGGAGTAGCTCAATTCGCTGCTCCTCATCTAACAAGGTGGAAGCTTCACCATGCCTCATGGGAGGGCCGGCCCTGGTGGGCTGCAATTACTAGGATTGTCCACGGACCCCACCAACCCATTTTGGAGGCCGATTTAGAGCTTGCAAATTGGACTTGATCCACCTTCGACCCGATTTGGGCCCAATCCAGAACAGGTCCAACCCATTTCAGATCTGAATCTGAGTCAAGATTCAGACATGCAAATTATTCAGATGTACGTTTTCCCAGGTGTGCGCTGAGCAGCTACCGCTGCTTGCGCCCCCCCGGACATGCCCAATGAACACGTGAGCCGCCTGCTGAGCAAGTCCCTTGCGCCTTACTCGTGTTCCCACAGTCGTCTGCCTCCTCAAGGGAGTCGCTATTTTCTTTTAAGATGGTGACTCGTGTTTTTCCGTAAAACAAATCCTGTGCAATTTCGATCTACCTAACCTGTTTTGGACCAACCTGGACCCACTTTGGATCCAAACTAATTGGTCTGAATTGCTCCACTTTAGCTCAGAATTTGGATCCAGATCCGAAGCAGGGCACAGCCCTAATAAGTATCCCATATCTGTTACCATCTCCAAGCCAAATATCTCATTGGCAGGATAAACTATCTTGATTTTATGATGAATACAACTTCCAAGCCTTTTAATGATAGGCAAGCTGACTTAATTTTACAGCTGCTCCCATTGGTGCATAGTACCTGTTAGATGAAAAAAAGAAATGTTTTCAGTGTAAAGGAAAACTCTATATGTTGGCAATCTGAGTTAGGAGTGTTGAAAAGATTCAAAAGCAGTGATGGGTTAAATGTGGCAAGTAACATTTTTTCATTTGCTGCATAGTTTTTCCAAGAACGGGTTTTACAAAAATAGGCAGCCATTACTATTTGTTACAGACACATATGGACTCAGGCCTGGCCCCTTCTGAATGCAACTTATTATTATTGTCTCTTTTCTCTCTCATGGTGTCTTTTCTACACGGACATTTGCTGCATAGTTTTTCCAAGAACGGGTTTTACAAAAATAGGCAGCCATTACTATTTGTTACAGACACATATGGACTCAGGCCTGGCCCCTTCTGAATGCAACTTATGATTATTGTCTCTTTTCTCTCTCATGGTGTCTTTTCTACACGGACATTACGGGTTTTGCCAAGTCATGCTGTCTTTTACTTGTTCAGGAATTTCTTGACATTTGAACATGCTTTTAAGTATGACTACTTTCTGGATGTTGGTGTGGATGTATGTTGGTAGGCCCAATTTCTGAAGGTTTTCTGTATAGTTTTTTTTATGCCAGTGACTGACGAGATTAATGGGATAATTGTGGCCTTATGTGACTAACGGGATAATTGTTACCTATTATTATTATTATTATTATTATTATTATTATTATCATCATCATCATCATCATCATCATCATCATTTCTATACCACCCCATAGCTAAAGTTCTCTGGGCAGTTTACAAAAGATTAAAACATTAAACTTTAAAAATTGATATACAAGGCAGTCAAACTCCCAAATATCAGATTGTATATGGCAATAAATTGAAGCATCTTCCATGTTCCTGACAAAGTGAACTCAAAATTCAAGGAAGGAGTCAGACTGAGACAAAAACTGTAGTTGAACCCATATGTTTATCAACAGCTCAACCCAGATTTACTGGGGCCTTACCTAGGAAACCAGAGCAAGTACATGTCTTTCGTTCACTTAATCCAAAGACCATCTGTTGTGGCAGCTGACAGTGTTAGAGAAGGCCCTTCCATATTTTTCTGAAATGGTAAGCTATGAAGTAAAGAGCAATAATTTTTCACTGTTTTCCTTATTCTCACTTAAAACACACACACACACACACACACACACACACACACACACACACACCCTTTTATCAGAGTAACGCTCACAATTAATTTAAGTTCTGATTGATATGGGGGCTAAATTATATACCCAGTACCAGAGACTGTATACATGTCAATAAAACTCCTCAAAATGCATTCCTGGAGAACTTGGATCCACCAGCATATACAGAAAGGAGAAAAAGAAAGATGCCAGTGGTGAGGCATTTAGATAGGAGAGAAGGGAGTCATGAAGGCAGGGGAGGTGTGACGGTGGGGCACATCGTGTTGCAAGTCCTACTTGTGTTGCCTAATCCCGTAAGTTATTCTTCATAAAACAAGTAATATGTCCTAATAAACAACTTTTACAGTGGGACTCAGACAACATTCGATGTATATAGGTCCCACTGAAATAAATTTGAGAATTCAGCCATGTCTAATTTAAATCCAATTAATGGGATCTAAGTTTGACAAACTTGATCTGGATCCAACTGCCTCTATTCCTGAAAAATCATAAGAGGATGAATAATTGTTTTTATTGCTTATTTTGCAACATTTCTGAATGCCAACTGCTAAGATATCAGGTAAATAAACATAAATACAAAGCATTGGACGCACACTAACTTCAGTCCCATTGATCTCAATGGGTCTAAGTATGACTAAGCTTGGACCCAACCCATTAAATATAATAATTTACTAAATGGAGGGAGCAATCCAATGTTCAGCAGACAGCATCTTGGAGAACATAGGATTGTTCGGTTTCTGGGCTCTGAGGTCAGAAACCGTGTTCCCTCCTCCCCCTTCCCCTCATTGCCAGCGAGTTCCTTGCTATGTCTTTGCACTCAGAAACAGAGTGAGGAAATGGAAAAGTGGGCAGAGAGGAGAGAAGACTGTGGCTGTGGCCATACAACTTTTCTTATGCCCCCCCCCCGGCCTCCTTCCCTCCCCCTTCTGATTGCTGCTGCTAGATGGTCAAAATTGCCCATCTAGCAAAAATATTGAGTGGCTGCAAAAGCGAAGGTGAAGATCGCCTTCACGCTCCAGCTACCCTCTGCCCAAGTTGGAAGCTGCCAACTATCCTCCTAGGATTGCAACCTAAATAATTAAGGGTGCAATCCTATATACATTTTCCTGGCAGTAAATCCCGCAGAACTCCATAGGATTTAATTGCCTTTAGACATGCCCTTTCAATAGTATAAATATTTATATTTATATAAGCATAACCATTTGCTAAATAATAATAAATATGCTTCATTTCTAAGTCCCTGTAAAACCATAAATAAAACCAAGTGCAATTTAAATTATTTACATATTGCCCCAATATTAATAAAATGCATTATTGAATAAATATTTAATATTTTAATCAGAAAAACCATTCTAGATTTATGCAAAATATATTTCATATTTGAAATGCTCATCAATTAAAGTCTTCCTTTGAAAATAAAATATCATTATTAAAGTCTGTATTTGAAATAGTTTAATGTAATATTTTATATTTTTATTTGAGTTACTAGAAAATATGTATTTTGCTTAGAAAAATGCAACTTCTGTGCTTTTTCTGATGGTGTTACGTGAACTCAGCAAACCAAGGGAGAACAAAAAAATGTATGGGAGAACAAAAAAACGTTGTTTGTAGATGAAGTGAATACCTCTGGGGAGAGAACTCAGAGCATTGGACCTGCTGATTCATTCGCAAGCATTGTCATGGTATCCAAGCAGGCCAAATAGTAGAGAGTCTCAGGTTAGGCATCTGCTCTTATAGATGACTGATGTAATATGTAGGTTAAATCAGATCCACATGAACCACTAAGAGCGTCATCAGGCAAGCGTTTTATAGCACATTCATTCCTGGCCACTTACGGATCATAGAATCATAGAAAAGCAGAGTTGGAAGGGGCCTACAAGGCCATCGAGTCCAACCCCCTGCTCAGTGCAGGAATCCACCCTAAAGCATCCCTGACAGATGGTTGTCCAGCTGCCTCTTGAATGCCTCTAGTGTGGGAGAGCCCACAACCTCCCTAGGTAACTGATTCCATTGTCGTACTGCTCTAACAGTCAGGAAGTTTTTCCTGATGTCCAGCTGGAATCTGGCTTCCTTTAACTTGAGCCCGTTATTCCGTGTCCTGCACTCTGGGAGGATCGAGAAGAGATCCTGGCCCTCCTCTGTGTGACAACCTTTTAAGTACTTGAAGAGTGCTATCATGTCTCCCCTCAATCTTCTCTTCTCCAGGCTAAACATGCCCAGTTCTTTCAGTCTCTCTTCATAGGGCTTTGTTTCCAGACCCCTGATCATCCTGGTTGCCCTCCTCTGAACACGCTCCAACTTGTCTGCATCCTTCTTGAATTGTGGAGCCCAGAACTGGATGCAATACTCTAGATGAGGCCTAACCAGGGCCGAATAGAGAGGAACCAGGGGGGATCTACACTACTGCTTTAAAGAGCTTTAAAGTGCTTTATAACAGTTTTGACAACTGTTGGGGCCCAGGATACACTGCATATACAGGTTTCAAAACGTTTTCAAAGCGCTTTAAAGTGCTTTAAAAGCAATAGTGTAGATCCCCCCCAGTACCTCATGTGATTTGGAAGCTATACTTCTATTAATGCAGCCCAAAATAGCATTTGCCTTTCTTGCAGCAATATCACACTGTTGGCTCATATTCAGCTTGCAATTTACAACAATTCCAAGATCCTTTTCATTTGTAGTATTGCTGAGCCAAGTATCTCCCATCTTGTAACTGTGCATTTGGTTTCTATTTCCTAAATGTAGAACTTGGCATTTATCCCTATTAAATTTCATTCTGTTGTTTTCAGCCCAGCACTCCAGCCTATCAAGATCACTTTGAAGTTTGTTTCTGTCTTCCAGGGTATTAGCTATCCCACCCAATTTTGTGTCATCTGCAAATTTGATAAGCATTCCCTGCACCTCCTCATACAAATCATTAATCAAAATGTTGAAGAGCACTGGGCCCAGGACTGAGCCCTGCGGCACGCCAGTCGTTGCATCTCCCCAGTTTGAGAAGGTTCCATTGATAAGTACTCTTTGAGTCCGATTCTGTAGCCAACTGTGAATCCACCTAATAGTTGTTCCATTTAGCCTGCTTTTAGCTAGTTTGTTAATCAGAATATCATGGGGCACTTTGTCGAAAGCTTTGCTGAAGTCAAGATATATGACGTCCACAGCATTCCCACAGTCCACAAGGGAGGTTACCCGATCAAAAAATGAGATCAAATTAGTCTGACAGGATTTGTTCCTGACAAATCCATGTTGGCTTCTAGTAATCACTGCATTGATTTCAAGGTGTTTACAGGTTGACTTCTTTATAATCTGCTCCAGAATTTTCCCAGGGTCGGATGTCAGACTGACTGGTCTGTAGTTCCCAGGTTCCTCCATTTTGCCCTTTTTGAAGATAGGGACAACGTTAGCCCTCCTCCAATCGTCCGGCACCTCACCCGTCTTCCATGATTTTGCAAAGATAATAGACAAAGGTTCTGAGAGTTCTTCGGCAAGCTCCTTCATTACTCTAGGATGCAGTTCATCGGGCCCTGGAGATTTGAACTCATTCAAGGAAATTAGGTTTTCTTTGACCATTTGTTTATCAATCTCAAACTGCAATCCTGCCCCCTCAACTTCTGCTTCACTTTTTCCAGGGGGGGGTCATAGACCCGCTTTTGGGAGAAGACCGAGGCAAAGTAGGAATTGAGCACTTCAGCCTTTTCTTTGTCATCTGTTATCAATTTGCCATCCTCATTAAGCAGTTGAACCACCATTTCTTTCCTCTGTCTTTTACTACTCACGTATCTGAAGAAAGCCTTTTTATTGCTTTTAGCATCCCTCACTAATCTCAGCTCATTCACAGCTTTAGCCTTCCTGACGCCATTTCGGCGTCAGGATGTTTGTGGGTCATTTTGTTGATGCCATCCACCTCCCGTGCATCTCCCACTTCTTTGGGTCCTTTTCCCATAAAAAAATAAGAGCCAGAAAATCCATCTTTTTTGGTGGGACAGAAGCACAATTCAAAGCGATGGGAGGGAAACGCTACCCCCACCCCACCCCCGTCTGAAGAAGCTCTAAGAAAGTATGCTGGAAGATACTAGTGTATCAAATGTATATATTTACATTTCTTCCCAGCTCTAATGGGCGAGAATATCCCCAATCAAGATGCCCAGTGGTAAAATCTACAATCACAGAAGTTAAAATCCCTACCAAATCAGCAAATGCTAAGATGGAAACGAAGATGGTGGCGGCTAATCCTGATGCAGAGGGAGGACGAGGGGTTTCCAGCGGCCATTGGCTCACCGGGCCTGCCCCATGCTCTCTGCCCAGGCAGACAGAGACCAATCAGGGGTTGCCATCCGCCTGGGAACGTCCCCGCCGTGACTCTGGAGTGAGGATAGATGGTGGATGCGCTGTACTCGCAGCTTCGCAGGAAAGCGAAGTGGCTGCTGCAGTGCATCGTATAACTGAAGCAGCAGCACCTCGCAGTCACTACAGGGCTTTCAGCCCATCTAGGCAGCCCCTAAATAGACAAATAGTTTCACTTGGTATAAGGCAGTTTCCTACATACCTACTTGGTGGCTCCAATATCAGAGCAGTGAACCTGCTCTGGGTTTCACTTAGAACCAGTTATAACTCTAAAAGAGCTGTCTTAGGCCTAATCTACACCAAGCAGGATATTGCACTATGAAAGCAGTATATAAAAGGCAGGAGCCACATTACTGCTTTATAGCAGTATTGAAGTGTACTGGCAACTGTTGGGGCTCATGATAGCCTATTTCTTCGATTCTAAGATACACTTTTTTCCCCATATAAAAATGGGGTGTGTTTTAAAAATGGGGCGTGTTTTAGAATCGCGGGTCTGTCTTAGGGTTTTTGTTGTTGTTGTTGGTACTGAAATTAGTGTGCGTCTTACAATCGATGGCGTCTTACAATCGAAGAAATACGGTACATACCATATACCACTTTCATAGTGCTATATCCTGCTTGGTGTGGCTCCTGCCTTTTATATACTGCTTTCATACCGCTTTCATAGTGCAATATCCTACTCGGTATAGACATCCCCTTATAAAGGAGCTTCACATCTTGGATTGCTGCTTTAAAGTTCCTAAGAGTTTTTTTTAGAACTGATATCGGAGTCACCAGCCTCCACTGATTTCATCCTCTGCCTGACTATGGATTTCTGAAGAAAAATAAGGTTAGACGCTTTAATCAAACAACCAATACCTATGACTTTATATATTTCATTGTTCAGGTGACTCTAGTGCATATAAGAAATTTTGTTGGTGTACCGTCCTTCTGTTTGGAGGTGGAACTTTCTGTCAAAGAGCCCTGGTCTTCTACCCGGCACTTGGTATTTCTATGGGCCAGCGTGTGAAACCAGCATCCTCCCATACACATAGAGGCCTAAATGATGCTAGTGAGTCTCCAACCAGCGTTCCCTATCCTTCCTACTGCAGGGCCTAGTTACTCTCTTTATCCCCTTCCTCCATCTCCTATCCTCCCTCACGGACTCTAAATAAAGCCCCCCAGTTATGAATCTCTGCTCCCCCCCCCCGCCCATGGCTGTGCTTTCCCTTTCCTTCATGTTCCACTCCTGTCAAAGGAGGGGCTGAAGTCAGAAATGCTGCTTTTATTTATTTATTTGATAAGGAAATGTCTGGAGTGTTTTGTTTTTAAATCTTTTATGTGGCCTCAGGGGTATCAGTAATGGAAGAACTGGCAGGAGACAGCGCACACTAATCGCCCTGGCGATCCCACACCGCCTCTTTTTGAGAGACTTTTCTGACAGGAGACTTGGGCCTTTGGGATGGGAGCACAGTAGTGCTGATAAATATTTATCACGCCTGCCACTGTTAATCCAGATACCTTTTAAATAGAGGGCCCTTAAGTTAAATAAAACTGGGAGAAGGCATGTATATAAAAATGGCAGGCAACAAATGCTCCCCCTCTGCTCAGTTTTCATATGTTTGAATCTATATCTACACACACACGCACACAGGGTGGTGGTGGGGAGAGCAGCTACCCTATTCCTTCGATTCTAAGACACATTTTCCCCCCATATAAACATCTTTAAAAATGGGGTGCATCTTAGAATTGCCGGTGTGTCTTAGGGTTTTTTTTTTCCTGTTGGTGGTACTGAAATTAGTGTGCATCTTACAATCGATGGCGTCTTACAATCGAAGAAATATGGTATATCACCTCAGGTGTTTACCCATTAGATTCATACTTCTAAAGTAAGCGGGCTAAAGTCAGCCTCCTGTTCATAAGCCCCCCCCTCTTTCCAATCCGATTATCTAAGCTTCATTGTTTCCCGACTTTGTATTCCAGTATTTTGCATGCAGCTCAGTTCCTTCCCCACCTTCTTGTCAATATTTCCATTGACTGAGACTGCGATCTGATGAGGAGCCAATCTATTACTCGCTTCCTTCCTGCTCTACTCACCCAGCATCCTTTTCCCGAGACCAAACTTCACTCTCACACGTCACGCTGCAGCAGATGTTCACGCTAGTTTTTATTTTGATAGAGCATACGACAACATTTTGGCTTAGATCAAAGCCTTGGACTGAGTCTCAAGAAAAATATAATTCTGTTAGTCGTGCCTTTTTGTTTTGGAAGGCTTGGGGCCAGATCTTGTTGCAGGCAAACTCTACATGGAAATTCTGAAGGTGCTAAAGAGCAAAGGATTCTGTTGGGGAACATCCTACACTGTATACCCTCAACGTGGCTTCACCTTCAGGGCTTCCTCAAAAGGGTTTCTGGGAAACACACTTTTGTGAGGAGTGTTGGAGCCTGGGGATTTCGAATTGGGAATTCCTAATATCCAAACACCGAGGGTCCTTTGGGGAAAGCTCTGACAATTGAAGTGGTAGAAAAGCAATGTAAGATT
The DNA here is from genome assembly GCF_023053635.1 of Elgaria multicarinata webbii. Lineage (NCBI taxonomy): Eukaryota > Metazoa > Chordata > Lepidosauria > Squamata > Anguidae > Elgaria > Elgaria multicarinata. Next base: position 27,491,528 of record NC_086171.1, on the reverse strand, counting down.
GTTCAAGAGAGAGATCTCTCATTCAAGAATCTTTTAAATTGCAAATCCAAGTCATTCTCAGGGCCACTTTTATATTTTTACCCATTCAAATGGGCTATGCCATTATGTTAACCACGAAAAAATATTTTTTTGGGTAAAAATGTAATAGAATGCTTTCTTCTGAACTCATGCTCTAGTTGTCCCTCTTTTTTCTCTGTGCACTCCATGGTGTGCACTATCTTCTTTTTCTACACCAGCACAGTCCCTCTGAATCCCCCCCCTCTCTGTCCTAATCTACACTAAGCAGGATATTGCACTATGAAAGCGGTATGAAAGCAGTATATAAAAAGGCAGGAGCCACACTACTGCTTTATAGCGGTATTGAAGTGACTGACAACTGTTGGGGTCCATTGACATATACTGCTCTCATACCGCTTTCATAGTGCAATATCCTGCTTGGTGTAGATGAGGCCTCTGTTAACCCTTCCTCCTTTTGCTGCTCCATTCCATAGTAGCCACTTTTCCCCATCTCTTATGTACCCTCTTTTGCTGCATCCCCAAAAGTCTTCTGCAGCCCCATTTCTCAGCTGTCCCTGACCCATAACATTGCTGATTCCTAACACTTTCTCTTCTCCCTCTGTATCAGCCCAAGTTGCTCTGCACCCTTCTCTGCTCCCTTGATATTTATCTTTTCTCCATAGTTTCTGAACCACCTTTCTCAATAGGGATAGGTGAATCAATCTATTTCTAGTCTGTGTCAATTTCATTTGTATTCAATCATAAATCTCTTCCTTTCAGTTTCTGCATCAGTCTTCAAATTTAAACACACACAAACATACGGTCCTTCATGTTAATTTCTGTACGCACTTTCCCCTACAACTTATATTTTGTATGCAATTTACCCCAGTGCATGCATTTTTGTTTACAATTTTCCTAACATATGGATTTCTGTATGCAACTTCCCTTAATTTTTTTAGCTGAGAACTGCATAACAAAATTTGGTTTGCTTAAAAACGTAGACCAAACGAATTCTCCACTATTCCTATTTCTCAATTTCTCCTTTCCCTCCTTCAGTCTCCCCCCCCAACTGTTTTTGTGCCTCCACCACACTCTTCTTCACTGTGTTTACTAGTAATAGCACAAAAGGTTTTCACTCTCCCAGCAATTCACACCAGTGAAGGAGTTTCAGATATAATTGGGCCATGGATTATGACTGGCTGGCTGCGACCGGCTGAAAAAAACAGCCAACTGCCCACATGCCTCTGAAGCCAAGGAGAGGAGAAGTAACACCATCTTGATAGGCTGGAGTGCTGGGCTGAAAACAACAGAATGAAATTTAATAGGGATAAATGCCAAGTTCTACATTTAGGGAATAGAAACCAAATGCACAGTTACAAGATGGGGGACACTTGGCTCAGCAATACTACAAACGAGAAAGATCTTGGAATTGTTGTAGATCGCAAGCTGAATATGAGCCAACAGTGCAATATGGCTGCAAGAAAGGCAAATGCTATTTTGGGCTGCATTAATAGAAGTATAGCTTCCAAATCACATGAGGTACTGGTTCCTCTCTATTCGGCCCTGGTTAGGCCTCATCTAGAGTATTGTGTCCAGTTCTGGGCTCCACAATTCAAGAAGGATGCAGACAAGCTGGAGCGTGTTCAGAAGAGGGCAACCAGGATGATCAGAGGTCTAGAAACAAAGCCCTATGAAGAGAGACTGAAAGAACTGGGCATGTTTAGCCTGGAGAAGAGAAGATTGAGGGGAGACATGATAGCACTCTTCAAATACTTAAAAGGTTGTCACACAGAGGAGGGCCAGGATCTCTTCTCGATCCTCCCAGAGTGCAGGACACGGAATGACGGGCTCAAGTTAAAGGAAGCCAGATTCCGGCTGGACATCAGGAAAAACTTCCTGACTGTTAGAGCAGTGCGACGGTGGAATCAGTTACCTAGGGAGGTTGTGGGCTCTCCCACACTAGAGGCATTCAAGAGGCAGCTGGACAAGCATCTGTCAGGGATGCTTTAGGGTGGATTCCTGCATTGAGCAGGGGGTTGGACTCGATGGCCTTGTAGGCCCCTTCCAACTCTGCTATTCTATGATTCTATGATCTTTCTCCCTCCCCCATCTCTTGTTTTGATGGGTGGCACTCAGATGTTCCCACCCAGATTATCTGGGAGCGAGTTGCCCCCTGGATCTTATGTTTTGTAGGCCTGCACCGCTTTGTTTTACAAAGATACTACTGGATTCTTTCTTCTATGGCTCTGTATTTTTTTTAATTGTGAAATAAAAATAATAAGAACCAGAAGTAGCATATCTTTGTAAACAGGATATATATTTTGAGAGGAGAAATCTGACCTGTGATGGAAAAGCAGAGAATGGGTCTTTCTCCCATTTCATTTATAAGATTTCTATATTGCCCAATAGCCAAAGCTCTTTGAACGGTTTACAAAGAATAAAACCTTAAAAATACAATACAGTAGTAAATATTAAAAATATTTACATACTACTTACACACACACACAGAGTTTTAATAATCAACAGTAAGAATCCCAAGACCCATTAAAAATCCCATCATATGCTGCTAAATGCCTCGGAGAATAGAAAGATGGTCTTAACACGGTGCTAAAAAGATGACAATGTTGGCACCAGGCAGACCTCACTGAGAAGGGTGTTTCATAATCCAGGGGCCACCACTAAGAAGGTCTCTCCTTTGTTGCTATCCTCCAAACCTCCGCTGGAGGTGACACTCGGAGAAGAGCTTCAGATGATCATAACGTACAAGTAGGTTAATACAGGGAGTGGCACTCTGTCCGTTATGTTAATCTCACTGAGATTAATATGAACAGGTGAATAGAGAATTATGCTTCGATCTTGGATATTAAGGTTCAAGTTCCATCTCTGATAGAAGAAGGGGAGGGAACAGCAAGCACTTTAATCCATTTAACAGAAATTTAACGTCTAGGTTGGGTAGAATCCTCTTGTGCCAGGAGTCAGCTAACCATGGGGAAAGAACCCCATTGTGCTTCTTCATATATAACTTTTAAGGCCTGTTGCTGTTCTTCAAATCACTCTGATTGCTCCACTGTATCTGCCAGATTATTCCTTACTCTGTCTTTCCCACCCACTTTGTTCATCTGGCTGCCATCCCGTTTACCTGGACTGCTAACCTGATTTGAACTTTTGCCTGCACACTATAGCTCATCCTGTCACCTGACGTCTTCTGCCATTGCTGAAGGCTTAGTACATCCAGGCTTAAGCACACCTTGGCTGTCACGTGATCCTGCAGTCTCCCTGCAATTCCATAGTTTAAAGGAACTGGAATGGATCTGCCCCAATAGGTTCTAGTAACTTAACATCTTAATAGATGTTAAGTAAGTAAATAAGGGAAATCCTGCCAACAGCAAATGAAGGGATGGCTGGTTTTATCCATGGGCAGAACTACACCAAGCAGGATAAGACACTTAAAAGCTGTATATGGAGTGTGTCCTGGGCCCCAACAGTTGTCACTACTGTTATAAACCATTTTAAAACAGTAGTGTAAATCCTGCCCATGAAACAATGAAACTTCAATGCAGTGAAAATGGTCAATCAAAGAAGCTTATTCCAGAGAAGCTGCCTCCCTTCTCTATCGGTTTCATTTCACAAATGAGCTCTATTCCAAAACAGACCTTACTGCTTTTGGTACAAAAAATGTCTAAAACTGGCAGTGAAGTATGCAGATGTCCTACCTTCTTCTCTCATGTGGTTACATCTATGCCAAGAACCCACATTCTGCATCGCTTCCATATTTCATGCAATATCATGCTATGACTATTATGCCATTACCTGGTCAGTTTAGTAGTGGTTGGATTTTAACACTGCCGTGAGTTTACCACCAGGGGGAAACCTGATCAAACGCTCTTTAGTGGGTCCCACTTCCTATTCAGCACAGGAGTGCAATTCCCTGACCCTGTACTTTAAAAATACCAATTCACACCACCATATCCTGCTGGAATGTGCCTCCGTCCAACATTCAGTAAGCAATAAGGCTCTCAAAGCTGAAAATAATGTTTCGTCTCATCTTTTATGAGGGGGGAAATCATACTACTTTGCAAACATTTTTTTTCTTCTGGAGGCCACACACATTCCCAGTGGGTGTCTGTTTGCTGTATTCCTATCAGCTTAGAGAATAGCCTGTAACCTCTGAGCCTGCCTGTCTGGTTATAAATTCCAGTCTGTTCCTCCAAGCTGAATATAGAGAGCAGCTGGCCGAAGCTAAGTGAATAACACTGTCTCACAAAACAATGGGGCCAGGCCCAACATGTTGCACAGGCATCTATTTCGAGTTCAGATATTTAAAGACCAAGGCAGCGTGACAGTCACGTTTACAGGGCCAAGCAGTTACAGGCAGACTGCAGACTGGGCTTCAGACACAAGCAGATTAACACCTTCAGCCTTGTAAACGTCAATGCAGAAACAGAGTTTGTATGCATCTTTGCAAAGACTAGCCGACTCAAGGTTTGGCAGGTGCTTCTTCATGTTTTACAGCATGAATTGCCCAGAAATGTTTTTGTTGGCCAAGGAATCTTTCATAACGATAATTTTAGCTTTCTTTCTTTCATTCTTTCTTTCTCACAAAGGAAATCTTAAAACGTAACTACCTTGAATTTATTTCTCTGTCTATATTTGTATTCCATCCTTCCTCCAAGGAATGTAGGACAATGTGCATGCATTCCTTCTTATTTCATGCTCACATCAGCCTGATGCAGAAACAACGACCAGCATCCAAGATCACACAGCAAACTTGATTGCTGAGGGGGCATATGAACCTGTCTCTCCCTGGACCGAGTCCAACACTTTCCCTCACCACTACATCACACTGGTTTTGAAAGACTCAGAAACCAAAAGAAAATAATCAGTTTGTTATATTTAAAGAACCCAACCACTATTTTTTAAATAGGGTGTGGTTATTGTTGGAATCTTCAAATTACACATGAGACTTGGTCAGGATCTACACTACTGCTTTAAAACGATTTATAACAGTAGTGACAACTGTTGGGGGGCCCAGGACTCACTCCATATCCAGTTTTCAAACTGTTTTCAAAGTGCCATATCTAGCTTGGTGTAGATCTGGCCCTGCAGCAAGGAACTTTTCCTGCAAAAGTGGGCCACTTCCTAGCTACCTTCTTCTCTTTCTCCTTCCCCACTTCCTCTTCCTCCTTTGGTAAGTTTCATGGGAAGCATCATCCCCAGAAGCAAACTAAAGACACTTTTAAAGGACACATAGAAATAAGGGGAGGAGGCCTGCAGCTAACTGCATCCAGGTAAACTGGATTATGCAATCATTCAGCTGTTCTTCCTCCATATGGACTACCCCAATATATAGGGTGACCATATGAAAAGGAGGACAGGGCTCCTGTATCTTTAACAGTTGTATAGACAAGGTAATTCCAGCAGGTGTCATTTGTATATATGGAGAACCTGGTGAAATTCCCTCTTCATCACAACAGTTAAAGGTGCAGGAGCTATACTAGAGTGACCAGATTTTAAAAAGGGCAGGGCACCAGCAGCTTTAACTGTTGTGATGAAGAGGAAATTTCACCAGGTTCCCCATATATACAAATGACACCTGCTGAAATTCCTTTTTCAGTACAACTGTTAAAGATACAGGAGCCCTGTCCTCCTTTTCATATGGTCACCCTACCAATATATGAATACCCCACAGGGAGGAAACTGTGAACCAGAGGATGTAGATACACTTTTGCAGCAATGCCTAAAAGCACAACTGAAAAAATCTTTGTAACCCTGGATATACTGTGTATAGTCTCCAGGTGACTGGAAGCACAGACAAGATAGCCCTGTTCAGAAGACACCTTAAACCACGGCTTTAACCATGTTGAATAAGGCTTTTTGCTTTATTCACTCTGGTTAAAGCCATGGTTTAAGGTGTCTTCTGAACAGAGCCGTTGACTCCTTGGAAGGAGCTTGCCAGGAGAAAGGATCCTGTGAATTGGCCTTCAGATAACAATATCAACATGTACACATTGAACCTCAGCTGACACAAAACACTGGCATGGATGGAAGACCAGGTCCAAAATTGGTCTAGCGAAGCAGCCCCAGCTTGGCTCATCTCCTGCAAACGCTTTGCTCTAGTTGGATCATTAGCATGTTCACGTAAAGATGCTTGGAAGTCACTTTTGAATCTGCATACCGCCCCGCCCCCCATGCACACAAATTAATACTCAAAGTCATAACATGTGGCACTTAATGCACCAGCCTTGTGGTAGAATCAGCCTGCTCATACTGTCTGTATTTCATTCTGTTCTGTTTCCCTGACTATCTGGGGAGAACATATCAAAAGGCTTAATTCTCTCCCTTCACTTAAAAAAACTAACTCTATGCATGTTTAATCGGAAGCAAATTAGAATCATAGAATCATAGAATAGCAGAGTTGGAAGGGGCCTACAAGGCCATCGAGTCCAACCCCCTGCTCAATGCAGGAATCCACCCCAAAGCTTCCCCAACAGATGGCTGTCCAGCTGCCCCTCGAAGGCCTCCAGTGTGGGAGAGCCCACAACCTCCCCAGGTAACTGATTCCATTGTCATACTGTTCTAATAGTCAGGAAGTTTTTCCTGATGTCCAGCTGGAATCTGGCTTCCTTTAACTTGAGCTCGTTATTCCTTTAACTTGAGCTGCACTCTGGGAGGATCGAGAAGAGATCCTGGCCCTCCTCTGTGTGACAACCTTTTAAGTATTTGAAGAGTGCTATCATTACAACAGGTTGGATCTAGTTCTAGTCCATAATTAGAGTAGACCCACTGAAAACAAAGGGATTTAAGTGAGCCACAACTAAATTTAGTTCCATTGTTTTCAATATGTCTACTCTAAGTACGGCTAAATTGGGATCCAGCTCACTGACTTCATTAGGATATACTTTCAAGTATTTCTCGTTATAACCTCTGTGGAACTTACATATGAGTAACTTGATGCATGATTGCAACTAATATATTCCGAATCATTGAATAATATATTGCTTTGGACTGAGCCCTTTTGTATTTGTCAACCAGATCTTACGCATGCCTGCGAGAATCATTGGACTTTTCTGAATGAGCTGACAGTCCTCTCCTATACCAACTGCTCTCCTGATCTGTTTATAATCTAATTATTACCCCCTTCCTCAATGATCCTGGCTCTGTCTCCCACTGAGAAGATTTCAGTGGGCGTGAATCCTCCAGTCTAAACCTATCGCCCTTCTGTCCCGGTCTCCTATTCTGTTTTGTTACTTTGGTTACTCTGCTGGAGCCATGAATGACTCCAACTTGAATTAGAGCTAATAAAAGTCACAGTGTCTAGACACTGCTCTGCACTAAGGCCAGAAGCTACAGATCCATCCCCAGACACAGTCTTCATCTCTCACAGAGTACAGGACAGCAGTTATTGCTCTCCAAGGTTCCTTCCATGGTCAACGAGAAGCCAGTTCACTGTGTCCCAGGGAATGTACCCGAATCTGTTCCCAACAAGAAAGTATCATCCAGCAGGAATATAAACCACTTCCTCTTTTCTCATGTAAATACCAGGGAAGACAAACCGATGCACTATGTAACAAAGATGGTGATGGGATGTTTTGACATTCCCACAACTTCTTCATAGGTAACATTCATTCAATTAGATGGCTTTTGATCTGCTCTTTTCATGAGTCAAGCTGTTTGTCTTTGCCCAACAGATGCATGCACAGGTCTCCCAGCCTCGCCTTGCAAGGCAAAGAGACGAAACTCTGAATTATGCACAGTGTGCACTGGCTCGGAGCTAAATTGGCTCCCACCTGCTACACGTCCCGGGGAAGCATTTGGTGTTGCTTGCTTATAAATAGCATACACCTCATGCAAGTGCTAAATTAAATTAGACTTAAAATATTCACACAGCCTACACCTGGTTAACTGCTAATGGCAACTAACGGTTGCAACATGAGTAAATGCTCCCCCCTCTGCACATAACTGTTTGTGCCAAACTTCGCAAACGTGGCAATTATTTGTGCCGAATCTAATATTTAAGGCTGTACTTTTGCAGTCAAATGTCTCTTTCTCTTGAGTCTAGTTCAGTCTAGAACTTAAAACCCTCCACCCTCCCATGGACATAACCACATGGAGGAACAACGAGTATGACTGTACTGATCCATGTGAATTCAGTGGCTCAATTTTGTTTATTTCTTTGGACATGTATATTTCATCTTTCAACTACAAGAGATTCTCAAGTAGCTTACTTCTTACTTATAATAAAAATGCAGAAAAACTGAGCTAAAATGCAGAGCAATGCTATTTTACATGCCACACTTGTGCAAATCATTGTCGGCTCTGACTTAAATATGGCTTTGTTCATGGTGATCTTCTGAGTAGAAGGTTTTAGAGCATTTGGAGAGTGTCTAGTTTAATGCTCTCTACGCTAACTAGTAGTGGCGCTCTGAAGTTTCAAACAGAAGTTTTTCCTTGCTCTCCCTGGAGATGCCAGGGACTGAACCTGAAACCTTTTTCATGCAAACTGTTCTACCACAAAGCTACAACCCTTCCCCATTTGAACCACCTCAGTTTCTGTTGTGCCACAAATGACACCACATTTGGCTTACAAAAGACAAGAATCCAGTAATACTTATCCATATAATGTTAGAATCAAAGAATAGTAGAGTTGGAAGGGGCCTATAAGGCCATTGAGTCCAACCCCCTGCTCAATGCAGGAATCTACCTTAAAGCATCCCTGGCAGAGCAACAGAAGCACAACAGAGATTTCAGCCTATGAAAGGTTAACTAAGCTGGATTGATAATGACAGATCTACAATTGTTGACTGCCTTCCATGTTTTCTATTCCAATATCTAAAGGCCTTACAATACAATCATATAGTAAGAGGCCCCACTGAGTTCAATAGTAAAAGCTTGGACATACCAGGCAATAAAGCAGATCCACACGGGCACAGGACAACAGGTGGGTTTTTCACTTCTTGTGCCCAGTCTCTAACCCAATCAAGCATCCAAGGAATAGTCCTGAATGATTATACAGAGCCCTAAAGTGGGAAAACTCCATGCCAAAGCACTGCCACTCCTGGTAAACACATTAACATTTGTTAAGTTTTTGGAGACCTGCAACTAACATATGCACATGGACTTCTTCCTTTGCACTCTGTTCTTTTGCACTCACCGCTCATGGCATGCCCACTGTTACCCTAGATACCACTCGACCTTTATTTGTTCTTAGGGGAAAACCCCTTTCCTAAACCTTGGCCTTAAAAAGGAATTCCTTCCAGTAAAAGTTCTGTTTGTGTTACCACAACAGTTTGTGCTACCCCTTTGAGAGAGTTCATCTCCCATAAGGCCTGATCAAACGGCACTTCAGGCTCTCTGGTTGGCAAAACTGTGGTTCTCTGGGGTTAGCACTAGCCACAAGCTGTGCTGTTACACACAACACTTTCACCCATGGTTAGAGTCACTAACTCTGCTGCAGACGGTCCAACTGTGGTTAGTGAGTGAGCAGGGTTTAGAAAAACGTATCACGCAAGGCGCCTTAAACACTGCTGCTTAACCAAAAGCCTTAACCAGCAGGGTTTAAGGTGTCTTCTGAACAGGCTCATAGTTAGCTTCCCCACCTGCTATAATGTTAAATTGTGCTTTATCTGTGATCTTTTTAAAAGTGAGATTACTGGGGGAAGACATGGGAGACATCCTGGAGGTTGATGGCATCATGTAAAGGACCTGCAAACTTCTGTGAGTGGCCAATCATGAGCGTGCAATAAATCGCTCATGTAGAGAAACTCTTGTGTATCTTAATTCTTCTGTCCATCCCAAAACCTCTCCATAGGCTTAATTAAACAGCTGCCAATACAATCTCAGGTATATTATGTTTTCTATTTCTGTAATAAACTGGTTGCCAATTGTTTCCCAGGCTCAGTTCAAGGTCTTGGTGTTACCTTTTAAAGCTCTAAACAGTTTAGAGCCTGGCTCTTTCAGGAACTACCTTTCTTGGTATGAATCTGCTCAGTTATTAAGATCAACAGGAGAGGCCCTATTGAAGATATCCTCATTTGCTGAGGCATTTGTTCGGCACATGGGAAAGAACATTCCCTGTGTTGCTCCCAAACTCTGGAACACACTCTCTGTGGAATTGCAACTGATCCCCAAGTATAGATGGCTTGAGGTCTTTCATCTATCAACCTGGGACTTATTCCTGATCAAATTTGTGGAAGGTTGCAGGAGCTCTGGGAAGCCAGTAAATACTGTAATTTATTATTATTATTATTATTATTATTATTATTATTATTATTATTATTAATTTATATAGCACCATCAATGTACATTGTATTTTTGTATTTTTGTTGTAGTTTTTTTTTTATTATACTGCTGCATAAATTTGATAGCATGTATTAACACATCACTACATACTAATAATATTCCCTTGGTAGCAGATCTTCCATAAAAACAACCAAGTATGAAAGATCCTTCAGATGCCAAACAAAATTAATACTAACAGAATATGTCTGGTTCTTGGGGCTTTTGAGATAATCTTTCATAACTCTCGAATATAAATATTCCAAATTCTGGATTTATAATATTACTCCCTCCCTGAGGAAAAAAGTATACATACCTGAATCACCTTGGCTACACTTGTCACTACTAATTAGAAAAAAAAGTCTACGGGTTTATATCTAAGCCCACTTAATGCGTAGAAACTATTCAAATGTTATCACTTAAGCTGGAAACCTGAAGAATGTTTAACTTGTTCACAGATTGCTTAAAACTGCAGATTAATATCCAAGTCTGGCCTACTTTTTTGCAGACACGTGACAATTTGTGTAAATATGCTTTCAGCTCCATTTGAGTTTTGCATTAGGGCCTATTCAAATGACCATCTGGGTGGGTAGTAGCTGCCGGGAAAGACTTCATGTGGCTGATTGTATGCATCTGATGCCAGATACCATTGTAAGCAATCACTTTTCAACTATCTGGTTCACCATAAGTTGGGAGTCAAAATTTGAACATTTCCTCATGCTTTTCCAATGGACTGCATAGTTGTGTGAACAGGCTCTCAACGTGGGCTAGAGGTGTTCCCAATGAACTTTGGTGGTACTATACAAAGGCTGAGTACTGACTCTATTTCCCCTAACATAAGAAGAACCATTCTACTAGTCCTGGCTATATGTTATGTCCAGTATCAGAGGTAGCAAGCCTATGTACACCACTTGCTGGTGAACTTTGGTGGGAGGGTGCTGATGCACCATGTCCTGCTTGTGGGTCCATGTTCGGCAGCTGGTTGGCCACTGTGTGAACGGAGTGCTGGACTAGATGGGCCTTTGGTCTGATCTAGCAGGGCTCTTCTTATGTTCTTATGCTGGATCAGACCAAGGGTCCATTTAGTCCAGCGCTCTGTTCACATAGTGGCCAACCAGCTGTCGACCAGGGACCCACAAGCAGGATGTGGTGCAACAGCGCCCTCCCACCCATGTTCCTTAGCAACTGGTGTATATAGGCTTACTGCCTCTGATGAGGCAGCACCTACTGTCATGCAGTTTCATTATTATAACATGTTACCAGCTCTGAGTTCCTAAGAAAAAGCCCATTCAAACTGTGACCGGCACATGAGGGTAATAAGAAGGAAGGGACTTGTGTTTGAAAATTGGAACCTCAATTGGAAGGCTAGACAATGAATTTCTAGCCTCCCAATTGAATTACAAGATGGGGGATATTGGCTCAGCAATACTACAAACGAGAAGGATCTTGGAATTGTTGTAAATTGCAAGCTGAATATGAGCCAACAGTGCGATATGGCTGCAAGAAAGGCAAATGCTATTTTGGGCTGCATTAATAGAAATATAGCTTCCAAATCACGTGAGGTACTGGGGGGGGGGATCTACACTATCGCTTTTAAAGTGCTTTAAAGCGCTTTGAAAATGTTTTGAAACCTGTATATGCAGTGTGTCCTGGGCCCCAACAGTTGTCAAAACTGTTATAAAGCGCTTTAAAGCAGTAGTGTAGACCCCCCCACTCCGGTTCCTCTCTATTCGGCCCTAGATAGGCCTCATCTAGAGTATTGCGTCCAGTTCTGGGCTCCACAATTCAAGAAGGATGCAGACAAGCTGGAGCGTGTTCAGAGGAGGGCAACCAGGATGATCAGGGGTCTGGAAACAAAGCCCTATGAAGAGAGACTGAAAGAACTGGGCATGTTTCGCCTGGAGAAGAGAAGATTGAGGGGAGACATGATAGCACTCTTCAAACCCTTAAAAGGTTGTCACACAGAGGAGGGCCAGGATCTCTTCTCGATCCTCCCAGAGTGCAGGACGGAATAATGGGCTCATGTTAAAGGAAGCCAGATTCCAGCTGGACATCAGGAAAAACGTCCTGACTGTTAGAGCAGAATGAAACTGGAATCAGTTGCCTGGTGAGGTTGTGGCCTCTTCCACACTAGAGGCCTTCAAGAGGCAGCTGGACAACCATCTGTCAGGGATGCTTTAGGGTGGATTCCTGCATTGAGCAGGGGGTTGGACTCGATGGCCTTGTAGGCCCCTTCCAACTCTGCTATTCTATGATTCTACAATGAATTACAAAAGAAAAAAAGGGGGAAAGAATAGAGAATAATACTTACAACATTCCTAAAATAAACGACTTTCCAGAATTTAAGCTGGTCTCTGGAGCTTGCTGAATGTAACTTCCCACCCAGTTTTATATAGTGTTCTTGCAACTCCAAAGAAGGTTTTTCAGAAGTTTGGAGTGTTCAAGTTTACACCTTAAGAGCAGCAAGAAGTAGTGAAAATTCAATATTGAATAGGCACACAAAAATATTATAAGTGTTGCATATTTTCCCAAAGCTCAGTATGAGGAGAACCGAGAACCATGACCAGGTATTCTGGGACAACCACACTTATTGCCAGACCTGCTTCTTGCTTCCTCTTTTCATGTTCTTATCCAATGAGGACCCAAAATGTCAGCAGCATTCATTTAGTTTCTTCTTTTTATTTCCCAGTAGGATTATTTCAAAACTGACATTTGGCTATAACATATGAGAACATAGACCTTGATGATGCCAACAATTCTTTCAGTTTTAAAAAATGTACTTTAAAAACACATATCCCTATTACTTTACTATTTGTTCATGTGAAGACTGCAGGATTAGGGATTGCGCTTCATTTTCTCAGCATGCTGCTGTCCATCAAAAAGAATATGGCTATTTGCACCGTTAGAAGCAGAACCAAAAGAACTCTGGTTCTGCACAACATTTCTACACAAACATTGGTTTAGTAATCATTTCCTCTCCTCAGGAAACCCTGGAAGCTGTAATTTTTTGAGGTGGGGTGGGGGAAATAGGGATTTAAGCTCAGTCACCAAATTACAACGCCTAGGATTCTTTGGGGCAACCCATGATAATTAAAACCCAGATAGAAGTCTGTAGTGTACACGACGAACCCATATCCCGGTATGAGTTCACTGAAGACGTTCTTTAGAACAATGCTGTGTACCGGACTGCAAAAAAATAAAATTAAAAAAAAATGGGGAAAGGAGAGTCCAACCACCTGGCTGGACACAATGCATGGCTGAATGTATTTAGATTAGTAGGTGACAACTTGACTTCCAAAGGCCTTTATTGGAGCCAGCATATCTCAGCTATCTCTCGAGTAGGCTCTACTGGGCACGGTAATGTAGCCTGACCACCAATATCCATGGGGTGGATATACACTGTGGCAGACAGAAATCACACAGTTTACACAGGAGCCCCGTTGCCAAGGCAACCGGGATAGCTGAGAAGCAGTGCTGAAGCCTTATGGCCTGGGCCCCATTCACAATGGGCTGCAGAAAAAGGAGCAAGCTGCTTGAGCCTATAAAATGCTTTGGGAAGCACAACTGCTCCTGGCTCTCCTCTTGTGGCCATGCAGCTCTGCCCTCCTGCAGTCTGAGATTTAAAAGCCCAATCTGGCCCAGTCTATAGAACCACAAAATGGGGGAAGGGCCCCTGGGGATAGATAAATAATGGACTCCAAACTCTCCTCAGGCCCCTTTTTATCTACTATTCAGTTTACTGAGAGGAGGTGTTGAAAAGACTCTGTTCTTATTCAGATGTCTGCTTTTGTCTTGATGCTCTAATTTAGGGCGGGCCCAGTTAAACACTTGAACGCCCAGCTAGGCCTCTGTATTGCCTGGGATGAGATGAGTTTACATTCAAAAAGAAAAAGTTCCCTTCGTCTTAAAGTCCTCTAAACTTTTCCCCATACCTGGTAGCTCTGCATTTTTAAAATTTATGTATACCAGCTATTAGGCTGACTCATATTGATTCTCTTCCCCCGACTTTACCCTTAAGAAAGCCCAGTAACATCTGCAATTGTTCTCTTTGGAATATTTTGTATTATAATTTTATTTCAATATGAACTTTTTAACTTATTTTTTATAATTTTAAAAGTTATGTGTGTGTGTTTTTTAAAAAAATCTAGACCATATTCTAATATTTTGTAACATGCAATTGGACTCCAGATCTCATTTATTGTTTGTATTCTACTAGCAGCTCTTCTGAAGATTAAGAACCAGTATTAAGTGCTAAGCTATTTCATTTCTCTTGGCTATTATAGGCTACCTCACTTTAAAATCGGGCATGTCTGAAGAACAGAGAGTTGGTTCTACAAGGCAACCATCATTGCTAACAGTGAAAAGTCATCAGGATCAGTGGGAAAAAGACATCTTAGATCTCATAGGTCATGAATGAATAGTTTTCATGAAAAGAAGGAAGGAAAGAAAAATGTCAAAATATCTGGCAGAATTTCTTAGAACTCTATGTGCATTGGGGAGTTAAAGATAGATTCCTCCCCTTGCATTACCTTCCTCTCTACACACCATGTTTTGTTTTTCTTTTTGTTCCCTCATGAAAGTGGGGAAATATTTGGTGATTTTCAGGGATGGGCAAATTTTAAGAATGTTAGGTGCAATTTTGTGAGATTGCTGCATGTTAGAAGGAAGCCTTCATAGGGTATCCTGTGCCATGCTGGGCTGCTGCTAGCAGGGTGGGAGGTGTGACAAAGGTGATTTTCTGCCCTACTTTGCATTCCCTACCACCCTAGTTGGGCCTCTCAGCCCATCTAGAGGCGTTGCACTGCCACAGGATAGAGTGGATCCCAGCCTCTCCCCTCCTCTCCCTGCCCACCTGAACACCCCATTTTTTACCTCTATGAAGTCCTCTGAGATAGCTTTCTGTGGCTATTCTGAATGGGCAGGGGGAGGGATTGGTTCCGAGAGTTCCCATTCTGAAGTCGTAGGAGTGTCTGTGGCTTCGGGATCAGGAATCAGAACAATCCTACATCCCTGGGATGCTCTCCCAAGGACCAAAGGATTGCTTTCTTAATGTCTTGCCTTTAAATACGAGACAACCAAGGGCTTTACTTCCCCACATTTTTAAAGCAACAACTATAACAACAACAACACAACTAAAAAAAAGCTGTGTTTTGGGGACAGAAGACAAACGCATGTCTAGACGGGGCGATATCCTGGGGATCGTCTACATGTCGCACAGGAGATCCTGGGAGCAGGGAGGGAAGATCCCTCCCTTTCCCTGGGATATGGCCGTACCCTTTAATCCCATTTTCCCCACGGTCCCGGGATGATCCCGAGACCATGGGAAGTGTGGCCAGGCATCCCGTGATGTCCTGGGCACAGGGCATGGGGCCCTTCAGGAGCTCCATGCCCAGTGGGGATGGGGTGGGGGGAGCGTGAGGTGTTTTTTTTAAAAAAATACTCACTTTTTAGTTTGAGCGCTTGAGCACTCATCTTCGATAAAAAAAATATCCAAAATCATGGGCGCAACGTCCTCCCGGGATGTCGCATGCCACGTGTAGACTGAGGGGGGAGGATCTCACGATCATCATATCTTGAGATCCTCCCCCTCCACCCCCCTCATCTAGACATGCTCATAATGGCATAGCATCTGTCTCAGGGGTATCTGTCTTAGGAACACAGCTAAACTCCTGTTAAAAATGAGTAAGGAGTGGAAAAACCCCATGTCACATAGCATGTAAAAGTAAAAAAAAAAAAATCTTAAAATTTACCCACTTTTCAAAGATTTATCCAGTTTTCAGGGCATGTTTTCACCCCAACACTGGCATGAATACTTTGGCCTTGGACTAATATGTGTAAATTATAATTGTAAACTTTTCAGTATGTCATCTTAATGATGAAGAACTTAACACATGTCAGTGCCCTGAGGGGAAGGAGTGGGAGAGGAAGGCGTGGGAAATGGAGATTTTTGATATATGTCCTGTATCATCAACTGTTTAAATGGGGAGGAGGAATCTTTTAGTGACAAATCTAAAAACAACAACAAAAACTTTCAATAAACAAATAACAACATCAACAAAAACAACAAAATTAAACAGCTCTCAAACCTTCAATAGCTACTATTCTCCCCCCCCCCCACAGAGACTTTTAAAAAAGTATTGGGAATTTCAAGGTTTACCAAGCAGTTACTCAAACATTTTGCTCATATTCTTCAGAAATTGCAATTGTGTTATGTAATTCAGAATATATGTTAATGAATTGAGTGGTAATCATATTTTCAGTATTTTGTTGATTGTCTCACCTGCCACATTTAAATACTGAATCTCTTAGCCAGTTCCACCATATTTGGATGAAATTCCCTTTGTTATGACTAAAGCAACTATTTCCATAGAGGTTATATATTTTATGGCTTTTCCAAGGAGTCAAATGCCATTGGGTGGCTGTTTTAAGGCAGTTTCCCCTTATTGCCCAAGGCCATTTCTACACCTGTCTTTCGCCCCTGGATCGTTCCTGTGCATCCAAATGACCCACAGGGGATCCCAGCAGCAGGCAGGGATGATCCCTCCATTTTCTTGGGGTAACTCTTAGGTGTAGAGAGGGCCCAAGAAATGCTGATATATTTACCTCATAAGATACAAGGTTAAGTTATTTAAACATCTCATAAATTTTTTTGTCATCTCCAAAACTGCCAGAGTTATGAGCAGGATGTTTAGTGAGCAGCAGTCTCTTTAAACTGCCTTTGGGGCCCTGATTTTACTATATGTGCATGGAACAAGCAATACGTGTTGCTGAATGTAATTCCAAACTGTTTAGTCTCACTGAACATGTTCTGTGCAATCCGGTCTGACTAACCCTCTAAACAGGGTAATGGGAATTAATTAAGATACCTAATTATGCTAGATATAGCTGGTAAAGATTTCTTTCCTGTATTATCTGACTATTCTATATGGTCCCAACCCTGTCAGTCCATCAGTTGTGGTCAGTGCCATAACAATTGCATTTGTACAGAATTATATAGTACATAGTTGGCAGTCATATCACAGCTACAACTATTTTTGCTACTTCTATTTGTTGGGCTTGCTTAAAAGTTTGAAAGAGATTAGCCTCTCTCCTTGCTTCTGGAGTTAATTTAGATTTAGGCTGGGTAGTATAATATTGATAATAAAATGTCAAATGCTAAAGTAAATAATCTCTGTAGTTACGGGTTATGATGTAATGTAGTTAATGAATTATACTGATTCATTCTCGTTGTTACAGGAAAGTGACAAGAGAAAAGCAAGAACACTGTAACCAGTTACATCTTCTGGCTGTAGAACTTGATAATTTAGTCAACAAAGAAGTGTGTCTTGCATACAGGCATTGATGGTGATACAGGTACAGGAGACTTTTTGAAGATGAGTAAAAACTTTACCGCAAAGGCAGAAAATGACATCAGAATATTCTGCAATCAAGTTTATTCTGGAATCACATATAGTATTCAGCAATACTTCTTACTTGTTACATCCATATACTTTATCTGGTCAAATGTGAGCCCCTGCAGGGATATACAAAAGCTGTCACACCCTACGTGCCCCCACATTAATTTGTAAATTGATCTTCCATTACTCTTCTGTGAAATATTTTTTAATAGCCAATCATCCATACATTATGAGTTCATTTATTTCACATGGGATCTTGAACTATTAAGGTTAGACATAACAAGAGATGCAGGGAATGTAAAAAGATAGGGTGACCATATGAAAAGGAGGACAGGGCTCTTATATTTTTTAAAAAATAGCATAGAAAAGGGAATTTCAGCAGGTGTCAGTCGTATGCATGCAGCACCTGGTGACATTCTTTCTTCATAACAACAGATAAAGCTGCAGTAGCCCTGCCCTTTTGATACAAAAGAGTGCAGGGCTCCCGCAGCTTTAATTGTTGTGATGATGAGGGAATTTCACCAGGTTCTCCATTTATACGAATGACACCTGCTGAAATTCCCTTTTCTATAGAACTGCTAAATATACAGGAGCCCTGTCCTCCTTTTCATATGGTCACCCTGTAAAAAATGTTTCTTTATTTCAGCTGATAAAACATTACCAGCAATAGTTCTATGTAAAAAAGATGCACCCCCCCCAAAAAAAAAGTGGGGGAAGAGATGTAGAGCAAAGGTTTTCTGTTTTTCATGAGATATTTCCAAAAGGCATAGATAAGTAGGGTCATTTTTAAGGCCGCATCTAATACTGTATTCATTTTAGTCGCTCTTCATGGTGACTTAAGTCAGTGACAGGTGCTTTACATGCAAACAGTTCAGATTCAACCACTGACATCTGCAGTTAGTCACAAGAAAGACTCCGGAGTTCCTAGAGACATGCTACCAGTCAGTGTAGACAATACTGAGCCAATAGTCTGACTTAGTAGGAGGCAGGAATGGATGCAAGGAAGAGCGATTTAGGACTGGGAGGTGTCTTCATGGTGCTGGTGCTTTCCCTCCCCTGGGGTGGCATCAGGTAATCCTGATGCTGAGGAGGGAGCACAGGGTTTCTGGGTGGCCATCCGGGGACTGGAACCACCCATGCCCTCTTCCTGGTGGAAGGCGACGAATCACAGGTCACCTTCCACCAGGCACCACCTGGCCACACCTCCACTGTGACTCTGTAGAGAGGCTTTGGGGCTATCTTGACACCCATCTTGTACATCCTTGCCTCGCTCCGGAGAAAAAAGTCGGGATAAGCCCCCAACTTTTTTTCTCCGCAGCTTCAACAGTAAGTCCCCGGTTGAGTGCACGATTTCAGCATCATCAGATAATCAACTCCAAGCCACCCTGCACCCACCCCAGGGTTTTCCAAGTGTTTAGACAGCCCCCTGGTCTACAGATTATGCAGAATAAGGTGGTAGACCGAGATGTTAAAATTCTAGACTATACGACTTCTAAACGCAGGTGAGTATTTAAAATATTCCCCATATTTAAAACAGACACACACAACTCCCTGCGCATAGTACACCACTAAATCATGGAAGGGGCTATTCTAAACCTCTCAGATGTGCTAGTTTACTACCTGTAAGGAGTTTTGTTTTTATTTTTACATGGACCTTCAAAAATATCTTCTTCCTGCCCCAGTCTGAAATAGGACAGCCCAGATTTCTTCCATCTTCCACCATGAGAATTTACCTTATGAAGGGTACAGTCTATTTAGTTTAGGGAAAGGGAGGATGCGGTCCAAACTAGAAGTAACTGGGACAACCATGATTGCTGTTTCCTGTCTGTCCCATTCATATATAAAATGGGTTTAATTTGGGTCTACACTTGTATCTAAAAAACCATGAAATTAGATCTGCGCCCCCATGGATGGGTGTATTAGATTATTTGTCTCAAACAGCAGCCCCATGCTGCTGTAATAGTTCATGCCACTGGGAATAATTGATTAGGAATTTCTATGCAAAAGACGCATTTCAGTGAATAGGCCTTTCCCCACAAGACTGCTGATACGCCCATGGATACCTGCAATTCTTGTTAAAGGGTTTTGTGCAGAGGATCCCAGTGGATAGATAAAGATCCCAAGAGATATAAGGTCAGGAGGGGAAAACAATAATGCTTATTTCTTTTCTTTGACTCTACAACAAGATCTGGCTGGTGGAAAAGGCATTTTAATTACACCTCTAGCAAACTGAGTGTTGTTTTATGGAGTTTTGAAGCTGCTATGCAGTTTGTTCAGGTGACAAGCAAATGTCTAAGCAGACATATGGTGAGGTGAAGATTCAGTCTGTGTGGGTTGGAGATAACGCTGCCAACTCACCTTCTGCCACTGCTGGGCAATTAAGGCAATTCAGCACCTCAGTGTTTTTTTTTTCTGGATGTCTACAAGTGAAGAGAATGAAAATACTTGTAGGTGTGCGTTAACTGCTACTGTGGAACTCTGCACCTGAAAATTGTGCCATAAAACAAAGTCTTGAGAAACCTGCAGACATTAGTTAATCCTGAGGTGCTGTGAGACAAGTTGGCACCTTTTTCTTTTGCACTCTGAAATGCTAATCTGTTTGAAACATAAGAAATGGTCCTATATATCAGGGCAGATTGTTTGACCACCTAACCCATTGTTGTCTACTCAAACTTGCAGCGGCTTTCCAGGCCTGTTACCTAAACCTCTGTGAAGAATCCAGGGATTGAACTTGAGAACTTCCCCATGCAAAACATGCACTCTGTCAATGCGCTATTGAGCTTTTCTACAAGAGGCATTTATTATGCGTTCATCATTCCTTACTCATGGTTGTTTACAGGTTCATTAGATGACATCGTGACCCTCCAGGTTTGCTTTTTAAGAGCAGTTTCCTGTTTGTTTGGGTTTTTTTTTAAGAACGGGGGAAATGGAGTGTTAATTCTGAAAGCAAAAGAAAGGTATTTTACTACTTGTGTAACTGTGTTATTCTGCTATAGCTCAGAGCCACCTAGAGGTTATGTTGCAGAAAATCAGGAAAGTAAAGCTCTTTGTGTAGAGCTCAGATCTGAATCCTGCGGACTAACAGACTTGTATAGAAAAGTTCATTGTCCTACCTACATGCTTGGATGACATGCAACTTAACAGAGAGTTCATAGGAAAAGCTACCATAATGTATACTGAACAGAAGAGCAAAAGAACCACCATGCTGGATCAGACCAAAGGCTTATCTAGCCCAGCATTCTATTCCAACAGTGACCAACCGGCTGCCTGTGGTGAGCCCACAAACAGGTCTTGAACGCAAGAGCCTCCCACTCATGTTCCCCAGCAACTGCTATACAGAGACATACTGCTTCTGGTACTGGTGGTAATATATAACCATCATGACTAGTAGCAATTGATAGCCTTATCCTTCAAGTTCACTGCTCACTATTGATTCTATTAGCACAGGGAGCTGACTTTCAACAGACTGAAAATATGGAGGATAAGGGGCTGGAGATAAGAAGCACACAGAGACCCTGTCCAGACAACACACTAAGCCACGATACTTAAGCATTTTGAGGTAAACATTGTGGCTTAGCATGTCATGCGAACCATTCCTAACCATGGTGGCCAAATAACCACAGTTTAAACATGCTCACTAACCATTTGCTGCAAAAGGGTTAGTGGCCTAACCATGGCTTAGCATGTTGTCTGAACAGGCCCAGTGTTGCACCAATAGTCTTGGAATCGAGATGGAATTCTACCCCAAACCACACTGACTTGTGAAGCTGGGTTTGTTTCCCCTCCCTGCTTCTCTTCCAGCACCTGAGTGCTCAATTGATTGAGGAATCTGAAGCTGTTTGCTCTGGAAACACTGTATGACAATGCAACTGGTTGGTCCTGCATAATGCCTGTAGCACACTGCACTCATATTATGTGGGCAGATCTCTTGGTAGAGGCCAACAGATATGTATGGTTGTGTGGAAATTATGGTATGTGGGGTGTCTAACCTACTGATCTGTAGCCTACTTCTAGATGGCTACCTCCACGTTCATTGATGTCAAAACAAAGCACAAACAAGTAGATTTGCAATAAAAGAATATTTTTGTCAATTTCCCAAATGATTCACAGGAAAAACAAAACTAAACCACTTGTAAACCTAGGCTGGCTGCTAACTGCAGCCTCCGAACTCTCCCTAACCATTAACTAAGCTGCTGTAAAGCTGCCAGAGGATGCATAAATTTGAAACATGGCCACTTGAAGAATCCCTGCAGGATAAAAAAGTTGACAAATAACTATTTCATGGCAAAATAAGTGAGAATTTAACGAGTTAATTCAAGGTACTGTACTGAGGATGGATATTTGATATGCAGATATTTAGGACCGAATGGTAGACCATGCAAGATCTGCCGATCAAGATTTAACTGAAGCACTGTTTTCCTTTAACAGCTGAATCTACCCACTAAGCAATTACAATATGTTGTTCTTGTTGTTGCCCCCGCCACCGCTACTTAAAATCCTGATTTGATCCTTCAGACTCCATGTATGTATTCATACAGACTTTGAAGATCCTCATTTGCCTTTCTAGTGGAGGTTGTCATCCAAATGCAGGGGGAAGTGTGGGTGGGGAGGAGAAGAGGAAAACGAGAAAACATCCCGTGATAGATTAGCTCTGGCATTTAGGGCAAGTTTATCACCTTAGGGCATGAATCAGAGAGCAAAAATATTATTTTACTGACAGTGAACCCCTTTTGAAGTGAATTAAAATGGCTACTGTGAAGAAATGCATTCAAGCTCTTTTAGCAGCTACAGCAACTTCGGGAGCAGCTACTGTACAGAGCGTTTGGGGCTTACAGTCGCCCCCGAGGCGCTTCATCGTAATTGGAATGGAGAGATAATATTTGCCCCGCAGAGATGACACAATGAGCCAGTTTTATAGAACCTCAGCGCTTGTCCTTTCACAAACGTGGCTTGAGGAAGCTGTTCCCTGGTGCCTTCTCCCACAGCTGTAATAATAACCTACGCCTGTCCGGTTAGCCCAGATTATAATCCGGCAGCAGCCGTAGAGGATCTCACGAGGAGCTTTACATCATCTTCTAATGTAAACAGTATTGTACGAGAACCTGATGGTCCCTCAGGATTTCCACTGAGCAGTGATTGATGCGAAAAGGGATGGAATTGCCGTGGTTCAGCATCAGTCACAGCTCTCGCTTGGCTCTCAAGCTGACCCTGTTAGCACAGTCTGACTTGAATCATTTGTCTCAGAAGTACCGAGGGATTTTAAAACAGCTGTGGATTCAACCATTTCAAACGGGAACATACTTCTGGTTTGTGGTAAGAATAAACATACATCATATGCTCTTCAGAGCCCAGAGGTTCTTCATTCTTGGCTTGCGTTCAGTCTCTTTTCTCTTGCACTTCTCTCTGTTTCTCCTTTTTCTTGTTTCCATTGCTTTCAACTTACGCCCACCTTTGTCCTCGCACGTCTTCCCCTTGCCTGTTTATATGCTTCCTTTCCCATCTCTTCTGATAGAACTGAGCAGGTGGGTGATAGAATGTGTCTAAAGTCCAGAAATAATTGTGCTGGGGACAAATTTCAAGCTTTCAATGTTTTCCACATGTAAGAAGCTTGTTCTTTTTCAAAACGAAAACAAAACACTTTATCATAATGGTGTTGATTTTAACAGCACTGGGGAGAATTACAAGAAAGATGGGGGGAGAACCCAACGCAATAAACATAAACACCTAACCCAGATACATTCCCAGTAAGACTGGGCTGACCTCGAGTAAGCAGGAAAAACACTCAGAAAGTGTAATTGGATCAGTGTCAATTCTGGATGGGATAAACTTGAGCCAGAACAAAAAATCAAGTAACTTGTACTTTCGAATTGCATCCGTTTGCTTCAGCATGCAGTTGAAGGAGCTCGTGCTAGCTTTTCAATCTCTAGATGGCTTAAGACCACGTTACATTAGAGGCCACGTACTCCCACGTAGTCATGGTGTTGTGCTCTTGGTATCAGTTTGAGATATCTCTTTGGGAAGAGGGAGAGACAGGGCCTTTTCCATGGTGGCCCTCTAGCCCTGGAATGGTCTCCCATTGAAATCGGTCAGGCTCTTTCTCTGTCTTTTCCTTCATTTATCTCAAGGGGCTTTTATCATCTAACACCTTTTAGTTTGACTACTGACAGTTTTTAATGTGTACAATATTTGGGGATGCAATTCTCTACCTGCTTACCTAAGAGTAAGTCTCATTGATCTCAGTGGAAATTTCTTCTCAGTAAACATGCATAGGAACGCACTGTTGATGTTGGTTTTCTTACCACTGGGTATAATATATGTTTTGGCAATCTGTGTTATTTGTATTTTGATATTAGTCATGTTTTATCCTTATGCTCTAACCCACCCTGTGTACAATAGTAGAAAATCAGCATATAAATAAACACATAAATCAATATTAGATCAGCTTCCCATAGGTCAGTGTCATGGCTTACTAGAAAAGTGAAGTCAGCAGGTATGCATAAATCTCTGATGGAGCTTTCAACAGTAGAGTGTGAAGCTTGGCTCACTTACTCAAACCTTCTGGTGCTACTGGATGGACAAGCATTGTGCACCTTATTTGCTTCAGGTTTATACAGATTAATCTGTAGTGGGGCCTGATACACGGAGGAGCAGGGCTATAAAATATTTCACATGCCTCAGTATCAGCGCCAGATTTTTAGAAACCTGCATGCAGTTTTTAAATTTGACCTCTACAGGTCTGAATAGATATATTAGATTCCCACAGGTCTCTTCCACTTTGATATTCCCCAAATGTCCTGCTCTACTGAGATAAAGTTACCTGATTCCCTTCTCCCATTTTCTCATCTTCTCTCTTTATTTCCTCTGCAGTTTCATCCCTAGAGACATCGGCTATGTGGAGCGATAAACTGAGAAACGGAATAATTACCACAGCTTGCGCTGTCTGAAACAACTTTCAGTGTTTGCATTTCCAATGCTGGCACTAAAAGTCAAAAATATAACAGGGTAAACCAAGTTCCCAGCCACATCTGCCCCGAAGCAAATGTTTCTTTGCCACATGAAGGAAACTGATGCTTTTATTTACAGACGTTCTCCAGCCGGTGTTAAATGGAGCCAATCTGGTTCCCATGATACGATTCTAGTGTGTTAAATGACGGGAATGCTCCAGAGTGGCTTTCCCCGTACAGGAAACCTGTGACCTACTGGAGAAGTGCAAATTTGGAGGAACTGACTTGGATTTTTATTTTTCAGCACAAAACAGCGCTTTTTTTTTTAAAAAAAAAATTAAATACCCTGTTTTTCTCTCTCAGGCTAGCCCTCCAGGCTGTGTGGGATGATGTACAGGCTTCTGATCAGAGGGAAAGAAGGGCGGCCGTTTTATGCCAAAACGCAGCTGTGGGTTTAATATCACAAAGAGAGCGAAAGAGAGTTGAGCCGAGCTATTTTCACAGTTCATTCACATAATGAATGTGGATGTCAAGACACCTTCATCTGAAGCCTGAGAGCTTTGGGACAAAACAAAACAGAAAAATGTACTGGAGGTGTCAAATTTCAGGAACGCACAAGCGGAGGTGGCAAAAAGCTGCACAGCAATTGCTTTCTCCTTCATCATCAGGCTGCCTGGATAAAATATGACAGTGCTCCTGTCTTCTTCTCCACCCCCAAAGGAAGAGAGAGTTGAGTGCATGTATCTGACATATGAAAAGCTACATTTTGTACAAGACAAGCTCTTTTGGAAAAGAGCAGATTTTAGCAACTAACTTAGAGCGAATTTGTGATTAGAAAGCCTACTTGATACAGTAATTACACTTCATATATAACTTTTTTTTTTTTAAAAAAAAGTATTCAAGCACGTATCTCATTAATCCTTACAACAACCTTGTACAGTAGGCCAATATTGTCTCCATATCACAGATGGGATTGACAGACAGTGGCAATCTAGGAAATTCACAGCGAAGGTAAGATCTGAACCAGGAACTGCCCATCACAGTCAACACTCTTAGGGCACAACAAGACACGTTGGTGGAAGGAGCACGATCAGATCTCCCATGTGTGTGGATTTTCTAATGCCTAAATGTGGCCACTGGGCTTCCCAATTTGGATCAGAACTCTAGAATGGGAGGGGGAGTTTAGCTTTTCCCCCCACGCTCTTTCCTGTAGCTTAGGACAACTTCAGACAGTATGGAAGTCAATCCCCACCCCCGACTCCCGCATAGTTTGCATCCCTGGTGCTGCTGTTCAGCCGCCAAAGTTTAGTAGCACGGTGGTGGCAGCAAAAAGATTTTTTTCTCCCAGTCAAAATTCATTGACAAACATCTATGGAAACTTTATAAGGACAGATTTAGCTTGAAACTGAATTTCGGCTGCAAACTATTTTTTTAAAAATTGCTGCTGATGTTACACCACCAAATTTTGCCAGCCGCAGGGTGGAGGGGGACAAAAGCGAACCAATACACAAACCGAAACACAGTCATCTTTCGAAAGATGCACTTCTACAAATTTTGTTATGCTGGGGTCTGTCTTGGCACTGTGAGCCATCAAACCCCTGTGTTTGAGCTCCTTCACGTGAAGGAGTGAGCGCGGGGTTTGCAGGTGAGGAGGAGTGGCCGTCCCATGCACTGGGGCACCTACACCTCCTTGTTTCCTCCAGTTTTTGTTTTTATCCTTTAACCTTCTTTTCCCAAGGAGGCGCGGAGGTGGCCATTCGGCTCATGCCATTTGCCCGCGCCTCCTCGCATCCCAGGTTTTTTAAAAAACTTTTTTTTGGCTTCTCCCCATGCCGGAGTAGTGTGGAGGCGGATCAGCAGCCATTCAGCTCACTGGCGTGCCCCCTCCCCCCTGTCCAGGCAAATGGCCACCAATCAGGGTTCACCATCTGCCCAAACACACCTCCAAAGCAGCTCTGGAGCAAGGTGACAGATGGCAGATGCCGTTATCACCTGCAAAAATAATGTGTATATTCAAACAAATGTGCCCGAAAATGCATACAAATCTTCACGTGAACTTTAAAAATAATCTCAAATTGATGTGAAAACACGATGAATGAAACATAAGAGAAATGGAAAGCAATTAAAATTAAGAGCTGGATTATATAAATAAATAAAATTGACAGATTTGTCTATCCTTAACAGCAGGAGAACCATGTCCCCCAGTGATCAGTCTATGAGCATGATCTCTTTGAATAGTACCAGATTGGCTCAGCCATGTCACCTGACTTCACAGGCCAGGAGCAACATGGGGTACAGTGGCAAAGTCCCAGCTGGAATGACCTGCAATTCCCTCCTCTAAGAGCAGCAGAAGAGGGAGCAGGGAACTAGGGCTCCTGGCTTGAACCTCATGGAGCCCCAGAGGCCTCACTTTAGATGCCACATTACAGTCAGTTTTCCATTCCTTCCTCCCCAATTTCAAAACAGATAAGAGGGTTTGTATCTGAAACACAGGGTCTGTTCAGAAGACACCTTAAATCATGGCTTTAACCATGGTGGTTAAGCCAGAAAGCCAGACTGTGTTCAGAAGACACCTTAAACCACAGCTTTAACCATGGTGAATAAGGCTTATTGCTCAATTCACCATGGTTAAAGCCATGGTTTAAGGTGTCTTCTGAATGGGGCCACAGAATATTGTCTTGAGGGTGTACACCAGCTTTCCTTCTGATGGCTCAGTGTAAGAGGGATATGTCACACCTTTCCTGCCTCCCCTCAAAAATGGTTGGGAATGTTGAGCTGTCATTCATCCTTGAAATGTAGAATGTCATCCTAAATATGCACAGCAACGTTCATTTCTTGGTTTTCTAGTAAGATATTGAATTGCATTTTCTTTTGCATTTTCTTTTACATTTTTGAAAAGAGGTGTATATACGGGTGGGTATGAGGGCATATCAACATGCCTGGAATGTAGATTTGAGCCTTGAACAGATGTACCCATTTTCATTCCGATATCTCAGGTTATTATCGCATGGCAATGAAACAAACAAATGGAATGCCAAAATGGGCTTAATGACATTGCCAGACCAACAACCTGGATTGCCATCTAGCATGTTTCTAGAAGTGGGTGCTGTCTCTGAAGGGTTGCTCTTGTGGAACTTCTAATTATAGTAAAGATCCCTGTAGTGGATCACATTGCAAGCTTCAGTGATAGGAATAGAGATTATGCAGCAGAGGTTGGTGGATTGTGCCCAATAACTGCTACAGAGCTGCTGATGGTGGTCGTTTCAAGCCAACTCATACATTGTTGTTGTTGGCTTCATACCAAGAGCTAGCAAAGCAAAAATTTAGTCACTTAAGCAGAGACTTACAGTTTTTCTGTCAGGTCCCCCATGATATATGGCTTTAATGTGTCCTATAACCCACACATTTCTTTGTAGAGAAATATAATTAATTGTGAGCTCCACATGTGTGTGTAAGAAATGTTTGATTTGTTTACTCAAAACATTAACATTTTTAAATTCCCTTTTTGCTTTCAGGCAGAGAGGGCAATGGGGGTTAAGCAAAGCATCTCTGGTTCCTGGAACTTCAAGAAAAGAAAAATAAGGGGCATGGGAAGAAAAGAAAAAAAGAAAAGAAATTCACCCTTCTGGAAA
Organism: Elgaria multicarinata webbii; assembly: GCF_023053635.1. Taxonomy (NCBI): domain Eukaryota; kingdom Metazoa; phylum Chordata; class Lepidosauria; order Squamata; family Anguidae; genus Elgaria; species Elgaria multicarinata. The sequence goes on along the minus strand of NC_086171.1, from coordinate 27,463,283 downwards.
GATCTAAGAAAACAACCACATTATTCAAGCCATGTATATCCCAATCCAAGATCTTACTGGTATGGCATTTTCTATTGGGCAGGTAAACCACCCCAATCTCAGAGCAAGGTACATGGGGGAAGGGGGATAAAATCAGGGGGCTGGATCCAGATTTATGCTGGATATAAGGCTTCATCCCACATACCTGTTTTATCCCCTACAGCGTAAAGCTGTTGTTGTTGTTGTTGTTGTTGTTAGCTAAATCACACCCCGGGCGGCAGCGCTCCTAAGATCCTTTGCATACCAGGAAAGGGTTTAAGGGCGGAAATGTAAAAAATCATTAAAAAAATCAATGGATGACCCAATCCGATTCAAATTGGTATGCTTAAAGCTCTCCTTAATATCTATTACTGTGCCAATTTATCTTTAAAACTTACGCAGATGTAAGCATTTGTTTAATTTGAAGTTTAAACATAGCAAATCCTCCTCTTGCACCCCCAGTGGCCGCTCAGAAAACAACAAATGATTTGCTCCTAAACAGGTAGCAAAATAGGTCAATTCTTTTGGCTTTATAGCACAGTTAAAGCAGGATGCATGGGAGTACTTCACAGTCAAAGCAGATTATAAGCTGGAAAACTTCAGAGTCCTTTGCATGCAATTCACAGTGATTGCACAGTATAACCCTGGTGTGATGAAGCTCCAACTGTGCTGTCAGAAGTGGACTTCCCTGCCCCATGAATAAGCCTGGAAAAAAGCAATAAAACACAATAGGTTGGGATTCTTCCTTCCACTTTGCTGGGCAGTCTTCATCATCAGATTGTCTCCTGTGCTGTGTAGCTTAAGGCAGGCAAAAGATCACTGGGGCCGTTGCACCAAATAAGATGGGTACAACCTGGAGGCTCCTTTTCAGTGGCACATGGTTTAAGGATGTTACCTGAAATAACTGAAAATGTGTTCTACACACACATTTAATGTGGAAAATGTATGTTCGTGGCTTCTCTGGGCAGCATAACTGTGTCATTCCAAATTGTCTACTTGTCTATTAATGACCAGGTTCAGTTGACATAAGTTACCAAGGTTTTGAGGTGTCTGGAGCTGAATGTAACTCTGAATTCACTCAGAGCTGGGGTGGCCCTCCAGATAACACAAAGTTACCATCTCAGGGAATACTAGATCTACACGATATCTGAGATTGTTATGGAGTGCTTTTTCAATAGCTTGCCTCTATCCTCATTCACTCCATGCTGCAAAACAAACAGGCAAACAAACAAATATCCACAACACACACACACACACACACACACACACACACCAGCATGGTGGCGTGGATCACTGCTTTGAAGATGCACTTGCAAGTGATGGTGGTACTTTTTAGTCCCAAATGGTGGCAACAACCTAGGCCTAATCTACACCTGGAGGCCTTCCGGGAGTGGGGAGGGCTGATCACGGGGTTTTGTGCTTCTGGGATTGACCCTCAGGGGCCACATGCCAGCAAGTTTTCCCAGAAGTAAAGGATGGCTGTTCCAGGGCACCATTTTTTAAAGAAACTTTTTTTACAAGCTGAGGCATTTGTGCAACAGCACAGGTGCGATCCTTCGCAAAGGTACATTTTTAAAAAACACACACAAACACCAAACTCAGCGCTGGAAGGCACCGAGAGCCATCACAAACATGGCAAAATACTCTCCCCCTCACCCCTGATACCCACACCGCCTCCGAACCTCGGGATTGTCTTGAGACAGGAGGAAAAAACTGGGACAGAAGGGCCTAATCTACACCTGCCATTTATTCCAGGGTGGACTTGAGGTTGTCCCTGCAGGCCCAAATGATGCACAGCTGATCCTGCGGTGAACAGGGGATGACCACTCAGTTTTCCCAGGATATCTGGAACTGCTTTTGTCTCTGTTTTCTCTCTGGTCTCGGGATAATCTCAAGGTTCACGGATGGCGTGGCTCTCCCTCCTGGGGTCCTCCCTCTTCCCCGCGAGTAGCAGGGCTCAGGAAACGGGCAAGGAGCTGTGCGGGGAGGGTCTGTGGGCATCAGGGGTTAGGGGGAGAGCATTTTTGCCATGTTTGTGATGGCTCTCGGTGCTTTTCAGTGCTGAGTTTGTTTTTGGTTTTTTTTTTAAAAAATTGTACCTTCATGCAGGATCGCAAATGTCTCTGCTTGTAAAAGAAGAAAAGAAAAAGGCAGCCTGGAATGGTCCTCTTTTACTTCCAGGAAAACTTGCTGGTGTTTGGCCCCTGAGGGACGATCCCAGAGTGCAAAACCCTGTGATCACCCCACCCTACTCCCGGAAGGCCTCCAGGTGTAGATTAGGCCAAGCAGTCCCAGATATCCTGGGAGAACTAAGTTGTCATCCCCAGTTCACCCCGGGATCAGCTGTGCATCATTTGGACCCGCAGGGATGACCTTGATTCCACCCCGGGACAAATGGCAGGTGCAGATTAGGCCCTTACCACAGATCTAGACAAAATTCTGCTACAAATCACTGACTGCAAAAGTCCACAGAGTAAATTCACAAGACACAATCCTAATGTGTTCTGCTGGCCAGCTGTCCTTGCTGGAGGGCTTCCAAAAGAAAGGCATGAGGACCACTCAAGGACAGAAAGCCATGTTTAAAATGTTGTTCCATTTCCTATGTTGGGGTCAGGGAGTGGACTGGAGAAGTCAAGAAGCTTCATGTTATCTACTAATTCAGTTGCATGTATTACTTACTTTACTGTGCATAATGCCTGTCAGTTAAATGAATGCCTTGGTATCAGTCCCAGGTCTTAAAGAGTGCATTGCTTACTTACAATTCCTGTCAACAATTCCTGAGGTAATACTATCTCCTCTAGTATGAATTAGTCTTTATACACAGTGGGTTGGATCCAAAGGTTCCCTTCCACTGATGGAAGGACATCTGTGGAAGCTCCCAACACTGAAGGAAACTCAGTCTGGGGCTAGGCCTCAGCCATAGCAAAGGAGCTATCTTAAGAAACAGAGCTGTGTTTCTTTCCCTCACTCCTCATCCCCTCTCTCAGAAATAGGTTAACACAGCAGAATCTGCACTTTGGTGTCTGGAATTAATGAGAAAATGACCATGGTCCTCATGATATCAAGAAGTAGTTCCAGTAACACATTGGGACCGTAACATGTAGAGGTGGTACCTGCAACTGAGTCTCACTGTCTTTCAGACCATCCTAGCTGGGACCTACACACATTAGGAGACAGCAGATGATGAAAGCTTTCTTTCCAATATAGTTGGTTACTGGGGGAGGGTCCAGAAAGTGGTGACCTTCCTTCTACCCAAGTAAACTCTCAAGCATTTGTATTTGTTCATATAATGCGCTGAAGATGGTTCAGGAGTCATAAACACCTCCAGGCTGGTTCTCTCCACCCCCGCCCCCCCACTTTGATAAGTTCCTACAAAACTCTACCGTGCTACTTATATCTTCATGTACTATCTATATAAATAAAAATGAAAAAGACAGTTCGTTACAGTCGTTATATCTCCGAAAGTTCTTCACCGATTGCTTTGAAATTTTGACACAGCGTTGCGTTCGAATACCTGAGCGTTGTTATGTAACTATGTTCTATATGGGGTCAAAGGTTTGTCTTAAAATCGAAGAAATAGGCCTCCTCAAAACCAGTCCTGCTGATCATTGTGACATCACCAACCAGTAGGCCAATCCGCTGCCTCTGCCTCCTCTCCTATTTGCATGTACTCTCGCAATTGGCTGAGTGAATATAGATGTCATACCTGTGACAGTTACACGTTCTGAAGAAAGGTAACTGCCAGGAGTTTCCAGTAACCTCCTCACCGTAAAAACATGCTTTTATATCTCCTTTTTTTTGTGTGTGTGTGTTGACACTCTTAGCTATTTTTTTTAACTTTTTTATTTTAAAACACAAAATAAACATCTTACAAAAAAGAAACAACAACACAACATACTACATACATTTTGAATAAATGTTGAATACATATATATTAAGCAAATATTATCTATAACCTATCCTATCGTACAATATAACCATTCTTAACATATAAGTGCACCCCCCACCTCGGGATCTATTCCTGCTTCCAAAATCTCATGCTTTCTTCCGCTGGCGGTTTCCCTCTTCCCTTAGAAAACACAAATATTAGGAACTGTTTCCAAATTCCTTCAAACTCATTTATTTTGGTTATACCTTTCCTCCAGTTAATATTACAAGTCAATTTATCATTAATAGCTATATCCCAAACTTCTCTATACCATTCTTCAATAGAATATTCCCCCTGAATCTTCCAGTTCCTAGCTACCATCAATCGTGCTGCAGTCAGCAAACTCGACATCAATTCTTTAATTTCTTTTCCACATTTTAAATCTTCAAATAGTGACAGTAATGCAATTTTTGGTGTTTGTTCTATTTTCATTCCCACTATTTCTTCAATTTCAAAAAACACCATCTTCCATAATCTTTGTACATATTTGCATTCCCACCACATATGTAGATACGTTCCTTTTCCCCCACAACCTCTCCAACAATTTGCTGAATGCTGATTATTTATCTTATTCAATCTAATCGGGGTTAGGTACCACCTCCACAAAATTTTAAAGTAATTCTCTTTTATTCTCACTGACATACTTCTCAACACTCTTTGTTTCCACAGTCCCTCCCAGCTCTGTCGCCCTATTTGTACCTTCAAATCTGTCTCCCATACCGTTTTTCCTGAGCTATCCATTAGCCCCTTTTCTAACAATATTTTATATATTTCGCTCATTAACCCTTTTAAGACTATACTTCCTCCTTTACCTTTTTCCTTATTTACTATTTACTCCTCAAACTTCGTCATTTCTCTACAAACTCTATTTTCTTTAATCCACTTTTTATTCCATTGTTGTTATGTAACTATGTTCTCTATGGGGTCAAAAGTTTGTCTTAAAATCGAAGAAATAGGCCTCCTCAAAACCAGTCCTGCTGATCATTGTGACATCGCCAACCAGTAGGCCAATCCACTGCCTCTGCCTCCTCTCCTATTTGCATATTCTCTCGCAATTGGCTGAGTGAATATAGACGTCACACCTGTGACAGTTACACGTTCAGAAGAAAGGTAACTGCCATGAGTTTCCAGTAACCTCCTCACCGTAAAAACATGCTTTTATATCTCCGAAAGTTCTTCACCGATTGCTTTGAAATTTTGACACAGCGTTGCGTTCGAATACGCGAGCGTTGTTATGTAACTATGTTCTCTATGGGGTCAAAGGTTTGTCTTAAAATTGAAGAAATAGGCCTCCTCAAAACCAGTCCTGCTGATCATTGTGACATCACCAACCAGTAGGCCAATCCACTGCCTCTGCCTCCTCTCCTATTTGCATGTTCTCTCCTATTTGCTCTTATAGGTCATTGTGACATCGCCAACCAGTAGACCAATCCACTGCCTCTGCCTTCTCTCCTATTTGCATCTTCTCTCCTATTTGCTCTTATAAGTCATTGTGACATCCCAACCAGTAGGCCAATCCACTGCCTCTGCCTTCTCTCCTATTTGCATGTTCTCTCCTATTTGCTCTTATAAGTCATTGTGATATCGCCAACCAGTAGGCCAATCCACTGCCTCTGCCTCCGCTCCTATTTGCATATTCTCTCACAATTGGCAGAGTGAATATAGATGTCACACCTGTGACAGTTACACGTTCTGAAGAAAGGTAACTGCCAGGAGTTTCCACTAACCTCCTCACCATAAAAACATCCTTTTTTAAAAACCAAACAGTCTGCTTTACTTCATCCAAATAATGCCTCACAGAAGATCACACTTAGGTTGTCGTACTCGCAGAGTGGAAGCACTGCGACGAGAAATTGCAAATCAGATTGAGGAAGAACGGGCATCAGCAAACGAGAAAAAAAGAAAAAGAATGCCTCAAATACGTGCCAAGGAACCAGCCAAGCAACGTTCAGCCAGACTTGAGGATGCACGGTTGCGAGCACAGCAATCACATTCTACAGCTTCAGATCTGCTTTGTTCTCAACAGAATGAACGCGACAGGCTGAGAGTGGCTGAAAGACGTCAACAAGAAACAGCACATCAGCGTCAAACACGACTCCGTGGTAAACAATCACACGATTACAATCGCCTTGCATTCCGGTACAACCCAGCTGATGATTATAGTTTGAGGTGGCATGTTCTCATCGGCACTATGACTGAAGTGTGTCCTTATTGCAAGGCTCTTAAATTTAATGGAGAAACAAAAGGAATGTGTTGCGCTGCTGGAAAAATTAAACTGCCTCAACTTGGAGAACCACCAGAGCCATTACAAACTTTGCTTGCCGGATATACCGCAGAATCAAAGCATTTCCTATCTAACATCAGGAAATACAACTCATACTTCCAAGTGATGTCGTTCGGCGCAGAAATAATCACAGCTCCATTTATGCCAACTTTCAAAGTCAAAGGACAAATTTATCATAAAGCCGGCTCCTTCCTTCCGTTTCAAGATAGTCAACATAAATTCCTACAAATGTATTTCATTGGTGATGGCAATGATGAATTGAATGCACGCTGCGGAATTTATACCGGCATAAAAAGGTCCGTCGTTTCAAAACTGCAACAGCTACTTCACGAAAAAAACAATTTAGTACATTTGTTCAAAACAGCAATTGACATGATGCCATCTGATACACACAAGATTGTTATTCATGCTGACAAAACGCCTGCTGGAGAACATGTGCGAAGATTCAATGCTCCAACTATAGACGAAGTGGCAATTGTTATAGTCGGAGATCAATCTTGACAGGACCTTTCAAAGGTGAAGATGTCCTCATTCCTCGCATTCCTATGATTCCAACGGATATGCCATTTCAATTTAAGAGATTGCAATTCCCAATTCGATTGGCGTTTGCAATCACCATCAACAAAGCTCAGGGCCAATCTTTAGAATTGTGCGGTTTAGATCTAGACACAGATTGCTTCTCACGTGGACAATTATATGTTGCGTGTTCTAGAGTCGGCAAATCAGACAATCTCTATATCTACACAGACAATGGAACAACTAAAAATATTGTATATCCACAAGCATTGTGAAATTAAACATATTAGAAACATCCGCTTTGTCTTTTCTTTCTTTTCAATTTAACCAGACTGAGCCACAGCAACGCATGGCAGGGTACAGCTAGTTCTTAATAAATTATCTTCCTTAGTTTAGCATTATGTATCCATGTTTGTGTGAGGTTTAAATAAGCCTCTTTTCCACTTTCATCAGTAATAGTTTCTTGATGTCTGGGAGCAACAGGAGATTTCTACCCAGTTGAGTCCCTTAGGGTGTGGTCTATGCATGTTTAGAAAGAAAAGACTCCTATGGCTCCCAACATTTCCCAGCCAGCTATGTTGGCTGGGGAATGCTGAGAGTTTCTGTCCTGCATAGGATTGCACCCTTAAATAGACAGTGGCTCATAATATGAATGGAGGGATTGTACAGGTTGAACCATATCTTGTAGCAGGCTCGGAAGAAAATTGCCACTGAAATTGAAGAACAGGTTTTCTCCTCCGCATGGTGCCTCAACCTTTATTTGCAGGAAAAGGTGTCAGGGAGTGATCCCCCTCGCTCTTAATGAGCATTCCCTTACATTGGCCAGAGAGTGGAATTCAATTTCCACAGTTTCCATGGGTTGAGATAGTGTCTACATGGATTAAGTCTTGTTTTCTGAAAGCTCGTCCCCCTGGGTTCAGGTTCACTCAGGCTTTGCTTGTAAAAAACAACAACCCACAGGGGCTTAGTATTGTGGGGGAAGAGATTTTTATAACTTGATTTCAGCCCCTCCCCTAGACAAGGAAGAATGTTGCACTCTTCTGATTGCCATTTAGCTGCAGGTAATGAATTAGCAGCGTGTGGGAGGCCTACTTAGAGCCAATAGTAATTTGATTGCTGTGTCCTGGCACTAAAGTGTCTTGCAGGGCTCAATTCTATCTTCCACGTAGTGAATACGTGCAATTTTCCAGACCCAGCTGTTTTTGAAATCTCCATTTCTTACGGATCGGCATGGAAGATCCATCTAACCTAATGATCACACAGAGGGGGTTACATAAACATTTAGACTTATTAATTTATATTGCTCCCCCCTGATGATAGACTTTAGTGTACCAAAAGATGGGACCAGAGAGATGAGAATATCAATTTGCTCCAAAGGCCCCAAATCAGTAGGCAGAAATATGGTTTGCAGCATGGCTTGCTTGCTTGAGTCATCAAGAGCTTGTCTGTTCTATAGGCAGGTGCCTTTATTCCTCCCCCCCTGCTTGTTGCACACTCCTACCTAAATTATTCTAGAGCAGGTTGCTAAGTGAAACACCCTCTTAAAATGTAGGGGTGGAGTATGCGTTGACATTGCTTTGGGCCCCTTTCCACCCATTTGTTTCAATGCATGCTTGGGAAGATGTCAAGAGGTATTAAATTTCACAGAAACAAATGGGGCTGCTGCAGATCTGCATGGCAACACAAGGAAGGTGTGGATGATTGTGAAGACTCTGGCAGGGATCGGGTGATCTGTCCTAGCCCCCGTCTATACGACAACGGGATTGCTCGTCATTGAATATAAACCTGAATTTTCGTTGATTCGAATCTGGGCAAAGAACGTTACACTGCAGCAGCAACAGCGATTTATCTCCTGAATTTTTTTTTGTAGTGCAGTTATTAATACGTATATATGCACATACAAGGATACAAAACACTAAAGCTTTATCTGCGGAGCTCCACAGATTCATATAAGAGAAAAAACAAGTGGGGACAGGAACGAGGCAGCAGAGGAGGATGTGAGCGGGGGACTGAACACGTCTCCTCTCTCTTGCTGCCTGTTCCCCCCTCTTTGTTTTAATTTTAAAAGCTCCATCTGCCTGTTCCCCATATAGGAGGAAAACCGAGTGGAGACGAACGAGGCAGCAGAGGAGGATGTGAGCGGGGGACTGAACACGTCTCCTCTCTCTCACTGCCCGTTCCCCTCTCTTTGTTTTAATTTTAAAAGCTTCATCTGCGGACTTCTGCAGATTCGTATAATTCCACATGAAAACGGCAGGCAGGAACGAGGCAGCCAGAGGACACAATAGATGGGAAGGCGGGAAATTGGCCAATCACTTTGTCCTGCCCTCAAAAGTTACGCCCATATTTCAAAATGTGATTTAACTCCCCCAAGGACACATAACTATAATGCAGTGCAAACTCAAAGGTTGGTCCTAACATCGCTGTAAGTCCAGAGGATTTATGGGGCCTGGTGCAGGTGTGATGTTGGGGGCCCTGCTGCTGTCGCCTTACAAGGACCCATGCAGATATGTTGTTTTAAATGATATTGCTGTTTTTATGCTTTTAAACTTTTGTATATAATGTTCACTGTTTTTAACTTTTATAAACCGCCCAGAGAGCTTCAGCTATGGGGCAGTATATAAATGTAATAAATAAATAAATAAATAAAGCTGGGGGGGGGCACATGGGAGAATTATTGCATGCATGGACTACATTTGGGCTTTCCTGCCTGCAGCTCCTCCTCGCCCTGGAATCAAGCAGAATGATAGATGTGCTTCATTTTTTCTTACATGAGGATAAAGGATAAAGGCATCAGGCTGTGGTACTCCTGAGTGCCTCCTCCATCTTCTAAACCCCTTCTGGCACAGCTGCTTTCTGCTTCCTGGGGCTCAGTCTTACAGGTCTTCTGGTTGTGGCTGTTCCTGGCCTTCTCCATGGCTCAGGAAGGATTCCTCCCTTAAGGCCTGGCCTCACGCCACTGCCACATCATTTTTTAAATTTTTAAAAATTTATATTGGGCCTATAGTGTTTAAAGTATCGGAAGTGCTAAGTGCTTGGTAATTTTGCCTCAAAGTAAAGCTGTGTTCGACTGATTTTCACCTGGCGCAAATGAACATCAGTGGAAATTGAAAAAGGAACATACTTTAGAGCTCATTGAAGGGAGATCATTTTTGTAGTTAATACCCAACCAACGTGTAGAACTTTGAAAAAAGGATTACAGAGGCTTGCTTTTTGCCACCCGAGATCACTGCAGACAGTACATTAAAAAACACACACGCAGCCATTGAGCTCAGCTTGGGGGGCCCTTCAGCTATACTTGGTGTCTGTCTTAGCTTGGTGTTCCAGAGAATCCTCCAGCTAGCCCACCCCAATTGTGAACCCTGTGTGCAGGCTAGACTTTCCCCTTTCCCCTGCAGTGCAGGGACCAGGAGGTGCAGTTGTGGTACCCGTAAGGCTTAGGGATACCTAAGAACATGTACTGTGAGTCATGAGATTTCAAATAATATGCTACTTGCCCTGGAACATCAACATTGCAATTTGTCTATTGTTATTTGTCTGCAATCCATCAAACACAGCCTTTTCTGTAACCTCCATTTATTTCAGTGGGGCTTATGTGGCGCCCACATTAGTGCCATTGAAGTGAATGATGGTTCTGCAGCAGCAGGACCTTTGGGTATAATCCGGGGAAAGCCAGGGTTTCTCATTCAGCTCCATTGCACTTAAGTACTTAATTGTGTGCTTAGGTGCAATAAAGTTAAACAGGAGGTCGACGCACTTGACTTGTTTGGCGTGATGCTCTTTGCCTGGTTTTCTCTCTGACCATGTAGGCAGCAGGTAAATGGCTAGACAGAAATGTAGGTGGATTCTCTAGAAGTGATCTAGACCAGGGATGCAGGACCTTAGCTCTGCAAGCCTCATCTGGCCCTCTGGGGTTCCATGTACCCTTCGCTTGGCCCCCACACCCTTTCCCTTGACCCCCAATCGTTTAGTTCCCTCGCTTTAGCGCATTTCCCCACTATGATAAAAAGTCTGGAGTGCCTACGAGTTCAGATGTGATTCCGTTGAAATTATTTCCCCTCCCTCTTCTACACTCTTATCTGATATCACTCCAAATATAGCAATATGAGACAAGTAATAATAGAAACAAGAAAGGAAGCAGGGGAAGAGGATAGGAACATGTTGAGCGCGGCTGCTCTAAACTTTATTACTGATTTTAAAACAAGCACGTAAATATAGATATATATGCAAACATTCTTATCCGTGAATGACACCATAAAATCCAAGGACAGTAGATAACTTTGTGCTTTGAAGTATTGAATTTTACATATTCTGGCTACAAGGGAGCAAATAGCAAAAGAGATGATTGAAAGCTCAATAAGAAAAGCAATAAGGGGATATTAATTAAGGTTGTAATCCTATACCCACTTACCTGGGATAAAGCCCCACTGAACTCAATTGGACGTACTTCTGAGTAGGGATACATATGATTGCTCTGTTAAAGGAGAAATCTTTCCCACAATACAATAGTGGCCATACCATTGTGATATGATCAAGAAAGAAACAGTTGTCCATGGGAAAATTTAACTGAATGTTACTAAAATAGACATAAATATATAATTAAACTTGTGCGGGAAAGGAAATGTAAACATAGAGCCAACATTCTGGCTGAAAAAGCCAAAACAATTCTATTCATTTCTATGGGTTGCATCCAGACATATTTAGAGTAGACCCACTGAAATCAATGGACTTAGTCACTAACATAATCCCCATTTCAGTGGATCTACTCTGACTGTCTGGAGCAAGCCCATAGAAATGAATAGAGTGCAACATCAGGTAATTTCACATTCAAATGCAAACCAAGCAAATTTCTCTCAAGTTTGAAGTGGTATGTTCCATGAGCAGTTTTTCCATTTTCCATTCAACGCTCTGTCACACCAGGGGTATCATGCTCCCTACCTTCGCTTCTCTGCCAGTGTTTTCCTTCCTCTTTTCAAAAGAGGAAGTACAGAATGAGCACAAGGCCCATTGAGTCCGCTGTTCTAATGGCGCTGCTTCTCTTGCACACAGCAGGAGAAAGCAACGATTCCGAGTTTTAAAAAAATTGGACTTAAAGAGCGTTTTTTTGTCACGCAAGGAAGACCAGAAGGGGTGGAAGGCGCGCGGGAGGCAGACAACGTCATGTGAGGGACCTGAGCAAACTTTGTGAGTTCCCTTTACCCAAACAGAAGAAGTACCCAGGAAATGTGTTCACTATTGGTAGCACTGAAAGTTGAGCAACAGATGGGATTTTATATTTTTAAAATGAGCAAATTCATATTTATTTAATACAAGAGGCATTCTATCTTATAATTAAGCACACAGTTCTTGGTCTTAACCTGCCTACTCTACCCCTTCTGACACCCACTAACTAAATGTGTCTTCATGTCCCCATGACAAATTGTCTACTCCCCCTTTATATAAACTCAGGCCACAGCTAGACCTAAGGTTTATCCTGGGATCATCCAGGGTTCGCCCCTGCCTGAGCACTGGATCCCCTGTGTGTCACCTAGATGAACAGGTTTGACCCCTGGATGATCCAGGGATAAACCTTAGGTCTAGCTATGGCCTCAGTCTCCTCACAAAGAAAAGCCCCTCCCACCTTTCACTCTCTCTCTCTGCCATACAATTAACCCTAACTTACCTGGGCTCTATTTAGCACAGCAAACACTTGTAAGCATTAATACAAACTCAACATAGCAAGCATTGTGATTTTGTTACAGCCACTACTGAAGGAAATTAGGCAGGTGGCTACAAGGGAGAGGGACATTTCAGTTGTTTCGTGCCATTTATGGAATGCCTTCTCCTGAAGCCAGTCTGGCGCCTAAATTGATATTTTTTCAGCACAAGACCAAGAACTGCAATTCCCAGGCACTTTAGCGACGGGGCTGTTCTTAAGTATACTTTGATGTTTGTCATTTTGTATCGTATCTTATTCTTATGAACCATTTTAATTGTAGTGTTTTTTAAAAAAACAAACACACAACACATTTGTAATCTGCCCAGAGAAGATTTGTTACTGGGCAGATTAAAAATACAATCCATGAATCGATCACTCCTTGATTAAATTAAAGGGGAGCAAAAGAGAACACAATGAACAAACAAGGATTAGATTAAACAACTTTATTGCAAACTGTATGTGACTATGTTCAATATCAAATGTGATGAATTGCGCTTGCTATTTATTGTGCTTTGTTGGTTTTGTCATTTGGTGTTGTACCTGTTACCCTTTTTGGGAATTTAATAATAACAATAATTTTAAAAAAAAGATGGGCAGCACATGGCATAATTTATTTTATTTGTATTTATTATTTATTAAAACATTTGTATCCCATCCTATATCACTGGGATCTCTAATCCTATGCAAGTTCAGTCAGAAAAAAAGTCCTACAACTCTCAGCTGGTTGACTGTGGAATGCTGGGAGTTGTAGGACTTTTATCTGTCTAAACATGCATAGGATTGTGCCCTTAGTGTTTTTAAAGGATCCTCCATCCAAATACCTGAAAGGCCTATTTAATTTTTAATTAGCATGTTGGATTTGCTATCAACCTTAGGGGGCAGGCAGGAGTCATGCTTCCTTTACTGATGAGAAGAATTGCACATGATCTGTTTTTTTTTTTTAAAAAAAAAAGATTGTGATCCATGGCAGTAATATGGGATGACTTCTTTCTCCTGACTCACCACTTCAAGAGAGTGCCTGTGGAAATCATTCCCTTTCGCTTTATTGCATCTATTACAGCTCAATTGGAGGGAACAGCTCAAAGGAAAACGTTGCATCCAGCCATGATCTGGTTCATCAACCGATCCAACGAAAAAACGCCACACCCATCCTTAGTGAGATGTAGCCGGAAGCTGAAGAACTGTGCTAAGGTCATATGAAGAGATGAAAACAGTGGGAGACAGAATGCCTGAGCCAATTCATTAGCAACCTCAAATTATACAGACAATTTCACAGCCTCATGTCAAGGTGACTCAGAGATTTTGGTAAACATAACAGATTTCATTCCCTCTCCGTTACATTTGGTCCATTATTCATGGCGAAGACTGGGCTTTATTATTCTTATTAGCCACAGGCTTGCTCATTGGTTAGCCCTCTGGAATGTATCTATTTAGAACAGCCTTTTCTAATCTGGTGCTCTCTTGAACTACAGAACCCATCACTCCACTTTATTTATTTATTTATTTATTTAAGGATTTTTATGCCGCCATTCAGCCAAAAAAGGCTCTCATGGCGGCTTACAAAAGTATTTCTTGACAGTCCCTGCCCACAGGCTTACAATCTAAAAGACATGACACAAAAGGAAAGGAGATTGGGAGGGAGGAGGAGGAGGGGGGAAAGGAAAGCAAATTCAGGCACTACAATCTTAGTTGGAAAGTTCAGCAGTTACAGGTGACAGCAGGAGGGAGGGGGCTCTCAGCTGGAGCTGGACCCAGGCACGGTGGAGAGGTGCCTGGCTGCTGCTTCCTCCCTCACTGGTGGCCTCTGCAGAGACAGATGGTAGCAGGAGGGAGGGGGCTCTCAGCTGGAGCTGGACCCAGGCACGGTGGAGAGGTGCCTGGCTGCTGCTTCCTCCCTCACTGGTGGCCACTCCAGAGACAGTTGGTAGCAGGAGGGAGGGGGCACTGAGCTGGAGCTGGGCCCAGGCACGGTGGAGAGGTGCCTGGCTGCTGCTTCCTCCCTCACTGGTGGCCTCTGCGGAGACTTTCCTCACAGAGACTCAATGCGATTTACAACAAATCCTGCATCATAGCACAAACAAGACAAATGGTTTTTTGCTGCAAATTAGCATTTAATTTAATCTAAATGTATACATGAATCCTCTCTCAGTGATTCTGCTGCCAGCTTCTGTTTAAGTGCCTTTAGAGCAGGGTTGGGTAATGTGTAGTGCTCCAAATGTTCTGCCCATCAAGTCCCATCAGCTGTAGCCAGCATAGCAAATGGTGAGGGATCGTGGGAGTTGTAGGCCAAAACATTTGGAGAGTGACCAGTTGCCCACATCTGCTTTACAGATATTCCAGTAGACAGCTAAGATGGACATTCTGCTTGGTGGAAGGATGGGCAGAATCACAGTAGCTGTTGAAGCTTTGGTAAGTGGGCAGAACCAGGTCGGTAGTTGGGTTCTTCCCTTCCTCCAGCAACCATTTCAGGATTGGATAAAATTGGTTTAGTCCATAAGACTTTGTGTGATAATAAATGTGTGATTTTTTCAGGTACCACAGGACTCTGGTTTTGCTACATCAGATTAACATGGCTAGTCTCTGGAGTTCCCACCAGTTCCCACTGGTCCTGGTCACTCATGGCAAAGCACCTTGGATAGCTTCTTTAGAATTCTGACTGGTTCTGAGTGGAACCTGGAGCAGATTCACTGACCACAGTCACCGGCCTCCACTGCTGTAAGGCCTCTCCAGAAAAGCCATCTTCATTGTCCTTTGCTTCTTCCTTAGCTTCCGTCTCGCAACTATTCCATCAGGCTGAAAATAAGGAGAGTCAGGAAGCAGAGCCGGTCTGTCGACTCAGCTGAGAAACCAGCCGTTTTTAGCTCCCCCTTGCTTTGATCTATTTGCATGCTTGCTGGCTGTGACCAACAACTTCCAACTGCTTTATGACCATGACAGCATTACATTTGCATTACAGGTGGTCGTAAGCTCTTCATAACCTTAAGAGTTAGTGCCTCCATTTTCTCATTTTCTTTTTCTCTTCTCCTTCTTTTTAGACCGCAAGCCTGAGGGACAGGGATTGGCTTATTTTTATTGATCCTCAGCCTTCTCTGGGAGCCTTTCTGGCTGAGAAGCAGAGGTATAAATGCTTGAAATAAACAAACAAATAAATCAGAAGTCCATGCAGAAATGGTGAGTATTAACTGCCTAGTTACTGCAGTCAGTGGAGGCTGGTGGCTCCTATTTTGATGGGGCTGTGAATCCACTCTGGGTTTCTGTCAAAAACAGCCAGAACTCTGAAGGATCCAAAGTGCTGAACCCTATCCTCAAAATAGGTCCAGCTTTTTTAGAGTTCTGACTGGTTCTGACCAAATCCCAGAGTGGATTCACAGCCCCATCAAAATCGCATCTACCAAAATCGAAGCCACTGAGTACAGTGGAGAAATTCAGAATAAATTTTCAATGTGCGTTTTTCAATAAAAGGGATGGAGTAATGATGTGTCAGTCCATTCATCCATCTATCTGGCAATGGCAATGCATTTGAGAACATTTTGTCTATACTGTGTAGCCCAGGCTACTTTCATTAAATATCTTGTAACATGCCCCTTGTATCAAGGAACTGTGGTGCTGATTTTTAATCAGTTTAATCAATTAGTTAAAAGCAAGACAGCTGAGCTAAAATAAAACCTCATAAATCAATTGACAAGCCTAAACCATAAAGCAGTTTTTATGGGGCACATATACTTACTCTCATACTACATCAAAAAAGGAGAGATAGCCAGCTGCAGAGGGCTTCAAAATATTATGTTTTTTTAAAAAAAAAATCATGCAAAATAGGCTGCTTGTGCCTAGTTGCTTACTTAGGAGTTTACTGGAAATGACAGAAACATTTTAAAGAGGTATTTTGGGGACAGTATAGAAATAAAGCAAAACAAATAACAATGCAGTTAGAAGCAATTATTTATGTCTGAATGCATTATGTGGTTCCACTGTACCAATTAACCCAGACTGTCTCCCACTCAGTTATTGCAAATTGCCTTCTTTATAATTGTGCATACAACCCTTAGAGGACAGAGACGATGAGATCTTATTTACCTGGAGTGATAACAGGAACGCGGTTTATAGCACTTGCCTACCGACATTTTAAAGCAAAGCTCCATAAAATGTCTTAAGGTAACCACTTCTTTACAGATGAAATATCGGTCTAGCCCAGCTCTACAGCTAATTAAAATGCATTTTCTGTATGGTACGTTGGAGGATGCAAGCACATCTGTGATGTATAGACTTCCATTGTGAGGAGATGAGCAATACATCTAATGCGTCAGTGTGATGCAGCAAAAGAGACAGGAGCAAAGTGTTAGGATTTCGATAAAACGTTCCCAGAAAGCCTGCATAAAACTGGATAAATGTTCCCGCCCCTCCCTATTATAAGACAGGAAAGTCTTCAGAAGTGCTAACTCAAACTGTCCAACATCTGACAGATGAAAGTAGGTAACCCTGTTTTATGATATGTGAACAAAGGTTCGTAAAAGTGAGCAAGTCAAATGAACAAGCTATAGCCATGAGATCTGGTGGCATGCCCAATCAAAGGGCTCATCTACACCAAGCAGGATATTCCACTATGAAAGCGGTATATAAAAGGCAGGAGCCGCACTACTTCCTTATAGCGATATTGAAGTGCACTGCAGGATTTACACTACTGCTTTATAGTGGCACTGAAGTGCACTGGCAACTTTTGGGCCCCATGACACATCTACACCAAGCAGGATATAACACAATGAAAGTGTTTTGAAAGCAGTATATGGTATTTGTCATGGGCCCCAACAGTTGTCAGTGCACTTCAGTGCCACTATAAAGCAGTAGTGTAGATCCTGCAGCACACTTCAATACTGCTATAAAGCAGTAGTGTGGCTCCTGCCTTTTATATACTGCTTTCATACCACTTTCATAGTGCAATATCATGCTTTATGTAAATGAGCCCAAATTATGTTTTGAATATCGACACTCAATTTTAATTTTCCCGGCAGGCTGGAAAAAACACCCTTTCCACATGCAGTCGACGTTGCATTTGTATTTTATTGCTGTGCGACATCTCTCCCCAAATTTATTTATTTTTTTTATTTTATTTTATTTAAATAGCAACACAGGCATAATTTTAGCACTCTGTGCACACCAGACCAAAAGAGGTGCACTTGGTCGATCAGCTTCAGGGACAGGTCACACCGGCATGTACCTGTTAAATAGAGTTGACGGCACGCTAATCGCAACTGAGAAGCTCTGTGTTCAATGGTCTTCTTTAACCGTGGTGGATTACTCACAGGAGGGAGAATTCACAGCAGTGAGATTCTGTATGTTAAGTGCAATGATGGAAACATTGTAATAACAAACGTGACAGACAAATTAGCTTATTAAAAACCACGTTGTGGTGCGAGCTGACAAACGCTGCTTTTAGACCTAGCTTTCGCTATGGCAAAACACTGTAGAAAAACAGAATAAAAGTTTAAATGGGGGAAAGAATTAATAACGAATTCTTTAGGCCAAACCTCTGGCTTTAACTGTTCTATTTTTGTCTCTGAAATGGGAAAACGTAGCACTGCTGTACGTTTTTATATGGTGGTGAGGGAGGTGTGGAACTGCTGACTTCACCCCAGAATGATAAAAAGGGGTTGAAGTTGAATGGCCAGTTTGCACGGACTGTGCATCTGCAGTGTGATCTGGGGGCGGAAGGTTTTAATTCGAGCCAGTGAGTTTAGATCAGAACAAGTGACACCATTAGGTTCCCCGTTTTAACCAGGTGGAGCGCCTGATGGCTTCCGCTCAGCCACCCACACAAGTTGGGTTTTTTAAAACGCCGGAAATGTTGATCTGCCAGAGTATGAATAATCCCAGCAGGGGATAATGCATAGGGAATTACAGAAGGCACTTGGTGCCACAGGATTTCGTCCCAAGCCTACATGGCAAGTTTTCCTAAGTGCTTTAGAGAAGAAGGTGTCTGGGACTTAAATAGGCAGCTGGTGGGAGTTCTGCTGTAAAGTCCATCTCCTTTGAATGCAGAGCGGCGTGTGCTCCTTTATTTCTTTATTGCATTTCTTTACAGGATCTGCACATCACATCAGGGTACACAGTGTGGTGCCTGTGGGCACTAGTGTGTCCCCCCTATTTCCTGGCATCCATCAAGGTGCCCAGCCCCCTTTTAAAAATAATAATAATAAACAAATAGGTTTCTGTGGGGACTGAAAAATGTGGATTAAAGTTCCTTCCTTTCTTCCTTCCTTCCTTCCTTCCTTCCTTCCTTCCTTCCTTCCTTCCTTCCTTCCTTTCATTTTTATATTGCCCAATAGCCGAAACTCTCTTGGGTCTCAGAGCCGCCCACCTCTGCCTTCTACTTAGGCCTTAGCTAGACCTAAGGTTTATCCCGGGATCATCCCGGGGTCATCCCTATTCATGTAAATGACACACAGGGGATCCTGGGAACAGGCAGTGACGACCCCGGGATGATCCTGGGATAAACCTTAGGTCTAGCTAAGGCCTTAGTCTTTTGGGCAGGTTACTTGTCCTTTCTGACTAGATGGATGCCTCCTATGATATCCATTTTGTGGTGGTGACAACAAAAGTTTCTTAAACAGGCCCCAGGCCCCAAAAGGACAATAGCTAGCCCTTTATTATTTCTTATTTGAGTGAGCTGCAATGTATGCTGAAATATCGACCAGTTCCAAGCTTTAAATGACTATGTGTCAGATTTTGAAGATGTTTGTATTATTTGAAAATAAACCTGGCATCTAGGTGCTTCCTTTCCAGTTTCTGAGGCACACTCAAGTTGGCTTGGCCACCTGTTTCATGCCATTAAAATCTGAGCTGGAGCTGTGAAGCAGTATTTTTTAACTAGCCAGCTAAAGGAGTAGAGTATTATTGAGAACTTTGTGAGGATTTGGATTTAATTGTATTTTTGCAGTTATTTAAAACCTATGTCTAATGTAGACAGCCAAAGATAATCCCATGTCACTGGCACTTCTGACAACTGGCAAAATGTCAGAACTACCAACAGCGATTTCTTAATTATTCCCTCTGTGTACTTTATTTAATAGATACAGAAAGCAGATTTTGTGGGCAATGGGCATCTCTTGTATAGATCAGAGGTGGGCAGACTAGTGGGATATATGTTATTTTGTTTGCTAGAACCCCAAGACCCAAGTGCAAAATAGTGACTACGGGTAGGTAGGTGGCGAAGGAGCTATGGCTAGATGCAAAATGATGGTTAAGGGACTGGAAAAATTATCTATTGCAACTTGCAAGCCATTAGCTAGATCTAACCTGCGGAAATCAATCTACATCTGAGTTACTCTCAGGGTGGTCATATGAAAAGGAGGACAGGGCTCCCGTATCTTTAACAGTTGTATAGAAAAGGGAATTTCAGTGGGTGTCATTTGTATGCATTCAACACTTGGTGAAATTCATTCTTTATTACAACTAAAGCTGCAGGAGCCTTGTCCTCTTTTATATCTGGTCAAGAGGGCAGGGCTCCTGCAGCTTTAGTTGTGATGAAGAGGGAATTTCACCAAGTGCTGCATGCATACAAATGACACCCGCTGAAATTCTCTTCTCTATACAACTGTTAAAGATACAGGAGCTCTGTCTTCCTTTCCACAGGGTCACCCTAGATCAGGGATTCTACACATCTCTAAAAGTGGCTAGCCAAACTGCACAAAGATCTAGCCAAAGGCAAAGGAACACAAAAATGCAGTAAGACCAGCCATGGCAGGGAATTTTTAGTTTTTACTTGCCATTATAAAACTATTGGGATTCAATCAGCTGCAAATCATCCAGAGATCTACCAGCATATCTGAACCAATTTCTGCCTCCCTTGGTGTAGGGAATTCTCTGAAGTCTAAGCCTTCAATAATAATAATAATAATAATAATAATAATAATAATAATAATAATAATGATGATGATGATGATGATGATGTTACCCGCTTCTCCCTCTGGATCAAAGCGGGATACAAATTCAAACATTCACTGCAAGATACTTGTGAATCAGTTGCAGTTTAGGGCAAGGTTGAAGAACTAGAGCTTTAGTTTTAGAACAGATGTTGCTTCTTCTAACCTCAGAACCCAGAAATGGAACAGCTACCAGGAGGTAGGACGAGCCAAAGGCTCGACGAACACAAACCTGGCTGTGGTGTAAATGAAAACTACAATTCAAGAGCCTAATAAATGGAAGAGCTTACAATTCCGAGTGAATTTTTAATCGCTGGAATGCATCAGTGTCGAGGTTTTCCTGGGCAGCCCTTTCAAATGAAAGCCTGTCCAAACTGTGCTGAACTACATGAAGTACCGTATTTCTTCGACTGTAAGTCGCCATCGATTGTAAGACGCACACTAATTTCAGTACCACCCACAGAAAAAAAGCTTTGATTCTAAGAAATAATAAACGCACCCGCGATTCTAAGACGCACCCCATTTTTAGAGATGTTTATATGGGAAAAAAGTGCATCTCAGAATCGAAGAAATACAGTATCTTAACACTGCTGTAGCAGAATTTGATCAAAAGAAAAACGTTCCCAAGAATAAAAGATGGAAATTGGCTTTCAGAGTTAACTACTCTCATGATGCTCACTTTTAAATATAGTTTCTAATAAGGTACTTAATTTTGAAATGTATCATTAATGTGAAATACCTGTAGCTTCATTAGCAGAATTGGGATAGACTGTATGTTAGTGTTCAGATCTTTAGCATTACGGCCTGACCGCTCTAGGTCTTTTTGTCAATATGAGCTTCATGGCTGAGAGAGAATTTTGGATCCAGAGGATCGGAGTTTAAATTCTCTCTCAGCCATGAAGCTCATTAGGTGGCTTTGGGCATATCATTATCTATCAGATGCATATCTAACCTCCCCCACTAGCCTATTGTGATGCAAGGAGAAAATTAGGACTATGTTACTATTACTTGGTATAATAAAATCTTTATAAAAAGAATTATAAAAAGAATAAAATCTTTTGCATCCGCCAGGACTTACTCCAGTGTTATAGCAGGTGAATCTAGTGAGGTGTCCAGAGTACAGTCTTGTCCTGTAATCTTGGATGAGTTTCAGTTGGTACAGCTCGAGGATGTTGACAAGGTGCTTGGACAGGTCCGCGCAACCACCTCTGCTCTGGATCCTTGCCCCTCTTGGCTAATAAAAGCTAGTAGGGATGGAACAGCCGGCTGGGCCAAGGAGGTGATTAATGCCTCTCTACGAGAGGGAGTGGTCCCAGACCGTCTGAAAGAGGCGGTAGTGAGACCACTCCTGAAGAAAACTTCCTTGGACCCGGAAAATCTTAGTAATTACAGGCCGGTAGCAAATGTTCCATTCCTGGGCAAGGTCCTTGAGTGGGTGGTGGCCGGACAGCTCAAGACACTTTTGGATGAGACTGATTATCTGGATCCATTTCAGTCGGGTTTCAGGCCTGGTTTTGGCACGGAAACAGCCTTGGTCGCCCTGTATGATGACCTATGTCGGGAGAAAGACAGGGGGAGTGTGACTCTGTTGATTCTCCTTGATCTCTCAGCGGCTTTCGATACCATCGACCATGGTATCCTTCTGGAACGTCTGGCTGAGCTGGGAGTTGGGGGCACTGCATTGCTGTGGTTCCGCTCCTACTTAGCAGGACGACTCCAGAAGGTGGTGCTTGGGGGACATTGCTCGGCCCCGTGGACTCTTCAGTATGGGGTTCCGCAGGGGTCGGTCTTGTCCCCCATGCTGTTTAACATGTACATGAAACCATTGGGTGCGGTCATCCGGAGTTTTGGAGTGCACTGTCATCAGTACGCTGACGACACGCAGCTCTACTGCTCCCTTTCATCCTCATCAGGTGTGGCTGTGGATGTGCTGAACCGGTGCTTGGCTGCGACAATGGACTGGATGAGGGCTAATAAACTGAAACTCAATCCAGACAAGACTGAGATGCTGCTGGTGGGTGGTTCCTCTGATCGGATGGGGGGTGTTCAACCGGTTCTGGATGGGGTTGCACTCCCCCTGAAGGAGCAGGTTCGTAGCTTGGGGGTTCTCCTAGAACCATCTTTGTCACTTGAGGCACAGGTGGCCTCGGTGGCACGGAGTGCCTTCTACCAACTTCGGTTGGTGGCCCAGCTACGCCCCTATCTGGACAGGGATAACCTAGCTTCAGTTGTCCATACTTTGGTAACTTCCATATTAAATTACTGCAACGCCCTCTACATGGGGCAGCCTTTGAAGACGGTCCGGAAACTGCAGCTTGTGCAAAATGCGGCGGCCAGATTGATAGCTGGAACAGGAAGATTTGAGCATATAACACTGATTCTGGCCCGCTTGCATTGGCTGCCTATATGTTTCCGAGCCCAATTCAAGGTGCTGGTTTTAACCTATAAAGCCCTACATGGCTTGGGACCACAATACCTGATGGAACGCCTCTCCCGACATGAACCTACCTGTACACTGCGCTCAACATCTAAGGTCCTCCTCCGAGTGCCTACTCCGAGGGAAGCTCGGAGGATGGCAACAAGGGAGAGGGCCTCCACAGTGGTTGCCCCCCGACTGTGGAATGATCTTCCCTATAAGGCTCGCCTGGTGCCAACGTTATCTTTTCGGCGCCAGGTCAAGACCTTTCTCTTCTCCCAGGCATTTTAAGCAGCATTTAATAACGTTAAGTTTGTTTTTAATGGACCCCATAATTGTTTTAAATGGATACTGTTGTTGTTTTTATACTGTTTTTATGTTTTTTAAAATTTTTGTGTACTTTTAATGTTTACTATTTTTAATTGTTGTAAACCGCCCAGAGAGCTTCGGCTGGGGGGCGGTATACAAATGTAATAAAATAAATAAATAAATAAAATAAATTATTGGGCAATTTAAGAGTTATGAACTTGAAGCATATGTCAAGATAGTGCTTTCTCACTTTTCAATTTAAAAACTTAAGACAAATTACAGGACACAGAAACCTTTTATTAAACTTTATTTCATTTTCAGCTTTCAAATTCTCGTTAATCTTCAACACACACCGGTTCAGGAAAAGAACACATAACCAGAGCTTACCTTTTTTGCTCCCACATTCTTCTATTTGTTAGCATTATTTCCCCCAAACACTGCTTTGCCACTTGTTTTAACATGGCATTTTAGAAAAGTCATGTTGCTCATATGTGTGTGTCACAACAAAGCTTGAAGAACCTTCTACTATCAGGTGGATACTCAAGTACAGTGTGTTTTATTGTTGGGCACAGCAGACACTTAACAACAGACATAGCGATCATATTTGATTGTAATATTGTTAGGCTCCAATCTAGAGCAGGTATGGGGAGCCTTTTTCTTATTGAGGTCTGCATTACCTCAGTTGTGAAATCTATCGGAGTTCACATTCCAGCAGTGCCCACGGCCAGAGTCAAAAATAAGTGGAGTATTGGATGTTCAGTATGCAAAAGAAATATGCATCTACCTTGTGCAAGATTCCCTCCATCAACTCTGTATAATAAATAATATTAACTTGGAGTGGTTTAGGGCGAGTCTGGAAGACTACACTTGGTTCCCCACGCCTCATCTTGAGCCGTGGGGGTGTGGGAGAGAAATCTTAATCCTTCCTTCACCAGCAGGTCATCTGTTGTTCCAAATTGCAGCCACTGTAGCTGCATTTAAAAAAGAAATCTACAAGCAACTGAGTGTCATGTGTAGTTTGGCTCCCAGTCTTTCTGAATTCCAAGGGGCATGGAATAAACCACGTACAGGACATTCCATTTCCTTTTTTCTGTGGTTTACACTGCTGGAAGAAAAACAAGGAAACCAGGTTTTGAGTTCATCAGGCTGAGTTCACCTTTCTACGTGTATTAATAGACAAATCACATGAAATTAAAATTAGTGCACAAAACCATCCTATTTCCTAATCTGAACTAGGATTCATTCCATTTATAGTTGTAGCCTTTTCCTCTGCCATCTAAGAGAGAAGGGTTTAGGTTTTAGAACAACCTGTGCTGTGTAGTCAAGGCAATTCACCATGCTAAGAAATTCTCCTGCAATCCTGAACTCAAAGTAACAAAAATCATGAAGTGCTTATCTAAGTAGTTTGATCAAGGTACCAATGGCAGACATGTCTTTGAGTGGTTTTTTTCTTTATCAGGGCATGTTAGAAACTATTTCTAGCATTCACCATTTAAATACAGTGCTTGTTGCCTCTCCAAATCCACATATTTATGATCTAGTAGAATAATTCTTTGGTATTTGTTTTAAAACATGGACAGCCATCCTGAAGCCACTTGCTCTAGAAATATAAGTGTTATAAACTTTCTATATTTTATTCGGGTAACATGTAAGATAAATTCCATTGTTGCTTTATTCAGTGTTAGCCCTAGAAGTCGTTGTGATAAATACCATAGTTGCTTTATTCAGATATCAAAGCAAGAAAGTGTTAGCCCTAGAAGTTGTTGCTGAACAGATATTAAAGCTAAGATGCCTAGCGACTGAGATGCTTTAAAATATATATATTTGTAGTGAGAATAAGATTTATGGTGTTTCCTTGCATTCTTCCTGGGCTGATAGATCCCAAAATGCCTGGAATGACACTACGTTGGGATATATCATTGTTTTGAGGGGCATTCTGGGAAAACACTGGTGTCTATCAGCCCGGGACAGGAAACCAGTGTTTTGTATCCTGCTTTTGAGATTCACTCCCCAAATAGATGAAATGCCCCTTTTATGGTTTGGCAAGGAAGAGGGGAGATTTTAATTCAGTACTGGTATTGACACTTGAAACCCATTAATTTTGTGAGACTTAGGCCATAGCTAGACCTAAGGTTTATCCTGGGATCATCCAGGGTTCACCCCTGCCTGAGCACTGGATCCCCTGTGTGTCACCTAGACGAACAGGTTTGACCCCTGGATGACCCCTGTGGCCTTACTCCCATAGGATTGAAGCTCTGGGATGAAGCCTAGGTGTGTTTCCTCATAAGTAGTAGAGGTTGGTGGCTCTGATGACAGTGGGCCAGTGAATCTGCTCTGGGTTTCAATCAGAACTCCAAAGGAGCTATCCAAGGTGCCAATTTATTTGTTCGCTGTTGAAATACCAACTCCGTGTTTATGTCCAAGGATAAAAGCCTAACCGTCTTAATTCAGTAAAGTCACAATCTTATGCACATTTTTGCTATCTAAACATGCGTAGGATTGTGCCCTATGCATATTAGTTAAGCAGCTATTAACTCCTACTGCTTTGGGAGCACATCTACTGTATAATTTTCAAAGGAAATTCTCTTATATAGGAACAGCACATGATGTAAGTTTGCTAGCAGTAAAATGACATGAAATGAGATAACTAGGACACAATGTACATGAAGTTCAAATGCATTTAGTGGACAGTATATGTGCGAAGAGCAATGCATTTATAGTATCTTTCTTTTCATTTATTATATGCAAACATTTGACAATTTTAAAAGAATTCAGCATTTTAATTTCCAGAATTAAACCGTTGTAAACCGCCCAGAGAGCCTCGGCTGTGGGGCGGTATATAAATGTAATAAATAAATAAATAAATCTGTATAATTCTGCTGTTTTTTTTTTTGTACAGCAGGGGCTTTAGCTCATTTCCTTTCCACAGAGATCAACAATATTCTATAAGAAAGCAAAAATATAGAACCTGCTTTAAATAGTAACATAGTGAGATGTTATCCAGAAATTGCAAATCTAAAAACAAAGGAAAACCCTACGAAAAGTTGGTACTTTAGTTGTTGTTGACCTCATAAAACACACTAAAGACACAATCCTAGGCCTCATCTACACCAAGCAGGATATAGCACTATGAAAGCAGTCTATGGTCTGTGTCAATGGGTCCCAACAGTTGTCAGTGCACTTCAATACTGCTATAAAGCAGAAGAGTGGCTCCTGCCTCTTATATACACTTTCATAATGGAATATCTTGCTTGGTGTAGATGAGGCCCTAGACAGAAAAAACTCTTACAATATGCAATATTCCCCAGGCAGCCCTGCAGGCCTTTTTTCTGCCTAAACATGCACAGGAAAGCTCTTTAAACTATTCCAGTAATCTATTTGTCTGCATACAATATAAGCTTGTTCTAATAGACTTGTTCTCGTATCAGACTCAAATTGCTTACTTGCACCTAAGCAAAGTCTGAGGCAGGCAACACGTTTTCAGGAATGCGCTGGAGATTTGTCAGTGCTCATTATGGCATGCATTCATTTTAGTGTCCTGCCGTGGTCCCTAGTCAAATTAGTTTTTCAGGTATTCAAAGTATTTCAAAGTTGTCCCCTAGAAAAAATGGAAGTCAGGTTCCAGAAGCATGCCTGGTACAGCTGCTGTAGATAAGGTGTAAATGATTGTGTGGCTCTTGAAAGCATCCATTGGGTAATACTGATGGTAAGTAATTCCCATCCCCACAAGTCTGCAGCATTTGCGGACATGCTTTGAAAGGTTTTAGAAAGCTAAAGTTTGGGCACATAACCACACGTATCCCCTTTTACAAGAAAAATTAAACTTTCCCTTAACAGTAAAACTGACTACAGAAAATTGTAGTGTGATCCCACCTAGCTGATTTCACCACTTCACTTACTCCTACGGGACTAGGTAAAGAAGCAACAACTACGAAGACAGAGGCCATAGCTAGATGGGGCAAAATCCTGGAGTGATTCCTGGGATCGTCCCTGTGTGTCCACATGATGCACAGGGGATCCCGGGATCAGGGAGGGATGATCCCTCCCTTGCTCTGGGATCTCGCCCTCCCCTTTAGCCCCAGTTTTTCTGCAGTCTCGGGCTGATCCCGAGACCACAGAACGTTTGGCTGGGTGCAGCGGGATGACTCGGCTCCTTGCGAGGAGCCGTGCACGGGGCACAGCGCTCCTCAGGAGTGCTGTACCATCGGGGATAGGGGGAGCAGGGGAAATAATTTAAATTTTAAAAATTACTTACCCTTTGCGCACGAGCGTTCATGTGCTGCTGGCCCTTTAATAAAAAAATGGTGGGCACAACACCTCTCCTTCTGAGGTCGTCGCACGTCACGTGTAAACAGAGGAGGGATCGCATGATAAACACATCGTGAGATCTTTCCTCCTCCGTCGCGTGCTAACAGGTAGGTCTAGCTAAGGCCAGAGTGAAGTTACCCATCCTTAAATTTGTACAGTACTGGTATCAGGGTCTTAATAGCAGAAAGGGGGAAATCACTCATGTTGCTAAATGGAAATAATCGGCTAAATATAACATCAGTCCCAAAGAAATATGTCAAATGATAATCTCCTTACTTTATTACTATAATAATGACAGTAAGTCAGGCTTGTTGACGCTTTTTATTGTGAGATGGGGAGTCTGGTAGAAAACTAGAAAATGACCATGATGTAACAAGGAAATTAAAAAATAATAATGAAGTTTCAGATTTGTAACTCACATACATGAATACAGGAACAAATTGGCACAGAAATGTTAAACATTGTTCCCAACACTGTTTAGAAGATTATTCTAGCTTGGCTTACCTAAGGAAATGAGTGTTTTATGGTTACGTTAATCTCTTAATAAAACTGCTGAGCCTCATGCTATTAGTCATACAGTGAATTTCAAAATTTAAGAGCTTTATATTAAAAACTGGGAAAAGGTAAAATGAATTGATTGCAATTGTAAAATTGATACATTCCCATTTTAATTCTTCTCTTCTACAGTCCAAGGCAAGTATAAATGTTAACATAACACTGTTAAATCAAATCTCAATGCAAGAGAACCAATTGCATCTCTACTTTAAATCTTATCAACTTTCCAAATTTTCATACTAAAATATATTATTGTATTAATACAAACTACAGTATTATACACTACACTGTGTAATAAATAAAGAAATATAAAAATAAGACACATAAATATAAAAGTTTTCTAAAACTAAAAAGGTACATATGTCAGTAAGAAGGGTATTAATACTGCCAGGTTTGAAAACATACAGTACAAAACGTTGCGCAGATCTAAAAACTAAAAGAAATAAAATAATACTGATAGGTTAAAATCAGCTAACATTGTCAATAAATGGGGTCCAGAATAACTAACATTTGGAAACATATGAGCCCAATAACATATCATGTATGTGTCTGAAATTAAGTGAACCAATAAAACAGATTAGAAATTTCCCTTCATAATTACTGTAGAGAAATTCTCCTAGTAAGCAATTAAAGAAAAGAAAAATAATACTAATAATACTAATACTAATACTGAAGAATTGCATTATGAAATGTACCAGTGCTTTACTTTTCGGATGGCTGAGTGTTTCCCCCCCATGATTTAGTTTACAGAAGTTTAATACAAATCAACAAATGCTAGTTATTGTAGGCCACACATTGGAGAAAGGCTGGTCAGAGCCTTTTAAAATACTGAGAAATGGCACTTACAGCTCAAAAGGTCTTGCATAAGGCCAAAGGAGATACAAAGCTTCATGTCATATCCTTCATATTTTTTTTAACTACATACTCCAGACACAATTACAAACACTGATTTTGACAACTTGGCTGTCCTCACCAGTATTAACACTGTTAGTCCCTGCAATCAGAACCCCACCACAATCTTTTCAAACTACATTTTCAACCACATAAGTAAGAAACTTCAGTTCTTCTATCAGATGCTTCCTTAAGGCTAACAATACACTTTAAATGAGAACATGTTCTACTAACAACATCTAAATGTTATAAACTGCTACCTTCTAAGCTGAATTTACAAAGGTAGTCAAGCACTGTTTGGAACTGCATCATACCTTTCTGCTCAAGGGAATTCTGTAGTGCAGACGTTCTCACATTTTAAAAATAGAATAAAATACTGAAGCGGAATTAGCAGAATTGTTTCACTGATAAAATTAAAAACAAAAACATAAATCTCTCCCAATTGTACAATCGAAAAATTAAACCAACAAAAAAAAAAAAAGAAAAGAAAAAAAATTAATACTGATAAAAACGAACTGATGTCCAACGCATTTCAAATAAAACATGTTTCCTACAACATGTTAACTATTTGCTTCCACAGTCACCATGTTCTTCTAATCTGTTTCAGGTCACGAACTTGTTCCTAACTTTGAAAACTGTGTGAAAAATTACTAGGTTTGAGGTTCAGGCACACCTGGATATATATATATTTTATATTTTCTGTTTTTCTTTTCATTTTTGTTACACAGTAGTGAACAGGAATCACAGTGCACAGGCTACTGTGCTTCCATGAAAAGCATGTAGAGTATAGAACAACCTTCATTACTGGCTGCAATTTCTTTTCCACGTACAAAACCACACTGTTAGCTAAGCTTTATTTGCTGCTGTTTCTGACATTGGCTCCTCTTTCGGTGTAACTTCTTGTTTAACACTGCTTTCTTCATTTACAGCTCCTTCATCCTTCATGCTACCTTCAGTTATTTCTTCCTCTTCCTCCTCCTCTTCTTCCTCCTCCTCTTCTTCCTCTTCCTCCTCTTGTAATTTCCCACATTCTCTTGCTTTTTGTGGTTCCTCCATCTCTTTGTCTTCCTCTTCCTCCTCCTCTTTTTCGCTGTCTTCCTCCTCCTCCCTCGTTAAGCTTTCTCTCTCGTCAGAGTCGAGTTGCGAGGGAGACGCTCCGGCCCCAGCATGCTCATGACTTAGTTCCTCTTCCTGTGCCGCCTCTTCCTGCTCTGTGCCGTCACGTTCTTCTGCTTCCCTTTTGCAATAGGAGTAGCGGTGATTCATGTGCTGAGAGTAAGACCCTGAGTGTGAAAAACGTTTGCCGCATTTGTCACATTGATAGGGCTTTTCTCCAGAGTGCAGTCGCATGTGTTCGATCAAGTGATGTTTGTGTTTAAACGCCTTTTTGCAAATCCCGCACTCATGAGGTCTTTTCCCTGAAAAAGAAAAACACGATATCGTTTCCAAGCGTTTGGGTCCTCAACTAACTTGTGTTTGCAACACCTGGCTCTGGACCTACTCACTTCATTCCCACAGCACCAACTGAATGGTGATTCAGATATACGACATTTTTATTAGCACCAAGTGAAAGATAATTTATATAATTAATTTTGGCATTAACAATTAAGGGTGGATTACCAGTGATAACAATGGCGACCCTGACGCTTAGGGCAAAACTGATGCGAGAGGGGCAGTTACGGCTTTTATTCATATTTCTGTCCATTCATATGTAAATAGAGGGTTGGGTGAGGTCTCATTTTTACAGCAGATTGTTAGGCAGAAGAATAAAGAGAACTGAAGCTTCACTAGTTCCTCATCTTATTTTGCCATAGCTTGTGGTTGTTTCTGCCATATTTCAGCCTAGCCTTGCTCCCTTAGCCCACTCTTTGCTTTAGACGTGAATAGGGCAGACATGAACAGCGGAATTAGCAACCTGGTCGCATTTGTGAACTGCCCAGAGAGCTTCAGCTATTGGGCGGTATAGAAATGCAATAAACAAACAGACAAATAAATAAACGTGTGTGGCCCAGAGCTAACTCAGCTGATTGCTTTCTTTCTTGCCTCGTCCTCTCAAACACAGACAATTACATGTTATTCTCTAAGTATGACTTGCAATTTACATTTAAATTAACGAATAAGATGCAACTTTTTATGTTCTTGAAAAATGCCGTGAGCCAGAAGGCAAATGTGTTGGTAGCTGTCTGTCACCAATGCATCCCAATTTGAACTGACTAGAACTGAATTGACATGAACAGGGATGCATAGTCCCATTTGGAGCTATCAGCTATTGGACATGACTAACTGCCTATGACTATAGTTGGATCTAGACCATCTTATTCACATACCTGTGTGCTCATATTTATGTCTCAAGAGTGAGCTACTCTTCTGGAATATTTTGTCACACAAATCACAAGCATACATTCCATTTTCGGTCTTTCTCATCTTCTTCTTCGGTGGCGTGGAATCAGAATCATTCTGATCTTCCACATTTGATACCCCTTCTGAGCTAGTGTCTTGTCTTTCATCCTAAGAAATCAAGGAAGGGAATTCTTAGATCTATTAAAATACAACGTACACAGCAGGTTGTATAATAAAAAGCAAAATAACTGCTTATTTTTACTGCACTCAAGTAACATTTTTGGAGTGACACTTCTCTTTTTATGAACCTACCCATTCAACTTCAATAATAACTAGAAAGCCATGAAAATCTGCAAATTATAGAGTAGCAGATATTTAGTATAAAGACTTATATTTGGGATAGGCTTGCAAGCTGTGCAAAGAAAGCTTTTGGAAAAATAAAAACAAAAACAGAGATTTCATGGAGAAGGTGGTTATATGAAAACTACAAGAACGCAATTGGGCTATGAGTCCGTTAAGATCTCTTAAATGTTTTCAGTAGTAATGTATAATATTGGTGCTCTAGGTTAAACTACTTTGATACATTGGCTGCGTTTGGACAACAGGATAGTCAATGGTGGGGTAATAATCAATTCAACAGTTGTTTATCTAGGGGGTACTCCCCACATGGCATAATAATCAACTGTGGTGTGGATTAGGATCAGCATTGAGTTGACTCCATGCTGAGTTGATTCAATCTTCCCCCCTCTCAGTCCTCCTGCTAGTATCCCAGCAGCCATTTCTGTTGAAAATCTATCCTGCCAGCAGGACTAGAGCAGCAGCTGCCGCTTTGACTGTTCTTGCCTTGTGGTTCTGTGGCTGCTGAAATAACCAATGGTGGCTGAGGAAATAACCAATGGTTCCCTCCACATGACACGATAAACAAGGTGGTTCAAATAGCCAACTCTGCACAACGTCGATTATTTTTGTTAGTTATTTTGGCCAAATAACCAACCGTTGGTTAAAAACTCCCACACACCACACGATAATCCACAGTAGATTAAATAACCAACCGTCGACTATTTAAACCACTGTTGGTTATTGTGCTGTCTGAAACCAGTAATTTTTTAAAATCAGTACTATACTGATGAAACATCATAAATATATGTGGGTGTACTGTAAACATCATAAATATATGTGTGTGCTTAAAACTGCTTCCTTTCTCCTATATAGATCCATGTATTTCTAAATTATCTGTGCTAAAGGTTCATTCTCAGCCATTAAGGTGAAAGCCAGAAAAGTCATTTTAAATAATTCCACCCTAAGCTAGTATCTTCTAATGGTATCAACATGCTAAAAAGAGAAACTTGCTAGCAATACATTTTAATAATAATGTGATCACTACATAATCAGCCATTTACAACTGTCTTTTCCTTAGTAATGCAAGATTAAATTTAGATTTAGACCAGACACATAATAATATTAGTTGTATCATGTTGGGATGAGTGGGAAATCTAAGTAATATCATGTAGGATTAACAATTCTTCAATGAGTAGAAAATGAAATAAAACCAAGGCTCATTTGTAGGGATGTTGGGAGAAATCCACAATGGATTCAGATGAGTTTGGATTTCTATGACTCTGACCCACGGATTCCACAGAGGACCGTCTTTTTCTGAGTCATGCGGATTCTCCAGACTTTTGCAGTTTCTGAATTTGTAAGCAAATTTAGTTGGACAGTTGTTTCCAAATATACCTAACGCTAATATAAACACACATGAAAAGCCAAACACTTTTGATACATCTCTGGACATTTTTGCATACTTTTCCAAAGGGGGAGGGGAGCTGAAATCATCAATAAGTGGATGATGGCGCAAAAGATGCCTCATAATACACAAAACACAGATGGAACAGATTTAACTAGAACCCATACATCTCTACTCATTTGGCAGGGTTCTGTCCCCAGCCAACAGAGTCCTGGACTAGATGGACACATGGTCTGATCCAGAATGGTTCTTCTAATGTTCTTAACCATGGGGACTAAATATACATCTGCCATCACCTACATCTAGTTGCTAGAAGTATTCCTGCGCAGCAGACTCTGACGTGGCAATAGAAGCCATCCCCTCCTGGCCTAATAGCTAGACATGAAGTGCCCAGGGTTAGCTTCCGCTTAGGTTATTCCTGCATGGACTGCGTAGAGGTTCCATGTTGGCAGCAGCTGACACTCCCCTACGGGTAATCTGTATTTGAGGGGCAGGGGCTGTGCTAGTGGAGCCCTTACTACAAGAGATACCCCATGCTGGAGTCTGTGGGCATGGCTAGATGAGGGGGTGGGGTGGGGGATATCTCGCGACGTCCCGGGAGGAAGAAGACGTTGCACCCGCCATTTTGTTTGTTTTTATCAGAAAAGAGCGCATGAGCATTCGATCGCAAAAGTGGGTTTTTTTTTTAAAAAAAATTTCCACTCCTGCCCCAGCTCCTCGCTGTTACTCACGAGGAGCCAGGACAAACCAGGTTGGCTGGCCACACATCCCGCAGTCTTGGGATGAGCCCAATACCGCAGGAAAAGTCAGAATTAAAGGGCATGCCAATATCCCGGGGAAAGGGAGGGATCATCCTTCCCTGCTCCTGGGATCCCCTGTGCGTCATGTGGATAAACAGGGATGATCCCGGGGCGATGTCCGGGATATTGGCAGGTCTAGACATGCCCTGGGTCACGCTGCCACATTCCTTGTAACATACCCCTGACTGCCATTTAATCTGATTGGCTGTCACAATGCTATGCTTGCTGTAAACAAAAGCATGTGGCTCAACTGGAATAAAAGATGGCGTGCCAAGTATGGCAAATGAGAAAATGGACAGTACGAGTAAAGATGATGGAGGAGGAAAATGGAGGCAAGATGAAGCAGCAACCAGAGGGGGAAAACAGAACAAAAAAACCTCAGAAAAATGCAATTATTGGTAAGATCAGCGTTTTCCTAATGTTTAGGTCAGGTCTGCCAAATATGCATTTTTGATGAATATTAAAATGAAAGAATGTTTGGTAGAGCCTTAATCACAGCATCCTTTTGCTACATAATGATAAAATGCAAACATAAATTATGGGGAGACCCAAAGGAAACATCATACAGACTAAGTGTTTCATTTAGACCTTTTCGGAAGTGTTTTAGAATCTACCAAATACAGGTCAAGCGTGTGTGACACCACTACCGTTGGAACTCTAAGAAGTCATATTGTGTAGGCGTTTCCACGGGGAAAAGTGAAGTAAGTGCAATACCAGTCTCAGATTCTTCATCTAATCTGTGTCTAGTCTTGAGACGAGGTTATGCATTATAATGAAATGGCATCTCGCAGATGGAATGAGAAGTATACCTCTTGTTTATATCCTGTGTGTGGCAAATTGGCACAGAATAACTTTAATCAGCATTCAGCCATTCAAAATAGCTAATGCTAGCAACATGAACATGGCATTTCCCCAACCATATTTTGTGATCTTTTACATTTTACATTTGCTTTATCAACTAAAATATTTACATAAAAACCAATGTAAATGTAGGTACCTGACTTCCATTGGCCTGCATCTGTTTTGGTGTTTCTGGAACTGTAGGGTTCACTGTGGTTGAATAAGTATAAGCTACCTGTGGGATAAGAATGGTTTGCTTATTGGCAGCAAGAGCTCTTAAGCATGGAACACTGTTCTGGTCAGCAATGGCAACAATTGTAGGTAACTGGGCAGTGACGGTAGGAATAGCAATATTAATGGGATTGGCACTTGGTGGGATTACATTTACAATTGGTTCAGAGTCTGTAATGCTGCTGTCCTTCTGTGGTTCTTTTTTTGCACAAGTCAAGTTCAAAGGTTCTTCTTGGACAGAATAAGCACTGTTCTGGTAAACACTCGTGATAGTAGATCGTTCCAAGGATTCTCCATGTTGCTTTGGTAGTGAAAGGTCAAGAGGTTCTATTTGTGGCTCTTCCTGGACACCCTCATTAAGGTACAAGTAACCCTGTGAACTTCTAGATGAAGAGAGGTTAAGGGGGGATGGGGATGGTGTGTTACTCCGTGAACCATTGGGAGCTGATCCTGTTGAAACAGTCTGTGATTTATCTGTCTTGAGAGGACTTACGGAAGTAGACGTGCTGTCCTGTGGTTCTTTTGCAGTCGTAAGTCCTGTGTGGTCATCATTATCGACAGATTTTTTTAATTTGTCAGGCTCAGGGGAAGATGGTCCAGATGATGGTACAGAAATTTGGCCAGCTTGCATTTTCTCAAACCACTTTTTTACTACATCCAAGGGCAAATTTACTGAATCTGCAATTTTTGAGAGCTCTTCCGAGCTTGGCTGTGCATTTAATGCATAATAGGCTTTTAGAAGGGATAAAAGATTTTTTAAAGGGGGTTGACCAGGAGATAGGTTAGCCTCCCCTGCTTCCGGGGAAGCAGAGGATTCCGACTTCTCAGCTTCTGCGCCACTGAGCTGAGATGGCTGAGTGGGATTTTTGTTATCATAGTGCTTTGATTCTTGAAGTGCATTCGGCTCTCCTGGACAGCCACCACGAAGAAGGCAAGTGCTATCATTGGTCTCTCCGTCAAAGCTTTTTTCTTTCTCAGACTTCACTCTAAGATCCTCCGGTAACTTCTCAATTTTGCAGCTGTTTGTTGGGGCAGCGGTTTCTTTTTTCAGGTTCTGTGGCACAACCTGAAGTTGACTAGGTTGCTCCAAACTGTAGTTGATGATAATTTTGGTTGTCCCATCTTGATCAACCAAAGGAAGACTGATAGCTGAAATGACGGAATGTCCAGCTTGTTGTATGGATGCAGTGTTGATTGTTTCTTGATCTTTGGATGTAATATTGGCGTGACTGTTCTCCAATACTTGCCTTATAACATTGCCATCTACGGCAACTTTCAGTACATTTTGAATGTCACTTAAGTTGATACTTATTGGAGACACCAGACCAACGGTTGGCAAAACAACAGCTTGCACCACACCCTGAGTAGAACTGGTCGCCTGCAATGGGCTACCACCACTAAAAACCCCATTTTGCAAAGGGGCTGAACAGTTGATTCCTGAAGCAACCACTATAGGCTTGAATTCATAATCCACAGGTTCAGTTTTAATTTGGTTTACAGGGAGTTGTTCTTGTAAGGGCTTGTTTTCTATCTTTTGTCGTACTTGTGGTCTCGCTGGGCTACCCGGTGATGCAGAAAGGGAAGGGGAAGAGCACTGAGATGTCTTGAGCCCTGATCGTGCTCGGCCATTCACAGGCACCAAACCAATACATTTCTTACTGCTTATGTGGGAGCTGTAGGAACCAGAATGGGAAAAACGTTTCTTGCAGTTTGGACACTCATATGGCTTCTCTCCTATAGATACATACGTAGAAAAGAAAAGAAAAGAAAACGAGACACCATTACAATAAAGCCATCTCAGTTAAGAAGTTATAGGGTCAGATCAAAAGAACTGAGAGTGAAAGGGAAATAGCTACAAGCACAAGAGCTTGCACAAGAGTTCATACACGGCTACAAAAGGTTGGTCCTGTAGTAGTCATCAAGAGATTGGCCCCCTTCGCACCTCACAATAAGCCAGTATTCTAAAGAATGTTGGCTTATTGCGAATGAGTCAGCAAGCTGGTGCACGCTGGTTGATTGCGCCCACTGCAAATAGGAGTGGCTAAACAAACCATAGACCTTTTGTCTTTGGTTTGTGATGTGCAAACGAGGAATGTGATCATCTCTCTTCCCAGAAAAGCCAGAGACATAAGCCAAGAACAAACCCTGGTTTATGACTCTGGCTTTTCTGGGGAGAGACAAGCCAGAGTTCTCAGTTTGCACATCACAATAGGTCCATGGTTTGTTCAGTCTCTCCCACTTGCAGTGTGGGTGACTGAGCAGCATGCACGAGCATGTGGGCTTGTTCACAATAAGACAAAATTAGTTAGAACTGTGGCTTATTGTCATGTGCAAACATGGCTCCTGTATGACACTATGGATTTAGTTTCACTGTTTTTGCCCAATGCCTTCTGCATAAAGAAGGTAACCTTTGGATCCAACTCAATATCAGCACAGCAAATCCCCAAGTTTCTACATGCAAAACTAATGGAAAGCGGATTTAATACGCACCCATGCACACATTTATACTATTCTTTCAAGTAGTTTTGCATTGAAGTCTTCAGAAAAAAATGACAATGGGCAGAATCCAACAGGGCACTGATGTCTCTGCTGGTTTCCTCGTGCCTTGCTGATTCTGTTGCACAAGTGGGACCCACCGCTTGCTCAACCGTGATTTGGCGCTTCCCAGGGGAAGCCCTGAAATGAGCAGAAATCCTCATTTCTCGATTGGGTCACGCCGGCTAATCTCCCTTATTTCACTCTGCCAACAAATCCTGTTCCAGAAATGAGCATTTTTGCTCATTTCCAGTTGCCCTGGAATTAGTAAATCTTCCTTCGCAAGTGGTGGGATGTGCTTGTGGTCAGGAATTGGAGGAGCATAAAGGAATTGGTGGAGGCATAAATGCCCCATTCGATTCCGCCCACAGGGCGCAATCTAGTGAATGTTAGTTATCAATAAATTCCACTAGATTCAACAGGACTTGAACATTTAACTTTCTCTCCACGGATGGGCATTTAATCATCACTAACATTTGCTCAATGTGCTCCATTTTCTTTATGATCAAGGTTCCATGTAACATCTATAAAACATAAAGGGTAAGTTTCCAATTTGTATGCTGTGGGTGTCACTAGTTCAGCTGAATCAATGGGCTCTTTCAGACGGGGGAAAATTGTGTTTCCTTACTGACGCTCTTGCTTCCTGCTTCTCTTCCGCAATAGATACGAACAGAATCACACACAGGAGAAAAGGGAAGCAAGCAGCGACCACGTGGTCCATTCAGTTTAGTGGGACACCACCTTCTAGTGGGCATTTTATAGCGAAATGTCTGCACATGGCAGGAAATAGCAACCAATTTCGCTATAGCTCAGAAGAGTCGTGTTTTCTGAGGATTATTTTATAATGAAAAAATGGCGGAAGGAATGGGAGACGCTCAGGAGGATCACTGCATCATCAAAATGACCTGCAAACAACTGAGTGTGCTATAAAACGCTCGTCTGAAGAAGCTCAAGACATACAATAGACATTCTGTGTTGGAGGCAAATAACTGAACAGAAATAAAATAGACACTATTGCTATTGCTTGCACGTAAGATCATTCGATACTACATCAGGTTCTTTAAAGGTTCTCATTCTTTGACTTCCAGAAGAGTTTGCACAAGCTGTTGTGTAGATGGAATAAGATCTTTGGATTTAGTTTCACTTTTCTCACACAACAGGCAAGGTGTAAACCAGCCCATGACTGGAAGACACCTTTGGATCTAGCCCAACAATAATTATAATTTAAGAAGCAGCACATGTCAGAGGCATCACTGGATATCCAAGGACAGAAACAACTTAACGC
Source organism: Elgaria multicarinata webbii (assembly GCF_023053635.1). Lineage (NCBI taxonomy): Eukaryota > Metazoa > Chordata > Lepidosauria > Squamata > Anguidae > Elgaria > Elgaria multicarinata. The sequence continues at coordinate 27,424,669 of NC_086171.1, read as the reverse complement.
CACCCTACAATTTTGCCAATCTAGCAGCCATACAGTTGAACTGCTCTCATACTGGACAGTAAACCTGTTTTTACACAGCCTGCTTAGCTTGTTTATATATGCCTTCACTTTCCTCTATCTTGAAATTATGTTCAGTACCTCAAAAGAGCCATAATTGATAATGCAGGCTGTAAGTAAAAATAACTTCAATACAAGTGACAGAAAAGGCAAATTAAAATCTACGCCCTGGGATATTTACCACTGTGGATTCGTAGGTGTTCCTTTAAGTGATGTTTATATTTGAAAGCTTTTCCACATTCAGTGCACTTGAATTTTCGGTTACCACTAGACTGAGTCACATGTCTCTGTAAGAGAGGATATGCCAATCAATCAGAAGACAAAGATAAAACCGGTTTGCTAAAACACAAATGTGAGGAATCTCTTATTTGCATCAGAAAGAGATGGATTCAAATTTTAATAGAGTTAAAAAAAATCATCAGATGATTGAAAATATTGCTTGTGAAAAACAAATAAGTAAGGAAATAGGTGAGCAAAGTTAGAAAAATAAGCCACATAAATCACTTTGCCCTCTATCAAAATTTCAGGCAGAGATGGTGTTGCCATTTTACATGCCTAGGAAATTCAGCAAGGCATTCCCTTATTTTGTTTGTAAAAGACATCCAAAGAATCTGGGTTATGAAGACAAAGAAACATTAAAGCCTATTCAAATTTTAATTGATTTTTCCATTTACATGCTTCCAGCTCTTACTGTTGGCCTCGGATTCCTTTATGTAACGACTTCACAGGACTGCTCTAGAGAAGATGGTCCAGTAACAATTGCAGTCACAAATCATTCTCCAAATAAATGCATAGAAATCATATTTTAAAAGTTAGTCGAACTCACAAATAACTAATAATCATCATTAATAAGATGCTGAAGCAATGTGACTGTCTCATAAAATAGAAGCTGTCATCATATTTTAAAATATATTGAATATGATTTAGCCCTAGAGGCACACTTATTTTAAGGTAGCAACAGCTAAGAGAAATTGGCCTAAGCTACTTACAAGAGACATTTTTTGACAGGTAGAGCTTGATTTTACCAATGTATGAAAAATTAGTTCTCCTTGGAGAACCATGGAATTGGTATTTAAAAAAAAAAACCCCACTCATATCTAATTGGATTTTGCAGAGTTCACAGTTTCTTAAAAGTTAAATTCCAAACATTCTTGTTCATGATTTTTGAGCGCTTTTCTGAAAAAAGAGCTATGATATATCAGGTAGTTCTCCACTTATGCATTTTTATTTGAGCCACCGAACTTAAAAGTTTCCCCAGTTCAAAACTCCCCAGGGTTTCAGAACATAAAAGTGGAAGATGGATGCTCACAACACCATTCATGGCTACTCAGAACAAGCTGCCACATGGCGGTTATGAATGAGGGAACGCATGCAACTCTGCCTATGAACTGGATGCGAAATTTCTCTTTCAGTGGATAGCAATCCATTACATCCCAGCAACAGATGATACACAGGAAGAGGATTATGTGAAATGGAAGGGAGCAATAAAGTACCTACACAAGCAAGGGTTGCTCAACAATATTAAGAAAGTATCTGTACCGGACACTGAAGTGAACGTATCGGGCAAGAATGCCCTGCATGGAATGAATGAATACCTTTATTTAATAAGTCTTCCGACCATTTCAAAGAATCACATAATCATTAAGAACAAACAGACATTACTTAAAATTTATGATTTAAAATTTTAAAACAACATACAGTTCGTATATGATATATTATATATGACTGACAGTTAATAAGACCCCTTGTATATTACAACATTTGATAAAAACTATTAATTAATCCATTTTTTCTAATTCTTTTTCCCTTATGCTGGCTGCTTTAAGAGCAAAGAGAGCAACCCTCTGGGTCACAAAATAGTTAGAACCATGTAAGAGAAAGGACAATTTATCCTTTGCTGTCCAGTCTTTTCAGTGGGTATCAAAATAGGGTTAATAAAACAGATATTATTTCGTTCTTTAATAATTTAAGGTGCTAGTCCCTATGACTTTTATCATTACAATTGCATTGTGAGATGAGTCACTATTTTCCCGTTTGACAGATATGCAACTGAGACTGGGATACAGTAAGTTGCCCAGGGCCTTCCAGTGAATTCATGATTGAAATGATTGAAGTAGATGGTATTCTAAATTGTATTACTGCTCAGTTGATAATATTACTCAGCAAGCAAACAAGGTCTAGAACTGCCCAGCACTTTAACATACCCAAGAAAGCACACAAAGTACATTTTACAAAAAGGAATCTGAAAGAAAGAGATCCTGCAACATGTTTCAGCCGTTCAACAAACAGTAGACTACAGCCAAATTAGAGACAGGCCAAGGTTTTTGTTAAAACTTTTTTCGCTTAAGAACAGAAGGTTTGGTGTTTCTGAAAGTATGTTGCCGTCTAACAAGAGTAAATTGCCAAGCCTTGTTTTTTCGTGTGTGTGTGTGTGTGGTGTGTGTGTGTGTGTGTGTGTGTGTGTGTGTGAGAGAGAGAGAGAGAGAGAGACTGTTCACAAAACCTTGCTTGCTTTCCCCCTCTCCCCTTTCTGCCTGATACATGGTCTTTTCAGGGATGACAAATATATTCCCAGCTGCTGCAGGATGCCTTTTAGTTGTTTAACCACTTCACTCCAAAGTAAGGGCAGGAAGCATTACTCTCAGTCTGATTTAACTTCAGACATCATCATGATGTAGTTTCAGATGTCTTCACTCTGGAGTCTTGTGAGATACCTAGCAGAAGCCAGAAGTGATCGCCAGCAGCAGTAAGTATGTCCCATACTTGAAGTTTACTCCTGTTTACACCCATTCCATCGAACTGCCAAAAATGCCACCACCAAATTCAGCCTATGAAGAAGGTCCAGGAGTGTGTGTTCCTCTGTGTGTGTGTGTGTTCGTTCCTGTGTGTAGAGGGGAGAGCATTTTGCCTAACATGAGACCATCATTGTTACAATAAAGATAAAGATCCTAATGGCAGAGAAAGGGTACAGGGAAACACAGGCCTTCTGCACTCTTGCATCTCTAGATGAGTCTAGCAAAAATATGTACATGAAAAGCCTCCAGGTAACCAGAGCGTTTTGGTCCTCTGTTTTACAAGAGATTTCTCTAAAACCATGGGTAGGTATACCTGCCAATTAAAGACAACAGCATATGCATCTGATAAAGTGTACTCTGAGAAAGCTTATGCCATAATAAATCTTGTTCCTATTTAAGGTGCTGCAGGACTGTTTTTGATGCAACAGATGAACATGGCTATCCCTCTGGAATGATTCCCAGAGTTTCTAATCCTTATATCTCTGTATCTGTAGTAGCCAAGTATAACATAAAGCCAGAACCCATGGTTTCTGGAGAATACCATGTTGTCCTTAAATCTAGGATACCTAGGTTCAACTCAGTCATGCAATCCAGAGAAAACCAGACATGAATGCATTCTGTGCTTGTCCCACTGATTTTCTCTCAATTGCACTCACTGGGTGGACTCAGCAGCTTTTTACCTCTCAACCACAGATTCACATTCTGTAAATCAGGAATAATAGTGCTGATCTATTTCACAAGATGCGAGCCAGCAAGAAGAACATTAAACAGTACACTGCATATTATAAGGCTATATAACTACTAAAAATAATTGTGAGTGTATGTTTTCAAATTTCCTGCCACAAAATTTGACTCTCCTCATCACAAGCTACTGTCATTCCTGGACATATTCCATGCCTGCCCTAAACTAGTAGCCTTTAGAAGAGAAATGTCCAATAGAAGGCTTTTGCCCTGGAATGCAGATTATAAATATTTAACTAACTAGAATAAAATAACAAATAAATTTATGTTGACTAGATGTCAATATCCAACGAATGCATGTGTTCTGCGCCGCACTGTGTATTGTTTGTATGTTGGCTGCCTGCCTGCTTGCTTGAGGTGTGATTTCTAAATATGTTTTGGGTCCCTGCCTGCATACCAGAGGGTCCTCTTTGTGCCTCCTATGCAGCGGGACAAAAGGAGTAAGGGGAATCCTCTCCTGTGTGTGGCCGGCGACTTACTGATTGGTTCTTCGCCCGGCTGCATTGTCGCTCAGGTCCTGCCCCAGGAGCCAAACTGCTTTGCTTGTTCATTTCTGGGGGAAAGGGCTTTGGAGAGGATCTGAGGGGGAAGTTTTCCCCTCTGGTCCACAACTTGGCCGTAAGTCTGGAAATGACCCATGGAATGTAATCATAACACATGAGTTCTGCTTTCACCAAAGGATTCTGGCCAAACCACCTTACTATAAACATTCAGCCAATACAAAATGCCCTAGTTAAATGACAAATTGACAGTGTAGTTGTCTTGAGCATAAAATTAACTCTCAAAACCAGAAAAAATTCAAGCCATTGATTGGATCTGGATTTGGTCAGCACTGACCAAACCCGTTCAACTCTTATGTAATATTCTCCATTCTCTCTCCTTTACTTCCCTCATGCACACCAATTTTCTCTCCCTATCCCTTGTTTGAGCAATCATCATTTGTGCAAACCATATTTTGCCTAGTTCTTATGTAAAGGGGACTTGTGGTGTACTCAAAAAAGGAAGGGGGGATTTGGAGTGCGCAATGAAAACGGGAAGAAGTGTGAAAGATGGCAATGCGCTCTGACCCTCTGTATGGGACAGAGGAAAAAACATGTTGCTGAATCTTTGAATGTATTTGTTGAGAACTGCATCACTATGTCTAAACAATTATTCTTATGTCCCCATAAAAAGCTTATGTACAGTCCAAACAAAGAAATTAGACTTGTTAAACTTCCCTGCAGCAAGGAAAACACAGGAATGAAAAGAATAGTCTTCATAAATGACAAAAAAATAAATAGTGAGCTGTCCCAGTTGATTATAGTCTATGCCTGACAACAATAAAAAGGTGGCTTAACAATGACTGAACATAACCTTGTAGAAAGTGTAAGACACACCAGGTAAAGCAATTATTTTAGATGCTATTCTAGAACATGGTGTTTTGAAGTCGAATATACTTTTACAATATTTGTACATAAAAACAAATTCAAAGGCACACAAAAACAAAGATGTTTAAGGCAACCATTAAAGTATAGATAGAATGGATATGCACTTTATCACTTACTTGATCTCTTCCTGATTTATGTGATGTCATATGGCGTTCGAGTTGTGTTCTATATGCAAATGTGTAACTACAAACAGAGCAACTGAAGTTATCTTCATTTTTTTCATGGCGGTATTTAATGTGTTCCTTTAGAGAGGTAAAGCGTTTGTACCCTCTATCACAGTAAGGGCATGTAAGCAGCTGGGAAAATGCATCTGGTGTGCCTGAATAAGAATACAAAAACACAATTTTTTGTTAATTCTTAAAACAGAGGGTAAAAGCCAATATAACGGCACATTAAGGATATACGTTGACTCTCCATTGTGCATGGAACTTCTATAAGGTTTTCAAAAGTTCTGAATTTCTTAGGATAGCCTCATTGGTTGGTGAAGTGACCCAATAGCAAGAGAGAGAAAGAATTTTCTCCACTTCCCCACACCTATAGTATATAGAGAGAATTACAAGGAACTTTGTGAGAATCAATATCACATTGAAGATGGCAGCGAAGACTTCTACCATGGCAGAACAAAACTTAGCTAACTAGTTCAACCAATGAGGCTTGAAAAAGGGTATGCAAAGGGTTTCAGGTGAATCTATAGAAGGTAGCACAGCTTCCTTCTGCTTAAATTCTGAATTTGAAATTCACTTTTCATCAGTTCACTCTTAGTCAGTTTCTCAGGGTCTGAAGGGTATGTCCAAATCATCTATAAACCATGACTACAGTGCAGTCAAACAGGAATCTCTGGTAGCTTAATTGCGCTTTTAAAGGAACAAAGTTACCCTTGTAGATAAAGTAGCAAAACTATGAAAACGAACCACGATGACCAAGAATATAAATATGGATTTAATCTACCGTGTTTATGAAAGATGATGTCAAAGTAAGACTGGAATAGTATGATATCCAGCCCAGCAAAGAATAGATATATTAATGTCTGTTTAGGTAGATGTTTCGGGAGATCTCAGCTTGGTTGATTGAGGATTGGTTGTTGTAAAAATGTGTAAAACCAAGAAATTATTCTAGCCTTCTCCAACCTGGTGCTCTTCCGCCAGCCCCAGTTAGCATGGTCAACAGTTAGAAAAGTTGGGAGTAAGGATGTATGGAAAATCTGCCTGGGCCTGTGAGGGCAGCAGACTCTCTTGCGTCTGGCCCTCACGGGCCCAGGCAGAAGTGCCAAGTGCCAGGGACAGGCCTGCGCCTGGCTGCTCTTGAGCCTTCGAGAGAAGTTGGGTGCAGCTGCGGCATGACCTGCGCCCTTTGCCTGTTCCCCTGCTGCGTTAACGGCACCCACCATTAATACAGATAGGGAAATTGCGTTTCTCCCCCTCACGTTGATGGGGGCCTTAAAGGCCTTATTAAAAGTGTCTTTAAGGTGCCCATTGGCAGTGGACAGGGGGAATCGCGTATTCCCCCCCTCCACTCTAATGGCAGCCATGGAGGCCCTGGAAATTGTGCTTGCTGAGGGATTGGGAGGCTCCTGCAGCCTCTCGAGCGCTTGTCCAGCCCAGCTCCTTGGGAGAGGGCCATGCCCTGCGAGTTCTTTATTCCCTAGTTGGGAGTTGTAGGCCAAAACATCTGGAAGGCCCTAGGTTGGGGAATGCTGCTTTAGATTACTGATGCTTAGCATGTGGCAGAGAAGATACAGAAGAAATTAGAAGGGGGGGGGAAAGGGCAGATGTATCCTCATATTCTAGAGTCACAACTGATAGGTAACCTTGCTGCCTTACCACCCCTGATTTCCTTGAGTTATACATGTAGTTTTAAAAAAATGTGAACCCAATTCAACACCCTCTGGAATCTAGGCTTGTGAAATAAACCTACTTTGCACTTGCTTGCCTTATACAAAAACCTAAAGCAAGCTGCAGTCATCTAGTGCATAATTAGGCAGATTAGGTCACAAGCAAGGACTTTTAATATATATATATATTTACACAGTAGCTTCACCACAGCTCATCTACAACAGCTTTTCATATTTTGGATAGCACTACTCTTTCATGCTTAACAAAACCTTTTTAAAATGCTTGCACTTTCTTTTAAAAAATACAAAGTGGTTATTAGGGCAGTAGGACTTGTCATCTTGGATCAGGTTATTGAGCTACAAAGTGAAGTACCTTGCCTCCAGCCACTTGAACCATACTTCAGGGGAAACGAAGGCCATTTTTTTTTGCCATGACTCAGTTATTCAATTGTGCAGTGCTGCAGAGGTGTACATGTCTGTGAGCTAAGGTGCACACATCTCTGATCTGAGTTCATAGTATAACAACTATGGACCACTATTTTATTGTACATCAGTAAATATGCAGCTATTGATACTTATAACATTAGCCAGTCCCTTTAAAAGTAGTTTTAGATTGATGATATTTCACAGCCGTGAATACTAAGGTTGGATTATGGGGTCCATAAAAGGCATAAGGACATAAGAAGATTCATGCTGGATCAGACCAAGGGTCCAACCAGTCCAGCACTCCATTCACAACAGTGACCAAACAGCTGTCGACCAGCTACTCACAAGCAGGACACGGGTCCAACAGTACCCTCCCACCCATGTTCCCCAGCAACTGATGTACATAAGCTTACTGCCTCTGATACTGGAGGGGCTTCCTTTTCATTTGGAATTTACTGCCTTAAATTATATAAAATCACCACCAACCGTCTTGAGTGTCATTTTTCTTGGGAGAAAAGAGGAGTCAAATCAAATCAATAAATAATAATAATAATAATAATAATAATAATAATAATAATAATAATCTTATGCCTATTTACCTGGGAGTAATCCCCACTGAACTCAATGAAGTTTATCTCTGAGTAGACATGTAAAGGACTGCACTTTAGATCACCTACAATATAATAGACACTGTAGGGCATACAGAATTTGACAAGGGCCTTGCCTACCAGTTTACAGACTAGGGGCAGAAAAGGTCTGCGATCAGATTCTTTGACTCCGCTCCTCCACCCAACGTTAAAGCAGGCATAAGGATAGGGGGGTCCCTTATTTTGATCAGTGCAGCTGCCCTGGAAGAAGTAGAGTTTAGCCTGTTCCTCAGAACTAATTTCCCAATTTAAATTGTGCACTGAAGCCATGATTAGTCCCCACAGGAGGAAAAAGGCAGGTAGCTGAATTGTGCCTGTCTTTTTTGTTCAGAAGGCTAAGAGCAGCTTCACGGGAGCAACGTCATTCAGGAAAATGGTGCAGGCAGAAAGCTAAACGCTTCCTCCCTAAGCACCGTGACTGTGAACAGAATTGGGCGTCTCCCCACATCTGCTGTAAAGGGAGTGGAGTGGAGAATCAAGAGGGCCAATTATGAGTCTCCTGTATCACATCTGATTTAACCCTAAGGACAACATGAAACAGGAGGAAAGGGGGAAGCAGAACAGGCATAGGATGTTCTATTGTTTCACATAAGGCACTGCTTTTCTTTCCCTTCTTCTGTCCCTCCTTGAGTCCCACTTTTCAGAAAAAGATCCTTCTCCCCATCACCTGCTTGTAGGGCCACTGCCACCTGATTCTGCTCTACCCAACGTTCACTACTTTGGGCAGAATCTGTAAGCGCTCCAGTGGTTTTCATTTAATGTTGACTGTAAGCGCTTTGGGAACATTCAATCCCACAGGTCTGAGTGGACCTCAGATTTGCAGGATTTTTGTATTTAGCAGGACGCGGAGGTCCACCAACTGAAGCCAGATGCAAAACTAGCATTCGGCATCATTTCCTTTTCATTTCTGCGTCTTGATTTGCAAGGGCTCATCATATGTATTAAATATTTCATGACTACGATCCGGAGAACTGTGCGGCTGTTTCTGCTTGTCCAGCCTGCTTCTTTTCTTTTTTTTACTCCCACTTCCTTGGTGCAAAAACTGTGAACCGCCCAGAGAGCTTCGGCTAGTGGGCGGTATAGAAATGCAATAAATAAATAAATAAATAAATAAATAAACGGTGAGTTGCCGGATGACAACCAGATGCAACATGCTGGTTCAGGAAATAGAGTGTTTTATTATGTAAACAGCCCAGAGAGCTTCGGCTTTGGGGCAGTATACAAATGCAATAAATAACAACAACAACAACAACAATAATAGAGCTGATTACCTATTGCACACCATGAGCGATATGTTGAAATAACAGGCAGGTACAATTGCAGTCTATATCTGAGCTACTACAAATCAGGGACTGTAGACAATTTAAGTTGTGCAGGTGGTATTTTTTGCTATTATTAAACAATTGTTATTATTAAACAATTGCCTCTTGCCAATCTACTGCAAATCGTCTGGTGTTCTACCAGTAAATCCCAATCTACTTTCTGTTGACTCCTGCTGTTAGAGTACTGGCATTAAAAACACGTTAACAATATGAATTGCAAAGCCCAGAAACCATACCTACATGCTAATTCCAGTGTCATTTAGTAGACTGAATGGCTTAGTACAAAAATTACTCATGTTTAACTCTAATTACTGTTAAGTTACCCTAAACTAAATGCTTGAATTATAGAGAGTAGAGTATGGATTTATTGGGAATCTATGGGACATAAAAAGGAATCACCCACATGTTTAGTTTTTTTAATGGTTTTTAATGCTTTATGTGTGTATGTTCTGTGTTTTAGAATTTTAAATTTTGTATACTCGTTTTTATCTTAATTTTAGAATGTCTGCAAACCGCCCAGAGAGCCCTGGTTATGGGGGCGGTATATAAGTGTATTTAATAAATTAATAAATAAATAAAAATTATTATTATCCCGCCTTTTCCCCAGTACTGGGACTCAAGGCAGTTTACAAAACTAAAACACTTACAATTAAAACATATAAATATAAATTTACAAAAGTTAAAATAGAATTAAACCTATAGTAAAATTAAAAACATGTTAATTTTTTAAAAAACAGTAACAGATCAAAAAGGGGGAGGGAATCTAATACATCAACACAGGTCCAGAGTAGCTCCAAAAGCCTGCTGAAACAAAAACATTTTTGCCTGCCCCCGAAAGTGTAGCACAGAGGGAGCCAGCCTAGCCTCCCTGGGAAGGAGTTCCAGAGCCTTGGAGCAACCACTGAGAAGGCCCTCTCCTGCCTACCCATCAGGTATGCCTGGGATGTTGGTGGGACTGCGAGAAAGGCCTCCCTAGAAGATCTCAGAGCACGGGCAGGCTCGTATTTATCCTAAAGTTAAATATAAATTTTGAGCACAATAGTAATAGTTTGTATTTTTTAACTACATGTTGAAATGGCACTATTTTTTAATAAATTCAAAGCAGACAGCAAGGTATACCATACCTGCTTTTGATTCAATCATTTTACATCTGGCAGAAAACTGAAGCAATAGTTACCATTTTCATCCTGGCCACTGGCTTCAGGTGTGCCTTGTCTCTGATCCTCCTCAGGTGCTTCAGGGTAGATAACTGCCGTGTCTTCTTGTTGCAGAAATTCTTCGACGTTAGGGTCATGATTTTGTTCATTTTCTGCATCAGAATCACATTCATCTTCTTTCACTAGAAGTAAATGACCATTTGTAAGGAATTAATAGATTTTCATAACAATGTTAGAATTTGCTTTCATTTTTAAAGAACAGATAATAGCTTTTATGACTCTGAAGTTGAAAACATGTGGGCAATATGAGAGGAAAAACCCAGAGACGGGCTTCAGCAGCCGTGTTGGGGCTTCAATGTTTTATGCAGCTTCGTGTCCCATTTCTGGACCCACAGACCACCTACGTGCAATCTTCATGCTATGCTTCATTCACTATCCTAATCTTTGCCATAACTTTCAAAATGCTTGACAACCTGAGTCTTTGTGCCATGTAAAATACAAAAGTATATGCAGTGCCCTGTGTTTCTCTCTCCAAATGAATTTTTACTTCCTTCGCAAAAAATGCAATGTTTTCCAACATATTGTTTCTGATACATTGACCCTGAGAAGTCTGAATGTTTACAATTGCGCCATGATATTTAGTAGTTTAGTCAACAGCGAGGCTGCAGATGACATGGAGGCACCTGTGTTTACAGGTGCTGAGCTGAAAGTCCCATTGCAATTGTTTTTGGGGGCAGGCAGAGGGAAGGGGGCTCAAAAAGGTTGCCTGTATGTTTCTGAGCAAGATTCAAAGTGCTGGTTTTAACCTATAAAGCCTTACACAGCTTGGGACCACAAGGAATACCTGATGGAACACCTCTTCCAACATGAACCTACCCGAACACTACGCTCAACATCTAAGCTCCTCCTCCGGGTGCCTACTCTGAGCGAAGCTTGGAGGGTGGCGACAAGACAGAGGGCCTTCTCTGTGGTGACCCCCCCCAACTGTGGAGCAATCTCACTGACGAGGTCTGCTGGTGCCGACATAGTCATATTTTCGGTGCCAGGTCAAGACTTTTCTCTTCTCCCAGGCATTTAACAATATGTTATAAGCCTGGGTCTGTTTTTTTAGCACATCATTTTTAAAGTTGTTATCGTGTTTTTAAACGTATATGTATATTGCATGTTTTTTTGTGGGTTTTTATTTTTGTATATTGTTTTTAAGTTTTTTTTATCTTACGTGAACTGCCCAGAGAGCTTCGGCTATGGGGTGGTATATAAATGCAATAAATAAATAAATAGGTACAAAAGTGTGAAGGTAAGAGTGAGGGCAACATGCTTCAGAAACCACTGCCATCACTCTGAATTGGCTTTGTTTTCCAAGGATGATCATCATAAAGCCAAATCTCATTGGCTTCAGGCTGCTCAAAAACACTATGTTTTCCCTCAAAATATTCATGGGTGTACATGCAACCTAGCTTCTAGGATTATCCAACAACTTTGAGGTTAGTGCAATCACCCTGCCTCTTTCACAGAATTTTAAGGGTGTCCGGATGACACTGTCTTCCACCTGTAACCCTCACTGCTTCTACCATCTACTTCTTAGCACACACAAAAAGGTATCTGGTCAAGAGGGCAGGGCTCCTGCAGCTTTAATTATTGTGATGAAGAGGGCATTTCACCAGGTGCTGCATGCATACATGCAAATGACACTTGCTGAAATTCCCTTTTCAAGACAATTGTTAAAGAACTAGGAGCCATGTCCTCCTTTTAATATGGTCACCCTACCCCCTCCCTCCCACCACTCAGTCTAAAAGAGTGATAAGGTCTGTTGCATTATGGCATCTGCAGTTCTTTTCAAGAGCTGCTGCAACGCATTCCGGAAGCTACAGCTACCAAAATACTCCGAGCCCCGTTACTCTGTTAGTCTGAATGACAGACTGACAGAGGGAGGACAGGAGAGGGGGAAAAGTCTCCCTTTGGCCCCCTCTGTTGCTGCTGCTCCTGTGGCCACGCCAGTATCAAAAGGGGAAGTGCAGGTGGCTTTGGGTGTTGCAGAAGGGTGGCGTTGATACCTCTCCACGCTCTCACTTGGGATTCTTCCGAGTTTATTTTCTTCTTCTTAAAAGCCTGGAAAAATCCCAAGCTAGTCTGAGAAAAGCACTGAAAGGTTTCAGTCATCTCTACTTCTTCGTTTCTCATTCTGCAAGTTCTCACCTCCTCTGCTTCTCTTCAACCCAGGCCTCTGTTATTTCGTTTTATTAATTCTGCACTGTCTAATGACTTTTGTTCTCTGGGTGGGTTACAAACATAATTTCTCCATTCTTCAAATACTCTTCCCTACGCTCATCCTTTTCTCAGGTCTCAGTTACAGAAGTAAAGGATTGATCAGAGGTAAATCAAAGACTCACAAGCTCAACTTCATGCTGCTGCTATATCAACTATAATAATGTTATTGTTATACCAAACCTCCACCTGTTCTCTGCCCCCTGAGAACAATCGGCAAGGCCTCACTCCCTATGCCTCTTTATCTAGAGAAGGAATGCCACTTTCTCCTTCTGCAGCCTCCGGCAGATATTAGGCTCATGGTATCACAGGGCAGGTCTCTGTTGTGGGGCTGTGCTTATGACATTCCCTCCAGAGAGAAAGCCTGCAAGGTTCAATCCGTGACAACTTTTAGAACAATGAGAAATATATATTTCCTCTGCCAGGCCAACAGAACATCACTTTTAATTCTGGTTGCTTTTACTGACTGTTGTTTTATTGTTATGTTCGTCTTTTAAAATGCAAGGAGAGTAATTAATTTTAAAATACAACTTGAAAAACGTTGAGATGTTGCATTATTTTGGGTCTTTCCCGCCCCAGAAATTGCTACTCTCCAATTGAAAACTAAATCGATCTTTAAAAGCCTCAATTTAGAGCACTGGGCAACATAACAGCAATGGTCAAGCAGATCCAATTATATGCACAGTCTATGAAAAAGCCCTCTTTGGCCTGATAATGCAAAATGTATATTCATGCACACTGCGTTTTCTTCTCATAGTGATGTACGGGAAGCACAACATGTGTAGGAGTTTCTATTGCGGTAGAAGAATTTCCGCTTCTTTCGGGTTGCTTCCTTATTTTTTTCATCCTTTAACACTGCGGCCACTGCATTTTCAAATATATCTCTAGGGCTAGAAAACTCCTACAATTTCAACAAGAGTTTGCAAGATGCACGAAACGTTCTGGGAGACCACATGGGGCCCAGAGGTGTACATTGTTCAACCCACAGTTATGTGATGGTGCCAATTAAAAAAACCCACGCAAGGAATCATTAATTTCCATATGAATAAAAGAAAGGGGTTCTGCAGTAAATATACACATCCTTGGTATAGGGTGGGCTCATTATACAAGCTAATTTTATATACGTTAATGAGCATAAAATGTAATATTATAATACTATGGCTAATACTGTTACCTCAGCTGCATCTCATCATTATGCCCTGTTGTAATCTTGCAACAGACCAGAAATAAATTGTTCATCCACAGCTCCTGCTCCTTGAACCAAAAAGCAGCCGAGAGACTGCAGAGCCTCTCTGCACTTCAGGGGAAGGGATTGCCTTGCATAATTTATTAGCAACACCTCAAAATTGTTCTAATGGGAGGCTGCGCTGGCCTTCTTCGGTAGTAGTATTTCTACAGCTTAAAGACACAGCGGTGTGCATGGACCGACAGATGGGAAAAGATCAAAAGGAAGAAGGATGGTAGTGCAAGAAGGAGGATTTTCTTTATCGAGAGTGCACACCGTTATGCAAACTTCAAGGATATGCTAAGTTCCCCAAACACAAACTAACAAATGTGGTGACAAATACCTGTACATCCAGATTCATCTGCTTGAGCTTCAGGCCCCAGGATTTCCTTTGCTTCTTTACTAGCTAAAATGTAACATGACAGAAGAGAAGATCAGTCTTTTACACAATTCAGAAACTCGTTAATTTATTGGAAATAATTTACTTCTCTGCTGTCAGAGGTAAATATTCCCTCAGACAGCAGTAAGGCTGTGTTTACCCACAGAGTTACTGCTTATTATGTGAGCAGAATATTTCAGCCATATAAATTTTAGAAGGGAAAATGCTTCTCTCTAAATAGAATGCAATCAGATTAGGGAAACAGGTTGTTCAAACAAAATGCCAACCCACATTCAGTAGTTGAGTGTGGGTTGTTGTTGAACCGTGGACTGTTTGTTGAACCGTGGGTTAACGTGTTGTCTGAATGTCTGCAGAGTGGCTTGTTGACCATGCAGTGCAGTGTGGCTTGTTAACCATCTTGAAAAACTCAATAACAAACCACGGGCTCTCAAGATGGCTTGTTCAAGAAAATAAGCCACACTGCATGGTTAACAAGTCAAAATCTTGAATTGTGCCAGGAAACAAACCAATAGAAACTGAAGTTCTTTATTATTTATTTATTGCATTTCTATACCACCAACATGTATAAATATTGCTCACATTGGCCAGTGTCTGCTAGAATTTGTCCAGTTGCCTATCTCACATTGTCCAATAAAGAACCATCACACTATTATCACACTACCAGATATGGGCCTTGCGGCTGTATTTGGAACAGACTTGAAAGACAACCCCATCTAGACCACATGGATGTTATCAAGGCATTGATAACTATGACCAGGTTACGTTTCTGCCCCCCTTTTAGGATTACTGATAGTGAACTCAAAAGGTAATGGCTGTAATTGAGAGTCTACATGCGCAAGAGATCCACATGTGTTCTCAAAATGTGGCCTTCATCATCATCAAGTCTAAACATAGTTTGTTGACATGAGCCACCGATCCACTATTATACTGGTGAATATGTTTTTAAAGTGACTGCCTAATCTACCAAACCACGCAAGGAGTAAGACCACAGAGAAGGGCTTGCCTTGGGCTTGCTGCTAATGCCATGGGAAGATTCCGTCTAAAGAATTCACAGCATGCCTCTGTAAATAGCCTTGACTTTAAAAATATGGCTGGAAATTAAATTAAGTTTAAGTACAAATCTGAATATGATACTGGGGAATGTGAAATTATTCTTAGGTATCCTCTTCTTCATTTCAGAAGTTCTACTTTCTTCACTGGAAGAAACTACTACATGTATACTATTATTAAAGGCGCCATTATTTAAGTATTGCTTTATTCACACAAACTCAAATATAAAAAGTGTATCATTTGACATCCTCAGCAAGAGATTTAAATTAAGTTATTACTAACAAATAATCTTTGCCTCATGTATATACACCGTACCTGCTCATGATATTGTCCTGCAGGGGATTTCTAAAACTACATTTTAAATTCTACACAAGGCATTGTGCAATCACTCTGCCTCATTCATGGAAATTTTATGCAGGGTTCAGAAAATGTAGGATTCCATTTGTAATCAGCTGTGGGTTTTTCTCCCACTGTCACATCCATCCTTTTTCTAACCACACACACACACAAAAACCTGGTAAGGATGCAAAGAGCGGAAGAGCAGTACAATTTTTGAGCAGGTGTAGACAGGCGAATGTGAAATGCAGGCAGAATGGGAACAGTTCACCCTGGGGGAGATATTAGGGGTGTCCCTCTTTTCTCTATCATTTGCCATACATTTCCGTTTGCACAGCCATTTTGTCGCTTCCAGAGGAAGTTCTTTTCCCTCTTCCAATGCTGGCCGGGGATGATGGGAGTTGTAGTTCAACACACCTGAAGGGTGCCAGGTTGGGGAAGGCTGGTTTAGCAAACAAACTGATCATTTAGTAGGCTTATAGCCTCCTGTGCTTCTTGGTAGGCACACTATAAAATGGAGCTAGAGAGTGATACGTAGCAGTTAACTTCATCCCTGTAAAATTTTATATTAGGTAGTTTAAAAGAGCTTGAACATGGTTAGTCTTCATTATTCTTTAAGTGCCAACAGGGATCACATCATATAGCTCTAGGTAAGAATGGAATTACATGAACACAAGGTATCTGTAGAATTATATGGAAAGGTTGCCATGGAAAACAAAGCTTTAGAAAAACCTTTGTACAAATAATCTGTACTTGGGATTTTTAAAAGTGCAGTTTTGGCTAATCTACACCAAGCAGGATATAGCACTATGAAAGCAGTATATAAAAGGCAGGAGCCACACCAAGCAGGATATAGTGCTATGAAAGCGGTACATGGTATGTATCAATGGGTCCCAACAGTTGTCAGTGCACTTCAATACCGCTATAAAGCAGTCGTGTGGCTCCTGCCTTTTATATACAGCTTTCATAGTGCAATATCCTGCTTGGTGTAGATTAGGCCCCTATCTGCAAGGTACACCTGCTGATTTAGCACAGGATCAATACTAAATCCTTTTGCATCTATGGAATAAGATAAAACAATGGTGCAATGAATGAGCCCTTGAAAAACACTGCTATTGAACGGGCAGTAGACTACCTCACCAGCCTTGTGGCTGTGGGATACCACTAGTACAAGGGGTAAGCCAGGTGAAATCAGGGGCACGTTTGAGGAATAGTAGAGTGTTACCCTTGCTCCAAGATTGTTCTGGCTCCTGCACCAGCATAACATTGTGACAATAAAACAGGTGGAGTATGTGGGGGGGGGGAAACACAACTGGAGTCAATGGAGAGACCCAGGTGACTGCCCTCTCAGCCACCTGATAGGATAAGATCTACACTCCACATATGGTTAAGTGATTTATTTATTTATTTATTACATTTCTATACCGCCCAATAGCCGGAGCTCTCTGGGCGGTTCACAAAAATTAAAAACATTCAAAGTATAAAACAACAGTGTAAAACCATAATATAATACAATACAATATAAAAGCTCAAGTGATGTATTCTTCCTTGCAATGTGAGAGTTCCAATACCATTTCCTACTGCAGATGGGCAAGTATTGTCGTGATGATGTTATGATCTCCCCAAACAGGAGAACCCTCAAACTTTGACACCGGAGATCTACCCGGTGAGTACAGTGAGCCTGCCTAAGGCACTGGAATGAAACAGCATCTAGCTGATGGCATCCTCTGGAGTCACCTCTTCTCACTTGCATCGTTTTGTTCATGTAGTGCTCCTATGCCGGTATCTTGCCACTGGATCACCAGCAAGAATGAGAACGAAGAGCCAAAATCTCAATGCCCTCAATGTATGTGTTTGTTGAAGGCATTGGTGCCATGGAGTTGTAGGGGTTGGGAATTTTTTTCCCTTTCAAAAGGCTTGCTCATCTCAAACAGACACCAGTACCACATTTTTCATCGCTGGTTGCCTTCCACCAGGCTCCGCCCCCGGGTTGGCCCCAGATTGGCCACGGAGTGACGTTACATGGTGGAAGTGCCGTGTTGACGTTGCTCCATTTGAAAAAGTCGGGGTAAATCCTCAACTTTTTTAAAACACAGCATTGCGTGGAAGACTCATGGTGGCTGTTAAGCTGTGCCTGTGTCGTCTAAACAACGTGGCACAGATCCACAGCCACCACGGGACTTTCCCCACTTATAGACAGCAACCCCCGAGAGTGGGACTCAAATCCTTCTTTTGAAGGGGCTTATTGCCCCTTCTATATGCATGTAATTTCTCCTACGAAGCAGGCACGTCACAAGCATACGAGCCCAAATGTTTTTTCTCCACCACTATGTAAATAATTAAAGGGTGTGTCGAGATGTTCTTTTTGAACCAGGTCTCAAAATGGTTTGTTCTTTTGGGTTACAGCAGCAGTATCTTTTCCTTCACTTTTTAATGCAGAACGCAAACAGTCTTTTCAGTGCAATATAGTTTTTATAAAACTACTTAACAATTCCTTATGATATCTAGAAAGCCTTCTAGATTTTGACACATACCTTCATCTTCCCAGCAACTGTTCGCACTTTCTTCTCTTTCGTTGTGTTCTGGTAATACTGTATGGTCTTTTGGCAAGTCATCGTCTGGCACGCTAGCATCACAATCTGCTGCATCCGTTATACTTTCTTCTTCAACAATGTGCAATTTGTCTTCGTCATCTGAATCTGAATTTGTTTCTACGACGTTATTGTAACTGGTAACTGCAGAGAAACAAGGAGAAAAGATCAGTGTATATGCTATTTTGAAATGGCTAACTTTTGTAAACCGCCCAGAGAGCTTCGGCTATGGGGCGGTATATAAATTTAATAAATAAATAAAATAATAAGAGTACTGACAATTAGGCCCATCCTCAACACAGCAGCATGTTGTATAGCTATCAATGGAGCCAGAAAGGCATTCTGCCAATGTTCAGAGGCACTTCCTGAGTTATTCCTTCTTTGTTTGTATCATGCACTGAAAAAAGTTCTGGGCTGCCCCCTCACTAGCAGAATTTCTGGGATACAGTCTAGGAACAGCTGATAAAATTGGTTCGTTGTTCTGGGAATATCTCTTATATCCATTTTTCCACCCCCAGAAAGATGAGTAGTGATATTCACTTTTTTTTCTGCAATGTCTCACAAGCTCAAGACACTATTCCAACAAGCTTGCTACTTGAACCCACAGTAACTTGTTACTTAATTCATTCATAGCAGGCAACTCAGGTCAGATCTGCTACCTCCAGTATCAGAGGCAGTCAGCCTATATACACCAGTTGCTGGGGAGCATGGGTGGGAGGATGCTGTTGCACTGTGTCCTGCTTGTGGGTCCCTGGTCGACCACTGTGTGAACAGAGTGCTGGACTAGATGGACCCTTGGTTTGATCCAGCATGGTTCTTCTGATGTTCTTATGTATACCTTGTGTCATATTGATACAATCCCATCATGATAATGCTATATCCCTCTTGTGCATTTATACCTTGTATTACACACAATGACATCTGTTGGAGTAATTTGGACAATATGGAATAAGAAGCGGGGGAAATAACACTAGAAAAGCGATGTATGGGATATATGGAATGGGACATGTGCCCCAGCAGTTATCAGTGCTCTTCAATACTGATTTAAAAGCACTAATGTAGAGCAGGGGGGGATCTACACTACTGCTTTAAAGCGCTTTATAACAGTTTTGACAACTGTTGGGGCCCAGGACACACTGCATATACAGGTTTCAAAACGTTTTCAAAGTGCTTTAAAAGCAATAGTGTAGATCCCCACCCCCCTAGCCTCATTCTGCCCTTTCAGGTTGCTAACTGAGCAGCTGAAGTCTTGTACATTTCACTTAAGGAAGAATAAAGCTCTCTGTCCCCTGGAACTGACTAGACCAATAAAGCACTAAGAAGGTTCCAAGTAGCTGAGGCTAGAGCCGCTCAAGCCAACAAGCCTACTCACAAGTAGGCTCCAGTCTATTTGCCTGGGTAGACTGGAACGCTTGCCTACCAAGTAATATCTGCACAAAATGGAAAGGCTGATGGTGCAGACCCAGCCCGGGACTGTGGCCTGTCTCAAGTCAAGTCCTGCTATTACAGCTATTTGGCTTAAAAAGAACACCATAGTGGGAAGTTCACAGAAGCGCTTGCAGTATAATTCTGTATACATTACACAGCAGTCATATAAAAATCCTGTCGTTTCTTCCTGTATAATATTGCCAGGATTCGACCATTTTTGTCTGTCTCTTCTGCCAAGACTCTCGTTCATGCACTGGTTATCTCTCGGTTGGACTACTGCAACCTTCTTCTCTCTGGCCTTCCTTCGTCTCACATCAGTCCGCTGGTCTCTGTCCACCACTCTGCCGCTAAGATCATCTTCTTGGCCCGCCGCTCTGACCATGTCACTCCACTTCTGAAATCTCTTCATTGGCTTCCAATTCACTTCAGAATCCAATATAAACTTCTCCTACTGACCTTCAAAGCTCTTCACTGCCTAGCTCCTGCCTATCTCTCCTCTCTCATCTCACACTATCGCCCCGCTCGGGCTCTCCGCTCCTCTGATGCCATGCTTCTCGCCTGCCCAAGGACCTCCACTTCCCTTACTCGGCTTCGTCCTTTTTCTTCTGCTGCCCCTTACGCCTGGAACGCTCTTCCAGAACACTTGAGAACTACAAACTCAATCACTGCTTTTAAGACTCAGCTCAAAACTTTTCTTTTCCCTATAGCCTTCAAATATTGAGTTTGTTCTGACTTTACACTGTTAGCTTCACCCTACCCGGTGCCTGTTTACACTTCCCTGTGCCTGTTTGCATTCTCCTTCCCTCTTTATTGTTTACTACAACTTATTAGATTGTAAGCCTATGCGGCAGGGTCTTGCTATTTACTGTGTTATCTGTACAGCACCATGTACACTGATGGTGCTATATAAATAAATAAATAAATAAATAAATAATAATAATAATAATAATAATAAAATTCTATGATCAGCTCTTGGTGACCAGTGACCCGTTTCCATTGCTCCTGATCCAGGACAGCAGCAGACATGACTGGCACTAGAAGTGTGTGTGTGTCTGGTATAAAAGCACTGCCTGAAGGACACTGGGAGCAGGCAGCTTTTAGCGTGGCTTCCCAAGGGGCTGTGAGAACAACCACTTGCCCCATCCGAAGCCAGCTACATGTTTGCACTAGCCATGAGCTATATGAAGAGAGGGTGAAAGAGTTTCAGCAAGGAAGTAATGAAGAGCTAGACCAATGGTTCCCAAACTTTTTCAGGTAACCGCCCCCTTGGTTCCACAAACTCATGCCCAGTGCCCCCTACCCTACACTATAAAAATCATTATTCAGAATAGTGGTTTTCAATGACCCACTAAGGAAGATAATAACAATAAACTTCAAAACAGTAGCAATTAATTGAATATTTATTCAAAACCCAATTACTTTTTTTAGTTTATTCAATTAAACGTAATTGATGTAAACTGCCCAGAGAGCTTCGGCTGTGGGGCGGTATATAAATGTAATAAAATAAATAAATAAATAAATAAACTTGATCCAGTGATATAATCTTTTCAAAGTCTGATAGTCATTTAGCAAGAATATTAGATATCACATTTAGTAACTAAGGTAGAGTACCTCACTATTCTGTAAATTCTTAATGTGATGGATGGGCTTGATGAAGTGATACCAGTTTCTCAATGTCTGGTTTAAAGTCACTTAACATGAGTCTTAAATCACCACATTTAATAATCTGGAATCGATTTATTTGCTTGGAGAGAAATAGGCAGACCACACTAAAACCACATTCCACCAAATATGATGTTGGAAATGCAACCAGGAGTTTCTGAACCACTCTCCATAGTGCAGGATAGCGATCAGAAATTTCCTTCTGTAACCAAAACTTCTGGTACGATTTCTTAAACTTTGGCTTCAGCGCAATTCATTTTGTAGCTCAATTGGCCCCTTTAAATGGGAAGCACCCGCCGCAGGCTTGCCGAGGGAGGGAAGGAAAAGAGAGCGAATGCCTCTGTTTTGCAGCCGGTGTGGCGGGGCACACCAAGAGGGTATGTCTCTTCATTAGCGTTTTGGTGCTTTTGAAACATTTCAATTCATCGTTAAAAGGACTCTTCTTAAACAGTATTAATACATGTGTGGATTCTTCCCCTACATGGCTTGGGACCAAACTACCTTCTCCCATAAAAATGTCCCTGGGTTTTAAGACCTTCTGGAGAGGCGCTTCTCGGAAAATACCACCTCGAGCACCCCCCTGCTGCCCCCTTGCCTCTTAACACCCCCTATGCAATCCCACCACCCCAAGGGGGCGATATTGCCCACTTTGGGAACCACTTTGGGAACAAACTGTAGCTTAGTAGTTGTAGTGCAAACCTCTTTTAAAGAATCAAGCTACCAATCACATTTCTATAACGTGTGGCCCATTTCTTTTGGCATCTTTTCTTCCTGTATATGTGCATCATGTAATACATGCTACCATAACTCCATGATTACAATTTGATTTATGATTTTAAAATAAGATATTTCTAATATAATGGTATCTTCTGTATTCGAATACCAATTCAAGTCTCCAAGCATCTACACTAATGTAGCTAAGACACATACAAGAGGGAGGCCTTAGTAGAATTGAGGTAACCGAAATACAAAAAACCAAACCAAAACACCTGTAGAAAGGAAGTCCAAAGTGTGTGGGGGGGATTCCCCCAAGCAGCTGGATGAGGATTCAGCATGCTCAGCAGACACAAAATGCTGACTGACTCTTCAGAAGGAAAAACAAACAAACTGAAATCTGGGTGGGAGGGAGAATAGAATGAAATGGCTGAAAAAGGAGGGCTGAGGAAGAAACGCATAGATATAAAGAGAGCAGCGAAAACCCTCTCATTGTCTGGAGAGGTCATTTCACGGTTCACCCTGAGAAACCTTTTTTAAAATGCCCTCAGGGAAGTGAGAACTGCTCATATAATTCAATGGAGAAATCCAAAATCTTAACTAGCTGGGATTGGGCACCACTGTGTCCATCCTACCTACCCTCAGTCCACAAAGATAGCAGCGAAGGAAATAGTTCCTGCTCTTTCTAACTCAGTTCTTATTTTGTGTGAAACATTAAGCAAACACAGACACGGTGCTGAAGTTGGTTTGGATTCATAGAGAGTTGGCAGACATAGCTTTTATTGTGCAATTGTCTGTCTCTTCTGCCAAGACTCTTGTTCATGCATTGGTTATTTCTCGGTTGGACTACTGCAACCTTCTTCTCACTGGCCTTCCTTCTTCTCACATCAGTCCATTGGTTTCTGTTCACCACTCTGCTGCTAAGATCATCTTCTTGGCTCGCCGCTCTGACCATGTAACTCCACTTCTGAAATCTCTTCATTGGCTTCCAATTCACTTCAGAATCCAATATAAACTTCTCTTGTTGACCTACAAAGCTTTTCACTGTCTAGCTCCTTCCTATCTCTCCTCTCTCATCTCACACTATTGCCCCGCTCATGCTCTTCGCTCCTCTGATGCCATGTTTCTCGCCTGCCCAAGGGTCTCTACTTCCCTTGCTCGGCTTCGTCCATTTTCTTCTGCTGCCCCTTATGCCTGGAACGCTCTTCCAGAACATTTGAGAACTACAAGTTCAACCGCAGCTTTTAAAGCTCAGCTAAAAACTTTTCTTTTTCCTAAAGCTTTTAAAACTTGATTTTGTTCTGACTTTATACTGTTAGTTTTACCCTACCCAGTGCCTGTTTACCCTACCCTGTGCCTGTTTGCTTTCTCTTCCCCTCCTTATTGTTTTATCATGGTTTTATTAGAATGTAAGCCTATGCGGCAGGGTCTTGCTATTTACTGTTTTACTCTGTACAGCACCATGTACATTGATGGTGCTATATAAATAAATAAATAAATAATAATAATAGCCCAGTTTAGATGAAGGGCAGTTTAGAATAAAATAAATAAAATTAAAAAAACCCATCAGCTGTGTAGCAGCATTTTCAGAAGCTTTATCTGTGGCAACTCTATGAGAATGCAGCTCCGAAACTCACGGGACCTGTTATTTGTGCTTTTAGTTAACATCTATATTATGAGAAACCACATATTACATATATTAAACCATAGACCATGGCTGTGGCATTGTGCTTATGGCTCTTTGCATCTCTTATGTACTGTCTCTTGTTTTAAGACACACCTGCCTTAACTTGAAAAAATGGAAAGTGGGAGGTAACATTACATTATTATTATTATTATTATTATTATTATTATTATTAATTATTATTATTTGTATCCCGCCTTTTGCCCAATACTGGTCCTGCTAAGGTGCTGCTAAGCCCCATTTACGACAGTACAGGAAGATATGAGTTTTCTGAATCAGAAGCTACCATTCTAAAGCACTGTAGTAAGGATCAGTTAAAATACATTAAAAGCTCAGAATCAGGTAGGCAATATTTTTTCTAGCCACTGGCTGTATCCATGCACTGACTAGATCACTTTAACATCTCACCCCTGTGATCAAGACCATAGACATAGCTGAAGGGTCACGGTAGCTAATGTGTAGGGGAAATTGCCTGTATGAATTGGCTCCCAAAAGGAATTTAGCATCTAGTACTGCAGAAAAAGGGGTGAATGCACAGGTGGAGGCTAACAAAAGCGTGAAGAAATATATCCACATTGAGAATGTGTATCATACTAGTCAAATAGAAACAGATGTAATTTCTCAAAATGGCCACAGGTACCATCCTCAGCCAACGTCCTATCCAACTAAAGGCCAAACTACATGTGATGTCAGTCACATCTTTTAAAAAGCAGGCTTAATCTGGCTGCTTTTATTTTGGAGAAAAGGCAGCCATAGGGCCTCAATCCAGGGACCAACCTATATGGAAGCGGAGAGAGAAACACTTTCTGGTTTTATCTGGGTTTTCATGAAATCGGCTTTGGTCCGTCCGTGTTACAAGAAGCAAGAAAAACAGCGTATACACTTGAAATGGCCATACTTCAGGGTTGGGTGTGCAGAGTCCAGCGAGTAGAACTAAACGTCATCAACCCCATAGGTACTCCTCAGCAAATGTGAGAGTTGTTCCCCACCCGTCCATGCTCGGCTGCTCAGGGAAGCTCATTGGAAGTACTGAATTACCCCACCCTCTTATCCAGCATTGGTAGATTGTAAATGACTAAAAGAGCGCTGCTGTGAGATTTTGAATGGGAAACAGAGACCATTCAATCTCAATGGGTGAAACAGCCATTGCACTATTCTGAATGCTTGGAACATCACTGCTGCATTGTTATGAATGGAAAACAGAGGCTACTTGATCTCAGTGGGGCAGCCCCTTCCCTTGACCAGGTCACAGAAATAGGCACACCCAGATTTTAATGCAAGGGAATGGGACACAATGCGGTGGAACCTCTAAGGAGCCATGTTTAAGATGTGCTAAAAGGACTTTCCGAATATGTGCCTATTCCAGGGAGAAGCTGTGGGGTTGCTCCGGATTGGCAACAGTGTCATCACTCATGAATGCCTCCCTCCACACTAAATTGGCCATATAGTTTGGCTCCACATTTGGGCCTCAGGTTTCTGAATATCAACTCTCCCTCACTGCCGTTTGCCCCCACAAGTGCTGGTTGAAATAAACAGGACATGCGGGCGAAATGCAGCCAGAAGAGAGCAACATTCAGTAGAAAACCAGTGCAGGAAACTGATTGAGATAAGGAGCACGTTGTGAACCAAGGTCCCATATTTTTTCTCCAAAATTAAAAGTGGCCAGGTGAATCTCATTTTAAACACATGACTACTGACATATGTAGCTCTAACGTAGCCTTACAGCAGTCTGAGGAAGTACCATGCTAGTTTATGTAGCTTAGC
Source organism: Elgaria multicarinata webbii (assembly GCF_023053635.1). Classification (NCBI taxonomy): domain Eukaryota; kingdom Metazoa; phylum Chordata; class Lepidosauria; order Squamata; family Anguidae; genus Elgaria; species Elgaria multicarinata. The sequence continues at coordinate 27,399,147 of NC_086171.1, read as the reverse complement.
ATGTAGGAATGCCAAACTGCTCAAGTTATTGGATGTTATGTAGTTGCTAAGCTAATGTGTACAAGGTAAGATATATTGAAAACTGCATTGTGAATGGATCTTCATTATTAATAAACACAGCAGGTAAAAGTTCCTGAAAGTTCTTTTTGGTCAACTCATACATGCACAGATGCAACATCAGTTTGTCAATGCTAAGTTACGTAGCATTCAGAAAGAGATTGAGAGCACAACATGTTAGATAGGAATATTGCTTAATACATCTTTGCTGAGCCACAGACTTTCAGGAAAAATGTCACATATTCAAAATAAATTAGATTAGCTTTCACTTTCATGACATTCTTTATTCTTCAAATGAATCCTTTTATTGGCATACTAGCACATAACATACACTCATAGCTGAAGTTTAACTTACAGAAATACTTATGCAGAGGATTGACGCATCTTGTATACTCCACAGGCTAAGATCCTGCGGGTACTGTGCCTTTTGATGTGGCTGGTTTTTAAAAAATCAGCCCCAAAACATACACAAAAATGAGAAACTTTATTTTTGTTGGAAAAAATAGAGCCAATGAACATTTTGACAGTTTGGCAGTGAACGTCTACGTTCCAAAAAAGAAACAATTGCAAGATGCCAGCTTTTTGACCACTGAATATGGACTTTTGAATGCTCATGGTTAAAAAGGTTTACCCCACTTTTACTCTAAGGACCATAATTGGTCTGCATCTGTTTTTATCCTCATAACTAACATAAGGTCATCCAATGAGCTTCATGGCTGGGGTTTGAACATGGGTTTTCCCAGGACTAGTCCAACGCTCTAACTAGCACACCAGGCTGCATCTGTCTTAGCTGCAAAAATTAGAGACAATGTTCCCCCTACATCTAGTGACAGAGTGAAACAGTTTTAGTGTAACCAGTTGGTTTCCCACAAATAGAGATCATGGAGAAAAATCAAATCTAACGAAAGATTTAACTAAAATTTGTCTGGGTTACTTTTAACTGTAGGTGTCTCTTAATCCCCTCATGATTTTTTACAGGCCATATGATACTGGCATAGTGCATTTTTGGCCTGCATCTGTGCTTATAAAAGTGTACAGAGACTTTGTGTACATATTTCATTTTGTAATTAATGATGCTTGTTTAATTATACTTGATATTTTTAATATTAAAACTTCATAGTACATTGTTATAGTAGATAGCATAATTCTTAAAAAAAAACTTTATGGACATAAATAAACTGTTGAGTTTGAGTTATATTGAAAACTTGCCATTTGTAGAATTTGCATGTTATTTGTGGAATTTCCAATGAAGTGTCTTTTATGAGAATCGGCCAAAGGGAAGGTAATCAAAAAGGGATGACCAACTAACTCTCAACTTTGAATTATATATGGAAGGTTTTGCATTGCCCATGGTTTGAGACATGGACTAGATTGTACGGTTTTGGAGTAGAAAACTATCCTCCTAAATCTTAGGACTACTGAATCAATAATATACCCTTGCAATTCTCGCAATATTCAGAAGGCAGCCTTGAAAACCCAATAAAGTGGCTATGCAAAGTTCTAAAGCTTTGCAGAGTGACAGTTACCACAGATGAAGACTAGCTTTGAAAGAGGGTGATTAGCTCTCACGCAATAAGGAGAAAAACAAGTAGCATTTCCAGTGGAGAGATACAGGAAGCTGCCATGTACCAGTCAGACTATTTGTTTACTCTAATTGGCAGCAGAACTGCAGAGTCTCTGGCAGGTCTTTCCCATTTAACGGGACATGCTGGTGGTGGAGCCTGTAATCTTCTGCATGTAAACTTGTGATCATCAACTGAACCTCAGAGCCTCCTCACCTTCATAAGCCACTCTCAGAGCCAAACCTCATATCCCTCCTTCATGACCCATTCTCATATCCAATATATCTTGGTAAAGCTTTCCCTGGATTCCACTACTTCAGGCAGGTCAGGAAAGTCATACTGCTGTAAAATTGGAGCTTTGGCCAAGGGAGAGTTAATGGAGCAAAGAGGACTGCTTAAAGTTGGGCAAGGCTGCTCACCAGGTCTATCTATAACTCCCTTTAGTAGGGAGACTGGCTAAATGACAATAGATGTTTTCTGAATAGCTAGAAAATACCTAGGAGATCCTAAAAGGGGGCATAGCTTTCTCGTGCCCAGCAAACCCTTTCTCAGTCTGTGAAAGCAAACACAGGTGACAGACTGAAGTTTTGGACAGACAGCATGCAGTTTTTTCAAGGCTTTGTAAGCTAACACCATTAGGGGTCGCAGCAATGCTCCTCTCTGAAAATCTGATGCAGAGCAGTGGATTTGGGTATCTGCTGGAGTATTTAAACTGTGCCTCCGCGTATGCTCAACTTGTACAGTTGTAAATAAACTCACTTCTCCCCAGAAAGGCGGCGTGAGTGCAACAATATGTTTGAATGTTCCTGCATCTCAACATCTCTACCAATAAAAAGCATCGTATTGAGGAAGAAAGGGGAGTCTAAGGCCACAGCTAGACCTAAGGTTTATCCTGGGATCATCCAGGGGTTCGCCCCTGCCTGAGCACTGGATCCCCTGTGTGTCACCTAGATGAACAGGTTTGACCCCTGGATGATCCAGGGATAAACCTTAGGTCTAGCTGTGGCCACACCTTACCCCAATATACTATTTTCCTACACACAGGGAGTTCTTTCCATGACAGTGAATTCAACAACGCAAACCTCCAGCTGCAAATCGAAGTGACGCTATTAGACACTATTACTTGGTTCTATTGACTGTGTTAACCTGCACCATAGTATAGGCATAACTATTTTCGTTCTGTGACAACTGTGAGGCTGACAATGTTCAGGGTATGTAGGCAAAAAGCAGGTGTGTGAGAGCTCAAAGAATATTTTACATCTTCACTTGCTTCCAAGAACATTCAGCAGGAACACATAGTAGATGATACACAAGGATTTTATAGCATGCTACAAATAGGGTGGGGCAGGGGGAAAGAGAAGCAAGGTTATTTTCTACTTTTGCCCATCTCCTACCTTTTATAGGTGAGTTGCAACCTGCCAACTACCTTCGGAATTTTATATGTTGCGCTTTCACCTCCCCCCACCCCCTTTATGGCATTTCATTTCCCTTTAAACCAAAATAAACCACCTCATTTGTTTATTGTGATATGTATTCAGAGACCAGAGAGTTCAGAGACCTGATAGTTGCTTCTTTCAAATATTTACTATTATATGACAAGACCACATGACCCTGTTCCCCAGAAACCTGCTAGGCTTCTGCTAACAGGCAAATGCAAAGCAATTTGTGTTTTTAACTTGTTGGTTGTTTTATGATGGTTTTAATTTTTGTGAACCGCCCAGAGAGCTTCGGCTATTGGGCGGTATAAAAATGCAATAAATAAATAAATAAATAAATAAATAATAAATAAACACATTATACGTAAGAGAAGCTGTATGTGACAGGTGGATGGAAATATAAAAAGAAGGCTAGTATTGGTAGCCTCCTTGTATCTTTTCTAAGTACATTGACTGTGTTCACACAACACACTAAACCATGACGGTTCATTTTCCAGACCAACCCATGATGGGTTAGCATGTTGTCTGTGGGATGTCCCCCCCGCCCCAAGGTGGACTATTTCCCCCAAATAAGACACCCTGAGAACTCACGGTCTTCAGTAAGAGTTATTTCAACTATGGTGGGTTAGCATGTTGTCTATTATGCAACATGGGTTACGGAGGTCAACTACAGAGATCAATTACGCTGCTGCTGCTGGTGGCTCTGCTCATCTCAAGCAATCTCTCCAAAGTAAGCTGGGATACCTGCCTGGCTGGGCGGGAGGACTACAAGATGAGGAGGGATGAGGGCAGGGTAAAATAAATTACTCCGTGTAGCTTGTTTGCATGATTGTCTGATGGGAGCACAGTACGGTGGGGACATGGGGGACGGGAAACGGAAGCTGGGGAGATCGGGGAGAATTGCAGCCCAGGGGACATCGGGGGGGAATTGCAGGTGGGGGGAAATCGGGCGGGGGATCGGACATTGTGGGCGGGGCGGGCGGGTGGGGGAAGGAGAATGGGGCCGGGGGGGAGATCACGGATGGGGGGAGAAGGAGAATTAAAACGACAACCCCTACTTACCTTTCCTGTCTCCTGCCGCTTTAAAAATAATAAAAAATGGCGGCCGTGACGGCTCTCCTCCAGAGCTCATCACGTCTGGCGTCTGAATAAGAGTGAGATCTCGCGTTATTCATAACACGAGGTCTCCCCTCCTCTCCCCCGGATTCTCACTTAGGTTTAGCAAGGCCCTAAGACAGTTAATCTCAAAAGACAAAATGAAAGAAGCACCCATTCTAGCAACTGAAATCTTTATATACAGAGCCTATAAACAGTTCCCGTAATGACGGGGGGGGGGGAGAGTAGAAAAGTTATTTTAGCATCTACATCAGGGGTGCACAACTTGTGGCCCTCCAAATATTGTTGGACTGCAACTCCTATCATCCCACAGCATTGGCTAGGCAGGCTAAGGCTGATGGTCATTACAATCACACAACATCTGCAGGGCCACAAGGTGCCCACTCCTGATGAACATGGACTCATGAGGTTGGAATTAAATACCTAACTTTTTATTAAAATATCTTTTTGTTTGTTTTAAAGTATTTATATTACTGCATTTCCATGAATCATACCCAAGGGCAACAATGCTAAAGACAAAAACATCTAAAAAAACCCATAATCAAATTAAAAATAGCAGCAAAATCGATTACATTGAAAAATAAAGAGACAACCACCCCCAAATGGGTTTAAAACATAGCAAAACGGTACATAAGGTATTCATAAGACAATAACAACAGTAGCAAGAGCAACATGTCATAGTGCAGCCTTCCTCAACATGATACCATCCACACATTTTGAACTATAGCCCCACTCAGCATGACAAATGGTCAGGGTGATGGTGTTGTAGTCAAAGACATCTGCAGGGCACTACATTGGAGAAGGCTGTCACAGAGAATAAAAATTAATAGTCTTACTGGCCAAAGGCTTGTCTAAACAGGAAGGCTGGCCATTCCAAAACGGATGGAATGTCGCCATGAAGAACCTCGGTGGCGGGGCCTTTGTGTAGCAGCAGCCACATTCTGGAAAACCCTCCCTTGTGCGGTTCGGGAGGCGGAAAATGAAATAGCTTTTAAACGCCTCCTAAAAATGTACCTCTTCTCACAGGCTTTCCCTGGACTGTAATTTGTCTGATGTTATATTGCACTTTTGCCTTTCAACGTTTAAATTGTTGTATATTTATTGTATTTTTATGGTTTCTGTGCACTGCCTGGAGAGCCTCGGCTATCGGGCAGTATAAAAATGTAATAATAAATAAATAAATAAATAAATGAAATGAAATGAAATGGCTGGTGAGGATAGAATTGTTATGGCAGGGGTGGGCAACCTGTGCCCCTCCAGACGTTTTGGCCTATAGCCCCCTTAAACCCTCACTACTGGCTATGCTGGCTAGGGCTCATGGGAACTGTAAACCAAAACATCTGGAAGGGCATTAAGTTGCCCACTCCTACTTATGGGGAGAAGGTTTATGGAAAGTGTTTATCTGTTGACTATAAGGTTTAGGAGCATTTGAAAAATTCCTCACAAGGTCAGAATACAATTCAGTAAAATTACTTTCAAATACTCCTGACTATAGAATGGCACTGCAATAACAATTCTTACATTTGATATTGGAATTCTTATGGAAAGTGACTGGGATGATAATGTAGGATATGAAAAAGAATATTTAACTTCAAGGATTAGCAGTTAACTTTACAATCTGCATATAAGACTCAAATTTGATCTTTTGTAAAGTGAAATTAAGAGTTAGACATGATTTATACAAATTAAAGACCACTTTATTGGGGAAAAGTCAGTTTAGAAGTTCTTCCACTTTTGAGATTCTGGCTGTTAGGGAAAGCATTAGCTACATTTCTATATTTTTTTAATAGTTTCATTCTCCCACGGCTAGATCTGCAATGAATATTGAGCTTCAGAGATTTTTCTTTTAAAACTCTTTCTTTATTGTTTAAGAAATTGGATTATCACTTCCATTTTGGTCAGAGTTCAAGAACCATGTAAACCCTGTTTCAACATAAACTTGTTTTGATAGCCAAATGCTGGCTAGATTTTTGAGTTCCCAATCGAGTACATTTGGAAAGCAAACTTCAAATTTACTAACTAAACAGCTGATAAGGACATAATTAAAATAAGTATGTACACAGTATCATTAGACACAAATGTAAACTGACATCAAAATACTCATGTTAATGTTAAAAGAAAGAAAAGTTATTCACAAATCCAAAACTCACCCCCCATCCAATAATACATAAACTTACTATGCACATGTCAAAATGCAGATACCACCTTAGAATAAATGAGGTAAGATTGAGCAGCATAAATGTTCTAACAGCGGTCTAGCAAACAAGGAGCTGTCAACGTCCAATAACCTATTATTCACACCTCTTTAATCACTGCCACGGAGTCAATTATAAATAGCCTCATACATTTTTAAATAAGGTCATTCTGAAATGAAACAAAGGGAGTAAATATTCCAGATCATAAGCAATTCAAGTTCTAAAAGGTAGCACAGCAAAACATTCTAAAACAGTTCAGTTTAAAGAGAGAACAAAACCATATCACTACTTAGTAATTTACTACTTACGTTATCCTAAAATTTGTGGACATGGTTTTTCTATAATTAAAGATAAATTCAGACAATGGGTCAGATCTAGATTTAGAGTAGAACCATTGAAATCAATGGGGCTTAAGTTAGTCATAACTGATTAGATCTCATTGATTCCAATGTTCTAAGCATTTCTTAGTCTGGATCCAATCTAATATGAAGAATGGTTAATACTGAATTAGCTGCACATGCAAGCCTGGGTTATTAATCTAAAAGGCTATGTGTGTGAGACAGCTCATGTGATGGATGTGAACTCTGTTTCTGAATTGGTGCGAACAACATCACTCACTGACAAACCAGGAAGATAGAAAGAAGCTTGAGAAAAAGTTACAGAAAGCAGCTGATCTTTACTTTTACCCATTTTTGAATTGGAGATAAAAATCTCCCCCACACCAAAAGAAGAGATAAACAAAATAAATTAGAAGAAGAAAAAACCACTTTACCAAATATTTAACTGGTTTTTGCCGTATTTAACTTGCTGTTCAATTTATATAGCTATCAGACTGTGGTACCTTTAGTGGTCTGTACATTATTAGATAAATTACCCGTCAGGTATACAAATATGAATGGAAAAAAGTATTAAAATAAGATTAAAGTTAAGTAATCAAATAAATAGTAATGGGGGAAAAATAAGCAAGTGTCTTTACCACTTAAAATGGAAGGTTTTAATAGTGAACAAATATATGCTAGAAGATATAAAATTTAACCTGGATGTTAAAATTAGGAATATAGAAATCAGAATAATATTGGAAAAATAATTACACAAGTGATTAATCCACTTAAAAGTAACCAAGAGTTCAATGGAAAGATAGAAAACGTAGCGGCTTAGAGTAAATAACTGAAATCAAGATAACAATACAAACAAGAAGCACAAAGTTAAAACAAAAGGTTTAAAAGAAACTGCATGAATTTAATAGAATATCTAGTAGTGATCAATATTTTTAGGCTTCGGCACTAATAAAGTTTCAGACAACCTACAAATGTAGTTCAGTAGTAATAGTTCAGAAGATTTGAAGAGACATTAAAGTTTTGTAGCGAATGTGATTTCAAATGAAACTAGTAACAGGAGCAATATGGGAAAATATTAGTATTAAAATTGATGATTAAAAAGCTCCAGTTGTTTCTCAGATCTCACCTATTATATTATAGAAACTTGGAATCAGAAATTCTTGACTGAAATAAATAAATGTTTGGATGCCGTATGTAGTGAGGGAGATTGCACTATTAATTTTTCTAGAGAAAAAGAATTACTTATTCCAGTTAATCTGCAAATCCAATTGATCAGAAATAGGTATCTCAAAATATGCAGATCACAACAATAAAGTGTCTTGTGGTACCTTATAGACTAACACATTCATTATGGCATAAGCTTTTTTCTACCCAATCCACTTCATCAGATGCAACTGATTCCAAGAATGCTTATGCCGTAATAAATTATGGCATACGTGTATAAATCCATAAGGTGCCACAAGACTCTATTTTGTTTTAGCTGCAACAAACTAAGACAACTAGCCTTCTAGAAATTGTAACAGTGGAAACTCCTATTTTGAGTTGCAATTGTTTGCTGAATCCTTTCATAGCTCCTGCAAACATTGACCTGATTTGTATGTCACAACAATCCAGGTTTCATGCAAGTGCCTAAACAATCCAGGAACACTTCATCCCTGGGTTGTTTGTTACAACACATGAACCAGGAACTCTGGCTTCTCCCTCACACAGAGAAAGCCAGTCTGAACAACAATTGTTGATGTGATGTGTGAACCGGGTTGCATATTTATCTTATGCATATTTACTCAGAAGAAAGTACAACTGAGTTTAATTGGGCCTACACCCAAGTAAATGGGGACAAGATTGCAGCCCAACATATAAAGTTAATTTTAATAAATTGACACACAGTCTTTTCTTAAGGCCAACACTGCAGAAAATGCCCAGGACCACTATTTTGGAAACTAGAAAAGGTTATAAGCAGAACTGTGCATCTGAACAATAACAACAACAACAACAACAAAACTAACTTAAAATTGAAATGGAATCAAATGCAGAAAAGCTGCAGAGCTTCAAATGACTCAAAGTAATCATGTTTCCAATATGTTTCTAATACAGCTAAGACTCAAGTCTACCAGACAGAGCAAGGGTGTGTGGGGGGGTAGAGTTTACGTTTCTCTTTGCATGAGTGTGTTGGTATTTGAACAAATTTAGATGCATAGGGGAATCCATTCTCTGAATGCATTTTGGCTTTCTCACAAAGAAATTTGAGAGAAAAATTAGCTGCTCTGCATGAGAAATAGATTCAATATACTGTGCAAAGTTCAACCCTTAATCTGAGCAAAGAAAAAGTGGTGCGCTTGGACATGAAACATATTCTGTTCTTCCTTCTGCTAAGTTCCCAAACATAAATCCAGGAAATCTGGAGAGTTGTGGTTCATGGAAAATTATATGCAATCTCCAAGGTCTATGTAGCCTCTGCATTGCTTATGATACACATGCTCGGTCCCCCCCCTCCCCCGGGCTGGCATGTTTTATAGCTTTCTGTAGCACTTTGAGTGATAACTGGGATCAAGAAGAGCATAAACTAGTTTTAAGAAGCATGACCAACTCTCTTATAATAGCTATAGCTACATTGGTGTGACTGTTGTTGGCACCTAGGTACAGTTGTCTCTCCCTCTCTCCCCTCCCCTGGAGCAATTTTGCAATGGTTTTGGTAAACGAAACTGTAGAAAAAAACTGTAAAATATCTCCACGTGTAGCCCTTTGAGAGACCAAGAATAGCACATAGCTTCCTCAGTCATGCGCAGCTATTCAAAAAGTGTGTTTCTTCAGGATCAGAAAAGGAATGACCGCCCCACTCCCATCCTTGCCCTCTTCAGTCTTACATCTGTAGTTATCAAGCAACCATTTCTGAATCAGGGCTAGTGGGACAATAGGAATAGAAAGAAGTTAGTTCCATTGCTGCTTTAAAATTACCTAACTTTGCTTCCCCCCACCCTCTTCCCTCCCAATCCCCTTTCCTTTTGTGTCATGTTTTTTAGATTGTAAGCCTGTGGGCAAGGACTGTCTTAAGAATTATTTTTGTAAGCCGCCTTGAGAGCCTTTATTGGCTAAAGGGTGGAATAAAAGTGCTATAATAAATAAATAAATAAATAAATAAATAAATAAAGTTATGTATTTACAGCCTGATAACATAGAAGCACTTAGAGCTGGAGTTGGTTAAACAAACTTGAACTGGCTAGATCTCATTATACTTACCCTGGATGGATCTCTGGCTTGTGTAAAAGAGGAAGATTATGGGTTATATTATAGAAAAGACTGTGAGGCCTTAGCTAGACGTAAGGTTTATCCCAGGATTGTCCCGGGGTCGTCCCTGCCTGCTCCCGGGATATCCTGTGTGTCATTTACATGAACAGGGATGACTCTGGGACGATCCCAGGATAAACCTTAGGTCTAGCTAAGGCCTAAGAGTGAACAGTCCTCACAGGTGTTTAATGCACAATAATCAGCATTACACTTGCAGAACCCAAGGGCTAAACTACACACTGTAAGGGAAATCTGCAATTGGTCCCTTTCAAAAAAATAATAATCGGGTGGCTGCTAAATTTTATTCATGTCAGCAGCAGAAGGGAAAGGGTGGGGCAGACTTCAGGGTTGTGGGATCAATTTAGTGCTGGGTTGTTGTTGTTTTACTGGAACACCAAGATCCACTAACTAGAGCCTTGTGCAAAAGATATACACTGAGAATAAAAGAATTCTGAGGCTAGGAATGGAACTGAACAGAGCTCACAGTCCTTCCACACACAAATCCACTCCTGATTGCCCTAAGCTTTCTTTATTTTAGCAGTATTTTTAGAGTGGTGGAAGCGGCGGGGGGTGGGGGGTGGCGGGAGAAATCATTTTGTTTTTGCTATTGTTAAACAATTCTGAATTGGAAATTCTTTCCAAAATACGGGATATCATCCAGAGATCTACTAGCAGATCTAGAATTGCCTTCTACCCATCCCTGCCCTAAAACAGAAGTTGTTAACTACCCTACTGTTGCATTTCAGTAGAAACACACACACACACAGAGGATTAGAGATGCGAAGGCGTGGGGAAAAAATGGAAAAAACCAGTTCCACCCCCCCCATTTTCCCCGAAGCCTTTTTTGGTTGTTTTCCGAAAAATTGAAAAAAAAGAAAAGAAAACATTATGGGATGTTTTATTTAAGCATGATGAATAAAATGTTTAAGATAAGGTGTTCAGATATTTACTTCTCCAAATTATTTCTAAAAACTATGTACAGTATTAGATTATTGCAATTTCTATGCACTGAGAAAAAGCAAGTCCTAGGTTGCAAATTGAGACTACAACTCTCAAATGCAAGAGCAAGATGCATTTCTGCCTCTAGGGGGCACTGTCACTGAAGCAGAGACTGAAACTGATAGTGATAGCTATAGCTCAGAAAATGAGTCTGATTAAATTTCATGCATATTCATTGAATCTTGTTCCCCCCTTTTTCTCAGTTCTTTTTATGAGAATGGGTGCTTTATGTCCACTGTGGAGGACTAGCGGAGACATAAATAATTTTCTTTGTTACTAATGTTGATGGTTTCCTCTGTTGTTGTTTTAAATTATTTTTTGCTTGCTCCTCATAAATTGGCAAAACCAAAGAGGTTCCTTACAGTTCAGGTGTTCCTAACAGTTCAGGAGCTTGTAGCTCCATTTGTTACCAAAAAGGTAAAAAAAATATTAAAAATTGAATTCAGTTTGTAATAATTGTTTGAATACACTGTACTTTTAATATACCAAATGTAATAATTTTATGCCAAACTAACTTGGACATAATTACATTTTATGTTCCTAAAGTAACAAAGTGACTTTCAATCTGTAAAAAAGTGCTATTATTGCATTATTTCATTTTTTCCGTAAATTTCCATTTCCCCCAGGGGAAAAAAAAACCACGTTTTTTCCCCCCATGGCTTCCAAATTTCCAGAAATTTTACATCTCTACACAGGATAATCAATCACCTGCATTGCATGTAATTTGTCCCTGAGAGACTACTTTGTCAGTGCTTTTAAATTCAGAATCTCTCCAAGAGCCTGGAATGTAGGAAGCAAAAAAAGAAAAACCGAAACTGCTATAAGCAAGGAATAAAAGGAACTGAAAAGGAGAAGAATTGTTACTTATGACCCTCCCTCTGACACATCCCAATATTTTCATGTTCCCTTTTATTTCTTCCTTAAAAAGATTACCTTGACGTCTTTTGGTTCTTATAGAAATATTTTCCAGTCAAGGTTTTACTTTGAAGAGAAATTCCAACAGGCCTGCATCTGAAATAAGTTTCATAATGCATATAACAAGATATCTAAAATAAAAAAAAAGGTAGAACCTCTGAGTCTGTAGCTCTATGCTATGCATATTATTCAGAAGTAACTTCCCAGATTCAGTGGGTCTTGTTCCCAAGTATCTATGGATAGGATTACAGCAGTGAAATAGCTTCATCACAACATGGTAATACTGTGCAATCCCTGTGAATTGCGTGCAAAGGACTCTGAAGTTTTCCATCTTATAATCTGCTTTGACTGTGAAGTACTCCCATGCATCCTGCTTTAATTGTGCTTCAAAGCCAAAATACCTGACCTATTTTGCTACCTGTTTAGGAGCGAATCATTTGTTGTTTTCCGAGTGGCCACTGAGGGCACAGGAGCAGGATTTGATATGGTTAAAGTACAAATTAAACAAATGCTTACATCTGCGTAAGTTTTAAAGACAAAGACATCAAAATTGGCACAGTAATAGATATTAAGGAGAGCTTTAAGCACACCACATTTGAATCGGATTGGGTCATCCATTGATTTTTTATGATTTTTTACATTTCCCTCCTTAAACCCTTTTCCTGGTATGCAAAGGATCTTAGGAGCGCTGCCACCCAGGGTGTGATTTAGCTAACAAGCACCACGACCACAGCTTTACGCTACCGAGGATAAGTCAAGGGAAACAGGTACGTGGGATGAAGCCTACACATTGCAAGATACACCTCTAGACCCATTCCCAGGCCTCTAGTTTGTAACTAGAAAACCCTGCAATGAGCTATTTGGAATAAATGCATTGGGCAATTCTGACAACTACTTAAAAGTCTTGACAAAACAGAAACACTTCTTTAAAAATCACTACCCAGAACTTGTGCCTAGCAGTTCAAATATGCTTACCAGGTAACTGGAGGGAGCAAGCATTCAGTCTGAATCATGTATCCCCCTCCCCCCCCCCCCACAAAAGAATATTTAGAGAACTGTTTTCAAGTTGAAATGGCACTACAGATATGTCTATGTTAATTCTTGAGAACATATGGAAATCTTAAAAATATTTTTAGAATCTACTTCCTGCTGTGCAAAACTAGTGAGGATTAAATCACATAGCATCATTTGCAGTATTAGGGAGGAACTATGACAACTTCTACAAGCAGAGACTGGCTAAGCTAAGCTAAGCAGGTGCTTGCTTTGTACATCCAAATGATCAACCTGAATAGCCTCATTCCCATCCATTATGTCTAATCCTCAAACCCCACTGGCAGGATAGGAGTGTCAAGGGTATGATTACAGCACTGGGGCAAAAAAAAATGTTTTGAAGAGGGAGAAGATTCTCCACATGGTTGGCTCTTTAATATATTAAAATACATTGCAAATAAGTAGTTTGTGCTAAGAGAACTGGCTGCCTTTTTAAAGCAAAGATTTACAACATTAATCACTTGCTATGTGAAAACAGTAAGCTGACCAGAAATGTAGGTGCTGCTTTTTAAATGACACCAATGAAGAGACTAGGACTGGCTAAGACTCCTACAAAAATGGTGGTGCTCAAAAGCTCCATCAATTTACCCTGTACTTGCAGATCTGTAAGTAAAATTAAGTAGTAAGAATGCTTTTCCAATGATACACTTCTGTGTAAGTTTCAGTTTGAGTACATCAGGAAGAAAACAAATCCAGAGGGAATTACCCATGCTAGTTCACAGTCTATTTGCAATATTCTTTCAGAATGGATGTGACTAGAGATCCAAGACTACAAATGAACCCTAAGGGTGCACTAACAAGAGCTTCAGGAGGCACACTGCATAAGACATTTTTGTACGTCGCTTCCTTTTTGATGTATGAAGTGATATATAAAATGAATAAACTAAACTAACGTTCATTGGCAGGACCAACACATAAAATGGCTAATCCTAGAAATCCTCAGGTCAGAGGCAGCCTTAATACAAAAGAGTAAGGGAGAAGGAAGGTGCGGGGGGAGAAGGTAGAGGAATTGAGCAAGGGTGGACAACTTGGGGCCCTACACATGTTTTGGCCTACAGCTCCTATGATCCCTCATCATTGGCTTTATTTGTTAGGGCTAATGGAAGTTGTAGACCAAAACATCTGAAGGGCCACATGTGGCCCACCTCTGGGCTAGAGAATCATTACTTCATGTTGCTTCAGTATGCACATGTAGTGGCTGAGGGGTTAAACTACAATTTAAGAAGAATTCCCTGTGCAGGTTTTGATCATGCTCAAATCATCTCTGGCCTTAGGTAGACTGGGCAAAATCCTGGGGCGATCCCTGGGATTGTCCCTGTGTGTTCACATGACACGCAGGGGATCTTGGGATCAGGGAGTGATGATCCCTCCCTTGCCCCGGGATCTCGCCCTACCCTTCGATCTTGGTTTTTCCGCGGTCCTGGGCTGAGCCTGACCCCATGGAATGTGTGGCCGGGCGTTGCGGTTTGTCCCGGTTCCTTGCAAGGAGCCAGGACCTGTGCACAGGGCGCAGAGCTCCTCAGGAGCACTGCGCCCATCAGGGGTGGGGGGAGTGGAGAATATACACATATTTTTTAAAAAACACCTTACCTTTTCCGCAAAAGTGTTCGTGCGCATCTTCCCCTCTAAGAAAAAAAACCCCAAAATGGCAGGCGCAATGCCTCTCTCTCTGAGGTCATCGCCCACGACGTGTGAACAGAGGGGGAGATTTCGCGATTAAAATATTGCAAGATCTTCACCCCTCCGTCCCGCTAGACCGGTAAGTCTAGCTAAGGCCTCTGTCAACAGGAAGTAGTAAGATCAGCAATAGCAGTCATAACACCTGGGAGGCTGGGGAAGGGAATTTACCACTACTGCCACTCCCAAGCCTTTCCCTCTTGCTGTTGCTGCTAACCTCCTTTGGAAAAGAGAGAGAGAGGAGGTCGCTAGCTGTGAATAAAGGATGAGAAAAGCCTTCCCCAAGATAATATGTGCGGCCCTTCAGCAAGGACAGGAGTGAAGGTTGGGTTTGGTTTTTCTGTTAATTTGGGTTTTGCGTCATACTTTGATAGGTACTAAGTCTATATTATTACACTGTAATGCTGAATTTATGCCATGTTCGTTGAATTGTTGATTTTTCTCTTATTTAAATATTTTGCAACATTTTTTGTGATGCTATGTTTTGGTAAGTTGATGTTGATTGTTAGCCACTTTGGGCATAAACCACTAAACTAAACATAGAACAGGTTTTGTAAGCAGTGCACCGAACACATCAAACGGGTGTTAGTGGATGACTACAGAAGCAATGAGACGGCAGTTCTTGTGGACTAAAAAACAGAAGTCAACCTAGGCTGTATAAACCTTATCTCAGCATATCTGGGATCCTATTTAGACAAGTGCTCCAATCAGCTTCTTTGGAGGTAATGCTAAACTAACATTACAAGCATGAGATTTACGTCTCCCTGGGCTTGTGTGCCCCCTCACCATCCGGTGTGGCTGTGAGAAGGTGTCTGGAAGCTTTTGTTTCCATTTTTAATTAACTTCAACTTGCAATATAGTCTGAACCCAAACAAATTATTTTTTTAACTACATTTAACAGAAACAACTCAGTTGCAAACCACAGTTTATTCAGCTGGCTTGTTTTCACTAATCATAGTTAAGATTAACCACAGTTTAGGGTTTAGATCACTGGAGACCCTAGGCTTATTCTTGTGACCCTAAATCATGCCCCAATACAGTCAACAAAGAGCTACTTCCATTATCTCCTGTTAATATCTAATATAAACAGTATGTCATGTGATATCACACTGTGTATCTCCCTACCCCTGCCAACCAATAATATTAGATCAGGTGAAGAGATTCACAGCACAGTGACATCACATAATGTTTGTAAGAGTTGATACAGGAGAGAAGAGGAGAGGTGGCAGCTCTGTATCTCTTGTAACTGCAGTTTGTGCTGTAGATCAGACTGAGAATAGTTACTTAAACATTAAGTTCCATTGAATTCAATTTTGGAACTCAAGATCAAAACAGGAGGGAATATCTTGAAGATAATTAAGCAATGAGAGCACCAAAAACAGCTGTGAGGAAAGAGAATCAAGATCTCAAATGTGATGAAGTAGGGCAACGATCAGCTATGTAAAGGCAGCAGAAGCAGAGAGAGACGAAAGAGCAATTCCCATCTCACTACCCATTTTAATGTACATTTAGTGCTGCTTTCTTAACATCTAAAGGGGACACTGTCTCATGCCATACAGTTTTAGCAGTATTTGTATAGGGTCTGTAAGCCACATAAAATTTCATCAGGAGTTGCTTGTTTTTGGAAGATGAAAGCCACATCCCCGTGGAAACTATTGCCCATCTCTATGGCATTTTACACTCCACCCCACATTCCAGAGTTTACTCAAATGCACAATTTCATAAACAAATTCAGCAATCTGTATCCAAAAGAGTGCACTATTCTGCTACCAATGATATTGCACAGTAATTACTTACGAGTTTACAGAATGAAGTGTAATTTATCCCCAAACATGTGTTTGGGGATTATATTACAAGCCATAGAGAAGCTACATAACTCCAGAAATCCACTTATACGAATTTTAAATTGTCCACCTATCGCGAAAGCCAGAATTTAAACAAAAACACCCAACAGGCCATATATGCTGCAACTTTATTTCTAGCAAAAGTATGGAGAGGCAGTCAAAGGAGATGGAAACAAAAAGAGGAAAAACAGTAGGGGTGTGCACGGACCCCCCACTCCGCTTCACTTTAAGATCTGCCATTTTCGGATCGGCCCGCTCCGCCCCGCCCCCACTCCGCCTGTGCCCACTCCGCTCCGCTCGGAGCTCCGGATTGGAGCTCCGGTCCCCCCCCATAGGGGGGTTACTGGGCCCTGCCGCCATCGCCGCCCATGCCCGGTAAGGAGGAGGGGGGCCTTACCGGCCTCCGTCCGCGGTCCGTCTTCAATTGAGCCTGCGGTTCCACCAGGAAGTCTGGGCCGCAAGTGCGGCCCAGACTTCCTGCTGGAACCACGGGCTCAATTGGAGACGCTGACGGACCGCGGACGGAGGCAGGTAAGGGAGAGGAGGGCGGGGGGGTTACCGGGCCCTGCTGCTGTCGCCGCATGGGCGACAGCGACAGGGCTCGGTAAACCCCACTTACCTTTCTGGCGGAGCTCCGGATCGAGGCGAAGGATCCGCCTTCACCTCGATCCTCTTCGCCACGCTCCGCCGGCCCCCCAATCCTCTTCGCCGCCGCCTTAAGGGCAGGCGAAGCCCCCCGCTCCGCTACTGCTTCTCCGGTCTGATTAGAAGCGGAGCACATCTCTAAAAAACAGGGACAGCAAACACAGGCCAGGAATTTATATTAACGGGGCCACAGAACCTAGGTGGCAGGGCTGGCACGGAAAGGAAAGCTGTAGATGCTGATCGAGGAAGCCCAAACTGTCTCTGGGGCTGGAAGGCAAACAAATGAACAGATGCACTGGGAAAAACACTGAGCAGAGACTGCCTTTCCTTTCTTGGGAGCCTCATATCAAAGGAACAAATGTGGGCTCTGCCTTAAGCTCCCAGTCCTTTCCAGATAAATTTCCAGAGCCCCACAAAAGCCCAGGGTATGTAACAAGGACTGGAAGGATAGGAACAGGTCAGGGAAGTACACCAGGGGGGTGATGTCCTGACTAAGGTGGAAAAAGGAAGCCAGCGGAACAACCACTACTTTGGGTGGCTGAATCTTGGATCTAGGAGGTTGCCCATCCAGGCTGTGGAGCTTGCCCTGTGGTGATTGAGAAAAGTATGCTTGTGAAGCCTGGATTTAATTGTACTCGTGGTAATATTGGTTCAATGGCAATCAGCACGAACGGTGCGACAACATGGGTGAAGCAACAAGATGCCCTCGGTGATCAGTGCAAATCAAATCCAGCACCAACTATAGCTGCACAAGTAACTACCCTTGAGTCATCTGGAATGAGGTCATTAATCTCTCTTTCAGAAGCAGATGAACTCATGATTAGTTTTAGACATGCTGATTTTGATGTTCCAATGTCTGCTTTAGTACAACTTCTTTGGTACTGAAGGCTCTCCTCCTCCTCCTCCTCCTCTTTCTCTGAAGCTGTCTCTGCCTGTCAACTTAGCAACTTAGATTCTGATACTAAGAATGCATTTGGGGCACTAAAAGAACCAACAGGCATAGAAGCAAAAGGTCCTGACATTGCAGGAACTGTTGATGTCAAAGTGGCCTCCAAAGAGAGCCCATGAACTCCCTCTAATGGGATATCTTGGCTGAGGCAAAAGAAATTAGAACTGGCAGATCCATTAACAACCTATGTACAACACCGAGTAGCATTTTGATCTTTTTGAATGGGGAAAAATGTGTAAAAGCTGGAAAATCACCAAACTATCGGTGGTCAGGGGAAAGAGGACACCTGGCAGTCCTGGAGAGGTGGAACCACAGACAAGCTGGAGCGTGTTCAGAGGAGGGCAACCAGGATGATTAGGGGTCTGGAAACAAAGCCCTATGAAGAGAGACTGAAAGAACTGGGCACGTTTAGCCTGGAGAAGAGAAGGCTGAGGTGAGGCATGATAGCACTCTTCAAATACTTAAAAGGTTGTCACACAGAGGGCCAGGATCTCTTCTCGATCATCACAGAGTGCAGGACACGGAATAATGGGCTCAAGTTACAGGAAGTTAGATTCCGGCTGGACATCAGGAAAAACTTCCTGACTGTTAGAGCAGTACGACAACGGAACCAGTTACCTAGGGAGGTTGTGGTCTCTCCCACACTAGAGGCATTCAAGAGGCAGCTGGACAACCATCTGTCAGGGATGCTTTAAGGTGGATTCCTGCATTGAGCAGGGGGTTGGACTTGATGGCCTTATAGGCCCCTTCCAACTCTACTATTCTATGATTCTATGAGGTTTGACACCTTTGCCCTAGACGCTTCCGCTGTGGCAGCTAGAAAGGAACTAAGTGGAAACACAGAGCTACGCTTGTGGGTGCAATTGGAGAATGGGGATTGGGCACTTGCCAAAACTGTAGTTTAGCTATAAAAACTTCCTGACATATGGGTTCTGCACAGAACCCATGAAGAAGAACTTAAGCGTTCCTTAAGAGAAAATGGTAAGAACTGCAATGTTTCATATTAGCATAAACAATACAGATCCAAGAGCAAGAAACACCAATCATATCTGGACATATGAGGATACCTTACACCAGCCTTCCCCAACTCTCCAGATGTTTTAGACTTCAACTCCCATCAGCTCCAGCCAGCATGGCCAATGGTCAGGAAATCTGGGAGTTTTAGTCCAAAACATCTGGAAGTCCCTAGTTTGGAGAAAGCTGCCTTACACCTACTCAACAGTTGATCCATCTAGGCCAGGCCAGGACTCTGAGTGACAGTTCTTCCCAATATTGCTATGAGAGATCCTTTACCTGGGAGATGCCAGAGATTTTAACTGAATCATTCATGCAAAGCAGTACTACCACCAAGCTACAGCTGTCAGTCACACCACTGTAACAATCATTGTTCTTTTGAAGAAACCAGAGATCCAGTTAAACTAAGAATATACTTAAAGGGCTCTTTGGACCTTATCTCAAGTAACCCACAAATGTTATGCCATAATGGGGGGGGGGGGGGAGAGGAAGTGAAATGTATCTAAAAAGTATTAGGCAATATAAGGCACTTTTTTTTCAGCCAGTTCAGCCTCCTTAGCCTGATTTTCATTAAATTGTTTTGAGCATGTTCACAATTAACCTGTTAGCATGTCTACAAAAAGAACATCAGATAAAAATGTTCAAGTTCTAAAAATAGTTGAGCTACAAAGTAGTTGTACATTTTAATCAACGGGTCCCTTAAGACCAATTAGAAAAACGTTTTCCTTTTTGCTACGTACTAGTCTGTTCAAATATTTCAGATATGGTACAATTAGAATTCAGACAATTATATTTGGGAACAGACGTACACATACACTGCACAGGGGGGAAAATAGATGTAGTTCATCTTAGATGAGCAACATTTGATTGGTTCAATTATTAAAAAACTCAGGTAATCGAATGCATGACCAACACTTCTAATATGTTGGATCTTGCCAGTCACTGCCTCTCAGCCTAACTCAGGCTTCCTCAACCTGGTGCCCTTCAGAAGTTTGGGACAACTCCCAGGATTCCCAGCTATTGGCCATGCTGGTTGGGGCTGATACCAAAACATCTGAAGGTTGGGGAAGGCTGGCCAACTTACCTCCCAAGACTGTTGTGAGAATAAAATGGAGGCAAAGGGTAAGAGCCATGTACATCGCCTTGAACTTTTGAGAAAAAAGATGGGATATAAATGCAAATAAATAAATATAAATCAATTGTGACACTTAATAATCCACACTAACCGATAAGTATAAAATCCTTCCCATGTTCTTACTGCTACCTTCCTAGCAGACTGACTTTTTCTGATACAAATTGCTTTATTTCACAGCAATTTGTACCTTCTGCTGAAGGTGAAGCGTCAAACTGTGGCCCCTCACGTGACAAGACTAGGAAGAATGCAGTCCACATATAGACTATAAGTGGCACCAAAGCAGCAGCACCAGATAGGAGGAAACAAGGGCAACAAACAAGGGTAGCAGAGGCTCGAAAATAAAGGTGAATATTCTCAATTACGGTATTTTTGGAGAAATTTGTGTCCAACTCTCCCTCCTCCTTAATATCAGAATGTGAACAATTAACACAGCTCTAACCATTAAAAAGCTTAAGATGTATCAAAGGCAATTAAGTCTACATACACCAGCTGTTGGGGAACATGTACATAGCATCCTGCCTGTGGGTCCCTGGTCGGCAGCTGGTTGATTAGTGTGTGAACAGAATGCTGGACTAGATGGACCCTTGGTCTGATCCAGCAGCGCTCTTCTTATGTTCTTATGTGCTCTGTTTTAGCATATGCAGGAAGAGTAAATCTGCTTTTTTCTTTGACAAGCAAATTATATTACTATTACACCCTTGCAACAAAAGAAAGCATTATTGCATCCCACTTCAATGAAGCCATTTACAATTAAATGCAATGCAAAAAGTGAACACATTCTAGATCTTAAGAATGGCTCTGTTCAGATGACACGCTAAGCCATGGTGGATAAGCATTTTGAGCTAAACATGTGAACCATGACTTCGCATGTCGTGTGAACCACTCCTAACCATGGTGGCTATATAACCCCGGTTTAAACACACTCACTAACAATTTGCGGCAAAAAGGTTAGCAGCCTAACCAGGGCTTAGTGTGTCGTCTGAACAGGTCCAATATCTACAAAAAACGTAATAGGAAGGACAAATATGGCTGCCTTGAGGCCCAGCATTGGGCAAAAGGCGGGATACAAATAAATATAATAATAATAATAATAATAATAATAATAATAATAATAATAAATAAATAAATATAATATCACCACTTCATTTAAATGTATCAAACAAACAAAGTACTAGATAGAGAGGCACTGTACAATGAAAAGGTAAGCAAAGTATTTGCAAAGAAACTGAACTGGTTATTTAAACTCTGTCTTTCATTGCAAGAAATTAGTGTACTTTGGGGGGGGGTTGGAAGTTAAAGAACAGATGATAAAAAATAAATAAAACTGAAATTAGAAATCATGGTGACTCCGTGGTACCATTCACCTGAAACCACTTACCTTTTACAAAGCTTATTCAAGTTATACCAAATTAAAGTCACATTTATTTAATTTTTAAATAATTTAATCTTTCAAGGTACCAAGTTTGTGGACTAGGTTAAGGTGGTCTTAAATTTTGCATCTTTGTATGGTTGCTTTTCTTGCCATTTCTGAAGAAATTAAGCAGCCAAGGAATAAGCAATTGTCCGTTTATGTATTGGAAATGGCTGACAAGGAACCCTCCCCTCAACAAAAACCAAACAAAACCAAATTGGCACATTTAAATATTTGGGAAAGGCGGGCAAATATGCAAATTCCTAAGAAGACTGATTGAGATCAGTGTTTAACTGAGTGACCTGGATATTGACATGAGTAGTGGCTGGTGAGGGGAGGTGGATTTGTGCCTTCCCCTTGAGCAAATCAAGGCTAAAAAAGGGAAATCACATATTTTAAAGTTGTGACAACTAGTGGAATCAGGAGTCAGCAATGAAGTGGCCAAATCTGCTGATGACACCAACTTATTTAGGGTGGTTAGAACAAAAAGGGATTGCGAGGAGCTCCAAAAGGATCTCTCCAAACTGGGAGAATGGACATCCAAATGCCAAATGTGGTTCAATGTAATGTACAAGTGATGCACCCTGGGGCAAAAAAAAATCCCAACTTCAAGTATCACCTGATGGGATCTGAGCTGGCAGTGACCAACCAAAGAAACAGATTTTGGGGTTGTGATGGACAGCTCAATGAAAACCCAGTGTGTGGCAGCGGTAAAGAAGGCAAACTCCATGTTAGTCATAATTAGAAAAGGAATTGAGAACAAAACAGCCAGTATCATGCTTTTATTCAAATCCATTGTGCGACCACACTTAGAATAATATTTACTGTTCTGGTGATCATACTTTAAAAAAAAAAAGATATTGTAGGTGCAAAAATGGGGCAACTAAAATGATCTCCTCTATGAGAGAAGGTTATAACAGCTGGGATTGCTTAGCTTGGAAAAAAGTAGGCGAAGTGAAAACGTCATAGAGGTGTAGGCATGATGTGGAGAATGTGAATAGGGAGACATTTTTCTCCCTCTCCTATAATACTATAACCCATGGTCATCCCATGATGTTGAGTAGTTGGATATTCAAGGACAGATAAAAGTACTTCTTCACACATAGTTAAACTATGGAATTCACTACTACAACATGCAGTGATGACCACCAATTTGGATGGCTTTAAAAGGGGATTGGATAACTTCCTGGAGAAGAAAGCTATCAATGGCTACTAGTCCTGATAGCTATGTCCAGTAGCAGAAACAGTAAGCCTATGTACACGTTACTGGGAAACATAGGTGGGAGGGTACGGTTGCTCTCGTGTCCTGTTTGTGGGCTCCTGGTCAACAGCTGGTTGGCCACTGGACTAGATGGACCCAGCATGGCTCTTCTTATGTTCTTATGTACTCGTGAAGCCAAAAAGTCTTATATTTTAGACAGCAGTGCACTTGAGCATTAGTTTGCATCTTTGAGATTTGCCAGAATTTTATCCCACAGTTCCTCCAGGGAGCGCAGGGTAGTATACATGGTTCTCTCTAACTCATTTTACCCTCACAGTCACCTTGTGAGGTAATTAGGCTGAAAGAGAATGGGCCCAAATCACCCAATGAGCTTTCCGGCTGTGTGGGATTTGAACTTGAATCTCCCCAACCTGATTTTTTTTAAAACAACAACAACACACATTACTAAACGTTTGCTTCACTATTGCTTGTGGGAGAGGACCTCAGCTCAATGCTCAAGCATGCACTTTGCATGCAGAAGGCCCCAAGATGAATCCTGGCATCTCCAATTTAAAAATGATCGGATAACAGATGATGTGCAAGACCAGGGTAGCCAACACTGGGCTAATTGGACAAATAGTCAACTTGGCATAAGGCAGCTTTCTATATTATTTTAATTCTTATCAGCATTAAACAAACCGTACTAAAGCTATGCAAGAATAATACATTTTAAAGTCTTAGAAGGGAATGAATATGAAGACACCGGCTCAGTCTTCAAGATACTCAAAGTATGTTCATTTTTCAAGATTAAGAACTCTGGACCAAGTGTGGTATAAAATATTGGGTTTGGTTGTCAGAATCCAATTACTGGTCTTTGGTAAATCACTTTTTTGGTCTAACCATGGTTGTTTCTAGGAAGCCTAAAGGCTGTATGGAGGTTCTTGAAGGAGAGCAGGATATTATTTAAATCCTCTCTAAGCATACTTTGCAGATCCTACTTGCCATGTATCAACACCCCAAAAGCCGATGGCTAAGGACCATGGTTCAGTGATAGAGCACATGCTTTGCATGCAGAAGGTCTCAGGTTTAATCCCTGGCATCTCCAGGTAGAGCTGGGAAATGTCCTGAAATCTTGGAGAGCTCTTGCCAAAATACAATGCTGAGCTAGATCAACCAAGGATCCGATTCAGTATAAGGCAGTTTCCTATGTTCCAATGAATTTCTAAATATTGTACAAATACAAGAAATTAGTTTCAAACGCCAGGCCCATACTAGAAAACTATTCTTTGGAGCATGCAGCATTCACCTGACAGCAAGAGTGTGTGATTAGGTTCCAAGAACTACCGGTACATCCACCCCCATCAAAGTTTTAGTTGAAATAGTGTAGGGTATTCTTGTTTTATTTTGTATTCACTTTGGGGAGGTTGGTTCTGAGGCTTCAACCTGGATAAATACTTCAAAGGAGAAAGGCAGAGTAAACTAACAGTACTTCAGCTTCCAAGAGAAATAGTTCACTCAGATGCCACAGTCGTAGGGTATGTATTTAAGAGACTTGTAAATAACCACCTGGCTGGTCACTGATGGCAAGTAAGACTCCTCTCCAGACAAGCAGGCAGTGAAAGTACAATATTTTTTTAGGTCACAGATAATAGAGAAGTTTGGGTAGGTGGGTGGACTAGTAAAATTGTATATGCTAATAAATATTAGGGATAGACAAATCAGTCAATTTCCAGTCTGTTAGTTTCACATGTGTTCATTTATAAGTTTGTTCCACCCCATTTTCACATTAATCTTAATTTTAAAAAAACACGAATTCTGATGTAAATACGTATTTTATTGCCGTTTCTCTCTCTCTCAAAAAATATATATTTCTAACCATATTTTATTCTAAAGTTGGCATTTTGGCACATTTTTTTGAGCCAAGAATTGTATCACAAAATCTGAACGATAACTGTATTCTAATCTGCACACTAGTCCAGATCAATTGGCTTTAAAATGCGTACTGAACAAAATCTTCAGGCATTTCTAATAAATATTATGGATGCATTTGTAAAACTGCATCAAAAATTATAACAGGAAAACGATTACATACATATTTTATAATAAATTTATAAATCCAAGTTTACTTTCGACTGCACTGTTACCACTGAAAAATCCTCCCGAAATTCACAGGTTGGCTCCAGTAAAGCATAACAGGTTAATTAGTTTTTAAAAGGTCTTACAAGTCATGGTTCACACATAAAGCAATCAAAGTGCTCACTCAAGCTCTATTCAAGAGGAAATGAAGCAGAAAGACTACCAGACATCTAGCAAAGACAAATGGCAAAGATTCTTTGTGCTTTCAAGTTATCTATTGGCCTTTGTTATAAAGATACAGGACCAATTTAAACCTCTAAATTAAGATTGAGCTATAATTTCCTAATTTGACCTGGATTAGAAATATTTGTGCATTCACCCACTTGTACACACTAAGGCATTTGATAAAGATCAAGATTTACAGTACCACTAATTTAATATGCCCTTCTTGGTGTATATAAATAGCAGCTATCATTTGACAGGTGCTTTGCTTTCAAGAATGATTATAATTTACTGCAAATCAGTGAACTCCTGCTTTTTGAGAATCTTTTGGCTGTTTTTTCTCCCCTAGTCCTGCAACACTTTTGCTTGATTTTTCATTGTTATATGATATTATCTGAGATAAGAAGCTTCACTTAGAGGAACCGCCAGTCTTTAAAAAGTTTAAGGGCGCAATCATATGGTTGCGCTCTTGATGGTCGAAGGCCCCAAACTCAAAGGCTTCTGGTCATCCTATGCAGGGCGGGGAGAAGCAGCAGAGATGATTGTTACTTCCCCATCCTCCTGCCCAGCATAATACAAAACCTCAAATATACAAAATTTAAAACAATTTAAACAGCTACGGGTACAGTCTTATGAGCTGTGCCCTGGATGCTGGTAAGTCCCTGAACTCAGGGACTCATGAGGTTCCTATGCAAAGACAGAGGCATCTGACACCTCCCTTTATGCATTTTGCCTAGATGGGCGATTTTGCCCATCTAATGGAGCTTCAGGGAGGGGAGGGGAGGCAACTGGGGTGATAATAGGAAAAGGCATAAGCCACCCTCAGCATCCTCCCCTCCCCCCTCCATGAATGCCTCCTTTCCCTGTCTCTGTGCTGTTTTGTGAGTGTGGAGAGGTAGCCAGCACATTCTCTCTGCACAGGTGTCAGGTTCTGTCCTGCAGCACCACCTGGTGGCCGCAGTGCACCTTGCCGGCCGCAGAGTAGTTGCAGGATCCAGGCTCATATCATCCAAGCACTCACAGGTGGGCTGATGCAGACCAGCTGGGAGCAGACAGGAAAGGGCTATATAAGAACTGCATTTCCACTCCAGCTTTGCCACAGCAACACGGTCTCTTGTGCCTGCTGCAGTCTGCACCTGACTACCTGTGAATCCTGGACCTTGCCTGACCATCTGTTTCTCCTGACTATGCCTTTTGCCTCCAGCCCTGCCTGAACTCTGTTTGCCTCTGGAGTCTGAACCCTGCTTGCCTTGGGACCTTGCCTTTTGCCTATGGCCCTGCCTGAACTCTGAAACCTGCTTGCCTCTGGACCTAGCCTTTTGCCTCCAGCCCT
Source organism: Elgaria multicarinata webbii (assembly GCF_023053635.1). Classification (NCBI taxonomy): domain Eukaryota; kingdom Metazoa; phylum Chordata; class Lepidosauria; order Squamata; family Anguidae; genus Elgaria; species Elgaria multicarinata. The sequence goes on along the minus strand of NC_086171.1, from coordinate 27,372,687 downwards.
GCCTGGACTCTGTTTGCCAGTTCCACCATCCATCCCAGCTCCGACATTCCTGCACTGAGGCCTTGCCGCCCATGCCCTGGACCCTGACAACAGGCTATGAAAGGGAGGGGGTGAGGAGTGCAGCTTCCTGACTATGTGGTCCAAGCCATTTCTCCAACTTCATATCCAGGGAGGGAAATCCTATGTCTCTCAGACATTGTCTAGGGAGCGTAGGATTGCTCCCTCCAACAGTTATAAGAAGATACTGGACCTGATAAAAACAACTGACAAATGTCCCATCATATTCAGTCAATAATACTGGTGTCGATAATATGGCAATGTTGGTACCAGGCAGGCCTCAGTGGGGAGACCATTCCATAGTTTGGGGGTGCATGCTACCTTGTTGCCATACTCTGAGCCTCCCTTGGAAGAAGCATGTGGAGGTATGTCTCTGATGTTGATCATAGTACCAGGCTAGATTTAGGTTGGGAGAGGTGCTCTGTCAGGTATAAGCACATATTGTAACAGAACTGGACTAAAATGCACCCTGGCAGATTATGCTCCAGTGAAACATCTATAAAGATGTTTTAAAAAATCTGTTTTTTATTCTTTTGATTATATTTTTTTGCATTTTATTTGTAAAATGCCCTGAGAACTCATTCTGAAGGACAGTCTAGACATTTTGAAGGGCAATATAAAAATATGTTAATAAATAAAAAGATGCCTAGAACCAGTTATATCCTCATCCCTTAAGACAAGTGCTTTTGTCCAGAATGCTAGCTAACCTGGAACAGGAGCTTTGTAGTGCTGCTCAAGATTTGTAGTGCTGCTCAAGATTATATAAATATTATTTTAAAAAATTATTATTACTATTAATAATAATAATATAGGCAGCCTTGTAAGGTTCATTGATTTCTGTTTTCATTTTATAAACAGAGCACTTTTTCATTTTATAAACAGGGGGTTGGACTCGATGGCCTTATAGGCCCCTTCCAACTCTACTATTCTATGATTCTAGGGGATGGGAAAGAAAAAAAAGGGCATGTTTTTCCTCAAAAAGCTTCTAAACATACTAGCTCTAAACTTAAGCATTTTATAACTATATAGTGGTGGTGGGTTCTGGAGAGTAAGAAAGAGAAAAGGAAGAGGTGCCCTTTCCCCTTGTGTTCCTGTTGAAACATCCTCATACAGTACACGGACAGACTTTAACCTTGTGGCACACATCTCCCCTAACCCTAAACCTGCCTTCCACGATACTTATTGGTTTAAGCAGACCAATTCATTCTCCCTAACTGAAGCTTCTTCCTCCCTTAGTTCTTCAACTGACATCAGAATATTCTAAGTCCTGGAAGCTCATAGGTTCTTGGCAGACAATTAGTTTTTTCTTTTCTTTTACAATTTACACACTTCCGTGTTCATAAAGGAGTTCCAAAGGTATAGAAATGATTACCCTGTTTACGAGTGGCTGCAGTTCCCTATGAGAAGCAATGGTTAAGAAAATAAAGACTGTTGAAAGAACTACTCACATAAGTTGAGCCATTGACTTGTTACCCATTGTTTAAGAAATTGGTGAAGATGTAAGGCCAAAGAAGTTAGTATTACCCTTCAGACAAATGAACAGGAGGAGGACACTGGCAACTGTGCAAAAGAAACCAACTTGAGTAACTGGTGCTACTTTTCTCATTCAACGATGCTTCCAAAATACTAAATATCTATACTAAAATGGTACTTTCATATGGAAAACTCATTTTGCATTTCCATTTTCATAAACTCTGTTGCACTAAAATATTTGTAACTATATTCTCATATGAAAGACATGAGTCTTTATAGTAGATATTATGTGAATCATTTCTAGAGACCCAAGGCCTCACATCTAGAATACTTCTATTACTCAATCCTGCAAATTACCTCAAATTAACCTTTACTGTGCAGCCTATGAGTTGAGCCAAACATTATCATTTCTATATAGAAAGTACAAAAATATCAAATCTGCAATGCTAACTTAGAAAGACTCAGCCAAACTTTAAAATTAGCCTAGTGCTCCTTCTCATTCTGAGTCTTAAGCAGCGGTTTGTTGTCTGTTACCTGATCATTTTACCTGGAGATGCCAGGGATTAAGCCTTGGGACTTTCTGTATGCAACGCATACACTCTGCTATTATGATCCTTTCCCTAACCGGTGTATAGAGAGATTCAGAATGTCAAGACATACTTAAACAGCGCTCCCCACTTGTTATCATATTGAACATTTGGACAGCCACTGATGAAAACCAAGCTTCCTCCCAACCTTGGAGATGTGGTAGTGGAGGAGAAATCTCTGACCCTTCCACACCCAAAGGTTTGATGGAAGCTTGGAATTTGTTTTAGCTTTATGCCTGCTGGGCACTTGCTGTCTGGAGCACCCACCAAGCACAATACCAAACACAACCAGCCTCTGGCCATGGGGTCCATCACACCTACTTTTTTTTCCAGGTACAATCCGTGATTTCCACCTCCGTTTCATTAGTTTGTGAAGTGCTGGTACCTTTCACATGCCTTCCTGGTATCACCATAGTATCAGCGAAATCTCTTTTCACTTGTTCGCTCTTCCGCCTGACCCACTTTGTCCCCTTCTCCTTCCCCCTCTAGTTCAATAGTTCTTGTGGTTGATGGACATTGTGATGGGCATGGGAGCCTTTTCCCCCTCTGGATTTGTTGTCTAGCATATTAGTGTTTCATTGGCTGGGTGCTATTTCTGCCTTTAAAGGTGAGATGCTGCTACCTTCTGTGCGGGGTCTTCACATTCCCTCCCTTTCTCTTCCTGGTTGAGCAGTTCTACAGACTGGAGAACCACCCCACCCTCCTCTTTTGTCAGCAAGACCGCTCTTCAATGAACACCCCCCCAAGAAGGGGCGTTCTGTGACATAGCGTGAGGACAGCAATACACAGTGTGTAAGGGTGGTTTTATCCTACGTGGAGAAAAAGTATCACACTTTCCCCACCCCAGAAAAAACATGGAAAATGGAGGGGAAGAGGTGAGATGAGTACGTAAACAAGGCAGGATGAAAGTGTGATAAAACGCTGGTGTGATGGAGCTCCATGTATTTGCACTGCACACAGAATCCCTCCCCACCAGTTCCAACCTTGGAGCTGGAGGAGTTTTTCTGTGATTCTGCCCCTCATTTTGGAGTATTAGTTTAAAGTCAAGAGACTTCCCACTTACAGGAGAGGCATGGTCCTGCTGAACACAAATTTTTGGTTGGCCAAAATTGTTGACCAGCCAGCTTTTGGGACCCTTTAATGGCTGAACATTTAAAATACTTCTAGATCTAATACAAATAAATGACATAAATGGATGGGAGGAATCAAAGACATGGCAGAGAGTGTGGGAAAAGAGAAATACATGGTTTACTGATAACTAGGACCCACTTTGAAATCAAGAGAATTGGCTGAATCAAATAGTATTACAAGCTTAGTGATCTAACAGGCGTCCCCTAGAAATCTCTTTAAGCAAAATTAGTTCCCAGATACTTCAGCTAATGAGTTCTTAATTGTGACAGGTATAACTATATATTTGGATCTTAAACACAAGTAGCATCACTTCACAGCAGGGTAAAGATCACAGGGCAGCTATCTGGTAGCAGTTAAATATTGAAAGGATTTCAGTGCCTACTTCTAATTGCCTAGAACCAAGCTAATTGCATAGATTTCTACCAAAATTAAAAACAATATGTTAACTGATCTAAAGATCTGCTTGTACAACTGGAAGCATTTCTGTCTGGACATGGTGTGTGTGTACTTTCTTGGTTATAGTTTTCCTTGCTCCTGGAAAGCGCACTCCAGAAGGCAAATGGACATTTTAGAATGACATGAACTGATTACAGCATGGTGAAGTGCAATCATCAGGAAAATTGGTGATCTCCCTGGGCAAATAAAAAGTGTTTCTTTTTGCACAGCTGGGTCTTTGAGTCCAAGCCATAGTTTACCAGATGTACTGGTGTAAACAGTCTGGTATGAAGTAGCCCTTGCCGTGTATGACAATGGATAAACCTTCTAAAATGGTTGAAATAATTTTCCTCAGAAATGTGGTGCACTGACAAAGTCACAGAATTCTAAATTACAACTTATTAAATAATTTTTGTTTAGCACTTTAATGATGTGAACTGTGGGTGGTTTTTTTTTTTACCTTTATAGATTCTCACAAAATTCACTTTACAGATGAGAAAGTTGAAAGACTGCAAGTTGGCAAAGGTCTCTTGGTGAAATCTCACTGCTACATTTGGATCTGAATCTAGGGCTAGAAGAGGCAGCTTGTTTTAGGGATGGGTCCCAGTCCAACTCTGGCTTGTGTTGCTTTCCCATATGTCTATTTACATGTCTGTTTTGTCCCATTTGTATACTGACGTGTAGATTTCCCTTGCCTCCTATTTTTTAGAATTTAGTGTGGACTTTTTAAAACCCAGACTAAATTCTAAAAGAGAGATAAAGAGCTTTACTTACAATTCTACAAGGAAATGCAAATTTCTAAATATAAAGGTGATCAAACTGAATCAGAGAAGCATCTTGGAGCAACGGACCGTATTTCTCAAGATTATAGGGAAGAAACGTTAATATATCTAAAATGAATTTCGTATCCCACATCATTTATATACTTCAGGGAATTCCCTTACATATCCCCAAGGTTTATTTTACTAAATTTAACAGTCTTGCATATGTTTGCTTGTGGTTCTCCTCCTCCTAGACTCTTTTGCCCCATTAGGTTAAAGACAGCTTTTAAATTTTCCAGATCTTACTTTGCATTTCACAAAGCTTACCTTATCTTGCCATGTACATGAATGGCAGACCTCGCTGTTCTCCAGAGCCCCCTTGTGGGCCAATTTGAAATCTTTCTATCTGGCACCCTTTAGTAGCTGGATAGCATTTGGTTCTACCAACATAGGGGTCAACTCACCCGCCATCTCTGAAGCCAAAGAGGCATGGCATGTGGTTTGATCCTTATTTCCATGTTAAACTAGTGCAATTCTGACCTAAATATTGGGAAACCATAATATCGTTGGAAAAATTAACTGATTATGGCCTTAGCTAGACCTACCATTTAGCCCACAACAGAGGAGGGAAGATCCCGATGTATTTATTGAGAGATCCCTCCTCTGTTACATGCGTTGCGCAACGACCTCAGAAGGAGAGGTGCCACGCCCGCCTTTTTTTACTTAAAGGGACAGCAGCACACGAATGCTCATGCGCTAAAGGTAAGTAATTTTTAAAATTTAAATTACTTACCCTGCTCCCCTCATCCTACCCCTGATGGACGCAGCGCTCCTGAGGAGAGCTGTGCCCCATGCGCAGCTCCCAGCTCCTCCCAAGGAATCGCGCAGAGCTGGGTCAACCCATGACGCCCGGCCACACGTTTCGTGGTGCCAGGCTCAGCCTGGGACCACTAAAAAACCGGGGCCAAAGGGGAGGGCGAGATCCCAGGGCAAGGGAGGGATCATCCCTCCCTGATCCCGGGATCCCCTGTGCGTCATGTGGGTGCAAAGGAACGATCCCAGGGATCACCCAGGGATAAAGCCCCATCTAGCTATGGCCTATATCTACACTCCAGACCATTTTGTTGGCCCAGATGGGGATTTTTAAAATAACTTTATGACCAAACAAGTGTAACTTACGGAGTTTAGCATACTTTGACACCTATTTATGGATCCTTAGCTCTTAGTGCCTCTGCACCCCACCCCACCTGGTCAAGCTGGATGACTTGTTTACCCCAAGTGATTAGGCCCAAATAAGAGCTAAACAGGGAATTTCTGGATAGGACTAAAGCAGATACATAGCATATTAGAAAGAAGTGGAATGCCCTGCTCTTGGAGGCCTGGCTGGACATCAGGAAAAACTTCCTGACTGTTAGAGCAGTACAACAATGGAATCGGTTACCTAGGGAGGTTGTGGGCTCTCCCACACTAGAGGCATTCAAGAGGCAGCTGGACAACCATCTGTCAGGTATGCTGTAGGGGGATTCCTGCATTGAGCAGGGGGTTGGACTCGATGGCCTTGTAGGCCCCTTCTAACTCTACTATTCTATGATTCTATGACTGGCGCCAACATTGACTTTATTCCAGCGCCAAGTAAAGACATGGCTTTTTAACAAAGCCTTTGATGGCTAAAGTCACCAAGCTTGCACATTGTTTTAACTGTTTTAATTGGTTTTACTGCTTTTAAATTCTATACTGGTTTTAGCTTGAATAATGGTTTAATTTGTTTTTAGCTGTGTGTATTTATTGTTTTATATTGTATAATTTTATCTGTACGCCACCCTGAGATCCTAGTGATACAGGGCAAGATACAAATGTTTTAATAAATAAATAAATAACGACCAGCCACAATTTTAATGCACTTATATTTCTTTTAAAAACATGTTTGTAATGGTGTTTGTATTTTTTTATTCAATTTGGCTACCACTCTGAAATATCTGAAAGGGGAGCAGTATATAAATATTGTAAATAAATACTAAATAAATAAAATAAAGTAAGGAATTTGAGCATTCCATATAGGAAAAGCAGGAGAAAAGTGCCTTGGGGCCTGTGCATTCTGTTTTCCTTTATTTCAATATATGGCTATTGCAGCAAAATTGTTATTCCATACTTACTGGAACTTCACAGCAACACATTAGAGGTGTGAAGCTGACTTCTGACCCACATGATGTGGTCTTGCTTGGGTGCAACCCCTTTTGGGGCTGAGATCATAGTATTTTGCCCAGGTCATAAGCTTGACATTTGCAGATGTACATGCGTTGCTAATTTATTTTGGATCCACCCAAAGGTCAATATAAGTTCCTCAGGTCAGAACTTATGGCTGCAGAGAGACTTGTGCTAAAACGCAAGGAATACATGTTCCTGCCACCTATTATCCAGTGGACTGAAGGGCTTCCTTCTCTGTATTTGAATATGCAGCAGCACCATTTGGACTCACTACACAGACTTGTTTACTTGATTTTTTATCAATACATATTTTATACATTAACACTTAAGATGAGCTGCCATTTCTCATCTGCCTTCAGATTTCAAACCCTTTATCCCCTCCCCTTCCTTTCCTTTATGGTTGTACTAGATGTGAAAAACAAATTTTAAAAACTAAATGTTATTCAGTGTTATTAAAAATAAATAAACAACCATTCTATGAAGTGGTCTGAAGGCTCCCATGAATTTTTTTAATGTTCTTTTTCTCTGAGTGGCTAGAAAGTTGGCGGCGACGGCTGCATTCATTAAAAATGGGGCCATAAATGGGAGTGACAGGATACAATGACATGTCATTCTTCCCAGAGACACTACGTGGAAAAAGAAGTAGTGTCCCCATGATCATCATGTCCCATGTCATTCCCAGAGGCATCTGTGGCCCTGTTTTCAATGCATATGGAAGCACCTGTGCTTTCTAGCTGCTTCAACAGGTATTGCCTGTTTAGAAAAAGAAAGTAATTTTTTTTAAAAGGCAGTCCCGGACCACCTTGTAAAATTTGGCAGTTGCGTGGATTCCAGAGGAGGACCGAACTCCGATCTGCACATTAATCTGAGAGGTGCGGTTCAGGTGAGTTTACTGTGGAATGCAGATCATCTGAATTTCTCAAGCACCCCCAGCTTGTTTACTCTTCTCCCACCACCCCATGCATCCTATTTCTCCAAAAAACAAATGCAACCACTACGTTGTGAAGATTAATGGTTTGAGATGAACATCATTTCTAGAAGGTATACAATCCATCTATCAAATGTGGAGTAAAATGCTAATACCTAAACAGAAGTGCCATTTTAGAAAGGTATGACAATGTTGAACCTTTCTACGCCAGTGTTACAGGCTAGAGAAACATCTGAAACTTGATCACAAGAGGCTCAAAATCCAAAGGGGGGAAATTGCCCACCACTGCACCCTCTCAAAAATAATTTTAAAATGCATCAAATACACGAGCAGTGAAATTCATGTTAATAACCTGATTAACTGGCATAGTAGCTCAATGAGGCCACACCCTTACTGCTAATACTTATTTGAATGAACATACTTGAATTCCTCACAATAAAACAATGTCTGGTAAACATTTTAGGATAGGGTCAAAGTCACCAAACTTTCTTCACTAGCAAGCAATATGGGGGAAAGTTAAGAGTAAAACTCAAGAAGCATCCTATGATGTAATTGTTTCCAGGAGTAGAGTCTCCCATCTTTTGGGGCCCATTTGTACTTTTGGGATGCATTTGGAGTGTCATGGTCACAAAATAGAGCATGCCCATTCACAAATGGTGCCATGGCACACATAAAGACGCACACCTTAATAGACCAGGGAATTCACTCTCTCTCTCACACACACACAGAGACAGACAGACAGATACACCCACCCACAGAGGGGATTGGTGGAGAGGGGAGAAACGCAGACATAGAACGAAAGCACAGATATGCTATGCCCTTTTATTTTGCTTCCCTCTCATCCACCCCACACTGGGTTGCTCCACTCTCCTTCCATCCATTTTCTTTCTAATATTTTTGTAGGGTGAATCTTGGTTGATTCACCTTCTGCATGGCTGCTCATCTCAGCCTAGATAAGTACATAGAGCTGAGAGAGGAAATGGGAAGGAGTGTTTCTTCTCATTTCCTTTCCCACCTCTATGTGCCAGACTCAGCATGGAGAGGTACATTATTATTGTTAAAATTATTTTAGATCATCCTTCACTTCCTCTCACATCTACTTATCACATCTATGTATTACAAGGCTGGAATTGCTCCCTTCCCAATTCTCAAGGTGGGGAAGGCAGTGGAGGGGGGTGGGATGGACAGTAGGGCTTTGCAGGTAACAGGGGAGGTATTCATGGAAGTTTTTTGTCCATAAGTGCTTCATCGGTAATAGTGTTAACAGACTTGGTAATAATATAATAATGTATTTATTTCTTACCAGCCTCTCCCTCTGGATCGAGGTGGGAAACAACATAGAATATAAAAATATTATAAAATACATAAATTTGCTTAAAACATATAAAACTAATATACAACTTGTTTCCTCCTTAAGATTGCTTTATGTCCGCTTGACACTGTGGAGGACTAGTGGAGACATAAATAATTTTCTTTGTTACTAATGTTGATGGTTTCCTCTGTTGTTGTTTTTTAAAATTATTTTTTGCCTGGTTCTCATAAACTGGCAAAACCAAAGAGGTTCCTTACAGTTCAGGTGTTCCTAACAGTTCAGGAGCTTGTAGTTCCATTTGTTACAAAAAGGGAAAGAAAAGTAAATTCAATTTGTAATAATTGTTTGAATACACTGTACTTTTAATATACCAACAACAAAATTGAGATCCATATTGTAAAGTGAAAGTTTTGCCTGTTGTTTTTAATCCAGAGAAAGTTTCAACTACTCTCCCCTCCCCAGTAAATCTCAACTTTTCCAGCCATGAATATTGAGGTATATTTTTTAAAATTTGTTTATTATATTTCTATGCTCCCCAGTAGCCAAGGCTCTCTAGGCGGTTCACAACAATTAAAACCATGAAATGCAACAAAATAAAATACAATTCAAGTGTGTATGTTAATAAGGAGCAGGCCCTTCTCGGTGGTGGCATCCCATGTTCCGGAACTCTGCTCAAAGCAGCTTCTCAGGCTGGCTTCCTTTGTAGGCTAAAGAAATTGGTTGAAATGTTTTTTCTCCACAGGGTCTTTAAAGAGGCAAGCTTGGTGGCTGAGTATTTCTTGTTGCCAAGTTTGTTCCTGATGTTATTGTTTTTCTTTATGGCCAGTAATCATCTCGGTTGCACAGTGTCCTCTGCCCCCTCCTCAGCTCCAGGTTTGGGAGGAAGGCTGGGAGTTGTTCAGCTGCTGCATTGTTCACCCTGAGTGCCACGTGCGGCTGCAGGAAGCCCCAACACCATTTCCTGTTCCCTAGTTGCTGTGTGGCTGAGGTGCCCACAGTGCTTAAACCACACAACAGTAAGGACAAGCCTCACTAAGGCCAACCAAAACGGTGAACTCTTGCTTTCAGCCCCAGCAAACAAGAAGATACACCTTATCCATCATTTGTCTGCTGTGCCATATCTTGTATCTCTGTCATGTCTAGTATGTCAAGATTTGTTCCATTCAATTAACCCTTTGCAGTAGTTATATAAGCAGAACAAGAGACCTCAAGATATAACCCCAGAACATGTCCTTCTGTGCCAAATATTAGAGCAGTTATGCTTTGCCAGTTTCCAGCTGCTTCAAAATGAAACAGCCAAACCAAAGATACACGTGTTAACTCAGAATTTAGCATAGCTCTTTGAAAAATAAAATGAGGTGCATGCGTCCTTATTTAGCGGAGCCGTTGTGGGGTTTTCTGCTCCCCCCTCCTTTACTCCTGGAGCGATACATCTACAGGCTTTGAATCCGGTGCTGATCCAGGCATTCCCCCCACCCCATTTTTATTTTTAAAAGAGAAATCATTCCAGGAGCCACTCATATTTTTTTTACTTGAAACACTGCTCTGGGCAGGGGATCAACAAGTGGCTTTGAGCGGACAAGGGCCAGCGAATCAGCACTCTGTCAGCTTCTGCTGGAAACGAGAATTGGTTGCTCCCAAGCTTAAGTCTGAGGAAGATTGTACATCTGGCCACTAAAAGGAAGCAAGATTCAAAGGCAGCTGACTCTGTGAAGCAACTAATGAAGTGGACAGTGTCAATGTATGCTAATACCAGAATAACTTCATCAGACATTGAGGTGTCACAAGATTCTTCGTTGTTTTTGCTGGAGCAGATGGACATGGCTCTCTAAATTCTAATTGAGACAATGCACATATTTATGTCCCTTTAGACTACCTTTCCCCAACCTGAGGCCTTCTGGATGAGTTAGACTACAATTCCATCATCACCAACTAGCATGGCCAAACACATCTGGAGGTGCTAGGTGTGGCAAAGCTTGCCTTAAACACTTAGGAAGATTAGAAATGCCTCTTGATTTTTGGATTATTATGTTGCCAGTGTGGCCATCAATAAATCCTCACAATAAAAACCATAAAACCAGCAACTAAAAATATTAAGGCAGGCATTCTCCCCATCTACATTCCTTTTATTACTCACTAGCAAAAGCAAAAACCAAACAAATCCTTATAAATATACAAAGCTCAAGACCAAATTATTTTCTTATGTGTTTAGAGATCTTTGGATCCTTATTCTACACGTTCTGATAAGCAAAATTGAAAAATATAGGCAAGATAGCCACTTCCAGAGAGCAACAATATTAATGGATCCCACATTCTTTAGAGGGAACAATAACCATAGGTATTTGAGAAGGAAATAAATGGTTCCATACAAGTCTGTCCTGGTGTCTATTGGACTTGGATTAAAGAATAATTAATACACTTAAGTTTGCAGAGCATTCAATACTGGAAGAATCTGCAAATACAGAATTTCATGCAGGAAATAGCCTGTAGTTTTTTGAGCCATAAATTTTTAACAATATAGTTTATTAAAGAAAGGCAGAAGGAAACTGTCATAAAATCTCAGAGGTAAATACAGAAAGATACCAAAAGCCCTCCTAACTTATCCCTAATATAGAAGATCATGTTGCTTTCTAGAATTGATCCACAATTTCAACAGTTATTACAGCAAAATGTGCTACCCAGGTGCTAACAAACATCCTTCTGTCCCATTAGCAAACTGAACTTTAAACAAATAAAACCATGATTGTCCACTGAGACAAAGTATTATGCATTGGAAATAAGTAGCATACAAAATAGGAATAAAGGGCACGTTACCATAATGGATCACTAAGTTTGCCACTCATGTGATGCTATTCCAAAGCAGGCAAGTATATTAGATTGCATTAACTGACACATTCCTAAGGCTCTCAAGCACCCCCAAACATGGCAAACAGTAGCACATGATAATGATATTTTAAAGTAAACTGCAGGACAGTTTTAAGTGGAAGCTTACTGTGAAATAAGAGATACAGAACAAAAAAACAAAAAAATCAGCACAATGGCAGTTCCAGGGGGTGGTGGAATTGGCTGGCTGCCATTACCATGTATAAAGTAGTCACATAACCTCATAGCATTGTGGAACAGGCCATCAAATAAGCCACGACTTCTTACTTCCTTGCAAGTCAGTCTTAGCAGAAACAAAAACTCTAGAAGATTACTTTTATTTATTTATTTATTTATTTATTACATTTTTATACCGCCCAATAGCCGAAGCTCTTGAGAAAGACTGAAGAGGTAGTCAGACTGTGTGTTCTCACAAATCCCTACAACCTAGCCAGGCTGAGAAATAAAGGTTAGGTGATCAATTATCCAGCCATGTCAAATGCCACCAAATATTCCATGTACCAAGAATGCCAATGTCACCATGTACCTGATGATCTATATTTAGCTGCCTCATGGCATTATCAGAGAGCAAAGGCTTTAATGAGGGCTCCTTCCTTCCTGGCTTCAGAAAGAGTGCTGGAAGTAGCCCGGGCCTCTAACACTAACACTAACACTAACACACACACACACACACACACACACACACGGTATGAGTCATCTGAAATAAATAATGCCAAAATACAATCAAGGATTTTGTCAGCTAAGAAAATAGTATGCAAATTAGTATTGGACTGACCTGTACCAAGAAATGCAAACCTCTCTATCTCTTGATTATATTAGAGCCCCCACCCCACCCCACCCCTCCAAGCAGCCACTGAAAGTGAATCACTGTCAGGAACAAACTGGGGAAATGATGGTAGTTGTGCTCTCCCAGTGCATCAAGTGTTGCCTATAACGCAAAGGTGGAATTTCAGGACTGGGGCAAAACCCAGCCTACTGGGGCTCCCCAGATGGCCACAGACCCTCCCCATTTCCACAGCCACTGATCATTTGGTAGTTTCCAGGCTTTTGTGCAGTTTTCCCCCCTTTCTAAAACGGTCAAAATACTTTTCTTATGTCTTAGTTGCTGGCTGTAAGAGCTGGTATTTTGGCCCTGCTACGTTTTGCCTTCAGCACCACCCGTCACTGGAATGCAGCCCCCCAAAGCTTCTCTGAATTGAATTCGGCTCTTGAGCTGAAAGAGGTTCCACACCACTGCTCTAATGGCCAACCTCAATAAGAAGCCCACAGTTCAAGAAGCCACGCCATGCCACGGGTGGACTTACTGTCAAGTGGGATGGAAAGCGCTTGGAAATAAGCACTTCTACTAATAGAGCTCCGGCTATTGGGCGGTATAGAAATGTAATAAATAAATAAATAAATCCAAAATTTGAAAATAGTCTCTGGCTGAATTACCTCCTGCTATGTTAGTGGAGTAAAAGAGCAGTTCCACACAAGACCAAGACTACAACAGCCATCTCAGCTGCCTTGAGTGCCATTTTTTTGGTAGAAAGGCACAGTACAAATAGGGGATAGAAATTGAATCAATCATCAATCAATTAATAAAAGAACTATTGTGGAATCTGCCTCAATATCACAAAAAAGCAGCTACCAGGTTGAGATTTTGAGAAGATTCAAAGCAACGGGCTGAATATCACAAAGTAGCTTTAGATTAGCGAGATCTGCAGGTGTTGTATTTTTTTCACAGTCTACAAGCAAAATCCAGAGAGTCATTATCTTGCTGTTGTTGCTCTCATCTGGCATTTCATATGCATAAAATAGGTAATATAAAGTTTAACTGTAAACAACAGACCCATATCACGTTTTAATGCTATATCAAGCGATTAAATATTGATTTTCCCATTTATACTTCCTAAAACAAAGGTTGTTTTAAAACCTGTCTTTCCTTGGCAAAAAGAAAGTCAGTTCTGTCTGCTTAAGACAGTTGCCAATAATCAGGAGTATCAAGGTATCATAGTTTTAAACAGCTTGCAAAAAACAATGCTTAGGGAAGCAACAAATAAAAGGTGTTTGAGATAGGATACGAGGAATGGCTGAAGAAACCATGCAAGCGCAACTCAGATGCTGGGCAGGGTGCATGATAAAGAGCAAAGGACATGCTCTACTTATTTAAGAAAAACTGATCGAGGGAAGAAATTAGAAAGTTAATTTGAAATACCTGGGTGATACAATAAACCCTTCAAATAAGTCACAGAATTTTCTATGGGGAGTTTTCAGAAGATAGAATGAGCCTGTTAAGAACCATATAAGTAAATAGTCAGCATGTGTCTGTTTTGTAAATTCCACTGATCTTGTGAGTAAAAAAGCATAGGATTGGATTCAGAACTCTGCCTTAACATATTTTAATACGTCAAAATATTGATGCCAAGCCAATCATTCTAACTATTCTAACTAGACTCAGGGTTCACTCAGGAAAGGTGCAGGAATTTCAGTGGATTTTAAAAATTCTGTTTTCACACTAGGGGCTGGGCTGATTTGTTACTGGCTCCATGTTTTCAGGATGAGGCAGGCTGTAAAACTAAACAAGATTATTTTTACTAGCTCTCAACCTATTCTATATCCCAAAAGGCATGGCATTAATCAACTGTCCCTCACATTCGCCTATGCACACACAAATAGCTGAGCTTTCCACCTTATCCTGCAACATGGCATGAATTAGTTTCAAGCAAAAAAAAAAAAAAAAAAAAAGGAAAAGGAAAAAGCAAAGATAAGGGAAGCAATAATTTGTCAAAAGTAAACTTCTACCCTTAAGGGGAGGAAGTGAGAGGAAGAAGAAAATTCTGTGTGGCTCAGAATCAGCTGCAGAAACCACCATCTGGTGACAAGGCATTTTATAAGGCTGCCTGCAGAAATATTGATTACTCTGATAAAATTTTTGGAATCTTCAGGTTTAGTATTATTCCACTATCCATAGCTGTGCAAAGGAAAACAATTATATTAAATCCTGGGGCTCTGAAATAAAGCAATGTATATTTGTAAAGTATTTAGTGTTCATTTTATCGTATTTTTAAATACTGTGTGCACATCCACAACTACACCTTTCAGAAAAGTCACACAGCAACTCTTGTTTTCCTCCTTAAGACTGAAATTTACTACAACAGAAGCTGTTTGTGACCTGGTCATGGTAATCTCAGCATTTCTTTTTACTGTAAGACTATGTAAAGGAGCAGCAAATAGGAAAAACAGACTAAATAGGCTCTTCCTGACCCCGCACCACACTCCACACCCAACCCCTCCTCTCCCCCTACCTTTGTCATGGTATGAAGTTACTAATGCCAAATCGGGGTAGTGTCACAGAAGTGCTAAAGGGTGAAGTTGTTCCTCTTGTGCTATACAGAAATTATTTTTTAAGATCAGCCCTTGAGCAAGTTGCTATCCAATAATCTCAAATGTGTGACCTCTTTCAATGAATCTTTGACACCAAGGACATGCTATAGGCAAAGTGTACACTAAAAGCAAGCATTAGCAGTCCTAGCAGCAGAGAACGGACTAGTGTTTTAAACCTTCACACAATTACATTAAGAAACATTTACTCTAGTGGATTTTAGACTACTGGCCAGTTCATAATGCATCCTGACAGTTAGCCTCGACACGAAACAGGGTAGCCTTCCCCAACCTAGTGCCCTCCAGATGTTTTGGATCACAACTCCCAGCATTCCCAAAAATGGCCATGCTGGCTGGCGCTGATGCGAGTTGAAATCCAAAACATCAGGAGGGCACCAGGTTGGGGAAGGCTGCAATAGGGAGTGGAAGGAGGTGTGTGTAGAGCTTACCTGGCAAGCACACTAGGGACCAGCCCTTTGTTCCACTGTACTGAAAAATAGCTGTTATTTACAGCATTGTTTAAAGTAACTACCCATTGACACACCTGATATGGGCCTGAGAATAACTGTCACACTTAAGAGTGCAATCTTAGAATTTATATGACAAGTCCTAGCTAATAAGAAAAACTTATTTTCAATAGCAAAACTGCAGATAATCAGTATTGTTAGTATTAAGAAGGGTCTAAAAAGAGTATTTGATTGTTATTATTATTATTTACAAATGAAGGCAATAATCATATAATTGTGTTTACTACATTATACTGAATTTGTGGTTCATAAAACTGGAAGTGCTAAGACAAGGAAAATTATCACAACTGATCATCAGCCACCTTGACTTCCTAACTTGGGACACTTTCAACTTCTGTGGGAGAGTGTCTTTGTAAAATTCCCACTAAATAATGCTTTTCTTCCACAACAGGCAAGCATTGTACCTTACACAAACTGTAAAATGTAATTAAGCCCTTTGCCATATAGACTTAAGCCCTTATCCTGTGTGCGTGCATAGTATCGCATTTATAGGTCTTGAACACTCAAGATCAACACAAGCAGTCATCTTTATTTCACAGCACCAACGACTGTTAGATGTATTTTTATTTATGTATTTATTTTATTAAAAGTATGTATCACTTTTCTGCCCCCCGGGACCCTCAAAGTGATGTCTAATAAAATCTCAACAACATAAAAGCAAAAAACAAACAAACCAGCCCAGACCATTTTTTACAAACAGACCACACACAATTTTAAAAGCCAAAGATCTGATGAAACAAACTGTTTTTACTGCCTGTCTAGTCTTAAAGGGATGGAGTGAGCTGACCTTGCAATAGAGTCCCCCAGCTGAGGTGCTGCTACATAAAAGGCCCTTGGTGGTAGGACTCACAAGAGGTATAACACAACTTAAGTATCATTTTCCTCAAGCCTTTAAAATAATCCTCTTTCTGACATCTATTGCTGAGAGGAATCACCACAATTTCACTTCAGGCATTTCCCCAACTGTTGTTGCTATCATGCAATAAGCACACAGATCAAAATAGCCATCAAGCATACCAGATAGCAGCCTGCCCAGTCAACTATCCACATAACTAATATTTAAAACTAGTTGATGTCCTGTGAACAAAGTGCAGGAAAAAAACAATAATTGTTGTCATTTTGGATACTATTTTCGAAGAGCAGCTACCCCCACCCCCACAAAGCACTACAATAGTGTATGATAAATGTGGGATTACTACAAGCTGACCCCATGCTTTGTTTTTCCCCCTCCTGGGCACACTGTGTGAAAAGATTTAAATACACATCTGATTTCACAAGCATTCAGGCTCAAAGAATGTAGTGAAAGTGAAGTCAGGGCATTTGCAAGCTCTCCTGAGTCAAAGGTTGTTAGTTTTTCAGCTGCCAACAAAAGTCTGATATGGATCTGTCAATCCTCTGGATACTACTTATTTTGAGAAAATCTTGATTTGGCAAACCAAATGCTTTTGGTCAATAATTTAGGTACCACCAGCTTGTATGGAATGCCCGTATTCAAATATCGGCAAAAGCCTTCACATAACACTGTTTTAATTGCATTCTTCTACAGAAGGAACAGTTTTAGAAGTGACTAAAAGAAGTCTGGCCTGAAAAACCGGGCTTCATAAAGCAAGAGAAATGACAGCGGTACCTGCTACTATAAGTAGGGATATTTTGCTGTCACTTTAGGAAACAGCCTGGAAGGGGGGGAGTCCTGTCTTGTCTCTTGGTTCAAGCTTCATAATTATTATTTATCATTATAGTTCGAATTACCCATTTTGGAGACACTAAGGTGGCAGCCACTGAAATCAATTGTCAAACCAAATTTGCAGGAGACAATGGTATGATGATGATGATGATGATAATAATGAATGAATGAATGAATGTTTATTTCAGTCATAGACCAGCACAACAGAAAACATCACAATAATATTAAAAAACCCAATATTACTACTACTACTACCAGAGCTTATGCTCAAGTCCTTACACCACGAATTTCAGAGGCAAGAAACTGCATTGGTCTTGTTGTAAAACTGTTTATAAGTTTGGAAAACATGCCCAATATCTAAAAATCATTTCCTATAAAAAATAATTAGAATCCAGTCAACCCCACTAGTTCTTTAGATTTAACAAAAACAAAAAGATAAAAAATGCCAGAGATTTTTCCTTCTAAAGATATGCTTTAGAGGATGTGGACACATCTTACTGGGTCACACTATTAATACCAACGCTGAATTACAACATAGAAACCAAACTTCACCCAAACTGACTCCCAAATATGAAGTAACAAAACCCTCAACAGGAAATAAGTTTTTGCTGTACATACAAAATATTCCAGAACTGAAAGGAAACAGAAGATTTTTTAAAGTTACAAGAGACATTATAGCACAATCCAGAGCTCTATGAGGTTGCTATATCAGCAGGGACTGTCATACTCACTTCAGTAGGAATGTGCGGATGCAACGGTACCCAAAACTGAAGTAAATAAAAGTCTTACGCAAGAACTTCACATATTAATCAGAGGTTTCAGATCAGGCTGTTAGAATCTATGAGTAAAGAATAGTCATATTGCAGCCTGACTGCAATTGGAATTGTTCCCAAACACTGCAATTGATCATTCTTGACAGTCAAACCATGGAGAATATCGGGTTGGAACTTTACAAGTACAGACCTCAACTATTCATACTGGCAAAGATACAAATATGTGTAATAACCAGTTATAATTGTGTTAAAAATCAACCTGGTCTGTACGATGGAACTTTTTGTCCCATGCTACAATCCTAATCCAAATCAGGCCTCTTGTGCCTGATATTTCCACAGGGAGGAAAAAAAACCTCCAGTGAAGCTAATTGGAGCTCTCTCCCACCCCCACACTAATAGCACACTTTTAGGCACCCTAGTGCTCTCTTGATGTTATGGATTACAGCTCCCAACAACCCCAGCCAGCATGGGCAACTGTCAGGAGAGATGGGAGTTATATTCCAAAACATCTGGATGGCACTGGGTTAACCTACCCTTGAAATATTTATATATACCCAACATTATCAAATTACAAGACAATGTACAAAATGCATTAAAAACAACCATTAAAATAAAATGCACAGACAAAAATGAAAATAAAGTCTACGAAGCTAGATATTAAAATCATAAAGTGGCAGATACACAGATAAGTTTTCAAGAGGTGCATAAACACCATTAAAAACAGTACCAGTGTCGGGTTAATGCCTGTTCCCTCTGGCATTCATACATGCTGGCAAGCTGACACGAGACACTCACATCAGTGAGTTCTTTTATTGAAAAAATCATACGGTAAACAGCATAATGGTTACATTCTCCAAACAACACCACTTGGTTAGAAAGCTATAGGCTCTTTTTCTGAAACGATCTTTACACTCAGGGTGTGTTTACTAGGGTACGCCACTATCTGATTTGAATTTCTCCAGACGCCGCATACGCTGGCACCTCAAGGGACATGGCTAATCGCCTAAAACAAAATCACCTGGCAGCCAGTCACACTGCAGGGGGGAGAAAATTCCAAAGACAGGGGCGCCACTACAGAAAAAGGCTCTTCCCTGGTTGCTGTCCAATGTACCTGCACAGGTGACGGGACAAACAGAGGGGGGCTGATCTGTAGATCTCAGTGAATGCTCACCTTCTATGAAATAGAAGGCCGGGGGCAAAGTGTAAACTAAATATGTTGAAAGGTTTGGCATATTTTGAGATTACACAAAACAAAGATTTTGAAGCTATAGGTAATCCTTAGGTTTTGCCCACATCTTCAAACAGTGATTTTCTATTATCAAAATGTCCATTGTTATAACAGGAAGGAGATCCTGTACAATTCAGGGAACTGTGGGTGGCAGGACTATGCATGCACATTCCCAACATTTTCTAATTTCCTGTCAGCAATAGGCCAGGCTGCCCTGTGTCATGTTCAGGGGCCAGGTTTTGCCTAGTGTTTTGAGTACACTTTACTTTAGCCCATATGTGATTGGCAGCCGTTCACTCAATAGGAAAGAGTAAAAGCAGTTGCATATATATTTGTGCCGTCTGTGTAGAGGGCAGGAGGATACAAGCCTGGGAACTTGCTTATATACAAGTCATGAGAAGGTCTGTGAAAATTTCACTGATGAGGTAGGCAAAGGGCTTCCCCTCTCCATCATTATTCTTTGACCCCCTACTCCACAACCTTTGCTTCTGCCCCTACCTCACTTCTATCCAAAATGCCACCAGTTTCTCCATATTGGTTTGCATTGGCCTGTCTCCTCTATGTTTGCAAGGATGAAGCAGCTGTGGAATTTTTTTGCTCTCTTTTATCCATCTTTCATCAATTTTTGAGATGGATGCGGCAGGTAGAGCAGCTGGCAAAAGCAGGGTTGCTTGGGCTGACCAAACCTTGCCCAAAGCTTCCCTAAGCAACAACTGCAGCTTACTGGAAATGCAGCGAGGAACGCTTTGCCTGCCCCCAAACTCGGCTCCAAGGGAAAGGGGCACAAGGCAAACCTTTCTTTACCCACATCTGACCGAGAGCAGTTGCTGCTTTGGCCTGCTGAAGAGGAAAAGTGAACTCTGTGGAAGCAGGTTGCACCCTGGTCCAATTTAAGATACCAGCTAGAGAAGTGTGTCTATTCTTATATAACGCTAATAGCTCAATTAACAGTTAAATGAGCCCATGAGGTGCTTCTGAGGCTTTCGAGATTCCCCTGCTGACTTTCAGCAAGAGACAGGGCCTTCTCAATGGTTGTGATTAAATTATGGATTTTTATTTTTTATTTTTCCCTTTGAGGCTCAGCTAGCCCCCTCTCTTGCTATATTCCATCAGATGGCTGAAAGGCTGTGGTTTTACCAGGTAGATAATATCCTATCCAATGTCTTTGTTTATGTGCAGAACCTTTCTGTTTAACGTATTTTATGTCAGGTTATTTTATTTTGTAATTGTTGCAAGCTAGCACTGAAAGAGCTGAATATAAATTCCTAAATAAATAAAGGGCCAGTGTTAAGTATGCAACAGCTGCCCCAGAACGTTGTGCAAATACTCGAGACACACTAAAGTGAATATTCTTGTTTTTTCTAAACTACTCAATTACTCTCATAGTTCCACGTGCCACGGCAAATGTTTACCTGCTTGCTGTTGAAGAGTGATGAGACAAGTCCTAGCCTTCCTTTCAGTTTGGTGCTAGGGAAAGGGCAGGGATTGTCACTGCTAGAGTGCTGTGCTCAGAAACACAGCTCAACTACAGAGAAGATCCCTCAGCTCAAAGATGGAGAAAGTGGCTGGGCTGCTATTTTGGAATTGGGCAGCCAAGACACTCCAAATATCTTGGCAACCAGTACCAAACAATTTCCTTTTCTAACTCCAACTTGGAGTTGGATATGAGGTGAAGATATTCCACAGAGCTATACTAGGTTTCAGCAACTGCAAGGATTATCCCCACTGTCCTTATCTAGCTGAACATTTGAAGCAGAGAAGGGTCTTGCACAGAGGAGGAAGTGAAAAGTGAGCCTTCAGGTGGTTGCTGCTCTGCTTGGGGAAGCTTTGGGCAGGATTGGCTCAGCACAATTTGGCCTGGTCCTGCCCCTTGCTCTGCCTGCAGCAACCACCTGATAGCTACTCCCTTGAAGATCCACTTTTCACCTCCATCTCTCTGCATGATTGCAAACACCTCCATAAGTCCTTGAAAAAAACCTCTTAGTTGTCTTTTCCCACCAGTCCAGACTGGTATAAGGCGGTGGCACCATTTCTAGGGCTTCCAACAGTGTCACGGCACCATATTGATCAGAGGTGGGCAACATGCAGCCTGCATGTGGCCTCCACCACCCTTGGTGTGGCCCCCGCAGCCCCCTATAGATACATTTGTGGTGAGTTCTTGAGGGGAAGATGAAACTCTCCCATTGCCCTTATTTTGGATTGGGATGGGGGAGACAAAATGGCCCCTGCCTTGCTGTCTGTTTCAAACCTACCAGGGTTGTGTGGCAAGACTTTCAGTGATCTTGATATAATCGTGCATAAATACACAACAGTAACTGAGGCAAAATGTAGATGGGGAATATGCCTTTTTAAGGCATATTCCATTGAAAGTAATGCAATATGGAAGAACAACATCCTCATTTCCTATCAGTAGTTCTGTCCCAACTACTGGTGACTACAGGCTGCCTTGGCAACAAGACTACACTCTTTTTCTCCTCAAATGCTACCCCCTTGCAAATAGTTTCACACTCTTCCCCAAGGAGTGTGAAATGTTACCAAAGGAGAACAGATGTTTAGCTGGAGTTACAACAGTTTGTAAAACACAACCGACCACCATTTGGCTCACAACTAGTTTTAGACATGTTTTAAAGTAGCACTTGACTATCCTTTAGAGAATCAATGATACTGAACATGTCTGCTCACCATGAATACCTCACCATGTTTTTTTAAAAAACTTCCCTACCCAAGGTGAGATCTTTGAAAGTTATATCCAGATCTGCTTTCTGACCAACATTTGATTAAATCTACCTTCCATACTTTTTTTTTTAAAGAGCATAAAACGTATGGAAGGTGGATTAAATCAAATATTGATCAGAAAGCAGATCTGGATCTACAGAAAAATCTGCAGTAGATCGGCAATGACTTCTGACTCCCAACTGTTTAACAGTACAATAGCAGAAAAATGACTCCTCCCCAATACTGCTGAAATAAAGAAAGCTTGGAGTAATCAAGAGTGGATTTTTGTGAGGAAGGACAGTGAACTCCATTCAGTTTTGGTACTCAGAACAAATTCCTGGACTCAGAATTCTTTAATTATAAGTGTAAGCCTTTTGTGCCAGGGTGCAGCTGGCAGCCCTCAAGGTTCTAGTAAAAAAACAAGGTAGATGCTGCAAGCCTGAAAGCTGCTCAGCCCTAGATTAAACTATAGCTACAGTTAGGCCATATTCCAAAATCTAGAGTTCATTTTAAATACCGTATTTCGATTCGAAGACACACTTTTCCCCCCATATAAATATCTCTAAAAATGGGGTGTGTCTTAGAATCATGGGTGCGTTTATTATTTCTTAGAATCAAAGCTTTTTTTCTGTTGGTGGTACTGAAATTAGTGTGCGTCTTACAATCGATGGCGTCTTAGAATTGAAGAAATAAAGTAGTTGTCTATCTTTTTTTTATTCTGCTCAAGCTCATGTTTTAGTTGATGAAAGTAGTCATGCCAGGTGACACTGCTTCTCTATTCTAGAAAAATAGAGGACATGCCATAAAGATACCCATTAAACCTAAAGACAACACATCAGTACGCACTGTGCAAAATTTCTATTGGTCTACTGGAACCAATTACTACCCAGACACACATACACACCCTGCAGCTAACAGAAGAGGGAGAAACACAACTAGGTCCATCGATGTGGTATTAAATGTACTTTACAGGGTTGTGTTAGCCGCCTGGGATTTAAAAAAAACATAAAAAGGGTGTAAATACGAACAAGTATATTTAAAAACTTACAAAACAAAAACAAAGTGATTCAGCATAACTGAATTCTCCCAACATAGAATCATAGAATAGCAGAGTTGGAAGGGGCCTATAAGGACATCGAGTCCAACCCCCTGCTCAATGCAGGAATCCACCCTAAAGCATCCCTGACAGATGATTGTCCAGCTGCCTCTTGAAGACCTCTAGTGTGGGAGAGCCCACAACCTCACCAGGCAACTGATTCCTTTGTCGTACTGCTCTACCAGTCAGGAAGTTTTTCCTGATGTCCAGCTGGAATCTGGCTTCCTTTAACTTGAGCCCGTTATTCCGTGTCCTGCACTCTGGGAGGATCGAGAAGAGATCCTGGCCCTCCTCTGTGTGACAAGCTTTCAAGTATTTGAAGAGTGCTATCATGTCTCCCCTCAATCTTCTCTTCTCCAGGCTAAACATGCCCAGTTCTTTCAGTCTCTCCTCATAGGGCTTTGTTTCCAGACCCCTGATCATCCTGGTTGCCTGAACAAAAAGATCCTCCTCTGATGAGCAAAGGAGCATAGCCTAAAGATTTACATTGCAGGGCGTCTGAAATTAGAAAGCAAAGGACTGCTAACTTTAGTTCTGATCATGGTTTGTTTTGTGTAAGTGCAGGCAACCAGTAGCATCATTCCCTAGTTACCACCCTCAGCCAAGCAGGAGCCCAACAAGCTGCAGCTGTCCTGCAGCCAGCATGTTAGTTGACTTTTTCAAACAACTCTAAATGAGTCTCCCTCATTCCTTTTAATAGAATAAACTGTCATGTCAGTACTGGAGAACAGTGTAAATTCCCCATTCATTTTTGTTGCTGTTTTTCACTGATCAGTAGTTTGTCTAGCAAGTACCGTCTGCAAGGTTGATACAATTCCCTCCAATCAAGGTAACTCTCTCACACACAAACCTACTTAGAAATATATCTTAACAGCACGTTGAAAGCTAATAGGGAATGGGGGAAAGTGGTGAAAAGGTAGAGAAAGAGGACATTGGATGTACACCATCTACCCCAAGAGTCTTACCATCAAACACAATGAGTCTGTTCACAAATAACCAAGCCCTTCTGTTTCCTCCACCACCACCACCCCCCATTCCAGGGAAAGAACAGGTGCCATGCATCTCAGGCCCTCCCAAACATCATTGGTAAAAGTAAGCAATAAGTACAGGGGTTTAAAACCAAACTCCCTGTCCCTCACATACACTTGTGGGGAGAGGGTTTGTAGATGGTTGAGTTGTAGGGAGGGAAAGTAATTGCTTCATGAGCAAAGTTAAACATTGGTTGCTTTTTCGCTAAATATACTTACAGAAATGCATACTTTCTACCTCTTCAGCAGGCTCAGGTAAGGATGTATGGATTAGGGCTGTGCACCGCCTTGGACTGAATCTGAGTCGAGGTGGGCTGATTCAGCCCAACTCAGCCTGAATCTGAAGTGGTACCGGGTCAGCTCGAGGCACACCAAGGCTAAAGCAGATCAGCACCAAAGCCTCAGGGAGGTGCTGGGCCAATCCCCCCGCCCACCTGGGAAAGATGGCACAAGGTTGGTCATGAATCCAGGTGAGTCCCCTCCCCATTAACATCCCACCGCCACCGGGATTTAACTTTAAATTGCGTCCTCCCCCGAGAGCCGAGCCACAATTTAAAGTTACCACAGGGGGAGGGGGGCTCTCTGTTTTTAATATATCTACTGCCACACACTACGGTGGCTGTAAAGAGCCATTTTCCTGTGCAGCTCTAGCATAGATTTCACCTATTGCCAGGTGCCTTTCATTGCTACTCATTGACAGAATTGGATTCTTGCAATTTCCCAAATTTGCATTTGTGCAAATCCCCACCCATATTTTCATGCTTTAGCCTATGGGAGATATGTGTATTTGTGGCCAGTGTTTTTTTTTTATTTGACGTATTATTCTATGGCTAAATTTGAGTAAACTACCAGAAAGTTAAAAAAAAAAAAGCTGGTCTACAAGTCCGTGGAATCTATGC
The DNA here is from genome assembly GCF_023053635.1 of Elgaria multicarinata webbii. Classification (NCBI taxonomy): domain Eukaryota; kingdom Metazoa; phylum Chordata; class Lepidosauria; order Squamata; family Anguidae; genus Elgaria; species Elgaria multicarinata. Next base: position 27,347,602 of record NC_086171.1, on the reverse strand, counting down.
AACTTGGGAAAAGCCAGTCCACTGTAGAATCTGTGGGTCGGAATCATAGAGAGTAGAACTCATTTGATTCTGTCGTAGACTTCTCCAACATCCATAGGCTCAGGTCGAATGGCTCCTTGTTTTATTGTCAGAGAGGCCTTGCCCCTTTAGCTCTGGACAACGGCAAGTACCATGGACCCAACTGCAGTCTCTTCTGTAGCCTTCATTTACGTTAGTGAGGTAGCCGCCTTCACAGGACTCCCCCACCAGCTTGTGGCAGAACCTGATACAGATGACTCATTACAGGACAAGCCACAGCTGTGGCCACCATGTTGCAGACAGTTTCCATTTCTTGGTACTCTTTCACGCTTCTCTTCCCATCCACCCCCCCAAAGCAGGTAATACGTGACTATAAAAAAACACCTTAGAACCAAAAAACAAGATATTTTTGTCCCCCAAGTAGATTGTTTTTAAAGAGCATGTCACTTCCTACATCTGAACCATACTTCAGATTTCGACAGTGTCAATTACAGTGCATATTGGTAACTAAAAGGAAATAAATCAGGCACGAGGTGGGGAATTTAGACATTCACATACTCTTAGCCTTCCTTACAATCCTAATGGAGCTTGACATAACCACAACATACTGATACTGGAATACCTGTCTTACAAAACCACTATTGAGACACACATACAATTGCATTAATGTGCCTGAAAGATATTCATGGAATACATGCAACTTATATTCACCTAATATTTAGAATAATGTTTTGGGGAGAGCAGTCCTACTCCCACAAGAGAGCGACTAGGCATAGTTCAGTTTCCTGGCTTCAAGCTTGGAGCCAGGAAACCACACATCCCACCCTCTCCCCTTTTTAGTCAACATGGAGAAAACTGTGCAGCCTTCCGCTCTGCGCTCATAGGAAAAGGGGGCGTTCCTGGGAGTTGGGAGGGGAGAAGACTGGTCCGGCTGTCCTAGCTTCCTCCCCACAATCTCCAAGGTGCTGCGACTATATGGGCAAAATCACTTGTCTAGCAGAAAAGCAGGGCAGCTGGAGTGCAGAGCCTCCGCTATCCTCCCGCCCTGCATTGGATAGTTGGCAGCCTCCAAGTTTGGAGGCTGCCAACTATTTGGACAGCATTGCACGCTAAGTGCAAGACAGTACTTCCAAGAGTTCATGAGGAGAGAATTATCACTTTCAATTGTTCAAAGAGTATTGTCATATTCCATTTTTTAAAACATGGAAAAGTTAGAGACGTGGAATGAAAAACTTTTCAAGAAAAATCCTGCTTCTAGGCATTCACAATATGTATGGCTGCTTAATATTGAACAATCCTAGCCACACAATCCTTTAAAAAAGTCTCAATGTACAAAGTTAGGTTCACAGATTATATGGCTCATGGTTTCACTGACTATGGAGAATTCTATCTGTTCTGGTTTAGTGGCAGGAACAGGTTTTCCTTATTAGATTTCTTCCAATCAGGTTGCTATAGGAAGAGTTCATGTACTGATTGCCCAGAATTAGAACGTTGTCAGGTACATTTTCACTTGCATGATCCAGTGATGAGAGAAACTGCCTGTTGAGGCTATCAGCAGACAATACAGCCCACTTAACAACATCCTGATACATGGCACTGTGGATGGCACTACACAACCACAAGAGTGGAGTCTCAGCATTTCCTCTTCCTTGGACTAGTCATCATTCCCTGCTTGTTGTATGACTTTGCACAAAAGTGGCATTTAAAAGCCTGGTAATAAATCAGTCTTTTACTGATGGTATTCTCAAAATCTCTGTTCTCAACATCACTGAAGCAACTGGAGTTTGCATAGTGGACCACTTTGAAACTATTAATTGTATTTGTATCCTGCCCTTCTTCCAAGGAGCTCTAGAGTGGATTACATGGTGCTTACTGTAGATTCACACTGAAGTACTAGCTTCAAAGATGTCACTGCATAAGCCACAATGTAGTGATAGTTTTAGGTTGCTTAATTACAAAAAGCAACCTCATGATCACGAGCTAAACTTTTGGATAGTATTTCCATGGAAACTGTTACCACTTTTGCTATACAGACCTGTTTGTTATGCTTGGAGCTTTCAAGTTATTGCAAGTTTACAGCATCATCTTTTTCACAGCAACATAAAATGAGAAAAAGGCACAAGACAAGCATAACAAAAATGCATGACAACATCTGCCATCTAGTAATTATTTGCTTAACATATTATGAGTAGCTCTATTATGAACATTCACTTCAGAAAAATACAGATATATAAAGCACTAAAAAAGTCATTATTTACTAGACTCGAGCATACACCAATGTTGTATCTATGGTACTGTATACACTTATGTTTGCACATAGTAGAAAGAGAAGATATGCATTTCCCCTTTAAAAACAACATATATTAGCTAAGGAGCCACTAGTCAGGTGATACAATAACACTCAGGGGAGAGCAATTTAAGATTCAACGGATAACTGTACCAACTTGATCTAGAACTGGGTTCCCCAGTGTGGAATCCATGGGCACCAATGGGCTCATAGGCACATTAGTTGGTGGCTCCAAGGCTCCCTGGATTTTTTTTAAAAACGTTAACATACATATTTTAATTAAAAACAAACACACATTAACTGGGCAGCCAGCATGCTGCAAAGTGAAGTGGGAAGTAGGCATGCTTCAAGTGGACTAAGAGGCATTCGTAGAAAATAAAAATGGTAGGTGGCTGGAGCCAAATACTATTTAAAGCAAGCTCAGCCACCCAGAAAACGTAATCTGTAAATTTTAGGGAATGTCCTAGAAGGGTAGAGGGGTTGGCAGACAGCATCCTGGGGGTGGGCGTGCTCTTTATGTGTGCTACTTCTAAAATGAGCTGGTTCACATGAACACCATGCTGGCTTGTTTAAGCTGTGGCAAGTGCAGGGCACCATTTTCTAAATTACTTGCCTGGGTTCAGTTTGTCATGTTGTCTAAACCCACGCGGCATGGCTTGTATGAGAGGGAAACAACCCTCAAACAAGCCATGCTGTCTGGGTTCAGACAACAGAAAAGGCTACGCTTAGCCGGGTAATAAGGTAAATTCAAAGGTGGACAACATGTGGCCCTCCAGTTGTTATGGCTACAACTTCCATGATCCCTCACCATTGGCTATGGTGGCAAGGCTATGCCATTTTTTATTTTGCCTAAACTAGACGTGCACTGAAGTAAACTAAACCATGGTGAAAAAATTTCAGGTTGTACAAATGTTCTAACCCAAGATGTCATACTTCAAATTTTCATACTTCTTTCTGCATCTCAGAAAGCACTAAATTTTTCAACTCAAAATTCCGGTGTCAGCCCACTTTTAGTGCTTTTTTTTTTTTTTTTTTTTGGTGTGTATGGATTATGAATGTTAGATCAAATTATACTAAACCACTTCCCGGTGTTTAATATTTAAAGTCACAAGATTTCTCCAGCATTAAACGTGTTTTAGGAATATTTTTATATTACTTAAATTCTTAGTTCTTGAATGCAGATCAATAGCTTGGATTTCTTATGAACTCTATTAACACCACTTCAGGCAAAGCTTTGAGAAAAAATTAAATTCTTATGTCTGCAATTAAAGTTGCAAAATTTGGAACATATAAAATTTCTTTCAGATGTACTAAACTTACAGCCTTCAAAACATATTTACAGGACAACCATTACATTCATGTACTCAGGAAAGTTATGGGACTAATTTTACTAAGATTATGGACTGAGCTTAATCTCATTGAGAGAAAATGCCAGACGTTTTTCCAGGTGCCTCTGACAGTGTTAAAATGTTATACTAGCACCTTGTACTAGCCAACTGACGAGATGATAGCACAGTAATGATATGTAGAGATTTAAAATTGCAAATCTCAGATACATCTGAGTTAACATACAAAGATAATATACCTTTATACTACTAAGGGGATGGGGGAGAAGAGAGAAAAGGTAGTGGCTCCAGTTTACAGTTTAATAAGGAGGGAAGTACATGGAGCAGAAAGTGTTTGATAAGTCCTTTCTTAAAAGCAGCGCATATTACTCTGTAGCAGCAGCAGCACTTAATTTGGTATTACAACCAGGAAAAAAAATCACACTTCTGGAGGTCAGTTTATCATAATCTATCCAACCTTAAGACTGGTGACAGAAAAAAATATTACACAGGATTTGCAGCAGACATGGTACCTATCTTTGAAAGGCAAGAGATCAACAGCCCCTTTATGAAAAAGATTTGGTACAGAAATAATTTCAATTGCCTATTTGTGGCCAAGGCTTAAGGGTTAACTTCCTCTAGCAATTTTGATCAGTAAACATTTGCAAGTCAAACAGGAACCTAATGCTGAGAAATCTCTATTATCCAGCATCTGTTATATAGCCTATCCAGTAATGGTTAATGTACAGCAGCTCAAGTTATTCTTGATTTGTTACAATTATTAGAACCACCCAATAATAAAGCAAACGCTTTTCTCCAAAATGAGAACACACAGGTGTGATTTCAACCAAAAATCATGAAAAATGAAAAAAAAATACCTGAACAGCATTGTATCCCATACACCTTTTGTTTTCTCCAAGTCATACATGCTGCAGACAAAACGTTTGTGCTAAACAGCCTCAAATCTGTTTTTCTAATATTAAGCACAAAGGAAAAGCACTGACAGCAAGCATGGTAAATAAATCCCTCCCTTGAGAAGGAAAGCAGCAGACAGGAGAAGGCTGACATGCATGCTAGAGAAACCTCACACACCATTTTTTTTTCTACCTGCACAAGTTGCCATTTGCTGCAGCGTCAGAATCCCTTTTCCCCCGATGATTTCAAAAGCAAGGTATTTAGGCACTCTCTCAAGGCATCTGTTGATATGCTTTAGAAGTATGGTATTCCAATTATGGGTATATTTAAGAGAAAATCCATTTTCTTCCCTGCGCAGGTAAACATGTTTACAGCTCCTGCCCAGAGACTGGGTGGTTCAGACTCGCATGTCACACACATGTCGTCAGCAACAAGAAAAGCCCCCTTTCTCTATCATTAACATTTTAAATAAGGTAACGAAAGGAACACTTTCTGAACTTACCTTTAATATAGCCTCAACATTAAACACACACACACACACACAAACGTGTGGTCTAAAACAGGAAATTAGCATTGTAATATCCCGTATATATCCTGATACGTGCTATAAATAAACCCACCCCAGAGCTTGGAACGACTAGTTTCACAACCATCAGATCAACTTGTTAGGAGGCCAATGTTTATGTGCCCGATTCACACGTTAAGTATCATTAAGTCGTTGCGCCCTCCCACCCCCGGGAAACCATAAGTCCTTCTCGGATATATTTTAAAAAAAAACCGTGCAAAACGTCATGATCTCGGATCAACCGCTATAACCCTTTCTGTCCATAACCGTATACAGGAAATGCCACACGAAAGCTTAAAAAAAAAAAAAACCTGCCAAAAAAGATTACAAAACCTCCCGATTTACATCCTATGAAGTCACCAGCTTCCCCGTTATTTTCTAGAAGAGGAAAAAAACCAATCCAACAACAAGGTAAGTTTTGTGTATTTATTCCCCCACTTTTCAACGTAGGTTCCGAACTCGTTTCAAAGTAATACGTATGTACCAAAAGACAGAGAAAGAAAAGAGACAGCCCTTAAATCTGAAAAGTAAGCGTCATTCCTTATATAGGCTGTAGCAGTTCATCGCCAGCTAAGGAGGAGCGCGGGGGGGGGGGCGCAGCGGCCAAACCGTTACCACCCATTATTATGATTATGACACAAACAGGTACCTCGAAATCCAAGAAGAGGGCGAGAAAGAGAAACTTAGCTGATTCACGTTCCCTCCCCAACCCACAGAGAAGCTTTCCTCCCTGCCCCCCCCACCACGTTGATAAAGGAGGGGAGAAATAAATAAATAAAACTCAGAACACCCACCCCACTTCTAACACTTCTGCCAAGATCTGGAGGTTGGCGGGGGTGTGGGAGGAGAAACAATATGTTCAATGGCTACGGAGATAAATCAACATGCACTGCAGGCACTAAAAGAGGCGGAGGCGAAAGTACGGCGTGGGGGGGGGGGAGAGAAGCGAAAAAGCAGAAAGGGGAGGAGGGGGGAGAAAGGAGGAGGAGGAGGGGGTCCCTTTCAAGGCGATCTCAGGGGTGCGCATGTGGTGCGTTTCCCTGGCAAAAAAATAAAAATAAAATCAATACACACTGCAGCAAGCAACAGTGCTTCAATCGCACCCTCCCCCCCCTTTTCCTCTTCTTTCCCCGTCGGGGCCAAAACACGCCACACTCCAGAGAACGGAGTCCCCGTTATAGTCATCCTGCCCCGACATTTCGTTGCCCGTCTGGCAACCAGGTAGCTGGAGAGTTTACACGCAGTTTCTCTCCCCAGACCCAAACTAAAGTGTCTCCATGCGCCCCCCCCCAACCCCGATCCGCAGCACCCCAAAACAACAACAAACTAGGAAGGGGGGAAAAGCAGTCAGAGGGAAACCAGCAAAGCGCTACGTTTCACTCGGACTTTCCCAACGTGAGGGGAGGAGGAGGTGGAGGAGGCGGATGATTCCCCCGAAAAAGTTTGGGGAACGGGGCTGGTGGGGGCGTCGCCCCCCAGTCGGAGGCCGGCGGGACCCGCCTGAGCTCAGGTAATAAGTTTCCAAGTTGGGGCTGCGAAGGTCGCCGAGAGGCGAGGGAGCGGCCTCCTCCTCGGAAGGAAGGACCGGAGTGTGTGGAGCCCCTTTGGCCCTCCGCACGGGAAGGGACGCGGGGCGGAAGGACCGGACGATGCCGCCGCCCGGGCACAATGAAGGGCGGGGGGACGGGAGAAAGAAGCAGCGAGGAAGGACGGCGTGTAACGGTCCCCGGGCGGGCGAGGGCTCGCGAGCAGCAGGCTGAGCGAGGAGGCACCGCTAGGCGGAGAAGGAGGCAGCTAGGCGGGGAGCGAGAGCGAGGAGGGAGGGAGGCAGGCAAGCAGGCAGGCAGGCAGGCACCAGGTAGCGGATCTAACGGTGCAGAGGGAGCCGGGCTCTCAGCGAGGAGCACCCGGGAAATTACTTTCTACTTCTCGCCTCTCTCTCTCTCCCCCCTCCGCCGCGTCCCCTTCCCTTTCTCCCCCCTCACTCAAGAGCTCAGCCCGACCCCCGGCCCGGTCCCCTGAGCGGCCCCAGCGTAGCACGGGCCGCTGCCCGGCGGAGCTGACTGACCGTTATTGCGCCTCGGGTTCGCCTGCTTCCTGCGCTTACACCTGGGGCCATCCGCCATGATCCTCTCGCTTGTGTCTAAATGCTCCAGTCACCTCCTCCCCCCTCCCCCTCGCTGCTCTCCCCCCCCCCTCAACCCCCGCCCGGACCTGGTTTACGACACTGGGTGGTTTGGTGTGTCTGTGTTTCTTTTTTTCTTTTTTACTTTTTTACATCACCTTCCTACACCTAGTGCTCGGCCGCCGGAACCTTGTTGCCAGGGGAGACGGCCGCTTTACGGCAGCATGTTTGAACCGGCAGGAGGGAAAAGTTTCTCCCTGCTCGCCGCACGCAGGTACTCTATAGTGCGCGGGGAGGGGGGGGGATACTGAGAGAGCGGCTGGGAAAGCGAGGGGGGTTTCCCTTTTAAAGGGGGGAGCGCCCAATGGGAGGGGCGAGAGAGAGAGAGAGAGAGAGAGAGAGAGAGAGAGAGAGAGAGAGAGAGAGGGGTCTCCTCAGGCGCGCAAAGCTGCGTGAGCGCGCGAGAAGTGGCCAATGTATAAGCGAGCGCGCCTCAGTCCCTCATGCTGCTCCCGCTGTCCAGGGTTTCCGTTAGTCGGGGCTCCCCCCCCCCCCGATTATCCACCTCCATGGTGGGGGGGAAGGGACGCACACACACACACACACACACAGGCAGAGCTGCTTCTGAATGACCAATGGGAATGAACTGACATTTGGTGGACAACTATTGGCACTGAAAGAAGATGGGAAGTTGTGGGGTTGCGGTCTTGGGGTTGTGGTGGGCAGCTCGATGAAAGTGTCGACCCAGTATGCGGCTGCTATGAGGGGAAAAAGAAGAAGCAAATTCTACGTTAGGTATAATTAGGGAAGGAATCAAAAATAAAACTGCCGAGATCATTCTCCCCTTATACGAATCTCTGGTGCAAAGGAATTGAAAATAAAACTGCCAAGATCATACTGCCCTTATGCAAAACTATTATTATTATTATTATTATTATATTTATTTGTATCCCACCTTTTGCCCAATACTGGGCCTCAAGGTGGCCTTACAAAGTTTAAAATATACGTTGTAAAACATAGGAAAAGAAATGTACAAAAATATATATATTAAAACATAAACATTTAAAATACACGACAAAATTACAAGTCAGTATAATAATATAATAAACTATAATGCCACCACACTTGGAATATTGTGTACAGTTCTGGTCACTGCACCTGAAAAAGGGTATTGTAGAGCTGGAAAAAAATGCAGAGAAAAGAGCAACTAAGGCTGTAGTCCTATGCAGTTTAGATGGGGGAAAAAAGTCCCCTCGCATCCCTCACCCAGCGTGGAGTTGTAGGACTTGTTTTCCTGACTAAACCTGCATAGGAAGGAACCCTTAAATGATCAATGGGATGGAGCAACTCCCCTATGAGGAAAGGTTACAATGACTGGGGCTGTTTAGCTTTGAAAAAAGGTGAATAATGGAAAACATGGTAGAGGTGTACAAAATTATGCATGGTGTGGAAAAACTGGATAGGGCAACATATTTCTATCTCATTATTATTGAATAATAGAATGAAACTTATTGGTGGGAGATTCAGGACATATAAAAGGAATTACTTCACACAGCACATAGTTAAACTATGGAATTGACTACAACAGGATGTAATTATGCCCACCACTTGGGTGGCTTTAAAAGGAGATTGGAAAAATTCGTGGAGGAGAAGGTTGTCAATACCTACTAGAGCTGGTGGCTATATGCTACCTCCAGTATCAGAGGCTATATGCCTATGTACACCAGTTGCAGGGGAACATGGGTGGGAGGGTGCGGTGGCAGCCATGTCCTGCTTGCAGGTTCCCTGTGGGCTGCTGGTTGGCCACTGAACAGCATATTGAACTAGATGGACCTTTGGCACCACTTTTCTTTTGTTATGAAGAATACAGGGGGCAACAGATGTAAACAAGACAGTGCCCTTACTATCTTGCTATTGCAATGCGGGTTAGTTGGCTGGTCAGATTTTATAGGGCTGGTCAAATATTTTCAGATATTTTGCAAAACTAAGGCTGCTGTCCTGTGAGCACTTCCTTGAGGTCAATGGGACTGACTTCTGAGTCAACATGGATAAGAGCAGCCCATGGCTTTCTTGTTTTGCATTGTTTATTTATATATTTAAAATATCTTTAAAAAGCTTCCACAATCGTTAACACCAGCAAGATGGAACACAAAAATTGAAATAAAGTGCAATTATAACATGTTAAGATAAATACATTATAGTACCTGATAGCAAAGGAAGGAGGGAGAATTCCTTGCTCTTCTACCACCCATTTGCAGGAATCAGGGGACATATTATTTATTTTAATTATATTTCTAATATGTAATAAATAACTAAAGCTATGAGGACAATTCACAGAACAAAAATTAAAACCATAAAATACCCAAACGTAATAAAACATAATATAAAAGCTTTAAGTGAAAACAATATTTATTTATTTATTTATTTAAAATATTTATTGGCTGGCTTTCAGGGCAGAAGCCCTCCCAAGGCGGCTTACAGCAATAAAAATACATTAAAATATTTTAAATATTAAAAGTGATAAAAGCATAAATACAATAAAATAGCAATAAAAACTAAAATAAAAGCCACAACAATGGGAAATAGCAGCAACAGCAATCCTCTCAAGAGAAGGCCAAGGTAAAATAATAGGTTTTCAAGGCCTTCTTAAAAGCCTGCAATGATGAAGCATGGTGGACCTCCAATAGCAACTTGTTCTAAAGGTGTGGGGCCACTGCAGATAAGGCCTTCTCACATGTGGTCACTCAGCTAACTGCTCTCACAGATGGGCAAATGAGGAAGGTCTCTCTTTCTGATCTTAAAGTGTGGGCAGGCTGATATGGGTAAATAAAAGTAAAAGCCAGCTGTTGTGTTTCTCAAAACCTCCTGCCTTCTTGGGAGACAATAATGAAGCTTGCTAAGTAATCTACAAAGCTTTATTCAAGCAATAAACTTCTCTTCCCACCTGAAGAGAGTCTAATCTCTAGGAGCTTTCTCCTAGGCAAAACTATGCAAACTAAGTGAAACAATTGTCTTTTCTAGAAGAATGGAAAGTTCTTTCTCAAGACGCATTAACTTCAGAGAGACTAGTTCTGAGGCAGCTTCTGACGGGACGCCAGCAGGGCCGACTTTCTCTCGCTTTCTTTTAGCTCCGCTCATTTTAGTCTGCTGTGTACTCTAGGATCGGCTAACTTCTCTGTGCTCGCCCCCTCAGAAGAATGTTGGCTTCCCACTGACCATTATTTGCTTTTGACGAGATAAGCTCTGGAGAAAGTTCACTCCCAGCTAGTGAAGAGCTCGTGAGAGCTTTCTCCCCCACTGGTACAAGCCAGCCTGTTTCTGGCACCGACTCCTGTTCTTCAGAGTCTGATTCTGATTGATCATTTAAAATACCTTCTTCCAACCCAAGGAGAGCAAAGCTAGACATGACACTAGCACCTACAAAGATCTAAAAATGAACTAACCTTTTTTAAAACAGAAGGACTAAGGGCACAGTCTTCTGCATTTTTAGACAGAAAAAAAGCCTAAAACTCCCAGCATGCTCCAGCTAGCATGGCTTACATGGGGATGCTGGGAATAAAAAAGTCACCTGGCATTGAAAAGACCACAAGGAAGGTGCCCGGTAAACCTCTCTAGGGAGGGCATTCCACAACTGGGGTCCCACTACTGAAAAGGCAGGGAAACTTGGCCATTTAGCTTCAAGAATCCTCTGCCCCTTCTACAATTTAAGCTATATAAAGCAGTAGGAGCCAGAAGACATTTATGTGTGAAATATGTTATAAATTTTGAGATCCACCCAAAAGGAGGGATGAAGAGATAAAATATTGCTAGTATTCTAAGCAATGGCCTTTAGGAATGTTCAGAAATTCTGCCCCAAGCTTCTGAACATTCCTAAAGGCCATTGCTTATTCCTAAAGGGGATGATCTTGCCTTTAATATGCGGTGGCCATGGTTTGTAACCAAATGGGGACAGCCTTATTTTGCCCCTAATTCTTCACCTGTTCTCTGTGCATTTAAGGAGGAGATAGGAAACATTTGCTCTAGAGTGGTTTGTCGTTATGTCCATACCAGGACAAACTAGTTAGTTTGAATTATGTTATTTCTGAACAAGCTAACTTCAAACTGCAGTTTATGCTCTTGGCTTGTTGAGATAAAAATATTATTTATTATTTTTTAAAGTTTTATAAACCATATCGTCATCCCAAAGAGGATTTCAGGGCAATGTACATTAAAATGGAATTTTCAATACATAGGAGCAACCTCAAATCAGACATTGGTACAATAAAAATGAGAGGCATGAAAACTATTTTAGCAAGCTTTTAAAAAAATAATTTGAAATGCCTGGGCAAATAAAAAGGCATTACCTTCTTTGGGAGTGCATTCCAAAGTTGGGGCGCCACCACAGAGAAGGCTCTTTCTTTTCTTGATAACAAATATATTCTCATAGAGAAGGGACTGCTTTAGTGATTCTAATGCATGGGCAGGTTTAAATGGGAAGAGGCACTCCTTTGGTTATTACAGCAACAAACCATTTAGGGCTTTAAAGGTAAGCTTTGGCACTTTGGATTGGGACTTCCCCAATGCGCTGCCTTTGTGCCTAGTCCGGAAACTTCAACTAGTTCAAAATATGGCAGCCAGGCTGGTCACGGGTGCACCTAGAGGTGACCACATTACACCAGTTTTAAAATCTCTCACTGGCTGCCAATTAGTTTCCAGGTGAAGTATAAAGTGTTGGTTATCATCTTTAAAACCCTACATGGTTTAGATCCAGGCTACCTGCGGGATTGCCTTCTCCCGTACAATCTGCCCTGCACACTCAGGTCCACTGGGAAGAATCTGCTTCAGTCAGCAAAAACTAGATTGACAACTGTTACCCAGAGGACCTTCTCTTCTGCTGCTCCCAGACTGTGGAATGGCCTGCCAGAGGAGACTCATCAACTTAACAGTCTATCAGCATTTAACAAAGCTATTAAGACTGATCTCTTCTGGCAGGCCTATCCAGTGTAATTTTAGGATGTTTTAAAATAATTTTAGGATGTTTTAAAAATGATTTTAGGATGTTTTAACAACGTATATTATGTTTTAATTAAGTTTTATGTATTTTATATTTACTGTTGTACCCCGCCTTGATCAGAGTGGAGAGGCAGGTAAGAAATAAGTTGTTGTTGTTATTATCCCTTTCAAATAGGCAGTGAATGTTAAACATAGCTAAAATTAACCACAGTCCCAGTTCAGATGTAACAAACTGCACTTAGTTTAAAACAGGAACCAAATGGTTTGAAAATTTGCCTATGGCTTCCTAAACCATAGTGAATGGGTTGCTCCTCCCTAGTCCTTCCCTCTGTCATGCACTGGCGTCAGTGGAGAGATCCTGGTTTGCATTACACTAGAATTCCCTGTTGTGTCCAAACTGGAGAACTCTAGGTTAACAAACTAGGATAATAAGCCAGAATCTGCTCTGGCATAATGCAACATGGAACTTTTGCTTAATGTAAACCAGGATGTCCTCATCAATGCCAGCTCACCATGAGAAGAAAGGAGAGGTGGGTTGAAGGAGGAGCATGTGGTTACAGTGCTCATGGATAGCTTCAAGCCATGGACAAATGTCCAAACGTGGCCGATCTTTCTAATTATGCTCAATGAATGCTACAAAAAGAAGATGCCTACTAAATTGATTTACCACCAGAATCTGATGTATATTCTTCAATATAATTTGAGCTATATTCTACCATTCCCCCCACACATCGTATTTAGAACGAAGATATCTTGTTTTTCATTAAGGTTTTGCAATCTTTCATAAAGAATAGGAAAGAGTAACCATTTTAATTACTTCTCTAAAACTCATCTAATTATTTCCTGATTATCCAACTTACAGTTCAAATGTCCAGTTCCCTTTAAGTATTATTGTTTTAAATCAGAAGTGCACAACTTGTTTGCCTCAAGGGCCATGTGTAATGCTGGCTTGGGTGTTGGGGGCCAAGAGCCACACAGATACACACCCATTGATGCATGCAAACACACATACACATGTTGTCATAGCTGACCCAGACCAGGATGTCTCTTCAGATGAAGACTCTGATACTACAAAATCTATTTATTTATTTATTGCATTTCTATACCGCCCAATAGCTGAAACTCTCTAAAGACCCTGTCCCCACCTTGACATTAGTGATACTCCAGGCAACTCTAGCATCAGTGGAGAAGTTAGCACAGATATTAGTGCATCTGTATTTTTAAGATCTATGACCATTAATCTGATGATCCTCCTGTGTGGTCCACAACTAGGGATGCTAGATAAATTCGGAATGGACTAAAATGAGTTCGGATTTCTAAGAATCCGACCTGTGAAATTCACTGCAGACCAGCCTTCCCAGGCTGTGCAGAATCTGCGGACGTCTGGATTCCCCCCCCCCCCCCCGAAATTTACACGAATTGATTTGCAGGAAAACGTGCAAGTTTCTGCTGAGACATATGCCATGCTGGAAAATATACGTGGGGGAAAATCATATGGATTGGGGGAATGATACATTAAATATTATGTATTGATGTAAAGTGTTGTGAACTTTCTTAAGGAATTATTTGTGTATTTTCATGCATAATGGGGTGGGAAAATCGAATCTGTGATTGGATGCCAGAATGAACAACACTCTCACTGCACAATCCACAAAACATATGCAGAACAGATTCTGATGGTAAATCAGTTTAATAGACAACTTATTTTGGTAGCATTTCTTGAGCATAATAGAAGCTTTGCACATAATAGTGCAAAGCTTCTATTATGCTCAAGAAATGCTACCAAAATAAGTTGTCCAGAGTTTGAAGCCATCCAAGAGCAGATTTCACACCACAACAATAAGTTAGTTACAGTGCAGTGTCAACATGGAACTAAGCCCCGTTTAGCACAAATGGTCTTTCTCTCAAGTAAATGTGTATAGGATTGCAGCTTTAGGTTCTCAAAGGGACCACAAGAATAGAGGATGCTATCAGAAGTACTGCATGCATGAATTACAATAACAGGCCATATTTGAACTATCCAAAGTACTTGAATGCAGTTTACTGCTTTTGTAGCACACTGCTTTGGTGTGAGTGATCCCAAAATTTGAGGCTGATGCTTGTGCAGCCAACAGCAGGCTATGTTGCTCAGCCATCTCATATCCATATGATTCCAGTGATCCAATCAGTTGTAGCTTAGCTGACCAATTGCAATGCATGGTAGGCCTAATCTACACCAAGCCGGTAGCACTATGAAAGTGGAATATAAAAGGCAGGAGCCACAGCAAGCAGGATATAGCACTATGAAAGCAGCCTATGGTATGTGTCAATGGGCCCCAACAGTTGTCAGTGCACTTAATACCGCTATAAAGCAGTAGTGCGGCTCCTGCCTTTTATATATCCCTTTCATACCTCTTTCACAGGGCAATATCCTGCTTGGTGTAGATTAGGCCGTAGTAGACCAGAGGGCGAGTTTTCTCCATCAGGTCCACTCCTGGGCTATAAATTAGTGATCTAGCAGGCCAGTTGCTAGCTTGCCTGTCCATCTACCATCTGTTCTCTTTGCTAGGCACTACGCAACACCAGCTTGTTGATGGGTTTGGGAAGGAATTTTACTGTATCCCTGTATTTTGGTGCTTCCATTTTCGGTTTCCTCATAGCAAGCAATGCTTCTTTTTTCATTCACACATCACAACCGGCCCTGCCTGCTGTTGGCTAGGGTCCATAGCCAGAGGGTGAGTTGAGGTGGGGTTGGAGTGCTATTTCAAGGGTTGGTGCATTGCCCCACACACAGCTTGGTGGTAGGTGGATAAAATGACTTACTCCAGGAGTAAGTAGTGGTGCCCTCAAACACCTTTCTTGGATTCCTATCCATCCCACTTTTTAAAATTAACACTTTTTTTTTACCAGTAGCTGGAATGGCTATGAAACAGGTTTCTGTTGATGCTGAAAACTGTGGATTCAAAGGAGTTGGTTAGTGTGTTGGAGCTCAGACCCCACCTCTGCCTTGTACTCAGTCTTTTAGGCACCTTACTCATCCTTTGCTACAGCTCCCATGGCAGCCATTTTATGCAGGTGCCTCAAACAGCTTGCAAAATTGCCAAATGTGGCCACAGCCCCCTAAAAGTTGCTCATCCCTGGCCTACATCGTTGTGTGTCTTCAGCTGATTTTCTTCTCAGATGAAATCACTGTCAGCAGTCGGGCTTGTTATGCCAAATTCAGTTTGGAGACTAATTGAGTTGCAGCATATTTTAATCCAGTCATTTTGTTTGTCCTTGCCTTCTCGCTACCTTTCTCCTGACCCTGTGCCACTCTCTTATTTCCTTCCACTCTCTCTGCTGTATTTTTAATCATGTGGCTGGTTTTTATATCTAGTATGTTTAACCATTAAGATGTAGCCAAATGATAATAAGTAATCCCATATATGCAGATCAGTATCAGAGTGTACATTTTCCCATGTAACTGAAACTGTTCAGTTCTACCAAGCATATTGCCAGATCTATTATTGGCTGGACCTGGAGTCTCAACTTGTAGCCCCAACTACAGCCAACCAGTTGCTTTACAGGTGTGACTTCCTGGTCTAGCTGTCCATCTAATCGTAATCCTGCTCCCTTTCCAGCCACTTCATGCATCTGAATAAATAGGCTCTTGCCTACACAAGCAACAGTAATATGTATTATTGTGTAGCCTTAAATGTATCACAGTTCATTGAAAAGGAAAAAAATAATGTTCCCTTCTTTCAAACATTCGTGGGTTTATTTTTTTCACAGTGCCGCAGAATCAAATTCTCATAATGCCCCATACATCAGTAAACTCCTTTCCTGGGAAATTACTTGTAACCAGTGGTATGCGGTAGCAAAGATTAATTGGTTTATTTCAAAATTTCACATCAAGTTGCAAACAAACAGATTTCCTGATGTATAACAAATGTTTTATTTGTTCTTTGTTTGCTATGATTGCCATTGCCTTGTTATTAAACACAAATGTGTTAAGAATATATTTTTCTTTCTCTCCATATGGTGTATTTTTGTTGCCTTCTGCAATGTACGTGCTGTTTCTGGCTTTGCTCTTTTACACACAGCAGTCCTTGCTAGTGGCTTTCCTAAAATATTATGCTGTTGCTCATTTGGCTTTCTTTGGAACTCTTCTCTTGATTACAGTCTCTATGCAGTTGGCTCAGTTAATTCTCTAACTCAGCCTTTCTCAACCTGGGCGCTCCAGATGTGTTGGACTACAACTCCCAGAATGCCCCAGCCAGCTGGCTGGGGCATTCTGGGAGATGCAGTCCAACACATCTGGAGCGCCCCAGGTTGAGAAAGGCTGCTCTAACTCATAGTCAGGATTTCTTTAATTATTTCGCAATTTTTTCATGTTTATGCTCTTATTGCAAGCACATGCCATTGTTCATCTATTATATTTGTCTCTCATTTCTTGTTTTATGTGCTGAATTATGAGAGTGTTATTTATACTTAAGTGCTTCTTAGGTGTCGACAATCACTTCATTTTCTTTCATGAAGTTACAAATGTATAACTTGCAACGGTATGGTAAGTACCAAGTTATGATGTGGGGAATAGCTCAACACTGGTACTTCATAAAAAAGCAGATG
This sequence comes from Elgaria multicarinata webbii, assembly GCF_023053635.1. Classification (NCBI taxonomy): domain Eukaryota; kingdom Metazoa; phylum Chordata; class Lepidosauria; order Squamata; family Anguidae; genus Elgaria; species Elgaria multicarinata. The sequence continues at coordinate 27,330,788 of NC_086171.1, read as the reverse complement.
TATGGGTACAAACATTTTCTTTGACACAAGCATACACAGTCCCATCTGCACACCCACCCACACAGATATTTATTTATTCATTACATTTTTATAGTGCCCATCAGCTGAAGCTCTCTGGGCAGTGCATAACTCAAAACCATAAAATATAACAAGTGCAAATTTAAAACATTATTTATTTATTGCACTTATATACCGCTCCCATAGCCAGGGCTCTCTGGGCTGTTTACAGAAATTCTAAAATTAAGATTAAAAACGAGTATACCAAATTTTAAATTCTAAAACACAGAACATACACACATAAAGCATTAAAAACTGTTAAAAAACAATAACAACAACTAAACGTGGTTGATTAAGATGTGCCGCCATATGCCTGGCCAAAGAGGAAAGTCTTAACCTGGCGCCGGAAAGATAGCAGCGTTGGTGCCAGGCGAGCCTCGTCAGGGAGATCATTCCATAGTCATTAAAAAGTTAAAAAGGCAATATAAAATCAGCTACATTAAAAACCAGGGAACGCCTGTGTAAAAAGGTATGTCTTCAGGAGGCGTTTAAAAGATAATACGTTTCCTGCCTCCCAAACTGCACGAGGGAGGGTCCTCCAGAGGGTGGGTGCCACCACAGAGAAGGCCTGTTGCCGAGGTTCTTCATGGCTATATTCTGTTCATCTCGGAATGGCCAGCAGGGCCTCCTCTGAGGATCGTAGTTGTCGTCTGGGTTTATATAAGGGAAGGCGGTCTGCTAGGTATCCTGGTCCCAAGTTGTTTAGGGCTTTGTAGGATAACAACATAACCCTGTATGTGTACTACGTTTCAGACTGCATCTGCCATCTTATGCAAAGTTAGGCATGCCTAAGTTGTCAATGATAGACAAGATCAGTGGAGCCCTCTGTGCATCTCAAGCTGCAAGACGCATCATTAGAAAGAGAGTAAGAGCAATGTGTTGGTCCTGGGAGAGCATTCCAGGGATCGTAGGATATTTCAGAGTCCCCCTTCTGAGCCGTAGACACTGCTACAACCTTGGGAGGGGACTCTGGGATCTGATCCCTCTCCTTGCAGCTGCACTGGAAAGGGTGCAGTCTTAGCTTTGGGGAGGGTAAAAAGAGTGAGATGGTGGGAAGGGAAAGGAGAGGCTGGGAATGGAAGTATTCTATGGGCTGTCTGTGGTGCATTCCCACCCACTGCCAACCAATGAGCTAGAGGGGCTCAGAGACCCACCAGCTAATTGGATGGATTTTTTAAAAAGAGGAATGGGAGATGAAAATCCCCTCCCCCCACACACACATGTTCTTCCCACCATGGTGACAACAGCCTGGATTGGATTTTTGGAAGACTGAGCTTGGAGGCTTCTGTCTAATGGCACCACCAAATTATTAAGTGCCTTGGAAAAACTGCAGAATGTAGAAATGAGCAGATGGCTTTGTTTGGACAACAGGCCTGAGGTTTCCCACCTTTGGAGCAGTAGTTTATATAATTAGGAAAAATCCAGCTGTTTAGTCACTTTCTGATAATAATAATAATTATTATTTAAATATATATGTTACTTTGTCACTTTAAATCAGTAGTTTGATATAGATCTGAACAAGACAAAAGAAACTGTATGCTTATGGGATTCCACAGGTGAACAATCTCACGATGCAGAATAGGAATCTTAACTTTTACCCCAGAACTACTGCTAAATGGCCTCCAATATTTTGGAGTTAAATTGCTGGCAGGAAACTTAACAATAATTTACCATTGTTTCTCCTGATATCTTCAAAAAAGCCAAGTGAATTTTTCTAATATTTTTAAAGAGGAGGTGGGGTAAAAGTATATTTAATAAATAAGTATCTACACTGTGGAACCAAAAATCTTTAAATTACTTTGGTTGGTTTTGTTTTGTTTATGCCTTCTCAAATAGTTGCATCTATTTCTATCATGGCTTACTGTAGTGTCCAACTAAAGTGAATAGTGGCATACTTGTGTTAGAGGATGGCCATGCCAAATGGCTATAAAGCGGTATAATAGGCAATCCCATGTGAAAGGGAGGTGGTGAATCTGTCTCCTACCCACAATTCTCCCCGTAAAGCACTCCCCTGCCCCCGAGATTCACTGCCATCCGATCTAATTGCACCTTGTTGAATATGTGTGCTGTTCTCCATAAAGATAAGGCTCTGTAGCTGATTGTGGTACTTTCGTACATATCTCACATAGTAAAGCTGTTGTCAGCCCACTCCCTACTTTCCACTTATTCTCTTTGTCATATATTCTAACACAGCAGATACTGAAGGAAAACGGTGGTGGAAGCTATTACATAAGATCTTATCATTTACCGATTCTCATGAAACACACTTCATTGGAACCAACTTGTCTAAAATGAGTGCGAAAAAGCACATTTTCAACTTAAATAACAAGCATGAATGCACAAATAAAAGACGCAATAGATTTAATTCCAAAATTGATATACAAGTTACACGTTGTTCCCGGGTTGTTTTTTTTTCCTGGGCTGTATTAAGGTGGCCAGTTTTAAAGATGCACGGGTATTTTTTTCTGATCTACAAGATCTTCAAGCATAGAGGATTTATTTTGTACTGTCCCTTCAGGCAGGGGTGGGAAATCTGCCCATGCGCCAAATTGATTCTGGAAAAGCAAATTGGCCCTATCCACAGCCCAAAGTAGATAGGGCCACCACTACTCCTGGCATGTGGTCTCTGATGAGCTTGTCCCCTTTTTCATTTGCATATACCCCCATTCACTCAGCACATTCACTCACATCACAGAGACGTGCATAATTTGTTTCACCTGTCCCTTTACTTCGCGCTCTATCACACCAGCGATTTATCGCACTCTCGCTATGCCTGGTATATGTTTTTGCAGTGTGTTACTCACATGATGTTGTCCCTGTCCTGCACTTATTTCACCTCTTCCCTCCCTTTTCCGTCTTATTTTGGAGCGGGGGAAATCCGTTCCCCCTGCTGTGCACAATAAAGACGCTCCTCCATCCCGTGTATTGCTGTCCTTGCACTATATCGGACCATCCCTGTTTTTGTTGGGTGTGTGTGTGTTGAAGGGTGGTCTCGCTGACAAAAGAGGAAGGTGGGGCAATTCTCTGCTCAACTGCTCAGCCATGAAGGGGGAGGGAGAGGGCGACCGAAAACCCTGCAGAGAAAGTGAGCGAGGCTGCTGCCCATGTCTGGACTCAGTCCCGTTCAACTCTATGGCTCTTACTCATCAGTAGGCATGTCTAGGTTTCCTGAGCAGAACAATGTCGGCTTCCTGTTGCCATGCCGACATTGACCACAGACTTCTCCAAAAACGAATTGTCATGTTTTCTTTTCACTTATATTTTTTAATATGATCTTGGGGGAAAGCATAGTGTGTTGTTTTACTGTAATTGCGCAATTTCAGGTTGCCGTACTATTGTATCTGCGCAGAGGGAAGGAGAATGTAGGGGGCAGGGCAGGAGATTTCGCTGGCACAGTAGTGATACAGGTAAAAAGATACATGAGCTGAAATAGCGCAACAATGTACAGATGTGAAAGTGCCCAGTGCTAGACTCGCTAAGGAAATGAAGGGGGAAATGGTGGGCTCAAAATAGGGGGAGGGGAGTAGATGTGATGGAACTCTTCCCCAATGAGGAAATGTGAAGGGCAGGTGAAGTTGGATCTTGACTGAATTGGTGCCTTAAGGTGCTGGCTCAGATCAATGGGATGTTCGGAAAAAGTTGGGTTCCCAAGTGGCCATGGGCTGAAGGTTCTCCATGGCTCCCTTAAATAAATGTGGCCTCCAGAGGAACTAGAAGAAACCTTTTGCAGACCAGTGTTAGGAGCTCTGTCTAGGAGTCATATATAATGCTGTAAATAAATCAGTTACATTGCCAACACCTGTGTGGAACCTGAATTAAATATTCACGTATCATAGACCAATTGTCATAGTTTGTCCCATAAAGAAAGTCATATGAATCATCTAAGTCTTTCTTCTCAAAAGTGGGGAGGGAATTTATACAATTCAGCTCTCTAGGTGTATGGACAACTGCATGAAATGTCCTTGTTACATTATGCATTGTGTTGTGATATCCCCTCCTGCTCTATTACAGGAACAGAATATTTGGCCTGAGTATGTATCTGAACTAGGTCTACAAATGCTCTGTGCATGTCCATTTGGAGTGCTTACATTGGGCTTAATTTTGCTAGGTGATCTGAATTACTCAGGAAGCATGTACCTGGGCTGAAATTTCTCAGAAAATAATGTTCTGATAATTCCGTTCCCCTAAACTGGGTTAGAATATAAGAAGTTAAGAAGAGCCATGCTGGATCAGACCAAGGGTAAAACAAGTCCAGCACTCTGTTCACACAGTGTCCACCCAACTGTTGACCAGGGACCCACAAGCAGGACACAGTGCAACAGCACCCTCCCACCCATGTTCCCCAGCACTGCCTCTGATACTGGAAGTTTATTTATTTACTTAAAACATTTATATCCCGCCTATATCAATAAGATCTCAGGGCGGCGTACAGAGAAAAGCACACAGTATAAAACGGTAAATATACACAGCTAAAAACAAACCATAAACCAAGTTAAAACAATATATAATTTAAAAGCAGTAAAACTATTAAAACAGTTAAAACAATGTGCCAACTTAGTGAATTCAACCATTAAAAGCTTTGTTAAAAAGCCATGTTTTCACTTGGTGCGGAATAAAATCAAATCAGCGTTGCAGTTAGCCATCAGGACTAGTAGCCATTGCTAGTGAATCCATGGCAAAATGCTCTCCAGCTCCTCTGCCCATGAATGGAATTGGAGAATTTTGGGTCCAACCCTGAATACAGGCTGAATGTTGTTCATTATTGTCGAAGGAAGAAATATGCTTGACCTCTACTCCTTCCAGACTTCATTTCTTAATCCATCGCTTCATTCTTCAAACAGCACGAACTACAAATATACTTTCATTAAATGAGCCAACATTTCTCAGAGGGGAATTTTCTTAGAAATGTTCTTCTTAGAGTAACTGGAGTATTCTATTTCCCCCCCCCCCCCAAACTGGAAGAATATTTGGTTGAGAATTATGCTCCCCCTCTATTTCACCTCTTGCAATTAGGGTGGAGGGCTTTGGGAAGCTGTTTCTGCTAAGCCTTTGAAAATTCGTTACAGAAAACCAACTCTGTGGCTCTTTGCTTGATGAACTGTCAGATGTTACTTCTTTGCTGCCAGAGTTTTGTTTGGTGGCTCATTTTGACATGTACACCACAGTTTTGTTTCACTATTTGATCACCTGACATATAATAATAATAATAATAATAATAATAATAATAATAATAATAATAATAATAATAATAATAATCCCAGTATATAGGAACTATGTATACCAACACAGTAGCTGAATAAGTTTATTAGTCCTATTTTTCAAATAGTTTTCTCTTATGTTTCTTAAAAGTATTTTTTTGTGTATTCTGTGTTCTCTTCTAGGATCAGCCTTCATTATTGGCACGTTCAAGTTACAATTAAACTGCCACCCGCCTTGCCTCCCTGGCACATGACTGGCACCCCTGTCAACCTCCCTTGTCAAACTTGATAAGGGTCGCATCCTCCATGGTGAACACGCCACCTGCTTCGGCCGTGCTGCTTCCCAACTGTTTGTCAAGCAGCCAGCCCTGTGCTGGGCATCTTCCAGGGTTGCTTCTCAGCAGTAGTGACTGTGGCTCAAGTTAGATCCCAGGACAGTACTTGCTGTCACTGAATAGCTTTGGGGCAGATGATGAATTACATTGGGAAAAGAGAATATGGCTATTAAACTCGAAAGATTTGGGTTGTTTATGGCGGTATATATTTAGCAATGGAGGGGGGGCAAGAAAGGGAGTGTCTCTTGCTAACGTAGCTTTGTAAATATATTATTATTATTATTATTATTATTATTATTATTATTATTATTATTTCCTGTCTTTTACCCAATTCTGGGACTCAAGGTGGCTTTACAAGTTAAAACATGTACAGTTAAACATATAGAGATATACAAAAGTTAAAAAATATAATTGAACAAGCTGCAATATTAAAACATTTAAAAACATTTAAAATACAATTTTTTTAAAATAATAATAATGCATAAACAATGCATAAAGCCCCCCAAACTAAATAAGCTCCCAAACTCACTAGCCTGCAAAAAAAAAAGTTTTTGCCTGGTGAAAGCTTGTAGATGAGGGTTGGAGAGCTGCATTTCTATGCTGGTTGGTGCTCCACCCTCCTCTGTCTGCCTGATCTGTCATCATTATGGAATTCCATGCACTCCCCTGTATCCGATTCCTGGTCACCTGTGGCTACCAGGCTAGCGCTTAAATGCAAGATGAGTGGATTAGGGCAATGGAGTGCCTTGTGATGATAATTTCAGGGTGTAGGTAGGATAAAAGCCACTGGTACTCACTATTTGATCACCTGTAAAAAGTGGAGCGGGATGTGGACAAGTTTTTTGAGGGGCAAAAGGGATGGCCTGTTTAGCAGGGTGTCAAAATAGCAGCTTGTTGGGTGCTATTTTACTTTCCCATAATTCTCTTGAGAACAATACATACAGCATCGATCCAGGGGAATTACAGGGTGAGGGTGGTAGCCATTGTTATTGGGAATACAAATAGCAGTTGCCAACTGGCACTCACTGGCAACAGCTCCACTCCTACCATCACTGTGAAACTGGCAGGGAGGGTTTTTTTTAAGATAAGTTAGGCACAGGGCCAACTCCCCTGCCTCCCCCCCCCCGCCCCAAATTCAGCTGAGAGTTCTCATTGGCAACCTTTTGGTCCAGCCTTCAGTAACATACTAGCTTAGGATCTTTTAGCTGACAATTGTAAATAGGTAGAATCTACAAGAAGACATGATTCTTCTTCAATATCTGTGGCCAGTAGGGTGGCCGTACGAAAAGGAGGACATGGCTCCTGTATCCTTAACAATTGTATTGAAAGGGGAATTTCAGCAGGTGTCATTTGTAGGCATGCAGTACCTAGTGAAATTCCATCTTCATCACAACAGTTAAACCTGGAGGAACCCTGCCCTCCTTTCTATCTGGTCAAGAGGGCAGGGTTACCGTATTCCATTGCTGCTGTTTTTATCTGGTTGAGCTTTTATATTGTATTTTATATTATGGTTTTATACTGTTGTTTTACACTTTGAATGGTTTTAATTTTTGTGAACCACCCAGAGAGCTCCGGCTATTGGGTGGTATAGAAATGTAATAAATAAATAAATAAATAAATAGCTTTAAATGTCATGATGAAGAGGGAATTTTACCAGGTGCTGCATGCATACAAATAACACCTGCTGAAAATCCCTTTTCTTTACAACTGTTAAAGACACAGGAGGCCTGTTCTCTTTTCCATAGGGTCACCCTAGTGCCCAAATACAAAAATTTCAAGAGATGTGCCCCTAAGTTTAAGGCCCAGGAGGAGGAAAATTTCAAAAGGTGGGATGAAGTGTAACTTTTTCAGTAAAATGAAAAGGCCTCCCACAGTAGAGGCCTTCAAGAGGCAGCTGGACAACCAACTGTCAGGGATGCTTTAAGGTGGATTCCTGCATTGTGCAGGGGGTTGGACTCATTGGCCATGTAGGCCCCTTCCAACTCTACTCTTCTATGATTCTATGAAAATCTGTTTGCAACAGCATAATGGATCTGAATTAAAGCCTAACAACTTGGAATATCCAGTGAAGACAAATCTCAGTAAATTTCCTGAAATAGGTTTCTTCTTAAGCGTTGGCAGGATGGTGTTCCCACAAAATCTGGCAACCTTGTGGGGGGTCATTGGTTGTTGAGCATAAAAGTGAGCTAAGGGGGAGGGGGGAAGCCTTAACAAAGGCAGAAACCAAAACGAGGAAGTTGGTGCTAATCAGTGACTGCTGTGAGGCAGGATGCCCAGAGCTGGTGGGTCAGGAAACCTTCCTCTAGATACATATTTTCAGAGGGGTGGGTAGGTCATGACCTCTTTGTAGACTTGATTGCACGGAAAGGATGGTACTTTGTGACTGTGTAATTTGAAAATGTGCTGGTTTTAGGTGTCCTTGGTTTTTTAAAAATATATTTTTATCCTGCCACAAAGTGTTCTTTCTTTATTTTTTAATGTGGCTTTATTTTATTTATTTTCAGCATCTCCATCCCACATTTCTTTTACAAGAAAGTTCAAGGTACTAAACAGCACAGAAATGAAGGCAACCAGAGAAAACCTGAGAACAAAAAAAGCAGCAATTGGCAAATCAGTAGAGATGGACACATCTGTAAATTTCAGTTTTGCTCAGTTTCTCATTTTTCTGACCTTACATTTGTTTCATCCCATTTCCACATCAGTCGGCATTTTGTTTTTAAAGGTCTGTACAAAAATGTGTGTGTGTGTTTCAGGTATGCAATTTCTTGTACCACATTTTTGTACCCAATTTCTGCCTTCCTAGGAACAGCATTCCAGAATATTGGTGCCATTACTATGCTCCTCATGGTCATCCACTGAACATCTGTCTGATGTTGATGTGAATTCTTTCAGTTAAAATGGTAAAAGCAAAAATAGCAAGACCTTCAATTCTTATAATTTCTTTAGGGAAGAAAAACCTTGAAGGGATTTGTGAAATCCTGTATGCTAATAATGTGATTTTCTGGGCCTGGATCCTTATGTAACCAAAACAACACCTTACACATCCAAGGCTGAGGTATCAGCCGGCTTCAGGGAACCCTAAGATTTGCAGAATCTTTGTGAGAGGAGAACCTTAGGGAGAAAACAACTCCAAACAGGATGTGCATGGAATCTTGGAGGAAAAACAGTCTGAAGTGGGGAAAATGGGATAGAATATCTTGCAAAGGTGCATGGCTGGAATCCTGAACAAAAGCACTCTACTACATCAATAAAAACAATAGGTTGAATCCATTGTCTTAGGTCCCATTGAAAGAAGTGGCACATGTTAGTCATGATTTAACTCCTATTTCTTTCAAGCAGGACTCAATGTAGCTAACATAGTCTGCATCCAGCCCAATATCCTTAAAAATATATTGTAAAATGCTGATAAAGTAGCATTTTAAACAATTGAGGTAATTAAAAGCCAGGGAGAATTAAAAAGACCTTTGCCTAGTGCAGAATGATAGGAATGCATGTGCCAGGTGAATCTCCGTAGGAGGGGATTCCAACAGGGGGCATCGTAACAGAGAAGGTGTCCTCTCCAGTCACCACCTATCTCACCTTAGATAGTGAGGACAACCACAGTAGATCCTTTGTTGAAGTGTTCTTTTGGAAGTTATTTGGCCTTTGCACTCTACTGTGATGTGTGCGCATGTGTACATCTCCATTGTGTACATCATACCATTGTGCCCAAATGCCTGCTATTCTCCATAGTTAAGTGTCTGCAAGAGCTGTTTCTTTATAGGTCATGGTCATACTCTTGGGATTTGTGTGTATCTCTAAAGTTCCCTGAAAAATAAGTTTGAACGAAAATAACACATCCATCCCTGAGAGAAGCAGGATCCAAGGCAAAATTCCAAAATGCAGAGGCATTCAGAATTAGGGAAATTCATGGAGGATAAGGCTATCAATGGCTACTAGACCTGGTGGCTATATGCTACCTCCATTATGAGAGGCGATATGCCTATGTATGCCAGTTGCTGGGGAACATAACCAGGAGGGTGCTATTGCACTCATGTCCTACTTGTAGATTTTCCACAGGCAGCTGGTTGGCCACTGTGTGAGCAGAATGCTGGACTAGATGGACCCTTGGTCTGATTCAGCATGACTTTTCTTATATTCTTAATCTTTATTTCAGATGTGAATATTGTATTTGTGATGTTGCATGGACCTTTGGACACTGATCAGTCTTTTAGAAATAATGGGCAAGTAGCCCTAAATCCTACTGTAATCAGGAAGATGCCTGTGACCATTTAAAATTATATGCAGGATGTCAGGCTGAATTATATAACTCGTTATTCAAATCTGATTTATTTACTGTCTGCATGCTATAGATGCAATTCAGTGAAAGGCACGGGGTCATGACTAACTTCCTGGATTTTGCCCCAGATCTCTCTCTTTAAAACACACACAACTATCTCAAGTGCCTAATTTTGACTAAGTCTTCTAGATCCATCACATGTCTTGGAACAATTTGTTCTGATGCTATGCTCTGTAACAGTACAATTCATTAAAACTTTATTTTCTGTGGGGAAAATGTTGGCAGTAGTTACTCATCCACCTGCCTGCCTTAATAAAACACTAATACATAAATTGAAATATGTTTCTTTTGGAAGGAACTTCTAGATGAGAGAGCACAGTGCCGGAGTGCCTAAGGTCTGATCTAAAGCCAACTGAAAGCAATTATTATTATTCCCATTAGTTTCACTGATCTATGATTTGGGCTTCAGATACATCTGCTCCCTCCTTTTAATTGCACATAAAGGGCAAACTAGTAAGTGGTACTGCTATAGTCAAATGTAGAAACAGTTCAGGGCAAGGAAGCTACAACTCCATAAATTTTATTATAAAAAATGAATGGACAATATATGCAAATATGCAGTTCCAGATAGTTGCATGTTACAAATTTGTGTTCATATAGGAAAGCGTTGCCAACTTCCTTCAGCTTCGTTGGACAAACACAAAAGATGTATTTTTCTGCAAAAAAAAACCCCAAAACTTTTTTTTGGGCCAAAATAATGACATGAGATTGTTTCTCCTCTCTCCCCATGGTAGATGAGGGAGATGGGAGATGTCCAATATCCATGGTCTGTTCATAAGTAAGTTGTCTCCTGCCAGTCCATGTTGACAGTTAGTGGGCTACATAGACCCGTGGCCTCACTCAGTATACGGCAGCTTTTAATGTTCCAAGTGTTTTCTCTCCTTTAAAAACACACACCTCCCATTGAAACCAATGGAACGGGAAACACCTACACTAGCCTGAGGGAGGAAGCCAACACGGAGCATTCCATGATGGGTGGGAGAGGAGGTCTGTGTTCAGACTTTCTTCTCGAGGGTCAGAGATCTGGCTACAGCATTGGAGAGGAAATTCCGCATAATTCTATGGCGGCTGGAACACCTTTCCTGGGCCCATAGAATTGCTCTCTTAGTGCTCATCTACACCAAACAGGATATTCCACTATGAAAGTGGTATATAAAAGGCAGGATCTACACTACTGCTTTATAATGGTACTGAAATGCACTGACAACTGTTGGGGCCCATGACACATCTACACCAAACAGGATATAACACCATGAATGTGGTATATGGTATGTATCAATGGGCCCCAACAGTTGTCAGTGCATTTCAATACCACTATAAAGCAGTAGTGTGGCTCCTGCCTTTTATATAACACTTTCATAGTAGAATATCCAGCTTGGTGTAGATGAGCCCTATTGGTGACTCCACTCAACCAGGGATCACGTAATTAAAGGTATAAAATTATAGTGGCACGTGGCCTATGAAATAATATCACTTGAGTGTTTGTGTAGACAACAGAGTAAGAATAATTTTGAAACTTAATATGGCAAAAACTGAACTGCTTGTTTTTCCTCCTAAACCTTCTCATCTCTCATTCTCTCTTACTGTCAACGATGTCACACTCTCTCCAGTCAAGGAAGCTCGTAGTCTCGGCTTTATATTTGATTCCTCGCTCTCCTTTATTCCTCATATCGAGGCAGTAGCTAAATCCTGTCATTTCTTCCTGTATAATATTGCCAGGATTCGACCATTTTTGTCTGTCTCTTCTGCCAAGACTCTCGTTCACGCACTGGTTATTTCTCGGTTGGACTACTGCTACCTTCTTCTCTCTGGCCTTCCTTTGTCTCACATCAGTCTGCTGGTCTCTGTCCACCACTCTGCTGCTAAGATCATCTTCTTGGCCCGCCGCTCTGACCATGTCACTCCACTTCTGAAATCTCTTCATTGGCTCCCAATTCACTCCAGAATCCAATATAAACTTCTCCTGTTGACCTTCAAAGCTTTTCACGGTCTAGCTCCTGCCTATCTCTCCTCTCTCATCTCACACTATTGCCCCGCTCGTGCTCTCCGCTCCTCTGATGCCATGCTTCTCGCCTGCCCAAGCACCTCCACTTCCCTTACTCGGCTTCGTCCTTTTTCTTCTGCTGCCCCTTACGCCTGGAACGCTCTTCCAGAACACTTGAGAACTACCAACTCAATCACAGCTTTTAAAACTCAGCTAAAAACTTTTCTTTTCCCTATAGCTTTTAAATATTGAGTTTGTTCTGACTCTATACTGTTAGCTTCACCCTACCCGGTGCCTGTTTACACTTCCCTGTGCCTGTTTGCATTCTCTTTCCCTCCTTATTGTTTACTACAACTTTATTAGAATGTAAGCCTATGCGGCAGGGTCTTGCTATTTACTGTGTATAATCTGTACAGCACCATGTACATCGATGGTGCTATATAAATAATAATAATAATAATAATTCATTATAAATGAAGAGACCAGCATTTTGCAAGTGCTGTCCCAAAAAATGTTGTAAAGGGAGGTAGTTTATGACACAGCCAAAAACATTTGTGAAAAACTAAGACTAGCCAAGCCGCGTATGAATGGGCCTGTTCAGACAATACACTAAGCCATGGTTAGGCCGCTAACCCTTTTGCAGCAAATTGTTATTGAGTGTGTTTAAACCATGGTTATGTAGCCACCATAGTTAGGAATGGTTCACATGACACGCTAAGGCTAAGCCATGGCTCACATTGCACACTAAGCCAGAACGTTTAGCTCAAAATGCTTAACCACTGTGGCTTAGCATGTCATCTGAACAGGATAAATATAATGAATATTTTGGGGTGACTTACTAGAACTTGAACAGGCACTTAATGCTTCCAAATATATAGTCAGCCAGCCAGGCAGTGCGTTCTGCAAAATATTTGTATAGCTGATTAGCACAAAGTAGAAAATAAGACACCAACTTTATAATATCACCATGTAAGTTAACAAAGGGGATTGATTTGGTGGGTTGAGGGGAAGAGAGACAATACTTCTGTGTTTCTCCATCTGCTCTCCAACTTTTGATAGTCAACTTCTAAAGCATTCAAGGTAGACTAAACAAGAGACAATCAAAACAATAGGTTTGCTTCGTCTGGTTTTTTTTAAACATGCAAATGCTTAAATTGTAAATCTCTGAACACCATTCTAATTAATAAACAATCCCAGTGTGGAATCTATCTTCTTTCATCTGAATCAATAAACAGAGAAGTCACGAGAAAAGGACCCTTTTCCCTTCAGGGAGTCTTTTCTTGTTAATGTTGACTCAAATTGTGAGTGCTTACACTTGTCCTTGTTCCTTTCTAGTTTCTTATTAAATCCCTCTCCCCCACCCCATTTCTGAGACCTTTATATTCTGCCATGCTTTCTGTCTGTGTATCACCTTCATATTTATTTATGGCAAGAACAATTATTAGTTGCTAAAATAAACCTTCTAAAGAGAAGTAGTTTTTAATTGCCATGTCAGTCCTTAAAAAATGAAAAAAAGAATTTTGAATGTCACCATGATTAAACATTTGTTACAATTATACATGACTACTTTTCTAAAACAATAAAGAAAAAGAAAACACCTGATTCCTATTTGGAAATAATTTACACTTTAAAGAGACAGCCAAATCACATCTTTTCTGAAAATGAGAATACCTGCTGTCATTGGCCAGGACCCAGAGAATGGTGCACCAGCCTTGCATTTTGCAAACCGCCGCCCTTCATCCTACATTGCAAACCACAGAGGAGAGTTTGAAAAGCTGTTTAGGTTTTTTTAAAAATAAAAAAAAAATCTTTAATTCATTTTCAGATTTTTATCCTGCCTTTTGGAGAAGAAGAAAATCTCACAACGTGGCTTATTGATAATCACCATAAAAACAAAGTCAACTGTAGAATCAAAACAGTAAAAATGTAACGGCTTGAAACGGAACAAACAAGTTGGCGTGCACAGAAATGAATCATTAAAAAGTAAGCTTTTTAATGATTAATTTTTTCTCGATTTAATTAATCAAGAAAAAAATCAGGGTACCAGGTTGAGGAAGGCTGGTGTGAAGAGACACCGGGGGGGGGGGGGGGCAGAGCCAGAAATTATCTTAAAACCCTTGGTAGGTTCAGATAGGCAAAGGCCATAATTTAGGTAAGAGGTCCCAGAAAGCTTCTGATGTAGTTTGGGCAGCTATGCTGTTTATGTATTAAAACAACAAGAACTCAAATGCCCTGGGCACATTTTAAATCGACCCTTATGGATCTCTGCCAATGTGTGTAATAACAATGCTTGCTAAAAAGAAAAGGAAGAAATGAGGGAAAGATTTGGTGTGCTTCTCATAGGAATTTCAGTGGGAAAGAATTTAAGATTGAAATAAGATTTGAGATAGTATTCCTTAGAAGGGAGCTCAATCAGTAATGCAATCCTGCAGTGTATTTTAAAAAAAGGGTAAGGTGACATTTTCAATTTTAATGAGATGTCATAGAGATTTTTTTAACCCATTTGTGTGTTCCGTAAAACCGTTTCCAGTGAGCCCAAATCTAGAACTTCTAGAAGTTAGAATTTTGTAGGGGGGCAATCATTTGTTTAATAGGAACAATGTTCCCTTCACCTGTCCCATTTTCTAAAACTGCTGTCAGTTCAATCCGCAATATTTGTTCATTCAATGAAACTTCTGTCCCACCCATTTCCCAATGGCATTTGTGCTTGCCCTTAAAAAATCTACTCAAGGTGCTGCATCCAGAGAGCTAAAAACTGTACTTGAAATGCAGGTGAATCATGTTTATTACTTCTAAATTTACCCAAAGTTGGTTTTTGTCCTTGGATTGTCTAGGGGAGGAGAACCTGTGGCACTCCAGATTGTTGGACTCCCCATCAGCATGCCCAGCAGTTATGGATGATAGGAGTTGGAGACCCACCATATCTGGAGCATTGCATAACTATTCCATATTTGTCTTCTAGAAGCTCTTCCCCCAAATGAAAAAGCAAAGCATGATGGTTGGATAATAACTTTCCTATCCATTGTATTTGGATTTAACAGCACTTACACAGTTCTTCACTTATAATATCCACGAGTTGCCTACTGGTATAATGTCCAGATCAAGGTATCCATGGACATACTGTGGAGAAAATATAGTGTAAGAACATAAGAAGTACCATGCTGGATCAGACCAAGGGTCCATCTAGTCCAGCACTCTAGTCCAACCAGCTGTCGACCAGGGACCAACAAAGCAGGACATGGTGCAACAGCACCCTCCCGTCCTTGTTCCCCAGCAACTGGTGCACAGAGGCTTACTGCCTTGGATACTGGAGGTAGCACATAACCATCAGGGCTAGTAGCCATTGAGAGCCTACTCCTCCAGGAATTTATCCACCACCACCCCTTTTAAAGCCATCCAGATTGGTGGCCATCACCACACCTTTTTATTCTCCCAGCATTTTAACAGTCTATAAATACATTTGAACTTGGTGCTTTAAATTTGTAATTTTGCATTGCTGCTGTTTTTATCTGGTTGAGCTTTTATATTGTATTTTATATTATGGTTTTATACTGTTGTTTTATACTTTGAATGGTTTTAATTTTTGTGAACTGCCCAGAGAGCTCCGGCTATTGGGCGGTATAGAAATGTAATAAATAAATAAATAAATAAATAAATAAATAGTGATTTCCATAATTTAATTAGGTCCTGTGTGAAGAAGTACTTACTTTTATTTGTCCTGAATCGTCCACCAATCAGCTTCATGGGATGACCCTGTGCTCTAGTATTTTGAGAGAGGGAGAAAAATGTCTCCCTATCCACATTCTCCACACCATGCATAATTTTGTATACCTCTATCATGGCCGTAGCTAGACCTAAGGTTTATCCCAGGATTGTCCTGGGGTCAAATCTGTTCATCTAAGTGCCACACAGGGCATCCAACGCTCAGTCAGGGATGAACCCTGGATGATCCTGGGATAAACCTTAGGTCTAGCTATGGCCCATGTCTCCCTTCAGCCTCCTCTTTTCCAAGCGAAACAATCCCAGCTGTTGTAACCTTCCCTTAATCATTTCAGTTGCTCTTTTCTGCACTTTTTCCAGCTGTTTTTTTTTTTAGATGTGACCAGAACTGTACACAGTATTCTAAGTGTGGTTGCACCATAGATTTGTATAAAGGCAGTATGATACTGGCCGTTTTATTCTCAATTGCTTTTCTTATAATGTCTAACATGGAGTTTGCCTTCTTTAAAGAAGGCACACACTGGGTTGACATTTTCATCGAGTTGTCCAACACAACTCCCAGATCTCTTTCTTGTTCGGTTACCGCCATCTCAGATCCCATCAGGTTATACTTGAAGTTTTTTTTTTTTTTGCCCCAACGTGCATCGTTTTACACTTCTTACATTGACCCACTTCTGTCATTTGGATGCCCACTCTCCCAGCTTGGAGAGTTCCCTTCAAATCCCTTCATGTTTTAACAACCTTAAATAATTTGGTGTCATCAGCAATCTTGGCCACTTCATTGCTCACTCCTAATTCCAGATCGTTTATGAACAAGTTGAAAAGAATTGTTCCCAATACCGATCCCTGTGGGACCCCTCTATTTACTTCCCTTCATTGGGAGAATGTACCATTTATTCCTACTCTCTGCTTTCTGTTCTTTAACCAGTTACTGATCTGTAAGAGGACCTCACCTCTTATTCCATGACTGCTAAGTTTGTTCAGGAGTCTTTGGTGGAGAACTTTATCAAAAGCCATGTCCACCGGATCTCCCCTGTCTACATGTTTGTTGACACTCTCAAAGAATTCCAGAAGATTAGTGAGACAGGACTTGCCTTTGCAGAAGCTGTATTGATTCTTCTTCAGCAGGACATGCCCTTCCGTATGCTTACTAATTTTAAAAATGCTTTCAACCAACTTACCTGGAATGGATGTCAAGCTAACCAGCCTGTAATTTCCCGGATCCCCCCTGGATCCCTTTTTTAAAATTGGTGTTACATTGGCCATTTTCCAGTCCTCTGGTACAGAGGCTGAGTTTAGGAACATGTTGCATATTTTTGTTAGAAAGTCCACAGTTTCATATTTGAATTAAGAACATAAGAGCCCTGCTGGATCAGACCAAGGGTCCATCTAGTCCAGCACTCTGTTCACACAGTAGCCAACAAGCCATTGACCAGGGATGAACAAGCAGGACACGGTGCAACAGCACCCTCCCACTCATGTTTGCATGTTCTTTGAGAACTCTAGGATGGATACCATATTGGCCTGGTGATTCATTTGCTTTCAATTTGTCAATAAGGTTGAGAACTTCATCTTTTGTCACCACTATTTGCCTGTTCCTCAGACTTCCTTCCTGAAAACATCAGTTCAGGCACAGGCATCTATCCTGTATAGTGTAGGAAATCTGTGTTTGAAAGAATGCTCCAGAGTATGATATATGATGCCCTTCTATATTCTCCAGGACCATCATGGCCAAGATGTTTGAGGGGAAAGGCCATAGCTCAGTGGCAGAGCATCTGTTTTGCATGTTGAAGGTCCCGGCTCAATCCCCAGTATCTCCAAGGCCTCTTGCAATCCTATATGTGTCTACTCAGAAGTATGTCCCGTTGAGTTCAATAGAGCTTACTACTCCTTGTTAAATGGGTATAGGATAATAGCCAGTGGAGCATGGAGGGTCCAATGCCAGTGGGTCATGAATCCACTGCTTCACAACTTGGGTAGCTCCTTTAGAGTTCTGACTGAAACCCAGAGTGGATTCACCACCATATTGACATAGGAGCCACCAGCCTCCAGTGATTATAGCCCCAATTGGTTTTAACAAAAGACACTTGGGCCATAGCTAGACAGGGCTTTATCCCAGGGTAATCCCCGGGATCGTACCTGTGCGTTCACATGACATACAGCGGATCCCGGGATCAGGGAGGGATGATCCCTCCCTTGCCCTGGGATATGGCCCTACACTTTAGGTCCGCTTTTTCTGCAGTTTTGGGCTGATCCTGAAACCACAGAATGTGTGGGCATGCATTGCAGTTTGTCCCGGCTCTTCGTGATTACTTAGTAGCTCTGAGCCAATGGGAGGTGGGATAGGGGAGCAGGATTTTTTTAAAAAATAAAAAACCACTCATCTTTTACGTACGAGTGCTCATGCGCTCCTTCCTTTTTTAAAAAACAACAAAATGGCGGGTGCAATGTCCTCTCCCTCTGAGGTCATTGCATGCCACGTGTAAACAGAGGGGGAGATCTCACAATAAAAATATTGCGAGATCTTCACCCCTCCGTCCCACTAGACCGGTAGGTCTAGCTGAGGCCTAGGTATTGAGAACCAGAGAGTCCGATAGAACGAGAGGAGCATCTGAAAAATAATTGCATGAGGTCTGAAACTTGATGGGGGGGGGGGTACCATGACTGTTACACTCCTGAAATTATACTCCAATAAGCTATATGTGTATCTGGGCTTGTCCACTTCACCACAGAGAAAATGCATAAGTTCCCCTTCAAATGTCACCTCAGGAGTGCCAAAAGAGGAAGTGTGAGTTCCTCACATATGTGCTTTTCAACACTTCCTATAAGATGTAAAGACTTCATTTTGTGCTGACCACCTGGAAAGAAACAGTGAATTAATTATCACAAAGAGCAGTAGAGAATTCTTCAACAATCACCCCTGATAGTGATCAACTCAAAGATCTCTGGGATGTCTCTTTAAGGGCATCGTTCCTCACATTAGACAATGTCATATGAAAGTAGTTACAGAAAAGGTCTGGAACACACAGAATTCGAACTAAAAAGCAGGCTTTGTAAAAGAAAAAATGTGGTGGTGGGGGGGAGAGAAACGTTATGTAATTCAGAGCCCCAAGCTAAAAGCCATAGCAAAAATCAGGCAAGCGCAACTGCCTTGCGTGCTCAATAATACTCCAGCAGAGTCCAGACCGAGCACTAACGTGAGGAATTATGATTAATCACAAAGGAAATGTACGGCACTGCACCAAGGCATTATAGATGAATACAAAGGCTTCATCGCTTTTAAAAGCTTATTCCTTTAGGCACGGCGCACTTCTTACTTAAATGCTGCTCTATAAAGTATTTTGCCACATGCACTTCAAAAGTCTATTAAATAAAGTCCATCCAACCAGTAGCAGATTTAGCCTTCTGATACAAGCATCCAAGGGCTTCCTGGAAATACCCCCTCTCCCTCCACCCGCCCTCTGTTGGACACATCCTTCCCGCTACTTTTGAAGTTGAGGAACTTTGCTGAGTTCAGAATACTATGATCTCACCTGTACTGTTTTCTAAACCCATCAATCCATCAATCCATCAATCTGTAAGTCAAAGTACAGAAATCTTTGGGGCAAGTTTCCCCCCCCCCCTTTCGAATAAACAGAGCGCACTTCCGGATGAGGCTTTATGGTGCTATCACTCATGGGATTTTACGTGTGTATGTGTCCCATCCTACCAGATGTTGTCATCCTCTAGTCGTAACTTTCCTGTATTTTCCCACAGCTTCTTCCGTCTTTTCTCTTACCACAGAAAATCTGTTGAGGAGTGGAGGGGAAAATGCAATCGCTGCACAGCTTTTGATTAGTAGTGCTAAGAGCCCTCATTGAAATAATGTCTTCAGTTTAGGCAGCCGTTTACACTTTACAAGATGGATATATTGGACATATATAGGGTTGGAGCCAGGATCTGCCTCCCACAAGAGGAAGGGCTATGCCTGATTTTGGGGGATCCCCCTCCCTTCCACAACAGCTCACCCCATTCAGCAGGGTCTCCTGACTCTCTGTAGCATTTTTAAGGGGTTGGAGGATCTGCCGTGGGAAGAAGGGGGCAGGGAGGTCCACTTCTGACAGCTCCGTTGACAGTTATACAGCTCATTCCGTGAATGGCTTATGGGATGCAGAGCAGGAAGCACTTGGCTCCTCCTCCCAACTGCCCAGCACCACTGTTTTTAACCTGCCTTCAGACAGTGGGCCTCAGGGTCCTAGTACAAGACAAAATACAGCCCACAAACATGATGTCTGCCTACTTGATGGAGATTTTATTTATTTATTTACAATATTTCTATACCACTTCCTATCTGAGGATTTCGGAGCAGTGAACAAATGAGGTAAAAGAATAAAAACAGAATAAAAACGTTAAAAATTACATATTTAAAACAGGTGCAGATTAAACCACAGCCGCTCATTCCTGGAAAGCTTCTTAGAACAATAATGTTTTCAGGAGGCGTCGAAAACCATACCATTTTGACCCCCGCCTGACCTCCAATGGCAGGGAGTTCCATAAGAAGGGGGCCACTACGCTGAAGGCTCTTCTCCTGGTGGACCCCAATTGGGCCATAGGTCTATGTGGAACCACCAACAAGGACAGATGACCTCAGTGGCTGGGTAGGTTGGTGAGGGAGAAGGCACTCTCTCAGGTAGCCTGGTCCCAAATTGTTTAGAGCTTTGTACATTAGTACTAGAACCTTAAACCTTGCCCGGTAGCAAATAGGAAACCAGTGCAGTTCCCTCAGCAAAGGAGTTACATGCTGAAAAGGGGCAGCTCCTGACAACAGCCAAGTTACTTGCTTCATTCTGTACTAACTCCAGCTTCTGGAGCAGCTTTAAGGGCATATCCTCTAAAATGGCACAAAACAGGAGTGCAAACATTTTATTAAATAAAGCTCAATTACACCTGATATCTGTGAA
The DNA here is from genome assembly GCF_023053635.1 of Elgaria multicarinata webbii. Classification (NCBI taxonomy): domain Eukaryota; kingdom Metazoa; phylum Chordata; class Lepidosauria; order Squamata; family Anguidae; genus Elgaria; species Elgaria multicarinata. Next base: position 27,310,215 of record NC_086171.1, on the reverse strand, counting down.
GGCCAGTAGTTAGTAGAAATTCTTCTTAAGTCATATATTGTCCTTGAAGGAGAGGTGGATTAATAGAGAGGGGATTGCTCTGAGTGGCAAATGAGGATCAACATGCTTCCATGGGAGCTGGGAGAGACGGGAAGATTTTGAGCAGAAAAATGTCTGAAGGTGAAATCTCTGCACAGCTTTCAGCGAGCTCACTTTCTCTCATTTATTTTATGAGGTTGTTCTGAGGGTAAAAGAAATGGATATAGACATTTACTAAACTCTTACAGTCCAGCAATGCATCTGCTTAATAGTTGTAACATTGGGCATGTCTAGATGGGGTGATATCCCAGGGATCGTCCCTGTGCGTCCACATGATGCACAGGGGATCCCGGGAGCATGGAGGGATGATCCCTCCCTTTCCCCGGGATATCGCCCTACCCTTTAATCCCGTTTCCGCCCCCCCCCCCCATGGTCTTGGGATGATCCCGAGACCGCAGGATGTGTGGCCGTCTGTCCTGGTTTGTCCTGACTTCTCGCGAGAAACCGGGCAAGGGGCACGGAGCTCCTCATCAGGAGTGGGGTGGGGAGAATGGGAATATATATATATATATATATATATATATATATATATATATATATATTAAAAAAACCATGCCTGCGATTAAAAAAAACCCCAAATGGCGAGCGCAACATCCTCCATCCTCCTGGGACATCGCGCACCGCGTGTAGACTGAGGGGGAGGATCCCGCAATCACCATATCGCAAGATCCTCCCCCTCCCTCCTAGAAAGCCGGGAGGTCTAGACATGCCCATTAATTACTATGACCACTACTACCAGGGTGCCAAAATATGGGCATCCAGTCACCACCGGCATGTAAAACGTTAGTCCTTGTGACTGAATGGCTGAAGAGGGCAGGCGTAATTCATTTTTCCTCCCTTGTGCTGTGTGTTAGGACCTCACCACATCTTCCTCTTACTTCCTAAAAGTAATTGGAAGGCCTGCCCTACCATTAGACATGGCGAGGGAGCTGCCTCAAGCGGCAGGTGCTAGGGCAGCCTTCCCCTACTTGGTGCCCCCCAGATGGGCTGGACAACAACTCCCATAATTCCCAGCCAACAAGGCCATTGGAACTTTTTATTTATTTATTTATATAGCACCAACAATGTACTTGGTGCTTCTCAGTTAACACTGGAAAAGGAGTCAGAAGACACCACCAACAAGAACAGAATCTGTTCTTGTCTTTCTGTTTTTCTACCTGGCTCCGAAAAACATAAAAACTGGCAACTAGATTTACAAAATAACAAAATGAATAAAAATGAAAATTGCCATTCTTTGACAGATTGTTTTTACACCACTTCAGAACAATCCTAAACCTCCTAGCAGTTAGTCAAATCATGTTTGGGAAACTTTGGGTAATAAAGACTTTGTGACCTAGCTTTTTTCCCCAAGTTCACTGCGATCTCAGTCTTAATGCTCTTCTGAGCACGTTCTAAGGACATCATACTGTAAATATTTTGAAGTGCACTTTATTAATTCGATACCGGCCAAACTATGAAAGCTTGAGAATATGCTCTGTCTGAAGAAAGATAGAAACAGCAACTGTTTTCCAGACAGAAGTCTCTCCGTCTGGCTGATTTATTATTTTTCCTTTTCACTCAGTCTTGCTATAATCCTATACTCTTCGTAACTATCACAGTATGGTTCAAAGTGGCATTTGATGCCAGTATCAACAGCAGCCACCTCACCCTTGGCCATTTCTGATGAGAACATTGCCATTGACAGTACAACTGAACTTACGTTTGGCTTTTGACGATTCTGGCATCAGAAAACAGTTGTTGACTGAATCACATGTTAGTGATAAATGCTGACACTCTGCCTCAAAGGAAAGAAACGCCTGAATATTAGCAAATGTTTTATTTATTTATTTATTTATTTATTAATCATTTCAATAACTGGGGTTCTCTGGGTGATATACAGGTAAATTAAAAACAAAAAAGCAAGCACTGATTAAAAACAACGACAACAACACAGTAAAATCAAGATAAAACCAGCAGCAAAGGGGGAAAAACAAAATGGCATGTAAAACCAAATTGAAACAAGCAGCAAAATAAAAAAGTTGAAGTCCTCAAAGCACTAAAAGTGTTCTTTAAATGCCTGAGTGAATAAATAGGCCTTCACCTGGCTCTGTCTGAAGAGACCATAATGTAGATGCCAGGCGAGCCTCTCTAGGAAGGGCATTCCATAGATAGGGCTCCACCACAGAACAGGTCCTGTCTCTTGTAGCCATCTGCCTTGTTCCAGGAGGAGGATCACAGATGCTGACCTTAGGGGCCAGATAGGTAAAATATGGGAGGAGGAGGTGGTAACCTGGCCATAAGCTGTTTAGGGTTTTAAAGGTTAAAATCAGACCTTTAAATAGAATGCAGATGGCAAAGGCAGATGGCATAATATAATACATCAGCCAGTCCCAGTTAACTGAAACAGCTGCCTTGTTTTGGACCAACCATTTCAAGTGATATTTGCAAAAGTCCTGACTCCTGTACCCCAAACACCCCAAATCTTTCCTCAGGTCTGGGGAAAGGCAGATCTGCTGGTGGGAGCTTCAAGAGCTACCAGGCCCGATAGAGCATTTTCCCCTGTTGGGGACTAGACGGGGGACTTGTAGTCCCACCATCCTTGAAAGGAAAATAATGCTCTGTATGCAATTCCTAATGATGAGGGTCGGAGACCTTCTCCTTGGCTAGACTCCCACTTGGCATGCTGGGACTTATACATAGGAAGCTACCTTCTAACAAATCAAACCATGGGTCCAACTAGTTTAGTATTGTTGACACTGACTGGCAGCTGCTCTCCGGGGTTTCCCAGCCCTACCTGGAGATGATGCCAGGAATTGAACCTAGGACCTTCTGCTTGCAAAGCAATAGAAAATAGTGCTCTGCTAGCGGTTGGGATTATCTGAAGTTGTTGCTGCCACCATCTCCCCTAAGGTAAGTGTCATGTCTAACTCTAATGCCCCTGTGTTTCAGGTAATCAATCAGAATCAGATTCAGAACTAGAAGATGCAGGGTCAGGCACCAGCCAGCCAGTGCCAGTGGGGGAGGAAACTCTCACGGGAGAGCCCTCAGCTGAAAGTCGCCCCCCTCCAGAGCTTATCTCTTCAAGGCCAAATCCTACAAGCTCAGTGGAAAGGGAGGGAGCCTCCGGGGGCGAGCATTCCGACGCACTAACTGATGCTAGGGTCTGCTGGAAGCTAAAACGCTCAGCGCGGACAGAAGCCATGAGAAAGTCAGAGAGATTATGCCAGAAACTACCACCACACCAGCCGCTTTGAAGTTATAGGCATTTGAGATGCTATTTCTTTTCTTTTTGAACGGACAATTGTCTTGCTTAGTTTGCATAGTTTTGCCTAGGGGGTCATTTCACAGCGGTGGCCTCTATACAAGTTAAAGAGATGTTTGTTGCTTGAAATAAAGCTTTGTAGATCACTTAGCAAGTTTCCTAATTTCTCCTCCCATTGAAAGCATGAGCAACTGAGAGATATAACAGTAAGTTCCTGGGGGGAACTACAGGCAGGTGATGACTATGATAGGGTGACCATATTTTGGAAATCAAAAAGGAGGAAAAATGGCTGCCCCAAGGGGGCATGCCCACCAATGTGCCCAACCCCCAAGGGGGCATGCCCACCCAAACATGGCCTTGGTCACAAGTCTGACTTCACAGAATACAATTAAGACAAATCTGTTCTACATAACATCTTAGTGTTAAAATCACTGGAATAAAGAACAAGTGAGATATCTGAAATTAACTTCACTCATTTCTACTTTTGTAGCTTTTGCAGTACTTTGAAGCTTTTGCTATACTCTGTGTGATACAGTCTCTCCTTCTCTCAAATATCTTTTCTGACTGCAAATCCTTCACTGGATGACCATAGTCTCACCTTTCCTAACATTTAACACTCTTTCCCCATCACCTTTCTCATATCCATACTCACAGATTCAGCATACTGCTACCACTGAACAAATGAAGCAGTTGACAAGTGAAGAAAAATCTAGTGCAACATACTAGCAACCTAGCATTCAAAAAGAGAATAAAATACTATTACTCTGCAAACTTTGCCATGGAACAAAATGGACTGACTAGAGGCTTGTTGCATTTTCTCACTAGCACCTCTTAGCTTATTACAACTTTTGTTTTATCATTGAGAAACTAATCTAAAAATGTGACATTATATCTCTGGTTCATTAGCCATGTAAAGACCATGGTCAGTAGCAATACAAAGAATGGACAGAACAGATGCTCATTATCACAATATTAGACAAGGATCTTTCCCTCCTTTTATCCAAATATCTCTTGAATTCCCAATCAGGGACCCAAAGAAAACTGCCCAAAGAAACAACCGAAGCAAGTCCCATTGATTTCAATAAAGCTTACTCCCAGATAAATGAATAGAATTGCAGCCGCTTCACATCTGTTCACTTTACTTTAGCAAGTGCAATCCCCTCCTGTCAAGGACAACTATGCACTCACAGAACCTGGTCTCCTGGATCATGCAACCAGCAGAAAAATCTAGTACAGCAAACAAGCATTCAGAAATATAAACTACTTCCCATGGAACAAAATGGACTAAAGGTTAGCACCTTTTAGCTTGTTTCAACTTCAACCAGACATTAACAGTCAAAAAACAAAAACAAAAAACAAAACAAACAAAACCTGCCTCATTGACAGCTGGAGGCTGCTGCTGGAGGCGGGGGCGGCTGGTGCCTGCTGCTGCTGCGGTGGTGGTGGTGGTGCTGGCAGAAACGCACGCTTTAAGGCCCTCACAGGCTTCCGTCCGGGCCTCTGCTTGGTCGATGTCACCATGGCAACCAAGGAGAGCCCTGGATGGAAGGGTGGGCAGGGCTTAAACTGCGCATTTCCGCATTTAGGAAACAAGTGGTTTAAGGCCCTGCAGGCTTCCGTCCGGGCCTGTCCTTGGTCGCTGCGGTGGCGACGACCAAGGAAAGGGTCTGATGGAAGCCTAGAAGGCCTAAACCGCTTGTTTCTGAAACACGGAAACGTGCAGTTTAAGCCCCACCCACACTTCTGTCCAAGGCTCTCCTTGGTTGATGTCACAGTGGCAACCAAGGAGAGCCCCGGATGGAAGCCTGGAGGGCCTTAAATAGGTTTTTTTAAAAGCAATTTTTCTGGACAAAATGGGGAAATCATGGATTTCCCCTCGGACACGGTTTGGTCCCCTGTGTCCGGACATGTCCAGTTAAAACTATGGCAGCAGAACATAAGAACATGAGAAGAGCCCTGCTGGGTCAGACCAAGGGTTCATCTAGTCCAGCACTGTGTTCACACAGTGGCCAACCAGTTGTTGACCAGAGACCCAGAAGCAGGACACGGGTGTAACAGCACCCTCACACCCATGTTCCCCAGAAGTGGTTCAGATGATCACGGTGAACACAGCTTTGTCAACAAGGCTGTGTATACCCTCTCCTGCTCATAAACATTCAAGCAAGGATGTTCAGGTCAAGTTTGTGAGCAACCTTGACAGAATGTTCATGACATTTCATGGTGTGTGTGTGTGCGTGTGTGTGTGTGTAAAAGTATGTAAAGGTGGAATTTAAAAACTATCCCCAGCCTGAAGTTTGAGTTTGTATATTCCATTCTACCACCTCAGGATTCTTCACCTCAATTCTGCTGCATGAATAGACCAGGCCTAAATAATTTCCAATGAGCCTATTCAGAAGACACCTTAAACCCTGCTGGTTAAGGCTTTTGATTAAGCAGCAGGGTTTAAGGTGTCTTGTGTGAGGCGTTTTGCTAAACCCTGCTCACTCACTAACCACAGTCTGACCTTCTGCAGCAGGATTAGTGGCTCTAACTGTGGCTTAAAGTGTTGTGTGCAACAGCATGGCTTGTGGTTAGTGCTAACCCCAGAGAACCACAGTTTCGCTAATCACAGAGCCTGAATCATTGTCTGAACAGGCCCAATGTGTTACTTAATGGCATGTATCTACAGTGGCCCTGTTTTGTTAACAAAAAAGCCTTGACCACCCTGGTTTAAGGTGTCTTCTGAACAGGCCCACAGTGTTCTCAACTTTAAAGGTTGTTCTTTTTAACACGCTGTTAACACAGATGGGAAAACCCTCATATGCACCTGAGGCCACGTTTTTCTTCTTGGTGATGAAACCGAACGGTCAGAAGATTGCCTTGGAACATTTACCTTTGTGCATACAGAGCCCGGGAGCCGTCTCACTTTACACTGTTCTTTCAACAAGTGAAGTTTTCCAACACAAATGGAGAGAGAGGCATCTGAGAACAAGGAATGCTGACCCTAGCAAACTTGAGCTGAGACCAGAGGAAAACAAACATTTCTGACCCAATATCAGGACTATTTCATGTGTATTTAACTAAGGATTTAGGATGCAACCCATTTCTCACTGAAGGCATTGAAAAAATGTCCAATTGATTTTAATAGAGATGGGATACATCCTTGGGCCCTAATCCAACTTCATGCAAGCAGCCAATGGCGCCACAAGAGATTTCGGTGCCTAAAGCGGAGCTCCAACAGCAACCCCACGCACGCACCCCATTAGGCTAAGGCTTTATAAAAGCATCTTGCCGCATCATTCATGCACCAATTTCGACCTCCACCTAGAGTGGATTTTTTCACCCTGCTAGACACCCTGCCAGACACAGCCAGCCCAGCATGCAGTGGGAGGGACTGCAACAGCCTTCCTCAGCCTGGTGCCCTGGAAATGGTTTTGGACTACAATTCCCATCACCCCCAGCCAACATGATTAATGGTCAGGAATCCTGGGCATTGTAGCCCCAAACATCTCAAAAGCACAAGGCTGGGGAAGGTTGACATAGCCTCTCCTGTTCCTTTGGCCATGCTGCCTGGGAATGATGTGAGTTGTAGTCCAACACATCTGGAGGACACCCAGTTGGGGAAGGCTGGGTAACACGGACACAGCCCTGTCAAGACGTGCACCATTGCTGGATTGGAGTAATATTTTTTAGGATTGCTACAGCAGTTTCAGAATAAACCCAGAAGAACGGGTGACCTCCTGGGTGTAAGTTAAGAACGTTGAAGCTCCGGCTGCAGACTTTTAACAGCTGGCAGTAACCTCCATCAACAGCGATTCCCTTTCTTTGGCACCAGCTCCTTCCTTTAGCTGCAGAAGAGCTTATGCATTTCCTTAGATTCTTTGGTGACATGCAGGCAAACCCGGCAGCAAAGAACAGCTGCAAAACAGGCAGCATATCCAGAATTTGAAAATTGATTTAAGGGGAAGCGTTAAGAACAGAACAAGAACTTATCAAGGCTTTCCCTCTCCTACTTTGTGAATGCATTGCTTCCTTGGAAGAGAATGGATAAAGCTCTTTTCGTCTGCAAAACTACTAAAAAATGTTCTTTTACAGCTTTGGGACTGTATGGAGTTTTCATGACTGATTCTGGACATATAGAACTGGCAGGGTTATTGGTAAAGAAGTGGATCAGTAATATAGGCTGTTTGCATCTCGAAATACCATTTTCCTTTAAAGGAAGTGCTGCCAGTTTTGCTTTTAGTAAACAGCCTCATCTGAAAACCATGTAAGAATTTAAGTTCTCATTTAAAAATCTCTTTGAGAGATTACGAAGTTCTCAATTTCAGCTTGTGAAGACAATGTAAACGTCTGGGCAGCATTATTTTTTGATAACCTCTGCAATATTCTTAGTTGATTTTGTAAGGGAGAAAAGATACCCATCCCAGTGTACAAGAGCTTGTAATCTAAACCAGTGGAGGCTGGTGGCTCTGAACTCAGTGGGGTGGTGAATCTGCTCCGGGTTTCGGTCAGAACCAGTCAGAATTCTAAAGGAGCTATCCAAGGTACAAAGGAGCTATTCAAGGTGCAAAGCACCTTAGCAGCTCCTTTAGAGTTCTGACTGGTTCTGACAGAAATGCAGAGCCGATTCACTGCCCCACTGGCATTGGAGCTACCAGCCTCCACTGATCCAAGCTATAAAAGGTGTGGGGAAGGTAGGATCAGATAGATGACAGGGAAGGAACAGAGCAGAAGTACATGCATGCAAATTTATATCCCCAAACATAAAATGTTTAATCTAAATGCAATTAGAAGTTGTAAAATATATTGTTGAATTAAACTTAAAAATATAAGAAATCTCTGAAGAGTAAAAGAAGAAAAAGAAAAGATTTAGGAGGGGAAAGGTAGGCAAAAAGATATAAGTGTTTCTTAATAGATAAAAGAGACGAAGAGAGAGAAATATGTTCCGGAACACCATTCCTGGAGGGGAGAGGGGGAAAGGAAGAGATAATGGATACAGAGAGGCAAAACTGAAAAGCTCTTTCTGGAGCAGAGCAGCAAATCCACGAAGGATAAGGAGGAGCCAAACCGTTAAGAGACTCAAAAACGAAAGCCAACATTTTAAACCAAATATATGCGAGAGAGATCCAGTTAAGAGGTCAAATGAGAGCAGTAATGTGACCATAATGAATTCCAGAGGGATGGCCGTGTTAGTTTGTTCTAGCAAATACAAGAACACTCCCAAGACTAATTTTATTGTGTGGCATAAACTTTTGTGGACCGAACAGTGGGGTCAAAAGGCCATGAAATACATGGGACATTAGGACGTTCCTCATATTGCTATGCAGAGCTCAAATGTAAGGGATAAGTACCCTACACCAGTCACTGCTTGTGACACTGGTTTTCTTGCAAAGCTAATTTAACATCTAAAGAGAGACAATGAGCTTTATCACACCATGGTTATACTGTGCAATCACTGTGAATTGCGTCCAAAGGACTCCGAAGTTTTCCATCTTATAATCTGCTTTGACTGTGAAATACTCCCATGCATCCTGCTTTAATTGTGCTTCAAAGGCAAAAGAACCAACCTATTTTGGTACTACTTTTGGAGCGAATCATTTGTTGTTTTCCAAGCGGCCACTGGGGGCGCAGGAGCAGGATTTGATATGTTTAAAGAAAATTTAAACAAATGCTTACATCTGTGTAAGTTTTAAAGATAGAGAAATCAAAATTGGCACAGTAATAGATATTAAGGAGAACTTTAAGCATACCAAATTTGAGTCGGATTGGGTCATGCATTGATTTTTTATGATTTTTTTTTTACATTTCCCCCCTTAAATCCATTTCCTGCTATGCAAAAGATCTTAGGAGCGCTGCTGCCCAAGGTGTGATTTAGCTAGCAACAACAACAGCAGCAGCAGCAGCTTAGCACTGTAGGGGATAATTCATGGGAAACAGGTACATGGGATGAAGCGAAATGACTTTCCAAAGTGGGAAAGATAGCCATAGTCGCGCTTGGAATAAAAGTTGCTGATAAATTCTAGCTTAGCCTAGTGTGAAATTGTAGTCCCACTGTTTATAACACATTTTCTGTTCATCCATGCCTCTGTATGTATGTATCTACACACAGAGGTTAACACTTTGTGCATGTAAGCCTTCCCTAGTCCACAAAAGCTTATGCCCTAACCTAATAAACATGATACAGCTTAATCCTAGGGGTGTTTATTCAAAAGTAAGCCCCATTGAGATGAATGAAGTTTGCACACGAGTGTGCATAGGATTTCTCCCTTCATCTTTAAGCTGCAGGATTCTTTGGTCTATGACCATAAGAGGGAGCAAGTTCAATAACGCAGGTAGCAGAATTCCAGGCTGGGATCAAAGGTTTAAGAAAGGGTGGGCAACTTGCAGTCCTCAGCCTAAGTTCAAAAGTTGTCTCTTTGTGCTCAGTTCAAAACTCTGGCAAGACTAGTCCCTTCACTAGTTGGGATGGAAGAGGGAGAGAGATTAAGGGGGTGGTCAGAAAGAGCAAAGAGGTGACCCACCAGAGCCAACCCAAGACATTTTGTTGCCTGAGGCAAAGGTACACTTATAGGTACACTAGCGACTGGACTGGCTGTTGAATCTTTCTTCAATACTGGAAATGGGGCATCCTCCTCCACCACAAGCTAACTTAGAACTCACAAGGCAGGCCACGGAGCATCTCCTCCAACAGCCGGCTGCCACCTCCCAGCATCTGCCACCTGAGGCAACTGCTTCTGTCTGCCTAATGGCAGGGCCAACCCTGGGACTGGCTTTGGACCCACTCACCACTGACGTGCGTCCCCCCACAGATTACCTACAAGGGATTGTGGTCCTCGACATAAAAATATTGCCCATCCCTGCTTTAAAGTGAGGAAACAAAAGACCTCCAAATAAAACTTTACCATTTAGATGAGAAATTAAGGAAAAACTGCACCAGCATTTTTGTACAAGGAACAGAAGTAAGAGGACAAACATTAGGAATTTTGAAAGATCTGACAACAACATTGACCTGAAAAAGGAAAGACAAAGGACGTGTTGAACAGGACTGGATGGCATTCAATAATATTCATCACCCTTGTTATTTATTTATTTCATTTAATTCCTATATTGCCCAATAGTCGAAGCTCGCTGGACAGATCACAAAGATTACAACCCACAAATGCAAGATAATGAAACAGTATTTTTTTTTTAACATACACAGTTTAAAACAATTTAAACAGCTAAATCCTTTAATGTAGTCTGCATGATCTGCTTATGACCATTCTGCGCTGGCCTGGACCCCTTGTTCATTCCTACGTGTGTATGTGTAATATGGAGGCTAAGATTCTCACATTTACCTTGAGAAAACAAGTTATCTATGTTTTCCAGACACCCCCGTTGTCCCGTTGCTGTTAATTTGCTGAACAGATAATGCTGCGTCTGAACACACCCTCTGCCTCAACCAACACTGTTGCATTTAGTTGTATCTGTTGGCTGCTATCCATTAAGTATCTCACATTGACCCAACCAACACTGCCTCAGTTTCAGTTTTTGGAAGCCCCCCAAAAGTTCACAATCCAGTTCTTTCTCCTCCTCCTCTTCCTTGTCCTCTTTTTCTTTCTTTTTTTAAATAATGCTGTTTACTGACACAATTTAACACAGGAAGCTTTATTTATTTATTATGTTTCTATACCGCCTAGTAGCCACAGCTCTCTGGCTGGTTGCCTGGTCCTGGAGTCATCCCAATGAGTCCAGTAGTGTCCCACTCTGATAATAGCTCTTCTCAGATTCAGCCGGGGTCTTTCCAACCCTCAGGAGGAGATGTGGGAAACAGAGCCTTCTACCAGCCCCTCCACAGCCTCAACACTCTTCAAGTCCAACTTTGCAAGACCAGGTGGGGTTTATAGAGCTATTCGCAAGAGACAAGGCAAAGGACAAGATGCTTATGCACATCTTTCTGTGCAGCCTGCCTTTTATCTACATTCACCTACCTTAAATATCAACATTGTTACTTTGGAATTTTGTTATGAAGTTAAAAGCTTAAGCACAAAAAAACTGCTTTCCAGGGCAGCCAGAAATATTTGAACACTTAAGGCTTTCGTCTGTTATTCAGAGATTTATTTATAAGACTGCTGATTTTGGGACATCAAACGTATACATTCAAACTGCAGGAATGAGTCACGTTTTGTAGGAGGTAATTACTACCAGAAAGTACACCTAACTTTTGTAAGTTCGTCTTTCAAACGTCCACTTAAGAGTGGCACATTCTAAAAATAGCACATGCTTTGTTATGTGTGCAGGAAAATTCAGTCTTACTGTACAGTGTGGTTTCATATACATCAGCTATGGAGGATTAGACGTGTGGTTGAGTGTATTTCTAGGTTTAGTGGCCAATATGTCCCAGGTCATTTCTGGAGCTTGGCACCGGAACGAGGTTGTAATGACAGAAGCTGAGGGCATATAGATGATGTCTCGGTGGCCACAGTGAACATTTTCAAACATGATATTCATGTAGCACAATCCTGGAAATGTTTGGCAGCATCCAGACATAAAACCAAATGTGCTCTTCGGCAGCTATGGAATCCTAAAGTTGTACATGATAGGGAACAGACACTTTTGGAGTACGTGGCAAACATTCAGGGTAATTTATCCTGTGGTGTGTGGCTTTTGGATCGCTATCTCTAGCAGGCTGGATGGGAAACCTTTTATCTATGGAAGTCTTGGGGTTTCTCTGCTGGGCACGGGCACAAGCCACAAGTGGGAAGGACTACTCCTCTTCTCCATTTATTTATTATTCTTACATTTATCCTTTTTTTCTCTTGCAAGGAACCCAAGGTGGCTTACTTGGCCCTCCTCCTCTCCATATTATCCTCAGCACAACCCTGTGAGGTAGGTTAGGCTGAGAGAGACAGTGACCCTGTTCAGACGACATGCTAAGCCACAGTAGTTAAGCATTTTGAGCTAAACATTATGGCTTAGAATGTTGTGTGAACCATGACTTAGTGTGTCGTGTGAACCATTCCTGACCATGGTGGCTACATTACCATGACTTAAAACACATGCACTAACCATTTGCTGCAAAAGGATTAGCTGCCTAACCATGGCTTTGTTTCCTCCATTTTTCTCTCCCCTTGATTTGTCTCAGCTGCTAGCTGATTGAGGCAGCTTAAAGCCGCCAAGGCTGTTGCAGCCGCGCCTCCTCCTTGCCAGCAAACAACTTTCTGAGTCTCTGTAGGCACTTGAGATGGCTTCCCAGTGTCTAGAGATGATATCACAGGAACATGGCATCACCAGACATTGCCTGGGAACAGTGTCCTCATAGGCTCAATACCAGATTGTTGCTTCCACAGAGCAGTGGGGTCTTCTGTAGGCCTTCTTGAAGTCATGAGCCCTTGGCAAGTTCCTGATGGTGCCAACCACTGTCAGCAGCCCTGGCTTTACCTCCCATGTGTTCAGCTGCCCAGATCCCAGCAATGGGTGTTCTAAATGCCCAATAGCATGTTCTTGCATTCCCAGTAAGCTGCATTATTATTATTATTATTATTATTATTATTATTATTATTATTAGCATTTCTATACCACTCAATAACCGAAGCAACAATTCATAAAACAATAAAATACAGCATAAAAATATATATCCAAAATTTAAAACAATTTAGACAGCTAAGAACAGTTTCAATGAAATACTAGACCTATTCAGCTGGCATTAAATGCCTGGGAGTAGAGGGAAGTCTTAACCTGGCACTGAAAGGTTGACTAGGGCAGGATCTAGTGTGAGAGCCAGTGTGGTGTAGTGGTTAAAGTGTTGGCCTGGGAGTCGGGAGATCCAGGATCTAGTCCCCACTCAGCCATGGAAACCCACTGGGTGACGCTGGGCCAGTCATACACTCTCAGCACAACCCACCTCACGGGGTTGTTGTTGTGAGGATAAAATGGAGAGGAGGAAGAAGATTATGTATGCTGCCTTGGGTTCCTTGGAGGAAAAAAAGGCAGGATATAAATAAAATAATAAATAAAATAAATAAATCTACACTACTGATTTATAACAGTATTGAAGTGCACTGACAACTGTTGGGGCCCAGGACACACTCCATAGACAGTTTTCAAAACATTTTCAAAGTGCCATATCCTGCTTGTTGTAGATCTGTCCAGTGTTGGTGCCAGGCGGTCCTCAGTGGGGAGCTCATTCCGTAGTGGAGGGGCCACCACTGAGAAGGCCCATTATTGTTGTTGCAAGGCGTTGATTTTGTTTAGCAGACATCATTGCTTCCTTAGGAGAGGGCAGACTGATTCCATTTACTCCTGTGGTTGTTTATTTGTTATTGTTGGTTGTGATCTGCAAGCATGGCAGGATGGTGCAGTTCTTCTCCAAATTAGATGAATATTAGTTATGAGTCAGAATGGAAGGGAATCCAGCACTGTCCTCTGCTTGTCACAACTTCCCTATGGAGGGGATTATGTCTATTCCAAAATGCTGTCATCATTCTTCCCACAATAAGCTCCTCTTGTGTTTTCTTAGCATAGTGTTACTATCCCTTTGCCCACCCTGTAAAAATTCCCACAAACTTCACACCAAGGATCTAATGACTTCTCATTAGGGGCATGTAATGTGCTGTCATCCCACAATGCTAAGGGATTTTATTTTTTAAGAGATACTATAGATACTACTGTGCTCAGCAAGACAGATCAAACAAGCTGCAATTATCAAAGTGCTTACAAACACCAAATAGATGGTTCTCCATTCAGTTCCGTGGACTGTGGGACCATTAAAAGGTCTAAGAGAATTCCATGAACACATGTCAGGAAGTGTGCATGGCTCAACAGTATTTTTTTTTATCCATTCATGTTTAGGTCACCACCTCGTCTCCAAAGAAAGTCTGGATAGGAAAAAAAAGTTTCATGCAAAATGTGTTCATTCAGGTCCACCAAGCTAATGGCTAACTACTACTACAAAGCCTCCATTCTTCCAAATGAAGGCTTGATCTTTCTGGACATGCCATTTGGTAGAACTCTGTTTCAACATCTCTTTTATCAGTTTCCATTTCGCTAATCTGCATTATTGCTGCTTGCCGTTTTGCAAGCAGAAAGGCAGATCAGGAATAGGCAGACCTAAGATAAATAATGTGTCAGGGAGTGAGTTGGACCTTCCAACAGATTAGATTTCCTGTCCCACTATCTCCCAAGCTGCAGGTTCTCATTTCTAGGGTCTTCTCAGAGATCGAAGGCAGCATTAACACCAGCCCAAGAGCCTGCTCTGTTTCACCAACCCCTTAGTTTCTTGACTACTTCATGATCTCCAGGAGAGTGATTGTGGGACATATAAAACATCAAAAGTTGTATAGTGGTTGCCAAAAGTTCACCACTAGCTTCACCCAGTTACTTCTAATAGGAGGATTGTTCATTTACAGATCAGATTGTCAGCAGAGCAATCAAACCATGCATGTTGTCTCTTCCGTCCACAAATTAGATGAGGATAGTGGGATGAGACTCATGATTGGAATTTGGACATTAAAGGGTATACCTTGCTCAAAAAGAATAGATCCAACAGGAAGGGAGGGGGAGTAGCACTATATGTAAGGAATGTATACACCTCTTTGGAAATTCATGATTCTGAGAATGCAAACCCTGTTGAAAGCATTTGAATAAATACAGCGGGAAAGAGAAACAAGAGCGATATTGTGGTGGCAGAATGCCCAGCCAACCGGAAGACATGGATAGTGCCTTCCTGGAACAGATGACAAAACTTTCACAGAGGCAAGAAATAGTAGTAAAGAGGGGTTTTAACTATCCTGACATGTGATGGAAGTCTAATTCTGCAAAGAATGGACATCCAGTATTTTTTTCTTTACTTAACTTGCTGACAATTTCATCTCTCAGAAGGTGTTAGAAGGAACAAGGGGATCTGCTGTCCTAGATTTGATCCTGACCGATAGGGAAGGAAGTAGGGTGACCGTATGGAAAGGAGGACAGGGCTCTTTTATCTTTAACAGTTGAATAGAAAAGGGAATTTTAGCAGGGGTCATTTGTACGCATGCAGCACCTGGTGAATTTCTCTCTTCATCACAACAGTTAAAGCTGCAGGAGCCCTGCCCTCTTTTGTATCCGGTCGTTGCATTTACATCCATACAAATAAATAAATATATATACAAATATAGAATGGGGAGACCTAGCTTAACAGCAACACATGTGAAAAGGACCTAGGTGTCTTAGTGGATCACAAGCTGAACATGAGCCAGAAGTGTGATGCAGCAGCTAAGAAAGCTAATGCAATCTTGAGCTGAATTAACAGAGCATAGTATCCAGATCACTGTTGCTGTACGCTTTAGTCCAACCTTCCTCAAGCATACAGCCCTGCAGTTGCATTGGGTCACAACTTATTTATTTATTTATTGCATTTCTATACCGTCCAATAGCCGGAGCTCTCTGGGCGGTTCACAAAAATTAAAACAATTCAAAGTATAAAACAACAGTATAAAACCATAATATAAAATACAATATAAAAGCTCAACCAGATAAAAACAATCCACAATCCTGCAGCCAGCTATGGCTGTTGTAGTCAAACAGGTCTAGAGGGAACCAAATTAGGGAAGGCTGCTTTAGTCACACACTTCAAGGAGAAGTCCATCTTGCAAATAATAATAATAATAATAATAATAATAATAATAATAATAATAATAATAATAATAATACAGAAAGGTTTTCCCTAATGAATGGTACTGAGACAACAGCTTGATTATTGAAAACATGTGAAACAAGATCTGAATCACACATTTCTAGCTCTAGAACTGACTCAATGTATTTATTGCCAGAAGTGGCAGCCATCTCCCTAAACATGTTCCTTTCAGAGTGATTCACCTTCACGGTGGCGATTCTCACGAGAACCAGGAATGAAAGGGGATTACTAGGAGAAAAGGCATCATGGTTTTGCCCATAAAAAGAGCCGTTTTATTGAAACAACTTGCTGTTCAAGCTTTTGGTTTCTTTGCCAGGCTTTAATTCAATGGAGCTCAAAATGGCCAGATATTTTAACATATATATATATATATATATATATATATATATATATATATATATATGCCCTTGGAGAAAAATTACTTAACCCCCTCCCAAAGAATAAATGGAAAGTAATATGGGAAAATGCCAGTTGGATCAAAATGGTCTAGCAAGCCACAGTTCTGGATGGCTGATCATGAATGTAGGATGTCTGAAAAGGGTTCTGTCATTGCATTATGTGGGACTGTTGGCTGGGGAGAGAGAGAATGGCAAAAGAACTAGTAAGTCCTGACAATTTGCCCATAACTGCTGCTTTTTAAAATAATGCTCAATGATGCTCGTTGGGGCAAAAAACAAACAAACAAAAACACCCCAAACCCCCCAACTTCAAGTATAACCTGATGGGATCTGATGGGAGCTGGTGTTGACCGAACAAGAAAGAGATCTTGGGATTGTGGTGGACAGCTCAGTGAAAATGTCCACCCAGTGTGCAGTCACTGTAAAGAAGGCAAACTCCATGTTAGGCATGATAAGAAAAGGAATTGAGAATAAAACGGCCAGTGTCATACTACCCTTATACAACTCTATGGTGTGACCAGACTTAGAATACTGTGTACAGTTGTGGTCACCACACCTAAAAAAAGATATTGTGGAGCTGGAAAAAGTGCAGAAAAGGGCAACTAAAATGATTAAGGGGCTGGAGCATCTCCCTTACATAAAGTCTTACATGGTTTGGGTCCAGGTTACCTGCGGGATCACCTTCTCCTGTACAATCTGCCCCACACACTCAGGTTCTCTGGGAAAGGTTTACTCCAGTCAGCCAAAACTTGGCTGACAATCATTACCCAGAGGACCTTCTCTTCTGCTGCTCCCAGACTGGAAGAAAAAGAGAGCAATGCCCATCAATGCAATTTTTATCCCACAACCTGATTCTAAACCCAGACTGAAATGAAGCTAGAATCATTGAAATCCTCCAAAAATGTCTAGAAGCAGCGTGCCATTATATAACCCACTAACTTGCCCTGGAACTATGCATCACAGAGGTCAAGAATTCTCCATTATTGGCCCTGTTCAGAAGACACCTTAAACCATGGCTTCAACCATGGTGAATAAGGCAAAAAGCTGTATTCACTATGGTTAAAACTGTTGTTTAAGGTGTCTTCTGAACGGGGCCATTATTTGGGTGGAGAAATGTAAGGAAAGGTATTTTCAGGAGAGGACAACCACTGTTTGAAGTGCACTTTGCACATCTACAGATTACAAACAGGGCTAGCTGCCCCTGGCTGGATCTTATTTATTTTGATTTATGGGGCCTAGTTAGTATAGGTGCTCTAAAATTATATCTAACAGCAACGTCAATATTAACAACAAGCAGCAATGCCTCACCCAAGGGTGGAGAGCTGGAGAGGGCCAGGGGACATTTTAGGATATGTGGAACATCTGCTGCTTGGCAACAGAATGTGAAGAAACCTGCTTCCCAGTGTCCACTTTTTAAGAAGTAGCCAATGCCTGTGAAATGTCTATTTGAAGTTAGCTCTCTGTGGCTGCCTGATTTCCTGCATGAAATGGGGGAAACCATGACAGTGATGCCAACTGTCAGGGACTGATCAAATTGCAGCATTGGCAGAAATCCCACACCACATCATACAAGTAATAAAATGCATTTAATAATAGGCCATGGATAAAACATATTACTTGAAAACGTCGGTAGTCTCTGCGGATTGATATCTGAATAACTCTGTTATGGAGTTATTTGTTTGCAGTTATGGAGACAAGATGTTTTTCTCCACAGAGACATCCCTAAAACAGCTGGCAAAAGTCAAGGAATGAGAATATAAGTCTCAGTTGACAACGTGCAAAAAGAATGTTCACAAGCATTCTTGGAAATCATGCTCTTAAATAAATACATGGGGTACAAAAGAACAAGGATTTGCCTTTGCGGGAAAGAAAGTGGATGAGATTGGTATTTTTCTACCTGGTAAATCTCATTAGTGAATATCAGGTTCATGAAAGTTTCTTATAATTTATGGAGAGCCAGTAGTTTTGCATTTGCCTCCCTCACCTTAATGCAGGAGAGTCCTCCATCTTCTGAATCAGTCTCTTCCACTGTTAGGAAATTCTTCCCAAAGGGCTCATCTATACCAAGCAGGATGTAGCACTATGAAAGCAGTATATAAAAGGCAGGAGCCACACCACTGCTTTATAGCAGTATTGAAGTGCACTGACAACTTTTGGAGCCCATTGACACAGACCATATACCGCTTTCCTACTGCTTTCATAGTGCTATATCCTGCTTGGTGTAGATGGTCATGGGCCCTAACTGTTGTCAGTCCACTTCAGTACCACTATAAAGCAGTAGTGTAGATCCTGCAGTGCCCTTCAATACGGCTATAAAGCAATAGCGTGGCTCCTGCCTTTTATATACCACTTTCATAGTGCTATATCCTGCTTGGTGTAGATGAGCCCTCAATCTCTTTTCTTGTTATTTGAACCCATTGATTCGGGTCTTATGCTCCAGAGCAACAGAAAACAAATCTGTTCCATCATCTCCATAACATAACAGCAGACGCTTAGTTTAGCACCCGCTGTTTTCTCCAAGAAGGTCTATCATTAGTACAAAACCTTTCCTGCCTTTCTTAACCTTTCCCCCATTTCCATCCTTCATCTTCAGACAGACCAAGTTCAAAAATAGGATATAGATAAACTTTCCTAAATATTTTACTTTTTAGTAGAGATTTCGGGATATTATCTGAACATGAAAGCAAAAAAATACAAATACTATATTAGCTTTCTTTTATCCTAAGTCAATGCAACCCTATGCATGTCTACTCAGATGTAAGTCCCATTGATTTCAATGGTTCTTTATCACAGCCTAAGACTAGAGTTCTGCACAGACTTTCCTGCAAATAGGTCCCATTGGACTTGATGGGGTTTACTTCTGAATAGGCAAAGAATTATGCTCTTTGGGATGTTCAAATGTTGACAGTTCAGTTGATAATGGGGCTTTTATTTTATTTTATTTTATTGCATTTCTATATCGCCCAATAGATGAAGCTCGCCAAAGATACCTCGATTGAGAGATATGGGCTCTTGGGTGAACGCAGATCTCTTGAATGTAATGACGGTACAATTAATGAAATGCATAACAGCAAATTCATTTGCAAAAATTAAAATAAATATGTGTGTATGGGTTTTCTTCTTCCATTGAAGTGCATGAAGCAATTGTTAGAGGAAGGGGAGCTTTGTACATGTATCAAAGTGTCTGGACCTGGAACAGATCACTGAACGGAGATGTTTGACTTGAAATTATTCTGACATGCCTATAGAAAATGTGATCCCCAAAGCCAATGCAGTCCATCAGGAAGTTCTTGAGACTTGCCAGGTGCTTAACAAACTCCCTTCATCTCATTTTGAGTTTAACCATGGTTATCCATGCTCTTGTAGCCTCCTGGTTGGAATACTGCAATGTTTTGAACATGGGAATGCCCTTGAAAACATTTTAGTCTTGGTGTCCCCACTCAGGGTGTCTGGCCCAGCTAGGGTCTACTAAGAGCCAGGTTCCTGCTTGGGGACCCATCTCTTCCCATCCCTAACCCTAACCTGAGGGTTAATTCTAAGCCTCAGGTGAAACTGAGACATACCCCCAGACACTCGACAATATGAAAGTTGTCCTGGTGGCCCACTTATTCTGTCTGGCCCACGTATACTCTACTGAGACCCCCATTCCTCTCCACAGTACGCTCTCCAGGGTTCTGACAATTTCTTCTCTTTTTGTGACAGTGCTATCCTGCACCTGACCCTTCTTTGCCAGACTTGATCCCTCTCTATATGACACTGAATCATTTGCATGGGAATCTGTTCCATGGTCCTTTCTGTGGACATACCAGCTAGCCAGGACACCTCTTGACTGCACCACATATGCATGTAAGGCATGTGTTTTGGGTCCAGGTTACCTGTGGGATCGCCTTCTCCCATACAATCCACCCTGCACACTCAGGTCCTCTGGGAGGAATTTACTTCAGTCAGTGAAAACTAGGCTGACAAAAACTAGGACCTTCTCTTCTGCTGCTCCCAGACTGTGGAATGGCCTGCCAGGAGAGATCCACCAACTCAACAGTCTTTCTGAATTTAAAAAAGCTATAAAGACTAATCTGTTCCTGCAGGCCTACCCAATCAAATTTTAAATTGTCTGGCTGTTAAACTAATAATGTATTAGTTTTATATGTTTTTAATCAGTTTTACATATGTTATAGCATTTTTATATTTGATGTTGTTCCCCGCCTTGATCCACAGGGAGAAGCGGGTAATATATTATTATTATTATTATTATTATTATTATTATTATTATTATTAATCCTAAACACAAAGTCCCAATGTAGTGCCACATCCCTTGCATTGTCATCCAGTCAGTTAGTAAATGTTGCTGAATGTTTCTGAGTTACACACATTTTGTAATAATTACAACCACATCTATTGTGATTGTATTTATCCTATAATCATTCTTTTAAATTTTTAAGGGTGCAAGTTTTAAGGATGCAATCCTATGCATGTTCAGAGGGAAAAAATGTCCTACAACTCCCGGCATGCTGGCTGGGCAATGCTGGGAACTGTAGAACTTTTTTTCTTTCGAAACATGCATAGGTACGCGTGAGGTACTGGTTCCTCTCTGTTCACCCTGGTTAGGCCTCATCTAGAGTATTGCATCCAGTTCTGGGCACCACACTTCAAGAAGGATGCGGACAAGCTGGAGTGTGTTCAGAGGAGGGCAACGTGAATGATCAGGGGTTTGGAAACAAAGCCCTATGAAGAGAGAGTGAAAGAACCGGGCAAGTTTAGCCTGGAGAAGAGAAGATTGAGGGGAGACATGATAGCACTCTTCAAATACTTGAAAAGTTGTCACACAGAGGAGGGCCAGGATCTCTTCTCGATCATCCCAGAGTGCAGGACACGGAATAACAGGCTCAAGTTACAGGAAGCCAGATTCTGTCTGGACATCAGGAAAAACTTCCTGACTGTTAGAGCAATACGACAATGGAACCAGTTACCTAGGGAGGTTGTGGGCTCTCCCACACTAGAGGCATTCAAGAGGCAGCTGGACAACCATCTGTCAGGGATGCTTTAGGGTGGATTCCTGCATTGAGCAGGGGGTTGGACTCGATGGCCTTATAGGCTCCTTCCAACTCTACTATTCTATGATTCTATGATTGCACACCAAAATAAGTAAACTTCCCACAGAACATTTGTTAATGGAGGTATAGAAACATGTTCCCCCATATTTTAAGGCATGTGACTGCTGGAACTTTAACAGAACACCCCCACCCCCTCTTTCCTTCTTTCAAAATTTTCCGTAGTAAATATCCTTTTGCTGTGGAAAACAACTTTTGATTCTATAGGGAATTTGAGCCTGTAGAAACCACTATTTCTTTTGAGTACATTTTATCCAAGCTTTGGAAAAGCAACAGACGTTCCTCTTGGAATCCCTTTACTTGGGAAAATATAAAAACGGGGGGCACGGGGAACGGGACGATGACACAATATAAATATTGCTTCTAGTCTTCTTGTCTGTGTTCTCAGGGAAGTTGTTATTTTAGTGTCTCAAAGACCCTTAATACACATTTAAAACTTGTCTGTCAAGTGAAGCCTTTTGACTTTGCCCGCTTTGTTATTTCAGGGTCTTGCAGATGAAATATAATGTTTATGGGACTCTGAGATTTGTGCTTGCTCATGTGCTATGTATACATTTGGTTTACATTCGGTGACCTAAGCCACCTAGTTTTCAGGCAATGAACCTCAGCGGTGGCAAAACAGCCTGCAATCTTATACCCACTTTCCCTGGAGTAAGTCCTGTTAAACTCAGTGGGACTTAACTTCTGAGTAAACATGTCTAGGTTTGAACTTTGAAAAACTAAGCTGGAGAAAGGAGGCTTATACATGTGAGAAATAAAATAAGAATGGTTTCTCACATGAATTACTCTAGTTCTGCTCATTTGGGGGGGAGTATGTTTAGGATTAGGAATAAAAATTGGTATTTTATATCAGCCACATGTTGGAATTGCCTGGGAATCATAGAATACCAGAGTTGGAAGGGGGCCTACAAGGCCATCGAGTCCAACCCCCTGCTCAATGCAGGAATCCACCCTAAAGCATCCCTGACAGATGCTTGTCCAGCTGCCTCTTGAATGCCTCTAGTGTGGGAGAGCCCACAACCTCCCTAGGTAACTGATTCCATTGTTGTACTGCTCTAACAGTCAGGAAGTTTTTCCTGATGTCCAGCTGGAATCTGGCTTCCTTTAACTTAAGCCCGTTATTCTGTGTCCTGCACTCTGGGAGGATCGAGAAGAGATCCTGGCCCTCCTCTGTGTGACAACTTTTCAAGTATTTGAAGAGTGCTATCATGTCTCCCCTCCATCTTCTCTTCTCCAGGCTAAACATGCCCAGTTCTTTCAGTCTCTCTTCATCAGGCTTTGTTTCCAGACCCCTGATCATCCTGGTTGCCCTCCTCTGAACACGCTCCAGCTTGTCTGCATCCTTCTTGAATTGTGGAGCCCAGAACTGGACGCAATACTCTAGATGAGGCCTAACCAGGGCCTGGTTGAACATGTGAACATGTTTGAACGCGTGTTCACATGTTGCTTACAGCTTGGCCTTTTTGTTTAATAGTGTGCTGGTAGAAGACATTGGTTATGTCAATCAATTTGGCTTCAATAAGTAAGTTTCTTTGGTCAAAACTCCCAACCTGCTGAGGTTC
Source organism: Elgaria multicarinata webbii (assembly GCF_023053635.1). NCBI lineage: Eukaryota > Metazoa > Chordata > Lepidosauria > Squamata > Anguidae > Elgaria > Elgaria multicarinata. Next base: position 27,287,197 of record NC_086171.1, on the reverse strand, counting down.
TCTCTACCTCCAACTAAAAGGGCAGGCCTGGCTACAACTTTGCCTTGTCATCTCTCTATAGCTGGTGACAATCTCCATCCCGGGAGCTCCTACTCTATTTCACCTCCTCTCTTTCCTTCATCCACATCCATCATAAACAGTTTCCTTTCCTGGCCCATGACTGTCCCTTCAAGGCCTCAGTCCACTGGCCCCACCTCTCAGTCTTTCTCTTGACTTTAACCCGTCAGGCTCTCCTCTCTTGCTGGCCCACCATGGTGCTTCCTATGCTATTGTTCTCTCCAGATCTCTCTCATCCCCACCATGCATTATACAGTGCTCATGTGAAGACCAGGGCCAGTTATACACCAAACAGGATATGACACTTTGAAAACATTTTGAAAACTGGATATGGAGTGTGCCCTGGGCCCCAACAATTGTCACTATGGTTATAACCCATTTTAAAGGAGTAGTGAATATCCTGCCTAGGGCTGCCCCCCAGAATACCGCTTTCCTCAGGGCTGGTGGCTCTGATGTTAAGGGGAGGTAAATCTGCTCCAGGTTTCATTCAGAACCAGTCTGAACTCTAAAGGATAGCTCTTTTAGAGTACCTTGGATAGATGCTTTGCACTTTGGATAGCGCCTTTAGAGTTCTCTCTGGTTCTGACTGAAACCCGGAGTGGATTCATTGCCCCACTGAGGCTATACTGACGGGGGGGGGGCAGTCCCTGGATATCCACATACGCTATCCTACTTGTGTAGTAAGTACAACGTTTGTATCAAGTTCAAGTAGGACATGGCTTGGGAGGAGGTTATTTGCCTGCCAGAGCAGTTTGTGCAGCAGCCAGATTGGCTGATTTTGAAGAGACAATCTAGCCCTCTTTCTCTATGGTTGATTGCCAAAGCACTGGCACAAAGGAAGAGAATCATTAGATCTGCTCAGGCAGATGGGCCATGTTGGTTAAGGGGCAGGCACGACTGAAGGCAAAATGTCTGTGCCAATACTACTGAAACCTGGGACATGCTTCCACAGTGTAATTAAACACACACACACACACACACACACACACACACACATCATGTTTGATTAAAGCTGGGGTGGGGAAGGGAAGGGCAGAATGGGAGGAGATGCCGTGCATCACACAAGACTTGTCTGGAGCAAACACACTGGGAACATTACACCTCATTGAGACCTGACCCAAGTCATCCACTGCTAGCAATTTGGAGATCTACCCACAAGCCTCCATGGAATGAAGAATCCTTTGCTGATGAATGAGAGGCAAATGTTCAGAGTCACTGTTCTTCTCCAGGCAATGCTCTACATCTACCAGCTACTCCATCTGGCCACAGCAGAGCAAGAGCTGGGATTGCAGCAGTGTCCACTCCATCTCTCTTCCCTTGGCTATCACCTAGCAGCAGCCATTCCATCTGCCTCACAGCAGAGAGAGAGGTAGGACTGAAGAGCGCACTCCATTGGGTTTCCTTTGGCTCCTCACTACTGGTTTAAAACAGTTTATAACAGTAGTGACAATTGTTGGGGCCCAGGACACACTCCATATACATTTTTCAAACTGCTTTCAAAGTGTCATAGTCTGCTTGGTGCAGATCTGGCCTCTCCCCCAACGGTTTCCATTCAAACGGACTTTTATACGAACTGTGTAACTTTTAAGAACCAGCGACTGAGTTTTCCTTTACCCTCTTTTTCCTTTTGTTTCTTGACTTTTAGAATGCAAGTCTGCGGGCAGGGGCTATCTTGTTTTTATTAAGGTTATGTAAGCAACTCTGGAAAGCCTTGAGCTGAAGGCTGGGGTAAATATGCTTTAAACAAACAACATCATCCTGTGTGATAGGCAGGCAATAAAATGCCACTGGATTGGCCAAGCCAGGTATAAATACCATGAGGCTGATCCTATGATGGTCAGCGCATCGGGCTAGGAGGCCTTCTCATTTCTGAGAATTTTACAATTAAAATTGTATTTTAATTTTTTTTCCCTTGAAAGCTTTTTGTGAGGCTATTTGTCCCCAAAGGTGAGTTATAAATATTTCAAATGAATAAAATACCTTGCCCTTTAACCGTTGACATGCCAGACTTTTCTAAGGGAAGCTTGGTTAGAAACCAGCTGCTCTTAGTCTTCCAGATGCTTTATTCTGACTGATGTTAACAGTGGAGTTTTCCTTTGCCGTTTTGTATCGACACTGATTGCTTTCCATAATATGTCTCAAAACACAGATATTTCTTTTCCAAACAGGTTCCTTTATGGAAGAACACTCCAAGGGCAGAGCTATTTTATATGCCATAGTTTTATTCTGTTTGGCGGAACTGCAAAAATGACCATGTGTTTATTAATGGTTTAGTCAGAAGAGGAAAGAGTAACAGGGGTCCTCTTGGCAGGGTACGTGGATGTTTTCTCCCTCTTTCATAAAGATGACTTTTCCAGGGAAATTGAGAGAATGAAAGAACAAATGCGAGCCATCCATGATCTCTGGAAATTGATCGCTGTTCTGTTTTCATTAAATGTGGTGCCACCTTCCACCTGCCTTGTAACCAGAGAGCGCCACTAAGGCACTTCTCGTTCTCGTAGATTCCTCTCCGCTTCTGGACGTGCCAGGAATTCGGCTTCCGATGCGAGCCAGCATGGGTTAGATGTGGGAAATGGAAGGACTTTTGCAGCTGCTCTTGAGTCAGGGAAACAAAGTTTTAAGTGTGTTAAGTCAGTTAGCTGAATTGCATTTCTGAAGAATGAAAACAAAACAAAAAGAAAGAAAGAAAGAAAGAAAGAAAGAAAGAAAGAAAGAAAGAAAGAAAGAAAGCTCCTTTCCAACAGCTAGGCTGTGAACTAAACGGGCTCATTTGCAGGTCAGAAATTGTAATCAAGAAATGCCACATTATTACAAAGGGCACTTCATTCCCGAGGAAGACAAAACTGAGCATTCCCCCAATGCATTCTTGAGCTTTATTTTTTTCCACACAGGCAGACAAAATTAAAAGAAATTGTACTTAAATGCACGAGTTGAAATCAGGGTCAGTTCCCACCAACTGGTTGTTCCTAGAGGGCAGAACGTAAGCTCAGGGTGACTGTGATTCTGAAAGCAGTTTCAACATACCATTAAATCAACCCCAAATCCAGGGGTGGCTGGTGCTTCTGAGGTCAGTGGGGCATCGGATCTGCTTTGGGTTTCAGTCAGAACTCTAAAGGAGCTATCCAGGATGCTTTTCTGATGAGGACTTGCCAAAATTTGCAAATTTCTCCAGAAAAGGGACAGAAAGAACTTGCGATTTTTTAAAAAAGGCAGGAGAAAGTGAGATTGAGAGATGTGTCTATCCAGACAGAGAGCTTTGAGTAATTTGCTCTTAAAAGTCTGGCTTTAAATCCCTGTGTACTCAGCCATGTTTCTGGCTGCCTGGGAAACCTGAGTGTGACTTTGTCAGAAGTAGAGCCTGGAATTCTCTATCACATTTCTATCCCACTCTTCTTTCCAAAAAGCTTAGGGTAGTGGCATACATGAGGTTAACCTCTGATATCTTCACAACAATCCTGTGAAGTAGGTTTAAGATGAGAAAACACCTCTGGCCCAAGGTTAATCCTGCAAGCTTCATAGGTAAAGAAGGATTTTAACCAAACACGCTAACTACTAAACCACATTGGCCCTGAAAAATGGCCCTAATAACATCAAACACATTACTAGAGAGGAAATGCATTCTGAACACAGGAGGATGAAAGGAAAATTCTTCCAAGGCCTACTTCTAGACCAATAGATAGATCATAGACTACAAAGGCCCAACATCCTCTGGATATTATCAGTATCAGAAGGAAACTCTGAGTGGAGCTCTGCTCCCTCTTCTTCATTATGACTCAGTACCAATTCCACTGAATCATCATAGTTATACTGATGCCCAAGCCATCATGTAAGGAGAAGCAGAGCTTTAGAATCAGTTCCAGAATTTTACTATTTGGGGTTTGTAGTTCGTGTCTCTTGAACATGACTAAAAGAGCACTTGGGAAGTTCTTTGGTGTGTTTGTTCGTTGTTGCTCTGAAACAAGACTAACACATCCAGCTTCAAATTTCTGCTGTAGTTCATTATCCATAAAATTTTCCAGCCATCAGCCAAGATAGGCACAGCACATTGGAAAACGGATGGTGATCAACACTTTTTAGAACAATCTTATATGTAGGTGAAATTAAAATACACTAAAGATACACTTGTATTCGCCAAAGACAACCAGGGACTTATTATCAAGAAAACATTTGTATGGTTCCATCTAGCCCTTAAACAAAATATCCCAGTTTTGCAATTATTTGTGCTGAGTAGTGATGGAGTGTTTTTCCCATACCAACCTGCAGTTCTGTCAATAAAAGTGAAAGGTGTGCCATCTCCATACTTTACGAACTTTCAACTAGTGTAATTTACCCCTTGTAGGTTAACAAAGGGGGGGACCCCTCTCTATGCAAACTCTTACAAAGTCCTTTCTAATGTTTCCATCTTTGTTAGCTTTTAAATGGACCTCAAAAGCCTTTTTGTTTCAGTCTGTGTTTTACTTAAAGCCTTGTCCTGGGCCTTTAAGCTGCAGCTGTTGTTAGTTTTGTAATTGGATTGTTTGTATGTATTTTTTAAAAAATGATTTATATAGTTTTAATTATGTTTCTAAGCTGCTTTGGGAGGCTTTTGCTCTGGAAGATGGCAAATGAATAAGTACATAAATAAATAAATCAGAATGATATACAAGTTCTTTCGGGGTGGGGAACCCTGTATCAGTCATTTGGGAAAACAATTCAACCTTTGATATGCTACCATTTTGTCAAGCTTGCTGGAGTTTAAAGAATATGTTTCCTGGCTGTTTACCTTTTATCAACCTGAGCTTATGCAAAGTCAGGTGGCGTTTCATTAGCATCTACCCTTGATTAGCCATCCCACTTACTGTATGCTAAAATGCATTGCTATGAGTTCCTAGCTGGAAATAACAGGGCGTATTCGTTTCAGTTGTGTAGGAGGAGATCCTTCCCGTCATATATAGGTGTCTTAGCACTGAGACTGTACTTTGACTGGTATTGCTGCTGCTTCCTCTTTCTTGCTTCATCAAGGAGATCCTTATCAAGTTCAAGATGCAACCATACATTCGAAGGGCTGCATTCGAAGGGGCTGTGACTCCATCCTGGATTTCAGTCAGAACTCTAAAGGAACTAAACAAGGTTCCTGAATTTATTTTGGAGCCAGGGTTCAGCACCTTGGATAGCTCCTTTAGAGTTCTGGCTGGTTCTGACTAAAACCTAGGATGGCGCCACAGCCCCAACGAAATTGGAACCACCAGCCTCCACTGGAGGACTGTCCTCTAGAAAAAGGCATCCTCTATCCAGGGATGCAGAATTTAGGCCCAAGGGCCCAATACAGTCCTTTTCACTGCCATTGCCACCAAATGTTATTGCTCCTCGTCCTGCTACCACTTGCTTGCTTGACAGTGGTATCTTCTGCTCCTCCTCCTTCTCCTCCTCACCACTACAGTTGTCTGGGCCAGTGCGAGAGGCATGTAAACAAGCAGATTGCCATGGTGCCTAGGAGGAGCAAGTCCAGGGGGCTCTTGTCTGTGGGCCACTGGTGGTGTGAGGTGCCCGACTATGCCTATCCTTGACCCTGGCTTTGACACAACAGAACCCCAGAGTCATGAGCTCATACAGCATGACACCAGATATAATGTCTAGGCAGAACCTGAGCATGCAACCCAGGATATTAGCAGGAATCTGTCAGGCTGTAAGAGATCGCACACATGCCACACTCAGCCTGGACGGATGCATGTTGTGAAGCTATGGTTTAGTCCCCTCCCCCCGCCCAATTGTTCTATACTGAAAAAACAAAACAAATGACCACTAGCAGTACATCCAGTTTATACATTTTTATAGATTTGATTTTTTAAAATTTTTATTTATTTATTTATTTTATTACATTTATATACCGCCCCACAGCCGAAGCTCAGCCGAACCAATTTTTTTTAAGTGTAAAAGCGTTAATCCCCCCCCCAACATATTCATATAGAAACAGGTTTTAAAATTTGGATTGTTTCGGTATAAAACTCCAGCTTTAGTCACATACATGAGTATGCTACCATACCACTTATAAATTGGGCCAGAACCAATCAGGAACAGACCAAGCCTCAATGAAGATGTTCTATAGCAGTGTGAAATGAGACGTGGTGCTCCCAATTTACACCAGTATGTGAATGGGATCTGAACCCAGTCTCTAACGCCCGTGAAAGATTGCTCTCTCTCTCTCTGTAGTGCTTTTTGGAAGGCCCAACAGCATTCTATCGTGTCATGGATTGAGAGAGAGAGAGAGAGATTACTGATTTAGCAGTAATTGCATCTGCTTCATTACTGGAAAAAGTAAATGTTTTTGTTCAAAACTTCTGCTCATAACTGGCTCCGGAGGGTAAAATTTACCAGCCAGTGACGCAGGCAATAAAAATCTGGATAGCTGCAAAGTCCGCAGTAGTTTTCTTAGTAAGATCCAGGACATCACTCATCTCTGATGATATGGAGGAAGCCCTGAAGTGAATCCCCTCCCAAGAGCTGAATAAAACCTCATCTGCACATCTCTTTAGTGACATGGGAGCTGCTTGACGTTGTACATTCCCACACTGCTGCAGTATGTGTGTGGTACAAATACCAGAAGAACGGTATGGATGGGGCCAATTGTTTGGCTTTCTTCCCCCTGGCTGTTGACTTCTTTCCCAACCAGGTGGTGCTGGGATGGGGTAAAAGCCACACAATTGGCCCCGGCAAGATGGCTCTGGCCTTTGCACACATACCACAGGGCTATAGGATTTCACAACAGAGAAGAGTCTAGAAATATGTGGGAAAGGGGCTGAACTTACTTCTATTTCAGTGAATGTTAACCAGAGACCAACTCTGTTCCCTGAGAGACTTAAAAAAAAAAAAAAAACTGTTTTGAGGCCTGGTCCCCAGTTTGGTCCGTTGGCACAAGGCCTGTTTGCTTCAAGGTGTTTCAGACCATCTGAAGTTGAGAAACAGGATTTAAGTAATTCTTAACTTTGGGCCAAGCTCTTATACCACTGCAGGCAACTTCAGTTGCCTGAAGAGAAACAGATCTAGAGCTTTCCCAGAAGTATGAAACAATGAAGCAACTCGGCTAGGAATACCGTCCCTCTCTCATCCCCCCACATGCTCATACCATGTGTGGGGCAGGTTTCTTTGATGTTTGTTTTTCTGGATTCAGGAACCTTTAAGCTTCAGCAGTCTTCGTGCAGCACTTCTGTCATGCCTCTTCCAGAGGGATCCTCATCAGAGGATGATGTGGAGCTCTCTGACCTGAACATGAGAAACAGACATGGTGTGTGTGTGTGTGATTAGGGAAACCCTACACCAGCCTTTCTCAACCTGGGGCGCTCCAGATGTGTTGGACTACAACTCCCAGAATGCCCCAGCCAGCTGGCTGGGGCATTCTGGGAGATGCAGTCCAACACATCTGGAGTGCCCCAGGTTGAGAACCACTGCCCTACACCCTTGAGAGTGACATTAGTGGACCTGGTTCCTTAGGATGGTGAGAGTCCTGCTTCTGATTCAGAAATGGAAGCTGAACCACCTTGGCAACACAGTTGTGTAGAATTCTGACCACTACATGTCGTAAAACAATGCTGCAGGCGAAGAGAAAAACTTCTTTGGCTGTAATTCCTTCTTCCTCACAATTATTAAAAGTATGGAAGAACTAGAGCTGAGCCAACATGTTTGGCCCAGTTTTCTTTGGGAATTCATGGATGTCTCTCTGTGTGTGGGGTGACCATGTGAAAAGGAGGACAGGGCTCCGGTACCTTTAACAGTTGTCTAGAAAAGGGAATTTCAGCAGGTGTCATTTGTATGCATGCAGCAGCTGGTGAAATCCCCACTTCATCACAACAGCTAGACCAGATACAAAGAGGGCAGGACTCCTGTAGCTTTAACTGTTGTGGTGGAGAGGGAATTTCACCAGGTTCTCTATAGATACAAATGACACAGGCTGAAATTCCCTTTTCTATTCAACTGTTAAAGATACAGGAGCCCTGTCTTCCTTTCCATCTCTGTGTATGATGAAACAAAACCAGCTCAAGATTGATGGCAGGCAGAGTTTCCAGAAACTGGATTATGGGGGTTGCCTATCTTACCTTAGTTAAAGGCAGGAACTACACTACTGCTTTATGATGGTATTGACAACTGTTGGGGCCCAGGACACATTCTACATATCATTTTCAAACTGCTTTCAAAGTGTTATATCTTGCTTGGTGTAGATCTGGCCAAAGAAAGCTAGTAAGCAATGCATGTACAAGAGTTCTGCTGCCTCTAGAAACGTGTCCACGGGTAATGTCACTGACCTTCCCAGAGCCCCAGATTGTCTGTTGGTAACTGAGGCACAGGAACTTGCTTCAACAAGGTTTATTTACAAAAATTAAAAAATTACACAAGAAATGAGGCATAGCTCTGAAAGCCTGTCTAGGCCCAGACTCATCTCCATCTTTCCCATTTCTTGTCCCCTGAGACGATGAGCTCATATAATCAAATGACTCTGAGGTGAGCCTTCTCATCCCATGCTAGCTTTGGTAATTTGCCTCATGCTATCAAGTCAAATGTTGCCACACGTCAACCACCAAAGTGTAGTAAAACATTTGGTAGACTATGTGGTAAAAGGTAGTACCCTCTGATCTCCCGGCGTGCAGTGCTCCAAGCTCAGTTTTACAGGCACTGGGATTAAGCATGACCAAATGTAACCCCACAAGCTACTGTAGTAGCACATACTTTAGGGCTGGGGACTTCCAATCTGTTGAGACAGTAGAACTTGGAACTAAAGTTACTAGTATAATTTACCCAAGCCATTCTGAGCCACTTGGTAGCCCTTAAAGGCTACTTCAAATTATTATTATTTAAATATGGATATAACTATCTGATTTATTGAGTTTTCCACACTTGCAATGAAGAATAATGAAGTTCTTCTCCAGCTCAGATTAAAATCCAAACCAGAGGAGAATTCCAGGCTCCGTGCCAGTTTACCCTGATCCCCAATGCACATGACCTGTCTCCTCCTCTTAAAACCTTATCTGCCCAGGTAATGGCAACAGCCAGAGCAGTTGTGATGTCTGCAGGGAGAGGGAAGGAAGAGTTCTCCCGAGGGCTAATGCAATTTCAGAACACTGGATGAGGGAGGGAGGACACCGCCTTTCCCCTCCACCAGTGCATGCTCCCGTGGTTCCCGCTGTCCAGCCAAATAAGGCCTTGAGAGGAAGGGGGAAGGTGTTTGAGGGGGTGAGGATGCCTTTGAATTCAAGGAGGGCTGGCAGATTAGCTCAGAAAACAAAGGGAGCAATTTCCACTTTTGCAGAAATAACTCTGTTTATTTCCAAGGCAAACCGGGGTCAAGAAGATCACCCATGTCTACCTAGAACCATGACTTGAGTTCCAGTGCTCTTGTTGTACTAAAGCCTTTTTCTAATACATTTCGCAAAACTCTAAAATGTCTCCCCGCTTGTGAAATTTAATAATGAAGGCAGTTATATTGTTTGCCATCAGTGGTTGGCCCATTAATAGCCTAACTCAGCAGAAATACTTCCAGCTCCCAGTGAGAGCCAAGATCCTGGCGAAGAACTTAGGAGACTCTTACTTTAAAAGCTTACCGTAGCTTTATGGAAATTTCTAATTAGGAAAGAGCAATGTATTGTACGTTCCTTGAATCTTCTTTCTTTCTTTCTTTCTTTCTTTCTTTCTTTCTTTCTTTCTTTCTTTCTTTCTTTCTGGGACTGAAGCACAGATAATAATATCCCACCGACCCACCCATCCCAAAATGTCATATTTTATATATGATTTTTGACAATGGCATATTTCAGTAGACTTACAAGAATGTAAGATTTCTGCTTAGGCAATTACAAAATGGAATCATGAGTCCCTTCTCTGTTGCCTAGCCCAACAATGTGCAAATTTCTTCCTGCAAACTTTTTTTCTTGGCAGTTTTCAAGGACAACAGCTGGTGTTTTAGCTGTCATACCTCTCGCAAAAGGATCTGGGACTGTAATTTCAAAAGCTTTGAATGTCGAGATTGGATGGCACGGTGATGACCTTTACCTTCAAAGCAGAAAACTATCCATTCTATTTATTTTTTTTGATCTGAGAGATTTCCCTGTTCCATATGCTTATCCCTTAATAGGCCATTCATGTATAGAACCGGACCTTGCAGCCCTTTTTTCTTGGCCTTGATATTTCCAGCATTTGCCTTTTCTAATCCCTCACAAATCTCCTATCCTCTAATCAGTAAAGCAAACTGGCACCAACAAAGTTGTACTGTAAAGATTTCCTTAGGCAATCTTACGCAGCGGTTACATAGCATGCAAAAGTGTATTTGGTTTCTCTCTCTCTCTGCTTTCTACCTCTGTGCCTATAAATTCCATCACAAAGCCCTGGGCGCTCTGGAGACATTCTCAGAGAAGGCATTGCTCCAAAGGAGGCACAATAATAAGGACCTGTCCAAAGAGCAGTTTACGGATGGGAGAAGTTTCAAGGTGGGATAGGCTGAAGAATCTCCTGCCCTAGAAGTGTTCAAGAAAAAAGTTGGATAACCATCTGTCAGGGATGTTTTAGGTACACCAGGCCTGTACGATTTGTGAGCACAAAGCCCACACAGGGATATGGCGAATGTCGTCTTATTTGTCCCTGCCCTTTATAAAAAGGGAAAAACAGTTATGGTAGACTACATGGTTTAGTTATTTATTTTATTTATTGTCCCTTTTCAGATGACATTTTGAGCTAAACATTATGGCTTAGCATGTCATGTGAACCATTCCTACCATGGTGGCTACATAACCACGGTTTAAACATGCTCACTAACCATTTGCTACGAAAGGGTTAGTGGCCTAACCATGTTTTAGCCTGTTGTCTGAACAGGCTCATGTACTTTTAAACCACCTAATAAGCAAAGTTCTCTGGGTGGTGTGCAATGCATTAAAAACATAAAATACAAACATTAAAAGAAAGAATACAAACAGCACAGAATAAAACCAAGATAAAACCAGCAGCAAAGAATGAAACCATTCCAGCATATAAATTCAAATTAAAACCAGCAGAACAAAGTACTAAAAATAAATAAATCAGTTCTTAAATGCCTGGGAGAATGAAAATGTTTTCACCTGGCACCCAAACTACCACAAATCTACACCAAGCAGGATTTTGCACTATGAAAGTGGTACAGAAGTGGTGTATAAAAGGCAGGAGCCTCAATGCTGCTTTAGAGTGGTATTGAAGTGCACTGACAACTGTTGGGGCCTATTGACACATACCACTTTCATAGTGCAATATCCTGCTTGGTGTGGCTCCTACCTTTTATATACTGCTTTCATACCGCTTTCATAGTGCAATATCCTGCTTGGTGTAGATTAGGCCTTAGATGCCAGGCAAGCCTCTCTGGGGAGAGCATTCTGCAAGCAGAGTGCCACCACTAAAAAGGCCCTCTCTTTTGTAGCGTATGCTGGCTGGGGATGGTGGGAGTTGTGGTCCATCACACCTAGAGAGCGCCAGATTGGAAGAGGCGGCTTTACAGCTATGCTCACTGCTCACAAGGTCAGCTTGATGTGCAACATAGTTAATTTCCTGAAGGTTACTAAGAATGAGGGTGCAACCCAGGTCCATGAAAATCCATGAAAACCATCAGAAGCTTTTCTACTGATCAAGGCTGACCCCAAACATTTTAATGGCTGAGGTGGAACAGCAAATGTGCACAAAACCCAAAGCTGGCAAATTTATTTTGTCGGATGAGGCAGAAAATCCCATCTCTCCCCATCCCTGGCAGTAAAAATAAAGTAACAACAAATTAAACAAACTAACAATTTTCTGCCCTTCTGTGACAACCAAAACCTACTGCCTGAGGCAACCGCCTCACTCTTTCCCAATGGCCCTGCTTCCAATCTGAGCAAGACGCAACGTGCAGCACGTGATTGCTGTAGATCCCAGTTTATATAGCCTCTAGTGGCTAGTCCATATGGATTTATTAATGGATTTAGTTTGATTATGCATTACATAGTCTGCATTTACACTTTGTTTATTGTCATTTAACTTAGTGCTGCTATTAATAATTCTTATCAGCACTGGTTATAGACCTGAGTACTGTACAAAAAATAGGAATCATTCCCAACCTTGTAGCGCTCATAGGTAAAATTAAGCTAATTGTAAGAATATACAAAACCTTAAAATTAGGCTGAAACTTTTACTACAAGAAATCCAAGCATAAGATATTTTTAATGCAGACCTTTTAATTTTTTTGAAAAATCTACCACTATCCTAAGCAGGAAAGAAAAGTGGCAGTTTTAAAATATGAAAAGAAGTATAAAGATGACATTTGAACTAGTCAGCAGTTTTTAGATGTTCCAAAGCTATATTCAATAGTAGAAATATACTTTTTTTTCTATAGGAATTCACTTTAGTCAGGAAATTGCTGCACCGACTGCAGAGTTTCAGGGTTTCACTTCTCCATGTAATTTTCAACTTCAATCCAGCTTGTCTGGTTATGAAACTGCTTGGGTTTGAAAAAAAGCATGATCAAATTAAGTTCAAATAGGTGCATTAACTAAGACTTTGAGTGAGAGATGGTAAAAGAAAAAAATAAGAATTTAAAGGCTGATGGAAGGATGACAGGGCTGTTCACATGTAACAACAATCCATCAGTTTAAAAACCCAGACCACTGGGTTGTTTAGAGGCTAAACAACACAGGGTTAATTCAACAACCAATCAAAACCTTTTTTCAACTAATTTTTAATTCTCTCTCAGGCTGAGTACCTGTAGACAGTTCCCTCTCTGGGTTCTCTAACTCCCACGGCAATTGAAACTGACCAGCAGCCCACTCAAGTTCATTTTTGGTTGACCATGCTTCACATGAGGACAATTCTCCTTACACTACAACCCTGTTCAGATGGCACGCTAAGCCACGGTGGTTAAGCATTTTGAGCTAAACATTATGGTCTCGTGTGCTCTGTGAACCATGATTTAGCATGTTGTGTGAACCATTCCTAACCATGGTGGCTACATAACCACAGTTTAAACATGCTCACTAACCATTTGCTGCAAAGGGGTAAGTGGCCCATGGCTTAGTGTGTTATCTGAACAGGCCCTATATCAGTTTTGAAACTTCCTGCTATGAGCAAACCCCTTCCATGCTGTCTTGTCAGCCAAGAGAGGTCTGCGTGCTTCTCCTCCACTTTAAATAGGCTTTTGGTCTGATTTAGCTTGGCTCCTCTTACATCCTTATTCCCATTCATGTTATGCCTTTGGGATTCTCCTGTTGAATACATAGATTACTTTGATAATTAGATTATTTGTTAGAAAATGGAATGCTTTGATTCTATGTATTAATGTTGTAGTTTCCAACACAGGGGAAAAAACCTTTTTCATTGGTCCTTGGTTTGCTCTTGATGGTAGTATCATTTTTGTGAGATCATGAAATTTAGAATTGAGACTTTTTAAAGGCATGATCAAAGTTTTCTGAGAAGAGAGAACTAGAAGGGAAAAAAATAACAAGCATTTATTCCATGAATGTAGAGAAGGATTTTGCAGAGCACCATTGTGAGAAGGTGATTTAATCAGGTTCCTGGGTGTATGTGAAAGAGATGCATATTTCAGGGGAGAGCTACACTAGTGCTTATAACATTTTTTCTACTCCTGATAACGTTATAATTTGATTCATTTTTAAACGTTACAGGGCGCACTCTGGAAATGTAGCATTACTTACCTTTTTCTGTTTCGTTATTCATTCATTAGTTCAGGACACACTGTAAGATTTTTCGCTGTAGGTCCTTCTTTCTCTTCGTCACCCCTCTCTTTGCTCCACCCACTTCCTGATCTCCTGGCTTTGCCTCCCCCCCCCCTTTCCAAAGGAAGTTTCTTGTGACAGAAAAACTCAACAAATTAGCCAGATGCTACGAAATGTTACAGGGCTAAAGGTTCAGCAGTAGAACATGTGGAAAAACGCTGGTGGAGCAGTTGATTTAGGCGCCAAAAGGAAGTATACCTGCCCCCAGCTCAGTGATTGGCTGAACATCGTTGACTGAAAACTGAGTCAGAGGAAACAATAACGAAAAAAGGGAACACATACGAGGTCGTACAACACTTTAAGAACATTACAACGGAAAGAAGGGAGGGAAATATATCGATGATACCACGTAAAAAAGGAAATGTCATGTGACTGAATAGGTAATGGTAACCTTTCCTTAACGTTGTATAGCATAAGTGTAGATCCTGCCTCAGTCTCCTGTGGATCTCATGTTTAGGGGGCTGGTCCCTTACGTGTTGCCAAACAAAGGATAAAAGGGGGCACAGATTTGCCAAATCTATACATAACTTACATGTATAGATACACATTTAGAATAATGTGTATTATTTCAATAGAAATACAATACATCTCACCATAGCAGGGGAAAACATGACCAGGTGACCTATGTATAACCCCGGTTTGTTGTCCAGGTGCCAACTATTGATGGACAACTTCAAGGCCTGTTTCTCTCTCCCATCTTATGGGTCTTTAAGCTTTATCACACCAGCGTTATACTGTGCAATCACTGCGAATTGCATGCAAAGGACTCCGAAGTTTTCCAGTTTATAATCTGCTTTTATTGTGAAGTACTCCCATGCATCCTGCTTTAATTGTGCTTCAAAAGCAAAAGCCTCACCGTATTTTGATGCTAGTTTTCGAGTGTATCATCCGAGTGGCCACTGGGGTGTAGGAGCAGGATTTGAAGAAAAATTAAACAAATGCTTACATCTGCGTAAGTTTTAAAGATAAAGACATCAAAATTGGCACAGTAATAGATATTAAGGAGAGCTTTAAGCATACCATATTTGAATCAGATTGGGTCATCTGTTGATTTTTTTATGATTTTTTTACATTTCCCCCCTTAAACCCATTTCCTGGTATGCAAAGGATCTAGCCGCCTGGTAGCAACAACAACAACAACAGCGACAGCTTAGCACTGTAGGGATAATTCAAGGGAAACAGGTACGTGGGATGAAGCGCCTTATCTTTAAACCAGACTTGGCCTGGAAAACCTTTCAACTAGATGACACCTTCAAGTAGAGGGCTGCTCCCGGAGAACCCTTCTAATAGAGGGCTGTCCTCTGTGATGCAAAATATCGCTGTTCTTTTGTTAATGAATGTGTGAGAGGAGGGAAGAAGCTGGAATCCCCCTTCCAAGGTCATAGCAGTGTTGACAGCCTTGGAGGGGGAAATTTGAAGGTTCCTATGGTCCCTGGGATGCTCTCCAGGGAAAATGGGATTGCTCTCTTAATAAAGCAACACAGGACGAGGACGACATGCTTTTTTAACATCTACATGAAACCGTTGGGGGAAGTCATCAGGAAGTGTGGGCTGAGGTGTCATCAGTATGTGGATGATACTGAGCTCTACCTCTCTTTTCCATCTGCACATCCCAGGGAGGCTGTGGAGCTCTTGAATCAGTGTTTGGAGGCTGTTTTGGGATGGATGAGGGTGAACCCTAACCCTAATCCAGACAAGATGGAGGTACTGTGGATTGGAAAACCAACTACTTCGGATGGAGGTTTACAACTGGTCTTAGATGGGGTTGCACTCTCCCTAAAGGACCAAGTGTGCGGTCTGGGAGTCCTCCTGGACTTTGAGCTAACTGGAGAAGTCCAGGTGGCTGCAGTGTCAAGCAGTGCATTCTACCATCTTAGGCTAGTATGCCAGCTGTAGCCCTATCTGGAGGGGACAGACCTTGCCTCAGTTATCCACACACTAGTCACGTCCAGGTTGGACTACTGTAATGCTCTGTATGTGGGGCTGCCTTTGAAGACTCTTCGGAAACTCTAGCTCATGCAGAATGCATCCGTCTGAGTACTGGTAGGCGTGAGGCAATTTGATCACATATTGCCTATACTGTGCCAGCTACACTGGTTACCAGTGTATTTCCGAGCCCCAACTGCTGGTTTTGACCTTTAAAGCCCTAAATGGTTTGGGACCAAATTACTTGGAGGACCACCTTCAACCATATTAGCCTGCCCACACTTTAAGATCAGAAAGAGAGACGCTTCTCATATGCCCATCCATGAGAGCAATTAGGTGAGTGATTACAATGTAAGAGGGTCTTCTCTGCAGTGGCCCCAGACCTTTGGAGCAAGCTACCATCAGAAGTCCACCATGCTCCATCATTGCAGGCTTTTAAGAAGGCCTTGAAAACATATTATTTTACCGTGGCCTTCTTGTGATATGACTACTGTTGCTGCTGCTATTGCCATTGTTGTTGCCGGTGGTTTTATTGTTAGCTTTTATTGTTGTTTTTACTGTGTTTATATTTTTGCTTTTAATATTTTATGTATTTCATTGTTGTAAGCCGCCTTGTGAAAATGGCCAAGAAATGTTTCAAGTAAACAAACAAAGAAACGTGGATCGTTTTTGCTAGTCCCAGACACTCCATCCTTTCCTTGTGGATTTGGGCCTGGAAGACCCAGGAAAAGTGTGGGTGCCGCAGGTTGTGTTGTAAGAGAGCAGAATTGGGTACACTGCACAACATCATGACTGATTATGGAGCATGTCTGTTGAGGCCTCAGCCTAAGCTTCCCATTTCCTGGCTTTGTGGAGCTTGAAGCAACAGGAGATAGCCTTGACTCTGGTCTTATACCAGCAGGGTTTGTTTGTTTTGTAAATCTATTGAATTATATCTTTGTTCTGTACAGTTTCTTCTCCCGCCTTATTACTAAAAAGAGAGTGTGAACAACAGAGGTGACAAGACCTTAAATTCCCCGAAAGTAAAGCAGAATGAGGATCTTTACACAGTCCAAACCATCTGGCTGGAACTTATTAATACAGAATATTCTATTTTTCTCCCTTCCATCTTTTAGTCAAATTTATTGTCCTGTATAAGCAAGTCCTGCAGTTGTCAGGGTTGATCATATATTGTATTCTGTACTGCCTTCCGTGTCTGCATGAGCAGCCTATAATTTACCATTGTCCCCGAAGATGTTCTTGCAATGAGATGTTTCATCTCAGTGGTCATACTCCAGCAACGTTTTCCAAATAAATAAATTGATGGGCCTGTAGTATTGTTTTCAAGGTTTACGGGTAATTTGCATAGAAAGCTTTTCTCCTGGAAGCATTGTTGAGCCTTAATATTCCTGTGAGCTACAAAAAACTATTATTAACATATCTCTAGGTAATATTGTTTAGGGGCTAATGCTCAGCGGAATATACTTTGCATTAAAATCGGAAAGAAGCCCAAATACGTTTTAGCCTCTGGCAGAATATTAACCATGCCATTTCATGGAATGACTGCAGTGTAAAAATTAATCTCGTTCTTACTTTGAATGAGTTTTACACCACTGTATAAAAATGCTGGCATCTTTTCTAGGGGAAAAAGTAAGAATACTGGCAGGAAAAAACCCAATAACAATTTGCAGAAAAGCCAAAAACTTTCAAACTAATGAGGTTCTACCAATGAGTTTCAGCTCAATTCCTTTTCAGTCCAGAATGACTCTGATTTTAAACGGTGCTCTCATATGGCTTTAACAGGTATTTATTTTGGACCTCTAACATGAACAAAACATGACGATACAAAGAAAGAGATGAATCCCCCCTCCCCCGAATGCAGTGAGGCAGTTTTCTTTGTGAGCCAACCAGGCACAAATGTAGATGTTTTGAATAGATTGGTCTTAGTTCTGGTTCCGAATCCTTCACCCCCTCTCTGGAATGTGAGCTTTCTGGGAAAGCTCAAAGCAGTAAAGAGGTATTAAGTTACAACGTGGAAAGACAGCCTAAGAATATCCAAGTGGGGAAAATATGGTAGACAGATTTTGGATACGGAACAATGAAAGTGGTTAGAACAAGGTGTAAAAGCCAAATATCACTGTGCAACCTTGGATCATCAATGCTCCTGGCGGGTGGTGAATGCGGATGGCCAGTGCTGACTCCAGGTGTTTGAGGACCATTGGGGCAGAGAGTCTCAATGGTCCTCTCCTTCAATATGTCTACCTTCTCAGCTGCTATTGTTCCTCATCATTGCTTTCTTGATAGGCAGAAAGCCATATGCATTAACAGGATACCCACCACCTACAGAGGTTGGCTGAACATTGCAACATGTAGAGAGGTCTTCTGCTGTGCACAGAAATTGTGCCCACATCCTCCTTTACCCTTCTCCAATAGATGGACTGCACACACATAGGTTTGTCACCTCTTCGTCTGAATGGGCCCTGTTTGATTCTTATCTCTGCTTTTCCTGTCTTTATGAAAACGTGTTATTATCTATTTTCCTGCCCCAATTTTGTGTTCCCAGATTAATCTCAATTTCAACCATGTTCATACTTCATTGTATATCTTCATAAATGTTCTCATTTGTACTGTACATATAACACCCGTTTGATATGCAACAAGTGTGTCCTATGCCCACCTGTCTTGTGCTATAGTATCACCTCACATAATTCACCTGCAATGCTCCGAGATGCATGCTGGCCACCATTTTGAATATACAGGGGTGTGCCGTGGCTTTTTGTGGGTTATTTGAAGGTTAAGCAACCCTCAGATAATCCTAAAACAACCCCTACCATAGTTTGCATATTCAAAATAGTGGCTGGCGTGCGTTTTGGAGCCCCATGGGTGAATTAACCCCCAGTGGCTTATCATGACGTGCAAACCAGACCAATGTGTTGCATGTTTATCCCTTCCAAGTTGTAATTTGTATGTCGATCAGGCCCCAGTCACGAAGGGGATGTAGGCCTCAAGACCAATTCCATCTTATTGCTTCCCAGGCCCGGCCTTTGATGTGGTCAGCATATAGAAGCCTGTACAAACCCCAAAAATATAAATCCTTCCAGATACTGGCTTGGTTGAACCCTTATTCTGAACCTGAACTGGAACAGAAACAGGTTTGTTCTGTTTTTGTGTTCAGGGTCAGTTTGACTTCTTCAATAAGTCAGTCTGACTTATTCAGGAGTGCTGAACCTCTTTCAGCCCATGAGCAGGGCCGGTGCCAGATTATTTTGCGCCCTAAGCAGGTGAGCTGCTTTCACCCACCCACCCCCACCCCAGTGTACCTGGGCGCAGGGCGCCATTTCACCCACCTAGCCGAAGCGAAGCCAGGACGCTGGGGTGGGAGAGCGGGCGGGCGGCTTCGGAACGGCGTGCCTGGAAGTTGCTCTCACAGAGTGGCTTCCGACCAGGCGTGCCATTCTGAAGCCGCCTGCCCGCCCCCCCCCCCCAGCGTCCTGGCTTCGCTTCGGCGCTCACCGAGCCGAAGTGAAGCCAGGACGCTGGAGTGGGGGGGGGCGGGTGTGGCTTCACTTCAGCTGGGTGAGTGCCGAGCTGAAGTGAAGCCAGGACGCTGGGGCAGGTGGGCAGCTTCGGAACAGTGCACCCAGAAGCCGCCCTCAGAGCCACTGTGGGGAAGCGGCTTCCGGGTGCAGCGTTCGGTGCCCCCCTTACCTTGGCGCTCTAGGCGGCCGCCTGAGTGGCCTTTATGGTAGCACCGGCCCTGCCCATGAGCCAAAATCAATTTCAGAGAGATTCTCAGGGCTGCATTCCAATGGTGGGTGGAGCTAATGGCAAAAGGGGTGGGGCTAATAATAATAATAATAATAATAATAATAATAATAATAATAATAAATCCCAGCATACTTTAGCTTAAAGCTCCTACTACCAACCACTAAGCCTTCGAAGAGCCATTTTAGAATGTGTGTGGTGTTGTTGGTGGGGGCATGGGAACTGGACAAAAGCTGGAAAACCACCCAACAATAAATGCTTAGGGAAAAGGGGCGAGGCTGAGGGAACTGGGTGGGGCCAGGGAAAAGCGGTGTGACCTTCTGGAACAGGAGGGCCACATTAGGATCCCGGGCTTGAGGTTCCCCACCCCTGCACTACAGAAAGTTACTATATGGTAAACTCCAATCTCTTTCAATGTCCTCAACAGCTCAAAAGGTAGTAAGATCCTCTGTAAATTGTGCTGTGGGGAAGGTGTCAAAATAGACGTCAAAATAGCTTCCTGGTGAAGAAGGGCTTCATCAGACAGGGAGGGGGGACAATGGTTCCATACCATCGCTTCTCCCCGGCCCCTGCTTCTGTTGCACAATACTTATTCTTTCTCACGGAGAAGAAAGAGGGAGTAAACAAAGACCACGTGGCCCCTTCAGTGGCCGTTTTATTGCGCCGCTTTTCCTGCACACAGCAGGAAATCGTGGCAAGTTTCGCTTCTAAAAATAAGTCGGACTTACCAGGTTCTTACTTTGTGATGGGAAGAAGGCCAGAAGGAGAGAGAGACATGAGGGAGATGGACGGTGTCATCAAAAAGACCCATGAAAAACCGTGAGTGGTCAGTAACCAGTGTGTGATAAAATGCTCATCCGATGACCCTCGAAGTGAGGAAGTGAGGCAGGTGGGTACTAGGAGGAGGGCTTTCTAAGCTGTGGCACCCCGGCTGTGGAACGAGCTCCCCAGAGAGGTTTGCCTGGTGCCTACACTGTATTCCTTCCATCGCCAGCTGAAGACC
The DNA here is from genome assembly GCF_023053635.1 of Elgaria multicarinata webbii. Lineage (NCBI taxonomy): Eukaryota > Metazoa > Chordata > Lepidosauria > Squamata > Anguidae > Elgaria > Elgaria multicarinata. Next base: position 27,266,722 of record NC_086171.1, on the reverse strand, counting down.
TTTTTATTTTCTCAGTATTTTAACACCTAATTTAACTTAAATTTAAACTTTGCTATTTTAATTCCATATTTCAACCTATATCAATTTCTGCTGTGTGGTTTTATCCTGGTTGTGCTTTTTATATTGCATTTTGTATTTGTGCTTTTAGACTGTTGGTTGTTTTATTATGCTTTTCATGGTTTTAATTTTTGTGAACCGCCCAGAGAGCTTCAGCTATTGGGCAGTATAAAAATGTAATAAATAAAGAAGTGAACCCGGAAGAAATCAGGTTATCAAACTGGAGACCAAGGAGAGCAGCCTCTGCAACGTCTCGTTGAGCATCCTGGACTCCCATTTCCATATGACTGCTTCTTATCAGGCTGCTTCATGGCAGAGCGTGATAAGAGAGAACCAAGTTGCACTGTAGTGTCACGTCCTGGCACTAGCCATGCCGTGCAATGCTTGATGTGGAAATCCTGCCAGGCAATTTCCTGAGTCAACCAAGTTTACGTTTCTATGAAATGGTAAGACAGCTAGGAGAACAGCCAAAGGAGAGCAGGGGAGGGCAAACTGCCGGTAGCAGGATGGGGCAATGCCAGTCAACTGCTAGAGACATCGGTGCATGCCAAGCAGCTTTTAATTACATAGCTATCAGCAAGATAAAACGGCATCATCTTTCAAAATGAGGGTGTCCGCACGAATGCAAGCAGTACCGTGTAGTCATAGGGGGTTGATCTACAGGAGGGAATTTTAGAATGGGAGGGTTTTGGAGAAACGGTCCTGGGGAGACCATGAAATACGAGGCTGTTCTAGCTTCCACAGTGGTCCTGTTCAGAAGACACCTTAAACCACAGTGGTTAAGGCTTTAACCATGGATGATGATGATGATGATGATGATGATGATGATTACATTTGTATACTGCTCCATGGCCAAAGCTCTCTGAGTGGTTTTCATAATTTATTTTATTTATTTATTTATTACATTTCTATACCGCCCAATAGCCAAAGCTCTCTGGGCGGTTCATAAGTTTAAAACACTTAAAAACAATATACAAAATTTAAAATGACGAAAACATACAGCATACACAGAAACATACAGTTAAGACAGCTATAAACAGCGTTAAAAACAAATCTAGGATCAGTAATGCTTATCACATATTGCTAAACGCCTGGGAAAAGAGCAAAGTTTTAACCTGGCACCGAAAAGATATCAATGTTGGTGCCAGACGGGCCTCATTGGGGACATCATTCCATAATCGGGGGGGGGGGGGGATCACAGAAAAGGCCCTTTCCCTTGTTGCCATCTTCCAAGCTTCCTTCAGAGTAGACACCTGGAGGAGGACCTTAGGAGTTAATCGTAGTGTACAGGTAGGTTCATGTTGGAAAAGGCTTTCTGTCAGGTATTGTGGTCCCGAGTTGTGTAAGGCTTTATAGGTTTAAACAAGCACCTGTTAAAGATACAGAAGCCGTCTTCTTTTCTATATGGTCATCCTACTTCTGATCAACTGAGAGTCAGCCAAGAACATGTGCACCCAACACTTTCCCCCTGGTGGGGAAGTGAGTCTTTTGGAGAAGGTAGGGTGACCATATGAAAAGGAGGACAGGGATCCTGTATCTTTAACAGTTGTATTGAAAAGGGAATTTCAGCAGCTGTCATTTGTATATATGGGGAACCTGGTGAAATTTCCTCTTCATCACAACAGTTAAAGCTGCAGGTGCCCTGCCCTCTTTTAAATCTGGTCATTCTAATATAGCTCCTGCACTTTAACTTTGTGATGAAGAGGGAATTTCACCAGGTTCGCCATATATACAAATGACACCTGCTGAAATTCCCTTTTCTATGCAACTGTTAAAGATACAGGAGCCCTGTCCTCCTTTTCATATGGTCACCCTTCTGAAGGTTGCCTGCCATTATTGAAACTGTCTCATGAACTTCCAAGGAACCTCAGGGTTTGAAACCACTGGGTTCAAGGAAAGGATAAGAACTCCAGGCATGGCTGCAAATAGCAGGGCACAGAGGAGTACTTAGGAAAAAGACGGCTTGCCAAAACCATAGAACAAGAGGATATAGAACCCAGTTTTGCCTCTTTTTGTAATGACTGGCTTACTCAGCAACCATAATACGGAGTGGGGGGTCATATTAAAGAGATCATTCAAACCTCCTGACACAGCCATATGAACGTCATTCAAAACAGAACAACTTTTAAAGATGCTAAATCTGGTGCTCAGTATCCGATAAACCCCACTAGGTTCCATGGAGTCGGTAACTGGGTGCTGCCAATGAGTCTGAGAATCCACTCCAGGTTGCAGTCAGAACTCTTAAGGATGCCTTTAGACTCCGTTAAGAGTCCTGATTGGTTCTGACTGAAACCTGGAGCGGATTCACAGCCCCACTGACATTGGAGCCCCCAGCCTCCTCTGGGTGCCGACACCATAAGGAAATTGGGTTCACCTAGGAGTCACACTTGAGAGATGTAATCATCATCTGTAAAAAGTCAGGGCTAATTTAGGGAGCAGGGATTAGCCTTCAAGCCCCCTTCTGAATTCTGACTGTCTGGCTGTTTTCGTTTAGAAATTCTGAAAATCCAGAATCCTGGACCATTTACTGTAGATGCCTGCTGGCTTTTCCATGAGAAAGAAAAGAAATTATTCTGACGGAAGGCAATCCCTTGTGAGGGTCCACCAGCTGGCTGTGGCAGGGGCCAGGGTTCATCATCACCCACAGAAGCAGGATACGTTCGTGCGCCAAAGTCAGCAGAAACAAAATCATAATAATCATAACCATGTCATGCCCTTCATCTAAAGTCTGGTCGTCCCACTGAGCCCAAACAGAAATAAAAACAGGATGCGGGAGCCACGTCGAAATCCAGCATTCAGTACAAACATTTGCATACCTTGGAGTCATCTTTTCGCTTCGAGGGAAGAGCAGTCTGGGAAGCGTCTCATGTACATCTGGGGACGTTTTGTGACATCTGTTTTGCAAGCCTGGCATAATAAATCCTGCAATTTAGAAGTGTTGGGCTAGTTTGCATCAAACAGCTGACAAGGTGAATTTCTCTCTCTCTCTCTCTGTGATGTGGTGAACTCCATGGCCAAATGCCTAGCAAGGTCTGCCTCGGTCGCCTTTTCATTACACCTCTCCACAGTTCAAGATGATCTCCTTTTTCAGTGGTTGTCTGCTGGGCACAGTGTTTTGATCTTCATGGTGCTGGGCTGGAGCTGTTTACAAAAACTAGACTTTCAAGGCGGGGTGGGGGGCTTTCCTTGGCCAATGTGCTTCATCCAGTAAAGGAACATTAATGGCAAGGGAAGCTATATTTAGGCAGGTCTCTTAGGTAGGTGTCAGTGAGGAGGCTGTTGATAGGGCAGTTTCAAAATCATACAAACATAGAGCTAGAAGGGATCATGTAATAAAAATGTGAGTACACGAGCTTCTCTAAATGCATGCTTGTGATTGGCCACTCATGGAAGTTTTCGGGTCAATTTCATGATGTTTTCAACAATCAGAGAGTCTCCTGCTGAATCCTCTAGAAATCCCGGGATAAAAAGAACCACTTTTAGGCCTTAGCTAGACCTAAGTTTTATCCTGGGAACGTCCCAGGGTCATCCCTGTTCATGTAAATGACACACAGGATATCCCGGGAGCAGGCAGGCATGACCCTGGGATAAACCTTAGGTCTAGCTAAGGCCTTAGAGTAGTAATAGCTGTGAAACCGCAAGATCTTCTACCACTAGATAGTGTTTCAGTAGAACTCAATGGAACTGAACGGAGGGGAAGTATTTTATTTAAACCAATCCTGCTGTGTAATCCAGCCCATAACAATTGTGCCAAAGAACCGGGAAGCACAACCCCCCAGGTAAACAATGTGATTTCCCATAATGTAGGGCCGCTCCTAGTCTCTTCTTGGAAAGGGCAGGGGAGTTCCTAAGCATTTGCACTCCTGTGGGGCTTGGGGCATGATGCAAGGTCCTGGTTATGACCTGTAAGGTTGCAATCCTCTACCCCATTGGGTACCAGTGCACCTCCAGACACCTTTCTTATTGCCCCCAAAGATGCCCTCTTCTTCTCAAGCTTTTTTTAAATTATTTTATTTTACCCATTTTCTTACTGGCAGCAGGGATTGCTATGAAAGAGATTTACGTTGGTGTTGAAAATTGAGGGTTCAAAGGAGTTGTTTAGTGTGTGGGGTACCAGGCCTATCTCTGCCTTGTACTCAGTCTTTTGGGAAAGTCCTTTGCCACACCTCCCATGGCAGCCATTTTGTGGTGGTGCCCAGGACAGTTTCCCAAGTTGCCATATGTGCTCATGGCCCCAAAAGTTTGCCTATGTCTGTTCTACCCATTTACTTGGGAGTAAACCCCATTAAACTCAAATGGCACTTCTGAGTATGTATTTATGACCTGGGCTCAGCTGAAATTGAGGAGAACCTCTAGCGCACAGTTAGACAAGCTACAGCCTACCAAGGGGGCCCAAGGGCTCCCCCAATTCTCCCTCCCACACCATAGCAGGGCAATTTTGCTGGGGAAGAGGTGGCGTGGGGCTGGCTCTCTGCCTTGCCCTTTTCTCCAGCTCAGTCACTGACAGCCCAGCAAACGGCCTGATTGTGCTGGGGAAGAGAGTGCATGAGGATGAAACTTGCTGTGCATCCTTTTCCCCTTTTAATTGTTCAGGCTACCTCTGGGTTTCGTGCGCATGACGGTTGGGCAACAGCAAACCCAACAGAAATCATGGCTGGTGATGGTGGCGGTGGGGAAGATGTTTTAGCTTTGCCCTTCCCCGAGTGATCCTATCCCATGGGTTTGTGTGTATGTGCACACGTATGTCTCTGGCCCACCAGCCAGCGTTGCCCACCTAGGTTGACCATATGGAAAAGGGGACACGGTTCCTGTATCTTTTACAGTTGTCTAGAAAAGGGAATTTCAACAAGTGTCATTTGTATGCATGCAGCACCTGGTGAAATTCCCTCTTCATCACAGCAGTTAAAGCTGCAGGAGCTATAGTAGAGTGACCAGGTACAAAAGAGGGCAGGGCTCCTGCAGCTTTAAATGTTGTAATGAAGAGGGAATTTCACCAGGTGCGACATGCATACAAATGACCCCTGCTGAAATTCCCTTTTCAATACAACTGTAAAAGGTACAAGAGCCCTGTCCTCCTTTCCATATGGTCACCCTATAACTTTGCCACGTGGATCCAGGCATTCCATCAGATGGGAAAATAATTTCAACATCCTTTTCCAGTGTGCATGTGGCAAGATCTCTCTTTATGGCATATATTCTTTGCTCTTAGGTGCTAGTAAACCCAAGCAAGGGTTTCTAGAGCAGCCTTCCTCAACTTGGTGTCCTCCAGAGGTGTTGCACTACAACTCCCATCATCCCCAGGCAGCATAGCCATTAGTGGTTATAGTCCAACACGTAGAGAGGGCACACATTGAGGGAGGCTGTTCTCGAGCAATGATGTCACCTTATAGCTAATGGTGTAATCAATAAGAGAGTTGACCTTAAAGACACAGAAGACTAATTGTCTGGGTTCTGGCCAGCCCAAGCCCAGGGGAGATCTCTTAGAGGAGCAGGAGGATTTGGATTCCCAGCCATCCCCACTCCTACAGAAGAAGTAGGGCAACCTGAGGAGCCCTGTCTCAGGGATGTCTCATTTAAGGTCCCAAAGAACCCCTTTGACCCCATCCTGAGCCCACCAGGAGCAGGGCTTCTGTAGAGCTAATAGGTCTTCATTGCCCATTCATGACCACGCCACCCTAAAATACACCAGGGAATAATATATTGTTGCTGGGGAAATTATCCCCCCACCTCTCTCCAGCTACTGCAAGGATTGCAGCTAAACTTAGAGGGAACAGCACATTCTGGACAAGAGGGGGTGGCAGGTGATGTCAGCATCCCTGCTGAACAAAAAGTGCTGAGGCTGCATTCCTACACTACACCACTGTTGAGTAGCGTCAATCAAACTGGGAAACCATTGCTCTATTGTAACTGTTTGGTACACTCAGAATCTACTGACTGGAGAGAGGGCTGCACAGGGGGGAACACCATGACTCACTGTTGAGGTGCTGTACAGCATCTTCGTAAGCCTGTAAATCCATAGAGAATCCATCCCTATAAAGTTGGGAGTGTTTATTTCAGAGCTGATGGAATTCGACAGATGGTTTTGCATTAAACATCTCACTCGCTTGAGCAACTTCCACCCTCGTGTATTCGTCCACCACGCCACACCTTTTCTGCCATGCTCACAACTCCACATAAGAATTGTGAGTGAAGATTCACAAGTTGCGTAAGTTTAGAGTTCCCTGATTTAGGGCAGATTTGGGATTATTAAAGAAAACATGCCAAACCACAGCGTTAATTTATTCCCACATGGAATCGTAAATATGTCCCAGGTTTGTTTAAAACGTCGAGTTCACCAAAAGGTTTAGTAGCCTTAATGAACGTTTTCCCTAGGAGTAGTCCCACTGAAGCTGACAGAATTGCAGTTCAAGTAAGCTACAGCTGAATCATTCCTATGCTAAGCCTGGCCAGGATTGCAAACTTCTAACCAACCAGTAATATTCGCTCAGTAATAGTCCAGAGTACTGCAATAGAGTTAATCATGTAGCGTGGAAACAGGATCACCCAGAATTACTTTCTGTCCAGAAGGCAGAGAGCTGGCTCACACATGCATGTACATCAGGTTGATGATCAGTGACCTGATCACTTTTCATTCAAAAGTTGGTGACTTGCAGCTGAATGTCTGAATGGGGCCCTCATTGAAGAGCATTGCATTTGGGGTGACATGAAAAGTTGGCCCGGTTTATTTATTTACTATTTATTATTGCATTTATATCTCACCTTTTTTCCTCCAAGGAACCCAAGGCTGGGTGGCATACATAATCCTCCTCCTCCTCTCCGTTTTATCCTCACAACAACAACCCTGTGAGGTGGGTTGGGCTGAGAGTCTGTGACTGGCCCAAAGTCACCCAGTGGGTTTCCATGGCCAAGTGGGGACTAGAACCCAGATTTCCCAACTCCCAGTCCAACACTTTAGCCTCTACAGCACACTGGCCCATTGGTGTATGATCTGTGATGGTTGACTCATATGTACAAGTCATCACTTGGTGTGGCAGTCACTGAGTGGCACTCCTGGAGAGCATGTGTGAACCATTGCAAAATAGGTGACTAGGTGACCTATGTGCCTTCCTGCTCATTCTTCTGTCTAAGTGCTAACTGTGGATGGGCAGCAGTTCTGATGGTCCTTTAAACCGGACTTGGAGAGGACACCCTTCAGTCAGAGGATGGCCCTCAGGCAGCCTTGAAATAGAGGACTGCCTCTGTGAAAGAGGTCACACGGCCACCCTGGGGGGGGGGGGAAGAGCAGAGAAGTCCACTTCTGCCAGCTAGTTGCATATACCTAAATCTGGATCCAACTCCTTAGCTTTAGGAAACTTTAGATAAAATTCTAAATCTGACATCTATATAAGGGGAATAAGAACATAAGGCCATGATGGATCAGACCAAGGGTCCATCTAGTCCAGCATTCTGGTCACACAGTGTCCAACTAGCTGTTCACCAGGAACCTACAAGGAGGACATGAGTGCAACAGCACCCTCCCACCCATGTTCCCCAGCAACTGGTGCATATAGGCTTACTGCCTGTGATACTGGAAGTAGCGTATATCCATCAGGACCAGTAGCCATTGATAGTCTTCTCCTCCAGGAATTTATCTAATCCCCTTTTAAAGTCATCCAAATTGGTGGCCATCACTACATCTTGTGGTAGTGAATTCCACAGTTTATGCAGAAGTACTTCCTTTTATCTGTCCTGAATCTCCCAGCAATACTTTCATTAAGCCAATAAAAATGTCACAAAATACTCTGCAAGCTTTTGAGTTCTCCCGAACTCTTCATCAACAGGTGGTAAACAAAGCAAAAAAAAAAAAAAAAAGAGGGTTCAAAGTGGCTGATGTTGATGCTATGAAGTCTTACGATGTCTTTTAGTTACAGTCTTAAGATGGAATGTGGGAGGAGGTAGCAGATCTTAATATTAGGCTCCGCTAGATGGGTTGATGGTTTCAGGTTACACGTAGGATTGTCCCTAGGACTGGTTGGGATGAAAAACAAAAACAAAACATCTGAATGCTCTTCCAATTCAAGTATGTAAATGGGGCTGAAAGAAGGAAACATATTTGTATGTTAAGTTTTGTAAAGAGATCGAAACATACTACTTTAAATGATGTGGGATATGCTGGAGCCAATGGAGGAAATGGATAAATATCTGACTCCCACAGAAAACACATAGGATTCATTTCTGCCTTGGCTTGTATGTACATGATTTTGTATTCAGTGCAGTGGGTTTTAAGGACCTTGGGGGTTGAAATGGCCAGTTTCATAAACTTCCAGTTTCATGGATAAATGCCAAGTTCTACATTTAGGAAATAGAAACCAAATGCACAGTTACAAGATGGGAGATACTTGGCTCAGCAATACTACAAACGAGAAGGATCTTGGAATTGTTGTAGACTGCAAGCTGAATATGAGCCAACAGTGCGATATGGCTGCAAGAAAGGCAAATGCTATCTTGGGCTGCATTAATAGAAGTATAGCTTCCAAATCACGTGAGGTACTGGTTCCTCCCTATTCGGCCCTGGTTAGGCCTCATCTAGAGTATTGCATCCAGTTCTGGGCTCCACGATTCAAGAAGGACGCAGACAAGCTGGAGCGTGTTCAGAGGAGGGCGACCAGGATGATCAGGGGTCTGAAAACAAAGCCCTATGAAGAGAGACTGAAAGAACTGGGTATGTTTAGCCTGGAGAAGAGAAGATTGAGGGGAGACATGATAGCACTCTTCAAATACTTAAAAGGTTGTCACACAGAGGAGGGCCAGGATCTCTTCTCGATCCTCCCAGAGTGCAGGACACGGAATAACGGGCTCAAGTTAAAGGAAGCCAGATTCCAGCTGGACATCAGGAAAAACTTCCTGACTGTTAGACCAGTACGACAATGGAATCAGTTACCTAGGGAGGTCGTGGGCTCTCCCACACTAGAGGCATTCAAGAGGCAGCTGGACAATCATCTGTCAGGGATGCTTTAGGGTGGATTCCTGCATTGAGCAGGGGGTTGGACTTGATGGCCTTGTAGGCCCCCTTCCAACTCTGGTATTCTATGATTCTATGATTCCTCAAGGAACAAACATCACCAGCTGCATAGGAATGTCAACCAGCAGAATTTGTTCCCTGAAAAAGCCGACACTCTGGTTCTCAAAGTGGGAAATAGATAGTGGCTTTAATACACACACACACACACACACATACACACACACACACTGCAGCATCTACCTGTTGTAAGTGCTTGATAGAATTGAATATTATGATGTTTAGTTTGGAGCCCAAGAACTATCCAATTAATTTTGTATGGCCGGGTGTACTTTGGACCTGTTTTCTGGAGCAATAATCCTGGCATGCCAAATGTCTTTCAGCTTGAAGGACCTTTCAGAAGCCATTTGCCACATGGAACAACATTTGAGCTGTTTGGATGAGGTCCTCCTCCAGATACCATTTTGAGTGGAGGCTAAGGGTGCAATTCTATGCATGTTTAAAGAGAGAGAGAAAAGGTCTTTCTATTCCCAGCATTCCTCAGCCAGCTATGCTAGGAATTGTAGGATTCCCCCCTCCATCTAAACCTGCATAAGATTGCGCCCTAACTTAGGCCCTTTCTATACCATACGGGTGTAGAGGGAGGGAGGGGGAGGATCTCGTGATCTTCTACTCGCAAGATCCTCCCCTTAGTCCAAATGCACGCGCGACATCCTGGGAGGAAGGAGGGATGTCTCGCCTGCCTTTTTTTTTAACACAAGATGAGCGCACGTGCGCTCCAGCTAAAAGTGAGCTAAAACAAATTAACCCGCACCTGCTCCCTCCACCACTCCCGATGGGCACAGAGTGCCTGAAGAGCTCCGTGCCCTGTTCCCATTTCCCGCCTCCTCACATTTACTTGTGAGGAGGCGGGATAAAGCTGAGATGGGCGCCCACACACCTCCCATGGTCTTGGGACAATCCGAGGCCGCAGGAAGAATTGGGTTTTCCCAGGGATTATTTATCCCTCGGGAAACCCATCCTCATCCCCCCCCTTGCTCCCGGGAGTCCCTGTGCGTCATTTGGATGCACAGGGACTCGTCCGTGACCAGCCCGGATTTTCTGGCTGGTGTAGAAACAGCCTTAGTTTTCATCAGAAGCAGGGCCTTCTGAGTAGCAACCCCAAACTCCCATCTGAGACAAGTGTCTTTAATCTCCTTCCTACTGTCTTTCCCGAGTTCGGTAAAAACATTTCTTTTTTTCAGAAAGCTGTTGAACAGAGTTTGATTGTTTATTTTATTGTTTTAAATCATCATAACATATGATTTTCTTGGTAAATATGCAATTTTTTTTTTGGTAAACCACTGTATGGTCCTGTGTGATCAGCAGTATAGAAAGTACATTAACAAATAAAAAAACAAAAACAAAACTTCCATTTGGGCACCCTCCAGGCTCTTAGAGCTCTTTGGATCCTGGCCACAAACAACATCATCATCATCATCATCATCATCATCATCATCATCATCATCATCATCATCATCTCTCAGCATGGTGATCAAATATTGTGGAGATAATCTCTTAGCATTTTTCTTGTTCTTGTCTGGAGTTACTTCCACAGCTATGTCTGGAATTGTCATCCTTTGTTCTCTCACTTTTTATGGAGATTCTACACAATGTTGCTGCCAGCCTGTTGTATTCCAGTGTTTTCTGAGAAATGCTCCCATATTTCTTTTCAGATCTTGTGGCTCTTTTTTGTATGTGCAACTGCAGGACCAGCCTGCCCAGTATGGGCTGGCAAAGTGCTACTGAGGCATTTCAGGACTGCTGCACCTTTAATAAAAGCTTCCTCCCTGCACATCTGCATGCTTTATTGCTTCTTACAAAGTAGTGGCAGCAGAATTACTGATGAATAGCCTATTAATTACATCTGAAATAGCCTGTTAATCAATATTTAATATCAGTTCCTGTTCCCATGGGGGGAGGGAGGAATAAATGACTTTAATGACTGATTTTCTCCCCCTCCTCCCTCTCCCTCCCTCCCTCCCTCTCTCTCTCTCTCTCTCTCGTGTGTGTGTGTGTGTGTGTGTGTGTGTTTAATATTAAAAAAGAAAGCAACAATGAAAGGAAAACAGTAATTAAATCCCCCTGCCCAACCAGGGAATAGCTAATGGTTGTAAAGACCAATTTATCACTAGGTTATTTATCACTAATCCCCCAGCTATGCTGAACAGGAAGCAATAAAAGTAGAGAACCTGCAAGGAAGAAGCTATTAATTAATATTGCAGGGGGGCGTTACTGAATGAGACGTACTTCTGTTTAAACATTATAGAAAAATATTGGCCATGCTTAAGGGCACCTGGATAATATAACGGAAGGTTAGGCAACTTGTGGCACTCCGTTTTGGGCTACAACTCCCATCAGCCTTAGCCACCAGATAGCTCTGTTGAGTACTATGTGCCTCTGCTATTTTCATTCTGTGTCTAAGCTGATTACAGAAAAGCAGTGTCCCAGACATGTTAAAGGGCCCTACTTTGGAAGCAACCTTGGTCATCATAGTGTGGTCGGACTGGGAGTCGGGAGATCTGGATTCTAGTCCCCACTCAGCCATGGAAACCCACTGGGTGACTTTGGGCCAGTCACAGCCTCTCAGCCCAACCTACCTCACAGGGTTGTTGTTGTGAGGATAAAATGAAGAGGAGGAGGATTATGTATGCCACCTTGGGTTCCTTGGAGGAAAAAAAGGCGGAATATAAATGCAATAATACATATATACATACATCATAGGAATTTAAGAACCCTTATGGCAAGGACGTATGTCTCAATATATGGAGCACTTTGGTTTGCATGTGGACAAAAAGGTGGACGGGGCTGCCGGCCTGTTTCCTTTAAATTGTTACGTTGTTGTTGTTGTTGTTACCGCCCCCTGTGCAAGACCCAGGTGGCAACTGCCTCTTCTGCTCTCCCACAGAGCCTGGGGATGGCAAAGGCACCATTTGTTTCCCTGGCTGCCAGGCCATCTGCTCTCCTCAACTAGCCATCTTTGCATGTGAAGCATCTGCTTTGTAACCTGATATAACACAATAGAAAAGAGCAGACACTTCTGGTTCATCTTTTCCTTCAGTAATCCAGGAAAGGGAGGGGGGGCTTGCTCACAGATGAGAGAATTAAACGTTAACCATAGAGCAGACAGGGACAATCTGGAGGGTCCATGAGAGATCCTCCAATGTCTCCATTTGTTTTGCAATTTAACTTCAATCCCTTCTCACTGTGGGCATTTATGCCAAGTTGTCTTGCAGGGTTCCCCCCCCCCCCCCGGATGGATTCTCTATGCTGCTACAATAGCTATAAACTTCTTGTAATTTCACCAGCACAGTCCTGTCTATTAAGCTCCCTTATAATGGATAGGATAGATAGATAGATTTACATGCTTAATATATTGTATCCCAGCCTTCAACCCCAGGACAGCTAACAAAAACATACAAACCGTGCATATTCACACAGTTGTCCATCTAACGCCAGTCATACCATATAAGCGCCTGCTAGAGAACCTGCAAACCCTTCTTGAAAAACACCCACATGTGTTCTAGTCTTCACTGAAACTCTTTCAATTCCCCCTTTTTAATGTTTTTAAGATTTTTGTTTTATATTTATGACAACAGGCAGAAACTTATCACCGTGAAGTCATAATGAATATGTACTGAGGAGATGAACAATGCAACCTTAGGCATGTATACTCAGAGGTAGATCTCATTGAATGCAATGGGACTTACTCCCTGGAAGATATGTATTGGATTGCACCCAAAGACAGCTCCATTATTCTGTTGATTCGACCTATATTAGCAAGTAAGTGATGCCCATAAATGTTTGTTTTTACAAGAAGAAGCTCCCAAATCCTAATCTCTGGATATGAATCAGAAAACTTCTAGCCCAGGGGTGCAGAACATGAGGCCCAGGGGCCAAAGGTGGCTCCCCAGAGTTTCCAGGAAGGCCCCACCCCTGGCCCCACCCCCTTTTCCCAGCCACGGGTCACTGGATAGTTTCCTAGCTTTTGCTTTTTTTCGTATTCCAATTCCCCCCACCCCTTTCCAAATAGTTGAAATCTCTCTCTCCCAAAACTTAGGGCATGGCTAGACCTCCCGGCTTTCTGGGAGGGAGGGGGAGGATCTCGTGGTATTATGCTCATGAGATCCACCCCCTCAGTCTACACTCGGCGCGCAACGTCCCGGGAGGATGTTGCGCCTGCCATTTTGTTTATTTGTTTTAATCGAGAAAGAGCACAGGAGTGCTCCACCGAAACAGTGTTGTTGTTTTTTAAAAAAACACCCTCCCGCTCCCCCCACCCCTGATGGGCACAGAGCTCCTGAAGAGCTCCATGCCCCGTGTCCGGGTCCCAGCTCCTCGCGAAGAGCCAGGATGAAACTGTGATGGTGGGCCACACATCCCACGGTCTCAGGATCATCCTGAGACAGTGGGAAAAACCATGACTAAAGGGTAGGGCGATATCCTGGAGCAAAGGAGGGACTATCCCTCCCTGCTCCCGGGATCCCTTGTGCATCATCCCAGGGTGGTCCCCAGGATATCGTCCCATCTAGCCATGCCCTTAGTTACTGGCAGTAAGAACTTTAAGCTGGTGTTCAGGAGCCTCAACCCTTTTGCCTTTGGTTCCGCCCCTTTAGCCTTTAGCCCTGCTTACCACTGGGATGCGGCCTGTGACAGCTTCTCTGAAATTGAATTTGGCTCTCAGGACGAAAGAGCTTCAGCACCCCTGACGTTGGGTGTTGCTAGACAAGGCCTTAGCGCGCCTTGAGAGCCAGTTTCCCTGCTGTGCTTCCACATGACGCACAGGGGAATCCAGCCCCAGGCCGCACTGAAGCCTCCTCTAACGCGCCATAAGCGAAGTCGCTTATGGCGCGCCTTTTCCGCAGCTCCGGCCTGAGGCCGGGGCTGCGGAACGTCTAGAGACTTCCGTGGCTTTTTGCGGCTACTCGCTTACCGCGAGTAGCTGCGAAATCCACTGACCTGGCACAGCGCTCATACGAGCGCTGTGCCCATCGCGCCAGAGGGGGTTGAACCTGGGGGCGGAGATAGGGGGGAAGGCCAGACCGCCAGGAGAGGGGGAGGGCGCAGGGCGAGACGGAACAATGAGGGAGGGTGACACGGAACGACGAGGGAGGGCAACACGGGACACGCGGAGGGAGCGGGAGCATGGGCACCATGGGCATCAGGGAAAAGGAGAGCGGGCACTCTGGGCATCAGGGAAAGGGAGAGCGGGCACCCTGGGCATCAGGGAAAGGGAGAGCGGACACCATGGGCATCACGGAAAGGGAGACGGACATCGGGGAGAGCGCGGGGGGCTTAATTTTTTTAAAAAAGGCTCTTATCTTCTCCGGAGTCTTCGGGTGCATGTGGCCCCTTTAAAAAAAAACAAAAATGGCCGACACTGCAGGGCTTCCGTCGTCCCTGCGCGTCATGCGTCTAGGAGGCTGGGCGGCGTGCGTTAAAGTTAGCGCGCCATCGCCCCGCCTCCCTGCCAGCTTATCCTATTATCTAGCAAGGCCCTTAGTCTCTGAAATGCTTTTGGCTTCCTCAAAATTTCCCAAATTATTTATTATTCTCATATTTCAGCAAAATCCCGTGAGATCTTGCAAAGTTTCTTTTGGCTCTCCTGGAAATTCTTATGATATTTCACCAGCGGAAGAGCGCCAAACTCACTTCTCATTTTGTTTCGGCTTCATCTTTAAAAGGAGATAGCACACGTTTCAAAACCCTGCAGATATATTCTTTAGTTAGTACTGTAGTACTGCTATGGTGCAGAAAAATAGAACATTTATGAAAAGTAGGTTAAAACACTGCTTTTGCCACTCTTGTTGGGTTTTATGCCTCCTCTTGGTGTACAGGGCAAAAGTGGATAAAATTTTCGCCATATTAATGAGTGCTATTCAACGGATACACCCTATAATATACAAAGCTCATGAAAAGCTCCATTATTCTTTTCTGATTAGCAGCTGCTGAAATAAATCCAGTTCCGAGGCTGTCTGTAGTGAAAATGACATAATTCATGATATAATTAAATACACAAAACTGTGTTTAAATAACATTAAGGGTCTTGCTCAAAGCAAACCAAGCCAGGAAATCAAAGGTAATTTTGACCGTCCACTTCCAAGTCAAGCGGATGCGAATAAAAAGCATATCGTGGATGGTGTGATGGTTACAGCTATGCATTTGGTGAGATTTAAATAGGGTTGTCACCAGTTTTGTTGCTCTCCGATTGCTACGATTTTTCAGCCAGTTGAAAAGCAGAAATTCAACAGGTAAAGTGTCTTTCTACACCACCATGGGCAATAAAGTGGCAACCATATAACAATGAAGGGTTTACTGAAGCATTTGTAATGGGCAAGCATTTATCCATGATTTACTTGACAGTCCTACCCAAACTCTTATTATGAAATAATATTTGGGGCCTGCAACAAAATGTTGCAGTGTAGAGTGCTCCTGTTCAGGGTTCTAGACAGCTATTCCTCCTTCCAGATTATTCCATTCCATTCAGTGGAGGTTGGTGGCTCCGATTTCTGTTTTGGCTACATAAGGACCCACGCTTGAAAAACGAGTTTACTTTAAGGATATAGGATCCTCGTTGTGAGGTTGGATCTAGATTTGGTCACATATTTAAAGCAGACCCATTGAAATCAGTGGGACATAAGTTAGTCATGACTTACTTGCCCCATTGATTTCAACAGGTCTATTCTACGCATGACTAATTCTGGAACCATCCCATGGTTTACTTGCCAGACCAAAAGCGTTTGGGGTGAAGAGTTTGGGGTGAAGACACAAGGTCATCATTTTTGGATGGGAGGGACAGAGCTCCGCTGCCTGTTAGCTTCACCACAGCAAGAGGAAATTCAGCAGGTGAAGCTTTGTCCACCACTGCACATCTGTATATATTGGGGAAAGCTTCATTTGCTAAATTTCTGCGTATTATGTCGCTTTTACAGGCATAGGTTGACAATCCTACCTCCCAAACTGAATTTGGTGCCCAATATCTACCCTACTTATGGTTGCCAGCTTGCAAGCCAGAGATCCACTGTATCTTTATATTCCCCAGCATAGCAGGAGATGAAACTGGAAATGAGCCAGCATTGTGATCTGGCTGCTAAAAGAGCAAATGCAATCTCGGGCTGCATTAGCAGAAGCGTAACATCCAGCTCAAGGGAAGCGATGGCTCTACTCTATTCTGGTTTAGTCAGGCCACGTTTGGACAACTGTGTGATGCCACATTTTAAGAAGGACGTTGGCAAACTGGAACATGTCCAGAGAAGAGTGTCCAGGATGGCGAAGGGGCTGTAAATGAAGTCCTATGAGGAATGGGTGAAAGAGCTGGGTATGTTTAGCCTGGAGAAGAGGAGATTAAAGAGAGATATGGTAGCAGTCTTCAAATATCTGAAAGGTGTCACACACAAGATGGAGTAGATTTGTTCTCTGTTATTCCAGAGAGCAGGGTTAAAAACAAGGGGTGAAAATGGCAGGAAAGCAGGTTTTGGCTTAACATTGGGAGAAACTTCCTAACACTGAGAGCTCTTCAGCAGGGGAGTGGATTGCCTTGACAGGATGGTGGGTTCTCCTTCGCTGGAGGAATTTAAGCAGAGGCTGGACGGCCAACTGTCATGGATGTGGTAGCTGCACCTTGCACCGTGGAGCCTGCATTGAACCAGTGGAGACCGGTGGCTCTGATGTCAGTGGGGCAGTAAATCTGCTCCATTGGATTGGATTAGATGATCTCGCCAATTTGTCCTGTCATTTATGTACCAGCTTATGTATGCTGCCTATTCCTTTCCACCAACTGCTGAGAAGGGCTACATTTACACTACTGCTTTATAGCAGTATTGAAGTCATAGACTCATAGAATCGTAAAGTTGGAAGGGGCCTATAAGGCCATTGAGTCCAACCCCCCACTCATTTTAGGAATCCACCCTAAAGCATCCCTGACAGATGGCTATCCAGCTGCCTCTTGAAGGCATCTGGGGTGGGAGAGCCCACAACCTCCCTAGGTCATTGGTTCCATTGTCGTACTGCTCTAACAGTCAGGAAGTTTTTCCTGATATCCAGCCAGAATCTGGCTTCCTGTTACTTGAGCCCATTATTCCGTGTCCTGCACTCTGGGGTGATCGCAAAGAGATCCTGGCCCTCCTCTGTGTGACAACCTTTCAAGTACTTGAAGAGTGCTATCATGTCTCCCCTTAGTCTTCTCTTCTCCAGGCTAAACATGCCCAGTTCTTTCAATCTCTCCTCATAGGGCTTTGCTTCCAGACCCTTGATCATCCTTGTTGTCCTCCTCTGAACACGCTCCAGCTTGTCTGCATCCTTCTTGAATTGTGGTGCCCAGAACTGGATGCAAAGTGCACTGATAACTATTGGGGCACAATCCACATTCCATATACTGCTTTCATAGCGTTATTTCCTGCTTTTCATTCCACATTTGTCATGATTTGACATGGTGCAGAAGGTGGGCTGATAACTGGGAAGGAAAGGATGAAGAAGCTACGGCTGCCTCATATCTCCCTACATCCAGTGGTCTTACAGGGTCACACGCTATTCGGACGAGAGCAAACATGACTCTATTGGATCCTTTAGAGAAAGATCCTGGGAAGCCAGTTCTATGCATGCAGCGGAATTAGAAGTGATTAAATGGAACAGTCCATAAAACAGACAGTACCACTTCAAATCCCAAGGGAGAGATGCCATGTTTCAATGCTCCCCCATTTATAGCTAGCACAGGATTGAAAGGCTGGGTTAAATAAATGTTGCTGTCTAGTGTGCTAGTATTCTAGGATGACTATATGGGAAGGAGGACAGGGCTCCTGGATCTTTAACAGTTGTCTAGAAAAGGGAATTTCAGCGGGGGTCATTTGTATGCATGCAGCACCTGGTAAAATTCCCTCTTCATCACAACAGTTACAGCTGCAGGAGTATAGCTAGAGTGACCATATGGAAAAGAGTGCAGGGCTCCTGCAGCTTTAACAGTTGTGATGAAGAGGGAATTTCACCGGGTTCCCCATATATACAAATGACCCCTGCTGAAATTCCCTTTTCTAGACAACTGTTAAAGAGTCAGGAGCCCTGTCCTCCTTTCCATATGGTCACCCTAAGTATTCTACTTAAGTAACCTTCTAAAATCTGTTATTGAGAAGTAAAGCACTAGAAGTCTATACCAGATCCTTCCATTACAGAACAACACAGTCTTTTATTCGTGTTTATGGCTACATGGTTAGCCAGCCTACACTATCTCCAGTTCCAGCTTTTCTGACTTAGGTTTATGCTGGTGGATCCACGCTGATCCTGTTCAGATGAAGCGCTAAGCCATGGTGGTTAAGCATTTTGAGCTAAACATTATGGCTAAACATTATGGCTTAGCGTGTCGTGTGAACCACTCCTAACCACAGTGGCTACATAACCATGGTTTAAACACATTCACTAACCATTTGCTGCAAAAGGGTTAGTGACCTAACCATGCCTTAGCGTGTTGTCTGAACAGGCCCAGTGCTCACTGGGCATAGGGCACATGGCTATCCATCTAATTCCCAGGTCAGATGTTATCTCTGTAGCAGATGTGTGCATCCAAGCACATGAGATGTTCAGGAATGGGGTGGACAATTGCGATCGGCTTCTCTCGCAACATAAAGCTGGGTGCATTTGACAGAGTTCTAGCCACGTCCCCTGAATACGCTACCAGGACTGTTGCCTTCCACCATGTTTAGTTAGTGCTTTCTGCTCACCTGCAATCTCTGTTTGCCATTGTTCTAGGGCAATGTTGGCCAATTGGTTTCTCAACAGCAAAAACATAAAAGCACTAGGAGAGCATAAACAGGAAACTTGTGTTTAGGTGGGAGTTCCCAGGAATTTTGTTCTGCTGACCACAAAGGCCATGGGAGAAAGGAAATAGGAAAAACACTGTAAATACCTGGGTGACTAATAACTTTGCACTACTCATCTGGCCTTTTTGGGACATGCAGAAGGAGTGGGGGTGGGGAGCCCTCCAAGGAAAGAGCACAAATGCTTTTCAGGATGTTGCATGTTTTATGTCTTAGCGGTACTTTGCCTGTTACAGTTTCCCTCTCTCTGCAGTGTGCTCCACCTCTACAGCACTGCAAACGCCTCTGCAGGGCAATCCTATACCTGTCAGCTCAGTCAGAAGAAAATCCCATTGAGTTCAATGAGACTTGCATCCAGGGCAGGATCTACACCACTGCTTTAAAGCTCCTTATAACAGTTTTGACAACTGTTAGGGTGCAGGACATACTCCATATACAGTTGTCAAAACTATTATAAAGCACTTTAAAGCAGTAGTGTAGATCCGGCCCAGCTAAGTGTGTACAGGATCGCAGCCTTATAATGCTAAACTGATGGTATGATCCTAGGGTTTTCTGCAGCAGGAAATTAAAGCATGTAGGATCCTTAGAGTTCTGACTGGTTCTGACTGAAACCTGGAGTGGATTCACCACCCCACTAACATTGGAGCCGCCAGCTTCCACTGTCTAGCTCATTGACAATGTGTGTTGGCTCACTCCAGGTGATAACTCATGATGGGCCCCGTCAAAGCTCCTGCTCTCCCTTTGTAAGGTGCTGCGTGTGTGTGTGTGTGTGTACACACACACACACACACACTTGGACCAGACAGTCCTTCAAATAGAGGACTGTCCCCTGCAAAGGAAGACACCTGGCCACCCTAGTGTGTTCCATGACTTGCATTATGTAGGATGCTACTGCAGTCATGGCAAATGCTCAGCCCTTCCCTTCACAGTAGGCTCTTAGCAAAGACACGACAATGGAGAAAGGGTGGCGGACCAAATGCTAGATGGGTGTGTGTGCTTACCTTCTAAAAAGAGAGCCACCACTCAAGGCTACCCTATTTCTTCGATTCTAAGACACACTTTCCCCCCTTATAAACATCTCTAAAGATGGGGTGCGTCTTAGAATCATGGGTGTGTCTTAGGGTTGTTGTTTTTTCTGTTGGTGGTACTGAAATTAGTGTGCATCTTACACCGACGGCATCTTACAATTGAAGAAATACGGTACTTGGACGGAAAGCTGGCAGTCCTTTAACATAATACCATCCTTTTGGGCGGGGAGCTCTCAGAATATGAAGTTCCTAGATAGCATGGTTTTAATCCTTGCTCCTCTAAGAATGGTCTTTGCCATCTCTTTTTGCCCATAAAGTCTTTTTCTTTCTTTCTGGCATCGCCCCTCCTTTGTCTGATGCAGCAGGGCTCAGGAATGTTCCAGATGCACACAGGAGCACTACCTGGAATTGAAGTTGGAATGTTTTCCAAGGAGTAGACCTTCGCAATGAACCTGCCCCCCCCCCCCGCCCAAACTGTCTCAAGTTTTAAAAAGCATCATGGAGGCTTGTTTCAAACTCTGCCAATGAAGAATCAAGGTAGTATAAAAGAAGTATAAAAATGTACTAGTATAAAAGTAGTAGGGGCTGTCTTCATGGCACTGAGTTGGTGCTGCGTTTCCCCCAAACCCCATGTTTTCGCTCCCGCAGGGTGGCGTTGAGTAATCCCCATGCCAAGGAGGGAACACACGGTTTCTGGTAGTCATCCAGGTACTGGAGCCACCCCTGCCCTCTTCCTGGCTTTCAGCGACCAATTGCTGGATGTCACCCTCCCAGAACATCCCCAAAATCAACCACAAAGCAAGGTCAGATGGTGGAAGAGCCGAGGTGACCTCGCTCCCACCGAAAAAGTTGGATAAGTCCCTGACTTTTTTACTGAATAGCGTCACAAAAAAGCCCCGCAGTGGCTGTGAATCTGCGGCTGCATCATACGACAGACGCAGCGCCAATTCACAGCTACCGTGGGGCTTTGAGTGTGTATAGACAGCCCCCAGGTTTCACAGGCTTTCAAAGTGCTTACTGGAAAACCTGTGAGACCTCTGAACAGTGACGAGAGTGGGATGAATGCACAGGCGAATGTACCCATTGCGTTCTGTCGTAGCACCTTCAAATCTCGGGGGGTGGGGGAAAATGTGTCTCGCCTAACTGTGTACCACTGGACCATAATAAGATGCTACAGCAATTTGTGGTCCATATGATGCACCGCATTGCCTCCACCCAAAGATGTTACACTGATTCTGAAACAGTGTGTCAAACAAAAGAGGCAAAACACTCCCTTGCTAACTCACATTGTCTAAGAGGATTGAGATGAAAGTGGCCAAATCTTCACTCCCCTTGTTTTTGTTCCGAAGCGGCAGCTGGAGGTGGGAGTCATGTATCTCTTTGTAAGAGCTTCCCCCTGTTCAATTCCCCCAAAGGATTTTCATTGTTACCCAAAGGGGCCCTCTAAAGGAGGGCCTTTCTTCCTTTCTTCCTCAGCCACAGCGCACAGCTTGGAAGAGGTTTTGTCTTTTAAACGGACCAGCAGCAGCTTTTGCTAATCTGCATCTTGCGTGTTGGGGAGATGGGGAAGGCATGGATTTCAAAGTGGGGCCATCTGCACAGAGCAAAACTGGCAGATCAGGGCTGGTTCACGGTCTTGATGATTTCCCTGCAAACACCAAGGACTGTTTGGCTAAACCGAAGACATCTGGCCAACTTAATTTTGAATGCAGGGTCTAATTTCACTGGAAGGCTTGGGCCATTTACCGCCTAGATAAACTCCAGATTGGCAACACTGGGGGCAGAAGCTGTTACAGGCCGACATTTCAGTAATGAGGAAATTCACCTCCCTTGGGAGAATGCATCAAGGTTGAAGTCATCACACAGATCATCTTCAGGGCAGGAAGAAAGCAAATGGGGTTCAACCATTTCATCTGCCGAACAGGGAAAGCAAAGCCCCATCCTTCAAACATCACTTTCTTAGCTAGCCAGGAAAGGGAAGTAGAGACAAAGTTAAATGATCTCCCTTGATCGTATGGGTGGGTGCTCCTAACAGATGTTTTCCATTTGTTTGCGTGTGCCCATGACAACTGCTACTGGGTCTTGGTGAAGGGGTCATCTGGCTTGTTCATGTTCTCTATGAGCACAGCCGGAAAGTCTGCATTTAGACAGAATGTATATCTACACTACAGCTGATGGAAAAGGGAGCCGCCAAAGTTTTGGCTGAGGCTCATTCTTCGGAGCATGTGACTCTGCTATTATCTCATCTTTATTGATAGCTGGTCTGTTTCCATTCCCAATTCAGAGGGCTGGAGATCACCTTTAAAGCCCTAAACAGTTTAGGACTAGGTGTTTAATAGACTGTCTTCTTCTGCACAATGTTGCCCACCCACTTAGATCATCAGTGAAAGCCCCACCATTGGCAGAAGTGCACTTGGTGGGAAAATGGTCAGGGCCTTTTTGGTTGTGGCATCCAGGTTTATTTATTTATTGCAATTACATCCTGACCTTTTCCTCCAAGGAAACCAAGGCAGTGTATATAATCCCCCTCCTCTCCATTTTATCCTCACAACAACAACACTGTGAGGTAAGTTGAGCTGAAAGTCTGGGACTGGCCCAAAGTCACCCGGTGAGCTTCCATGGCTGAGTGGGGACTAAAACCCGGATCGCCCGACTCCTAGTCCAACAAAGTTGACATTACACCACACTGGCTCTAGGCTGTAGAGCATCTTACCCTGGAAGTGCGATGTTGACCCCTTTATTATTAGCGTTCAGGTGTATCATGAAAATTATTTTGTTTCACTGTACTTTGGGGGCTAAATTTTTGCTCCTTCCTGTTATTTTATATTGCTGTTTTGAAAATTGGCCCTTTTGGGGGTGTTTTTTTTTTTTTTTGGTAAAGTGATTAATTCTGATGTCATTATAATATGCTTGTTCTAAGTCACCTTTGGCAGTTGCTTTTCAAACTGAAAGGCAGAGTATAAATATTTAAACAAATAAATGGAATACAGGGTGTATTTATACAGAAACACCTGTGCTGAGGAGATTTTAGGTGGCATGCAAGATATAGATCCTGCTTGTGGCAATGAAACCACATAACCAACTTGTCCTGAGCAAGGAGTAATCAGGGTGACCTTATGGAAAGGAGGACAGGGCTCCTGTATCTTTAACAGTTGAATAGAAAAGGGAATTTCAGCAGGGGTCATTTGTGTGCATGCAGCACCTGATGAAATTCCCTGTTCATCACTACAGTTAAAGCTGCAGGAACTATACTAGAGTGATCCGATACAAAAGAGGGCAGGGCTCCTGCAGCTTTAACTGTTGTGATGACGAAGGAATTTCACCAGGTGCCGCATGCATACAAATGACACCTGCTGAAATGCCCTTTTCTATACAACTGTTAAAGATACAGGAGCCCTGCCCTCTTTTCCATAGGGTCTCCCGCATACACATCAAAATGGCTTGATGAAATTGACAAGACCAGATAAGCAGACTGAGATATGTTTACGGGTGAAAAAACAAAAACAAAGGACATTCTCCAATGCAGAGCATGGCTGAAAAAGGCCAAGTCTACATCAAGCAGGATAGAACACGTTGAAAGCAGTTTGAAAACGGTATATGGAACGGGTCCTGGGCCCCAACAGTTGTCAGTGCACTTCGATACCGTTATAAAGCAGCAGTGTGGCTCCTGCCCAGGAAAGGCCTTCATCTTTGGGTAAGTGTATATGGAGATAAGTTTTCATCCTTTCACATATTTTAAAAACGTACTTAAAAGCCCTAAGACTGGTTCCAGAACTGTTCTGGGTGTGCAGAATATAGTACACGTAGCAGTCAAACTGAAAGCTACACAGGCTGGACATGTGCTCCTACTTTGTAGAGGGCAGTCCTTGGTTCAAAGGGCTGTCCAGTCCAATTCGGGTGGAAAGATAAAAGGACCCTAAGAAGGGAGAGTAGCAGCGGCCTTGAAGTGGCCCTTCCACAGTTATCACCTCAGCAGCATGGGGGCCATTTGGTCACAGTCTTCCCACTACGGGGAGATGGGTTGAATTTCTCTATAAATGACTGTAATTATTTCTTGATGCATTACTAGATTAGCATATGCAAATATCAGGCATCTTCCCTCTTTCGGGACACTGCCTCAGAGGCCAGCCCCTACATCAGCCTTCCTCAACCTGGGGCGCTCCAGATGTGTTGGACTACAACTCCCAGAATGCCCCAGCCAGCTGGCTGGGGCATTCTGGGAGTTGTAGTCCAACACATCTGGAGCGCCCCAGGTTGAGGAAGGCTGCCCTACACAGATCTCTTGCAGCAGTGCTGCAACAGATCTCTTGCAACAGATCTCTTGCAGCAGTGCTGATCTTTTGTGCTGAAAGAACCCAAAGAAGAAGAACTGGAAGGACTCTTTCGTGCAACATCTCGGGTGGTTCTGGCTTGTCTAAGGCACTGCTACAGAAACTATCAAAACCATTTCGATCAAACCCCATGACAGGAAAGGGTGGGAGAACACACATTTGCAGCAACGACAATGGCAGCTCTACTATGTCGTCTCCAACTCCCTAACAAACAATAAATTCTTGGTAGTAGAGGTTGGTGGCTCTGATTTCAGTGGGGCTACAAATCCACTCTGTGTTTCAGGCAGGATCTACACTACTGCTTTAAAACAGGTTATAACAGTAGTGACAACTGTTGGGGCCTAGGACACACTCCAGACACAGTCTTCGAATCATTTTCAAAGTGTCATATCCTGCCTGGTGTGAATCTAGCTTCAGTCAGAACCAGCCAGAACTCTAAAGGAACAATCCAAGGTGCCGAACCCTACCCTCAAAATAGTTTCAGGAGCTTAGATAGCTCCTTTAGAGTTTTAGCTGGTCCTGCCTGAAACCCAGAATGGATTCACAATCCCACTGAAACCGGAGCCACCAGCCTCCACTGTGTCTAGGGCCGGGGCCATAGTCTAGAGACCCATGATGACTCAGCAGTTTTGCTCAAGCAAAGCAGATCTCCATCTGGCCCATGCTTTGATGGCAGATTGCTTGGGAACTCTATGTACAATAGCTAGAGTTCCATCATAGAGGAAATGTAAGACACAAACATAATAACACAAAAATAATAGCCTGAGCTTGTAGCTTAGCAGCTGGGCTAGTTGATTGCTCTTAGATTTCATTCCTGATAAGTTGGATCCTTTGGCCATGTGCTCCAAACATTAGCCAAAGAAAATAAATATCTAATCAACGGTGTATTCCAGTTAATTTGAACCTTCTGTTCTTAATCTGTAAACACCAATAACAGACCAACTGGGTTAAAACTAATTCTGAAGCCTTTCAAGAAGACGTGAATGATAAAATGATTGTTAATATTCTTCTTGGTGTAGTGCAGAGGGTATATATAGCAATGCCGTGGCTCTGGAAATCCCCTTTTTACTCATATCTGAGCAGCACACTGGCTTGGTTAATTTCCAAGCAGTATTTGGAAGTTGGATTGAGTGTTTAAGTTGGCTGAAAGGTGAACTGGCCAAGAACTTAAAGCTGCAGAAGCCCTTCCCTCTTGATCAGATACAAAAGAGGGCAGGGCTCCTGCAGCTTTAACTGTGGTGATAGAGGGAATTTCACCAGGTGCTGCATGCATACAGTACAAATGACATCTGCTGAAATACCCTTTCTAGACAACTATTAAAGCCCTGTCCTCTTTTCTATATGGTCACCCTCGATCTGTCAAGCCTGAAGTTTGCCCACCCCTGTGCTGGAACTATTCTTCAGAAAGCCCTAGAATGTAAAGACATAATTAAAGCCTTCTTGGCTCACGTATGTACATGACGTTCTTTCCTTATGGCTTTCCAGGGCCCTCACTGTTACAGCTGTCTGTATCCAGTGGTAAAATTTCTAGTTCGGTGTTCAACTTCTGAGCAAGTTTGATGTTGAAATGTACCTACTAGCTTGCATTTTATATGCTGTTCTGACAACGATTTATTAGATTGTGCTTTTGGTATGGAGAAGAGAAGGCACTGCTATCTAGTTTAATCCAGGTGGGGGCGGGGATTACAACTAGGAGAATCCATCCAATTATCTTCCTAACAAAAGCTTTGCTTCTTGACTCTGAGCCTCAAAATAGCTGAAAGGGGCCCAATAGGGAAGAGTTGCGTAAGGCATAGGCCTGATTCCTCAGCAGCTCAAACGATCATAGGAAGACAGTATCATTGTTAACCATACAGCTCCTTTACCCTAAAAGGACAACTTTAACTCTCTGCAGCGTTCCAGGGACATGCAGAATGAGTTTAATTTAGCTGTTGCTTTTGTAGCCTCCCTTTCTCCAAGCACCTCGGAGTCTTGGGTGGTCATCAAAAAAAGAGTGTGGATTTGCATAAAATTTGCATACACGGATCTATATGTACAGAGGCAAATTTAGAAATGATGGCTATTAGAGATACAACTCATCTCACTGTAGCGGGGAAGACTGTGGGTTGGGTCCAGACGGAGGCCCGTGAAACTGGGTGGTGGAAATGGACATCCCTGCTTCCTCCCTCCCATGGTAGCTCCTCCACCCTCTGGAAATGCTACATGGACCCTGCTGAATGGGGTGAACTGTATGGAAGGGGAGATCCTCCCAAATTGCGAGTGGAGCCATTCCATCAATGGAAGGCAGATCTTGGATCCAACCCTGTGTCCAGGTGACTGGACACCTGCTCAGTCCACTGTCCAGGTGCTAACTGTGGATGGCCATCTCCAAGGCCCCTGCTGCTCCCCCTTGTTAGGGTTCTTTAAATTGGCCTTGGACCGGAGAGCCTTTCAATCGAGGATGCTATCAAGTAGAGGACTGTCTTCTGACAGATTTTCAAATACAAGACTGTCCTCAGTAATAGTAGGAGTCATGGCCATGCTTTTGGAGCACTTTCCCAGCTGGTCTCCCATTTAGGTAGTGGTGGGGCCCAGATCCAGGGGGTGATTCAAGGAGCTGCCTTAGACAGAGCTGGGCCATCCATCCCTTGCGCCATTTCGTTTATTAAACATACATGTCACTTCCCATTGCAAAAGCAGCCTCAAAGTGGCTTTCACAAGAAAAGATACCAAAACCCACAAACAGTAAAACGTGATAAAGTCAGTATACACCATGATTACTCGCTATCCTCCTGAGAGAAGGAATTCCACAAAACTGTGTTTTGCTATCATGTCACTTTTTAACTATGTTTTGTATGCTTTATATTAACTTTGATGGTCTGGGACTGTAATAAATGAAATGATGATGATCAATATAACAGTGTGATCAATATAACACAGTAATACAAATATAAATAGAAAATAAAAACAGAATCTAAATGCATTTCAATACACAAGTGTTCATCATGCACAACCAGCATGAACACCACAAAAGTGACCCACGACAGCCAGAATGTAACAAATGTCCAAATGCTTGGGAAAAGAAATACCTCTTTGGTGCCAAAAGGATGACAGTGCCAGTGCCAGGCAAGCTTCCCTGGGGAGGCTGTTCCCTAAATGTGGGGCTACCACAATAAAGCCCATTCCTGAACTGCCAGCCCACAAGCTTCTCTCAGGGGACGCACAGGGAGAAGAACCTCTAATTTTGACCTCAGGGTTGAGGTAGGCTCATATAGCAAGAGGCAGTCCTTGAGGTATTGAGGTCCTGAGTCTTGACAGTTGAAAGCTCACCAGATGGTCTGAAGGAAGCTCACCAGGAGGTGGTCCGACCATGAGAAGGGAATGGTGAAAAGCTTCCCCACCTTCAGATCATCTTCTCCCTTCCAAGCAGAGAAAATCAAGTCCAAAATATGTCCAGCCACATGTGTCAGGCCGATGATATGTTGGGGCATCCTTGCACGAATGGAAAGTGAAGCTCAGAAACCACTGGGTGAATCACAGAAGAATCTGGAGCACATCTTAATTTGGGCGTGAAGCCATCTGTTCCACAATGGCTGTTTCCCCACATAAACTGTGAGTGAGCCTTGGAATAACAAACATCACAGAAGGTTGTGGGGCATATAGTCAATACAGCTTCTGCTCCCTAACCCTTCTTTTCTCTGCTTCTCCATATCTTTTGTGAGAAATAGTACTTTATGGTCCAAGCTGAGGCATGGGCAAGCTGTGGGATGATGCAAAACTCTTCTTTGCACATTATGGACCTTTGTGCTCCCTCTCCTCTTTTCCAGATTCCATAATGTCTGGAATCCTTTCTCTGTTTACACAGGAAGTTGAATGGAGCTGAACAGAAAGAGAAATTGCCTCTAACCACACATAGTAATTCAAAGCAATCTAGAGATCAAGGTAAATAAAAGGTTTTGGAATATTTACATAAAATTATTAAAATTAAACCATGAAAGGTGCATATAAATCAAACATACAGAGAGTTCAAATCAACTTGAGGTTCTCCTGACAAGAACTTAGGTTTAAAACCAAATTATTTTACTAAACAAGTTGCTGGCACATGATCTTACAAATTCTAATGCATCCACAGATGGACTTTAAGTGAAAGCCATGAGTAGTTTAATGTGTTTCAACCACGGGGGATCAAGTACAGAGTGTGGGAATCTAATTTCTTCAGAGTTCACTTCAAATTCAGGCTTGGATACAGTCAGATGGGTAATTATTTTTAAACAAAACAAAACAAAACATTATTATTGTTTTTGTTGGTGTTATTGTTGAAAAAATAAGAAGCCACAGGCAATAAGCCACAGATTTAAA
This sequence comes from Elgaria multicarinata webbii, assembly GCF_023053635.1. Lineage (NCBI taxonomy): Eukaryota > Metazoa > Chordata > Lepidosauria > Squamata > Anguidae > Elgaria > Elgaria multicarinata. The sequence continues at coordinate 27,238,125 of NC_086171.1, read as the reverse complement.
AGTTGTATTTTTTTAGCACAAGTATGAAGGCTCAAGCAATAATTCTTCTGCTCATTGAACTAGATATTAAGGTCTAGTTAAACACCAAGAGCATCCATTTGGTTTTAGACGGTCTCATAGAACCCACCACAGGTAGTTGGCATGTAGTTTAGCTTCAGGGATGTAACTTCATCAGGCACGAGCGACAAAAACAATTTGAATTTAAATGAAAGCCCATTTTTAAAAGCACAGATCAAGAACCAAGCTTTTTAGAACAGAATGTTGATTGATGTGGTTAACCCTTGCTGTGCAGACCTTTCAGCTATGATTACAACCTTCTTTCTAATGATAGTTCCCATACATATGGGAAATGTGAAAAGATAAGCACTAGGACAATGAGGTAGGAACTGCAGAGAAATTAAATGCAGAAATGGATGATATATTTTTACTCTCATATTTCTTCTTTACAGCTTTCCTACAGCTATTTTATGGTTGTTGCTAACATATATGAAAATACGGCTTTTATATAAACTTCAACCAAATATATCCAAATAAACATCCATTCCCAGGTGGCATCTACACAGAACTCGTTCAACGGTTTGAAGCACTGTAAGGTGTTCAATTCATTTCATTATAGGAAGCTGTCATACCCATCTTTTGCTGTCAAAATGTTATAATATCAGTCTTTTAGCTGTCAAAAGGCCACAGAGAATCCGTTTGTGTGCATTAACTTCCAGGAAATAAGTAGATAATTTAAAAGGATGTGTACTTCAGTAAGAATGTTCCAATACAAAATTTATCCATATAATAACTTCCTCCCCAAAAGCAGCAACTACTAGGCATTGCCAAAATATATGGTTAAAAGAAGCATTAGCTCTGTTACACCTCCAGCTGTTTGTTGATGATTTCATTGGATTGTTTTCTCATTTTGTTGTTAGCTGCCTTGGCAGTTTTTACGTTGAAAGGTGGGATAACATTTTGAAACGGACTGTACTTAACTTTACAATTGCCATTTCACAGAATAAGGGCTGTGTTACCACTTTCTTTTAGTGAATATATTGTTTTACTTTAAATAATGTTGAGAATGCCACTTTCCTGCCCACCAAAAACAAAACAAAACAAAACAAAAAGCCTCCATCCAGGTAAACAATAGTGACAAAAATAAAAGATTGCATACTGGGCAGGATTGTGAAATGAATCACTCATATGGATTCTTTTTAGACGTTTTAGCTGACATAGCCCTAGAGTTGTAAAAAAGGAAGTTGTTCGTCTTCAGTGACACAAACTCTCAGAGTTACTATGAATCATTTCTGCAATTCTTTTCAGTGAATGCATCACTGAGCGTTTCATATTTGTTTTCACGACAACTCTGCCAGGTAGGTTAAACTGATGGATAGTCATCTCCACAAGTCCACATGGTGACCATCATGCAATGGAGGCTGGTGTCACCCATCTCAGTGGGATGGCGAGTCCGCTCCAGGTTGCAGTCAGAACCAAGGAGCTATCCAAAGTGCAAAGGATGGCTCCTTTAGAGTCCTGACTAGCTCTGACTGAAATCCGGAGTGGATTCACCGCCTGACTGCCATTGGAGCCAGCAACCCCCACTGCCATCATGACTACTCCGTGATGTGTTTGGACTCGGGTCTCCAAATTTCAGATTCGACATTCTGGCCATGATACCACAGTAGTTCAGGGCTAGCACAAGCTGTTCCGTTGCCTGAGGTGGAAGACCATATGAGCCCCTCTGTCACCCCTGCTGCTAATTCTCTCTGAAGAGCTGCGTCGAACATAAATAGTGGCCAACGTGGTTCTTCATAGAGCCAGTGAGGCTCAAATGCCTGGCTCTGAGGGGGTCCTTCCTCAGAACCAGGCATTGTGGTAAGAGGTGTGCACTCTACAGGCAATCCCCTGAGAAACCTCCTCCCATAATGCCTGGCTCTGAGGAAGGACTACCTCAGAACCCGGCATTTGGGCTTCATCAGCTCTCTGAAAAGCCATTCCTGACATTTTCTCTGTTTGAGGTGGCTCTACAGAGAGCCCGCCTGCCCTCTGGCTTGCTGATACATTCAGCCTTTCTTCAGTGGACTGGCAGATGGGAAGCAGGGACACTCCATCGGCTTCTGCATGAGACCGGCTGCGTTTGGCTACCGCGTGAGACCGGCTGCGTTTCCATTTGTGTCAGGCCATTTTATTTATGTATTTGAAGTATTTATACCCCACTCCTCAGCTGGAAAGGTTCTCAGAGCGGCTTTCAGATCAATAAAAACAAAGGCTGCCCCTGCCCCTCAGAGTTTCAATTCAAAAAGATACAACATAAAATGAAAGTGGGTGGGGAGGGAAAAGGAAAACAAGAAAACTCATGCACCACTTCTTAATGTCGTTCTTGCGATGACCAGTTGTAATGCTGATATAAGGCTGTAGCACTGCTGGAAGTTGTTGGTCTTCTTATCAGCTGAAACAGTTCAAAGGGAGAAGGAGCCAAAAACAGCTGGTCTCTCACCTGAGCCGATGGAGTGTCCCTATTTCCGTCTCTCCCTCTTCCATGGCCTAGTGGCTTCTGGATGAGGATTGGGAGAGAGGCAAAGCCCAATGAAGCTGGCTTTTCAACAGAGCTGATGGTGGTTTTCCTTTCGGCCTGCAGGCAGCAACTGACTTGCTTTCATTGATCTTCCGTAAGCAACTCAGGGACGCTTTTCATCTGAAGAGTGGGGATAAAAGAGCTTTAAAACAAAGAAGTTACAATTTAAAAAATACCAATGCAAAGGGAGGAGAACCAAGAATATGAATTGGAAGAGAGATGATGCATACATCTGAAGGCAGCTTGCTGTAATCTTATTACCATGCGTGTGCGTGCATGTGTGTGTCAGAGAGCAAGCTGGATGAATAAACAGGCTGTCTGAGAGTTTTCTTCAGTAGTTCCAGAAGATACAGATGAATGTCCCAATTAAAAATACTGCTGCCAAGCTGGTTAGATTGTCACCCTGTTTTAACAATCAACCAACTAGATCACAGCAACACCTGAAGCCGCTGCTTTGATCACAGTCTGTCAAGGTTTCCACGACTAACTTTTTTGTTTATGAAAGGTGTAAAGGTTGGCTTCATAAATTCCCTATATATTTAAAGCTTAGCCTGCCAGCTTCCAATTAAAAGACTCAGGACAGTGAAATTAATCACTGAGCTTTGCCAAGTAATTTTGGAATGACTTTTGGGGGGGCGGGGGCGGGGGCGGGGGGAGAGAGCTAAAAGTACAAAGTGTACCTATACGTGTGCGCATGGCTTTCCCTTAGCAAAAAGGATTTATAAGGGTCCTCGGTGCAAATCAACCCTTGGCAGCTGCCCTATTAATCAGGAGCTTGATTATAGTAGGAAGGGGAGAACTAGTAAAAGCCAATAGAGCCATGGCTTCCACATCAACTGAGATCTTTGCTCTGCGCCCACAATCCCTGAATGCAGAGGTGGGCCTACAACTCCCATCTGCCCTAGCTAGCCAGCATAGCGAACAGTGAGGGGAGTTGTGGGCTAAAACATCTGGAGGGCCACACATTGCCCACCCCTGCCCTAATGTGCATTGGTGACTTGTGCAGAAAAGGCACTCTAGATATGCACAGTGGCTCACTTTTCCTCATCACCATTTCACATATTACAAAACTGTGTGGAAGGCAGTTTTAGAACTGAGCTGCAGTTCAGTCTGGACCCTGAGAAAGGGTTGAAGCGTTTCATCGTGTGGGCCATATTCTACTGAGTGTAAGGGCCAGCCCTACCATTAGGTAGAGTGAGGCAATTGCCTCAGGCAGATACATTTGGGTGTCATGAAGAGAACAGCAAATTGCTAGCTATTTAATTTACTGTTGTTATATTTTTCACTGACAGGGAGGTGAGGCACTTAAGGGATTTTCTGCTTCTTAGGCCAAAATACCGTGACTGGCCTTGAGTACGTGGCAACTTGACTTGGGGGTGTGGGGGTGCCGTTTGTGGCTTCACCTCAGCTCAAATGTCAAATGACACCTCAGGCTCAAATGTCTTGGGCCAGCATGGCTGATGGACGAAGTTTATGGAGTCCCCCATCCTCCCTTACTTCCAAATGATCATCAGTCTTTACATTATATTGTTCTTGGCTCTTCTCCCCTCCCATCTGTGACTGAATAATTATATTTCTATGAAATTGCTTCTACAGGAAAGTCTAACTTTGGAAAAGCAGGAGATTTATGATTTAGTTAAATTGTCACAACGATTTAGCACCAGAGGGTGGGGAGCATATCAAAGGGGCCAAACTAGATGTGATGGTAAACATGTCATGGTCTTTCCTGTGTTTCCTCCCCTTCAAAATGGTAGCACTCTCTCTCTCTCTCTCTCTCTCTCTCTGTGTAATCTGGATTGGGACCATGGTGTGGGAAGATGGAAGCTTAAATTCTTTCCTTACTATGCCATTTCCCCATTGAAAATTCTCCCCTAAAGTTTTTTTTTTCAATGGGGGAAAATGTGCCATTGGAGTGAGTGGCACTTTCAAGCCTAGGGTGACCAGATACAAAAGAGGGCAGGGCTCCTGCAGCTTTAACTGTTGTGATGAAGAGGGAATTTCACCAGGTGTTGCATGCATACAAAGGACACCTGCTGAAATCCCCTTTTCTATACAACTGTTAAAGGTACAAGAGCCCTGTCCTCCTTTCCATAGGGTCACCCTAGGTGCCATTGGAGCAAGTGACACTTTAAGATGCAAATATTATTTAAAAAGAAAGGATAGAAAGATGATGATGTGTTTAGCAACACAAGTAGTTTGGACCCAATTGCCCTATTCTGCTTTTGCAATCCCTCTCAACCTCCCCCTATTTCTACTCACCCCCGCCTCCCCAGTTTTCCAACGTACTGCATTCACCTTATTGGAAGATATCTAGGTAGCAGTGAAAACAACAACCCTGAATGTGTAATCCCAGGAGGAACTGTGCACATTGGAAGTGCATGGAAATTATTTCAATACAGCGACATGAAATGAAATGCAGCAAGGATATTGGTCTGGGGCAGGGCTGCAACCCTGGGACCCCCAACTCCTCCTCCCCCATTGCCGTCTGCTTGCTCACTTGCCCCACCCTCTGACAAACAAGGGAACCACAGTAGCCATGAGAACAAGCAGCAAATGGGGCCACCCTCCACTTGCTCAGTGGCTCTTGGCCTGGAAAGAGAGCAGGTAGCAGCAATGGTGAGGAAGAAGAGGAGGAGGAACTGGTGATGATGATGAGAGCTCCCACTGAGGTGGGCTGGCCACTTGTGAATCACCCAAAAAGAACACCTATCTGCATAAAATGTGCCTAGCCATAGATGCACATTTAGAAACAATTCTTCTAATTGAAATAGAAATGCAGTACCTCTCACCAGAGTATGGACCTGTGACCAGGTTCAGTCTGCTGGTCAAGTGCCAGCTGTGAATGGGCAACAGGTCTTATGGTTCCTGAACTTTAAACTGGATTTGGATTGAGCAGCCTTCAAACAGAGAGCATCTTCAACTAGAGGATGGTCCTCTGGCAGCCCTTCAAACAGAAGACTGCCCACTGCAAAAGAAGACACATGGCCACCCTAGGGAGCGGGAAACCCCACTGAGAGCCACCTCCCGCTAGAAGTGTCTTTCCCAAGGGTCTCCAAATCCTGGAGCTAGCACTGCTCTGGGGCCTAACTTTAAATGCTAACTCATGCTCACCAATTTTGCATGACACGGCAATCCCTGAGAAGGCCTACCCCAATGTTTTTTAACATGTCCAATTGTTATTTTAATACTGTATCAGTTTTATATGTTTTTAAACAGTTTTGTGCATTTTATGGTGATTTTGTATTTAATGTTGTGCCCCACCTCAATCCAGAGGGAGAGAAAGGTAAGAAATAAATATTCTATTCTATTCTACATGTTGGCTTGACAGTCAGAGAGTCAATGTGGTATTATAAGCTTGGGGTGCCAGATTCCATGCAGAAAAGACTCCTGCACCAATACTGCAATATAGAATCATAGAATAGCAGAGTTGGAAGGAGCCTACAAGGCCATCGAGTCGAACCCCCTGATCAATGCAGGAATTCACCCTAAAGCATATCTGACAGATGGTTGTCCAGCTGCCTCTTGAAGGCCTCTAGTGTGGGAGAGACCACAATCTCCCTAGGTAACTGATTCCATTGTTGTACTGCTCTAACAGTCAGGAAGTTTTTCCTGATGTCCAGCTGGAATCTGGCTTCCTCTAACTTGAGCCCATTATTCCATGACCTGCACTCTGGGAGGATCGAGAAGAGATCCTGGCCCTCCTCTGTGTGACAACCTTTGAAGTATTTGAAGACTGCTATCATGTCTCCCCTCAGTCTTCTCTTCTCCAGGCTAAACATGCCCAGTTCTTTCACTGTCTCTTCATAGGGCTTTGTTTCCAGACCCCTGATCATCCTGGTTGCCCTCCTCTGAACACACTCCAGCTTGTCTTCGTCCTTCTTGAATTGTGGTGCCCAGAACTGGACACAATACTCTAGATATAGAAAGAGATGATGATTTTATTTATTTATTTATTTATTTATTACATTTCTATACCGCCCAATAGCCGGAGCTCTCTGATGATGATGATGATTACAGAATAGAAAGCATTAGAGAAAGCGTTATTGCAGTATGGAAAGAGAACATCATCATAATTATTATTTTAATCATTTTATTGCAGAATAGAAAGTAGTATAGAAAGACTTGTTACAGTCGGTTGTTCTTGTTGCTTTTGTCGCTGTTATTGTAGAATTGAAAGCAGTAAAGAAAAGTTCTTGTAACATAGAAAGAGATGATGATTTTTATTAGACTAGAAAGCACTTATAGAGTTATTGCATTATACAAAGAGCATATTATTATTATTATTATTTTATTTATGTTACAGAATAGAAAGCACTATAGAAAAAGTTATTGCAATATGGAAAGGGATTATTATTAATAATAATATTTAAGTTGCAGAATTGAAATCAGTACAGAAAAAGTTCTTGCTGTATAGAAGTCTTCGCCCACAGAATGCTTTCAGAGACTATTGTGCAGAGAAGAGCATTTAACAGAGCAGTTCTTTACAATAAATGTCATGTTCAACCGAAATCCAGGGACAAATTGTTCCGTTTTTTGGGTTTTGTTTTTTTTAATGAAACTGACCAAATCCAGGGTGTCCAGGCTCAGTGCTCCTCCTGCGATATTGTGATCAGTACCATATGTCAAGTCAGCTGAGGAACTGGAGCTCACAATCTTCCCAGTTCAACTGGGAGGAGAGTGCAGGCAGGATGCTTTTGATCAAGGGCCTGGCGTTCACTCAGTTGGCCGAGAGCATCCCTCGACCTGCAAACTATGTTCCAACAGGCCTGCCTGTTCTCACACTCTTGAGAAAGGGGATAAGTTGGGAACGAGGCCTTTACATTCATTCCTGCTTGGCAGATAAGCAGGGGCTTTTTCTCCTCTCCAAATAATCTTTTGCTGTTTTGCAAATGCATCGCTGTAACATGCAGACACACAGGCTGAAAAAGGCAACTCAAAAATCAAAAGGCCGTTAAACAACAACAACAACTGGAATGTAGCCGTGCCAGGTGGGTGGGTGCTGGAGGGGGTGCAGGGGAGGGGGAGGGATTGCGTTTTGGGGGAAGCCGTGCTCAGGAGTGGGCAATGCTATGCAGCATGACAATCCCTGTGGTCCTGCAAAGAATGGGAGGGAGAAAAGAAAGCCAGGAAGAACCTTTCTCCTAATACTACCACCTGGGGTCACCCCATGAAGCTGATTGGTGGGAGATTCAGGACAGATAAAAGGAAATACTTCCTTTTTTTTTATCACACAGCACATAGTTAAACTATGGAATTCACTACCAGACGATGCCGTGTGGCCACCAATTTAGATGGCTTTCAAAGAGGTTGGATAAATTCCTGGAGGAGAAGGCTATCAATGGCTATTTGTCCTGATGGCTATCAGAGGCAGTAAGTCTATGTACACCAGTTGCTGGGGAACATGGGTGGGAGGCTGCTGTTGCACTCGTGTCCTGCTCATGGGTTTCTGGTCAACAGGTGGTTGGCCAATGTGTGAACAGAGTCCTGGACTGAGGGACCCTTGGTCTGATGTTTCCCACCCCATCCTAAGTGATGACAGTAAAACTCGATGAATTTTCTTGAGCAGGAGATTCCACAGAGTTGAAGGAGCTACCACTACAAAGGCTCTAGATTGGTCACTATCCATTGTATCTCTAATGGTGGTGGCACTACCAACAGAGCCTCCCTAGATGATTTTCTGCTAAGGGAAATATAGGTGGAAGTAAGCTCATATGAACCCAGCTGAAGTGAAAATATATCTATAGAGTCCGCCAGTAACAAAGTATGGATAGTTTAATCCTTCTACAAATTGGGCACTATAAAAATGGACCTGGAGATCAGCTCATTTCAGTGACAGCTAGAAACAGGTGAACAGGCTTTTCATTTTTAATTGTGAAAAAGCTAAATTAGACGCTCTCAGCTCCTCAATGCCAAGTGCCTGCACATAGCACATTTTTACAGTCTGGTTATAAAGCCTAGACAAACAACGTTTTTATAGGAAATGTTGACACAACCTTAACTGAAGCGGTGCTCGCTGACACTTCTACATTTCCAATTTGGGGAATTCTACTGGGAAAATATAAACGCCAAGGCCGGAATGGAAGCCAAGAATAATAACAAATCTTTAATCTTCCTCTACACCCCATGAAGACCTATTTCCAAAAGCACCAGTTCACATGAACTGAAGTTACTCATATTCCCATGGGGGTACTGAAAATTGGCTTCTAAGACTTTGGTTTCAATAATCATTGCTTCCTCTAAATGTCTGCTTAATTCCTACTGACAAAGTGCCGGCATTGCTTAAAGAAGGGTTCTAAGCCAGCTGCAATCGGCCTTCTTCAGGCTGAAGCAAAGAAACTATTAAATAGTTCAGCTTTTCTTTTCTTTTAAAACCCCCTGGATATAGTTACACAACAGATTTAAATTGGTTTAACATTTTTGCCCTCGCCCTAGTGCACTGTGGGAAATCGAGTTCTAAAATAGGGTCTTTGGTTCTGTCATCCCTCGCCAAAGCAAAATGCTAGAATTCTCTGAAGTAAGCCGTGACCATTAAACGGATAGAAATTCAATGTCAGTTTGAGATGTGTATCATATGACTTCTGTCGGTGTTTGTCCTTCTGAGCCAAATCCCATATCGAGTGTATCTTTTTGTCTTCCCTTTGTAGCCAGCGTCTTTGAAACACGTCCCTTATTTTTGTTCTTAAAATCTCTCCCACATTGCAAACTCTTGCTGTATTTTGGCAGCAGCGTTACCCCACTGTTCCAGTTTCTGAACTCCTCGAAATGACAGATAACATTATCCTCCCCACAACTTCCATGACCAGATGTTGGCCTTCTCAACAGTAGAGAAGTCTGTAGTGATATGATTCCATAGGTTTTTGAATGTCAAGATGCCGCAGGCCGGATCTTCTTCCGGATACCAGGGCATGATGGGGTAAAGGCACATAAAAGAGCAATGGAGGTAAGCAGGTCCGGGTCTGGATAGTGCCTGGAGGGGAGACCCCCTGAGAATTCCATGCTGGCTGCTTGGAATTCCACAAAAAAGGTAGGATGTATTTAAAAAAGAATTCCTCCTGACATGGAGAATTAGGGATGTTGAAGGAATCTGGTTCTGGGGAGGGGGGCAAGTGGAGCTTGGCTGGGCTCCCCAGATTTTGGTTAGTCTGCAGTGAGTCGGGACAGCAAGTGGATTGGGGGTGTTTTTCAATTTGCACAAATTGTGGCCATAATTTGTGCGAATTATGCAAATTGTGAATTATGCACATTCTGCTCAAATACGCGGATTTGGGCAGATTGCGATCACAAACCTCTATTTGGACAAAAAAAATAGCTGACACATAAAAATATACCCCCCCCCCCAAAAAAAAGTCTCCAGAGTTTGGGGAATACCTGTGGCCTGTCTCACTAATGCAAGCTGAGTCGGGCACAGGGAGGAATACCGGCGAGCCCAAAAAGAGCTGGATTTCCTGGTGATGGACATTCCTGTCACATACTGGTCATAATAAAGGTTGATGCCTTCACTAAGTAATATAGATGTTTTAAATTGCTGCTATTCAGAGTGGCAGGAGGAAGGAACTGACCAAGAAAGAATGGCTTAGCAACTCTTGAATAATGCAAGCTCAAATCGACTTTGCATCACGGCCATCTCAGATGTGACATTAATTGTGTAAATGCAATTAATGTGCACATTTGTTTTGTTATGTTAATAGCAGTGCTGGGGAAGACTGAACCACCTCCGGAGTCTCTCTCTCTCCCTGTTTTGGTCCAGACAAAAGTCACATATGTTTACATTTCAAGGGAAGCTGTCATTGGCACCAATGGAGACTGCCCTAGAAATGCAAATGGCATCTTTCGAGGGATGTTTTTGGGTCAGGACCATGGCAGGGAAACAAACAGTTAAACTTTATCACTCTACCATCCACGGTCCAAAGGCTGCTCAGGCTTCCCCCCAAAAGAGAGTGACCCTAAACTGCATACACACAATTAACGTCAAACTTCATTTGGTCTTTAGATAGGAGCTGAATGCAACTGTAAAATAGGTATTATAGTGTGAGAGAGCCCAATGCACTTTTGAGAGCAGAACTAGGACAAGATTCCCAATCCCAAAGTAGAGTTGGAAAAGTATTTTCAGAGAAGCATATGGTAGGAGGAGACTTGTGACATCACCTGATGCCCCTTTTGATGAGACCTGCCCTCAGGAATGTCTGCCTCTCCTTTAGGACAGCTGTCCTCACTGTCCCACAAGCTTCTCCCCCTATATTCACCAGGTAAAAGAGTCACCCAATGTGCCTAATTGGTTCTCCTTACCCTATCAGAAGTACCCAGGAAATATGAACACTATTGGTAGTGCAGAAAGATGAACAAGCTAGGATTTTAAATTTTAAAACAAGCAAATACAAGTTTATTTAATGCAAGAAATGATATATCGTGTAGTTTCACCAATCTCTAAGTCCCTATCGCCGAAATCCTATCTCCTATTTAACCGACTGTCTGCTCCGTCCTTTTATACACTCAGTCTCCTCATACACACATACAAGCAACTCCGACTCTCACTCACTCTCTGCTATACTATTCTCCCTAACTAACCTGGGTTCTATTTAATACAGCATACACATATATACATCAATTCAGATACAACATGGCAACATTGTGATTTTGTCACAAGATTTGCTTAACACGTTACCTGACTGTGATTTTTTCACCAGCTTGGCTCCAAGACTGAATTTCCAAGATGGTGGGGTGGGGTACAGGGAGAGGTTGCAGGCAGGGGAAGGGTTAAATATCCTCACTTCAATCTGCTGTTCTTCCCTCAAAAAGCACCCCAAAATACTTCATGTTGTACACCAGAGGCAAACATGGAATTGGGAATTCCATGTTTGCCACCCCATGTCCAACGTTCTAGCCTTTGTGTCACATCTGAAAATGCCTGGAGGTTTCCATTTGCTGCCCTGTGTGATGATAAGGCTGAAGCCCACTTCATAAATTTTTTATTGTCTTCTTTGGCAAAAATAACTTAAAATACATTGGCAGTGTAGGACAGCTCAATGTTTGAAATGGTCCTAATATTCCATTAATTTTAGTTAGATGGCAATTAAAGGAAAACAGGCTTCCCGTTGTCAGACCTACCACGAACCTTTAAGTAATTTTATTAAGACAAACGTGTTTTGAATTATTATTATTCCTTTCTTGCTAGGTTTTCGGCCTTGCTGCCAGCAATTTCGCAGTGCTCTCAAAAGCATTCACAAGACATTGTAACTATGGCCAAAAAGGAAAGGAAAAAAAAAAGGGGGGAAAGTAGTGTGTTTTAAGGTTAATGCTAAACTTCTGTAAGACATTATTTTAAGGTTTCAAAGAAAGATAGTGAATTTCAGCATGTACCTGTCAGTGCTAAATGATTGTTCATTTCCTGTGAATTGGCAATAAAGTAATAAAATACATCTGGGAAGCCAGGGCATGCTACTTATTTTTTTTTAACTATCCCTGAGCCGTATCCTTTACCAGCTGTGAAACGTTACCGTATGAACTCTTGGAATAACTTTAAGAAAAATTAAATCACTGGAGTTGTCAGCAATTGATTTGGAGATCTGATGTAGGCAGCTTGGGAAAGATGAAATGGTGTGCTGGATATTAGAATATTGGACTTGGAGCACTGCGTTTGAATCCCTCTTGGCCATGATAGGCACTGGGTGACCCTGGACTTATCACCATTTCTCAGCTAAGCCTATTGCACAAGGTTGTTGTGAACTAAAATGGGATAAGCTTACAGATGAGTGAACATGCAATGTTTGAGTTCACAAAGGTTCCTGAATGCAAGTGTCTTTTTTTCGATCAGGAAAAATGAGTAATTTTGATTGGGAAAAATGCACATTTTTAAAGTACCCAAAATGCGTACTTTGCCCCTCTCGGCTAAAGCATGCAAATGCAGATTTATTTATTTTTTGTGGGGTGGGGGTGGGGGAGTGCACATGTTTGAAAGTGCGCACTTTCCAACGTGCCATAAGCTCGGGAAATTGTTAACATTTCCTGAGAATTGTGCTCCTGCTTGCATTTCAGGTTGGGAATGAGACATGTCCATGTGATTTGATAAAGAAACAAAATTCTCATCCATTCCTAGATAAACCCAGGTATACCTCCCTGAGCACCTTAAAGGTGAAGGTGGGATGCAAGTGTGGTTAAAAAAAAAATCTGTGGTGAAAGATATAGTAGGGAAGATTGAAAAATTATTTGTTTATAGATAGAATCATAATTTAATCCAAAAGGCCATCCAGTGCAGCCCAGCTAGAATGATCCACTGACCAAGCTCCATGCCAGAATCACCCGCATCTCCATATCTGAGGTACTCTCAGGCCATAGCTAGACCTAAGGTTTATCCCTGGATCGTCCAGGGATCAAACCTGTTCACCTAGGTGACACACAGGGGATTCAGTGCTCAGGCAGGGGTGAACCCTGGATGATCCCAGGATAAACCTTAGGTCTAGCTGTGGCCATAGTGCCTGAGGAAAAGTTTCCAACTCATATTCCATATGTCAAACCTACCTTATTTTCTTAAAAGCGAGCTTCCCTGCTCCCAACCACCAAACAGAAGATATTAAATTGGTTCTTCCAAAAGGTGAAGGTTAGAGGAAGAGGCAGACTAGATTAACATGCAAGCCTCTAAGCACATCAAAATATTTTGAACTGACATGTGTGTTGCCTTGATAATGTGGAGAAGCGGGAAGTGATTAATGGTAAAGAGGGGCGTAGACCAAGATCACATGTGTTGAACATAATTCAGAGCAGAAATGGCCAATTCTATTCATTTGAGACATTTTTATTGGGAAAACTACATGGTAGATGAATTGTCAGAATCTGCTTCCTCAACCCAATAACTCACCTTCTACTTTCTTTCCAACCATCCCTTTTTAGCAATTCATGCTTGCTGCTCTTGATGCAAACTCCATTCTCCTAGCAGCAAGGTTCACAGGTGAATTATAATATAAAAGAACCAGGAAATGCCCATGAAATACCTCAGATGTACAAGCCAAAAGGAAGGTTGAACAGCAGTGTAACAATGGAGATACTATTCCAAGTCTGATGGTAAAGAAAAAATACGTGCATATTCAGAAAAATTGCATGGAATAGACCTCCTGAGACTGATCCACTTCAAAATCTATTTGTGTGTGTTGCGGAGAGGGAACTGTAGGCCAAAAATATGAGGAATTCTGAGAGAAGCCAAAAGAGGTTCGATAAAACTAGCAACATCTGTGGGAGAGGGTGTTGCTGTATAATGGGAACTGCTAGGGCTACAGCTGAGAAATTACAGCTTTGCACAGGTTCACCATGTGGTGGGACACTGGGCCTACAATGTAAGGTGCAATCCTATGTAGGTATAGATTGAAAAAAGGCCTACAATTCCCAACATGCCCCAGCGAGCGTGCCTGGCTGGGGCATGCTGGGAGTTGTAGGCCTTTTTTTCCTGTCTAAATCTACTTTGCATTGCACCCTTAGAGGATTTCCCTAGGCAGGGAAAGGTTCCCAAGGTATTACAGTGGTTCCACCCACATATGCTTTCCATTGGCTGTTTTCAACAGGAAGGTCTGTAATGGGTGGGCAACTTCAGGCAGTCCAGGAGCCAATCAATGCCACCCCCCATTCCCCCTTGCGAACTGCACTCTTTCTGCAGAGGTGGAGATTTAACAAAACATACACCTTGGAAACAAACTATATTTGTCTTTTGAAAGCCTGCGTACGCAATAGTGCTTTGCGACCGGATTTTGGTGGGAACCTTCCAATTTTAAAAGACCAATTGGAGTAGGTGGGTTGGGGGCTGCAACCCCCAACCCGGGGCTGCACTGGGAGGCCTTGGGGACTGCACCCGGCCCACAGAACCCAGGGGTTCCCCATCTATAGAAAATCTTTAAAATCTTTCTGTGGGTCATGATTCCTGGCTTGACTCTCTCCAGCTCCTAGCTTCTATTTGACAGCTCACCCTCAAACAAAATTCAAAGCAAATTCAGAAGACCATTAAAGGGAACCAAATATTTTTCAACAAGACTTGTGCAATTTCTCGCACAAGTCTTGCAGGAGCTCTGGTCAGTATCTTCAAAAATAATCACCTTGAGGTTGTGTTATTTTGAATTACAGTGTATTAAATTAATTAATCACATTTCTATACCTCCCAATCGCCAAAGCTTTATGGGCGACAATGAGATTGCAGATGGCTCTGTTCAAAAGGAGAGAGAGAGAGAGGCTTCCCACGCAGGTTTTGCGACACAATCCAGTCATTGCATCACGTGGAAATCTGTTGCTTTATACCTGTCCTGGGATCAGACATCAAAACGGATTTCCATGGCTTGAGCCTTCACCAATATGGTAGGCAGACCTCCAGGTGTGTGAGGAGAGTGATAACTCCTGCAACTGTTGCTGTTTTACAATTGTTCACAGTTGAAAAGTTGGTGGGCTGCAGAGACAGGAAGGGAAAAGGTCACGAAAGGACAGTGCCCCTTTCCCCCGCGTCAGGTTTCAGACGAAGGGATCATGGGGGGGGGGGGGAATAAGGAACATTTGGACTTAATTAGAGCACTAATCTGGCAAATAAGGAACAGTTGTTTGCTGGAGATATTGAAGGCTGTAGAGAAGTTTTTCTGGCTCATTGAAATATCACTTTCTTGGGGTTTCTGCTACTTAGAACAAGATAGAAAGACACTGATACAACTCTGTAATCAAGTGGCTCTTGAGTATGCGACATTTCTACTCTGAAGCGACAGCTGTCATGCAAACTGGGGACAGACGTGCCTTGTTGAATGTAGGGCATTAAGACAAATCCTATGCATACGAATGGAAGCAAATCCGACTTTCAATGGAATAGATATCCAATCCATGTGTGCGTTCAGGATTGAGGCATGACATTGCTTCTGCTTCTTCTCATGTTTATTTAAAACATATCTTATTTAAACCCCAGTTATCCAGGTGCCCTGATGTTTTCATAATCTTGTGGAAACAATACATTACCAAATCTCAGATTATCTTGCATTTTGGATGTCTCTGGAGCTGTTCAGGTAAATGAAGCAGTCCTGTGGTTCTACTGGAAAATTCATGGCAAATATAGAGTTGGGGTTTTGTTTGTTTCTTTGTTTTTGGCCAGGATGAACAAGAGGTGTTGTAGCAAACTGAAGCAGTGTCAGTCAGATGAATGACCCACAAAGGCTAATGTTGCCAAAGGTGAACATGTGCTTTCTGATGCTCATTGCCAATAGATCAAAAGATCCAATAGATCTAAGCTATGCCCAAGATGAAAGAAAAGGAGGTCAGCGGCTGGAGAACACTCAGTCCACAGAACAGAAAAGGCGCCGAGGGGAGCCTATTTGGGGAAAGTCAGAAGGAAAGAAAAAACACTAGGCAAGGTGGCAGACTGAACAAAAAAATTTACAAAGCTAAGAAATGGAAAGAAAATGTAAATTAGGATTTACAAAAGCCAAAATGGATCAGAAAAAGCAGAATGTAAACAACCCCTTATTATTATTATTATTATTATTATTATTATTATTATTATTATTATTATTCATCTATCTTTGGAGATGATCATGACAATTTTAAAGACTACAAAACTGGCAAACTGTTGAGAAGGAAAGGGATGTGAATCTGGACTCCATTGTGCATCCTAGGTTAAAGAGCTAAGCACGTGCAAAATTGCTTGATTTGAAATCAATGAGAGGTGCAGCCCAATCCTATGAATATTCACTCTGAAAAACAACAGAGTTCAATAGGGCATACAATTTCAGCTTTAAAAGTAGAGCCGAAACAAACGGGGCTTGTTTGGCAAAAGAAAAGAAAAGAAAAGAAAGTTGCCCCCTGGAAATGCACCCTGCTGCAAAGTAAGGGGGAAATATTCATTCATTAAAAATTAGGGCAAGAATCATTGCCCTCACTCCCTGACTTCATGATATCATCACATAGTCAAATCTGATTGGCTACCTGGCATCACTACGAAGCCCATTCAGAGTGAGGACAAAACATTCTCCCTTACTCTGATTTGGCTTAGGGAGTCACCTGTGGCCTGCAGGTAGTGCACCCTTGGCCTACATGATCTCCTGAAGCTGCAACATCCTGAGGAAGAAGCCCCTGGTTTATTTTTAATAGCATCAAAGCTGCAGACCAACAAAAGAAACAGCTGCAAACAGGCAGTAAACACCATGCAAACAAGATTGGTGGTGGTGGAGGCTCATGAAATCTCCCTTTTTGTTTCAGGAATTTTGTCCCTGAAAATTGATACAGACCTACTTTGAAAGTGCTTGTTTTTGGCAAAAACCGTTTTCAATATGTTCAGCTATGCATATAATTATAATATATAAAATTAATGTTCAAAATCATGGTATCAGTAAAAGAAAATCTTTTAGAAAGCAAATAGCCTGAATGATCAATGGCAAAGATTTAAAATTGCTTCATACAGCTCGTGTGGCCTTACCTTTTCATGTGCTGCCAAGCACGATAGGATACAGCCACAGGGAAGTGACAACCAAATCAGTGAGTAATGTGCGAAATGTTGCCTCAAAGATATCAAATGTATGCCGATTTGTCCTATTTTTCATCAGGCATTCATTCTGATGCCTTTGGGGATTGTGAACGTTACATTGGAGTCAGTGAAGTTACTGACTCGGCTTGAGTATATGGAATAGGGCAGGTTATAAATGTGTTTATGCTACAACCGTTGTTTAGGCTTCAGTCATCTTAAACAGATTCACCCTGAAAGTTAGTGTCTACTTAACTTCCCCTTCTTAACAAAAGCTGAGTAGACTATTTTTGTAACTAGCTTCAGATAATGCATATTTTATTCTAAGTCTGTTGTATAAAATTGGTGACTTTTCCTTTTTCCAGATTATGGGGGAAATATCAGGAGACATGTACATCAAGGATTCTTACACGTATAGCTGCTCAGAACAAAGATACTGACTATTCAAATCAAAAGTGGTTTTCCATGGCATTACTTGCAGGGTTTCAAATATTCAAAGCCTTGAATAAGAAGCCAGATAACTGCAATTTTTACAAGGAAATATTAGACTTCTAAAAAATCTTCTGTCCCATTCTTGCACAACCGATTTTACTGCATCTAGCTGGAAATATGGCAGGAATTTTATGCCACCTACTGAACTGTGACAAGAACGTACCCTTATGTTTTTGCATTTATGTTGAGAATACAAGCAAAACACAATCCAATTTCTGCTTAGTATTAAAAACACACACATTCATTTCTAACGACATTGCAAAACAACAAAGAATAGCATACTAAGACAGCAATCCTACGGCTCCTAGACAGTGTCAGGGGTGGGGGCATAGGATAGTTCAGATTTCTTGATCCGAGGTCAGAGACAGTGCTTTGACCTTGGACCCAGGAGTCTGAGCTCCCTGCCCCCTTGCAGCCAGTGTGGAAAGAACCATGCCAGCTGCCTCTCCTAGGTTGCCTTGCAACCTCAGAGAGGAGGGAAAGGGGGTGGTTCTTTGGGTAGGGAGGGGAGGGGACCGGGGAAGCGGGGATACGAGCTATCCCCAGGCACCTCCAGCCTCGTTCCCTTCTCCTCTGCAGAGCCTTAGCTAGATGGGAAAACACAAGTTTGAAGGCTGATGGGCATCCAGATAGGACTGTACCCAAAAAATTTAAAAATAGCAATCTATATTCTACAACTGTCAATAGGGTGGCCACATGTCCTCTTTTTTAGAAGGCTATCCTTTATTTGAAGGTGTCCTCTATTTGAACGGCTGTCCAGTCTGCTTTAAAGATCATGAACCACAAACAAGGAAAGCAGCAGAGGCCTTGAAGTTGCCCATCCACAGGTAGCACCTGGACAGCAGACTGAGGAAGGCACACCACTCACCTGGTCACAGACTTCGCCACTATGGTGGGATGTACTGTATTTCTATTTAAATTATAATTATTCCTAAATTTGCACTTGCACATATAAATCAACCTATCCAAATTCTATGCAAACCTGCGTCCTCTTTTTTGGGTGATGTGGAAGTGGTTATCCTAAGAACCAACGGGTGGGATGGGGGTTGGGGAAGAAGGCAGATCTGGATCTCTTGGTAGAGCTATGGGTGATTTGCAGTCGATTGGCAAGGATTTCTGACTCTCAGTTGTTTAACAAAGGCAAGAACATTATATCCCCAAAGCTATACTGCTTAAATCAAGACATCTTGGGGTAATCAAGAGAACAGTTTTACGTGGAAGGACTATAAGTTCCATTCAGTTCTGGTACTCAAAACAAAACCTGGGCTCATGGTTCTTTCATTCTAGGTGTATATCAGTGCGGTGTAGTGGTTCGAGTGTTGGTTTGGGACTCGGGAGATTCAGGTTCTAGTACCCAGTCACCCATGAAGTTCACTTGGTGACTCTGGGCCAGTTGCTGAGTCTCAGCCTAACCTACTTCATGAGGTTGTTGTGAAGATAAAATGTTGAGGAGCAGGACTCTATAAGCTGCCTTGGGTTCTTTGGAGGAAAAAAGGTGGGATGTAAATGCAATAATAAAAATGATGCGTCTTGGGGTTCTAGTACAAAACAAAGTAGACCCTGCAAGCCTGACGTCTGCCCACCCATTCTACAATATGTTGCCAGTGATTGAAGCTAGTTCTAATCTTTAATTGCTATTTTATGTATACATTTGTATTTGTGTATTTTTAGTGGCTTGTCTGTGACCGTAATTAAATAAACAACAACATGATGCACAACTAGCATATTGTTCAGCTTGTAATGTTTATTATTTTGTCCCCCAAGGAATTATATTTTTGCCTGTTGAAATGATTGCAGGCCAGATGCTGCTTTTCTTCATGTTAATGAGATTTTTTTCCTCCTAGTTGCCTGAAAAAAGCCTAGTTGGGGCTTTTCAAAATGTCATATGGCAGCAATCTCACATTTGTGGCCCTGCTATGTACATTTGACAGGGAACTGCAGCCTATCCAGCTATGTGAGATACACCTATATGATAAATGTGCCTCCAAACATTCACATGCTATTTTATTAATGTACGATTTTAAGATCTTGGGTGTACCTAAAAAAAAGTGTGAGTCAGAATAATCTATCTCCCATCTGCTCTGGGACCAAATGTTATGGGAAAAGATCTCCATAGAAAGAAATAGCCCACAGATTGGTATATTAATTTATTTCGAAGGTTTTTAAGCTGACTTTCAGGGTGTCATGCCCTCACAGGGTGGCTTACAATACTATAAAATCCAGAACATACAATTCCAATTAAACATTCAAACACACATATACTGCAGCAGCTAATGATTTTTATTTATTTTTTTGCATCAAATCTTGACTGGAATAAATATGTCTAGAAGTTTTTTTTTTTAAGCCAGCAGTGATGAGGCCATACATATCTCCCTGTGGGGGTGGGGGGGAGTTCAAAGGTGGGGGCCACCACTGAGGAAGTCCTATCTCTAGTAACCACAAGCCCAATGGTTCTTGCTGGTAGTCCATAGAGAAGGGCCTCCAACATTGATATTAATGCTTAAGCAGGCTGATACAGATGTAAGCAGTCTTTCAGATGATGTGGTCCCAAATCATTTAGGGGTTTAAAGGCCAAAACGAGGACCTTAAATTGGGTCTGGAAACTAAAAAGCAGCCAATATAAATAATACAGATTGGGAATAATATGATCTGAGCACCTAGCTCTCATCCCTTAGAACACCTGAATAGTGCTCTTATCTACCTACCTTCTACCCATTTACCTGCCTACCATACTATTTTATAAACTGCCCTTGTCCATTGAAAAGCAGGGTAGGTATTTCAGAATTAAGTAAATCCGTAGCTATCTATTCATCTACATCAGGTCTGGGGGGACCTATGGCCCTCCAGGTGTTGTTGGACGCAACTTTCATCAGCCCCAGCCAACCTGGCCAATTGTTAGGGATAATGGGAGAAGTAGTTCACCAATACTTGGAAGGCCAAAGGTTCCTCAGCTCAAATCTAAATGGAGGCTTACAGCAAAAAGAAAAGAAAGAAGAAAGAATGGTCCGTGCCCCAAGCAGTTCACATTGAATAGTTTGGCGGGGGCGGGGGTGGGGAGAGAAAAGGAGGAGAGGACTGGAAAAGGAAAGCAGTGCCTCACAAAGAAAAGGTGCTTCAGCGTACAGCCTCTGTAGCTCACTAGTTTTCTTCTGAAATGTAATTTAAATGTAAGATCTCAAGAAATGGCATCATACTTCTGTGCAAAGGAATCCACCCATAGTTCTATTTGAACACACACACACACACACACTGGTGCTGTCAAATGTTCAACTTAAGTAGGGTAGCTTTTTCATGTTGGGATTTGTAATTAAAGATGTTTCTACTTGTTTTGCAACTTGATCTTAAATATATTTAATTGGAAGTAATTCTCACTGAGAGATTGGTGGAGTTTACTATCCCAAAGTTAGAGCGCATAGGACTGTAGATGCAGAGCTCCAGCAGATGGGGGGAGGGGGGAATCACGCTTCCCTACCGTCGCTTCTCCACCCTCGCTTTTATTGCTCAATACTTCCTCTTTCTCAGAGAGAGGAAATAGGAAGTAAACAACATGCATGTGGCCCATTCAGTGGGCTGTTTTCATCACACTGCTTCTCCTGTCTCTAAAAATAATTTGGACTTTTGGTCTTTTCTTTATCGCAGGAAGAAGGCTAGAAGGGGCGGGAGACGCACGGGAGGCGAACAATATCGTGAATAGGACCTGTGAAAATCCGTGAGTACCCAGTAACACTCGTCTAATGATGCTCGTAAACCCACCCACCCCCGGTAGAATATGAAAACTGGACATTAATTGGATTGGAATTTTACAAGTCATATTATTAAATCATATACTAATTGAAGCTTATTATTTTTGTTCACAATTTAGTTTGAGGTTACTAGGCAATGAAAGGAAGTAGTTTCAGTCCTAAAGGAGTCCCACCCACCCCGCCCTGTAAACCTGACCTGAAATTTTATATCAGTGTTCCTGAAATCATGGAAAGCACCACAGTGGTTTGTGGAGAGATGTCTTGGATCAAAGCATCTCAGGCCTGTGAAAACATTTTCACAAATAAGCCATCAAAGTTTTTTTTTTTAAAAAAAATAGTTTATTACTTTAAAGTGAAATTTGTTTTCCTACATTGAATTTGTGGAGACTCACAACACTTTGCAAAGGTAGAAGAGTAAGGTACAGGAGATGATGAGTGAGGGGCATCAATTTGTATGCCGCCCCAGTGAAATAATAGAGTCACTTGCCCACCCTGCCAAACTCCTGAATTAGCAGCTGATCTGCACAGACGGCTAAGGTCACTAATAGGGTAGTTATTCAAATACAGTGACATCTTCAACCACAGGGTTAGATTTCATAAAGCCTTTTTGGATCAAGAAAGAAAATACCATGAGAGAATTAACTATAGGATTTGTTGCTAGAAAGCGTCTGAGGCTGCAATTTCATGCGCACTTACATGAAAATAAGCACCATTGAACTCAATGGGATTTATTTCTGATTATGGATGCATCAGGGTGCACCGTCACAGGGGCAGATATATGTTATCAGAGAAAGCATCCCTCTTTTCTGCATTGTGTTCTGAGAATTGACTTTCAAAGGGTGGCTGTAGCTCTTATTCTACAAAGTCCCATATTTTTGAGTAGTAGTTTATCCAATTCATCCCTCTGGGAACTGGTCCTGAGAGAATAGGAAATGCAAGGGACAAGATGGGCAGGCACTTTCAGTTTCTTTCAGTCATAATAATGATTGCCAACAAATTGTGAGAATATTCATATGTGACCTCATGATTCAATTCCAGGCCAGGCAGCTTGAGAGACTGTAAAAAGGTCTCTGTTTGTCAAAAGAATGCTGGCTACTTATTTCCCCTGATAAAGGCCCATTGAAAAGTCATAAGATACAAGAGCAGAGCAGAAATACACAAAACCACAAATCCCTTGGGAATAATACACTTATTATATGATATTGCCTTTCTTTCTTTTTTTTTTTTTTTTTGAAAAGCTCTTCAAACTGACCAGTCTGCTTCTCACTTCTGTGTCTGAAACATTTGCAAATATTCTCAGAATGGTCAACAGTTTGCCATCTGTTAAATCGGAATAGCAGTGGTCCACTAAATATCCCAGGCCAATTCTGCTGGCAAGTTTGTCATTCATTGTTCAGATTGGCTCCTTCCCAGTGTGTCTGGAAAAGTGCAAACGGATCTTTATTGGCTGCAGTGCAATGTTAAATTATATTGATGGTTATGTGCATGGAGACATGGCCCGTGGTCGTTATTCCAGATTAAATAAACCAGAGTACAAGGATGTGATCTTGGGCAACAGTAGAAGCTCAGAGCAATGTGCACTAGGAGTTCATGTACCCCTTCTAAGGGGAAGAAGGAAGTCTCCTAAAATAGTTATAAACTTGAGCAGCCCTTCAATTATGTCCACCTTTAAGCTAGCTCATTTTCGTATGCAAACAAATGAATATGATCCTGTTTAAGAAGTACAGAATCCTGCTGGATCAGACTAAAGGTCCAATTAGTTTGACCTTCTGTTTCCTACAGTGATAAACCAGATGCCTCTGGAATGCCCAGGGCCAGCCCTATCATTAGGGAGAGGATGATGGCTGCCTCAAGTGGCAGATTCTGAGGGGTGTTGGATGACAGAGCTAAACATGTCCCACACAGCCTGCCCTGCACCCCATAAGCTACCCTGCTGCCCACAAGTTCAGTAGGAACAGCCAGAGTTGAAGTAAGAGTCAACTCAATCTGGTTGCTTTCTGCACCATCTTCTCCTTTGCATGAGTTAGAAAAAATATCTTGGGTGAGTGCTGGGGATACCCTCTCCTGCTGTTGCTCCCTAACAAGCGGTATTCGGTGACACACAGCCTCTGAACCTGAAGTTCCATACAGCCATCATTGTTCATGGCCAAGGACTCCATCACACCTATTTTTTTCCTCTGGTTTGTCCCTGAGTTTTTTTTTACCTCCGTTTCATAAGCGCTGCAAGGGCTCCCTCATACACGGTCCCTTTCACGTGGGTTTTCCCTTGTTCGCTCTTCCATGTCACCCAGCCCCTTCTCCTTCCTCCTCCAGTTCATTGGTTAGAATCATAGAATCATAGAATCATAGAATAGCAGAGTTGGAAGGGGCCTACAAGGCCATCGAGTCCAACCCCCTGCTCAATGCAGGAATCCACCCTAAAGCATCCCTGACAGATGGTTGTCCAGCTGCCTCTTGAATGCCTCTAGTGTGGGAGAGCCCACAACCTCCCTAGGTAGCTGATTCCATTGTCGCACTGCTCTAACAGTCAGGAAGTTTTTCCTGATGTCCAGCCGGTTGTGGTACTCTGATGGACGTGGGCTCTTTCCCCGCTCCCCGCTTTGGCTTTATCTAGCAATTAAAGGTTTCATCCGGGCTCCATTTCTGTGGGCAAGGGGGGGGGGGGTTTGGAGCACTAAAAAGTCCATTCAACAGACCAACAAGTCCCTGCGATGACCGTGCTGGAGGAGAACCGCCCCACCCTTCCCTTTCATCATCAAGACTCCATTAGCACCCCCCCCAACAAAGGAAAAACGACAGAGAAAAATAATCCAGACTCTCCCTGCACCAAAATAAAATGCAACAAGGGGGGGAAGGAGTGAGATGAGTGCAGGACAGGGACGACATGTGAGTACCACTCTGCAAATCCACATACCAGAAATAGCGAGTGTGTGATAAATCACCGGTGTGATGGAGCTCCATGAACAAATCTATTAACCATAGCATTTTTCTAATGCCCTTTAAAGCTTTCTAAGCAAATCAGATATTTAAACAAAAGCAGGTGACTGCATGGCATGTGGAAGAAAGCAAACTGTTCAGAATTATATTTATGATTGCTTCTATCAGAATGAATATTATGTGGCCAGGGACCATCCATTTTTCAAAGTCAGGTATCAGCCCTGGATTGTAAAGTAATAATGGAGAAATTATGTGCTTTCAATATCTGCAGATTTTTTTACCACTTAATAATCCGAGCAATCATCACAGAACCCAAGACCTATTCACTGCCTTGCAACCATGATCCAGTTTTCCTCTTTTGTAAATAAGAGATAGGCACAAACACTCTCCCTTACAAATGAAGAGTGTATTTTAGAATACTGATGTAGAAGGAGCACAAGGTGATAGATGATAGGTGCTTCAGGCGGGAGGGGTTTTGCAAGCATTAGGTGTGCTGATTCAATATACATAAAAAGCAGAGGGCTCAACAGCTCTTGAATAATACAGGCACGAGTCTTTCCCTACCCTACCTGGAGATATCAGGGATTTAAACTGGAATCTTCCAAATGCAAAGCATGTATTCTACCACTGAGCTATGACCCTTTCCCTGGCATCTGCAAGCATGTTACCTTCCACCTGCAAATCACACAGGGATTGTGGTTTCTGCTAAATCTAATCAAACAACAGATCAAGAGCTAAGTATCAAGATGGATTGCGCCATCAAAAGGGGAAAAAACCTACTGTTGTGCACAGCTATGCAGGCACACACAATCTTTCTGGCATTACTTTCCTCCCACCAAATTGCAGATTAGCATTGAGATGCTAAAATTATTACAAGGGAAGCTGATGAAGAGACAAGTCCTATTCACATGTGGGCCATCTTTATAATATTTTGGTTTTTTTTTTTTTGTTGTTGTTTTTTGCATTCCCTGAGTGTAGAACTAAAACATAAAACCTACATGCTCTCCTATATGTACAACATTGGCATGTATGCACACCAAGAGGATGATCAAGGTTCAAAAGCAGTATGCGTTATGAGTGCCAAATTCTGAAACAGGACTGTGTACGTGCATGGCAGGAGCAGGGAGGGGGATGGATGGAACATACAGATGCTCCAGGGTCTCAAAGCTCCATCATGGGGAGGTGGGGGGAACACACTCCCTACCCTCACTTCTCCACCTGTGTTTTCGTTCCTCAGTTACTTCCTTTTTCAAAAGAGGAAGTACACAATGACCACGAGGCTCAATGAGTCTGCTGTTCTAATGGCGCTGCTTCTTCTGCACATAGCAGGAGAGAGCAGCAATTCCGTTTTTAAAAATACATCAAACTTAACCAGGTTTTTGTTGTTGTTGTTGTCGTGAACAGAAGGGCTGGAAGGCGCGTGGGAGGCAGACGACGTCATGTGAGGAACCTGAGCAAACTCCGTGAGTGCCCAGTAACGAGCGTGCAATCGGATGGAGCTTTCAGACAGACGACTTTCCCTTCTAACTGATCCTTTTCCCTGGATATGCAGAGTTGAGCTGAGACCTTCTGCATGCAAATCATGTGCTAAATACCACTGAGCTACGGTCAAGCTGGCCAACTATCAGCCCATGTAAAGTGTGGCCATAGTTTAAACTGGTGCCAGACTTAGTCCCAACGTTTGCTTTGCGTGCCATGGCACAACATAGGACATGCTAGCAACTGGTACTTTGAACAAGCGCAGAATGCCTTTCCCTCAGCTCTTAACAACGCTTGCCAGCCATACAGGAGCCCCTAAGAAAAGCCCTACTAGATCATATCAAGGGTCTATCTAGTCTAGCATCCTGCTTCCCACGGTATACGGGGTTCTCACTGAGATTTATTTTAAACAGTGGATTTTCTTCAAAGTGAGCATTTTAAGAAGGGATAAACCGTTACTGCTTTTGTGTGTGTGTGTGTGTGTGTGTGTGTGAAGTATCTTACATGGAAACTCCTAAAAACATTTCCATACATTTTATGTCCTTGGGATTCTCAAGTTTACTTTGATAAATTTATATTTAGAGAATGGAATGGGCAGGCAGGGGGCAGCTATAGGATCGCGCCCTTAAGGAGGCTGACTTCTAGGAGGGCGGTTATAGGACTGAGGGACAGTGGTAACAGGTTGCGACTTCATGCGAGAGGCAAACAAGAGGACGTCCCATCGGTGGCTTGAACGCCGCTCCCCACAACCGTAACGAGCCGAAGAAATCCTTCTCTCGCCCAACGAACTGTCCCTCCCGCGGCCGCCAGCAGCGACAAGCCCCGCCGGCTCCGAGCGCAAGCCGAGAAAAGAAGCATGAAACGCAACGAGGCGCTTCCCTCAGCCCCGAGGAGCGCGAGAGGAGTCAACGCCTCTCGCGACCAGCGGCTCAGAACCGCGTGACCGTGGTGACTGCCGTCAGGGCGTGACGCAGACGCGCAGAGCGGGGCTGTAAATAATTACCTCCCGCTCTCCGCCCTAAAAGCTGCGTCAACGGCAGCCCCGGCAGGGTACGCGCATGTGTGGAGTACGACTAACTTTGCGCTCCAACGGCTCCTGCTTTCTCCGCCCGCCCCAACAGCCGGACCTCAAAAGAGCGCATTGGTATCGCCTAACTCAGGGCCGCGTGCGCCGCCGTGGCGTTCTTCCCCATGTGGAGTTCCGTTGCCCTCTAGGGGAGGAGGGAGAGGCTGTGTGGGAGAGACCTGCGCGCCTTCGACGGGCGTATCTGTGCACGTCCTCCTCCTCCTCGTCTTCCCCCGCAGCCCAAGCTGGAGAATCCCTATATGTACCTCACCAAACTAGTTTCTTGCCTCCTGCATGTTTACTCGGAAGTAAGCCTCACTGTATTTAATGGGGATTACTCCCTGATAAGCATATCCCATAATTTGGTTAGATTTTAAGGGGACAAACCTATGCATGTTTAGATGGGGGGGGGGAGTCCTACAACTACCAACATGCCCCAGGCTGCTGGGGCATGCTGGGAGTTGTAGGACCTTTCCCCCTATCTAAGCATGCATAGGATTGCATCCTTAATATAAGAACATAAGAGGTGTGAGCTGAATCAGTCCAGAGACCTATTTAGAGGGGTGGAGCATGACAAGATAGTATGAAAGGGGTTTGCTCAGGGCAAGAAGTTTAAAAACTAGTGTGCGGGGAACTGTCCCATTGATGGTTGGAAGATGCAGGGAGTTGTAGGTCTTTTTCTGCCTAAATAGAATCATAGAATAGAAGAGTTGGAAGGGGCCTATAATACGCATAGGAGTGTTCCTTCGGGTTCCACAGGAGCCTGGGTTGTTTTCCATAGTAAGAGCACTGGGGAGGTTGAAAGGCTATTGGGGGGTCATAGGCAGAAATTTGACAGGACAGTCTGGACCCCTTGTAAAATTCTGTGTGTTGAGGCAGAGTGATGCCATAGAAACCTCTTTTACAGGATCTACACTACTGTTATAAAGCGCTTTAAAGCAGTAGTGTAGATCCGGCCCAACAAGTCCGCACATTCTCATCTTCCACTTGTAAACTTCCTGTGTTTTGCCACTGTTTCTTCTTTAACATTTCTTAACAGGAAAAAAAAAGGAGGAAAAGACTGAATTGATACACAATGCCTTTTGATTAATAGCAGTAGAAGACTGTCTGGAAGTACCATTTGTAAAACTAAAAATGTAAAACCTAAGTATAACTTTGGTATGTTTTAAGTGTGAGTGAATTTCTTAAAAAAATAATTCAATGAGGGGGGCTGGTGTGTCTTGAGGAGGCGAGGTTCCCAAAGCCCTATCCGCACCATGGCCGTTGTTTAATTTAATACATTTATATACTGCCCTTCAGCCAATAATTCCAAATAAAAAGTCAAACTCAAAACATATAACAGATGGGTGCAAATTTCCCCTCAATATGTCACGGTGAGGAAAACTTCGTCTTAGAATTTCTGTCTGTTAGGTAGTTGTGTACGACACAGCAGCCCTCCTAGAAAAGAAATGTGGCAATCCTGCCCCCCCCCCTTAATTTTAAAATTGTATCTTTCAAGTTTTTCCCCATGAAAGCCCTTTAATAAATACATGAACCCCTTCTATTTCAAAGGAAGGTTCTGTTATTTGGTGTTTGGAATGTGGAATATTAATCTAAATAAATAGCTTACACATGACATGCTAAGGCAAATAGGCACCACAGTGCACATTGAAATCATTGACCTAAGAAATTTTTCCAATATAGTCAGATACCCAATACGTTTGATATGTTGTTGTTGTTTTATGTGTAATCATTCACTATTGATACTTTACCATTTCCTTTCCCTGGCTTTTACTTTTCAAGATTCTCCAAAGTCCCAAGTTTAAGGTATCACATTTCAGAAGCACTTGTAAGAGTCTTTTGGTCAGGCTTTTGGTGAAAATAGATAAGCTAATTAGGAGAAGGGATGCTAATTTATGTAATTTCATTTTAAAACAATATAAAAGAGTTGGTATTTGAATTAATTTATTTTCTTTCATCCCATCTCTGTTCCTTTTTTTTTTAAGTCTCATTCAGTACCATTTAATCATCCAATGATGTAATCAGCCCAATTTTGTGCAATGGGATTTACTCCAAGGTTAGTGGACATAAGATTGCAGCCTTACGGCTAATTCTATAAATGTTTCCTTATGCAGGTAAGTTCTGTGGATTCAGTGGGCAGTATCCAACTGGGCCTTCCAATTGTGCACTTTCCATTTGGGGTAGATTTAATGCTTTGAAATCTTGCAACTTCTTCTGTTATTGACTGTGTTGTATCCAGAATGGTATAACAGGGTGTTCTCAGAAATGTCTTAAGTGATGACAAAGGCACTGGATTAAAAAGTTATTTCCTATTCAAGTCTCTTGATACTAGATTAAATATAACACAGGTTTTTCTTATGGTTTGCTTATTCTACCATATATTCTTTCTATACTGTTCCACCCATACACAAGAGGGAGGGAGATCTGCAGATTTGGGTTAACCTTGAGTTTTGCAGGTATTCAAATTAAATACATAAACTAAAATAATGGGGAGAACCCTGTCCCCACCCCCAACATCCCCATATTAACTCAATAAGATAGAATAATGGCTAATGGAGTGGAAGGGGGAAACTGGATAGGTCAGTTTCTGGTTCACACTGAACACCTATTTTAAAATGATACCAGGGATGAAATAGAGACTAGATTATAGAAATCAATGGAAAAGTCCACTGTGATTGGGCACCACGCCCCCAAACTCCTAACCAAATAGAAACAAAATAACCAAATAAAAGGAAGAGGGGATCCAAAACAAAGGAGGGGGGAACCAAAACAACCTAATAAGAGCTGAGCTTGCTCAGTCAGCTTGGTATGCTTTGGGGGTAGAGTGGAATGGATTAGAGTGGCTGGGCCCTGGACAGAAGCACTCCACACTGCAACATTTTGTTACAGGGCCTCACTTGCAATCTAAGAACCTAAGAACAGCCATGCTGGATCAGACCAAGGGTCTCTCTGTTCACACAGTGGCTAGCCAGCTGTTGACTATGGACCCACAAGCAGGACATGGTGCAATAGCACCCTCCCACCCATGTTCCACAGCAACTGGTGCACACAGGCTTACTGCCTCTGATAATGGAGGTAGCACATAGCCATCATGACTAGTAGCCATTGATAGCCTTCTCCCCCAAGAATACTCAGGAATACTGTCTTCTATAGTTGCTTTTTGGACCTCTAATGCAGTGTGTGTGTGTGTGTGTGTGTGTGTGTGTGTGTGTGAGAGAGAGAGAGAGAGAGAGAGAGAGAAATATATGTATATATCTTTAAATAAATAAAATGTGGCGAGTTCAGTGGATTATCTGGGGATTTTATGGGGAGGGAACATAGTTTAGAAGAGCACATGTTTTGTATGTAAAAGGTTACAGATTCAGTCCCTGGCTGTAATTCCAGTTCAATGGATTTCAAAGCAGGTGATGGGAAATCCCTTTGACTGAGACCCATTTCAATCAGGGTAGCCAATGCAGTGCTGGATGAACAAATAATCTGAGATTAGTAGTGAGAAACCAAAATAAAAGAATGAAATGTTGTATTTTGGTAGTATTAGAATTGTTATGCATGTAGATGTGGATGCTGAAATATTCTATGACCACAAGTCTAGTGAATTTCATTATCGTTAAATGTGGTAGAATTACCAGCTTCATTTGAAGTACTGTTAGGGTTCTCTTGTTCCTAAATTGAAATAATTTGGCCCAAGTGAGTGTTCCCATCATTGAGCTCAGTAGGATGCAGAATGGTTAATTTCCCACCAGATTTATCCTAGCTAGGCTGAATATGTTGCAAATCTGGAAAGGGAAATGAGGCAATATTATTTATATTAGTTCTAAAAAGACATGTGTTAAATTTCTGTTAAATACAGAGAAATACTGAAGGTAGTGCTGATGCTTTGCTTATAAGAGCATTTATGGTGAAATGAAACTTATCATCCAATCCATCTTTTGCTTTGCCTTGCCCTAAATCCAGAGTGTTGCAGATTAAATTGAAAAGAATCAATCTAGAATGAAAATCAATGCATGTAAGCAAATGTGCTGAATTTGGAGTACAGGAGAGAGCGTCTTTAACCCAATTCTGCTCTAAATATTGTTATGCACATCCCAGTTCCGAAAGTGCTGAAAATCCCAGAACAGTGCTACGGAGTTTAGTTGCCTTCAGATGAAAGAACTCTGGAGACATATGGGTCTTTGTATTATTTGCTTTATTTACAAATTTACAAGATGGGCATATCGGTGCATGATTGTTAATCCTACATCAGGTTGCTAAAGACAAAATGCACCCCACGTTTTAGCCAACTGCAAGTTAAAATAAACCAAACACTTTCTGTCCAAATTCAAACTTGCTATAAATTGTTTCCCTAGCCTTCCTGCTAGCCTATGGATGTCACCTTCCAATGGCAGAGAAGAGAGGTTTTCAGCCGTTCAGTGAAACCAAACTACTGGAATCAATACATCCAAATTCATTACAATATGAGCTTTTCTGCTGTACTATCTTTTATTTGTTTCCAGTTGCATGTCCTGTATAGGGGGATCAGGTTTAAGACAGAGAATCACTTTGCCCCTCAAGAGGCAGCAATGGCATAGGTGTTTCAAATTTGGGATACAGGTTTTGGGGTAGGGAAAAGAGAAGAGCCCGGAGAAGAGAAGATTGAGGGGATACATGATAGCGCTCTTCAAATACTTAAAAGGTTGTCACACAGAGGAGGGCCAGGATCTCTTCTCGATCCTCCCAGAGTGCAGGACACAGCTCAAGATAAAGGAAGCCAGATTCCAGCTGGACATCAGGAAAAACTTTCTGACTGTTAGAGCAGTACGACAATGGAACCAGTTACCTAGGGAGGTTGTGGGCTCTCCCACACTAGAGGCATTCAAGAGGCAGCTGGACAACCATCTGTCAGGGATGCTTTAGGGTGGATTCCTGCATTGAGCAAGGGGTTGGACTCGATAGCCTTGTAGGCCTCTTCCAACTCTACTATTCTATGATTCTATGATCTTACATAATGCAAGAGTACTATGCAAGAATTGTTTGTGAGAGAATTTTGGTTTCTTCTGATCCTTACTCCATTTTAATGCCTGGGGAGTTGCTTCTGGTGTAAGCGCAGCCTTGCAATGGTTGAGAGCTGACAAAAGGGGATTTCCCCCATTATTTTAGGGGCACCTAAGGAGGAGCTGTCCAGTGTGATCCTCTTTGGCTTGCACAGGAAGCAAATCAAGCTGGGGCTTACGCACCAACAGCTGAATTAACCCTGAGTAGGATTATTGCAGTTTATTTTTTAAAATTGTATCCTGCAGAATTTGAGAAGACAGATTTGGGGCAGCTTATAATAAGTAATACAGAGCTTTATCATAAATAATACCGTGAATAAATCCAGAATGAAAACAAGTAACAGCCAGAGTTATGAACTTCTGTGGCAATAAACTACTAAACTCCAGAAAAGATCTGGGTAAAGAACAACATTTTGCACTTTTTCACAATATCACGAAGCTTTAGCTCTGGTAGGCTTGCTTTTCAAGAGAGTTCCAGGGACAGCCCACCCCCACCCCCCAGGGGTCTTCTATTTACAATAGTCTTTGGGGGAAGGGCAAGTCTTGCTGAGTCTAGTCTAGAAATGTTTTTTTAAAAATGGATTAATAATTTGGGCACAGGGCAGACAAAAAAATCACCTGGACTGCAGATTACAGTTACTAACTCCGGCGTTACTGATTATGCCGTAGAATTTTCTCATTCATTTACAGTCCGTTGCCAAAGTTGCTGTGTTTTTATATGCATTTATGATTGGGCTTATGATGTGCCATAAAACTACACATTTCCACTGTAATTTGGTACACATTTAAGGGTGATTTGATGCCATTGTAATGTAGTACAGTATTTGACAAATGATTGTTGCAGTGACCTCAGTGACATGTTGTGTTTTGTAATTCTAAAATTCTTCTGGGTAGTAGATTGTTACCTTATGGAAACCCTGTATGAATAGTTGTCAAAAATATAATTGGCAAAGGGCCCAGAGAAATAATCTAGATTGATTGGCCTCTGTTGCTGCTTAATAATGTGAGAGTTTGAATGCTGAACTTTATCCTGGTAAATAAACACTGGATAAGTCCTTTTTATAAAATGTCAAGATTTGTAGCATCCGAGATACAGTTGAGAGTTGTTTCCCATAGTTTAGCAAAGCGTTTAAGTAATATTCCTTTCCAAAAAGTGGAACAGTTTTATAGTAATCCTCTTATATGTGAACTTTTAAAAACATGCTTGTATCTGTGATACTCCAGAGTGAAATCACCTACTTCTATTTTTTTTACTCTAAAGAAAAAATTGGAGAAGGCAGAACCCTAGCAATGAAAAAATGACTAGCTTGTATCTATTGTGTTTGCAGCTACAGAAGTATTTTATTATCCAGAGGTGCTTGGTAGTAAGTATTCTGTGGAAATACATGCTTTGCTATTGGTATTTTCATTTGCAACCATTTTTACTTAGAGGATCATCAGACGGGGCAGGGGGATCGCATTTCCCTACTGTCACATACCATTGCTGTGCTCTCTGATTCACTTCCGTATTGGGGATGAGCTGAAATTACGTGGGGGAGTGTGCAGAGACCAAGTGGCCCCTATAGAACAATGGGAACATCGCCCTTTGTAGTAGAACTTTCCTGCACACAACAGGAAATCCTAACTTACTTCAAAGGAGTCGGGTTTTCTGGGGCTTTTTTAAAAACTCAAAACCCAGGAAATGGAGCGGGAGATGAATCGTGAGCGTGCTCGTCCGATGACGCCCTTATTCTTATACTTCAGACCTTTATGGAATAACATGAATTAGGTACATCAGTCTTGAACAGAATAATTCTAGAGTTTTCTGGACAATTGCGCATAGCATGTATTTCCAGAAATTCTTGAGACTATATAATTAAACATCATTCCTCCATACACAATTCCGTTGCATTTAATAGATGAAACTAGTGTGTCAGTCCAAGTCCTCAAGTCTTCATGCTAGATTGTGACCTTATGATCCTCAAGTCTTCACTGTAATCTCTCAGCCGTCACACCACCAGCCGCTACTAGAAAACAATATCAGCTTCTCATGAAAACTAGACTAAATATGAAAAGAGTGGAGGAGTGAATGGACAAAAATAGAAATTTGAATGAATCTAAAAAAATGTCTTCTAAAGATATAAAAATGTATGTCTCTTCTTTCCAATTTGAGCACAGAAAGAAACCATTGGAAAAGTAAGAAATATGTGGTGTTTTCTGGATGTATAGTCCAATGAGGATGCTGACTATAACTTTCTTTGCTTCATATATCCTGAATATTAGGTTTGGTATGATTTTATTGGACGTGTGCTAGATTCCTCAGCTTACAGGCCAGTTGGAGACATAAGCCAATCGTTATTTTACTTGTAATCTTGCATCGATGGAATGATCTCTCAAAAACTGGTTTTTACTAGACAGCAAACTTCTTTTTCTGGCTTCGTTTTTGTTTTTTCTTAGTCCGTTAAGGATGTAAACCTATGCATGTTTAGACAGAAAAAAGCCCTACAACTCCCAGCATGGCTGGCTGGGGAATGCTGGGAGTTGTAGGACTTTTTTCTTTCTAAATGTGCAAAGGATTACACCCTAGGCTGATTTTAAGAAAACCTTACAACATCTTGCAAATCTTGCTACTGAATACAATTAAATTTATTTCTCTTTAGTGTATAATAGAAAGAAAAAACTCATTACATCTTCCTTGATTGCCATCATTCCCAGAGATTGAACAGGGTGATGGGCATAATGAAGACTATCAACAACATAAGATTCTGGAACCCGAGTTCTGAATTGGCACTTGATTATTTCTGTAACCTAATTCAGCTGCACTCTCTGAATATTCAGATTTCTGTGTAGTTTTCTGAGGAGCCGATGCTTTTTCTGAAGTTTAGATCATGTCTTGGGGAATTCTTTGAGATAAATAATCATTCAGAAACTATGGAAGTTAAAAAGAAATGGCTTAAAGCATCCTGTTCCCCAGTTCACAATACTTGATTTTATTGCATGCTGAGCTTCCTTGCTTTGAAATCCTTACTCTATTTATAATTAAAATCAAAATATACCAGGAGTGTATGTGCTGGTTTTGCACTTGCATGGTTGGCTTTCATCAGGTAGATTCAAAGCTGGTAGCCACTGGTAGGACAAGCTCAGAAGTGGATTATACTAACCCCTTTCTTAAACAAAACAGCCCTTGACGCTAACATTCATGTGATTTTTTTAACATGGAAATATATTTATGGAATAATACTTTGGCTCCCGAGCAGTAGGGGGACCATATGAAAAGGAGGACAGGGCTCTTGCACCTTTAACTGTGGTGATGAAGAGGGAATTTCAGCAGGTTCTGCATATATACAAATGACACCTGCTGGAATTCCCCTTTCTATGCAACTGTTAAAGATACAGGAGCCCTCTCCTCCTTTTCATATAGTCACCCTACCGAGCAGTAAATTGGGTCAGAAATTGGTGCTCTGTGAGGCCTTTTTACATGTTTCAGTTGAGCACATGTAAAAGCTCAGCTTTCCAAAAGCCTCAAGTGTTTTTGATGTGAGCTGCACAGTTGGCCCTACCATTCGGCAGAGTGAGGCAGTCAGTTCAGATTTTAGTAAATCTCTCTCTGTTCAAAGGTAAGCATGCATGGGATTTTAGTATGACTTGGATGTAAATGCAGTTGAAATCAGTGGGATTTACTCTTGGGTAAGGGAACCAGCAGGTCTCTACTTTAAGAACTTGAAGATGCACAGCTTCCCATGATCAAAAGAAAGGAAAATTGATCCTTCACACTGGTGGACTATCAGGAAAAGTGTTTAAGGGGGAAATTTAAAAAAAATCCAAAAAAGAGGGATGAATGGATCTGATTCAAACTTGGCATGCTGAAAGCTCTGCTTAAGAGTTATCACTGTGCCCATTTTGATCTCTTTATCTTTAAAAATGAGGGAGCTGTGGGCAAGGAGGGTGCATTTCCCACATTTCTTTTAAGATGAAAATGTACCCATGGTCATGCCTACTCAGGAGTAAGAACATACAGTTAAATAGGACCTCTCTCCCTCCCCCTTCATGGTAGAGTGGAGAACTGCACTACCCTCCTCTTTTGTTAGCAAGACTGCCCTTAGACAGACACACACCCCCAACAAAGAACGGGATGGTTGGATAAAACACAATGACACCAATGCACGGGAGGGAGGAGTGCATTTATTTTGCATGGAAGGGAAATAATCCAGATTTTCCCCACTCCAATAAGAAATGAGTGTGGGACATGAACGACATCATGTGAGTACTGGGCTTCAAAACCACATACCAGGCATGGCGAGAGTGTGATAAATCGCTGGTGTGATGGAGCCCAAAAACTAAGTATTCTGGGTAATATGGAAGGCCAAAGATTGAT
This sequence comes from Elgaria multicarinata webbii, assembly GCF_023053635.1. NCBI lineage: Eukaryota > Metazoa > Chordata > Lepidosauria > Squamata > Anguidae > Elgaria > Elgaria multicarinata. Next base: position 27,202,000 of record NC_086171.1, on the reverse strand, counting down.
GTTCTGGAAACAAAATTTGAACCTGTTATTGTGAGTTTATAATGCATTATATAATTCCTCCCCCTACCATCCATTCTGCTCCCCCTCTGATTCCTGCACTTTGTAGTTGGTTGGTTTAGCTCTGTAAGAATGAGCCAGTGCTAAGTTTTTTTTGTGGTAGTCATGATGGAACTAAAGGGTTACTGTTCACATTTCCTGTGTAATTCCTTCTGATCTTGCTGAGCTGTGATTATTTTCTTGAGGTTAAACATTCCCAGGCTCCTATAACCTTCTAGTCTGTTTGCACTGGCCAAGTTTGTCCCAGGTGATCCCATGTGGGCGAACCTCCTGCTTTTAAGGAAAAGAAAATCTCTTTCCTGTGTAAGATAGCTTAAATGTGCCGTCCTTTACTCTACAATCCCAGAAGAAATCCCTCTAAAAACAATAATATGGTAAGAAAATTAGTCTTTTCAAGTCAGATTTAGGAATTAAAAAAAATATTTAACAGATCAGCTGTGTGGTTTAAGAATTTCCTCAATCCTAGATGAATGGCTTTCAATTTCATATTAAAGATGATCTTTTAGCTAAGAACCTTTAGGAAAGAGGTTATGGTTAGAAAGGCACCTTTTTTACTGTCTCGTTTTTTCCTACATAATTGGCAAACCATCCAAAGCTGGAAGCAGATATCATGGTGATCTTGTTGAGTTCTCCATCTGTGTGCTAAAATGTGTAATTAAGGAAATGTGTGGTGCTTTGTCATGTGTTTCTCCAGCCCCAGTCAATATCATTGGCTGCCACTGGGGTGTGTGGGGAAACGCATGATGTGCTAAGGAAACTTTACATTAACTCTACATTACATGAGAAGAGAGGACATGGCCAAAGCCTAGTTCTAGCCTTAGGCTCTGTAGTTCTGAATTCCACTAACCGTTTAGCATGGAGTTTGGATTTCTTTTCCAGTTCGCCATAGTTTACAAAAAACCAAAATCATTGGTTACTGTTTATTTCTAATGTAAATATCTCAAATTTGTGCTTCCCATATCCGTGTACCACAAGAAAATTGTGGCTTTAGACTGAAGTTACTGCTTGTGTGATTACAAATCACCGGGGTGGGTGGGTGGGTGAGGGGCAGAACAAAAACAAACCAGAGACTGATTAATTTTTCCATATGATAGTCTCCCCCACCCCACATAACTTATTTTTAAAGGCCCTCAAGATAGTATCATTTGGAATAAGGCAAATACATCCCTAAAATGTCCTCTAGTAATTTTATTAATGAAAATCAGATCTGGCAATAGGACATAGCATCCTCAGGCAGCTGGCTGAGCTTCTTGTTGAAGTGTTGGGCGGCTGGGAGGTGCCATTTTAATTTTCAACAATACCCCCAATGTAGTGTTACTCTGGGGCTTTGTACAAATTAAAATGATGCCCCCTAGTGTGCGGTGCTTAGCATTTTCTGAGTGTTTAAGCTGCTTCACATACATTAATTATTAGTTACTAACTGTACTTGTAAACTGTCCAATAATCAAAGTTGTCCGGTTGGTGTACAATATATTAAAAGCATACAGTTCAAACATTAAGGGCACAATCCTGTTAGTGTTTAGACCGAAAAAAAGCCCTACAACTCTCGGCATTGCCCAGCCAGTGAGGTCAATACGCAAGCAAGTCTGTATGTGGGAATGATCTTTCTCTGATATGAAACCTACGTTATAGCTCATGCTAGGACTGAGTCATATGCTTCACTCTTCTTTCAAGCGCTAATCAGATAGTGAAAAACTAAATACATTTAATAAGGTCCTCCCATCCAAAAGGCATTCAGAAATATAGGGAAACTTCCAAAATTATGTTTTGTATTAGAGGCCCATAGACAGGCCTGCAGCCCTGGGTCACTTTCTCACCTGGGATCTCCTATCTAATTCATTCAATAGCCATGATCTCTGTAGTCAGTTTTCTTGTCAATTCTTCTCTGGTGGTCTTGCTAATGAGATCCAAGCTCTTTACAGTCTGGGGATAATAATCCCTTATTTCTTTCACCTACAAATTCTGGTAGGGTTTGTCTTTAAAGAGCAGGAGATACTTTTACCTATCCTGTGACTTAACTATCTCCATTTCCATGATCGTTTCTCAGTAAGGAGCACTTTAGAAAATATGAGCCAAAATTATTAAAATGTGCACCCAAGATGGAACACTTTGTAGATGCATAAAATAAATTACCTGGAAAGGATAACAAGTCACCTCTGGATGCTGCTATTCATACTGCATGCAGCATTCTTCTGTACATCAGTCTTTATTTACAGTTTCCCCATTTGCCAAATGAAATTATAAAAAGAGCACTATCCAATCTTATACAGAGGCAGAATGAATAATTTAAAACTAAAAAAAGCCAGTATTAAACTTATAAGAAGGAAGCTGCAGTATTACTGCTGAAACTAAGCAGCTCTTGCTCTCTAAGCTGGTGGTCTTCAACCGGTGGGTCACGACCCAAAAATGGGACTGGAGATCGGTACCGACGGGTCGCAACAAAGCTGTTGCCACCATGTTGGGCATGTAAAAAATTGTGAAAGTGGGTCCCATGTTGCAGGTTGGGAGTCCGAGGTGGGTCTTGGGTCTGGACCAGTTGAAGACGATTGCTTTAAGCTGTCTGTATGGGAAATGGCCTGTGTTCAGCTGCTCTGAGCAAATTGGAGGAGGAGCAGAGTGCAAGCATGATACATGTACCAAGCTAAGTGTGCCATTACAAAACTGAATGTGAGCAATAAGACACAAGTAAATAACTGACATTGGGGGAAAACTGGACAGAAAATGCCATAAGCTCCAGCCTGATAATTCAGGAACGTTGCTTAAAGGACGTCACCTTTAAAGAAAATGTGACATCCTTTAAGATATATACAAAAAGTTTTCAAAAGAAATAAGATGAGCCAAATTAAGGTAAAACCAGGACATATAGTCAAAGAACACATGATGCAAAGACTTGGGGGAAACATGTTTAAGGTTCGCCAGAACTCTGAGGAAGACATGAACACCAGGGGAGCAGCTAGCACAACTCCTGCTTCTGAATATACAACCTGGGTTGGCTGCCAGGTTGTATATTCACTCAGATAGTACCAACACTGATAACTCTCTGAGTGAATGTGGAAAATGTGAAGGGATTGAATTTAACTACACTTTAAATAAAGGTCTTCGAGAAACTGGATGAGTCTGAGGTTCACCTAGACTTTTTCACATCACCAGTTCAGACGACACGCTAAACCATGCTGCTTAACCACAAAGTGGTTAAGGGAATCAGACATGGTTTACGGTGTTGTCTGACACATGTTTTCCTTAACATTTTGCTCTGTTAACCACATTGTGGTTAGGCTGCCAAACCACGTTCTGCAACATGGTTAGCAGCACTAACCATGGCTAAAAGTGTCGTCTGACATGTGTCTGTAGTTAATGGGCAGAATTCATAGAGCCCAAAGTATAGAGCGGCCGAAATGCCTTGGCTGCTCTATACTGCGGGCTCCGTGCCCATTGGGGGTGTGCTGGGGGGAGGTGTTTTTTTTTAAGTGCCCATCGGGGTTGGATGGGAATTGACGAAAAAAACCTCCCCCTCCCCCCAGCGCATCCACAATGAGCACACAGATCAGTATAGAGCAGCTGTGGCAATTTTGGCCGCTCTATACTTTGGGCTCTATGATTTCTGCCTGATGGAGGACTCAGCTGCTGTATTAACTGCTTTGTGGTTAAGGAAAATTTAACCACAAAAGGGTTAATGGTGTTGTCTGCACCCATTTTGCATGTGGTTAGCGTAACCACAGCTGGCCATGGTTACGTTAACCACAAAACCCAAAGTGTTGTCTGAACCGGGCCATAGTATTTTGTCTTTCAAGAGTTGGGAAGCATAATGGTCAATTTTTCCAGGATGTTTTTCTGCTGTTTGCTTCCTCTCTCTTCATATTTTGCTGTGATGACAAATGTTAAGGCTGATAGGATCAACGACGATCCTTATTTTGGATGGAGAAATATTTTTTCTCTTTCAGACAGTTGAAAGATTGCTAAAAGAGAGAGCAGTTTTCACTGCCACCTAAATGTTCACAAAACACCTCTTCTCCTTTGGCTCAATTTTAGGTCTGAGGAAGCAGAGCATCAGGACTAGCAGCTTTAAAAATCTAGCTGGAGAACTGGAGCCTTGCTTGAGGACTAGAACCATGGAGAAATTTACAACAGCAACTCCTGGAAAATCTGTCACTTTAATAAAACCTGTTCTGTAAAAAGTAGAACAAAAAGGAATATAAAATATAAAACTCTTTATCTAGATATGTATTTCGTCCTTGTATATTTTTCCTAGCTTTTTTAAAAAATAAGGAAAATTTAGGACCATTTTGAATCTGTTGACTGCTAGATATAGCAGAACAATCCATTTATTTTTCATCCACTGCATTTTTTTTTTAAAAAAGCATCATTCATTTTCCCCCACCCCCTTTTAACCTTATTTGCATTGGTATCTATGCCGGCTTTTGGAGACAGAAGTTCAACTTCAATTAACCATCTGAATGCATTTCATAGTATCGGCGCTCGCTCTGTGGGAAACCCCCCCCCACTGCCTTCCTATCATTAACATAAATGCAGGTGCAAATAGCATTTATGTATCTTGATAGGAAGCAGTTGGAGCCATTTCACTGTGGGACACAACACTTTCATATTGCATGCATCTGTTCAAATAAAATATCCATGCTCAGTGACATGAGCGCAAGGATAGAAACATCTGCCCCTGAGACCATTTGCCATATAGCAGATGCTTAGGGCTTTATTTATGCAGATGGCTTGTGTGGTGAAGTGGTGAGGATGAAAGCAGGGACGTTTGACAAAGAGACTTCCTGTGTGTTAAGTGAAACAACAACTACAACAATGTGCTAAGACGTCTGTATTATATTCTCAAATTTGTAACTGAAGTAGGGCTGGAAATCAATATATATAGTAAGCCTTTTAGTGAAACAGATATATTGTGTTTGGGTGAGAAGCATCAGATCTTCCCTGTTTGGTACAAAGCTTCAACTATAGTTTAGGAAGACATTTAAAGGATTGCTGTGGATAATGTTGTTTAGCAGGGACGGTTGGCATAGGAATGCCAGAAAAACCCGCAACAGATTCAAATGAGTTCAGTTTTCTATGAGTCCCATTGGCGGTTTCTGCAACAGACCAGTTTGTTTGTTTTTTACCAGTGGGTGGGGGGTGGGGAGTTGCACAAATTTGCATTTGTGCCAATGCACATTAATGTGCAAGTGGAATAAACTTCTCTTACATCCCTCAAGAAAGTACTATTCTACCAATGAGCGGACATTGGAACAAAAGATGCTTGACAATCCCCAAAACACAGATGGAATGGATTTAAGAAAATCTGTACATCTCTATTTAGCCATTCTTTATATGTGCAAATGAACATAGGAAGCTGCTTTATACCAGTTCAGAGTATTTGTCCATGTCGGCCAGTGCTGTCTGCTCTGACGGGCAGTGACTCCACAGGGTCTCAGGCAAAGGTCTTTCACACCACCTGCTACCTGATTCTTTTTTTAGCTGCAGGTGCCAGGAGCTGAACTTGGGGCTCTTTGCATGAAAAACGTGTTTTTACCATTGAGCCTTGTTCCTTCCCCTACATGTGGGTAGATACAGACTGAATTAGTTAAATTTAATTCCCATGTATGGTCACGTCCCCTCTGGAGGACTCCTCTTCAGGTGATGACGTGGAGCCATTGTGGAGGAGCAGCCTGTGTCTAGGTACCTTGAGGCAGATTAAGTTGTTCCTGCACACTTGGGGGAGACAGCCGTCAATCCTACCCATCACAACAGAGTTAGCCTCCTCTTGGACTCAGTGGCAGATGGTAAGTGGCCACCTGGTCCCAGAGAGTGAAGAGTCCGAAAGGTTCAAGGTTAGCCAGATGCAGAAGTGGCCACTTGAGGACTAGGACTGGTCATGAGGAATGGTATGCTTGTGAGCAAGGCTCTGCTCAAGAGTAGACAGTTCTTCACAGGGGCACTGATGGCCTGCAGCTATGCTCTGTGAGGGATCCTGAAGGGTCAGGGTTAGGCTTAAAAGCCTTCCTTTCTAGGCACAGTGCTAGAACAAAGTCTGCACCAGCTCCTGTCTTGTATTTTGCCGATAACCATAGGTGTGCGCAAGGGGTGTGCCAGGTGTGCCCAGGCACTCTCTAATGTCTCAAGCAATAAGCACCAAATTGAGGGGGGGCATTGAGTAGGGATCCAGAGGGGAATCCAGATGCACCGGAAACAGTCTTCCAGCAGCATTCTGGCTGCTCTGCTGCCACCATCCCTAAGAGTACACCATTGCTCCAAACAGCAGGAGTGAAAAGGAATCACTCTGCCAGAAGCCTCTCTGCTGTGAGCCACACTTCAGGGAGGAAGACCCTGAAGACTAATATCGCCCCTCCTCTGGCCAGTATCATTGCAAAGCCCCACCAATGCTGGGGTTTGACGAGTGTCTCCTCATTCCCCCCCCCCCCACCTGCAATGGCCTTCCCACAGTCAGACAAGCTGAACGTGGAGTACGGCATCAGTCTCTACAGTGTTAAATAAATAAATAAATAAATAAAATGTTCTTTATGATTGAGTATTCAATAAATGTTGGCCTTAAAAAAAAAATTACCTGGGTTCACACCCTAATGAAATGTGCTATGCACGCCTATGCTGATAACCTAGTCCTAGTGCTTTCCTGGGCCTCCCTGTGTTTGGATTTCGGACTGGCTACTGACTTTGTCTTTGATACTGACTCTGACTAATTCTCTGGAGCACCAATAGACAGCCATAGGGTGACCATATGGAAAGGAGAGCAGGGCTCCTGTATCTATAAAAGTTGCATAGAAAAGGGAATTTCAGCAGGTGTTATTTGTATGCATGCAGCACCTAGTGAAATTCCCTCTTCAACACAACAGTTAAAGCTGCAGGAGCCCCGCCCTCTTTTGTATCTGGTTACTCTAGTGTAGCTCCTGAAACTTTTAACTGTATTGGGCAAAAGGTGGGATATAAATAAATATAATAATAAATATAATAATAACTGTTGTGATGAAGAGGGAGTTTCACCAGGTGCTGCTTATGCACACAAAGGACACTTGCTGAAATCCCCCTTTCTGTGCAACTGTTAATGATACAGGTGCCCTGTCCTCCTTTCCATACAGTCACCAGTAGACAGCCATGCACATTCAATTAACTACACCTGGATCCAACCCATAATAATCAGGCACAGCTTCCTGATCTGCCTGCACATATCTCTCATTGGATCGGAATGTACAATCAGTGATCAGATATGAGTGCACAGACGGATAGATCCCTGCATTGCAATGCGTATAGAGATTTAAGGTAACCGACAGAATGTCACACTGGAGGTTGTGGCTGAAGGTGCAACTTCTCTTCCTTTTTGCAATATGGATGGGAACACACATATTCCATCCTCCGTTCCAGGTCACTAGTCACTTGTAGCAGCTTATTTGCATTCAAATCTAATCCTATCTTAAACACAGTTATTAGGAAGCAAGTCCTATTGAACATAGTGGGGCTTATCTTCAATAATTGTTCAAGGGAAGAATGAATAGAATTGGATCGGAAATGAATGTTGGGTAATTCGGATTATTAAAATGTGTTGAATATGTATTATATTTCTCTCTTTTTTAAAATCCCACCTCTTAACCACAAGGAGGTGGCTCAAAACATAAAGCTTCAGCAAAAGAGCTTTTCTACATGAGACCATTTATCATAATGCATAAATGCTCTATATATGCAAATGACTGAGTATGGGTTGGCTTCCCCACCTGGAAAGGGGGACTCATTTGCATCAGAGGGCAGTGGACTGCAGGCACTCAAAATGAAGCATCATCTGTATTTGTGAGGGCATTTTGAGTTTGTCCACAATTTGTAAGCAAAGCAAGATTCATACTCCATGACTGATTCATGAGACGTCTCTACTTGATCTTATTTTTTTAATTTTTTTTTGTTGTTGCTTCTTTTTAAATTCTGCCTTAATAATTTTTTCCCCTGTGAGACCTGGTCAGCATAATTTCCTCGAGCAGCACTGAAGAAATAAGGCATTAATTACTATTTTATATTGCATGTTATCAGCTCCCTTAATAGAGTTCAAGTTAATGTATTCCTATTCATTCAAAGGGGGCATTTACATCTATTTTACAAAGGATAACCTGTTGTGAAAACAGCAATAAACATCTCCCTGTACAACGCAGTGCAATTTGAATCAACATTGTTTTACAGCTCACTTCATAAGGTCAGCGGGGTGGGGGTGGGGGTGGTGGGGAAGCAAAGGCTTCAATATTGTCTGCATCACCAATATCATGTCATTATGTTCTCTGATATGTTCTCTGATTTTTTAAAGCGCTGAAAGAACAGCCCCACTTAACATTCCTTCCGCTTGAGATGTTTACATTGTTGTATCAGGACCTTCTCAATAGTGGCTCCTAGACTTACAGGATGCATACCTAAAGCGTCTTACTGAAACATGAATATATTGTCAATGTATAATGGCTATTTATAATGCCATTATGATTTTTATGACAGATGTATTCAAACTTTATTTGAGCTTGCTTTATGATGTTGAGCAAGAATATGGCATTATTGTATTATATTTGTGGATGATTGTAGGTCACTTTGGGCTTAGGGAAAGATGAGGTGGAAATTTTAAAAATAAATCTGTGAATTTTTGCTTTCTTTTTCTTTTTCTACATATGAAAAGGGCAATTGTTATTCTAGTAACAGTATACTATTCTAGAAATTCCCCATTTCCCTCTAATTTCCAAACTGCAATCCTGTTTAGCATTGTATACTTTTAACATCTTCTTATGCACCCCAAAAACCATGATTGTCCAGGTCCAAAGTTATGGCGACCATAATATTTTCTGCCAGGGGGAAAATATTTTTTAAGAAAACTTCACATATCTGAGTCACCAAAAATCTCACCAGTATAAAAATCTTTCTTTCAGATTTTAATTTTTTTACCCGACTCCAAAGGAAAATATTCAGCTTTCCCCCCATAAACAAGGTATGCAGTACAATCTTTTATGCTCGGGGATTTTATTTTAGTTCGTGAATCATCCAAACATGCCCCATTCGCGACCCCGGTGGGGCTGTGATTCAATTTTGGGTTTTAGTCAGAACCAGCCAGAACTCTAGAAAAGATATCCAAGGTACTGAACTCATTTTGGGGGATAGGGTTCAGCACCTTGGATGGCTCCTTTAGAGTTCTGGCTGGTTCAAACAGCCCCACTGAAATCAGAGCCACCAGCCTCCACTGCTCCCAAATAAGTGTGTAGGTAAGGGATGGGGAACCTCCGGTCCATGGGCCAAATGTGGACCTTCACACCACGCAGTCTGGAGCTCTTGACTCTCTCCAGGCCACTTCTCTTTGCCAGCTGGGTTATTGGCAGTGGAGGCTGGTGGCTCCAATGTCAATGAAGTGGGTAATCTGCTCTGGGTTTCAGTCAAAACCCATCAGAACTTTGAAGGTTCATACCTTGGATAGCTGCTTTAGAATTCTGGCTGGTTCTGACTGAAACCTGGAGTGGATTCACTGCCCCACTGACATTGGAGCCACCACCCTCCACTGGTTATTGGCATTATTTACTCCATCCTCCTTTGTCCCCAAGCTACAAGGTTGATGGAGGGAACTCTTTATTAATTTTATTACATTTTTATACTGCCCATTGCCGAGGCTCTCTGGGCAGTGCACAACTCAAACCATAAAATACAACAAATATCAGATAAATTTAAAACGTTAAAGTTAAAATGGCAATATAAAACCATCTAAGTTAAAGTCCAGGGAAAGCCTGTGTAAAAAGGTATGTTTTCAGGAGGTGTTTGAAGGATGTTACATTTTCCGCCTCCCGAACTGGAAGAGGGAGGGTCCTCCAGAGGGTGGGTGCCGCCACAGAGAAGGCCTGCCGCCGAGGTTCTTCATGGAGACATTCCGTCCATTTTGGAATGGCCAGCAAGACCTCCTCTAAGGATCATAGCTGTTGACCGGGTGCGTATAAGGGCAGGTGGTCTGCTAGGTATGCTGGTCCCAAGTTGTTTAGGGCATTGTTGGAGTTTTGCACCAGTTGCAGAAGGCGATTGCCTGGATACAAATATATTTCCCCCAACCCCTGCCACTCCCATTACATACTGAGCAAATGAAAGACTCACGTTCACAACTCCGCCCACTTTTAGCTTTGGCCACACCTACTGCTGGAAAGCAGGTCTTCATACATTTCCTATTGAGGTCATGTAGACCTCAATAGGAAAAAGTTCTCTCACTCTTGGTCTAGAATATTGCAGTCTAAATGATAAATATTAATGCAGTTCAAGCAGCCTGTACACGTGTTTCAGAAAAAGTGGTCTGGATATTAAGAGATCCTGGCTTGGATGAGCACTAGTATTTTAAATAGCATTTTTGATCAATTATTATTTATTGTTTTGTTTTCTCACAGATCTTGTGAAAATATCACGTGAAAAGGACTCATGTCCAGCGATTGCAATGGGTGCCGCTTACAGAAACTAAATAACGCATTGTGCATGAAAAGGGGAAGAAAAAGTGATAAATCACAAGGTGGCCATGGCTTTTTCAACAAAAAGAAAAAAAAAGGGGAGGGGGGAGAAGAAAGTGTATTATGGAAAGTTTTAGGAAGAAGAGAGAGAAAGAGAGAATATATCTTCCTAGAAAACCAAAGAAATAAAAGGGCAGTGCCGGGGAAAAAGAACACACAGTAAAGGCCCAAATTCAGATTAAACAACATTCAGATTTAAAACAGATAAAACAACAGTCACTGCTAAAACAGGGAAGTGGGAACAGAGGATTTCCCCCGGCATCCATGAGTACAGCGTTCATTGGCAACAGTGCCATTTGCACGGTCATGTGAATGTAGTCACGGCTGTGGAATGGGCTGCATATATCCTCTGTTAACTCACATATTCCAGCACAGGCATTTTTGGTTAAGCATGTCAGCAATTATGTGGATAAATAAGAGGGCCTTTTCATCATTTGATAGAATGACTGGCCTTGAGTAACATTCCATTTCCTTAGTACGAATCTCTGTGTGGTTTTCAATTCTTGAATAGGGTATAAGTAATATCCTCTATATCCAACTGTGAATATAAATGATGGATCGTGTTAGCTATTGGTGTCACTGGATTCAGAGGACATCAATATATTTCAGCACTAGCATGTGGCCAGTGCAACTATGGTTTGTTTATTTATTACATTTACATCCTGCCTTTTTCCTCCTTAAGGAACCCAAGGCAATGTACATAATTTTTATTCTCATGACAACAACAACAACAACAACCCTGTCAGGTAAGTTGGGCTGAGACTCTGGGACTGGCCCAAAGTCACCCAATGAGCTTCCATGGTCAAGTGGGGACTAGAACCCGGATCTCCTGACTCCCACTCCAACAATCTAGCTACTACACCATACTGGCTCTCAGTGGTTGATCAATTACGTATTCTAATTCTAAAAAATGCATATCCAAAATCAGATGGACTCTATCACCACATCCTCTGTCTCTAGCCTCTTGGTTATTTATTATTGTCACCTTTCCCTTCTCTCCTTTCAGTCTGTTGTATTCCATTGCTATCCAAATGTAGATTGCAAGCTTATTGGGGGCAGGGACCTTTTGGGGTTTTTTTTATACCGCCCAATAGCCGAAGCTCTCTGGGCGGTTCACAAAAATTAAAACCAATAATAATAATAATAATAATGATGATGATGATGATGATGATGATGATGATGATGAGGAGTAGACATACTACAGCTCCTCAGTTAAATCACTCTTCAAGGCTTGATAGTTGTTTAGAATTACCTTGCTGGAGTATTTCAGCCAGGTATGTCTTAGTGTCAAGTCTGCCCATATCACCCATCGTTTCAGAGCTAATCCATAAGACTGCAAGGGCTAAACTGCAAAATGGGAAAGGTCTCAGGGGCCGCATGCCATCTGTGGGTGGGGCCAAAAGCAGATAATGAGGCACTGAATGTGATTCTTCCCATTTTAAGACTACTCAGAAGAAAGCAGAACAAGGCTTCTGCATGTCCACTTAGAAGTAAGTAGGACTGAATTGCTCAGCAGCACTTTTAAATAGCATCCTAGGTATCAAGCCTTTGCATAGATACTCCCAAATAAGCAGGTCTCAGGGTGACCATATGAAAAGGAGGACAGGGCTCCTATATCTTTAACAGTTGCATAGAAAAGGGAATTTCAGCAGGTGTCACTTGTATGCATGCAGCACCTGGTGAAATCCCCTCTTCATCACAACAGTTAAACCTGCCCTGCCCTCTTTTGTATCTGGTCACTCTAGTATAGCTTTTGCAGCTTTATCTGTTATGATGAAGAGGGAATTTCACCAGGTGCTGCATACATACCAATGACACCTGCTGAAATTCCCATTTCTATGCAACTGTTAAAGATACAGGAGCCCTGTCCTCCTTTTCATATGGTCACCCTAATTCAGTGTTTCTCACTACCCTAAATGCTTTAGAAAAGTGAAAAAGACTCTGCTTCTAATGTATATGTTTCCGTTATCTTCTGTATTTATTATTCCATTGCGATAATATATCAAAAGGACAAAATCGAAGTATAAATTGTGTTTCTGTTGAATGCTGAGTTTCGTGGCTTCAGTTTTGGGTTGTTAAAAGGGGAAAGAGATCACAAACATTACGTTTTTCATTGGTTTCTTCCTTCTTGTGGAAAGTCAGGCCAAACAAGTACTTAGTTTAATTTTTCTTTTGATTTGTTTAATTTACTGCTTTTCTGGCACAGTGCTGCAATATATTGATTGCCAACACAGCAGATTTATTTTTTCATTTCCCCCTGGAAAGTTAATATTTTATGGAAGCATTTCTATTGGCCTCAGGGTTGATTTATTTCTTCAAAACCTAATTTTGGATTTTACACCACCATCCATACCAGCTCACATAAAATTGCTCACGTACTCTTGCATTGCAATACTAACTAGCCTGTTTAAATTGCAAATCATTAAAATTATACCAATTTTCATATGATTTAATACTAGGGGTACACGCTCTGTACTGAAAATCAGGTGGTTTAACAGACCTCTGCTGGACCAGGCTTGAATGATGTGATGGGTGATTTTGGCCAATGGGATGTGGGCTAATGACGTGTAACATCTGGAGGTATAGAAGCTATTGTCTTGCCTTGGCGCAGTGTGACCCTGATTTTGCAGCAGGAGCGCCAAGAGGTCACCTTATTCTCGAGAATAAAATCTGTTAGCCCACCGCTTTGTCTGTGATCTTTCTCAAGTATACCAAAATTGGATATTGGGTTGCACTTGAAAGGAAAACCAGCATATTTTTGCAACACTGGCCTATGATTCCATTGCCACCAAGCACAGCATCAGTGTCTCCAGAGAATAACAGGAGGAAGGACTCTATGGGGAGCCTACATAGAAAGGGAAAGACTGGGCCATGTTTTGGATCCTACTCTTCTCTTACCAACTGCAGCAGCTTTTAGCACTGCAGTGGTCATCAATATTTGTGTTTTGTTGGTTTCCCCCATCTGTGCCTTTCCATTCATGCTGCTCAAGTTCCCCACATGGAAAACGGTTCGTTCTCACCTTACCATAAATAAGCTGACCCTGGGTGAGTTCCACTGCCTTCTCTGTCTTGCAGGATCTCCTCCTCCTCTTGCTGAAGAGCTGTAGTTTCTTACAGCCGGTTTACCAGCCTTTCTGGTAACAAATGCGCAGCTTCATTTACGTCTTGGAATTCAGGTCTCTGCCATTTAGCTCAACCAAAGCTGCCTGTCAAGTCTCATTAGATACAAATTTTACCTTCCATTCACTCGGCTGTTGGAAAAAAGAGGATGAGCAGGAATTTGGAAGTATGGCTTATATAGCCCTTAACTTTGTTCAAGCAGCGCCAATGCCTGAGAAGAAGACACAGCTTTGGCGGCATCTTTTATTCTGTTTTCTGCAGCATTCCACCGAGATCTGCAGTTACTTTGGAAGGAAAGCCTTCTAAGGTTGTAGAACTGCCTATCAACAGCACAGACTCGTGTTGATCATGCGTTGCGTTTTACTACCTGTCATATGGGGCTTGCATGTCAACTCTCTGTACTGTTCCTGGTGTGTGAAAATGCCTGCTCTGAATTTGCTCATGAGACACAAATTCCAGCCTTTTGAAGGAAATGGAATGTGATCACTTGAGAAGCGCACAAAGCCTGTCTGTTCTCATTTTAATGCTGTTTTACAGCTGATTTATCCTGTTATAGTTTGCCTTTCCTGCAAGCACAATCAATTAAAAAAAGGGACTTGATTAGAAATAATCAGCCAGTCCCAAAAGTTAGCCATCCACACGTACATGGGAAACCCTATGCTTCAATGCCTTTATACAAAACTATGATGCAACCTCAAATGCTGTGTAGTTCTGATTCTCTGATCTCAAAAAAGAATATTGTTCAGCTGGAAAAGGGGCAGCCAAAGTGATCAGGTGACTGGAGCAAATCCCCATACAAGAAAAGGTTGCAAAGACTGGGGCGTTTTAGTTTAGGAAAAAAGGGGGAATAAGAGGGGACGTGCTACAGTTAAACTATGGAAATCACTTCCAGATGATGAAGTTATGGCCACCAATTTGGATCACTTTAAAAGGGGACTGGACAAATTCCTGGAGGAGAAGGCTTTCAATGGCTGCGAGTCCAGTATCAAGGGAAGTATGCACATGTATGCCAGTTGCTGGGGGACATGGGTGGAAGGGTGCTGTTGTACTCATGTCCTGCTTGTGGGTTTCTCGTGGGCAGCTGGTTGGCCACTGTGTGAGCAGAATGCTGGACTGGATGGACTAGGGTGACCATATAAAAAGGAGGACAGGGTTCCTGTATCTTTAACAGTTGCATAGAAAACCTGGTGAAATTCCCTCTTCATCACAACAGTTAAAGTGAAGGAGCTATACTAGAGTGACCAGATTTAAAAGAGGACAGGGCACCTGCAGCTTTAACTGTTGTGATGAAGCCTTTTCAGGGCCTTTTCAGTGGTGGCCCCCCGACTGTGGAATGATCTCCCCGATGAGGCTCGCCTGGCGCCAACATTGTTATCTTTTCGGCGCCAGGTCAAGACTTTTCTCTTCTCCCAGGCATTTTTAACAGCATTTTAACAGCATTTAACAACGTTAAGTTTGTTTTTAATGGACCCCACAATTGTTGTTTTTAAATGGATACTGTTGTTTTTATACTGTTTTTATGTGTGTGTGTGTGTGTGTTTTTAAATTGTATACTTTTAATGTTTACTATTTTAAATGTTGTAAACCGCCCAGAGAGCTTCGGCTGTGGGGCGGTATATAAATGTAATTAAATAAATAAATAAATAAATAAGAGGGAATTTCCCCAGGTTCTCCATATATACAAATGACACCTGCTGAAATCCCCCTTTCAATACAATTGTTAAAGGTACAGGAGCCCTGTCCTCCTTTTCATACGGTCACCCTAGGATGGACCCATGGTGGGATGTAGCATGGCTCTTCTTGTTCTTAGGTTTATACAGTTAGACAGGTATGAAGAAAGCAGACAGATTATATTCTCCTCTCCTATCCATGGTCATTCAATGAAGCTGAATAGTGGCAGATTGAGGACAGATAAAAGGAAGTACATCTTCAACACAGTGCATAGTTATAAACTACAGAATTCAATTCCACAAGATGTGTCAAAGGCAACCAACTTAGATTTTAAAAGGGGTTTAAACAAATTCATAGAAAAGAAGGTTATTAATGATGGTTCTATGCTACTTTCAGGATCAGAGGCGGCATCCCTCTGAAACTGGGAACAGTTGGGAACAACAGCAGAGGAAGTCTTATTGCCTTCATATCCTGTCTGTGGTCTTCCTAGGGGCATCTGGTTGGCACCTGTGGAAAAGCAGTTAGCTTTTTAGCCAGGACTTTGATCTGATCCAGTGGGTCTCATCTTCTGTTCCTATGATCAGCTGCAGATATTGGTCTGCCCATCTAAAGGCAATTCCAAAGACTTGGTCACAAGCTTCAAAGTATCATGGGGAAGGAGAGGATTTATTAACATTACTATAGCCATGCTTTTCCGTTAGACAATATGGCCATCTCTCTTAAGTGTTCATAGCTAAACAACAGAGCCTTAATCAGGAGGCCCTGATAAGCTTCTGGAATATATTGGTCTTAAAGAAATTGCACTGGCTGCCTATTTGCTTCCGGTCGGAATTCAAGGTGTTGGTAATGACATTTAAAGCCCTAAACAGCTTGGGACCTCGATACTTGAGGGAGCGCCTCTCCCTATATATGTGCCTGCCTGAGATTTGAGATCTGTTCTAGGAGCCCTCCTCCATGTCCCACCAACGTGAGAAATATGCTATGGTGAGACATGGAAGAGGGCTTTCTCTGTTGTGGCACCCAGACTGTGGAATGCCCTCCCCTTGGAGGCCCAACTGGCGCCGGCACTGGCTTCATTTCAGCACCCAGTAAAGACATGTCTTTTTAACAAAGCCTTTGAGAGCTAAATTCACCAAGCCTGTACATAGTTTTAATTGGCTTTACTGTTTTTAAATTCTATACTGGTTTTAGCTTATTAATGGTTTAATTTGCTTTTAGCTGTGTATATTTATTGTTTTATATTGTTTGTATGATTTTATTGTTTGTATGTTTTTATCTGTATGCTGCCCTGAGATCCTTGTGATATAATAATAATAATAATAAATGTATTTCTTACTTGCCTCTCCCTTTGGATCGAGGTGGAGAACAACATTAAATACAAAAATACTATAAAATACAGTAAAACACATAAAAATGATTAAAAACACATAAAAACTAATACATTATTAAAATGACAGCCAGGCATCTTAAAATTCTACTGAGATCCGTCTTTATAGCTTTTGAAATTCAGAAAGACTGTTAAGCTGGTGGATCTCTCCCGGGAGGCCATTCCACAGACTGGGAGCCGCAGAAGAGAAGGTCCTCTGGGTAATGGCTGTCAGCCTAGTTTTGGCTGACTGAAGTAAATTCTTCCCAGAGGACCTGATTGTGCAGTGCAGATCATATGGGAGAAGGCGATCCTGCAGGATACAAATGTTTTAATAAATAAATAAAATATTGGGTGCACTCTCCTGGCAGAGTGAGGGGGAAAAAAAAGAGCGGCATGGGCTGCAAGAGGCAACGGGAAAGTTTGAATTTGGTCATACAGGAAAAAAAAGCATATCTAAGGCCTGGTATATGATTCCTACATTATTAGCTCCAGTGTGGCTGCTCCCGCAGCAGTATTTTAAGAAGGAAGTGTCATGGGGTGGTGCGACGACACCGACCTCACAGAGAAGGCCTTGCCTAGAACACCCTTCTCAAGCGCCACCTCTTGAAAAGCCTGAGGAAAGGGTGAAAACAACACAACCTTTATATGTGAGGGAACGAGGTAAAGGGTTTTGGCAAATAGGTTCTATTGTTGAGGTACTGAACTGCAGGTGTATTGTTAGATGTTTTTACAGTGTGTAATATAGCAGGTAATAAATCTGAGCTAACAAGTGGTTTGTGGTAACAGAACACAAAGTAAAGTTTATTGAAATTTAACAGACCTTTGGTATTTCAATTTAGATCAAACCTGCTTATTTTTATATTTAAAACAACAATCCCAAGTCCCTTAAAATCCTATCTCTTCTCACTCCTCACGCACCAAACACTCTCATGAAGCACAAGCTGGACTAAAACGCCAGACTAAAACCAAAAGCAAACCAGCCACACTAAACTCACAATCCCCTCAGCCAACCTATTTATACTCCTCCCTCCCCCTTTCTCACAGCATCACTAGCCACGCCCACTCAGTCAAATATTCCACACTCGCTAGACATACAAATTCAGACATACCTAAGGGACAGAAAGGTGGATATCGCCACAGGTGGCCAGATTTCCTCTTTTACAGAGGACAGTCCTCTATTGGATGGGCTGCCAGATGACTGTCCTCTATTTTGAAGCATGCCCCTCGGTTTTCGTGATTCACAAGTAGCCACCTAGAAGTGGATCCTATGGAAGGTTCAGCATAGTCCTACCTAGTGGGGAGCAGGACTGGTGTGGGAAGAAACTAAATTGCTCCCCACCCTGCAACACTCTTTCAATTAAGGCTGGATTGATATGAGCACAGCCACATCATAGTAACTTTCACATTACTTCTAGTAGCATAAGAATCTTTTTAGAACTTGGATCTCTGCTGTTGCTTTTGCAACGTGATATTCTTTTGATACTCACACTGCCTACTACGTTCCTACTTTTCCCTCCCTACTCAAGCTATATTTTAATAAACTATCACTCCTCCTAAGGAGAAACCGGCCCTGGAAAGCTGGCCTAGAACTTCCACTGCTCAGAAAATGAACAATACAATACAAGACCGTTCCCAAGGAAAACATTTCTTTAAAAGAGTGGTTCATACATTTACTTTTATTATTGGTGAAGTGATTCCATTTCCCCCGACTTCTGTTATCCAAATAACTCCTTGCATTGCTCTGAGGAAGAGTATTGAATTAATGCTGAATGTGCTTATTGATAATTACATTCTCTTAAATCCCTGGGAAATGGGTATAAAATTGGGATCAGAGATAAGCTTTAACAGGTCTTTGGGTATCTTAACCATGTTTAAATTACCAGGAGGTTGAGGACTAATTTCTCAAGAAGTTTATTTTATTTATTTAAAATATTTTTATCCTGCCTTTCTTAAAAATGGGTAATAGCAAACTACAGATGTAATAAAGATACAATAAAAATAATAAAAACAGCACCATTATCAACCGAAAGATAAACAAACAAACAAAAACAATTAAGACAATTAAAACAATTAAGACAGCCAGTCTAAACAGCCAGGAAAGCTTCAGTGAAGCAACTAAGGAGAAGGTATAGTGATGGCCATCAAGATGGATGGCTTTAAAAGGGGGTTAGACAAATTCCTGAAGAAGAGGGCTTTCAATGGCTACTAGTCTTCATGGCTATATGCTACCTCCACAACAGTTAAAGCTGCAAAAGCTATACTAGAGTGACAAGATATAAATGAGGGCAGGGCTCCTGCATCTTTAAATGTTGTGATACAGGGGAAATTTCACCAGGAACTGCATGCATACAAATGACACCTGCAGAAATCCCCTTTCTATGCAATTGTTAAAGATACAGGAGCCCTGTCCTCCTTTCCATAGGGTCACCCTACTTACAGCACAATCTTACATCTACTCAGACGTAAGTCTTGGCTTTTCTGTGGGCTGCAAGGAAACAGTACAGCACAAGTTAAGTGAAGAAAACAAGGCTCCCCCCTCCTTTGCACACATGACAGGGAGGGAGAAAGGCACTCTCTTGATTCAGACGCCATGTGTCTGCCGTGTAAAGAAGCCATCCTAATACCGCAAAGAACCCAGAAGCAGAAAGCCACAATAAGAATACGGGGTTTTGCAGGGTGGTATTTGCTTAACGTAGAGACACCCTAAATTCTGGCCAGGTTTGAGGTTCATTGTGGCCAAGAGACAGAAATACAAAATTGGCTTCTTAAACATATTGCAAATGAAGCCCTCCTTGCTGCATTCGTTGTGTTGCATCAGATGGAATGAGTTGGCATAACACTGCTCGAAGAAAGCAGTAATTCTCCAGTATTGACAGAAATAACAAATCATGGTGGTGCAGGATAAGTGGAATTGCATCTTCCTGGGCGAGTATTTGTAACCTCAGGTCAAGAGCTGTGCTGGCAGCTTCCATGGCAGGTTAGTTCCTTCCCTGTCTCAATATTTTTGACTGAAGTAAATTGGACCTGTCATAATGTGCTATTCAAATAAATCCTTTTGTGCTTCCTAGCCAATCAGGCAACAGTTGGAGCCTGAATCCCATCCAACCACTTCTTCCTATCTGCCAAAATATTTTTTGTCCTAAGTGCAAATCGGACATGGCTGCCAGTAAATCTGCTGTTATGCCCTTATGTCATTGGGTCACCTGGTATATGTTCTGCCAAGCTCATCAATGTTTGAGCGGGGGATACTTTTAAAGATAGACAGGCTCCAGAAGGCAGTTGCTGTTAGGTATATTAAAGAAGATGAATGACATATCTGCTAAACTCTGAGGCAGATAAACTGTAGTCTGTTTTCTCTGCTGACATGTTGAATTGAACGTAAGAGTGAAAGCAGGATGTCAGGGTAGCTTTGGATGGATATTTTTGGTGTGTACAACTGGAGATAGTGCAAACGATTTCTCTTTGGAATATGTTGAGTCCAAGTTGTGGAATATGAAAAATATTACAACTTTTTTCAACTAGAAAAACACAAATATTATATATGGAACTGCATTACAGTTAAAAAGAACCAGAGAAGGTTCAGTATATGAATAACCTTGTTTTAATCCACAGAAGTTAATCAGAGGTTCAAGTTTTAGTTGTATTTATTTATTTATTTATTTATTTAAAACATTTGTATCCCGCCTTATATCATTAAGATCTCAGGGCAGCGTACAGATAAAAGCATACAGTGTAAAACAATAAATATGCACATTTAAAAACAAATTAAACCATGAACTAAGTTAAAACAATATATAATTTAAAAGCAGTTAAACAGTTAAAACAATGTGCCATCTTAGTGAATTTAACCATCAAAGGCATTGTTAAAAAGCCATGTTTTTACTTGGCGTCGAAATGAAATCAGTGTTGGTGCCAGTCGGGCCTCCAAGGGGAGGGCATTCCACAGTCGGGGTGCCACAACAGAGAAAGCCCTCTCCCACGTCCCATCATAGCATATTTCTTGTGTTGGTGGGATGCGGAGAAGGGCTCCTCCAACAGATCTCAAGTCTTGGGCAGGCATATATAAGGAGAAGCGCTCCCTCAAGTATTGAGGTTCCAAGCCGTTTAGGGCTTTAAACATCATTACCAACACCTTGTATTCCAACCGATCTAAATGCATCTTTCCACATCAGTCCATGATACTCTGGTGTGTGTTTTTTTCCACTGGGAAACCTGTTTGTTAATAAAAAATATACCAAATTGTATGGAATTCTTTTTGTTGCCATTGTACCCTTATCTGTTCAGTTATTTTTTTCAGCTAACACAATGTTCCAAAGAGAGTTATATCACATGTCTGTAGATATGATATAAGAATCCTACAGGTCTGTAGATTCTTTCCAATTCTTATTTGGTGATAGGATAGCATCATCATCCTTCATATTTTTCCTTTTAGAACATAATCAGCACCATCAATGGAATCCTCTTGGTGCCCCAATGGAACAAATTGTTGTTGTTATTATTATTATTATTAATAATAATAATAATAATTTATATAGCACCATCAATGTACATGGTGCTGTACAGAGTAAAACAGTAAATAGCAAGACCCTGCCGCATAGGCTTACAATCTAATAAAATCATAGTAGTACAATAAGGAGGGGAAGAGAATGCAAACAGGTACAGGGACAATCTAATGCCTTGGCCAAGCCTGAGGCGTCTTCTCCCCAAGATAGATCAGCAGATTAAAGTACTCTCTGAGAACCCATGGTGGTACCCTTTTGTTACCTAGCTGCCTGGGGGAAACATAGCTTTTGTAATGGCTAGTCAGCTGCTTTCATTCAATAAGGAAGCCAAGAATCTCCTCAATGGTTGTCTTTCATGCCCCAGAGCCAAGCTGTTGACACTTTCCTTCTCCCCATCCTGAGTCCATCCAAAGCCAATACCCCTTTGTGCTCCAACCTGAATTCTATAATTGTCCTTGACATGGCCATCCAACATGACAACATTCTTTAGTTGCTGAACCCAGCATAGGCAGACATCCTTTTGCACAGCTCCAAAAGATGCATAAGGTTCTTTGTGAGCTTTCCAGCACCCCGCCTCTCCTATTTTGCTGCCTAGTCCATTTCCATGGCCAGAGTTTTTCTCTCTCCTTGCTTAAATAGCCATAACCCCTCTGTGGCACCTATTGTAGGTTCCCAGCTGGCTTCCATTTCTTTGGCATGGTCCAATCACTCGGTGAGCTCAAAAGAACTGCCTGGGAAACCCAGGAGCTTCCTGTGCTGGGGACATGGCAGCTATCATGTGGCCACTGACCACTGGTGGACTTCTCAGACTCCTAAGGTGAGAAGGAGTGGTGTCACTGTTCTGAGTTGCTGATGTTGAGACCAGTGGATTTACCCCTTCTGTGGGCAAGCTAAGAACCAAGGGTATTGTGAGGAGGTGCAACCATATCCATATACTTTTAGCCAAATTGGTGGTCATCACTATATCCTGTGGCAGTGAATTCCATAGTTTAACTATGTACTTTGAGAAGAAGTACTTCCATTTTTCTGTCTTAAATTTCCCACCAAGAATGCTTTAGAGCTTTTTACATGAGGCTGTTAACCAGTTGTTAATCCACTGTATGTACTTTTGGTTTCGTTCCAGAATTGGGATCCAAGCACTACATGAGGAGCATTTCCTTTCCTGCTTTTCTACTACATAACCTCTAAGTGGCACTGTAGTATAGCGGGGTAGCAGAAATACACAAGTAATAAAAGGTGTTTCCTTTCGCTTTTCTAATTAAATCCCATACTTTCTCTGCTCTAGGAAAACTCACTGAAAGTGCTGGTCAGACACAGAAACGAAAATGGAGGTTCACAATGTCATTTAAAGAATCCATAAACAACCATGAGTAGAAAACGATAAACACACAATAAATGCCTTGTGTAGAAAAGCCCTTAGGCCTAGAATATCTTTTCTTGGGATTAAAGGGCTAGAACAAATGATCCATGTGATTTCCCTCAGTTTTATTGCTGTGGTTTGGAGAGCCCATTATTTGCATGCATTCACGAACTTACATGTGCAAATGGTGCTTACAGCACAATCCTATACATGTTTATTCAGAAATAAGTCCCACTGATTTCAATGGGGATTTCTGCCTAATAAGTGAGCATAGGATTGCAGCCTCAGTGCCATTTCAAAACAGTGAGCCATATATTGCAAATCCTTTTAGAGGAGTTTAAACTGTCACTTTCTCCTATGGAGCATGGAACAGGGGAAAAGATGTTATATACATCTATAGAACAGGGCGCATGTTAAGTAATCAGTTCAGAATTAGTTGCTTTTAGGATAGATGTACCATTGGACTGACCTAAAGCAGTTGTTATGTTCTTTGTAGTAAAAGATGGACACCCCTTTTGGAAATAAGCTTGGTTGATTACTCTGCGAATTATTTTAAATCAAATACATCTAGAAGGGCTGTCTTAAACAAGTTTTATTCTGGTTGGTAAGAAATAAAGCAGCATGAACTTGGCATTGTCACCTATTTCATACATAGAATCTGTTTTTCCTCTTTGTTGTGACTGGTTAAGAGAGGATTGCTTTGATTTGGAAAATAGATGCTAGAGTTTTCATCTCTGTTAAGTCAACGAAGCAACAGAGTCTCTAGCTTACAGCGGACATCGGGTATCATTCATGCACACAGAGACACACGCACACAGAGACACACACGCAGAGAGAGATAATGAAGTTTGAAGTAGCTTATCATTCCCCTTTCAAGGTGTCTGCCATTCCAAATATCAAGGTTAGATTTAATACTCCTTATATCAGTTCTTCACAGCTTTCTACACTACCTCTTCTGTATCTTCAATAGGCCAAATAAGCACCTTCCAGCACCTTAATCAAACCTTCAAAAGCACCAAAAGACTTCCAAAAAAATCTCCCCACCAAAAAAGTGTAGCTAAGAGCATTCAAAATGAAAATTATGCATAGCCCAAGTTTATTTCTGTGCTTCAAGCTTATAGAAAAGTGTGATTGAAATCCAGGAAATTCAGCTTGAATGGCTGACTTTCTCAACGTCACGTATCTAGTTAACAGATCATTTAGCCAGAATCTTTCTGATCCTGTAGCACTAGTTTATTTTATGACTGCAATCCTCAAACCACTTTCTTTGTAGGGTGTCCGTTCTCTTCCCCAGTTATCATTTGTTTGGAATGATCCATGATGTTTCCTGAGAATTTGAGCTTTAATTTTTTTTCTCTAAAGTAAATCGCCATCCAGTTCCTTCTCCTTGCCAACCTCCCCACCTGTTTACTGTTCAGAAATGGAGAGGAGGGTGCTGTTGCACTCATGTTGCGCTTGTGGGTTTCCCATTGACAGCTGGTTGGCCCCTGTGTGAACAGAATGCTGGACTAGATGGACCTTTGGTCTGATCCACCATGGCTCTTCTTATGTTCTTAATTCTGGAGGCATTATTGCCAGATCTAGAGCTCTGGGATATGCACAGGAGGTTCCCATTTCATTTCAGTGAGTAAGAGTTACGCATGCACCAAGGAAGGTACCCACTGCCCCCTCTATGGAAATGGAGAAATTCTGGCAGGTCCATACTAGAGGCCCCATCCCTACAACTGGGGCACAATGGTGCCAGCTCTACCACAAGAGTACATATGATGCCCTTGCAACATAGCCAGGTCCCCTTCCCTGTGTGGCTGCAGCCTTTGACACTGGTGCTTGGCATAAAGGAGGACGTCTTCCAATCTATCTGCTCTTTCGGCCCACCGTGTACATTGATGGTGCTATATAAATAAATAATAATAATAATATGAGGATTGTGCCAACTCCTGTGCTGACAGATGCTAGTCAAAAATAGCAGCACAGACTCCGGCTGGAAGAACAAATCCAAAAATTATGCCACTGGAAAATTATTTGCTTTCCAGGTGCCATGAGCTCTATATTGTTTGCCCAAAGTGTCAATTTTAGCAGGTCTTCCATACTAGCCCTACTGTTTCCTTCTCCTCCACCAGTTATGTACTATAGTGGCAGTGTTAAATCAGGCGAGGAAGATGCAGTGTTAGCTTCCCTTTGTGGTTAGATACCACTACCTACATAAATGTAGTGCCTAACCAGTTCTGCTTGGTAGTTACATTGTGCCAAAATCAATGGCTGTAAACTCAAGGCCAAAGTAGATGTGAGTTAACTGCATGAGTACAATAAACGTGCAAGATCTTTGCAGCCACAGGGAAGCCACATACGACATGAATTACGGGGATGTAACTGGCACATGCCCTTTTTTTTGTTATGTAAATAGTGGCTACGGGGAAGCTTGAGAAACCTTGGGAAAGGAAAGTTTCACTCTTTCCTTTTCCTTCCATGGTCCCAATAAAAATCGCCTCTCTGAGCATGCTGCTGTGGGTGTTTCAAAAGGAAACTCAGATTGATGCCAGTGAATCTGAGTTTGAAACTGTGGCAGGGACAGAAAAACAGCTTCCCCTTCCAATCCCCACGTTTCCCTGTAGCCACTATTTTAATAATAATAATAATAATAATAATAATAATAATAATAATAATCCATACACATTAATTGCAATCATGTAATTCAGTCATATTTAGTTTCGGCCTCAAATAGCTCTGTCTGGACTATATTGCAGAAAAGGGTGGAGTAGGTGAAGTCAACATTTAACTGCTTATTAACACTGTGATAGAATTCCATATTCTGTTTTCCTTCATATCTAGTGGGTGACTGGCTTGAAACCTACATTACCTTCCGTGCTGTTAAGATAACCGAAGACAATCTCAGGTAATGTCTTTTCAACTGAGCGGCCTTATCTGCCTTGATTGTACTGGGTTTTGCTGCTAAGTGTGACTGTGAAAGATAATTACCATCGTGTGTTACCTGAGATTACAGGGTTGCTTTCCAAGTAACGACACAAGAAGAGCCAAGCAGTTGTTAATATTTAATCAAACTCCTGGCTTAACAATTGGATAAATGAGCTGTGTAATTACACAATTATAAGAGACATGCCAGATAAGAACTCTGCTGTTATTAACCCTAAAGGTGAAACCTAGACCACTGAGTTTTTCTTAAGCATGTCACTAACTGAAATGCCATGACAATCTGCAGACTTGGACGCCAGTTTTCTCAAGACTGATGTTTCCTTAAATTCAACTTTAAGGGGGGAATATTCAGACCAGATGTTTTGTTGATGTGGCATGTGATCATCTTGGTAACTAGGGAACATTTCAGTATGTAATCAGGAATGCATCAGTGCGCGTATGGGTAACAGTGCATCTGTAACACCTTGGTTTTCAAGTGTCAGATCTTCAAACTAATTCCAAACTATGTTTTCTTGACTGACAGAGAGCCTTTCTTTTAAAACCAACACTTCTCATATATTTTGTAGAAAAAACATTGCCAGTTGCAGCAGGAAGGGTGTCGGCTGGTTGTGAAAAACATGAAGCGCAGGAGTCTGAGATGCTACCTGTAATAAATTCGATATTTTGTCCTTTAGCCATCTAGTCATCCTATAACTTTGCAAATTGCTGTGTCCTGGAAAGATCAGGACACAGTGTTTGCTTAATGCTCAACTGTGCATGGATGACGTTACATTAAATAGAAGGAACTTAGCAGAGTTCAGCCTCAAAATGGTTAGCCCTGGGGATCTGGATTCAGTGACAGGAATCTTATAGCATTCCTTTTTTTGTAGCTGTTGAAAAATACCCTCTCATAGCTCTGAACTAGATAATACTATTAAGGTAAAAATGCTGTTTTGTAAATAAGAAGGGCCCATAGCTAAGTGGGAAAGCACATATTTTACATATGGAAGTTCCAAGGTCCAATCCCTGGTGTGGCTAGTTTTAAAAGGGTCAGGTAGCAGGTGATGGTGTGCCTTTCCCGGCATTAACCTACCAGTATGCTACGCTCATCATCTAAGGCCCTCCTCTGGGTGCCTCCACCAATGGAGGCTTAGAAGGTGGCAAAAAGGGAGAGGGTCTTCGTGGAGGTGGATGTCCAATTATGGAATGAATGCCCCAGCAAGGCCCACCTGGCACCAACACTGTTATGTTTTCAGCACCAGGTTACGACATTCCTCTGTTCCCAGACATTTGGAAACATCTGATAGGTTATTAATTGAGTCATGGGATATTATGTGTATGTGTGCCTGTTCTGTTTATACGTTTGTAGCTAAAGTGATTTCATTTATGCATAATACTGTGTTTCTAAGGCTTTTAATCTTTGTAAACCGCCCAGAGAGTTTTGACCATCAGACAGTATAGAAAGGTAATAAATGCAATGAATGGAAGAGTGAACGAAAATGCCTTCTCTACCTGGAGAGTCTCTGCCACTCAGAGTAGACCAGCCATCCACAACCTGGTGCCCTCCAGATGTTTTGGGCTTCAACTCTAGACATCAGCTGTAGAACACATGGCCAATCATCAGGAATTGTAGTTCAAAACATCTGGAGAGCACCAAGTTGGAGAAGAGTGGAACAGATAGTACTGAGCTAGATGAAGCAATAATCTGACACTGTAAAAGTTAACTTATTACATTATGAAGACAAAAAGCAATATTGC
This sequence comes from Elgaria multicarinata webbii, assembly GCF_023053635.1. NCBI lineage: Eukaryota > Metazoa > Chordata > Lepidosauria > Squamata > Anguidae > Elgaria > Elgaria multicarinata. The sequence goes on along the minus strand of NC_086171.1, from coordinate 27,174,751 downwards.
ATCTTATCACCAAGAAGTAAATATCTATATTATAGTAAGGGGTCTAACAGCAGTATGAGCAACAAGGGGAGCGGAACTGACCCGTCTGTCATAGTTCAAGCCGAACCTCCCCTCCAAGGCAATAAGAGGGAACAGCTGTAAAAATGTCCAGGGAAAACAAAACAAAGTCCAAACAGCTGTGTAGAAAGAGCCTGTGTTATTTATCCATGTATGTAATAAGATTCCAACTGTCTTGTGCTGAGAGCAGCCTATACAATACCAAAAAGGGAAAAGGGAAAACTTTTGATAATTTATCTCCCATCCAGGTACAGTCCGGATTCAGACCTACTTAACTTCAGCATGTTTATGTGTGAACATGCCCCAGCAGTGGAGGATGGTGGCTCCGATGTCAGTGGGGTGGAGAATCTGCTCCAGATTTCAGTCAGAACCATTCAGAACTCTAAAGGAGCTATCCAAGGTGCGGCAGCCTGCTGTGAGTCTTCTTGCACTGTCTGCCAATCTCTTTCTGGGTCCAATTCAAGGTACTGGTTCTGATCTATCAAGCCTTTGTGATGTAGTGGTTAGTGTTGAATTGGGAGTTGGGCGATCTGGGTTCTAGTCCCCATTCGGCCGTGGAAGCTCACTGGGTGACTTTGGGCCAGTCACAGACTCTCAGCCCAACCTACCTCACAGGGTTGTTGTTGTGAGGATAAAATGGAGAGGAGGAGGATTATGTACATTGCCTTGGGTTCCTTAAGGAGGAAAAAAAGATGGGATATATAATAAATAAATAAATAGATAGATAGATAGATAGATAGATAGATAGATAGGCTCTTAAATGGCCTGACTCCAGGTTATCTCAGGGAATGTCTCCTACCATGTAACTATCCCTGAGATTTAAAATCTACTAATCAAATTCTGCAGTGAATAATATCTAATGCGGATACCATATTAGCCTTCCTGAGGCACAGAGCCTTCTCTGTGATAGCCCTGAAACTTTTAGATGTCTTCCCATTGAAGGTGATATGATCCCCATCTCTATTATCCTTCCAGAAGCACGTTGACTTTACTTCACTGTTTGTGCTTTTGGAAGCGGAGTCTGTTACTATATTTTGCTCTGCTCTGCTGTTTATTTTCTTATTAAGAACATAAGAACATAAGAAGAGCCCTGATGCTGGATCAGACCAAGGGTCCATCTGGTCCAGCACTCTGTTCACACAGTGGCCAACCAGCCATCGGCCAGGGATGAACAAGCAGGACATGGTGCAACAGCACCCTCCCACCCATGTTCCCCAGCAACTGGTGCACACAGGCTTACTGCCTCGAATATTGGAGATAGCACACAACCATCAGGGCAAGTAGCCATTGATAGCCTTCACCTCCAGGAATGTATCCAACCCCCTTTAAACCCATCAAAATTGGTGGCCATCACTACATCTTGTGGCAGTGAGTTCCATAATTTAACTATGCGCTGTGTGAAGAAGTCCTTCCTTTTATTTGTCCTGAATCTCCCACCAATATTGATTTTGCTCTCAGTGCCTTTTTTTAAAATAAAAATAAAAATATGGCATTTTTACTGTGCTTTATAATTTGATAGTTGACCAAAATAATATAGGGACGGAGTGAGTTTCAAGAAGAAAACCCAATCCAGCCCAAGTGTCCCATGTGTGGAACAGTCTTCAGTGCAGGGTTCACATTGCTGGATGTTGTCTTCAACTGCACAAAGCAAAAGCTTCCGCGTGGAGCTTCTGGAGTTGTACTCATGGCAGGGGTGTAAACTACGGGCGGTGGGGGGGGGGCAGCAGGGCTCAAGCCTACAATGACCCTGTGGAAAGGAGGACAGGGCTCCTGCAGCTTTAACTGTTGTGTTGAAGAGGGAATTTCACCCGGTGCTGCATGCATGCAAATAACACATGCTAAAATTCCCCTCTTCATCACAACTGTTAAAGATACAGGAGCCCTGTCTTCCTTTCCATATGGTCACCCTACAGCCCCCTCCAGGATTTTGGGGGGCAGGCAATGTGCAACCAGGTAACATCAGTAGGCTCACAGCCTGGCTGGCAGCACTGCGTATCCTGAAAGTTTTTCTTCTCCTTAGTGCTTTGTTTAGCTATCAACCCTTCAATGCTCCCTCTGGTTAGCTACAATAAATTTGTTTTAATTCATAAAAACAGTTTGTTGATTTTTATATTGAGCTTCAACCTGGATGGTATATTGTATAGGACTATGGATCACGGGGTAGTGTGTAAACTATCATAATATTATAATTAAAATGTAATATTTTTGTAGAGTACTGGTTATTTTAATATGTGGCTAGGGTCCATTGATGAAGGATGGTTTACAGAAATAGAAACAGAAATATCTACATAAATGTATACAAATAAGCCTAGCTCCCTTTCCCAGGTTTAGCTCCACCCCACAGAAATTGAGAAGTCTACGCCCCTGATCATGGTGATCATTGCTGGAATTGTTGCATGCCTTTCTCCACCAAGATAGCTGGGTGAGGCCTCCTTCCCTCATTGCATTTGTCATACATTCCCATTCAGTGTTTCAAGCGTCCATTCAACAACCCCATCCTTTCAATCAAAATCATGTGAGTCCAAAGTCCAGAGATCTGGGTCTGGCTGGGGCTCCCTGCTGCGTGTCGGTGCATGTAACATCTGAATCGGTCATAAATAGTTTTAAACCGTCCCCTAATCTCATCTTCTGTATTTCTTCCCCAATTTGGCCCTACGTTTGCCTCACTTGGCAGCACAGACGCAAATGTTTGCCAGACATCTGTTGCACGTTCAGCTGCAGTTGGACTTCTAATCTACAAGTTAGTTCTTCCAGGTCCCTTTTGTCATAAATTACATACCTCATCCCCTCTTCTATTTAATAAGTCCTCAAAGAAGGATCACATCTGAATAAACTTCACTTCAAAGCTAATGATTTAGCTCAGCTTATTAAAATGTAGATCTGTTAAGAGGATGTTCCTAAATCAGGTGGAGTAAAGAAGGAGTCTTTTATGAGCTTGATGGCATTGAAATCTGGATTTTTGCAATGTTCCATTTTCTGGTCAACAAAAATGACAGGCAATTAAAGGTATAGAACTAATATGCTTGAAGAGTGAGCAAAAATGAGAGATGTACCGGTGCCTTGGCCAGAGATTAAAATGAAAAGCGGGCGTTGATTTAACTATAAACTGACAGGAGGAAGCACCAAGAGTGATTTGGGGACACAGTTCTTGAAGTGCAGATTTTAATTTCTCTCCGTGCTAGAATGGGATGGGAGTTATGCAATAGTCCCTTACTATGTCTCCCAGCTGTGGAGAACAACCACATCTGGCACAGAAGGTTGGAGTGGAATTATATTACGGCTGCACAGTTACTAAATACTTAACTACAAATATATGTTCAACCAACTTAACTGCAGAAGAGGAATAGATTTGATCTGTCAGGTGGCAATGCATTAGCTGGAGGGCGGGTAGAGGGGGGGGAGTCGAGTGCAGAGATAATTTCCCCCTCTTCTTAAAACCCCCAAGTTACTGGAAGTGAACAAAAAAGTTAAGTTAACATCCATGGCAAAATATACTATTAAGACAAAATAAGGTGTTTACTCTCAGCTGGCAGATATGTGGTTAAAAAGTGGGAAACTGTTAAAAAGTGGGAAATTGTTGCTTATTTAATTTTCAATTAACAGATTGTTATTTAATGTGTGTATGATTTTATGAGGTGTACCACTGTGTTTTGAAACAGATCCATCGACATCTCTGGTCAGATTTCAACTGAGTGCCAAATTCATAAGAATGTAAGAAGAACCATGCTAGATAACGCCAAGGTTCCAACTGGGTCCAGCCTAAGACATTTTGCCTCCTGAGGTGGACAAAATGGCGCCTTTAACCAATTTCCTGTACAGAAGCTGACTGGACTGGCAGCTGAATCTTACTTCTGTTGGGAATATAATAATAATAATAATAATAATAATAATAATAATAATAATAATAATAATAATAATAATTTATTTGTTACCCGCCTCTCCCTCTGGATTGAGGCGGGGTACAACACAAATGTGAACATCATATAACTAATTAAACATTTAAAACTAATACATTATTAAAAGCAGCACGTTATTAAAAGACAAATTTAAAATTCCACTGGGTAGGCTTGCCAGAAGAGATCAGTCTTTATGGCTTTCTTAAATTCCAGAAGACTGCTAAGTTGATGAATCTCTTCCGGCAAGCCATTCCACAAACTGGGAGTGGCAGAAGAAAAGGTCCTCTGGGTAATAGTTGTCAGCCTTGTTTTTGTTGGCTGGAGTAAATTCTTCCCAGAGGACCTGAGTGTGCAGGGCAGATTGTACGGGAGAAGGCAGTCTCGCAGGTAGCCTGGACCCAAACCATGTAGGGCTTTAAAGGTGATAACCAACACTTTATACTTAGCCCAGAAACTAATTGGCAGCCAGTGAAGAGATTTTAAAACTGGAGTAATGTGGTCACCCCTAGGTGTACCAGTGACCAGCCTGGCTGCCATATTTTGAACTAGTTGAAGTTTCCAGACTAGGCACAAAGGTAGCCCTATGTAGAGCACATTGCAGAAGTCGAGCCTTGAAGTTACCAGCACGTGCACTACCGTCTTTAGGCCTTCTGATTTAGGTCTTCAGTTTACGGGAAGGGGGTAGTGATGCAGTTAGCTAGTTAATGCATGGGAATTTGGGGCATAGGGTTCATGCTCTCAGCAATGGAGGAGGTCAGAGAGAGAGAATGGGGGGAGGGGAGAAGCATTGTGGTTATAGCCTACAGTGTGGTTTCCTGCTCCTCCTCTTCCTCCCCCCTCCATTCCCTCTCTCTGATCTCTTCCTTTGCTGGGAGCATATTGTGTGCTCTCTTGCTCTTGGCGGTGTTATAGAACACAAAGAAATGGACTGAACAAACTCCATTTGAAACCCTACACTGTACCTGCATCTTACATGCAAGGATATTTGCGAGTAACGCTATTTTTCTTTCCTTCACTAAAGAAAGGTGTTGTCTCCGTTCTTCTTTTTTAGACTTTGTATGCATGTGGGACGGGTAAACAGTCATTCTGCTTTAACTTTTTTCTCTGCTAGCTGTCTTTCTAACAGGAGACAGCAATACTAAATAATCCCATCAATTGCAACACTGGTGGCGGTGAGGTAGCATTCTCCTTCTGCATCTCAGGCAACAGGCCAGTTTAGGGTGACAAAACAGGCTGTGGAGAACAGCCAAGGAGCTCAGGAGGAACAGCACCTAAGGGGGTTACCTCCCTCTGCCTAATGGGTCCATCTAGTCCAGTCTCCTGGTTCCTACCATAGCCAACCAGATATCCCCAGTTAAGTCCTTAAGATGGACATGAAGGTCCTCTCCCACTAAGTGTACCTTCTCACCACCATTGTCACTAGCTGCTATTGCTCCTCATCCTCTTCCCCATCATTGCTAGCATTTCCTTACTTGATATGCAGAGAGCCAGTGAGCAAGTAGGCCGTGACATCTACAGCCCTTCCTGTCACCACTAGTCAGTGGGTCTCTACTTGAGTTTGGGCTCTCAGAACGTGCTTGACCATGCCTACCCTTGATGTTGGCTTTGAGTTAATGATTAAGGAAATTCAGGAGGCCTACGACTTAGGAAACAATTCCGAAGACATCCTGTATATGTCTGGAACAATGTGCAACAGTCACGAAAGGCATACTGGCCTTGTTTCTTCGGTGTTTCAGAATGAGACCCAGTGTGAGTCAATTGGCAGTGGTGAGTAATAGGCTACAGCTGGGAGATTTCAAGGCTGTTGCTGGCCAGTTTGAAAGTAACCATTTTAAAAGCTGGAAAGAAGACACTCAGGGAGTGTGCCAAGAGGAGGCGGATTATAAGAGCTTGGTAAAGCCCTGGCATCCCTTGTGAGAAACCAGAGCTTCAGTCTTCTAGGGATGAATGTGAAGAAAGAGACTAATTAATTGTACTGAAGATGAGCCACCGTAGTTTAAAAAACCCAAACCAAACAAAATAGAAATAAACTGACTGAAGCCTCTTCTTCTCCTTCTCCTTCTCCTTCTCCTTCTCCTCCTCCTCCTCCTCCTCCTCCTCCTCCTCCTTCTCCACCTTCTTCTTCCTCCTTCCTCCTCCTCCTCCTCCTTCTTCAATCATTTTAATATTTTTGCAAACTACAACAAAACAAAAGAAAAAAATAACCACGTTACAAGGGCCATAGTCAATACATTACAAATAAAAAGGAACAATATAACCCGAGTTAACTAAGAATAAAAATTGAGTATCTACTATATTGGGCACAATCCTATGCATATTTAGACTGAAACAAAGTCCTACAACTCCTAGCATTCCCCAACCAGCATGGAGAGCCCATAGCTTAGTGGTACAGCACCTGCTTTGCAAGCAGAAGGACCCAGGTTTGATTCCTGGCATCTCCTGGTAGGTTTTGCGAGCAATCCTGTGTCCCCTAGACATAGGATTTTTCAGTTTTCTGCTCCGAGTTTTTAGACAGCGTTCTGAGCTGGGACTACTAGGAAACTGTGCTCCCCTCCCCATCACAGCCAGTGCAGAGTGAACCGTGGCAGTTGCCTCTCTGGGCTCATAAAACCAAGCGTGGGGAGGGTGAAAAGGGGGCATTCCCAGCCGTGGGGAGAACTGCAGGGTAGACAGAGCATGGAGGACAGGATCCCCTCCCATCCTCCATGTACCCTCCATTGGATACCCATACATCCCTGGGTTTGGGGGCTTACGAGTACCATGGGCGCAACCCATAGGATGGCATTATTATTATTATTATTATTATTATTATTATTATTATTATTATTAACATTTATATACTGTCCCATAACTGAGGCTCTCTCTGAGTGGTTTACAAAGATTTAAAATATTGAACATTTAAAAAATAATATACAAAATTTAAAATCATAAAAAGCATAAAAACAGACTACCGACTTTCCCGGGGTCAGTTAAAAAACTCAACATATGCTGTTAAATGCCTGGGAGCAGAAAAACTCTTGACCTGGTGCCAAAAAGATAACAATGTCAGTGCCAGGCAAGCCTTGTCAGGGAGATAGTTCCATAGTTGGGGGGCCACCACAGAAAAGGACCTTTCTCTTGTTGCCATCCTCCGAGCTTCCCTCGGTATAGGCATCCAGAGGAGGACCTTAGATGTTGAGGAAGGAATCCCACCTGAAACCCTGGAGGGCTGCTGCTAGTCAGTGCCGATAATACTGGGCTAGATAGATCAATGGTCTGACTCAGTATGAGGTGACGTCCTTTGTTCCATGATTATAGTTTGTATATGGAAGGAAAGCAGGACAGAAGGTGTAGGCTGACCAGGGACTCTCAGCACTCCTTGGCGTTCCATTCTGTTGCCGCTTAGGTGCTCCGAAAACGATTGGAAGCCACATATGGGCCACTCCATAAAAGATAAAGGCTATTGAGAAAAGAGAGGCTGAAGCGCTGACAATGGTCTTTTTAAACTGCATATTCTGTAACAAAGCTGCTATTTCATGGTCTTTCAGCGTGAGGAGTTAATCGTTCCAGAGAGTTCATGCAGCCAGAAATCTGTCAGACTCAATCCCAGCGCAACCCAGCATTCTTTCCAATCCCCTTTACTTTGTATTGTTCCGGAATTTTCCAGCAAAGCACAAGTCAACTAGCTGGATCTTAAAACGGAGCAGTTCATCTTAACTTCAGCTGACATTTGGATTCCAAAGACGTATCCTGCTTTCACGCTCTGTTATCCTCCATTTGGTTGAAAGGGCCTGCACCGGGCGCTTCCAAAATAAATTTTAAAAGTTACCGAATCGAGAGCAATAAATGTAAAATGAACATATGGAAGCGCTTAAGGGATATTGACGTGCAGAGGAGAGCGTTGAGTCGTTTCCCTGGGTTCACATTCAGCTGTCCATGTGGTGAGTGGAGAATAGGGCTTTATCAGCTTCAGCGTGGTGATCCACTTTAGAACTGGGAAGTGTTTTAACATTTTAGATCCGAGGCAGCCATCTGCTGTGGTTTGTATACACTGTCAGACATTTTTCTCCTGGCTAGGGAAGGCTTAGCAGAATGGTAGCATTATGGCTTCTGATTTCTCTAAAAACAACAACAACAACAACAACAACAACAACAACAACAGAATGGCCTCCCTGATCCAGACAGCTTGAGCCAGTATTTTCTGGGATGCCTCAGCACGGGCATGAGCAACTGGTAGACTAGATCTTGGATCTGGTGATCGTTTATAGATCTCCAGCAGAGATGTGGCGGGGCCGAGGTGGAAAACGTTTAAGGGAACTATGCTCTGGAATCATCCACCACTACTGTCATGGTTGATTTATAGCAGGGTGGGCCACTTGTGACCCAAGAGCTGCATCCAGCTGTTGGCCTAGCTTCAAAAGCCCTCTGACGGCCATCAGTTCTTCCCATGGCAGCCCACTGGGCAGGAAGAAGGGGGGGTAGAAAGAGAGAGAGGGGCCATATTTCTGGTCCTGCCCACTGCTGGTTTGGGCTCCGTCCACCACTGGCATGTGGCCCTGACCAGATTATGCCCAAGGGAATCAATCCCTCAACACCTCCCCCACAAACAGAAGGCTCCCTGCCCCTGATTTATTCATTTGGGGGCCTTCCTGAGACATAATTGCCCACCACAGCTTCAGAATTATCGTTCTATCGCGAGCAGTGGACTTCTAGGAGGAAACTCAGACTTATCAAGGTGGCTTATACTAAGACTGATCATTGATACATTCAGCCTAGTGCGGTCTACACTGACTGGCAGTGGCTGTCTAAGATCTAAGTGGCTTTTCCCAGCTTTGCCTACATGAGATCTTTTTTTAGCTGGAGATACCAAGGACTCAGTCTGAGGCCCCTTCTACACCATAAGGATGCAGAGGGACGCAGGGGAGACGATCCCGGACTTACCTGCTTCTGGGATTGTCGCCCTGCATCCAAACGGCTGTGCAATGTCCTGGACGTTGCACCCATCGTGGCTGCCAATTTTTTTAAAAAAAGAAGAGCTGGCGTGCACTTGTGCTCCAACACACACACAAATATATTTTTAAAAAGAAGCCCCACCCCTGCTCTCCACTGCCCCTGATTCCTCCCATCCTGGCTCCTTCCCTCTATTGACCCCCACTACTCATGGGGAGGAGGGAAGAAGCCAGGACGGGTGCCCACACGTCCCGCGTGCTCGTGACAATCCCGAGACTGCGGGAAGAACAGGGTTTTCCAGGGATTATTTATCCCTGGGAAAACTCGTGCTCATTCCCCCTTGCCCCCGGGAGCCCCTATGCATCATTTGGATGCACAGGGACTTGGACGTGACCAGTCCAAGTTTTCAGGCTGGTGTAGAAATGGCCTGAGGCCGTGCACATGGAGAACAAGACCTCTACGCCTGAGCTACAGCTTCTCCCCTTTTTCTGTATTGACACACCAGTAGTCCATCTCGCCCAGAATTTAGTCCAAGGCAAAGCCTAGTAGCTTGCCTAAGTCTCCCCTCATGAAAGAATTTGTGATAAAGGCAAAGTTTGGAGAGGCGAGTAAGAAAATTATGATGATGATGATGATGATGATGAAGATGATGATGATGATGTCGATGTCAATCTGTAAGCAGCTTGAGTGATTACAAGAAGCCAGCATGGATTTGTCAAGAACAAATCCTGTCAGACTAATCTGATCTCGTTTTTTGATCAGGTAACCTCCTTTGTGGACTGTGGGAATGCTGTAGACATAATATATCATGACTTCAGCAAAGCTTTTGACAACTTGCCCCATGACATTCTGATAAAAAAAACTACCTAAAAGTGGGCTAGATGGAACAGCTATTATGCGGATCCACAGTTGGCTACAGAATCGGACTCAAAGAGTGCTTATCAATGGTGCCTTTTCAAACTGGGGGGACATAACGAGTGGGGTACCGCAGGGTTCAGTCCTGGGCCCAGTGCTCTTCAACATTTTTATTAATGATTTGGATGAGGAGGTACAGGGAATGCTTATCAGATTTGCAGATGACACAAAATTGGGTGGGATAGCTAATACCCTGGAAGTCAGAAACAAACTTCAAAGTGATCTTGATAGGCTGGAGTGCTGGGCTGAAAACAACAGGATGAAATTTATAGGGATAAATGCCAAGTTCTACACCTAGGGGGAAAAAACTAAATGCACAGTTACAAGGTGGGGGATACTTGGCTCAGCAATACTACAAGCAAGAAAGATCTTGGAATTGTTATAGATCACAAGCTGAATGTGAGCCAACAGTGTGATTTGGCTGCAAAAAAAAGCAAATGCCAATTTTGGATTCATTAATATAAGTATAGCTTCCAAATCGTGCAAGGTACTGGTTCCCCTCTATTTGGCACTGGTTAGGCCTCATCTTGAGTATCTTGTCCAGTTCTGGGCACCACAAGAAGGACGCAGACAAGCTGGAGTGTGTTCAGAGGAGGGCAACCAGGATGATCGCGGGTCTGGAAACAAAGCCCTATGAGGAGAGACAGAAAGAACTGGGCTTATTTAGCCTGGAGAAGAGAAGATTGAGGGGAGACATGATAGCACTCTTCAAATACTTGAAAGGTTGTCACACAGAGGAGGGCCAGGATCTCTTCCTTATCATCCCAGAGTGCAGGACACGGAATAATGGGCTCAAGTTACAGGAAGCCAGATTCCGGCTGGACATCAGGAAAAACGTCCTGACTGTTAGAGCAGTATGACAATGGAACTAATGACCTAGGGAAATGGTGGGCTCTCCCACACTAGAGTCATTCAAGTGGCAGCTGGACAGCCATCTGTCAGGGATGCTTTAAGGTGGATTCCTGCACTGAGCAGGGGGTTGGACTCGATGGCCTTATAGGCCCCTTCCAACTCTACTATTCTATGGTTCTATGATACTTGCCTGTAAACAAGTAGGCGGTGGCATCTACAGGTCCTCCTTCTCATCACCACCGTGGTCCATGGCAGAGCTACAGGCAGGTGAAGGAGCAGGTTGCATGATGAAGAGGAGGAACAATTTCAGGGGGCTTTGATCAATGGGCCTCTTCCGGAATGGGGGCCATTGGCAGCTGCCCCACCAGGTCTACTTTTGATGCTGTCCCTGGAAAAACATGATGAAATCAGAGTCAGGTACAGATGTCGATACACAAGCAAAGCCTGAGAGAAGCAGCAGCAGCAGAAAAACCTACACCTGTCCCTGCCTGTCATGGCCCTTACAAAACAATCAAACAAGCCATTCAGAGATGTTACAAAATACTATGAAAGACATTTCTTTTTACAAAGTACAGATGCTGCAAGATAAGCAGCAGAATGTGGCAACAATCCACAGGACAGTTTTTCTGCACCAGCCCCAGGAAAATGAATGGAGCTGCACAAAAGTATTACTGGTTTTAATAGGACTTATTTATAGGGATGTGCTCCGCTTCTAATCGGACCGGAGAAGCAGGAGCGGAGCGGGGGGGGCTTCGCCTGCCCTTAGGGCGGAGGCGAAGAGGATTGGGGGGCCGGCGGAGCGTGGCGAAGAGGATCGAGGTGAAGGCGGATCCTTTGCCTCGATCCGGAGCTCCGCCGGAAAGGTAAGTGGGGTTTACCCGGCCCTGCCGCTGTCGCCGTCGCCCATGCGGCGACGGCGGCAGGGCCCGGTAACCCCCCTCCCCGCCCTCCTCTCCCTTACCTGCCTCCGTCCGCGGTCCGTCGGCATCTTCAATTGAGCCCGCGGTTCCACCAGGAAGCCTGGGCCGCTTGCGGCCCAGACTTCCTGGTGGAACTGCGGGCTCAATTGAAGACGGCTACGGACCACGGACGGAGGCAGGTAAGGTCTCCCTCTCCCTTGGTCCTTTACCGGGCTCTGCCGCTGGGACTGCCTTGAGTCTTGGTATGCATATGTATCCCTGGACAAGCTATCATGGTGGTGAGTTTGAGGTTACTAAAGTGCAAATTGACGGAGCTATGGAAAGGGGTGAGAATGGGGTGCCCGGTTTTCATAAATTCCCCAAAAATCAGGGGATGATGGGACTGCCTTGAGTCTTGGCGTGTTTATGTATCCCTGGACAAGCTATCATGGTGGCGAGTTTGAGATTTTTAATGTGCAAATTGACGGAGCTATGGAAAGGGGTGTGAATGGGGTGCCCGATTTTCATAAATTCCCCAAAAATCAGAGGATGATGGGATTGCCTTGAGTCTTGGCGTGCGTGTGTATACCTACATGAGGTGTCATGGTGCCAAACTTGAGGTTTCTAACTTTAACAGAAAAAAAGTTGTATACTTTTTTAGCTTAATGCAGGGCTATGGGGGGCGGAAACGGAGCTCCGATCCGGATCCGGAGCTCCGAGCGGAGTGGAGTGGACATAGGCGGAGCGGGGGTGGGGCGGAGCAGCCTGATCCGCAAATCGCGGATCTGGAAGTGAAACGGAGTGGAGGGTCCGTGCACACCCCTACTTATTTATTATATCTGGATCACATAGTTCCTCCAAGGAGATCATCAAGTGCATTTGTTCCAGTTGGTTTTCACCAGACTGAGAGTACGGCTGCTGAAGAATTTTGTTCAGTCCACATGAAAATCAGACTAATTAGCCTTTGCCAGAGATTAATATGAGGATTGGAGCAAAGTTATTTCTGTGAATTTTGTGATGCAGTTCTTGGCTCAATAAAATAAAATATGTGTACACAAATGTGTGTTGAGTGACTGGGGGGAATTTAAATATGAATTTTGGTGCAATTAAAAATAATAACTGAGAACTGGACAGAATGTGTATTTCAGGGGGAATGCATGCAATTAAAATGTGATTTTGGGATGTTCTTAAAAAAAATAACAGCAAACAGGATGGAATGGACAAATGCAAAACTGACCTAATGTCCATTCATCCCTAGTTGAGAGCCATTTGTGACCTCCATTAAGATCTTTACCTGGGCTCAAAATAAGCATTTCTATATTTTCTCTGAAAATGCACATTTTAAAATTGTATTTTGATTCATACTTTGAGCCAAGAACTGCGTTAGAACATTTGGGAAATGTGAAAGCTGCTTGATAACTAATGTCCAATCCACATGTGGACGGGTCCAGATTTTTTCCCCATGTAGAGAAATCCCATTGAACTTGTTAGTGTTACCTAACTGCTTATGTAAAAAGGCAAATACCTTTTCATTCTCCTAGGCAGTTTAGTTTTTCAATATTTTAGTATCTGGTACTATTTTTTTTTTTGCTGCTAACTAGTGTTTGATTCTTTTATTTTTATATTGTAGTTTTTAAACAATAATTTTTATATATTGTATTTTATCAGTTTCATATTTTATGGTTTTAATTCTTGTGAACAACTCAGTACTGGGCAATATAAAAATGTATTGAATAAATAAATAGGATCTAGTATGACTAAATCTTGATCCATGCTATTGGTTGAAAAGGTGCAGACATGACCGAGCACCTGCAGAGGTCCCAGGCTTGATCCCAAGCATCTTCAGGTAGGGCTGGAAAAACTCCTTCCTGAAATCCTGGAGTCGAGCTGTCAGTCAGTGCCAACAGTACTGGGTCTGATGGACCAACAGACTGACTCAGAGTAAGGAAGCTTCCTATGTTCCACTGCAGATCAGGTCAGTTCCTAGTGGAAGTCATGAAGGCCAAATTCTGCTAGCATTCCTTATCTAAGGTTCAGCACTAACTGGGTTGCTTTCTGGACCCCCAGAATAAAACACCTCTGGAAGCCTTTACCAACAAGGTTCTCCCTTATGTTTTGGACTACAACTCAGTGACCACTGCTCATGCTGGCTTGGGATGAGCCCAAAAGATCTGGAGGGATCCCGGTAGGGAAAGCCTGACATATGGGGTCTTCTGACCAGCCATGTGACAGCTATTTCCTTCCTTGTGGGGTTCATCTGATCCCTGACGCTTCAGGATGTTGCTTGTCTCTTGAGGATTCTAATCGCAGTGATTTTTGTCCTACAAATAGTAGAGGAACCTGTTGGGAAACAGAGCAGGCTAATGATACAGAAAGCTCGGTAAAAGCTCTTGTTTCAAGTGATTAATTCAGTGGCCTCTGACCATAAGGCACATCTGCAAGCAGAGAATTGAAGTGGGAGGAAGTAAAGATAATCTGTTATCCAGGGGGGCGTTTTCATAGTGCTGCTTTGCCGCTCCTTCCTGGTAAAACTCTGCGGTATTGCAGCTGTGGGGCGGGGGCAGAAAATCCTTACAGAAGCCATCCGGCTCATTAAGCCCATCCCTTGCCCGTGGCCCAGCCTCCTTGCGCTTCCGGTGACCAATCAGTGGCCGTGATCTGCCCTCAACATGAACCCAAAGCAAGGTCACAATCAACACACAGAAGGACAGTGGTGACCTTGCAAAAAATAGGAAAATTGCAGTAAGTCCGTGAGTCTTTAATGCACAGCTTCAGGGAAATGCCCCATGATGGCTGTGAGTTGTCTGCTGCATTGTATAACTGACACAGCGCCACTGTGCAGCCACCACAGGGTAAATACGGCATGTAGACAAGTCCTAGGAGAGAATCGCTGAATGGGAAATGCCTCTCATTTCTCCCTATTGTTTCTTTGCAGACAGAAATGGATTATCACACACACATATATATCTCAAGGCTTTACTTCAGATCTACCCAGCAGGCTAATGCTTTAGCATTGCTTCCCCCTCTTATTCAGGTACTTGCCAACGCATTGTTTTGCTATTGCTGAAACCAACGTGTGGCATTTCCTTATCCTTATATTTTTTTTCCCAGTCTCAGAAGTGCAAGACGTTTATGATGAAAAAGAGATACAAGGAGTGCTGAGAGGTCATAGCATTCCCTGCTTGAATTGCCCTATAAAAATCCTTTAGCCTAAGATAATCTATCATCTATAGTTATAAGCTTTTAAGCTGCTTACTCTGTTTTGTTGAGGTGGTTGTTTTTACCCTAAATACACACAACCAACTTGGAACAAATTCACACTAAGGAGTCATGTAACAAAATCCCAAATTAACTCCACAGGAATACACCTATAAAGGGCAGAGCCTCAGCACACTTCCTGAAGATTGCAAGGCTGGAACGCTTATTCATACGCAAAGCAACAATCGCATCTTATAGAAATGGCGACTTCAGATTATGAGAGTCAGTGACACGCTCAAGCTCTGCCTTTTTGTTTCATTATTATTATTATTATTATTATTATTATTATTATTATTAGCATCAATAGATTGTACTATAATTTTGTACGGTTTGTATTCATGTTTGTGCTCCTAGTTTAAAACTGGGGCTGAAATACAGAGACATTTGAACCCTCGGTTTCAAACTAGGTCTAAATCAGGTCAATCCATCAAATTGGGGAACAAATTTTGCCCCTTGATTTTCAGGGTGGGTACAAATATTTGCAATTTGTTTTAGCAGGGAAGGAAGACTACAGAGTTTCTTTGTTTTTTGTTTTACCTTAAAGCAGCTCTGATCTTCCTATTTCCCCTACTAGCTGGGAGGCAGGTGTGTGTGTGTGTGTTTGTGTGTGTGTGTGTGTGTGTGTGTGTGTTACTGGTTGGATGATGAACTATCCAGCCAGTAAGCTGTGCTGTGTAGACAGATGCCATCTGGTTTCCACTCCCTCTACAGTGTTGTGGCGTATACCACAGAACATCTATAGAATGGGCAAAACCGTCTGCTTCCTCATTTTAAATAATGGTAATTCTCCCCCCCCCCACAATGTGACAATTCACAGATTTCTGACAACACTCCCCAAAGTTGCCACAAATGCCTCCCCTTACATAGGGTGACCATATGAAAAGGAGGACAGGGCTCCTGTACCTTTAACAGTTGTATTGAAAAGGCAAGTTGAGCATGTGTCATTTGAATATATGGGGGACCTGGTGAATATGGGGGACCTTCTTCATCACAACAGTTAAAGCTGCAGGTGCCCTGCCCTCTTTTAAATCTGCTCACTCTAGGATAGCTCCTGCAGCTTTAACAGCATACAAATATCATACATAAATTAATTCAACATATGCTTAATTTTCGCATTAAAGTCAAGTCTTACTGTACAATCTTTGCAACTTTATGTAAGTCCTATTGACCCTGTTCAGACAACATGCGAAGCCATGTTTGAGCTAAACTTTATGGCTTTGTGTGTCATATGAACCATTCCTAACCATGGTGGCTACATAACCATAGTTTAAACACACTTGCTAACCACTTGCTGCATAGTGGCCTAACCATGGCTTAGTGTTTCACCTGAACAGGCCCACTGTGTTCAGTGGGGCTTATGCCCAGGATAGAATTGCATAGGATTGTAGCCATAAGTGTGTTTTACATGGTTAGATTGTTGTTGTTGATGATGATTACATGATTTGTGAAAGTGACACATGGAGGCTGACAAAATGAGGCTTTGGTGTCACATGACACACCATCATCCACATATGGCTCGTGTGGATTAACGCTGAGACAGACAAGAGGGAATTAAGTGCGACTCCAACAGAGACTCTATAACAGGTTCTTACCAGCAGGAAAGTCTTATGTCAAACCTCTAATACAAGGACGTTAATGGAAACAAAACATTGTAACCATGTTGATTTATTGGGTCGGGCACATCACGACTTTCATAAGCGAATCTTTGACACAATCCTGCATAATGGCTATCTGGGCCTCTTCCAATGTATCGTGTCACTCCGGCTTGGCGAGCATTCAGCATTCGTATGGCTGTGATCCAGTGCTTGATTTTCAAAAAGCAAATGTAGGTATTATAGGAATGTAGATACAAAAAGAAGACCACTCTTGCTTCTGCTGAGCTCAGGGGTTTAACAATAAAAGGCTGGCAGTTGTAATATTTACAATTCAATGGTTACATCTTTGGAAAGGTAATCTTAGATTAGATTAGGAGAAAATAAAATCAGTCTTCCCAGCATCACCAGGGGCTTAGCAATAGGGTTTTCCTGTCTTCCAAAATGCCCCACGGGAAAGCAATGTTTTTGAAAGGATGTGGAATTGAGAAGACATTCATTTATCCATCCCAGTGTACCAGGGGAAGGCAACTTGAGGCTCTTCAGACGTTTGGGTCTACAACTCCCAGAATCCCTCACGGTTGGATATGACAGCTAGGTTGACCAAATCACAAATTGCCCACCCTGCTATATACAAATGAGCCCAGATGGAGAACCCTGAACACACAGAGGGAACCCCATTTAGTTAAATGGAGGGAGAAAACCCTCTCACCCAAAACAATACACAGCTGTACCTGTTTTTTCTATTGCAGTGAACCAGGTTGCCATTACAAAGTTCTCCAGGGGTCTCTCTTCAGAGAGCTGAGTTGGTGCCACCTCCCTCCAAAACCCCATGGCTTTACTCCCCTGCGGTGGCGTCAGGTAATCCCGATGCCAAGGAGGGAGTGTGGGGTTTCCAGCACCATCTGGGTACTGGAGCCACAGCCCGCCCTCTTCCTAGTAGAAGATGACCAATCGCCAGTCACCTTCCACCAAGGACCGCCTCTGGATTGTCCCCAGAGCGACGTTAGACGGCAGAAGAGCTGTACTGACCTCACTCCCGATGAAGAAGTCAGAAGAAGTGTCCCTGACTTTTTCAATGCGCAGCTTCACTGAAAAGCCCTGTGGTGGCTGCAAAGCTGTGACTGTATCATATAACTGACGCAGTGCAGATTCGCAGCCACCACGGAGCTTTCCCCACATATAGACAACCCCCAGCTCCTTTTGGCTCCATCATCTGGGAGGAATCTCAGCTAAACCCTTCCATAGGGCTTCTTTTGGGGTTCAGAGCTGGCTGCAGATACTTCTGCCATGCCAAGTATGCCTCATTCCCAGTCCCGAACAATCTCCTTCGTTGAGCCTTTATTTTGCTCCGGGGATCTGTGAAAAGCAAAGCAAGAATTCCCCATGCTTCCTTGTCCTTTCTTCTGGTGTCCCTGAAACCTAAGTCCTCATCTTATGGCTATATTCCCATATATTAAGTTGTTTGCCAACATTTGAGGTGGAAAAGTAAGGCAACTACTCCTCTCATTTTCATGTGATTACAATGGCCTTATGCCCTCATCTCCCATGTGCTAAAAGATCCTTTGTTACTGTGCTTGCTTGCCTCCTTTTTTTGGGTGGGTGGGTGATGCATGTCCTCTTTTCGGGCACTCCACTAGCAATGAAGCCACAGTGGTTGAGTGGCTAGAGTGTAGAACCTGAATGAGACAGCCCTGAGATCAGGTCCCCACTTATCCATAGCCCACTTACGCCATAGCCCTTTGGGGATATGGATAACCAGTACCTGGAGTGGGGCTTTGGGATGGCACCCACTGTCCCGAACTGCATGTGTAGATTTGACTATCAGAATAGAACTTCTCTGTATAAAAGTTGTATCCAAATAGGCTCTTTACACACATGGCATATATTTAGATGCCATGTGTGTAGAACCTCAGGCCTGGGGGCCAGCTCTGACTCACCTGGATCCCCGGAAGGACCACTGCTTTCCCTCAAACACTGATCAGTCAGTAGTTTCCTGAGTTTTGTGCAGTTCTCCTGTTTAAAAAGGTTGAAATGTCTCTCCTAAGGTTTAGTTGCTGGCACTAAGAGCTTTAAGCCAAAATATGCTGGTATTTTTGGTGTTTTGGCCTGGCTCCTTTTTTGCCTTTGGTCACACCCACCTCTGGAATTCTGCCCCTTGGGAGCTTCTCTGAAATTAAATTTAGTCCTTGGGCTCAAAGAGGTTTGGCATCCCTGATTCAGGCCTTCGGATTGATGTGAGACAAGCAGGCGTGGTTCCATTCCCCCAGTCCTGTGAAGGACAAGATGGCAGCTGTGCCCCATCACACATTCAGAAGCCAACCAGATTGGCAGTTGAAGCTTACCACAATACTAGTGAAGGGACAGTACCCCTCACTGCACTTGAGGGCGCCAGGCCAAGATTGCCACACACAGAACTCTCTCCCAATGCCTTGCTGCTACTTGCTGTCCATCTCCCAACATCTGACACCTTAGGCAACCACCTCACTCTGCCTAATGGTCGAACCGGCCCTGCCCCCAGTCCACATCTACCATTCTCAAGCATCTGAACAGGGCTCATGAAGCGTACTGGGTGGCCTTGGGATGATCTCTCTCTCTCTCCCTCCCTCTCTCTCTCTCTCCCTCCCTCGTAGAATCATTGCGACAGTAAAATGGGATATAACCCATTCATCGCCTCCCAGCAGTATCTCATGGTCTGCTCTCCTAAACCTCTCTCACACGTCTACGTACTTAGAAATACAGAGATTTTCCAGTTGGCCAGCCAGAAATCCCCACTCCAGAGAACATGTGAAAATCTACGCCAGAGCATCTTAGCAATTGAAGCAAATGGAATTCCTTTTGATCAGAGATGTTTATGAAACAGTTTCAACATGGAGACCCGCCCTTAAGAATGGCCTGTGTGGTTAAAGCAATACATTTCCCAAGCCTTGCATTGTGCTATTTTATTTGCACTGTTACAGGCTGGCCCTTTTTCCGCCCCTGAAGCTCCACATGTTAAATATAATGGAATTTGAACTGAAATCGCTACCATCTGCATAAAGGAGAGCAGCAAAACACGGTTATAACAAATGCTTGATTTGGACAGCAAAGTACAGGGCAGCTAATGGTAACCTTTCTGCCATTAACATGAAAGATTAAAGGACATAACGTATAAAAAAAATATATTAGCTGGTTTATCATTATTTTTAATGACATTTTCCAAAGTTTCAGTGGGCAAGATCTAGAGAAGAGGAAAAATACCTCTAATTTTATTTGCATTCTTGGGAGTCTGCCCAGTCGTGATTGTTACCCTTAAAATACCAGCTTTTTCCATACTCACAGCCTTGTTAACACTTGGCAGAGATTTGCACATAACCTCCTGCTGAAATGTTCTTTTTCAAGCTATCCTATGTTGACCTTTTACCTGGTTCAAATCTCCCTTATGGATGGTGGCAATTTGGAAGAGTGACTTTGTATCATTACGGCCACTCAGCAAGTTCTATAAAATAAACCAGTGGTTTCATTCTAATTCCCCCAGGAATGTATCACTGCATTCCTCTACCCCCACCCCCACCCCCCACCTACACCAAATCATTTCAGCATCACAAATTAATGCAATCTAACTCTTTGTTAGCAATTCTGGGGAGGAAAACGGTGACGTCCATCCTGAAGGTCAAAGACTACCAACAGATGTGAAGTATGGCGTGGAATTTCGCAGCTGTATTGCTTGTTATAGAAAAGAGAAACACTGTCTCATGTTTTATATGGATATTGTTTTTATTTTTATACTTTTGGTGGTTTTTAAATTTTGTATATCTGTTTTTAATGTTCATTGTTTTTAACTTTTGTAAACCGCCCAGAGAGCTTCGGCTATGGAGCGGTATATAACTGTAATAAAATAAATAATAAAAATAAAATAAAATAATATGTACTGTATATTTATTGATCCCGTTCAGACAACGTGCTAAGCTACAATTAGGCAGCAAAAGATTAGTGAGTGTGTTTAACCATGGTTATGTAGCCATCATGGTTAGGAATGGTTCACATGACACGCTAAGCCATTGTTTAGCTCAAAATGCTTAACCAGCACGGCTTAGCATGCTATCTGAACAGGGTCATTACTTTAACCTGCAGGATTCTTTCATAAATGAGAATCTGACACACACACATACAAACCCACATGCCCAAATCAGGATGGTCAAATCTTTGGATCTGGAAACCATCTTCAGTTCCTGGGCCCTTCTAAGGCACATTATCAATGTAACGGAAGCATGATAGGCTCTTTTACAGAGGACACTCTTCTATTTGAAGTAGTGCCAGAGGACCATCTACCGTTTGAAGGCATCTTCTGACTGAAGGACCATCAGAAGGGAAAGCTGGGCCTTGAACTTGCCCTTCAATAGCAGACTGAGCCAGGCACACAGGTCACCTGGTCGTTGTCTTTTATACTATAGTGAGATGTACTGTAGTTCTATTTAAAGTATAATAAGTGTGTTGAAATTTGCATCTATCCATATACATTAGCGTATTTTATGCAAATTTGTGCCCTCTTTTTTGTCGATTCTCAAGTGGCCATCCTAGATGTGAAGTTCCTATTGGAATTCTTTCCCCAGGGAAGCTCGCCTATGCTGATACGTGTGTGTCTGGGTCCCAGATGAAGACCTTCCCAACCCCCAACCCTAATGCTTCCAGGCTTTTAAACTTTTGTGATGATTCATGCTGATATCTGCTGTTTGATTCTGATGTTATTTTAGCTTGTCATTTTCATGCAATCTCCAGTATTCGAGGCAGTAAGCCTGTGTGCACCAGTTTCTGGGGAACATGGGTGGGAGGGTGCTGTTGCACCATGTCCTGCTTGTTGGTCCATGGCCGATGGCTGGTTGGCCACTGTGTGAACAGAGCGCTTGACTAGATGGACCCTTGGTCTGCTCCAACATGGCAGTTCTTATGTTCATTCTCTGGATTAGTAGTAAAACAAGATGATAATATTTTGTGTGCTTGCTGTTTTGTCTTGTATTTCAAGGGTGGGCAGAAAATAAGTTGAGATTTATTGGTAGATCCTGGTGTGACTTGCACTTGATTATTATTATTTATTTTTTTATTTATATAGCACCATCAGTGTACATGGTGCTGTACAGAGTAAAACAATAAAATAGCAAACCCTGCCGCATAGGCTTACATTCTAATAGAATCATAATAAAACAATAAGAAGGGGAAGAGAATGCACCAAACAGGCACAGGGTAGAGTAAAACTAACAGTATAAAAGTAAGATCAAAATCAAGTTTTAAAAGCTTTAGAAAAGACAAAAGTTTTTAGCTGAAACTGCGATTGAACTTGTAGTTCGCAAATGTTCTGGAAGAGCGTTCCAGGTATAAGGGGCAGCGGAAGAAAATGGACGAAGCCAAGCAAGGGAAGGAACAACAAGGAAAACTGAAATATATATCCCCTGGCTGGTCTTGTGCTCATCATGTATATCTTGACCTCAGAGTTACTTACCTAAAAAAAAGTGTATTAACTGGTTGCTTATGACAACGGCTTTTGCCACTTAACAGGACAAGTTTTCCAGGTCCAACTTTTGTGCTGAAGAGGGCATTTCACCAGGTGCTGCATGCATACAAATGACCCCTGCTGGAATTACCTTTTCGATACAACTATTAAAGATACAGGAGCCCAATCCTCCTTTTCATAGGGTCACCCTACTTTACCCAACCCTGCTCCATGTAATTGACTGCCAAGTTGGAAGGCATTTGAGAAATTCCATGTGCTAGCAGTGCATCACCCTAACCCCATGTTGTATATAACATGGTGCCCACCAAAACTTCTCTTTTCTCTAAGGTGTGATATGTGCCAATCCGTATTGTAGCATCTCATGTTTCAAAGATTATTTATGTCAAGATGTTTTACTGTTATAAGGTATTTTATTATTATTATTATTATTATTATTATTATTATTATTATTATTATTATTATTATGTGTATAAAATGTCTAAAAATAGAAATGTCTTAGTGTTTGCACTGATCTGTTTTGTAAATTAATCTGTTTCAAAATAATAAATAAATATTATTTTTTTTAAGTATCTTTGTCCAGATCATCATTCCTTTGGGTTATTTTTGATCACATAGACTTTATTATATCAAGGCAAGCGAAGCACACTGATTTGCACTATGGATTTCCCCCATGTAAGTTATTAGAGCAGGTTCACTCAGCACATTCAAGCAAAGTCCCTTGGGCTGCATAAATGTAATACTACACTCAGGCTACTTTGATTATTTTTAGTATATACTTACGGATATTTGTTAGGGCGGAAGAGGGCCAGGGAAAATGGAGGAGAAGGTGGGAAAGAGCAGCAGGCTTCTTTTTCCTAAAAGCAGAGCTTAAGAAGGTGACATTTTAAGTTCTGACAAAGGCTCTGATAAAAAGCAGAACCTCGTGTTTGAACGTTTATTTTCATTTATTTAAGGAGTGTTAAATTAAGAGCTAAACCACACATGATGTCGACAGGAAGACTGTGATCTGATCAACTTGCAGTTTCAGGTTTACTTAAAAGCCTGCCCCGTGCCATTTTCTCTGTGTCGTACAGCATGGGTGTAGAACCAAGGCATCGGGGGACAAATATGGCCCTCTTGGATTCTCCAGATGGACACGCCCCTTCCCCTGGCCCCACCCCATTCAGTGGGGGCTGGTGGCTCTGATGTTAGTGGGGCGGTGAATCCACATCAGGTTTCAACGACTCTGAACTTTAAAGGACCTGTCCAAGATTTGCAGCTTGGAGTGGATCTGACTGAAACCTGGAGTGCATTCACTGCCCTGCTAACATCGGAGCCACCAGCCTCCACTAATCCCCATTTCCCTCAACCTCCCAGCTTGTTGGTTTCCCAGGTTTTGTGCAGAATTTTTGCTCATTCTAAAATGATGAAATGCCTACCCTAAGGCTTAAAGTGTCTCTACATTAAGGGGGGGGGGGGAACCCGCATCCCTACCAGGCTTTCTTTTTCTACTGTCTTTCCACGTTTACATCAGCTCCTTTAGACTGGAACCAAGTGATTTGTAAATTTAAAACTTCCCCTCTCCATAAAGTTCAACGCAACGTCACCATCTAGTGGCTTTGTTATAGCACAATGCCGACTTTATACACTGGGGATATCCCAGAACAATTTTAAATAGTGCATTATCTCGAGATTTCCATGGGAAAGCATGGGAGACATCCTGGAGGTTGATGGCGTCATGTAAACTTCTGTGAGTGGCCAATCATGAACGTGCAATAAATTGCTCATGTAGGGAAGCTCTGAGTTTCAGGCAGTAAGCGCTTTAAGCTAAATATGCTAGTATTGTTGATATTTTTTGCCTCCTTTTTTCCCTTTGGCTCTGTCCACCACTGGAATTTGCCCCCTGAAAGCTTCTCTGAAATGGAATTTGGCCCTGGGCCTGAAAGAGGCTTTGCATCCCTGTTGTAAAGCATCCTTCCAAAGCTGCTAACAGGCCCACAAGGGGGGAAAGCATAGTTAAAATACTTTGTGGCAATCTGCAAAGAATAAGGTCAACTAGTGATTTTTTTTGGTGCATCGAAGAACTGACACAGAAGTATTGCAGAAATATCATCCCTGAAGAGTGACAATTTGAGAGGGTCTGTCTGATTATTTGTTGGGTTGCAACATCTATATAAACTGAAGGGGGAAAAATGGTTCTCTCCTTTTGTGCCCAGAAATCTTCTCTCGGGATCATCTGCAGATTAACATAAAGCTGCAAAACCAACAGAGGCTCTGTGAACTGCTAAGAGGTCAGAAAGGGAATTGGAGCTGTTTTATAGGTTTACTTCTTTGCTATTGTTAGAATTCCTTCTTCGGAGGACTATTTGAAAAAATATTATTTAGGTTGGCCTAAACCTGTTGCATTCTGTTCTTACTGTATGACTTGCGGTCAATTGTTTGGGTTGAGTTAACTCTTCAGTCACTGGCCAAAGGACTGTTGGCTTCTGGGAAGCTGAGCCCCACCTCTCAGCACAAACAGGAATCAGGGTTGGCACTGGGGCCTATTTCTTTAGAGGATTTAGGAGATGTTTCTTTCTTTCCTAGATTTATTTGCCACTTTTCTGCCAAAACACTCAAGGCAGTTTATAGTTTAAAATGGCTGCTTGCTGTCTAAGACACATGACATGAAGGGAAGAAGAAAATAAGCCAATTCAGGGACTAATTTTTTCATACTGAACTGCAGGTTAAAAATAGTTGATTCATAGTTGTGTTAATCGTTTTCTACATGTTATTATTCTCTAAACTTTCTTAATCAAAGTAAAGTAGGGTGACCATATTTGGGAAACCAAAAAAGAGGACACCTAGTGTGTGTGTGGGGAAGCAGCTTTCTGAGTCCTGCAGAAAGTACGTTATTCCCCAGCCACCTTAGAGAACCCGATTGGAGTGGAGGAGGGGAAAGGATTTCATTCTGCACCACCACCATCCACTCCAATTGGGGCCTTTTCTATAATGTCCACGAATGACCCACTTTCCCCTTTAAGACCTCAATTGGAGCTCGGGGTGGGGGAATGATGTGCCTCAAGAAAGCATGTCATTCCCTCCTGCCATGCTAATGGCAGCCTTAAAGGGGAAGGTGTGTCATTCCAGGACATTATTGAAAATTATAGAAAATCCCCCCTGACACCATGGAAAGAACAAAAACCAGGACAAATCCGGGGAAATCCTGGCAGTTGGTCACCCTAAAGTAAATGCTGTTAAATATTTATTTGGTTTGGTCTCTGGAGTGATTGCAATCTGTCCCTCCTCATCCTAGTCATAGAAACCTGAAGCATCACAATACTATCACACAATGATGTTACATGACCTCTCATGGTCCCAATCTGGCCCTCTGGGCTTCCCCAAAAGGCCACACGCCCTTCCCCTGGCCCTATACATTTCCCCCAGCCACCGATCACATATGGTGGTTACTCACTTTTTGCGCAGTTTTTTCTACATTCTAAAATGAAATCTCTCTCTTAAGGCTAAATTACTAGCAGCAAGGGTTTGAAGCTACAATATGCTGGTATTTGCCTTTAAAAAAAGAAAGAAAAAAAGACTCCGCCCCTTTTGCCCCACCCCCTTTGCCTTCAGCCCGCCCACCATGGGAATGTGGCCCCCTGAGAACTTCTCTAAACCTGAATCTAGCCTCAGGCTGAGAGTGGTTTCCCACCCCTGATATATGAGTTCTGGGAGGCAGTTTCAAGTATAGGTGGGGTGGCCATGTGTCCTGTTTTATAGACGACAGTCCTCTATTTTGATGGGGTGCTCAATCAAAGTCTGATTTAAAGATAAAGACCCATAAGGAAGGAGGTGCCGAAGGCGGCGGGCAGCACCTGGACAGCAGCCTTATGCAAGCACACAGGTCACTTGACCACAGTTTTCTCCACCATGGTGGGATGCATAATAGCGTGCTTATTTAAATTACAGCACTTTTAAAAAGTGCCTCTGTATTTAAATTAGCATATGCAAATCTATCACCAGCCATCGTAATCACTTACAGGTATGCAAGCAGCCCTCGAAAAATGAAACCATCCTGAAACGTAGCGATAAAGATATCTCATCTGTGAATTTATTCTGAGGCTGTCTTTTTCCACAATGGATTTCATTTCCTGTAATTTGGAGCTGGATTGTCTTCGTGGAATATCACCCGGTTTTAGTTTACACAGGAAATCAGCCACAGTTGCAAGAATATACCTCACCCCTGCGCCCCGCCTGCCTGCCTGCCTCCAACCGAAGGATAGTTTGCAACATTCTCTCCTGAAGTTGCTTTTACCTCTCCTGTAGGCCCGTGCTCTGCAATGTGATCTCTGGCTACACCCAGAGCTGCAGATTTATTTCTGGCCCCTGATAATCCCTTTCTATGAATAAAGCAATATTTCGCCCTTCTTCTTCCCCCTTTACAGCAATTATATTAATCCCAGTTGCAAGAGGAAAGGCGGGAAAAGGCGTTGAGGGTGGGAGTCAGGCTCTGAAACAGGAAGCGTGCCCAGTAAAATGGGGTTTTAAAAAGGCCTAGGAGATAAAAATCAAATGAAAATGGGAAGAGCTTTTATTTTTATTTTTAAAGGAACAGGATTAATCTGTACAGTCATAAGCACTGCTCTGCATGGGAAAGTTCAAGAGGGCAGATGCTGGTTTGTATTTAGATTAATATATATATATATATATATATATATATATATATATATATATATATATATATATATTGTGAAGCCATGCCAACAAAGCCAAATGAACTTCCTGTTTGTTTTTGTCTCTGTTTCTTACAAGGATATTCCATTTGAGGGCAATGCTCAGTCTTTCAGTTCAGGGGAAGAGAAGTTTCGGATCAGTCTCAGATCCTAACAAAACTACCACAGTTTTACAAGGGATAAAAATATGACTGCGATCCAATAAAAAAATTACCTGGAGTTAGCCACACTAAATACAAGGGGGGTTACTTTTGAGTAGAACTTGTATAGCAAGGGTGTTGAACCTTTGGTCCGCAGGCCAAATTCAGCTGACTTGGGGTCCCAATCTGGCCCTCTGAGCCAGGGCCGGTGCTACCATAGAGGCCACTCAGGCGGCCGCCTAGAGGGCCAAGCTAAGAGGGGCGCCAGGCACAGCGCAGCACTCACATGTGTTGGCTGTGAGCTGGCCCAGCCCGAGGATTCAGCTAGGCCTGGGTGGTTGAGATGGCGCCCTGCGCCCGCCCAGCCAGAGCGAAGCCAGGGAAGCTGGGGTGAGGGTGGGGAGGCTCCACGTTCAGACTTCTGGAACGCGCCCAGAAGAGAGAGAGAGAGAGAGAGAGAGAATGTATGGGTGAATGGGGTACATGGGGTCTTTGAGTGAATGCATGTGTTCATGCGTGTGTTTGTTTGGAGTGAGTGATGCTGAGTGTGTGTGCGTGTGTGTGTGTGTGTGTGTGTGTGTGTGTGTGTGTGTGTGTGAGTTGGGGGGGATGATTTGGAGGTGATATTCCTATTAAATAATGCATTTTAGACCCATAGACGTTCCTTTCCAATTTGTTTGCTATAATTGGCATGATGTATTTCTTGCACTTTAAAATAAATTTAGCAGTTTCAAGTTTTGTGCTTCTTATTTTTTCCAGGAAACATATGTTCTTAAAAATCAAAGTTGGCATTTTTGGGTGTGTGTGTGTGTGTGTGTGTGTGAAAGTAGCTCACCTTGCCTAGGGCGCAAAATAGTCTGGCACCGGCCCTGCTCTGAGCTTCCCCAGAGGAACACGTCCCCTTCCTATGGCCACACACCCTTTGCTGTCTGGCAATATCCTGGCTTTTGCCTGGAATTTTTTGCATGAAATGCCTCTCCTAAGACTTAGTAAGGACTTTGACTTTAAGCTACAATATGCTGGTATTTGGGGTATTTTGGCCCGCCCTATTTTGCCTTTGGCCTTGCCCCATTCCCACCCACTGGAATGTGGCTCCTGGGGAGGTCTCTGAAATTGAATTCTGCCCTCAGGCTGAAAGAGATGTGGCACCCTGGATGTATGACTATTTAGAAATTTTTCTCTCCCTACAGGCAGTGCGGCCACATGCTGGTCCAGCAGTTCTGTTCCTTGTCAGTCTATCCCTCCGTCCCTCCCTGCACACGGAGAACGTCTGAAGTAGGGTGACCATATGGAAAAGAGGACAGGGTTCCTGAGTCATTAACGGTTGCATAGAAAAGGGAATATCAGCAGGTGTCAGTTGCATGCATGCAGCACCTAGAAAAATTCCCCCTTCATCACAACAGTTAAAGCTGCAGGAGCCCTGCCCTCCTGTCCACATACAAAAGAGGGGAGGGCTCCTGCAGCTTTAACTGTTGTGATAAAGAGGGAATTTCACCAGGTGCTGCATGCATACAAGTGACACCTGCTGAAATTCTGTTTTCAATATAACTGTTAAAGATACAGGAGTTTTGTCCTCCTTTTCATATGGACATCGTACGCAGTGTAAGTTGCTGGAATCATGATGGCAGGCGATCACACCAAGATCCAGGTGCTGCTAAGGGTTACTTTGTCCTTGGAGTTTTGAAGCTACAATATCAGGGTTTGAAGTGCAGAGCTAATTAACTGCCCCAGATGGATGTAGCTAGTCCTGTGGCCAAACAGGGGGATCAAGGGTGGGGCATGTTGCCTAATAGCCAGGTGGAGCCAAAGGACTTTTGCTGCTTTACTTGGGCTTCTTGTAAATAAAAATCCAGTTGTAATTAGCATTTTGTGTGCCTTTTATAACCAAATAATTTTTGCTTTGCCAAGCCCTCACTTTATTCAGCTGCTCATGCTAACAAAGGCAGGCTCACATGAGCTCGAAAATTAGCATCATTTTAGCCTTACAATAACCCTGCGAGGCAGGTTAGGATCAAGGTGGTGACTGGCTCAAGGAGCTTCGGCTATTGGGTGGTATAAAAATGCAATAAATAATAATAACAAAATAATAATAATAATAATAATAATAATAATAATAATAATAATAAATGCCTGTGCCTGATCTGATGTTTCAGGAACTAAAGAAAATAGTGGTGACAAAAGATGAAGTTCTCAATCTTATTGACAAATTGAAAGGAAATAAATCACCAGGCCCAGATAGTATCCATCCTAGAGTTCTCAAAGTACTCAAATATGAAATTGTGGACCTTCTAACAAAAATATGCAACATGTCCCTAAACTCAGCCTCTGTACCAGACGGCTGGAAGATGGCCAATGTAACACCAATTTTTAAAAAGGGATCCAGGGGGGATCCGGGAAATTACAGGTGGGTTAACTTAACATTCATTCCAGGTAAATTGGTTGAAGCATTATTAAAGATAAAATTAGTAAGAATGATGAAAATGTTAAGCCAGTGTGTGGCAGTTGTAAATAAGACAAACTCCATGTTAGGCATTATAAGAAAAGGAATTGAGAATAAAACGGCCAGTATCATACTGCCTTTATACAAATCTATGGTACAACCACACTTAGAATACTGTGAACGGTTCTGGTCACCACACCTAAAAAAGATATTATAGAGCTGAGAAAGGTGCAGAAAAGGGTAACTAAAACGATTCAGGGGGTGGAGCATCTCCCCTATGAGGGAAGGTTGCAACAGCTGGGATTGTTTAGCTTGGGGGGAAAAGAAGCTAAGGAGAGTCATGATAGAGGTGTACAAAATTATGCATAGTATGGAGAATGTGGATAGGGAGACATTTCTCTCTCTCTCTCTCTCTCTCTCTCTCTCTCTCTCTCAAAATACTAGAACCCAGAATCATCCCATGAAGTTGATTGGTCAGAGATTCAGGACAAATAAAAGCAAGTACTTCTTCACACGGCACATAGTTAAATTATGGAATTCACTACCACAAGATATAGTGATGGCAACCAATTTGGATGGCTTTAAAAAGGGGTTGGATACATTCCTGGAGGTGAAGACTATCAATGGCTACTAGCTCTGATGGTTGTGTGCTACCTCCATTATCTGAGGCAGTAAGCCTGTGTGCACCAGTTGCTGGGGAACATGGGTGGGAGGGTGCTGTTGCACCATGTCCTGCTTTTTGGTCCCTGGCTTATGGCTGGCTGGCCACTGTGTGAACAGAGTGCTGGACTAGATGGACCTTCGGTCTAACACCAGCATGGCACTTCTTATATTCTTATATTCTTAATATCCTGCTAGGTAGATTACTGTTGAGGATTATATTGCACTAATCATATGATTGTGTGGATCAGATGCTGTTGAACACACATTGGTTTTTGACTTTGAAAAGTCATCACAAGGAGACTTTCCCTGTGTTTTTTCCATGGTGAAGTTTGTGACAAAGGGACCCTTAGATATTAGGTGGGTTTTTTTTAAGTACTGGCTGTGATGCTTTTTAATAGAATTACAGATTTTCAGTTCCTCATGTAGTCCCTTGTATAGCACATACAAATGTAAGACTGTGTTCACACTCTATTGTTTAAAAGAACCTTCCTTTCGTGTATCTTGCCTGTTTGTCCAGCTGAATAAACTTCCTAGCAGATGTCTGGTGTAGGTTGGTGTACGTCTCCTGTCTGGATGTCCTGCAGTGTGAACTTGAGATACCTTCTAATGTCCTTCCTGGCTTATCAAGGAAGTGGCCTTAATGCGCAGGAAACATTAGGCTATAGCTCAAGCCTCACGTGAGCTTTGCATTTTTATTAAAAAGTCAGCAAAGAGTTTACTTCCGTTATTGGCCAGACCCTAATCAGAGTGAACGAATCAGCTGAGGGGAAGCTTGCAAGAATGGCTGACTTCCTCAGGGAGCTTGTATTTCCCTCCTTCCACAGGATCATAGAGTTGGGAGGGACTTGAAAGCTCCTCTAGGTGATGCAGGAAATCCACTCCTTCAACTCCCTTGACAGGCGGCCATCCAGCCCTGCTTCAAGACCTCAAATGAAGGAGAGTCCACCACCTTCTGAGGCAGACTGTTCCACTGTCGAACGGCTCGTATTGTCAGGCAATCCTTCCTTATGTATAATCTAAATTCTTTTTCTTGTAATTGGTTTGTGCTGGAGCAGCAGAAACTAATTTGCTCTGTTGTCTATGGGACAGCCTTTGAAATATTTGAAAATCGCAGCCGTAACACCTCTTAATCAGCCTCCTCTCTAGGCCCTTCACCATCTTTGTTGCCCTCTTCTGGTCATGTTACAGTTTGGTGATATCCTTCTTCACCTGTGCCCAGAACTGGATACAGAACTGCCCCTTTTTGGTTTGGTCGTAAAACAGACTGAAGCGGTATGACCCTAATCGGCACTTTGGGGGGTGTCCATACACTCTATTAACCATGTATTAGCTGCACAGTGGCACTGCATTGTTGATATGACACAGCCGGCAACTCTCAGCCACATCAGAGTTTTACTCCTTGAAATGGAGCATTTTCAAAGAGGATCATCAGAAGGGGGGGGAATCGTGTTTCCTTACCACAGGCTCTCTTTCTGGTTCTCTTCTGCATTTGAAATGAGCACTTTTCACAGAGAAGAGACCAGCGACCACCTGGCCTGCAGATTTCAATGGGGACATCGCCCTCTAGTGGGCATTTTATAGTGCAACCTCAGAAGAGTCGGATTAAAAGAAGTTTATTTTGTGATGCTAAAACTGAGAAAAGGAGCGGAAGATGCAAAGGAGGAGGACGGTGGCATCAAAAGGACCCATGAACTTCTGTGAGGGGCCAGTAATGAGCATGCTCTAAAATGCTCATCTGATGACACTCCAAGTCTTGATTTACTGTGACTTTTCAATTTGCTCTGAGGTCAGCACATTATTTCCCGGCTTCGGTTCAGGATATCCACAAGTGAGCGTAGCTCCGGGTAAGTTCAGGAATGCAGGGCAGGGGGTGGGTTGCCAGGGAATGGCTGACGGCACCTGAGTTTTTTCTGGCCAGGTAGCCCATGCTCCCTCTTGTCATCTAGTTTTTTTGGGGTTTTTTGCCTCGCAGCATCGCTGCTGCAGAGTTTTGAGTGAATCACCTTCCAATGCGGTGTATATATTTATTTATTACATTTATATATCGCCCCATAGCCAAAGCTCTCTGGGTGGTTTACAAAAGTTAAAAACAGCGAACATTAAAAACAAATATACAAAAAGTTAAAACCATCAAAATATTTTATTTATATTTCTATAGACACCTCCTTGGTCAATGAGCCTATTTGGATTCAACTTCCAATGTCAATGACACTCCTGAAAAAGATGCCACAGTGTCTTGGCACTAAGCTACTGATTTAAGACCATGAACAACAGTAATGTTACTCTTTTAGAGTGCAATCATGTGCCTGTTTAGACAGAAAAAAGTCCCACAACTCCCGTGGGAGTTGTAGGACTATTTTTTTCTTTTTAAACAAGCATAGGATTACACCCTTAAGCAAAAGCCACAAGGAGTCCTGTAGCACCTTAAATATTCACACATGTATTACATTGCAAGCTTTTGTGGCATCTACTTTGTCAGATTCATGTGTCCTGTGAGATTGAAATTCCTTGCTGCTGGTTTCTGAATTTTGCCGTTTCTAACATCAAGCCTGTGTCTGTTACTTCTTTTGCATAGAAACTGAACTTCCTTGGTCCTACGTTGAAGGCAGAAGGGCATTGCTGGCACACGTGAGCAGGTGAATGAGACCTTGATATCGTAGCTGATGTTGTTCCGACCGAACACGGTGTCGCTTCTTTCACCATTGTGCCCTGCTTGTTCACCAGCCTCTCGCTCTAGCCCAGACAGTGCTGGTGGAGAGAAGAAGAGTGGCAAATGCCACTGTCGACTTGCTCCCTGGATCTCGGCCGGTCAAGCAAGCAAGTGGCAGCGATGAAAAGAAAGGGAAGAGGAGGAAGAGCAGCTGGTGACAGTGGTGGTGAAAAGGTGGACTCAAGGGCAGAGGAGGCCTGCTGCGTTTGTCCTGCCCAATGGCTGTGAAACCCCCCTGGAGCGGGCACCGATTCTGAGCACCGTTAACTCTCAAAATATTTATTTGTTTATTTATTTATTTCATTTATATCCCTCCAAGGAACCCAACCTCTTCCTCCTCTCCATTTTATCCTCACAACAACAACCCTGTGAGGTAGGTTGGGCTGAGAGTATGTGACTGGCCCAAAGTCACCCAGTGAGCTTCCATGGCTGAATGGGGACTAGAACCCGTATCTCTCAACTCCCAGTCCAACACTTTAGCCACTACGCCACACTGGCTTTATATAACATATAACAAATATAATAGTATAGGAGCATCCTTCTAAATGGAGTGAGGTCCTTTCTCTTCCCACACAGGGAAATAAACCTTACAGCATTGAACCTTCTCTGCTCTGACATTTGCATGCTTGACAAAGCTTGGCAGTGTGGTGCACGCAGAGACAGCGACTTCCTTGGCAACTCTGCACAAACGATCCTTGTTAGGGTGAGGAAACCAGCTAAGTGCAGCCGGACTGCAGGATCTGTTAGATAGCACAAGATGTTTGTGTAGGCAATATCAGATCATTCGCCCTTTGGAAATGGCAAGAGGACTTCTGGTTCTGTTAATGTGTATCCTGTCTCAGAATGCTGGTTATTTTCTTCCCAGGCCAAAAAAGAAAAGAAAAGTGTGGGGCGGGGACAGGGGGGAGGAATACTGTGAGATTTTTATTTCCTATGCGCTACTATGTTCAAGCAGGAGACACAAAAACAAACTGGATTGGAGCCAAACTTAGCCGTACTTAGAGTAAACCCAATTAAATCTATGGGATTTAAGTTAGTTATGACCTATGTGCCCCACTCAGTATGGTGACCAAATGGAAAGGAGGACAGGCTCCTGTATCTTTAGCAGTTTTCTAGAAAAGGGAATTTCAGCAGGTGTCATGTGTGCATGCAGTACCTGGTGACATTCCCTCTTCATCACAACCGTTAAACCTACCCTCTTTTCCATATGGTCACTCTAGCTATACTCCTGCAGCTTTAATAGTTGTGATGAAGAGGGAATCTCACTAGGTGCTG
This sequence comes from Elgaria multicarinata webbii, assembly GCF_023053635.1. Taxonomy (NCBI): domain Eukaryota; kingdom Metazoa; phylum Chordata; class Lepidosauria; order Squamata; family Anguidae; genus Elgaria; species Elgaria multicarinata. The sequence goes on along the minus strand of NC_086171.1, from coordinate 27,140,946 downwards.
CATACATGCAAAGACACCTGCTGAAATTCCCTTTTCTAGACAACTGTTAAAGATACAGGAGCCCTGTCCCCCTTTCCATATGGACATCCTAAAATACTAGCACATCAGACAGCAACATTTTTTTAACCCACCCCTTTCGATCCTGTGCTAGTTATAAGTGGGGCAGCATTGAAACATTAAAGCTGCAGGAGCTCTGCCCTTTTTTGTATCTGGTCACTCTAGCTAAAGAGGGCAGGGCTCCTGCAGCTTTAACTGTTGTGATGGAGAGGCAGGGTCAACCCTTGTTTGTCAGTTTCTTCATTCCAGCAGTCCTAGAGGCCATCCCAGGTGCAACCTGAAACCATCACATCACCTGCTAGGGCCTAACTACCTCCTGCATTCCATCCTAAGAATCCAAAATATCTTCATGATTTCTGCATCGACTCAACCTCCCCTCCGCCCCCACTTTTTTTAAAAAAAATCCCCATCTTGCTTCATAAGAGATCTAGAGATTTTGAAAGGTTGCAGATTTTGTGTAACCCAGAGTTGCCCTAAGAAAGGTATTACCCTACTATGGAGTTTGGATTTCCCCCCCTACCTTATGCTCAACATAGGCCAAGTCTACACGACTGCTTTATAGCGGTATTGAAGTGCACTGATCACTGTTGGGGCACAATCCATCTTCCATTTACTGCTTACATCCTCTTATATAGGGTGACCATATTTTGGAAACCAAAAAGGAGGACAAAATGGCCGCCCTCAGGAGGCGTGGCCACCCCAACATGCCCACCCCCAAGGCGGTGCCAACTCAACATGTCCGGCCCCCAAGGGAGCGTGGCCTCAGTCACATTTATTTATTTATTACATTTTTATACTGCCCAACAGCCGAAGCTCTCTGGGCGGTTCACAGAAAGTAAACGATAGCAACCAATGAGTAGCAAAGGCACACAACTACTATAATAATATACTAAATACTAAAAAAGGAACTTACACTTATATAAAACCATTTCTTTATTTTTTATAACATAATAAACAACCACAACAGTCATAGTACTAGGGTGACCATATTTGGGAAACCAAAAAAGAGGTCACCTAGTGTGTGGGGAAGCAGCTTTCTGAGTCCTGCAGAAAGTACATTATTCCCCCGCCACCTTAAAGAACCCGATTGGAGTGGAGGAGGGGAAAGGATTTCATTCTGCACCACCACCATCCACTCCAATTGGGGCCTTTTCTATAATGTCCACGAATGACCCACTTTCCCCTTTAAGACTTCAATTGGAGCTCGGGGTGGGGGAATGATGTGCCTCAAGAAAGCATGTCATTCCCTCCTGCCATGCTAATGGCAGCCTTAAAGGGGAAGGTGTGTCATTCCAGGACATTATTGAAAATTATAGAAAATCCCCCCTGACACCATGGAAAGAACAAAAGCTAGGACAAATCCGTGGAAATCCTGACAGTTGGTCACCCTATCTTATATCACTTGTTATTCCACATTCGTAATGATTTGACGCAAGGTGTAGAACTGGCCTATAGTTCCCTTTGCTTTTTGGAAGTCGCACATCTTTCCCACTGGAGCAGATGTTTCCCACTATTTAGCCATGGCATAGGCAGCCATGCCGCGCATGAGCCCATGGCTGATTCTGAGTTTTTGAGGGCCCCTTGGAAAGAAACCTCAGTTGTCTACCTTCTGACTGCCATTGTCACTAGCTGCTCTGTCTTTTTCCTTAGCATTTGCTTGCTTGAAAGACAGAGAGCCAGCGAGCCAGTAGGCAGTTTCACCTCCTGGGTCTCCTTCTCCGCATGACCTTTGTCTGGGCCAGGGTGAGGCACGAGTAAATAAACAGGTTGCAATGGTGAGGAACAGGAACAACCTCAGGGAGTTCCCATCAGTGGGCCCCTGCTGGGGTGTGGACCCTCTGCAGGGGCCCGACCATGCCTGCTTTTGACACGGGCATTGCGGGAGAGACCAACAGAAGCCTAAGCTTGACTCTAGGCCTTAGCCAAACATGGAGGTCCTTCAGCGCCTCTCCAGTCCTGCCACAGCTCCCCACTGCCTTTGACCCCCATCCTGCTGGTTGGGCGTAGATTAGGGTTGCCATATTCTGAATCCAGAAAACCAGGACAATTTTTTGGGGGGACTTCTCTTTTATTTCTCCCCTCTCTCCTTTCCTCTCCTTCACCCCCTCACTTCCCACTCACCCCCACAAGACTTTCTTCCTTCCCCCACAAATAACCCAGCAGCTCTGCCCGGCACTTACCCTAAAGCTGTGACCGCAACCAGCCAAGCTCACCAAACCCCTTTGCGTTGCAAGGGACTCAGGCAGCTTGAGGAGAGCATGTGCACCGTTCCTTGCTGTTGGTCCTCTTCTATGCAGCCGCAGGTGCAGTAAGGTGAGTCACGGCGAGTGACTGAGCTGAGCCTGTGGAGGAGCAGCGGCGCTCTGGAAAAGGCGCCAGATTGATGCGTCTTTTTCTCTGCTGCCTCCACTCCACTGAGCAGGCTCAAGGCACCATTTCGGAGGTTGGAATTTCTTCGGCTGGCTGGACCAGGAATTCGGGATTCTTGTCTGACCGGCCGGGACATTTTGGAAATGCTTGGAAACTGTGATATTCCCAGTTTCCCGGGACACATGGCAACCCAACTGTAGATACACGTGCTCGCACTGCCCCTTTCCTTCCTAGGATTGTCTTGGCATCCTTGGGGATTTAGTTAAGGGGAGCGGCCCAGGTTAAACCCCCGGCTTCTCCAGGTAGGGCAAGGAAAGAATCCTGCCTGAAACCCTGGAGAGCCGCTGCCAGTCAGTGTCGACAATATTGGGCTAGATGGACCAATGGTCTGGCTCAGTATTAGGCAGCTTCCAACGTTACTCTGTATCGCCACCATCAATGCCTGCCGGAACACTGCAGCTCCGAGCAGATGTATTACCGTCCTGTGCTCCATCTTTAAATGCACTGACGTGTTGCTATTTATTTATTCTGCTAGCATTGGAATGGGAGAAGCAAAAGCCTGCTGGTATTGTGCCAGAAATGTGATATATATATATAATGATGTTGTTTAGCAGCGACTGTGTCACTTCGGGCTGTTGACAGCACAATAAATTAGCATGATAAACATAATTTCTTCAAAACAGCTAAGTCAAAGCAGATGGTTTAAAATATTTTGGCAGGGCCCATTAGCCCAGGTTTACATGTATGTGGAGACATTTGTTGTGTTGATGACATATGGTGCCTATTTACTCGTTTCACAGCGAAAATGCGCTCTGTCTACAGCTCTATTGCAAAGAAAAGAGGTTGAAGGGTTGTTTAGCGTTAGTTAACAGAGATCTATTACCGCTAATTTATAGAAGAAGAAACAGGGAAGGCGGTGGGGGAAAGGTAGCCATAGTAATGATTCGAGAAACAGCAAAGGAAGGTGGAGGATAATGACACATTTGTATACTGACACAATAGGCCATTATTGAATGCTAATAGCTACTTGTATAACAAAGTGATGAGTTGTTTACTTTCCCCCAACATAGAGAAGTAATCTTCCCACATCGGCTCACACGCCTTCCCTGGCATGAGGTCTTTCCCAGCAGGAATAACCCTTCCCAAATAATACTGACATTTCGTTTACACTGAGCATTTCAAGTATTCAAAGCCCTTTGCATAGATTATTCCAGTGATCCTTACAGCCATCCTGTAATACTAGTACAATTATATTCCTTCCAGGATCAGAGGCATTAGGGACCTCAATGCCAGGAGCAGGAGGGAGAACTTTTGCTCACGTTCTGCTTGTGGCTTCCCATTGGGACATCTGGCTGGCCATTGTGTGAACAGGACCAGGCAGGCCTTCTGATGTTCTTCCAGTTCCCCATATTGCAGATGGAGTGCAGGTGTCTTGATGCTGAGAGATACTGCCTCCACCCCACGAAAGCCAACTTTGAGATGTAGGGCCAGCCCAAGACATTTTGCTGCCTGAGGCAAAGAGCAAGATGGGAGGCCCTCCCATGCCATGTATGAAAGCCAACTGGCCTGCCCAATGAATCTGCCTTCAACACTGATGAAAGTACGGCATCCTCCACTGCACCTGATGACAGCAAGCTAACTTTTTTTCCCCTCCAACACCTTGCTGCCACCTCCCAAGATCTGCCACCTGAGGTGATTGCCTCACTTTGCCTAATAGTAGGTCCGGCCCTGTTGAGATGAAAACCATGCAAGGACCAGGCCAGATGATCAAATTGGCACTTAGTAGATATGGGTTGAATTAATCTGATTCTGTGCAATCTGTTTCTGCCAGAGATTAGTCATTGGTTTGAAAGGTCCCAGCGCATGAAGACAGACATGGCAGCCATCTTGCTGAAGTTAAACAGGTGCGGCCAGCACTTGGATCAGTGGTGCCATCAGGGCAGGACTTTGGGGCTGATGTCAAGGGTCCCAATCAGCAGGAGGACCCCCAAATGCAGCAGGGCTGGACCACATTTTGAACTATGTGACCATTCAAGAGCTGCCTACCCACACAGGTAAGATCGTTAGGTCCAGAGGGCCCCACTGACAGAAGACTGTTAAGACTAGAGAGTCTAACATTCCCAGGGGGAAGTAATCCAGGCAGTGTATGTTTCATAATGAAACCAATAAGAACATTTAAGACACCTTATATAAAACAGCCCAAATGCCTCCTTTGGTGTTCTATTAAAAAGAATCTATAATAAAATATTAATAAAACATCACTCCATGGCTCCAAATATATTTTAAATGACCATCAGCAGGTTTGTTTTTTACTTTTATTAGGAGAGATTAAATACTAATTTAATGGCAATGTTATGACATATAGGATGTAAAAAATATGATGGGGTGATACATTATAATGCTGACTAGGAAAATATTTTTGCCCAAGGGCCCAACTGACCACAGGCTGGGATGTTGGGGTCACATGGCAGCAGTGGGTGGGGTTACCACCCAAAGTGGGTGGGCCCACTGTTGGCATACCCCCCTTTCGCATGCACAAACAAACAGACACACTCACACAACCTTCCCGGGCTGCCCTCGTGGGCTGATCCATGCCAATCTGCTGAGGTGGGGAGCATTTTCAGTAGGGATGTGCTCCGCTTCTAATCGGACCGGAGAAGCAGGAGCGGAGCGGGGGGCTTCGCCTGCCCTTAAGGCGGAGGCGAAGAGGATTGGGGGGCCGGCGGAGCGTGGCGGAGAGGATCGAAGTGAAGGCGGATCCTTCGCCTCGATCCGGAGCTCCGCCGGAAAGGTAAGTGGGGTTGCCGCTGTCGCTGTCGCCCATGCGGCGACAGCGACAGGGCCCGGTAACCCCCCCGCCCTCCTCTCCCTTACCTGCCTCCGTCCGCGGTCCGTCAGCGTCTTCAATTGAGCCCGCGGTTCCACCAGGAAGTCTGGGCCGCTTGCGGCCCAGACTTCCTGGTGGAACCGCGGGCTCAATTGAAGACGGCGACGGACCGCGGACGGAGGCAGGTAAGGTCCCCCTCTCCCTTGGTCCCTTACCGGGCTCTGCCTCCGTTGCCGCATGGGCGGCGATGGCGGCAGGGCCCGGTAACCCCCCCATGGGGGGGGGGAACGGAGCTCCGATCTGGATCCGGAGCTCCGAGCGGAGCGGAGTGGGCACAGGCGGAGTGGGGGCGGGGCGGAGCGGCCCGATCCGAAAATGGCGGATCTGAAAGTGAAGCGGAGTGGGGGGTCCGTGCACACCCCTAATTTTCAGCCCCATCATGGTGCATTGAAAATTGGGCCCACTCTGATCCCCCGCTGATCTGCGATGGACAGCTGAGGAGCAGAGAGTGTCTCCTGACTGAGCTAACAAGGGAGAGGGCTTTCTTGATGGTGGCCCCCTCCCCCTGATTATGTCAATGGTTTTTATATTATGCTACATTATTGTATTTTTAAGTGGTTTAATGTTTGTTAACGGTCCACAGAGCAGTGGCTATTGGGTGGTATAAAAACGTAATAAATGAAAAAGGAAGGAAGGAGTGTTCTTCAAGATGGTGGCTCAGTTGGGACCTTTCACAATTGAAAAGCACTTTTGAGGAGCAGGCCCAGATGGAGCCCTGGCCTTGAGGCAACAGCTCATTCTGGAGCTGGCTTCAGCCACCCCTGTCCATCTCTGGTCAAAAGGTGATGCAGAGAGCAAAGCCGACTGAGCCACAGTCTTGTGGAGCACTTCTTAAGGCCGTGGCTCAGACAGGCGCTTCTCTTCCATCCTCTTCTCCCCCTTCTCTGAGGGGGCCGGGCTTTGTGGAGGAGGAAGAGTTCACCTGAGTACATGAAGTGCATAGAACTGCAGCCCAGGGCCAGTGTAGATGATTAACAATTGAACGAATGGCTTATTAAAAAGTAAATTCCAGGTACAGGGGGTGCCCCCACCGGAAAATTTCATCCATTCCATTTTAGGCATTTCGTGGGGAGGGGGGAAATTGGAAAACCGAGCGAAATAGGTTGGGAGAGGTGAGAATTTCAGAGCATTTTCTCCTTGGGGAAGGGGACAGATTTTCCATATAAATTTTAAATGAAACTAATTGTTGTGGGGTCTTCTTTCTTTCTTTTAATTTTTAAAACACCCCTGGCATTTTCAGGAGCCCAGGAGTTCTTCCTGAATGCTTATTGGATTGGGGGAGGTCACATGGTCTCCAATAGGCATTCACTAAGAACTGCTGGGCTCTTCCAAATGCCTGGGGAAGGAGTGTGTCTTTTTGAAAAAAAACACTAAAAAATAGGGAGAAGGCCCCTTAGCAATTGGCTACACTTAAAAAACAGTATGTGGAAACACTGCCTCCCCGCCGCAAGGAGAAAACTCTCTGAATCCCACCCCCCATCCCTGCGAAAGAGGCAGAAAAAACAATGCCCTCTTTCACATGGAGAGAGAAACTTCCCCAAAATAGGGGGCAGGATTCGGCCCAGCGCTAATATATGCTGCTTATGCATTACGTTTAATATATGAAGTCCTGCTCTGATTGTCCTTTCAAACAGGGCTTTATCAGTGGTGGCACTAACCCTATGGAATGCCCACCCCATGAGACCTGCTTAGCCCCACCACTGTATATCTCCAGCTGCCATGGGAAAAGCTGGTTTTTCCAGAAGGCTTTTGTGACTGGCTGAGGCTGTTTTGAAAGGGATCATTCTATCTTTGCACTGCTTTTTCCTGCTGTTACATTGTGGGTCTGGCTTTTGGGGTGGGGGCAGGGTAGGAACTTGGCTGAGTCTGTAATTATTGATTTATTTAAATTGTTTAAAATACTATTGAGTTCATTTATAAAGAAATTCAGGATATAGATTTTTCAGATAAGTACATAAATTTAGGACAGCCTTGTATAATTTAAGCAGCTCCCTTTGAATGGAGAGAGCCTGCTGCTTCATCTTGATGCAATGGCTCAAGAATTCACCATTTGTTAGGGAATATGTAGCCACTGAGCACGTTCGTTTTCTTAAGGATAAGAGAAGTGGGTTTTCAACAGACCTCTCTGTGCGGATAGGATTAATTGATTTCTATGTTTGGGCGAAAAGTCTACATTTCTTTTCAGAACCCATTGGGTTCCTGGTCAGTTGCACATTTCTCCTATTGAACAACGTAAACAAGTGTTACCATTTCCCTCCCACCCCCGGGCTGTCCAGTGAGCCAAAAAGACAATCAAAGTTGCCAATTTATTAGTGGTTGGAATATAGGTCTATAGGGAAGTGTGTCGGCCTCTCTCAGATTGATAGCCACAGGGAGTCCCTCTGTTGGAGTAACAAGATAACTGTGAAATGAGTCAAGAATGGAAGCGTGCTCCAACCGTGTGTCAGGATTGGCCAAGGAGTAAAGCCCAGGGTTTTTTTCTTTCTTTCTTTCGGTAAGTTTTTCCTAAATGAGCAAATGCCTTCTATAGAAATGTCAAACATTTTCCAAGCACCGCTCCAGGTAGAGTCCCTTGACTTGTGTATCTGAAAAAGCACTTAAGCGGCAAACCTCCGGAGCAGATGTCAGCGTTTCTGGGATTCGTTTGACGTTATTGAAGAGCGCAGGTGGCCTTGTTGGCATGGCACTCTGGGCGATGCCGGGTCCTGGTTGTGAGCCGGCAGCATCGCATTGCTGTTTCCCAGAAAACCAAAGCCAACCAATTGCAACCGCTTATAAAGTAAGGTGAGTGGAGAGGAGGCTGCAAGTAGAGGATTTGCTCGTTCTGATTCAGTCTTCCCCAATCTGGTGCCCTCTAGATCTTTGGATTTCAATTCCCATCAGCCCCAGCCAGCATAGACAATGGTTAAGAATGCTGGAAGTTGTTGTCCAAGGCCATGGCTAGACCAGGCCTATATCCCGGGATCGTCCCAGGATCATCCCTCTGCATCCAAATGACACCCAGGGGATCCCGGGAGCAGGCAGGGATGACCCCTCCATTTGCCTGGGATAATTCTTAGGTCTAGCTAAGGCCTATAGCATCTAGAACAGCCTTCCTCAACCTGGGGCGCTCCAGATGTGTTGGACTACAACTCCCAGAATGCCCCTGGCTGGGGCATTCTGGGAGATGCAATCCAACACATCTGGAGCGCCCCAGGTTGAGGAAGGCTGATCTAGAAGGTGCCACGTTAGGAAAAGCTGTTCTAGTTGAAGGGTAGTTTCAAATCCAAATTCAGACTAGTTCAAGGTAATAGGACTCCACCGCAAGACGAAACATGATGTTCACTGTTCTCTGTTTCTGCACTGAAGCTAAAGTTCTTCGTGAGATCTGGCATAAGGAGGCAGCATCAACCGGCCCTGCAACCCACCTGTCCCCTTCATGGCAGGTACTTCTTAGAGTGGCCAGCTACTTGTGAATTGCCAAAAAAAGAGGACGTGCATCAACAAAAAAGAAGACAAATAAGGGCTCCTATTTGCATAGAAATTGCATGGGCTATTTTCCCCCCACATAGATGCAAACTTAGAAATAATTATTATAATGTAAATAGAAATATAGTCCATCTCTTCATAGCGTGGTGTACCTTAGTCTGTTGCCCAGATGTTGTTGATGAGCACCTTCAAGGCAGATCTCTTCTGCCTGATGGCTCTTCATTTTTAAACAGGGCTTGGACAGAACTTCCCTTCAAACACCTCAACTAGAGGACTCTCCTCTGTAGAAAAGGTCACCTGGCCACTGTACATGTGCTTTTGGAAGTGCTGCATCCTTCTCAACCCTAGTATTTAGCACACCTGTTCCACATCCAGGACCTCTTGCCACTCGGCTGAAGATGATGATGAAAATGACACCAACAATGAATACCCATTTCTTTTCTTAACACTTCCCCAAATAAAAGCCAGGAGTAGAAATTGCATGAAAAAAATGCCCATCCTCACCAAGTAACATAAATAAAGAAGCTAAGATCAACACACATGCACAGCTGCCCATCCTTGGCACTAGCGAATGTAGCACTTGGGCTTTTATGGACATCTCGCTGGTGAAGTAGCAGGACCTTGGTGAGTTTCAGGGGTCAGCTGTGACCTTGATGCTCAACAGAATGCAGCTCATAGGAATCGAAAACCAGAAAGGGTTTTCATGCATTATGCACATACTCTTCAGCCAAAATTGATCACAGTCATATGAGAAAGGAAAAGACTGCACTGACGTGCCGATCTAGGGTGTCCATGTGTCCTCTTTTACAGTCCTCTATTTGAAGCGTTCCCAGAGAACTGCCCTCTATTTTGAAGACAGCCTCTCTTTGATGGGCTGACCTGTCCAAAAACCGAAGAGCCCGGTTTTGAAGTTGCAGGCTAAACAAGGCACACAGAGGTTCACCTGGTCACAAGTGAGAGGTGCTGCATTTCTATTTACATTATAATCATTATGTCTAAATCTGCATCTACACACATATTAGCATATGTATGTTATAGACAGTGTGGTGTAGTGGTTAGAGTGTTGGACTGGGATTTGGGAGATCCAGGTTCTAGTCCCCATTCAGTGACTTTGGGCCAGTCACAAGCTCTCAGCCTAACCTACCTCCCAGAGTTGTTGTGAGGATAAAATGGAGAGGAGGAGGAGGAGGAGGTCTATTTCAGCTGCCTTGGGTTTCTTGCAAGAGGGAAAAAGGCAGGATATAAATGTAATAATAATAATAAATTATACAAATCATGTCCTCGTTGGTCCTCTTTTTTCACAATTCACAAGTGGCCACCCTACATCCAATGACAGCCCTGGAGAAGGTTCCATGGGAATAATCTCTCCTCACCAAGATCTCCTACTAAAGAACTCCATTCTTCTCTTTCTCATCGATCAGATTTGTTTTCCATGTTTTGGGTCAAATAATGGATCATAAATGTAATTTCTGGAACCTGTCCAGCCATCTCGCTTCTGCCAGCAAATAATTTGCTGCATAGTGCTGACAGAGCCTCTGTTGGCAGCTGCTTGTGGACATTGGGTGGTGTGCGAATTAGACCTCTGGAGACAAACCTGAGATCAGCGCCCATAAATCCTGGGAGCAACTTACTGAGGCACAAAGCAAAAAAGTTCCAATATTGCGGTGCAGTTTTGTTCCGTTTTGAATCTTCCAAGGTTGTGTTCCTTCCGTGCCCCAGGACTTCCACAAATACAAGGGGAGACCTTTTTCAACCATTCCTTCAAAGCAAATTATTCATGCAATTTACCCAAGCCATTAAGACAAGACTCCCCAGGGTGAGTGACATCAAACCTATAATAAAGGCTCCAGTCTGGCTCCAGGGTTTATTCTATGGATCCAGTACAGATCTCCTCCACAAGAGACTCACAAACTTGTGTTTTGGAATGAGAAAGATTGCATTTTAAATATTACAGTAGAGTAGGGTGACCATATGAAAAGGAGGACAGGGCTCCTGTACCTTTAACAGTTGCATAGAAAAGAAAATTTCAGCAGGTGTCATTTGTATGCATGTAACAGCTGGTGAAATTCCCTGTTCATCACAACAGTGAAAGCTGCAGGAGCCCTGCCCTCTTTTGTATCTGGTCACTCTACAAAAGAGGGCAGGGCTCCTGCAGCTTTCACTGTTGTGATGAAGAGGGAATGTCACCAGGTGCTGCAGGCAGGCAAAGGACAGCTGCTGAAATCCCCTTTTCTATGCCACTGTTAAAGGTACAGGAGCCCTGTCACCTAGCTTGGATGCTCACAAAAGGTGAACCTCACTTGGGGCAAGCAATGGGATGCTCCCGCACAGTGGGGGCTGGTGCCCCTGATTGCGGTGAGGCTGTGGTTCCATTCTGGGTTTCCGTCATAACTGGCCAGAACTCTAAAGGAGCACTTGGATAGCTCCTTTAGAGTTCTGGCTGGTTCCGACTGAAACCCAGAATGGAATCACAGCCCCACCAAAATTCAGAGCCGCAGCCTCCACTGCCCCTGCCTCTGCCTCTCTGAATTTCCAACCATGAGGTTTGCAAAGAAAGATGATCTATAGCAGAGTGCTGTGAAACCACTGCCCAGGTCAAAACCTAAGACGACCACATCCAGGGACAGAGAGCAAGAGAGCAGAAGGATGTGTTGATGGTCAAACCCAAAAACATCTGCAGGAACCTAAGGAGTGGACACAAAGTATGCTGATCAGGTGCACGCTGGGAAATGTGCTTTTCGCTTCCGCTCTCCCAAGTGGAGGGAGGCCATGGGTGTGGCCGAGAGAACTCTTTCTCCTCCTGGACATGTCCGCCATGAGTAATTCAAAGCAAGGCCGGGCCCATCTGCAAATCCCATATGCAGAAGTCGCTGTAACGGTCCTCCATTCCCACCAGCTCAAGAGAGTTTCGCTTCAAAACATCTGCAGGGGAGGCGTGATATGAGCGGTTCTGCATTTTTAGCTTAATCTTTCCCTTGACCAAGAGTGCAGCCAGCTTTTCGGAATGTCAGTTGCGCTAGAGCCAAAGGTGACGGCTTCGTCAATGCCAGAACTGGCCACCCTTTTGTGCTTTTGACATGCGCGCTCCGTAGAGTTCACAACTCTTCAGGTCTTCTGTTTTAGCAAACTCCTCTCGCGGACACATGTTGCTATCACTTCATACTGGGAGAAACAGCCTGTCCTCCTCTTTCACAATGATCCTTCTTCAAAACATCCTTCAAGGCTGAGACTTACGGTGATTCCCAGGGGTGGTGGCTGTGGATGTTATTGTGCAATTGTAGTGCCACATTTATGGAACCAAGGCGGGCGGATGGGTGGGTGGTAGGTGGCAGATGTCATCTTCAATTTATAGAGAATTTGGCAGGAGCAGTCTTCCCCAAGCCGACACCCTCCGTGGCTAGGGGTTCATGGGAGTTGTGGTCCAACATACCTGGAGGGCGCTGGCTTGGGGAAGGTTGGGCAAACGTCTTGTGGATGCTGTTTCATTTAGGTCATGGCGAAACCAGGCCTATATCCTGGGATCATCCCGGGATCATCCCTGTGCATCCATATGATGCGCAGGGGATCCCAGGAGCAGAGAGGGATGATCCCTCTCTTGGCTCAGGATTTCACCCTACCCTTTAATCCCGCTTTTTCCGTGGTCTCAGGATGATCCCGAGACCGTGGAACATGTGGGCGGGCGTCACAGGTTGTCCTGGCTCCTTGCGAGTAACTGCGAGCAGCCGGGTATGGGGTGGAGTGGGGAGGAGGGCGAGGTCTTTAAAAAAACTTACCTTGCGTTTGAGCGCTCCTGTGCTCATTTCCCTTTAAAACAACAACAACAACAAAAAACAACCACCCCAAAATGGCAGCCATGATGTCCTGTGCCTCGTGCAGACCAGGGCGACGATCTTGCGATCATAAAATTGTAAGATCGTCACCCTACTACCCCCTCGTCTAGCCATGGCCTTAGTGTCAGATACGGATAGAAACCTCCCCCAGGACAACTTTAAGACTCAAAACAAATGAATAAACGCATCCCTCCCCTCCGTGACAGCTGTGAGCCAGAGCTCTGGGGCTGATGCATTCCAGATGAGAATCGCGGTGGATTCATCGACGGCACATGCCAGCCACTTGCATTTCGGGGAGGGGGGGGAGACTTCAGAGCGAAGCATTTGACATGTACACATCGACGCGAGCCCCCTCCGTGCCCCCTCCCAGCTGTCTTCTTCCTCCCTTTCTTCACTCTCCTCTGGCGTTCCGGAGACACCCCTTCAGGGAGTTCTTCTCACTTCCCTTCCGAGTCATAACCTGGAATCCTAAATATGTTTTCTTGGACGCCCGTCTTAATTGTTCTCAGCTCTTCCTTTCCAGTGAAGCTTGCTTAGGGTTGCCTTGGTGCATCCTCAAGACAGTCCAATTTTATTTATTTATTCATCTAAGCCAACTTTCCCTTTGGAATTTCAGGTGTCTCCCCTTCCCCCCACACACACATTTCGTGTGCAATGGATCGGGCTGAGGAGCTGCTGATGCTAAGAGTCTTTTTCTCTTTCCCACGTCACTTTGGCCCCTGGGCCGTATCTTGACGGCGACGCTTTGCCAGTTCGTTCCCTCGAGACCCCGCAGCATTGCAGTTGCAGGGTGAGAACCCTAAATCTTGATTGCAGGGGGGGGAGAGGGGGGCTTTCCAGCCAAAAAAGCCAAATGGCAGGCATTTGGGTCATTGAGCCTGCCCTCTGCCTTCTGCCCTACTTTCCCATGTTTCCCGCAACCCACCGTGGGCCTCGATCCACCCTCAGGAACGCCCAAAGTGAGGTCACCACCGACAGACCAAGGAAAGAAGGCAAAGGAAAGAGATGCAGTAAGTGGCGTCGCTTAAAGCACTCCGTTTCGTCGAAAAAGCCCGTGGTGGTTGTGAGTTGGTGGCTGCGTCACATAAACAATCCAGCGCCGCTGTGTAGCCACCCCCGAGCATACGGGGTGTATAGAGAGCCCCCAAGTCAAGGGAGCCCAGGGAAAACTGTCCATGCCTTGCTAGGAAGACACTCCTTCCCCTTTGAAATGTTTCCTTTCTGTGGGCCTCCCTTGTGCCTTGAATCGCTGTGTGACAGAATGACATTCAACAGGAAAAGCTTCATCAGTTGAATTTCTGGTTATTTTGCCTCTGTCAAAGGCGTGGAAACCTCGAGAGGGAGGAAAAGGCCATAGGAATGCAGGGGAAGCTGGTTTATAATGCGCCAGACCGGCAGGCTGTGCAGTTCAGTATTGCATCCAACACTGACTCGCAGTCGTTCTCCCAGGTCCCAAACAGAAGTCTTTTCTAGCTTTACCTGGAGATGCTGGAGACTTAATCTGGTTCCTTCTGCACGACAAGTCTGTGCTCCACCGCTGAAATGTTTGGGGGAAAACCAACCCCCCCAAACCCTGTTGCGAACAACCGATTCTGGCCCGCTTGCATTGGCTGCCTATATGTTTCCGAGCCCAATTCAAGGTGCTGGTCTTAACCTATAAAGCCCTACATGGCTTGGGACCACAATACCTGATGGAACGCCTCTCCCGACATGAACCTACCTGTACACTGCGCTCAACATCTAAGGTCCTCCTCCGAGTGCCTACTCTGAGGGAAGCTCGGAGGATGGCAACAAGGGAGAGGGCCTTTTCAGTGGTGGCCCCCCGACTGTGGAATGATCTCCCCGATGAGGCTCGCCTGGCGCCAACATTGTTATCTTTTCGGCGCCAGGTCAAGACTTTTCTCTTCTCCCAGGCATTTTTAACAGCATTTTAACAGCATTTAACAACGTTAAGTTTGTTTTTAATGGACCCCACAATTGTTGTTTTTAAATGGATACTGTTGTTTTTATACTGTTTTTATGTGTGTGTGTGTGTGTGTGTGTGTGTGTGTTTAAATTGTATACTTTTAATGTTTACTATTTTTAAATGTTGTAAAGCGCCCAGAGAGCTTCGGCTGTGGGGCGGTATATAAATGTAATTAAATAAATAAATAAATAAATGTGGTTAAACTGGTGACATGAGAGAAAGCCCTTTCTCTCATTGCTGTCAAGGAATATGGAACACAAAGGAGATTTATCTGAGGAAACGTTGCCTCTCCGGGCCTGCCGGGCCTGACTAGGTGTCTCTCTGCACAGGAATGATTTAGTCAGCTCTGCAGGCCGGTGCCCTGCTGGGCCTCCAAGACGGGAAATACCTCCCCCCTCCACCCAATTCCTGTCCAATTGTGTCATGCTGTGTCATGAGGAGAAAGGGAAATTCCGAGCAACTGTCGCTGGCTCCGGCTTCTCCAGTTACCCTTGACCAGGTCGGTGAACTCCTCTGCGTGCCTCAGTTTACTCACTGGTAATCTCTGCGATGATAGTGCTTTCCTGTGAGGCAGCGGAGGCCAGTGGCTCCGGTGTCAGTGGGGTGAAGAATCCACTCCAGGTTTCAGTCAGAACTCTCCTTCTTTGCACCTTGGATAGCTCCTTGAGAGTTCTGACTGAAACCCGGAGCGGATTTACAGCTCTACTGACACCGGAGCCACCAGCTTCTGCTGCTGCCAGACAGAGAGGAGCGAAAGTCTCTGATCCCAGGCATCTAACTTCACATAGTCCATCGGTTAGCCCTACTAGATCGTAAAGCTCACACGGTGGCCAGCATCACCTAATATACTTGCTTCCATCCAACCAACAAGAAAGCACTGCTATTGCACATTTCAATCCCTTTCCAAAGACCATTTCAGGTTGCTAATTGCATGTTAATGAGGCCAGCTAGAGCTTGAGCTGGAAAACCCCGGCCTGAATCTCAAGATCAGCCATGAATTCACCAGATGGGCTTGAGCCAACTCACTCTCGACCTCAGTTTGCCATCTGCCCAATGGGGACAATGCTACTGACCTCCCTTACAGGGTTGTTGTAAGGTTTGCTGAAGTAGTGTACATCATGTGCTTTTAAAAGTCTAAAGCACTGTCTCCATACTAAGTATTATTAATATTATCAGATTAGTCTTTATTTATTTATTTCATTTCTATATGGCCCAAAAGCTGAAGCTGTCTGGGCAGTATACAACAATTCATAAGATAATAGAATACAGCATAGTCATATCTGTTCCTTCTCCCATGTGGTCCCTACCGATGAGGTGGGAAGTTTATTTATGGTACAATACTATACATATTTACCTGGGCGTAAATCCCATTAAACTCTATAGGACTTACTTTCGAGTAGACATGCATAGGATTGCACTGCTTTTTATTTTAATGATGATTGTTTTAATCAACCAGTAAAAGAAGCCTGTGATTATTCTTGGTAACAAAACGTTTGCTTGGAAAGAACAAAGGGAGAACAGTTCCAGGATATACTGGAGCTCAGATCTGATTTGATACCTGAATAGCCAGTTACTCCTTGCCAAAAAAGAAGGAATGCAGAGAGAGAGGGAGGGAGGGAGGACAAATGACCCCACGGACATCAGAACCACCAGCTTCCACTGCTGCAAGACAGAGAGGAGCAAAAGTCTTTGATCCCAGGCATATAACATAGTCTATCAGTTGGCATATGCCAATTTATCTGTGTAAATGTAAATTTAGAAATAATCGCTAGCGTTTAAATAGAAATGCAATGCAATACATCCCATCGTACTGGGGAACACTGTTGCTCAGTTTGCTGTCCAGGTGCTAAGTGTGGACGGGTAACTTCAAGGCCTCTGCTGGAAGTTACCCAACAAATAGAGAACTGCTCTGTGTCAAGTAGGACACACGGCCATCCTTTTTGGCAGGGGAGGAAAGAAGTTCCACAGCTAGAAAGGACTGAAATAGCCTCTCTGAACCTGCTCAGGAGTTGATGTCAGCCCAGTCTGGACATCAGTAAGGTGTTCTTTTCACCTGACTATCAAGATACAAGCAGGACACCAGCCACAGAATGTTCCTGTAACTCCCTATTTTAAAGCCAGGCTGGCGACTAACTACCACAAAGTGGGACCTTAAAAGACTAATGCATTTATTGGGCGGTAGGCTTTCATGGGGCAGATGCCTGAAACGGTCGCCCAAGTGGGTAGGCAGTCCCTCTCAATGGGCATCACAAATGCAAGAAGAATACCTAGAGCAGTGCTGATCAGTGGTGCGATATTTTTTGGAAAAGAAGGTAGAGACAGACACTTTTGGGAAACCTGGTTGTGCCCAGCAACGCTCCGTGAGAGACATCCTCTAAGTAAGAGATTGGGGGACTGTATCATCATCATCATCATCATCATCATCATCATCATCATCATCATCTTTATTTGCAGTCAATTGACCAGAAAGAGAAGAATACAAATCGTTTCAACAGGGTGGGGGTGGGGACTGAATTATTTACGCATATCGGTATTCGGAGTAATAGGCCTAATCTACACCAAGCAGGATATTGTGAAAGTGTTATATAAAAGGCAGGATCCACACTACTACTTTATAGCGGTATTGAAGTGCACTGACAACTGTTGGGGCCCACTGACACAGACCATATACCGCTTTCATACTGCTTTCACAATGCAATATCCTGCTTGGTGTAGATTAGGCCATAGACTCCCGTCCCCCTGCACTCCTGTTTCATAAACACCGTGGGATGTATTTTTCTCACGTTGAGAAATAGAGGGTTATCGAGGCTTCAGTCTGGGATGTTGCATTTTCAGGTTTTTAAAGCTACGTTTTAAACACTGCTCTTAGGTCCTTTCAAACGGATAACCATTAAAGTGACCCAATGGAACTTCACTCATTAGTAGGATACATTCTTAGTGGCAGAGAGGGATGCAGCATGAAAAGGCCACATTGACAGCTAAGCAGATTAGTCTACAACACTGGAAAGCAAACAAGGGCACAATCCTATGCGTGTTTAGACAGAAAAAAAGTCCTACAAATCCCAGCATTCCCAGCCAGCGGCTGGGGAATGCTGGGAGTTGTAGGACTTTTTTTCTGCCTAAACACGCATAGGATTGCACTTTATATCACCAAATATACACAATCAGATTCAAGATCAGTTGACCTTAGCCGTACATGGAAAGGTATATTACCCTGTATTACTAAAAGAAAATAAATTCCAATTACCGTGGGGAAATTTTCTTGAACCATACACTGAGTAATGTGATACACCACAAAACCAGGGCAAGCCCACAAAGAGATGTGCGTGACACAAAGCTAGGGTGACCCTATGGAAAGGAGGACAGAGCTCCTGTATCTTTAACAGTTGAATAGAAAAGGGAATTTCAGCAAGTGTCATTTGTATGCATGCAGCACCTGATGAAATTCCCTCTTCATCACAACAGTTAAAGCTGCAGGAACTATACTAGACTGACCAGATACAAAAGAGGACAGGGCTCCTGCACCTTTAATTATTGTGATGAAGAGGGAGTTTCACCAGGTGCTGCATGCATACAAATAACACCTGCTGAAATTCCCTTTTCTATACAACTATTGAAGATACAGCAGCCCTGTCCTCCTTTCCATAGGGTCACCGTACACGAAGCGCTTCGTTTCTTTCGGTGGAACTACTTCTTCATCCAGTTTTTGCAGAACGATTTGACTTATCAGCACGGCATCTTTATTCTTTAAATGCAGGAAGAGGGTAGCCCAAAGGCAGAGGGGGCGGGGAAAGGTGTTTACCTTTTGTACTGTGCTGAAACATGAAAATATCTAATCAACGGTACAACAGCAAGAATTAAAAAAAAACCCGCTCCCCCACCCCCAGCGGCCCAACAAGAGCAAAGCATCCGCTGGCGTGCTCACATTTCTCTGCTGGCACCGGCCAGGCCTTCTAATAGGCACTTGGAAGGTTGCTATAAGCAGGATGTGAAAACAAACCCCAGTGCCGCTGGTGAGCTGTGCAGTGCAGCTCCCTGCGAGCAAGATGAAGTCACCGCATCCACGTTGCCAGCCCGTTTACGACTGCTGGAGCTAATGAGCCCTGCTGCGCTCACCATCGCTCCATCCCAAATTCCCTACAACACGCTGAGGGGCCAAGGAATCAATTTAGTCTTGGACTATGGCCACTCATACTGCAAAGGGCTCCAGTTAAGGGCAGTTTTGCACGACCGTCGTGCGCCGCATTCCCTTTCTCTCCCCCCCCCCAACGACAAAAGAAGCCATGCGGGGGTCGTGGGCTGCCCACCTCCCTACGGAAGGAGGAAGGCTGGCTCTCCTGCAACACTCTTGCTGCCCATGCAAAGCCAGTGGAGGCTGGTGGCTCTGATGTCAGTGGGGTGGCGAACCTGCTCCGGGTTTCAGTCAGAGCTCTAAAGGAGTCTCCAACCTCCACCCATTCTGACTGAAACCCAGAGCGGAACCACCACACCACTGACATAGGTGCCACCAGCCTCCCTGCTCAAAGCCCAATCCTTAGCCCTGTTTACAACAGGTTCCATGACAATGCTCCATTTCAGCAACAGCACCAGGGCAGGATCTACGCTACTGCTTATAATGGTTTATAATGGTTATGACAACTGTTCAGGCCCAGGACACATTACATATATAGTTTTCAAACCGTTTTAAAAGTGTTATATCCTGCTTGGTGTAGGTGAGTTTGAATTAATGAGTGGATGAAATCTAAAAGCGATAAGCCATCACAGTTTGATATAATTCGAAAGATACAATACAAGTAAGAAGATAAGCTAATGTAAACACAATAACAATAGTGAGTTTAAAATAAAAAAAATGGGAAACAAAAATACAAGAATATAAAAATGCGGAATCACATTATTCTAAGTTAAGAGCTCCCCTATGGGGCACTAGACCAACATATATAAAGAAGGACAAAATTTTATCTCCAGCTCCCCATTGCAATACTTATAAATGGTTTTGATGCCTAGATCTTAACTTACTTGCAGCCAAGGCAAATTTTGCAACCAACGCAGTGATAAATACATTATTGCCAGCCAACAAGATACAAGGGGAGGTTGGTTAGAAAGGGAACAAAGAACCTAATTGAGAATCTTTTTGTCTAGGGGATGTATATAAAGGGCATCGCAACAGATAATGTCCGTATGACATCAGGTGATGTTTAGTCCCTTAGGGTGCAATCCCATGCATGTTTAGACAGAAAAAACCCTCCAAGCATCCCTCTAGCCAGCCAGGCCTTCTCCAAGCAAAACCACGCAAGGAGCGGGCTGGCTCATTTGAAAAGGCAGCTTGATCGTCACATGGCTATTTTAAAAGTAGGCACCAGCCCCAAGCTCTATTTCCAGTCACGAAGGAAAGGTCTCATCCCGGCTGGGAAAGGCCGCTGTGGCTGGTAGAAGCCCAAGCTGCCAAGCTTTCTTAAAAGCTAGCGGCTTGGATGAAATTGTGATTTAGGATTTCGCCACAAGGGGTCGCTTTCATAATTAAACGCAGGAAGCGGCCTTCTACCAGGTCCGACCGCCAGATCTACACCTTGTGTCGAATCGTCACGACCCCATCCTGCTGACGATATACACCCCCCCTGCACATTTATTCCTCGTAGGACACGCAGTGACGTTTGTTGTGGTATTTTGGATAATGCGAACTAAAAAGCAGGAAATAACACGGTGAAAACAGTAGATGGAATGTGTCATGTGTCCCAACCATTATCAGTGCACTTCAATATCGCTATAAAGCAGTAGTGTAGATCCAGCCCTGGGGTCCATTTTGCTCCGTACTGCCCTGCCTGGAGATGCCAATCCAGAGGGTCAGGCAAGGGTCTGGCTTCAGCCCTCCCTGGAGATGCTATGGATTGAACCGGGGTGGGTGGGGTGGGGATCTGCATCCAAACCAGGTGCTCTGTTCCATTGAGCAACGGCCCTTCCCCACAGTGGCTTGAAAAGTAGATGGGAAACAAGTCACTTCTTGGTGATCACATCTTCACCTTTTGTGCAGCCTGAGCTGGACCTACACTACTGCTTTAAAATGGTTTATAACAGTAGTGACAACTGTTGGGGCCTAGGATGCACTCCGCATACAGTTTTCAAACCGTTTTCAAAGTGTCACATCCTGCTTGGTGTAGATCTGGCCCAGGTTCACACTGTCCATGCCTTCACCTGTGTGTTTCCTACAGGCAGGTTTGTGTCTGCGTGTCTGTGTGTGTGTGTGTGTGTGTAGGGGGCAGCAGGGATCATGCAGAGGTAGGGTGACCCAATGGAAAGGAGGACAGGGCTCTTGTATAGAAAAGGGAATTTCAGCAGGTGACAGTTGTATGCATGCAGCACCTGGTGAAATTCCCCCTTCATCACAATGGTTAGAGCTGCAGGAGCCTTGCCCTCTTTTGTATCTAATCCCTCTAGTATAGCTCCTGCAGCTTTAACTATTGTGACAAAAAGGGAATTTCACCAGGTTCTGCATGCGTTCAAACGACCCCTGCTGAAATTCCCTTTTCTATACAAGAGCCCTGTCCTCCTTTCCATAGGGTCACCCTACTGTTGGAGAGGTACTGAATGTATGTGTATGGCCAAACAAAACTGCTCAAAAGGACAACCCCCACTGCAATTCCACAAAATACCTGCCGGTGCAGGACCCCCGCCCCCACCCCTTTTCGCAGTCCGACACATCTGAATGGCACCAGGTTGGAGGATGGTGTCATAAGCAATCCCATGGGTGGGTGTAGCTGATGTTTGGGATGCAGCCGTAGCCCATACTGCTTCCTTCTTAGCGTTGCAACTGCTTCTGCGTCACGGTGCTCGGTGTGCCGCAAACAGGACTCCCGCAGTGCACTGATCAGTTGCGCAGTTTTTCCTAACAGGGAAACTTGAGCGATGGCGTGAGAGCGGCCTTCAGGCTCTCCTTCCAAAAGGGAGCAGGCCAGCACAGCACTGGCGAAGCATGCCAAGACGGAGAGCCAATCCAGCGCCTTAATTAGCCAGAGGCGCCATCTGCTGGGCACCTGTGAGAATTTCAGCTGCTGGGCACATGCCTGCTGCAATCATATCTCCAGCCTCAGGAGCCTAAAACAGCTGAGATCTGTGCAGATAGTGGCAGCTGGTGGCCAGTGGGGCAGAGGACGGGTCAGCAGAAGTGGAGCTAAGGGGTCACCAGAGGCAGAGCCCCAATGCAAGCACATTTGGCCCTAAAAAAAACCCCCAACAGCCCCATTGCAAGCATGTTGGGCTCTTAAACCTATCCACAGCCCCACTATGAGCACTGTTCACCGTTTAAGGCCACAATCCCTTGCAGGTTTAGACAAGAAAAGTCCTACAACTTTAGGGTGACCATATGGAAAAGAGGACAGGGCTCCTGTATCTTTAACACTTGCATAGAAAAGGGAATTTCAGCAGGTGTCCTTTGTATGCATGCAGTGCCTGGTGAAATTCCCTCTTCATCACAGCAGTTAAAGCTGTAGGAGCCCTGCCCTCTTTTGTATCTGGTCACACTAGTGTAGCTTTTGCAGCTTTAACTGTTGTGATGAAGAGGGTTGTAGTCCCACACACATCCGGAGGCTGCCAGCTGCACTAAGATATAGAGGCCCTAGGAACTCCAATGAGTCAACAAAGTCAGCCACTAGCATGAAGAGGGACCCCAAAGGCCCGTCTCCCCTTTCCCCTCCCACTTCCCCAAAATCCTCTTCAAAAGTATAAATTGCCTCAAACATTCTGTACCGTAATTATACCAGAAGGAAACCGACCCGGCCTGCAGACTTGCAATCCAAAAATGGACGTCACTGGGAGGAAAGGGGAAAGACAAGGAAACACCAGGGAAAGGAAGCAGAGCAATAAATGAGCTCAACATAAAAATTAATCAAAGGGATTGGGCAGGGAGAGGAAGCGCAGGCGGCCCACCTGGCTTCTTTTCTCTCCCAGTCCCCTTTCAAGGCCGATGTGTTGGGCAGGGACAGAAGCAGCACTTCATCTGTTTGGATCATATCCAGGGAAAGTGAGATTGTACTCATTTTTCAAGCCAGAACTAACCATTTGTAGCCAGCAACATGCATGTGGGAACTGCCCTGGATGTGGTCTGGACTCTGGAGGCATGTGGTGCTGTCCCTTGCTGAAGCTAAGCAGGTCTGGCTCTGGCCCATCCTTGGATGGGAGACTACTTCGGAACCCTGTGTATGTCTCCTGGAGTTCCATCCATGATGGGAGAAAGGCAGGATAGATGATACATATACTAAAGCAGGGGTGGGGAACACGTGGCCAGATGTTGGACTGCAGGTTCTATCGTCTCTCACCATTGGCTACATGGGTTAGGGCTAATGGGAATTACAGTCCAGCAATATCTGAAGGGCCACATGTTCTCCAACCCTGTATTAAATAACTCTGCCTCGGAATTATCTGTTAACCGCGAAAATACGCAGAGCATTCAATCTTCCAGAACGGAGATTGGCCGCTTCCAAACCCATTGATTTTTTTCTGTCTAAACCAGTATGGGTTTGCACCTTCAGACCCTGTTCAGATGACATGCTAAGCCATGGTTATTCCACTAACCCTTTTGCAGCAAATGGTTGGTGAGCATGTTTAAGCCATGGTTATGTAGGGTTATGTAGCCACCAGGTTTAGGAATGGTTCACACGGCACACTAAACCATAACGTTTAGCTCAAAATGCTTAACCACCATGGCTTAGCATGTCGTCTGAACAGGGTCTTAGTACATTACAAATCTGTAAAATCGCCTCTCCCCTTGTTTGGTGTCACATGATCTTCGTGTTGCAAAAGCTTCTGGAAACATAAATTCATGAAAAGGTTTCACGCCAGTTTCCTTTTTTTTTTTTAGCTGTCCCTTAAATGTTGTTTGCTGGGTGCCCAAAAGGAGCCTGGACTAGGCCAGAAAGGGTAAAAGCAGTCAAGGAAAATTAGTTCAGATATTACTAGAAAAAAAACCCTCATTACTTGAATGAATTGCAGAGCACAAACCCGACAAAAGACATTTGAGTTAGAAGGTGAAATATCACACAATATCATAAAACTAGCCAGATCAATTTCTTTTCTTCTTTCCCTGCCTCCCCTCTCACCCCACTCTCTGCCATGATGCCCCATTCATCATCACGTGTACAGTTCACAACAGTTTTCCAATGGAACTGAAGCACTTATGATAAAATGTTGCCAGCTGCAACTACATTATTATAAAAACAACATCTAATTTATGGAGTTAGAGTGACAATGCATTTCTTTACATTGAGTCACCACTGCCTGAAATGGGCTATAAAAAAAGCAGAAGGTTCGATGGCTTTCCTGACCATTTGCAGCATCACAGTCATCCACCAGAAATGTTCGTGAAAATTAACAATGATTAAACCCCACAGCCTGATCAAACCATGGTCGAAGATACTGTGACCAAATAGCAACTTTTCTAGGAAGTAGTTCAACAGTAAGTCCAACATTTAGGCAAATGAAAATGTAGAGAGGCTCTCAGAACACGCCGGGATTATGGATAAGTGTTTTAGGTTTAATAACAAATTTGAAAGGATGATGCTTTATTTCTTTTTAAAAGTGAGTTCATTTACGAAAAACTGGCTTATTATATTTCAAGTTTGGATCAACTTTTCCAATCTCTGGGCTTCATAACCATCCCACCATTCCAATCACAATGGGGTTCATCCAAATTTCATACCAAAATGGACTCTTATCTTGTAAAAGATAAGAGTGCAGCGAGGCTGTAACTCAGTGGAAGAGCTTTGCCTGAAGGTCATAGGTTCGATCCCTGGTATCTCCAGGTAGGCCTGGATGTTTTTAATATTGTATTTTAAATGTGAGTTTAATATGTATATGTGAACTGCACAGGGATTTTATTATATTAAGTGGTATACCACAAACAAACAGAGGCTGTCATCAAGTAGGATACCGTCTCAAGCCCCTCAACACACAGGTTTCTAGTTCCTGTCTCCCTCTCTTGCCGTGATATTGTGATGCACCCATGAATATGAGGATCTCACCCCCAAACTTGTTTCAACCCTTTCAAAACACCTGTTTTTCATATTTAATTGCAATATCATTATCAGGACTGATTTGTGGGATGTGGATGATAAACCTCAATTCCTCACTAGCTGGTAAATTCTGGACTCATTCCCACATTATAAAATACACCCATCAACAAGGGTCTGGTGCAAAAACAGCAGCTGGGAGTCTGGGACCCTTTCTGGACAGAGACAGCCTGGTAATCTCCTGGCTACATGACTGAAAAGCATTGTACATCTGGCCACCTGCGAAGACAGCTCAGAAACATCTGTTGGCTCAAAATAAGAACAGCCAGGCTATGAACTAGGATTGGTTTATATGATCATGTGACGCCAGTGCTTTGTCAGCTGCACTGGCTTCCAGTCCATGTCTGGGCCCAATTCAAAGTCTTAGTGTTTGACCTGTAAAACCCTAAACGACTTGGGGCCATAGTATTATTTTTTTCCTGATTGCCTTTCCTAATACAGACCTGTGCAATCACCAAAATCATCAGAGGCAGCCTTGCTGGTTGTACCATGGTCTGCACACTGTCATCTCTGTGACGGCGCCCACCTTATGTAATCCCTTACCCCGGTACTGAGCAGCACCAATGGGACATGCTTTAGGCACCAACTGAAGAGCCATTTCCCCCCTCCCCCAGGCCTTCCCTGAGTGTCCTGCCCAGTTTGTTTGTTAATTATGCTACTTGGCTTTAAAAATTTTACAGAGAGCCTGTGTGGTGTAGTGCTAAAGTGTTGGACTGGGAGTCAGAAGATCTGAGTTCTAATCCGCACTTGGCCATGAAAACCCATTGGGTGACTTTGGGCCAGTCACAGACTCTCAGCCCAACCCACTTCACAGGGTTGTTGTGGGGATAAAATGGAGAGGATTATGTATACTGCCTTGGGTTCCTTCGAGGAAAAAAGGTGGTATATAAATGCAACAACATCAACAACAATAACAACAGCTTTATTGTAACGTATACTCTTTGTAAACTGCTTAGAGATATTTTAGATGTTAATAGCAACTATTATGGTGATTATTGTTATGAACATAAGGTTACAAGGGGCATGCTGGATCAGACCCTGGATCCATCTAGTCCACCATTCTGTTCACACAGTGGCCAACCAACTACCCACGGCCAATTCAAAGTCAATGAACTGCCCATGAGAGGCGCACAATCTTCCCAGAGAACTCGTATTATTGGGCAGATTAAAATATAATAAATAAACACATGGGTTTGGGGGCAGTGAATCAGTGCATGGAGCGCTAGGGCCAAAATAGATGTTACTTTGTTTGTCTAGCAGCTACATCTCCCCCACCCACATTTTTACTCTAAAGTAGGCACAGGGCTCCCAATCCAGATCTTAAGAGGCACCCAAACACCCACTATGCTAGGGTTTCAATTTGAATTGGGGTTCCTGGACCAACTATAGAGTAAAAATGAAAATAGACATAGCAGCTAGACCAGCTTGCCCATGCTAGGCAGATATTAAAATAATATTGATTTTGGCCTCTAGGCATGGACCAGAGAGACCTGTGCTCAATTTTCTCCTTTGCTATACAATTCACTGGGTGACTTTGAAGGATCAGGCCATCTTGTCACAGGCCGTTGTGAGGACAACCTGGGACAAGCTCCTCCTTTGGAGCTCATGGAGGCAGAGCCAGATACAACGACGATCAATAACAAGGAGGGAATCTGTTGCAAGACCCCTCAGCTTCCCTCAAGGGTGGTCTCAGCCTGGAAGAATACCTGGAAGAGCAGTGGATTATTAATGAACCTAAACTAAAACAGCATCTGCAGTGGTGTCCACCGCCCAATTCCATCACGCTAGGATTTTAAAGGGAAAAGAACAAGAAAAATGTTTTGGATCCAATTTCCAGCTCCTCTGGCAGGTTGGAGGATGACACGTCAAGTGCTTTTACCATTTTATTGCCAGATTTTGGCAGGAACAGAGCAGCTAAATTATACCCTTAGGAAAAGCAGAGAAATGTAACAGCCCATGGTTTCCTGGCTCGTAGCCCAGAGTGCCTTCCCTTTGCTCGAAGGGTGCTGCTCTGTCTCCACCAAGTACCATGCAAAGGAACAGGAGAGCTGGCAAGTGCAAAGTCAAACGACGGATTTGTACAAAATAAGATAATCACCAGCCGCCTCCCCATTCAGATTAGGCCTGGACAAGCCTGGGATAGCTATTTCATTTAGATCAGTATTCCTGAAACCTAAGTGGCACCGAAAATCAGCCTGATATTTTTTCTCCATTTCTAAAGAGATTTAAACAGACAAATGTATATCGCTTAAGATGAGAGTGAAGGGGCCAGAAGAGCAGGTGGGAATAGTATAGCAAGAGGCAACTGAGTGTAACCCACTTCTCTCAATGTTAGTTTACGACATACAGCAGAGACGGGTTGCTATCCAGCCTGCCAGCTTTCTGGCCTTATCTCTGATCACTGATTGCAGCCAAGGCAAATTCTCTGCTCCCTCCCCAAGTTGCATTGACACTTTTAAAAAAGCTGCTATTTGTTCCAATGGGTTCCCCCACCACCACCACCAATGCCAAACTGCAGCAAACCTTTACCTGGATTGTACCAGTTCAAACAGCAGGTGAGGCCTTTCATGATGACACATTCGCCCACGTTGGGGGAAGAGTTTCCTACACACAGGAAAATTAAGACGATGAAAACTTAGGTCACAATACGTTTGTTAGTCTTTAAGGAAGGTCAGGAAGAGCAATGAGTTCTCAGGATGCAAAATATTTATTTTCAAGAAGCCCAGTGATTTTTGGACTATTCTTTATTTTAAGGCCTTTCTCAGGAGGTTAGAAGGCAGTGTCTGCAGAATTTCCTCTAGCAATCTAATCTATGGCGACTCACAGGAGACAATTATTTTGCTAGGAAAAATTCTGTAGACACTACCGTCTAACCACTCCCTGAGGAAGGCCTTAAAATACAGAACAGGCCGAAACGCATCGGACTTCTTGAAAATAAATATTTTGCATCCTGAGCACTTGTTTCTCTTCCTTCTGACTTCTTTTGGATGCTTACCTCCTTTTGTTTCATTTTTTTTTAGTCTTTAAGGAAGCCACAAGATTTTTTGCTGGTTTTTCTGCAATAGACTAATACTGCTGCCTCTGAGGGACTTGTCACAATGGAAGGACAAATTCATTTTCTCTTGACAGAAACCTGTACTTCCTGAAATTGTAGTGTTATGCATGTACTGAAAATGCACTCTTTGTAGGCAAGACAAGCTGGTGTTAGCCCATTTTGAGGAACACTTTTCAGCAGTAACCTGAGCCTATCTTCCCAATTACTAGTTTTCATCTAGAATACTCAAGTTCCCAGGGTAAGAATACTTGGCCCAGAATTTAAGCTCAACCTGATAGTTATACATGTCATGGAAGAATAGCTCATAACTTCTAGTTGTTTCCTTTTAGCTATAGATCAATGGCATTTATTGATATCTTTAGACAGCATTTGACATCAAAACACTTTTAAAGATGGTGGGTTTGTGGGCCAGCCAATCCCACTTGATCCAGTCAATTCAGTGAATGTGCTTTGATTGCATTTGATTGGGTCAGGTTAAGAACAGCCTCTGAATAGATCATCATGTCACTTAGCAACAATGGCTTGAAGGTTTTCTCACTGTAAAGTAATATTCAGTCCCTACATTCCACTGAAGTGCTTTCCTGAATTTTCAAGCATGGAAAATACAATACCGTATACTGTTAGCTCTGATGGTTCAAAACTGAGGTGGTGAGGTGGGGATGTCTTTCAAGTGTATTGGAATAGTTCCAAAGTAAATCAACCTGTAATGGATACGGCTATACATGCTTTGTTGAAATAAATTGAATTTGATGCCATAAAAGTTAGGTTACAAGAATTTCTAAACAAATCCTTGGCAAATTTGATGTTGTCCAGCGCATCAGAAGTCAGCCAAGATCTAGGCATGGACTGAATCTACACACCAGACCAGTTTCATTTGGCTCCCATTTGTCTTAATCAAGCTATGATAAACTTTGCTTTCATTTCCACTCATAAAGGAAAAGAATCCATGAGTCTCAAAATAGAGTAAACCCACTGAAATCAATGGGTCTTGAGTTGACTAAATTAAGTCCTATTGATCTCAATGGGTCTAAGGCAGTGCCAAGGAAACTTTCCAGAAAGGTATCCACTCCTCAGCCCCACCTCTCCCATAAATGACAACTAATCCCATGTGTTCCACACCTGTGAAGCCCTTCTTACTAGACAATGTCATAGACCCTGAACACATGTGAAGGTTCAGATGTCTAGAAACAGAAGGGCCCCGAGAACACAGAAATTGCTCTGATGTACATATGAGGCTGGCACCATTCTCTAATGAGCTGGGAACTCTCAGTGTATAATAGGGAATCTTTATTGCTTGCACAGAACACTTCTTTTCATGAAAAGAGGGTGGTGACAAGTTGCTGTGCACATGAAGCTTTGGATCATGTGTACTAATTTTAACTTTATCAAGGAATACATTTCTCAGAATCAGCTGCTGCTTCTTTGTCACAGCACAACACTGCAAATATTTCCTAAGGTCATCTGTGAAAGTAGAGGCTTTATTATAGAAACAGTTATTTATTGCAGACCGCATGGGTTAGAATAAGGACACATCCATGCATTGCTAAGAGTTTATTCTGAAGCTTTGCTTTAAGTCTTTGTCACAAAAGACAGTTTATGTTTGCAACAAGTTATTAGAAATTGAGATGTTTTTTCTTAATTTTCTACTATTATAAAAGTAGAGCAGAGGAGACGGTTCTGAGCCATCATCAAAAAGCAGACCAATCTTTTTGTATATAAACTGTACACAAAAAAAACCAAGGCACTATACATTTTTGGGATATCAAAGATAGATTCGAAGAGTTCGCCAAGAAACCCGTGTGATAATGCTTTGTTCAGTTTAGCACCTGAAGCAGCACTGAGACCAATTCATTGCCTATTAAAAAGAGAAACCATTCTGAATGCTAGAGAGAGAGAGAGAGAGAGAGAGAGAGCGTGCACACATCGGTGGTTTATCTAGTCCAGTACAAGCAACCACACTGTCCAGCTACTTTCCTGAAATTTCCTTGACGGAAGTCTTGAAAGTGAATAATACATGTTGCATTGTTAAATACATCCTTGTCCTATGTGTTTCATATAAATATAAATTCTTTCTGAAAATCCACAGCTTTAACAAAATAACACTTTACAAAGGGGAACGTCTTCAAAACCCCAAATGGCAAATAGTGTACGTAGCCAAAAGATCAGTTACAGCAGCAGTCTGAGAAACTACTGCTAAAAGTACAAAGAAAAACACGATTCATAAACATTACCTACCCTCCCCACAAAGTAAGAGTTTGCCAAAGAGTTCTCTCACACATTTACAATATTACATGATTTTAGAATAGACTTTAGTTTGCTTCGTGAAAAACAGATGTGCGCCAGTTTATCCTGCTGCTGCTCGTCCAAGAGGTGTTGAAAATGACAACAGATCCTGCTCCAGCTGTAGCCCTTGAGTAATTACCAGCACCACGCTCTTTAGAAAAGCCCTTTTGCCTTTTTGAGGTTCACCTGTTTCCAGGAAGGCAGTGCATTATAGTCTTCTCTTGTCATCTGTAATGCAGACTGAAATAAAACAGAAGGAACAGGCAGGCAATTATTAAAGAGGACGCACTCAAACGGTATGAAAGTCAAAGCAATGCAAAGCCGAGAGATGGCCATGAGCGATTTCTTCCTGTTTACCTCAAAGTCCTCATCCGAAAGATAGATTTCCAGATTTAGTGGATCCACTCCCTCAGGGAGAGGCCTCGCTAAGAGATCAGCCAGCGGGTACAGCTTTTTGCACAGTTTGGCCAGCACATCTTCTACAAGGATAATCTGATTAGAAGCTTCAGCATCCTAGGAAAAAAAACCGTTCAAGAGAGGCCATTTAGGAGGGAAAAACCTAAATGAAACAACTTGCTAGGTTCGAATACTCAGCTGGTTCAGAATATATCGATTGGACCATGGATAATATTGAAGACTCAGCCAAATATTCTCTATAGGGGGTTCAAGGGATGAATTTCCCCTCTATCCCCAGCTCAACTTATTTTGCCATAACTGCCTGCCAGGTGTCAGTGACATTTCTTCCAGGGCTCCTCCTGGTGGCTGGCAAACACCATCTCTCCCAACCCCTTTTATGATTCCATCCTTCCAAGGGGAGCATTAGCATTGCCAAAGCCTTCCTTTCACTGGCCATGTTTGGACGCAATGCTCGCTTATTACTGGCCTGTACTGCCTGCTTTGCCAGGTTGCTTTCTCCCAATGCCTCACAGATAATAACACTGGGAGAGGGGGGGGAACCCTGACTACTTCTACAGCCAAAGAGCCCGGGCCATGCGCTCCAGTAGGTAGCATGTGTGTACATACGTTGCTCTGCTTCCGCTGAAGCATGCTGGTGCTGCCATGTTGCAGCATTCGTTCAAGAGGGCATCAGGCAGGGTGGTGAACAAGCAGCAGCAAAGTACTGGAGGGCAGAACAGCATGTGCCACATTCAGGGGATGTCTTGCATCCCCTAAGCTAAAGCCAAAAATGGGGAGAACCCCACAGGAAATGCCCCCCCAAAGCACCAGAAAAAGGGTGTTTAAAACAATAAAAGAACCCTGACGAGTTTCGGACTCTTAGGTCCTTCCTCAGGGTATTTCTTAGAATGTAAGGGATATCATCTGCTTCATAACACACACACACCCATCATCTCCTATAAACAGCACAGAAGTTATTTTATTGTATTAAACATCCTTTTTTAAACTCCTTTGTCTCTGGCTTTTTTCGGTATTCCCTAAGCTAGACAGCTGCCCTCAGGTCTAGTGGAGGACACTGTCCTATTATCAGCATTGAAGTAAGATTCAACTGCCCATCTGATTGGCTGCTGCACATGGTTGCATGCTGGTCACACAACCAGGATTACCCCAATTACCCACCCTGCACTGCAGGTTGCCATGTCATCTGAACCCGGCATGGGCATAGTTCAGTTTCACTACACACTACGCCTGCACTGTACACCAGGTGCACTTGAAGGCCGCCATGTTGGATGCGAAGACATCATACAACATGAGGAATTAGAGTACTCCCAGTTGCACAACAAGCATGCGCAGGGACAACAACAGATGCCACATTGTTTCCCCCACTGATTGTGTGAACAATCCCACATCTAGCTCATCCCAGCCTGAAGGCTTAGTGGTGAGTAACAATGCATTAAAAGAAGAAGTCGTTTGTGCCCCCAATAGGGCCAACTCCAACAGGCATTCAAAAGGTACCATTCATCCAAAGAGCCCTGACCAGTTTTGGAGGCAAAGGCAGAAGGAACATAATTTAACCGTTCAAAAAGTAACCCACCCAAAGAAAGATGTTGAGTAGAATCCACTCAGGCAATGGATCTTTCCTTTCTCCTGCATCCCCCCAAAACCTCTCTAGAGGCGGTGGGACTTCCTGAACGCTCTGGACTGGGACTTATGGGCTGCAGTGGGAAAGGGGAGGTCACCTGAAATTGGGGGAAGGAATCATGTACCACTCATGCAAGTTCACGATTTCAGGGACTGCCCTTCAGGGAAGACAGAGCTCACAATGTCTGGTACATCCCCTATGATCCTCTGGAGGGGCTTTTAAAGAAGGGTGGGGGGTGGGCAGGGGGAGGGGTCACATTGGATCCCACCCTTTGATTTAATTATGCATTTTCCACATTAGTGTCTGAAGTTTTGTTTTAATTTTGCATTTCTAATTGAAGTGGTATGCTATATTTTGAAAAGGAAGCTGGAACTATGGCAAATCCTGGTTTTTCCACAAATCCAGGACAGCAGGTTTCTGAGAAAGATAAGTAGCAGCCAACACCCAATCAGTTCCTTTTACCAAGAGAACACATCTTTTTTAGCTAGATCTCTCCGTTTTTCAAATATTGCAACATTTCCTTGAGCTCTGGAAAATTTATGCTGAATACGTAAGAAAATTTCAGTCAGAACCCATCCATGCCTATTGTTTTAAACCCTCCCTCCCTCCTCAAGATGCTTCTTATTCAGGTTAATCCCCAGGATATTAGTGCTTCCCAGCATGATGCACCTACATTTCCAGCAGCGCATGGAAAACTGAGGAAGGTGATGAAAAAGGTTCATTTACCATTTCAGTGATCTCAGCAATATCTTCCCTGTGTTCCCAGCTGGGAAACATATTGGTGAATGTTAGAGGCTCAAGACCAGCATGAATTAGGTAAGATTTAGGAGGTTTCTTCACATTCTTTCCTACACATGAAAAAAAATGTAAATATTAATGCTCAAAATAACTACGAATAATCTTCCTTTACTCTCTTTTAGTGAATTATTCACTACTAAAAAAAAAGTTTCCTATTCTGAATCATTCTCATAAAATGCTCATAACCGACACAACCCTAAATAGTCTAGGTCCAGGTTATCTTGAGGATGGATCTCCTTAGCCTATACAAATCTGTCTGAGCACTAAGATCATCTTCAGAAGCCCTTTTTTTTTTTTTAATTTTTATTCATTTTCAACACTATATAAACATAGATAAACATTACCAAAATATAACTGAAACAAAACACAATAAGAAAAAAAAACATCAAATATCTGCTGCATACATATTGAATGATTGTTGAGTACAAATATCAAAAACTATTACATATACCTTATCATACTACAACATCTTCGTTCTTAACATAAAAGTGCACCCCCCACCTCGGGATCATTCTTGAGTCCAAAATCTGATCGTTTCTTCTGCTGGTGGTTTCCCACTTCCCTTAGTAAACACAAACACTAGGAACTGTTTCCAAATTCCTTCAAACTCATTTATTTTAGTTACGCCTTTTCTCCACTTAATATTACATGTCAGTTTATCATTAATGGCTATATCCCATACTTCTTTGTACCATTCCTCAATAGAATATTCCCCTTGGACCTTCCAGTTCCTAGCTACCATCAGTCGTGCTGCAACCAACAAATTCGATATCAGCTCTATAGTTCCTTTTCCACACTTTATATCTTCAAATAGTGACAGCAATGCTATTTTTGGTGTTTGTTCTATTTTCATTCCCACTATTTCTTCAATTTCTGAGAACACCATCTTCCATAATCTTTGTACATATTTGCATTGCCACCACATATGTAAATACGTTCCTTTTTCCCCACAACCTCTCCAACAATTTGCTGAATGTTGATCACTTATCTTATTCAATCTAACCGGGGTTAGGTACCACCTCCATAGGATTTTAAAATAATTCTCCTTTATTCTTACTGATAAACTTCTCAACACTCTTTGTTTCCATAGTCCCTCCCAGCTCTGTCGCCCTATTTGTATCTTCAAATCTGATTCCCAAACCATTTTCTCTGTATTCTCTCTAAACTCCTTCTCTAACAATATTTTATATATTTCACTCATTAATCCTTTTGAAACTATACTCCCTCCTTTCCCTTCCTCCTTACTTACTACTATTTCTTCAAACCTCGTCATCTTTCTGCACATTCTATTATCTTTAATCCACTTTTTATTCCATTGCTCTAATTGACCATATTCTAACCAAGATAGCTTCTTCTCCTTTAACAAATTTTCCATATCCTCTCTTGTTTTAATATCTCTTACCCAATCCTTTAATCTTATTTTATTTTTCTCTTTTAATATTTTACATAATCTACCCTTTAGAGCCTCTGGGAAATTCTTTAACATTATTATCGGTGCTAAGGGAGAGTTGCTCGGAAGCAGCTTCCCTTTAAATTTACTCCAAATTTCCCATTGAGTCCTCAGGAGTGGATTATCTATACTTCCAACCCACTTTCTTCCTCCGTCTTTAAAAAAAACATTCTCCAAATTCATCTCTACCTTATTTATGGTTTTTTCTTCCATCCAATATAAATCTCCTACTCCCATAATTGCTTCTACAACATGTCTTAATCTATTTGCTACGTAGTATAATTTTATGTTTGGGAGACCCATTCCCCCCTTTTTTTGGCTTAGGTACCAATTATTTTTATTCACTCTTGCTCTCTTTTCTCCATTACAATATTTATTAATAATATTTTGCCAACTTTTTATCTCGGTTTCTGATATTTTTATAGGTAACATTCTAAATACAAAATTAATTTTAGCTAATATCTTCATTTTTATTAAGGCTATTCTTCCGAACCAAGATAAATTTAATCTTTTATATTTCTCCAATTTCTCGAATACCTCTTTCTTTAACCTCGTTAAATTTTCCTTTTCAAGATTCTCTACATTTTTTGTAATTTTAATTCCCAAATATTTAATCTCATTCTTAACTTTCAATTCCATTCCCTTAAATTCCCAATCCTTTTCTTCCTTCTTGGTATAGTTAAACAACATCATCTCTGATTTAGACCAATTTATTTTTAACCCTGTAATTTCCTCAAATTCCCTCAACTGATATTTAATTCTTTCTAATTTTCTTAATGGATTCTTAATGGTCAATAAAGTGTCATCCGCAAACATGTTTAACTTTATTTCCCTTACCTCTCCAATTCCTTCTAACTCTTCATCCTCCCTTAGTGCCTTCGCCAAAACTTCCATAACCATTACAAACAGGACCGGCGAGAGCGGACATCCTTGTCTTGTTCCTCTGGCTAGTCGTATCTTTTCAGTAAGTCCGTCATTTACCACCACTACCGCCGTATTTTGGGAATATAGCTGTTCTATTACATTTTTAAATTTATTTCCAAATCCCAATTTATCTATAATACTCTTTAGTGCCTGCCAGCTCACACAATCAAAAGCTTTAAAAATATCTAATGCCATAATACCTGCCTTAATATTTGCTTTTTTTATTACATTTATTACATTTAAAACTCTACCCACTAAATTATGCATATGCCTTCCTACCACAAACCCACATTGATCTGCTCCTATATATTCTGCCAAAAATTTATTTAGCCGTTTGGCCATAATAGATGTAAAAAATTTTGCATCCTGATTTATTAAAGAAATAGGTCTATAAGAATCGGGATTAGTCAAATCTTTATCTGGTTTTGGGATCAGAATTATCACTGAATGTTCCCATGATTCAGGTATCTTCTCTCCTGATAATATCCTATTATAAAGTTCCATTAATTTTGGAACTAAACAGTCTTTGAAGACCTTATAATATTCTGGACCCAAACCATCTGCTCCCGGTGATTTACCCACTTTTAACTTATCAATAACCTCTTCAACTTCTCTTTGAGTTATTACTGACTCCATTAACTCCTTATATTCTAATTTTATTCCCTTCTTTATAAACCTTCCAATATACTCCTCCACCTTTTCTTGTTGAATTTCTTTACCCTTATACAATTCCTGATAGAATTCCTGAAAAATTTTTATTTTAGCTTTCATTGCATGACAATAATTCCCTCGGCTATCTTTCAACGTTTCTATCCCATTCCTCCCTTTTTCTTTTTGTGTGAGCTTGGCAAGCAACCTCGAGTTCTTATCACTGTTTTCAAAATATTCCCTTTTCATATACATTAAATTCTTTTGAATCTCTTCTATATTTAAATTTTCTAATTGTTTCTTCTTAGCTTGTATTTCCACTAATTTATATTTATCTTTAACTCGCCAATATCTTTCCTCCAAGTTTTTAATTTCTATCTCTAACTTTTCCTGTTCTGCACGTTGTTGTCTTTTTAAACTACATGTTTCTCTAATACAGATTCCTCTTGCTACAGCCTTCATGGTGTCCCAAATGACTGACCCAGCTGTTCCTCCTTTTTCATTAATTTCCCATGACTCCGACAGTTCCTTCCGAATTTTATCTACTATTTTATTGTATTTCAATATCTTTGTATTCAGCTTCCATCTATATGCCTCTTTATAATCTTTCTTAACTGTAAATTCTAGACTTAACAAGGCATGATCAGTTACTTTTATTACCCCCATTTCCATTTTACAAATCCTCGTTGCAAAATCTTTTGAAACAAATATATAATCTATCCTGGAGTATGTATGATGAACTGGGGAAAAGTATGAAAATCCAGGCCTATTCCCGTTAAGTAAACGCCACGAATCTAAATAATCATTTTCTTTTACTAATTTATTCAATATAGTCATATTGTTCCTCTTTTCAACATTAGTGGGATTTGACCTGTCCCGTTTATTATCCATAACCATATTAAAATCCCCAGCTAATATAGCATACCCCTCCTTAAATTCTTCTATTTCTTTAAACAACTTTATAAAAAACTCTCTATGCCTCTCATTTGGGGCATAAACATTAATCAAAGTATAGACCTTTCCCTCAATTTTACCTTTTAACATAAGATATCTGCCCTTATCATCCTTTTTTACTTCTTCTAATATAAACCCACTTTTTTTTGAAATCAAAGTGGCCACTCCATTTTTTTTCGATGTCCCTAATGACTTTTCATAATAGGCTAACCACTTTAATTTTATCATATTCGAATTCTCGGAGCCTTGGTGTGTCTCTTGGACCATTATAATATCTGATCCCTCTTTATTAAACATTTGTTCTATTCTCTTCCTTTTCACGACTGCCCCCAAACCTTTAACATTGAGTGTTGATACCTTTATCTTTTTATCCATAATCACCCTTTTGAAATCTTTTCCGATCCCTTGTGCTCAGCAATTCAAACTTGCTTACATAAAAAAACAAACTCCATACATAAAACCCCCACCCTCCTACCCCAATCCCTCCTCTCCTACCTTCCCCCCCTCCCCACCCCCCCACTCTAATCCCCCCCCATATCCCCGTGAGTCTAGTACTCCAGCCATCTACTTTAAAGGGGGGGGGGAGGCAGTGCTGCGCCTGGCCGGCAGGTTTCTATATTAGCATTTCTATTTGCAATTATCTCCAAACATAATTAACAATTCTCTTACTCTCCAGATGTCCCAGCCTCATTCCCTCCCCCACCCACTCCAGCCCCATTTGCTTCCCCATCCAGACCCAGCCTCTTCAGCAATTCTTTACCTTGATCCAATGAGGTTACTCTGTGTTCCCTCCTCCCATATGTAAATCTTAAGAAAACCGGGTAACCCCATGCGTATGGAATTTTGTTCTGCATTAACATTCCAGTTATTGGTTTAATACTCCGTCTCCAATTTAATGTATGTTGAGAAAGATCATTATAAATTTGCACTGCTTTGCCTTTATATTGTAACTGGGTCAAAGATCTCAATTCTTTCATGATTTGCTCTTTTTTATAATAGTTACCAAATTTCACCAAAATATCTCTAGTCCCTTTGTAGTTTTGCCCCCCCACGCGGTGGACTCGGTCCAGATCCGATCCATCTATTGGTATGTCAGGCATCAGCTCTTTGAACCAGTTCAGAATGATTTCTCTAAGATCTTCTCCTTGTATCTGCTTCAGCTGCTTTATTCGAATCGAAGATCTACGAGATTGGTCTTCCAAGGCGATCAGACGTAATTCCCATTCCTTAAATTGAATATTTGTTGATTTTTCAAAGGCCTCTTGCTTCTTCTGGTCCAATTCCGCTTTTGCCTCTATCTCTTTGATCTTATCCGAGTTTTCTGCGATCTTATCCGAAAGAACACGCATTTGTTGTCTAAATTCATTCATTTGCAGATCCATTTTTTTAAAAATGATGATATTATTCTCTACAATAACTGCCTTAATTTCTGCTAGGGAGGGAAAGTTGCTGTCCATTGCTTTTCCCCCTTCAGCCATATTCTTTTCTTTATTTGGTACTGTATCCAAAGAAACTGGGTCTATAACTTCGTCTTCCTGGTCTGTTCCAGGGGCTGTATCTTCCAGGTGGGAGAGGTGGGTTAAATTATGATTTGAAGGTTTCTTTTTTTGTCTATTCAACTTTTCCCACTTCTTAATCTTTTTTTTAATGTTGGACATAGGACCCTTCTGAGTAGGGCATAAATCTTAGAGCCCCCACTTCCTTAGCAACTTTTACTGGCTTCTCTTCTATGTGCCAATCACACCACTTTCTTCCCGAGGGGGAGGAAATATATTCAGTTCACAACAGCATTCACTAGAGGGGATCAGATCCAATCATTCACAGTTTCTCAAAATCCCACATCTCCCTCACAGAATGCTGTTTCTTCCCCTTCCCCCCCCCTTCTCGGCACACCGCAAACAGCTTCCACTTTCCACTTTACAAAGATTACAGCAAACAACTTCAAAGCCAGTATTTCAATCTTCCCAACTTAAGATAAAGGATGAGAAGTGAGGATCGCTGTAAATCAGATCAACGTCTAACAAGCATAAGTTCTTTCTTTTCAAACTGCGACATCAATCATGTTACTTTCGGTTTCGCCTCTGCAGTTTATAAAGACATTCCGTCAAGCTCACCTCATCCCATCGGCTCTTCTCAACACTTTCCAGCTCCGATAGCTTTTATAATCATTTCCTGTCGTTTGCTCAAAGATTTATGCCCATTAAAAAATAGATAATTGCTTTTTCCGGCAACGCCGCTCAGAGCCTCAGAAGAAACCTGCCACCGCCATGGCTGCCAAGCTCCGCCCCCATCTTCAGAAGCCCTGCTTTACTGATACTGATTTGATGGGTACCAGGAACAGGACCTGCTGAGTGGTGGCACCGCAGTTGCAGAATTCCTTCCCAGGGAGATCCAACAAGCTCTGCCTCTCCATTTTTAGACCCTGAAAGCCTTTTTTATTCCATAGGCTCTTTATGATTAGATCTCTGCTGTTTGAATGAAAATTGCTTTCATTCTGATGTTAGTGCTGCTGCATGTTTTATCTATCTGATTTTATATCAGCATATATTTATATATATATATATTATTTTTTTATTTATTACATTTTTATACCGCCCAATAGCCGAAGCTCTCTGGGCGGTTCACAAAAATCAAAACCATGAAAAGCATAATAAAACAACCAACCATCTAAAAACACAAATACAATATACAATATAAAAGCTGTTAAGTTGTTTGGGCTGGATGAAAATAATTTGAAGTAAGTAAGTAAAAGTAGTTATCTTACATATCAAAACAGAACAGTAGTTGACTGAGCCCAGTACTGAGCCCTACTTTGACTGGTGGAGGCCATTCTTAGTCCTTAAAGAGAGCTTTAACTGCTTCAGACAGCAGGGTCTGAAGGCATGTGATGCAGCAACCATGCGGAAGCCACATAGGTCCAGGTGAGAGATCACCTGGGGGATCCTATGTATCCCACCTTGAGGTCTTTGAAAGAAAGCTGGGGTATAAATGTAATAAATAAAATGCTGAGGACTGGACTGCTCTACTGCAGCTACTGTTAAAATCAGTTTTATGCATTTTAGGGTATTTTTGTATTTAATGTTGTTCCCTGCCTCGATCCAGAGGTAACAACAACAAAGGCTTGAATCCATCTCACTTAGTTGCAGACATTTTTTTCTAAACATTCTATATGGATGTCTGACCTGCACAGCATAGAAAAAGCTCCCTACAGAACTGAGTCATCACCTACACGGGCTGACAAACAGATCGCTGGAGAAATCCATGTATTATCGCAGGACCCCCCCCCTTCCCCACCTCATAAAATCATCCAACAGACAGGCATCGAATGCTCATTTGGAGGCCTAATGTTTGGTTCCAAAACAACTGGTTTGACATTTGTCGGGGTGTCTTTTTAAATACGGACGTTCAAGCGTTAAATTCATGTAAGCAGCAGCAGCAAGTAAATAGGATACAGTTTAATCTCCTAATGTGCATTTAAGAGTATGTTGGTGTCCCATCTACCACTGTGGAAGCTGCTTGAATTTGCCCCCAACTATTTGACACAAATCCAAATGTGTCGAATTGGCAAGCCTGAACGGAGTGCCGTCTGTCCGCCTCTCCAGCTCTCCCATGCCCCTTTCAGGCGTGCAGTTCCACGGGGCGATGGGCCCACAGGCTCTACACCATTGGATCTCTGCCAGTGAGGGCGGAGTGGGGGGGGGAGGGCTGCAAGCACAGCTTTTGCCATCACTGCTCTCAAGGGCAGTATTTTACTTTTCTCCCTTATAAGAGAACTGTTTGGCTTTCCCCATAAATGTAACGTAAATGGGCAAAACTCAAGACAGTGCTGGATCCAGGTTTTGGAGGGCACTCAGTGCACCCCCCATCTATCTTGCTGCCAGCAGCTCCTTTATCTCACCCTTATCGTCCGCTCACTTGCTAGGGACAGAGCTGGCTAATGGGCTCCTCCTCCTCCTTTCCCCCCTCTTCTCTCTCCCCCGCCCCACTGCTCATTGCAAATCCTCTCCTGTTATACCTGAACCTGTTTTCATCCCAGGAAGCTGACTGGTGGGAGATGCAGGACAAATAAAAGGAAATGCTTCTTCACACAGCGCATCATTAAACTATGTAATTTGCTACCACAAGATGTAGTGATGGCCACCAATTTGGACATATTCCTGGAAGAGTAGGCTACTAGTCAGGGAAATGGTTACTAGTCCTGATAGCAATATGCTACCTCCAGTGTCAGAGACAGTAAGCTTATGTACACCAGTTGCTGGGGAACATGAGCAGGACAGTGCTGTTGTTCTCATGTCCTGTTTGTGGGTTTCCCCTGGGCAGCTGGTTGGCCACTGTGTAAACTGAATGCTGGACTAGATGGACTTATGTTCTTATCTTGGCCAAAGGGAAAGAATGGGTAGGCAAATTAAGAGAGGTAGCAGAAGGGGCCAGGAGGACTTGGCAGCAGCCCTCTGCAGAGATGTGGGTCTGGATAGGTGCCTGGTCACACCAATTCCTGACGTTGACTCTACACTTAGAGACGTTACTGGGGCGTGGGCCAAGCATTATTCTTGCCCAGTTACTGAAGTCAAACTTACTCCTATTTGCATGACTCCACCCCCTCGTCAGCATAGTGCAATGCTAGGACTTGTTTTTGGTGATGCTACGGTGACACAAATCTCTTAGGGCTGCTTTTATAAAACTCAGCTTCACAAAGTCTGGATTAGCTCCTCTGATCCCATTGAAAACAATGCAGATTCAAGTCTGTAACTAGGGGCACAACCATTTTTGTTTGCAGCAGCAAGATGCAGGAGCCATTTCAACTATCATTGCATAACCTTTTAAAGACAAGAACCTAAGTTAGGTCAAATGCACATCATATTATTATTATTATTATTATTATTATTATTATTATTATTATTATTATTATTATTATTATTATTTGTATCCTGCCTTTTGCCCAATACTGGGCCTCAAGACGGCCAAAATACACATGTGTTCAGCAACAGTGGAAGCAGAAACAACTTAACAAGGCAACATCAAAGCAAAAACACACCATGGCAGCAAGAATATGGTACATAATCTAAATCTGCATCTGTTGAAACAAATCGTGAATTCTAGGTGACAGCTGTTAACACCAACTGTGGGATGATTGCTTTTTCTATTAAGGGAATCACCCGTAATCCTTATTTAAACCAAGAGGCAGAGTGCCACGTTTGTTAATGAATGCTAGCCCTGCAGCTTCTCACTGGCCGCGTTCGGATGACACTTCGGTGGGAACTCCACTCCATGGACTGAGTGGTGTGGACTTGTAGCATATCGCTTTAAAGCTTCATGGTAAAAGTTGTCTGCAGGGTGGAGTTCACCCTCTGCATGGGGTAGTCTTTTCTTCCCCTCCCTCTGCCCTCCCCACTGAATGGTGGCACTGGTTCCTGCTTACCATACTGGGGTGTCGCTATTCCACGAGGAGGGGAGAGGCGGAGCAGGGGAGAGGCAAAAGATGCGACGCGCCTGTCGCCCTAGCATCAAGCGGCACGGTGGCGCTTCCCTGGAGAATGGATCCATCTGCCGAAGGAAGAAGGCAACGGCCTCGGTGGATGGATCCATTTTGCAGCGAGGTGCTGCCACTTGTTGCCAGGGCAATGGCGCAGCATGTCTGTTGCTGCCGCAGCTGTCGCCATAGCGAGGAAGGGGGTGCCTGGATCACTCCTCGGAGGAAAAGGAATC
Source organism: Elgaria multicarinata webbii (assembly GCF_023053635.1). Taxonomy (NCBI): domain Eukaryota; kingdom Metazoa; phylum Chordata; class Lepidosauria; order Squamata; family Anguidae; genus Elgaria; species Elgaria multicarinata. Next base: position 27,098,454 of record NC_086171.1, on the reverse strand, counting down.
TATCCGCCCCTTCCTCCTTTCAGCTGAAAGGAAGTCCCTGCACCCATGGATTGCTGCTGGAGAGGACAAGGAAAACACGCCACGGAATGAAAGTCAGGGAAATTCCTGCACAGGAATACTTTTTTGCACCCCACTCTTCATTCTCTGGGCTGCAAAAAGATCCATTCATGGAAAGAAGCATTGATGGGTTCACATGACATGCTAACTAGCACTCAGTGGTTGAGTGTGGGTTGTTGTTGAACCGTGGGTTAGCATGTTGTCTGAACTCAGGTCATTTTCTGCAGGGAAGCTTGTTAACTATGCAGTGTGGCTTATTTTTCTTGAACAAGCTACTTTCAGAAGCCATGGTTGTTCAGAATGGTTAACAAGCCACATTGCATGGTTAGTAAGCCAACCTGTGGGAAATGTCTTGGGTTCCAGACAACATGCTAAACAAACAATCCATGGTTCAACAACAACCCACACTTGACAACTTAGCATGTTGTGCCAACAGTCCCATAACTTCTTATGAGAAGCAGATGCCAATGTTTGTTATTACCTTTGCAGTACTGGAGGACAGTTTCCATGGCACATTTTCTGTCTGAAGCCCATCGGATTCGGGCAGATCCTGCTATCTTGTTTTCCACAGGCCACCAGCCTTGCCAGAGGTATACTTCATGGTGATTGTCGACAAGGAAGAGGGCTGCACAAGTTAAATAAAAGAGTCAAATGACACAGTTGTTCTACACATTGTATATCTTTTTTGGTGTGTGTGTGTGTGTGTGTGAGAGAGAGAGAGAGAGAGAAGTATCCTCTTAGTTCATTTCAGGAAGTCTTTATAAACAGCCTGGTGCAGAGCAGAATGCTATACACTTTGGAGATAATGTATATGAAAGTACAGTGCACACAAAGGAGTTTTGTGTGTTTGTTGGGGGGGGGTTACTTCTCTAATCAATACTCTACGGTAAAAAAGTCATTGAGCGGCTATGCTAGTAGAGGCTTTGGTGCTGTTGGAATGGATGGAGAGGTTAGCTAGAAACAATTTTATGACAGCAGGGGATCTTTCAAGGCCATGCAGCCTTGGTCATCTTAGGCAAGGCAAAACAGGCCCTGCAATATCCAGGTCACAAAGACATTTCCAGTTTTGTTATGAGCTTCTACCATTTGGGAAAGCAGCCTGGTGCCCTCCAGATGTTTTGGACTACAAATCCTAGAAGCCCCAGCCAGCATGACCAATGGTCCTTGATTATGGTCTAAAACATCTGGAGAGCACCATTTTGCCTATCCCTGTTCTACAGCCTGGAAATTAATTGGGGGAACAGATTTTCCCAAAGTGGAATATTAATCTTCTCTCAAACATCTGTGTGGTCCAGTGGCTAACACCTTGGTCTTGGGTCTAATTCTCACCTCTGTAATGGACCCAGTGAATACAGCCCACCAAGGCTTGTCATATTGTCCGAACCTGGGTGGCGGAGCCCTAGAACAGGCCATGGGTTATGCAAGGCTTATTTAACTCTCACACCACCCCCACTGCCCAGGTTCGGATGACACCACAAGCCATGGGTTATGGAAGGGTTGTTTAAGCCTCACACAATCCCCATCGCCCGAGTTCAGATGACACTACAAGCCACCGGCCACCTACACTGCATGGTTTATTTTATCGTGCAAACCAGTCCATTGTACAGCCTTGGATGTCACTTTGTCACTCCTCAATTTTCCATATGGAAAATGGGAACACCACCACCAATTCCTTAAAAAATACTAGGAGGCAAACTGAGGATGAAAACTGTAAAGTATTCCGCATAGCTACTGCAGGGATAATACTACTGCTGATTTGCAAAGTGTTGCTAGTCCTTTATAAGTCCTGTTTTGTGCATATGTTTGCATCTTTGGGTGGAATATAATCAAGTAACTGAGGTTTGGTAGTTTCAAGGTTCACAGTATGTCTGGATAAACTCATCTGCCTACATGCCATGAGCTTCTTAGGAGTTTCACATGCAAAATTGATATGAGTATTGTACATTACTACATTCACTTACCTGGCTGGGGAGCTGTGTAGAGATCTTCCTGCAGGAATGGCATAGAATTCACCACAGAGGGGTCTCTTGCTGGATATATGTATTCAGTGGCTAAGAATTCCCCTGATGAACTACCAAGGATGAATAGGCGGGGCGTGAAATTAAACTTCCCAGGATCTTGTAAGAAGAGCAAAAAAGTAATTCAATTAGCATTTTAGAAACCTACACATTTTACATTTTGTTTTGCACAACTGTTGTGAGTAATCAATAAAGGTAATAGACGATCTTGTTACATAAGATGAGTAACAGGGTATGTATCTGCTGATTTATTTCCTGTTGGCACTTGAAAACAGACAACATTTCATGACAATTTCTTGCCAATGAGTTAATGTTGCTCAGAGTTTTTAGACAAAGACTTTATCCAGTGAGGTATACTAGATTTTAGTGTCCTTGGAGCTATCGAACAAAGCTGCACAGAAGAACCAAATAAAACCATACCTTGCAACATACAATCGTAGGCTTTCCGGTCTCTTCTTCCTAAGGCATCCCAGAATCCCAATGGCTCTGACCCTTCATCACATTCATGTATCGTCACTTTGCTACTGCTGTGCAATCCTGCTTCCAACGGACATCTAAAATGCAATATGCATCCATCAGCATCACTGTGATAGTTGCAAAGTTGTGGTGCAGCACAATTCATACCAAGACAGACTTTGCGCACCGTCACTTTGCCCAAAATGATGAGACCAATGCCACGCAGTAACCACCTGCCAACTCTTTTAATTTCTATTCCCTATTAATTAATTGTTCTCATCAATTTGCATCCTTACTCTTGTACGAATAGGGCATCAGCTTAGGCATGGATTCTGTGCCATTTTCCCAACCAACCAATATGCAGGCAATGTGCGTAATACAGCACTCCAAAAAAACAAAACAAATGACAGGCAGTAGTGCATCCAGTTTACAAATCTTTAAAAAAAAAATCTAAAAAAAAATCTAAAATTTTATAGCTTTAAAATATTTAAACAGATTTTAAAATGCGAAACTGAAGCTGGTGTTTTATATGGAAACGTTTCACATTTTAAAATATGGTGTGTGTGTGCTTTAAAAAAATCTTAGATTTTTTTTAAAAAATTAAATCTATAAAAAATTATAAACTGGATGTGCTACTTGAACTTTAGGACAAAAGAGCAGCCCTGTTGGATTAGTCCAAAGGTCCCCCTAGGTTAGTATCCTGTTTCTCATAGTGACCATTCCAGTGAACTGTGCTCCCCTTGGGGCAGTGAATTCCATAAACAAATTATAGGTTGTGTGAAGATGTATTTTCTTGCATTCGTCCGGAACCTGATATTGCACTAATGTCCTACTTGTGGGACTCCCACAGTCATGTGGTTGGCCACTATGTGAACAGAAACCTGGACTAGCCAACAGTGCGATATGGCTGCAAGAAAGGCAAATGCTATTTTGGGCTGCATTAATAGAAGTATAGCTTCCAAATCACGTGAGGTACTGGTTCCTCTCTATTCTGCCCTGGTTAGGCCTCATCTAGAGTATTGCGTCCAGTTCTAGGCTCCACAATTCAAGAAGGACGCAGACAAGCTGGAGCGTGTTCAGAGGAGGGCAACCAGGATGATCAGAGGTCTAGAAACAGAGCCCTATGAAGAGAGACTGAAAGAACTGGGCATGTTTAGCCTGGAGAAGAGAAGATTGAGGGGAGACATGATAGCACTCTTCAAATACTTAAAAGGTTGTCTCACAGAGGAGGGCCAGGATCTCTTCTCGATCCTCCCAGAGAGCAGGACACGGAATAACGGGCTCAAGTTAAAGGAAGCCAGATTCCGGCTGGACATTAGGAAAAACTTCCTGACTGTTAGAGCAGTGCGACGGTGGAATCAGCTACCTAGGGAGGTTGTGGGCTCTCCCACACTAGAGGCCTTCAAGAGGCAGCTGGACAACTATCTGTCAGGGATGCTTTAGGGTGGATTCCTGCATTGAGCAGGGGGTTGGACTCGATGGCCTTGTAGGCCCCTTCCAACTCTGCTATTCTATGATTCTATGATAATCCGGCATGGCTGTTCTTATGCACCCACCATCAATTTCATCGAATGACTCCAGAGTTCTCTTTTTATGAGAGAGGGAGAGAAAAGCTTCAATTTATCCATATGTCCATACCATATATCATGTGCAATTATAAAGCAAATGCAGTGTAGTTGTTAGAATGTTAGACTAGGACCTGGAAGACCCAGGTTAACATCCCCAGACAGCCACAGAGCTCTGAGTGATCTCAAGCCAGTCACCACCCACCTACTGTGCAGGGCTGTTGTGATGATAAAACAGGAGTGAGAAAAATGGATGCCACGTTGAACTCCTTGGAGGAAAGGCAGGATATAAAAGTAATTTATATGATGGGGAGGCTGGATTGAAATGGAATGTTTTTATTTTTCTTTGTTTACTATTTTTAATGTGAATTTTTAAAATATGGCTTTATTATACCATGTATGCTGCTTTGGGGAAATACTGCTATTTTGATGGGTGGCTTGAAAATCTCTCACATGAATAAAATAAACAACACATTATTTTTTAATAAACCTCTGCCATGTCCCCACTTAGTCATTTTTCATCCTCTCTCTTACATATGAGTTCTAGAAAAAATGTAGACAGACCATACAAATAACCGGGAAAGAATAGTTTTGCTACTTACTGTTCTTTTATTTTGTTGGCTGCTGTCCTTCCGACTTCTTTGGTGTGCGATTGGGCTTTGCAGCCGTGCCACAAATAAATGAGGGCTTTGTTAATATTGAGAACAATCATGGAAGTCCTGGACCTCAGGCTGCTACAGTGGCAGGCGACCTCAAGCAAGTTTCCTTCAAGAGGAACTTCCCCTCGTACACAATACAGTCGCCAATCGCCTGCAGCGGGAAATGACAACGCAGATTCATGACACCATCACCAAGGCTGCTTCCAAGTTAAGCTGCACAGCTGAGTTGGACAAGCTAAAACTAGCTGGAGTTGCTTGAAGTCTATGGCTTGTGAGTGACAGGTGTGCTGAATCACTACTCCCAGCTCCTGCAGCCCACATCTGGACTATGCCTGTGCTGATCCTGAATGCGGACTATCAGGAATGGAACAAGTGGCTTCGCTCCAATTGTGCTACAAAACCAGCAGTCAATACTCCACTCTCCCTCCTGTCCCATGGTCCTCATTACTTTGTGTCACTCCCTCATTATCGTTATGCTTCTGGAGAAGGGATTCCAAACAGTGGCACAGCATTAGTCAACATCCCAGCTGCATATAGAGGACCTTGGGGCCCCAAAGCACCTGTTACCAACTCTGGTTGGCATGCCAATGATGCCTGTTCCTGGATAGGGATAACCTAACCATGGTAACCTCACGATTAGACTACTGCAACGTGTTCTACGTAAGGCTGCCCTTGCATGTTGTTCAGAAGCTGCAGGCAGTGCAGAACGCAGGAGCTAGAGTGCTCAATGGGACACTTTGGCCCTTTCTACACCTAAGGATTATCCCAGGAAAATGGAGGGATCATCCCTGCCTGCTCCTGGGATCCCCCGTGTGTCATTTGCATGCACAGGGATGATCCCTGGAAAAAAGGCAGGTGTAGAAATGGCCCTAGTTATGCTCACATAACTGAACTGGCTGCCTATTAGCTACCGACCCACATACAAAGTTACATTATTGAAATACAAAGCTCTAAACAACTTGGGACAACCTTATCTAGCAGATTGCCTTTGCTTATATATACCCAGCCGACCATTAAGATTGTCAGAGTACGCCTTGCTGGCCATTCCAAAATTAATGGAATGAGGCCACCCACTATTTTGACAGCGGGCCTTCTCGGTAGCCCACCCATTGGAAAACCCTCCCCTGTGCAGTTCGGGAGGCAGGAAAAGTGGCATTTTTCAAATGGCTCCTGCAAATGCACTTGTTCACTCAGGCTTGTAATTAATTTAATCATGCTGCTCCATTTTACTGCTCCTTGTCTTACTTTTATTGTAATTGTTTTTGACGTTGTGTTTTTAACATTGTATTTTAAATGTGATTTTAATATTTATATGTGACCTGCTTAGAGATTTTTATTATATTTCACAGAATAAATATAATATATAAATAATAGTGTGGTTTGACTCAAAATGATTGCTAGCTTAGTGAAAACAGGATTATTATTATTATTGTTGTTGTTTTATCATCACCATCATCGTTGTTGTTTTTTTAAAAACTTTTGGTGGTTTTAAATTTTGTATATCTGTTTTTAATGTTCATTGTTTTTAACTTTTGTAAATAGCCCAGAGAGCTTTGGCTATGGGGCGGTATATAAATGCAATAAATAAATAAATCATTAAATTTCTCAGACACCTTTCTCAACAGAAAGACCTAAGGCAACTTACAATAAGTTTGGCTCTCTGTTATAGAGAAAGGAAACTTCACACACACTCAAAGTTACTTGCCTTTCTAGCACTATTTACTAGCACAGACTCCTGACATTCAAAACAAGTACTGGTCAAATCAAATCCTAATGGATTCAAATGACCAGCAGAGTAAATTAAGGTAAAGGCTCACACAATTAAAACTCCTCCTTCTCTCTAAAACATAGCAGAAAAAAATAGTAACAAGAAGCTATTTTACTCTGTGAATTTTCTTCTTCCTCTTCTCTTCTCCCGGCATGAACAACCATTCCACCTTGAAAACACTGGAGAAAACATGGTGGTTCCTTCCCTTGAAGAACTTGCACCTGAAAAATGAAATCACCAGAAATTAAGTTTTGTGTAAGATTTTGTTGAATATTATATAAATACTTAATAACCTGCTTGTGTCGAAAGAACCACCTGGTGCCGTATAAACCTTCCTACGCCTTTAGCTCATCAGATTAGGCCCTGCTCTAATGTCACAGTTTTCTGAGGTGTGGAAGGGGGTTATGGAAAGCCTCTTCAGTGGTGGCATCTCAAGTGTAGAATTATTGGCTCAAGGAAGCCTGCCAAGCTACGTGGTAACAAAGTATGGAAATTCTTCCTTTATTCATTAATTTATTTATTTACAATATCTGTATACCACTCCATATCTATTAGATTCCGGAACAGTGAATATGAGGGGCACAACAGTAAAAAGGTAAAAGGATTTAAAAAACAACCATTACAATTATTAAAAACAATGCCAATAAAAAACATGGCTGGTCGTTTAAGGGATGCTTCCTGGAACAGAACGGCTTTCAGGAGGCACTGAAAGCAGCACGGTGTTGGTGCCTGCCTGAACTCCAGGGAGAAGGTGTTCCAGAGTAAGGGGGCCACCACACTGAAGGCTCTTCTCATAGTGGACTCCCATTAGGCTATAGGCCCATGTGGAACCACCAGGAACATCATACCCAAGTTCAAATGTTGCATTACTGATATAAATTCAGATGCTGGGGCAGATTCCTTCCAGTGAACAAATAATCCACAGTGATGCCCGAACTGGCCTTAATTCTCTTTGAGGGCATGGAAAATCAATGGTACCTGGCAATACATCTACAGATGTTTTTATCTAATTGTTATTCTTGCAGCTAGAATGAAGCCCACTGTGCTCCTTTTTGCAGGGGTGAGGCTAGATACACTAATTTGCCAACATCTGCCTGCTCTAAAGAGCTGGACAGTACTGAAAGTGGAAGAATCCAGGTGTCCTCACCTGAGCACCTCTCTCTTCATCCAGCTCCACCGTCATCAGTGCAGATGTTCCTTTTTCACTGACAGTAGAATGCCTCCCTTGCCAGAAGAAGTACACACACTTCTCTTTGCCAACAACCCTGGTTTGTAAGTCCCCCTTTTGTCTGCTTCCAACTGCAAAGCAAACCCAAAAGAGGCTGTCACTTGGAGGGCACATGCCCAGCTCAAACCTCACATCCAAGGCTAAGCTAACAAACATGAAACCAAAGCAATGAAAAGCGTTCCTACAAAGAATGATCTGGCAGGCAGAAATACCTACAAGAAGATTGACCAGCAGCCTATATTATTATTATTATTATTATTTATTTATTTATATAGCGCCATCAATGTACATGGTGCTGTACAGAGTAAAACAATAAAATAGCAAGACCCTGCCGCATAGGCTTACACTAGAATAAAAAGTAAACAGTATTGCTTGAAATAAATGAAGGCAGTGGCAGTATGCATGTGATAAACATGAATCCTCATCATGCTACCACATTAAAATAAGTACTCTGTGTCATTTCCCATACTGTACTAGTCTTTGACAGCTATGACTGCTTTCGGATGCTGAACATCCAATATTACTGGAAAGGGATACAGCACAGCAGCAAGAGAGGCATGGAGTGCAATTCTCCTGTGTAAAATTCTATTAGAACAGAACTATTTAAAAGGTTTCCAAAATGCAGTGGAAGGGCCAGGAACATTACACTGCTGATATATTGTTTTTACAAGTAGTCTTAGAATTCTTTATTTACATAAAGCACTCAACTCACGTAGCAAAGCGTATAAGAATGTTTTAGTGATTCTGTTTTACAACAGCATCATTTTAAAACTGAAGCTTAAGATTCCACATCAGACCTGTTTTAAGAGGTGATAAATAGGTATCTTCTAGTACATTAAAAGGGCTACAAACGATTGTGTAGCACCATAAACAAACACTTATTTATATTCATATCCTCCTCCTCAGAAGCAAGGAAGTTTCTAGCAATTAATATACTAAAAACAAAAATCAATTGCTGATGTGCTTGAACAGCTAAGTGCATCATGAACAGCACCGATCAATTTTACCTGATTCAAGTATATCAATACCTCATTATAGGGGATTCAGATTTTTACTAACCCGAAGTGCTCACTAGGTACTTCCATTTCACAACATATGTGTCCCCTTCATGAAACTGTCCAATGCTTTGCTTAGGGAGCCTGCTGTAATCAAATTCCAAGATATGCCAGACATCCACAGAGACAGTGATAATCTCAAATTGTCTGCCATCATCTCCCTCAATAAATCCGTAGCCACGGCCAATATTCATCCCATCCAAGACTGTGCCGACTGTTGTCTGGGGCACTGGGACCATTCGCATGACATCATAGGGTTTAGCATCAGACTTGGTTTCCTCCTGAAACAAGACACGAACCACTTTTCATCTTAGACAGCAATTTTTGAAAGCCCATTAAACATATTAAGATATAAAGCCAGAAAAAAACAGACAGATTTAAAGCACTTATCAGAAGACTAAAAGCATACAGAAGCTTATCAATGATTCACGAAGCATATCAATGATTGACGATTGCAAATCAAACTTCTAAACACTTGAGAGAAGGCCCCAGGAGCCAGAGGAAGGGGTGTTATGTTTTTTATGATTAAATGCAACCTCACAAATGAAAATTTCAGTTTCTTGTTTTTAAGGAACTATAAGAAATGCTATAATCATTAAATTAGTTTAGTATACAGAGATACTCCAGTCGCTATAGTACAAGTTGGGTACAATTCCCTATCCATGAATTCACTAGGTAACTTCCCCACACACACACACACCAGCCAAATTATTCTCTTTAAGTTGTAATCCTTGCCATGTTTCGATAGAAAAAGGCTGGCTGAGACATGCTGGGAGCTGTAGGCTTTTTTCTGTCTAAATATGCATAGGATAGCATCATTTGTAGAATTATGCATAGGATAGCATCATTTGCAGAATTAAAAAAAATCATGTCATGTCTTATTACAAGGAATGGCAACATGTGTTCCTCCAAATGTTGTTGGGCTTGCAGATCCTATCATCCCTTACCACTGAGTATGCTGGCTGGGGCTGATGGGAGTTGCAGTCCACAAGGGACATCTGGAGAGCCACAGGTTGCCCAAGCCTACCTTTCAGCAATTTAAAGTATTTTACATGCTATGATTTGCCATGCATCATCCATCAACATAAATATCCTTGCTATAAATAAGTAAATAATTCTGCCACCTTCTGAGGAGATTCCCCAGAATTCTTCTCGGCAGGCTTCTTCAGTTCAGTCCAATCAAGAAACTTTTCTTTAAATAGAATTGTCTCATTGTGTTCTGTGAGTCGGCCAAAAATAGCCCAGTCTGGCCGCCCTTGTCCCTTTCTGCATTAGAGAAGACAGAGATCATTTCAGAAAATGCCTCCACATCAATTAACATTTTCATACTGTTCAATAAAGCAGAGCTAAAAAGAAAATTGTGTTACATGTTTTGCCTGGGGGTTCCTGGAGGAAACTGCAATGGAATCAAGTGAAATGTGGATTCCTGTGAATTTGATCTGAGGATTCTGCAGCAGAATGGTTTTTTGCATGGATTCTGCGGACTTGCAGACTATTTTTTTTTAAAAAAAATATTCTAGAATTTTATGCAAATTTAGTTGTAGAAAAATAAACAAAATTAAAAAACACCAACTGAAGACACACATCTCCCCCACAGGTTAAAGCATGAACATGCACATTTTGGAAGGATTTGAAAACTATTGGGTGAAGGGGATTTGTGCATTTTCGCAAGTGTTAATTTGCGCAAATTCAGGAAATTGGGAAAATTCTGGTGAGCGGATGATGGAATGAAAGACACCTGACCATCCTTGAAATGCAGATGGAACAGATCTTTCATAATCTGTACATCCCAAGTCTTACCTAATTCAACTTTGAAAGTCCTAATTCTTGATTTCTGAAAATTACAGGAGGTTCTGCAAGCAAAATACTTCCTATAGTTTTCTTTTAAGGATTGTAAAAGTGAATGAAGAACTGCAATAACAGGATGCATGCCTGTTCCAAATAATTTAAAAATTAAACTTGAAACATTTATTTTTTCCTAACCTGTTTCCTGTATCAAACTGGCACAAGCTTTGTATGTTCCGTAACAATGGCCAGGGTGAACGCAGAGGCCATCATTTCCCTCCCAGAAACACATGAGAACTGGCAGGTGAGGAGAATTCTCTAGACTACAAGCAATTCAGAGCCTTAACTCCCAAGCAATCCTTATTGTCAAGGCATCATTTGGGAGAGAAAAATCAGCATTAAGCATCACAGGGTTCAATACCTTGGAATAAGGGGGTTGCATTCACCAGGATCCAGAGGATTGATGTCACAGTTGGCATAGTCAAAGGTCCCATTCCACAAGTGTTTGGCCAACTGGAATGCCACTTTCCTTTGTGCAAGCATGACCTCTTTCCCATGCCAAACATATACTTCGCTACCAAAATCAAACACCAAGACCTGAAGAACAGAGGGGGGCGGGGAAAGGAACAATGTTGATTCATTTAGCCCTAAAAGAAATGGGTTGGAGGAGAAATGCTGAGTAAATACTGGGCTCTAGAGCTGAGTAACAACTACTATTGGTATAGTTAGCTTTTATAAGCACCAAAGCTATCATTGAACTTTAAAATTCTGTAAACTGTATGGCTTGGATCCATGTTATCCACTTCTGGCTTCGTTGCAAATTGGCACTTCCAACAAATTCCCTGGTATTCAACATCCTGAATCTCCCTGGTCAAAAGCCGTGACAAGGCTATCTCTCCTCTCTCATCTCACACTATTGCCCCGCTTGTGCTCTTCGCTCCTCTGATGCCATGTTTCTCGCCTGCCCAAGGGTCTCTACTTCCCTTGCTCGGCTTCGTCCATTTTTTTCTGCTGCCCCTTATGCCTGGAACGCTCTTCCAGAACATTTGAGAACTACAAGTTCAACCACAGCTTTTAAAGCTCAGCTAAAAACTTTTCTTTTTCCTAAAGCTTTTAAAACTTGATTTTGTTCTGACTTTATACTGTTAGTTCTACCCTACCCAGTGCCTGTTTACCCTACCCTGTGCCTGTTTGCATTCTCTTCCCCTCCTTATTGTTTCATTATGGTTTTATTAGAATGTAAGCCTATGCGGCAGGGTCTTGCTATTTACTGTTTTACTCTGTACAGCACCATGTACATTGATGGTGCTATATAAATAAATAAATAAATAAATAAATAAATAAATAATAATAATAATAAGCAAAATCAACTCAGTATGGCTCTCATCTCCTATGTTACTATCAAGGGATCTAGCAAGTGCAAAATCAATTGTGAAACAGAGGTTGCTCGACAGATATGCAAGACCTTCAGAGTGCTGCTAGGGGACCATCCTCCCCACAGTCCTCAGGCCTACCAGTCTCCTTTTGCAAAGACGGGATACCTGCGCTGGTTAACAATTCCCAAATACAGGAGAGCATTCTCACCAGCCAGACTTAACGTCCTTCCCTCTAAACTTTTAGATGGCAGATACAACAAAATCCCACTGCTCAACAGATGCTGTCCCTGTAAAAATACCGAGGTGGAAACCATATCACATGTGTTACTGTTCCGTAGATTTTATCAAGGGGCTAGGAATGATCTTCTGAACCCCATTTTACAACCTTTTCCTGGTCACCCAACTGAATACCTAATGTCTCTATTACTTGGCCATTTCTATTAGATCCTCTCTGATTACTTGTCTTTTTAATAGCTAACTGTACACTCAGTCCTTTTGTATGTAACTTTTGTTGGAATGGTCTATTGACTGCAATAAAATTGTTGTTGTTGTTGTTGTTGTTGATGCCACTTACTATACCTCTTTTGAATTTAACAGTGTACACTTCGGCATCTTTCCCCAGTAGTCATCATCCGGAATAAGTTTATCATCAACTAGACGGTAAATGCAATTTGTTTCTATTATTGCTGCTTCATAAATTTCATCTTCTTCTGGTCTTCCAGCAGCTGGAAAGAAAACAGAAGCATCACCAATGCAGCACCAGCATTTTAAGTTGGAAGAAGCCATTCAAGATGCAGAAAACAAAAGCTTCCTTACACTGGTAACTTGTCTGGCCACCAAGAAGTTTCCAGAAGTCCTTGGCTGCATGAGTGTGGGTATTGATTCCCTCCTCTATAGTCTGCACATACGGCGCTCGGCAGCCAACTTCTCGCTTTGTCTGAATCAGAGTGGCTAGTTCTGAAGCCTAAGAAATTGAACAGGATTAGCTGAAAACGTTGGTGGGACAATAGCTCAGTCGAGAAGAGAGGGAAAGAATGGATGCATTTTGTATTTTCATTGGGCAAACAATGCTGAACACAGAAACGATGCCAGATACATATAGGGTGCTTTGTCCCCGTTTAAATATGAATTTATCCCATTTAATTTCAGAAGCCAAAAAGGACATCCTGCTATTTAAACCAATTTTTCTGCTTGAATGTCGATTATTTCCCCCAAAATGATTTCCTGTGCCCAGCTGAAAGGTTTTGCAATTTAGTATCTATCATATCAGGGTGTTTTTTTTTGGGGGGGGGAGTTACAAAGTGGGAGAATATTCCTGCCATGTTTTACATGATGAGCAGTCATCTACTTCTTGTTTTATCCAGCTCATGTCATTCTGTGTCCTGACCACGGTTGAACTGCCACAGAAACAAATGACAGAAAAGGAGGCACGTAGTTACGGGAACTCGATATTTCAGAGCACTAACCTTTGCTTTTTCTATAACATTTGCAAACTCCCCGACCCACAGGAAGCAGTAATGAGGGGTAAGTAACAGGAAGCAGTCGCCACTGTTAAGTGATGAAGCCCTTGGTTCGACTAATCTTGTTTGAACATGTCTTCTTCCTACAGAGAGAGAAAACCCCAGACTAAATCCTAAAAATAACCACTGGAGACAAGTTCCGGGTTTGATTATTCCGAAATGAAAACCTCTCTCTCAGATAAATATTCCATTCCTCCAATGTCAATTTATGTAAGAGGAGGGTTAATGTAATAGAGAATTCATGTACAGGAAGAAAAAAGCTGCTTGATGGAGCAACTTCATATGAGGACAAGTTACAATGCTTGGAGCTTTTTAGTTTTAGAAAAAAGTGAGTAAGAAGGAGCATTATAGAGATTTACAACATTAGGCATGGTGTAGGGAAAGTCACATAATACTAGAACCCAAGATCATCCCATGAATCTGCATGGTGGGAAATTCGAGACTGACAAAAGGAAGTACTTCTTCACACAGTACATAATAAACTTTGGAATTTGCTACCACAAGGTGTGGTGATGGCTACCAACCTGGAAGGTTTTAAAGTATTTAATAGAGGCTATCAATGGCTATTAGGCAGGATGGTTATATGCTATTTCTAGGATAAGAGGCAGCATGCCTCTGAATTCCAGTTGCTGGGGAACAACCACAGGAGAGGACCCCTCCTCTTATATCCTACTTGTGGGATTTCTGTAGGTATCTGGTTGGCCACAGAATACTAGACTAGTTAGCCCTTTGGTATGATCCAGCAGGACTCTTCTTATGAGTGGTATCTAATATGAGTTTAACTTAAGCCCCATTCATTTCAATGGGTCAACTCTAAGGAGAATTAAGATTGGATCTAACCCTATGTTCTTATGTTTTATCCTAGCTGCTCTGCCTTTATGCTCTACTTCAAGTATCCCTATGCACTATTTCCATATATGTTTTAATGGTATGTTTTCTGTAATTAATTCAATGTATTGATTCCCTGTTGAAACAATTTGTATTTTTCTCTTTCTGGTCAATTGACTGCAAATAAAGATGATGATGATGATGATGATGATGATGATGATGATGATGATGATGGAAGTAAAAGCAACAACAAGGGTGAACGGCCACCAAAAAAATTCTATTTACAAACTTACTTTAATTCCTCCAACCCTGATTCATCCAGTGATAATTTTTTAAACATTTCAGCTTGCTATACGTGGTCGAAGCAGCTAAAAACACTGGCAAACATTTGTCTTGACTCCTGCTGTAATAGTTTGCTGCGGGCACAGGGTTCAAACACGCACTCAGTGGCTACCAAGGATGTTTTCTCTATTGGAATTAATGAGGATCTCCCACACTTGCAGGTAGCACAGCTTGGACATTGGAAGTAGAGGGAATGATGGATTTTGTCTTATTTGCCATCAGATTTGTACTTCAGTATGTGATGCTGCATTGCATAGCAAGTTGTACAAGGCCCTGGAACTGAAGCTCAAATATACAGCAGTCCCACGTCATATTTCTTTCACCTCTGCTCATATTTATTTGCTTGCACACTAGGTATCTTGCTTACATATTTGATATGAGAACTGGTGTAGTGTAATGGTCAGTGTTTGGGCCAGTCATTGACTCTTAGCCTCACCTACCTCACAGGGTTGTTGTGAGGATATAATGGAGAGCCGACTTGAGTTCCTTGCAAGAGGAAAAAATGTGGGATATAAATGTAACAATAATAATAAAAACATTCACCCAAGGTTAGCCATGAAGCTCACTGGCTGACCTTGGGTTTCTCTCTTTCTCAGCCATACCTCACTGGGTTGTTGTGAGGACAAATGGGAAAGAGAACCATGTAGACTGCCTTGAGCTTCTTGGAGGAAGGGTAGAATATAAATAACCTAAATTAAATTCCTTATCCATAACTCATTGTATGTTTTACTGTCTTTTGTTTTCTGGGATCAAGATCAGACCCTTCTGTTCGTACTATGGTTAACTCAAAGAAAGCCCTGATCCAGACTGAACAATCAAGATCTATCAACATTTAATTTTGGAACCTCTCTCAGTACATGAATGTTGTTGTTCCCCAGTATAAGGAGATGTTGGAAGAGGCAGGAAAGACAAGCCAGGAAAGATTAGTTTCTTTCCTCCCTCTGTCTTGCCTTTTCCACCCATGACAAATTAATCATTGGTCCCCATGTATATGTTGCATTTTCAATTAGTTTTAAAAAATAGTATTTAGAGCTCTTTCACATACCTTTGATCTGCAAGAGCATCAGCTTTTTATATGGCACCGCACTGTTGTTTGAGTTCTGTTCTGTTAGATTGACACTACGCAGATTAACACTGCTGAAGTTCTCCTTACTTGCTAAGCCAGCAAGTGCTACTTCTGAGAAATTTGAGTTTGCAGACACTTAAGACAGATGAAGTAACAAAAGACAGACAGACAGACAGAAAGAAAAAACAAGAGAAAAAGAAAAAAGAAAGCCACACACAAAAAAACAACAAAGAAACTACATTATGTTTCATTTCCATATTTTATTTAGCTTTTCTTTTCATGCATGGCTCATTTCCAACTTTTTGTTTTGTTGTTGCTGCTGAAAGAGACAACAAAAAACAGGTTGAGCTCAAATTACTCACTAATCTGAAGAACCTTACATTTCCAGGAGGAACATTCCAACAGAGTGATGAAAAATGGAAACAATTAACTAATTTTATTTAGAGTAGTAATTCTAAATATCTATAAGGATCATTGGCACAATAGTTACTCAATTGTTGCAAGGGATCCAGATACGTTAGCAGCTATGTTGCAGGGGAAAAAATTACATTTTCCCAGAATTTATGTCACAATATTTTCTTATCCAGAAAATGAAGAATTTCTCCTCACTCCCGGCTAAGCCCATGATAATGATGATAATAAGGAATGTACGTTTGTATGAGTGGTATGGCTCCTATTGCATAACTGCCATGATAGCGCTGGTGATGACTGACAATCCATTCAGCCAGCCTGTACCATTCTGTTCGTTATTTAAAAATATGCTTTTAGGCATTGCCTGTATATATCAAGCTGATAAAACACTGAAAATGAGTCTTGCATCCACCTGCTCAAACCTTGCACCTCCCCTTGCATACTTGGCTTCAGCACAGATACTGCAGGTTTAAACTGTGTTTAAACCACAGTTTCCTGTTACATTCGAGCTGGGAAACTATGGTTTAATCGTGGGAAGCTGTGGTTTAGACAAGTCATTGTATCAGCACCAAGGTCAGGTGCGTGAAGGGAGGAGCAAGGATAGAGGGTGCAGGCATATCCCTTGTTCTCATGGAGATAAATAATGTTTCATTGGTTTGGGATTATGATGACTGAACAAAGCCCATAATGTACCTTTTATGGGGATACTCTGGCAGCACAGTTACTCTTCAAAATCAAACCATGAATCCTTAGAACACTGCATTGTAGTTGCTTGTTGGAAGCAGGGTAGAAAGCAGCCCTGGGACTTACTTTTTTCAACTTTCATCCGCTTTGACTCCATGAAGGCCACATTTAGCCTTTGCTCTGTGTACTCATGAAGAATGTCCTCTCTTGCTGCTAGCATTTTTAAAGGGTTCCTGGAAGCCTGGACTCTGCGCATAGGCCTCACGGCACGCTTGTGCTCTGCTACTGAGGAAATTAACCTGAGAAGCAAAAGATCTTCACAGTTAACCTCGACATTATCAGCATCTCATCAAATACTTCATGCAGCCTTTTCTGTAGGAAACTGACCTCTACCTTGGAATATATTAGCCAGTGTTCAAACTGCTACTCTCCTAGGACCTCCCCTTCGATCCTTGTTACTACTGTGACAATGGTTTTACATGAGAGTATCATATTTGAATAAAATCATCTCCTAGCCCTTCCATGCTTACAGAGAGAGAAGTAGGAACAATGTGACTCCACTCCAGCCTTAAAGCAGGGGAGCAAAACCTGTGAGGCCCCTCAGTTCGGTCCATGCTGCCTCTTGGGGTTCCTCCAAGCTCCAACACACATGGAGGTAACTCCTTGGAGGGGATCCCCACTATTCTCTCCACTCTCAGGACTTGCAGGTGCTTTCCCCCCAACAATCCTGCTGCCTGTCATCCCTACTGTTGGGCATTTCTACATGAGGCTTTTATCCCGCAACTTTACTGAGGCTTTTGCTTCCAGATTCTTTGCGGGATTCAGATCAGCTCTTTCATATGTGTGTCCCCGCCCCCTCTTTCTTTCTTTCTTTCTTTCTTTCTTTCTTTCTTTCTTTCTTTCTTTCTTTCTTTCTTTCTCTACCTTTCTATATGTTTGATTATACAACCACAAGATGGTGATATGGATACAGTGGAATTGCACAAATACATGAGACTTCTCAATTAGGGATTTATGGACTGTGCAAAATCTATCCCATCTGTGTTTCATAATCGTCAGTTGCCCTTCATTCCATAATCTGCTCATCGACATAATTGGATTTTGTTTCTGAATTTATGCAAATTCGCACGTTCCCAAATTCATCCAAAATGAGCAAATTCCCCTAAAATATGCATTTTCACACTTTAGCCTATGGGGTTAATATGCAATTTGGGCATTTTTTTTCATATTATCCTATGATGAAATTTGCGCAAAATTCCCAAAGGTTAGGAAAATGGTCTCAGGTCTGCTGTGGAATTTGTGGGTTAGATTCATACAAATCTGAACTGATTTGCTTCTGTTGCAGATTTCTCAGACATCCTTACTCTCTACCTTCCATTTCTAAATAATACCAGACTTTCCTTGTTAGGGGAAAAAAGTGGTAATACTTGCAAAGCACGGGAGAGACCCTAGAGGAAGACAACGTCATGTAAAGGACCCACAAACTACCATGAGTGAGCAATCATGAGCACATAATAAAAGCCTCATGTACAAAGGCTTGTTATCTAGAATTTCGGAGATAGCGGCAAGGATGGGAGGTGGCAGGATTGGGACTTATCTGCATGCGGTGGGGGGGACAGTGGCCACAAGGGAAGAAAAAAAGGGATGATGTCAAAGGGCAGAGGCACAAGCTCTGGTGTCATCCAGCCCATGGGGCAATTTGGCCCTCCACCCCAAAACAGTTCTGAACCCCAGTCTTAAAGCACGGACGCCACAAGTGGCATTGGCACTGGATATTTTGACATATTTCGAGAGGCTATTCATTGATTTGGCTATGGCATGGAGTCAGACATACGTGCTCTGCTGCATGTTCCTCTGCTCAGCAAAACTAGAGGCAAAATTGGTTTGTGGTGGTGTTGGGGAGAGGTGAATTATCTATAATTGTAGTTATTGCATACTACAATGACACGGTCTTATAACTTGGGACCTGAGCTGCACATTTTTAAATGTAAGAAGATTAAAGTGCTCACTTCGGTGCATCAGGGTCAAATATGGCATCGAAGTCCTCATCCAGCTCCAAAGGCAAGGAAGAAGTGGGGTAATTCATGCAACGATAAAATTTGGAAAATGTTTCTTCATCGTCTAACTTCATCACTTCTTTCACAGATTTTCCCGTGACAGTCAGTACTGTTTCTTGCATTCCGCCAACTACAGGGGAAAAAACACACCCGGTATCTAGAACAATATTGTATACTGCTGATAGTGTCTAAATTTTAAACGTCTATCCTTGAGAAGGAGTATGTATGCACTTTTTCACCCCTGTATTTTTAACTTTTGCTGTACACCATTGCTGGATGCTGTCTTGCTTTTTGTTATATGGGTGGGATAACCAACTCAGTTATACCTTTGCTGCCACGACGTACTGTAAAATTACCCCCTATTTTGAGACTCTGACCTACCCATGGCTTGCTGAAGCTCTCATTAAGAGATGACCGGAGTGGGGGATCTACAGCATGGCCTTGAACACACATGATTTAGCTACTTTGCTGAAGATATTGATTTGCCTGTATTGGAGTCTACCTGAGAATGCCAGGTATGTTACTCTGAGCTCAAAAATGGAAGAAAGACAGCATATAAATGCTGTAATTGTACTATTTAAATATTGGGGAGCAAAGTTATTCAGCCAGTGTCCTGAACTAAGCAAAACTATTGCTAAATGACAAAAGTAGTAGAAGTAGGAGGGTAAATGAAAATAAAACTAATGTGGTAAAATGGTACAGACCTTTGTTGTTCAGCCTTCCCAAGAAAGTTTCCAGTTTATCCAACTTCATATCCGATTCTAACTGCATATCTGGCCTAGCTTCAATTTCTAAACAAAATAAGAATGGAAAGAGTCATTTTGATTTTCTTTTTTTTAAAGATAAGTGTAAGTGTTCTCATTAGGCATCACACTTTTTAATGGCCCACCTTCCAGAGGTTTTGAGATGGGTGTTGTTGACTTCAGTCTGTTGCAGAAAGGGGATGCCACTGGAGTTATAGCTGTAGGTGATGCTAAACCTGCAAAGTAAGCAGATGTTCAGTTTCACATCAAACAATGGATGCTTCCACAACTACCAAATTAACATGTTTGAATATTTTACCTGGGAATCTCTCTCTCTATACTCACTGTCAAATAAATATATGCATGGAACATTTCAAGCAATTACAAAAGATTGGTGTAGGTCCACATTTTGCAGGAGATCAACAAACTTGTCAAGACCCTTTTCTGTCCAGATTTTGCATTTGCCAAAATCCCTGAAGAAAGCTAGAAAAATTAAGTCTCCAATTCTAGTTCTGTTCCCTCCATCCACCCACACTTATTAGGTGACTTGGGTAGCTTTTGCATAGATGGATGAAAGAGGTGGTTGCAGAGGAAGGATAATACCACATTTTTGTCAAACACAGACACAGGGGGAAAAGGTTAGGAAATCCTTGCTGGAGGGATGATTTATTGCGATAAATCCTCAGAAACATATTCTCTTCTTAGGGCAATCGAGTCAATGCTACCTTATATTTCACCAGTGGTTTTTCAAACGTTCCTCCTTCAGGGAACAGTTTGCACTTCAATGTGCAATTCAGGTGTTCTCTACCTGAATAGGGCACACACGGGATGGGAGGGAGTGCTTCTGTTCCACTGCATCCATCACCATCTTCATTGCATCCATCACCATCTACCTGTAGAGGGGGGCTGCCTGAAGAGGAGAGTCTCCACGTGAGCCAGAATGCTCAATATTCTGGCTCACATGGAAATCTTCCATGAATACATCAGGCTCTTCTCTTCAGACAGTCTACATCCACAAGTATAGGGCGACAAAGGAGAAGGGCACTCTTTCTCCTTAAGTGTTTGCCCTATTCAGGTACAGAACACCTGAACAGGGCTAAGGAATCCCTACATATCTGACCTAGAACTCCAGTGTACTGCAAAGGATTCTGGGGCATGTTCTAGACAGAACACACAGTCCATCCACATGGATCACTGTTTATAGGCCTATGGGTTCCCACCACAAAACTGCTTACACTTCCCTGCAGTAGTGTAGCGCAGAAAAAACAATAGCAGCAGGCAAACTGTCTTTCAGGGAAGTTTGCCTACCATTACAGTGGGCAAATGTTCAATTCCATGGTTTCCAGGCATTCAGACTCAAAGCAACTGTCCAGACCATTCATCTTCAGGCATATTCAATTTCTATCATTTGCAGAACATAAATCACCACATGCAAGTTTAACCATTTGGTGGACTGAAGGCAACCAACTAGGGGAACATGGGTGGGAAGGTTCTATTGCACTCATGTCCTGCTTGCTGATCCCTGGTTGACAGCTGGTTGGCCACTGAGTGAACAGAATGCTGGACTAGATGGACTCTTGGTCTGATCCAGCAGGGCTCTTCTTATATTATTTCATTCTTAGTTCCCTCCTCTACACTCTCATCTAGGTCAATATGAGATCCCCACTCCCAACCCACAAGACTGTTTCATTGTTCTGAATAGAAAAGTCCATTTTCAAATGTACCCAAGGACGAAAATCAAGTTTCAGCAGTCAGAAAAGATAAAAGCATTTCCTACTGACCAGAAGGATACTCATTGATTAAGTATGCTAACAAGATGTGATCAGAACACAGTTTGGTTGCTCAGTTCTTAGAGAGGCATACTTTGATTTCTAGTTTACAAGGGATCCAATTTTTTACACCAAGGAATTAAACATACGGTCAGCTTCAGAATACAAACAATCTGCTATTAGTGCTATATCCTACCGTGCTTTTAATATCATTGAAAATAGCTGTACAAATAATGTAGGGAGAAATGAAAATGAGCAGCTTCTAGAAATTAAAATAACTGAATGTTCCTTGGCAAATCCTTCTATGCTTGCTTTTCACTGACAGTTTTTTTAATCGAAGTACAAGAGATGGATAAATTACTGACCTTTCTTTACCATTCTGCCAGCAACAGTGAACTGGGTGGAGTCATTAGCTGCTCCTTTACCCCGCGCTTTCCAAGCTTCTTCTCGAACACTTATCAATTGCTTTCTTTCTTCAATTGTCATTTGACTTTCACAGGTATCTGACATCCTCTGCTTTTACAAACAGAAAGAGGCGACAATTAAAAAAGCCTGCAATAGGACAATTATATGGAACACACAACCTCCCCTGAGCCCTTTAAATGTCCCAGTGTCTCACAGCTATTGCTTTGATACCTTTTAAGCTATTGTTAGATGGCATTTCCATCCATGATACACCTTTGGCCAAACCTTGTTTGCTTTCATTGCAGGATTCGAAAAGTGCAACACTTTATGTGGCTTTTTTGTAAAGTTTGTTGACAGGACAACAGGGTATGCTGCATGAACATTTTGTGAACCGCCCAGAGAGCTCCGGCAATTGGGCGGTATAGAAATGTAAGAAATAAATAAATAATGACATGTCCTTCAATAATCTTGCAAAATGCACCAGTTCATAGTTAACACTATTGACACGCAAAATGAAGATAGTTCTGTGATTTTTTTTAAAAAAAACCTATTAAATTTGTTTCCATACAATCCTAGGAAGCATGGATGTATCATATTGCCATTTCAAGTATCCCCCCCCCTCTCCCCCAGCTGAATTTATTGTGCTGTGGATTATCTCTCCCTCCAGAAGCACTTGCATTTTTGTTTTCAAAAGCTAAAAGAGAGAAGGAGCTAAAAGACACAAACATCTAAACACTACTCACTGATACAGTTTGCACATAACGGTGGCAAGTTGTGGGTTAATTACAAGGGGCAGTTGTGTTGCTGTCCGAGCAGCCTGATCTTAAGTTGATCCATTATGTATGAACACAGATACTTTGGTTGTTCATGGGTAAAACAACTCAAAGTGGACCTATGGTTAGTTGTTAGTTGTTAATTAACCCATGGTTTGTCACTTATTTGAAAAGCTTGGGAGAGGGTATAATAAAAAGGGGGAAGGGAACTCAATTTGTACTATGATATGCTAGCTCAATTTGAAGAGTCAAATAGATTTTGGTTAGCTATATTGAGAAAATACAAACTGCTCTGTATTTATTTCATGATAGAAAATTAATTTATGGGCAACAGCATTATGTCTACAAAGGCAAGTAGCAAATCATATGCACATATAAAAGTGTCTTCTACAGAGTCAGATCACTGGTCCATCTAGCTAGTATTGGCTACTCTGACTGGCAAGAGCTGTCCAGGATTGCAGGCAGAGCTCTCTCCCTTTCCCCCATCACTTGCTACCTGGTCCTTTTATCTAGAGATGCCAGTGATTGAATCTGCAACCTTATTCATGAACAACAAATGCTGTTCCACAGAGCCATGGCGTCTCACTCCACCACCAAAGGACTGCTTACCCACTGTGACCTCATCAGTTTCACTTTATTTACACATTATTATTATTATTATTATTATTATTATTATTATTATTATTATTATTATTCACATTTATAGACTCCCCCATAGTTGAAGCTCTCTGGGCAGTTTACAAAGATTAAAAACATCGAACATTTAAAAACCAATATACACAATTTAAAAGCATAAAAAGCATAAAAACGGAATACATATCATCTATCCAGGGGTCAGTTAAAAACAACAACAACTCAACATATGCTATTAAATGCCTGGGAAAAGAGAAAAGTCTTGACCTGGCGCTGAAAAGATGGCGCCAGGCGAGCCTCGTCAGGGAGATAGTTCTGCTGCTGTTGTTATTGTTGTTGTTGTTGTTGTTGTTGTTGTTGTTGTTGTTGTTATTATTATTATTATTATTATTATTATTAATATAACACCAGCTATGTACAGAATAAAACAAAACAAGATAGCCTGCCATATGGCTTACATTCTAAAAACATAGTAACAGAAAGGACAGGGAGGGGGAAAGCCAGCCGGGGTGGGGGACCTTAAAATTAAAATATAGGCTGGTATGATCACGCTACGGTTGATAAGTTATTGAAAAAAGAAACGTTTTCAAGTAAGATTTAAAAACTGAAATCGACATTGCAGTTTGCAGATGCACTGGAAGAGAATTCCAGGCATAGGGGGCAGTGAGCGAGGATGAGCGAGAGATGTGGAAACTCGTTGGCAGGTATGAGACATAGTGTTATGGGAGCAAAGGGCACGAGCAGGACAGTATAGTGGAATAAGGGATGAGAGGTAGGGAGGAGCCAAATCATAACAGGCTTTAAAAGTCAGAAGAAGAAGCTTGTATTGGATTCTATAAGAAATAGGAAGCCAGTGGAAGGATTTTAGAAGTGGAGTGATGTGATCAAAACGACAAGCCAGAAAAATAACCTTAGCTGCAGAATGATGAATGGAAACCAATGGGGAAAGATGAGAAGAAGGAAGACCGGTCAACAAAAGATTACAATAATCCAGGCGAGAAATAACCAATGCGTGAACAAGAGTCTTGGCAGAAGAAACCGATAGGAATGGACGAATTCTAGGGCCACCACTGAAAAACCCCTCTCCCTTGTTGCCATCCTCCGAGCTTCCCTATGCCTATAATGGGATTCAACCTTAATTGCATGCACACATGCGAAGGTTACATGTATTCTCAAACTTTATTACCTGTTCTTCCCACCTGATTTCTCTATATGAATATACACAGCACAGGAAATATGGCTGGCACTGTCAATTTTAAATTCATGGCCCTTTGGGTAGTCATTCTCCAAAATCGATTGCCAACATTGTGACAATTTTGGCACTCCCTTGCTCTCCTAACTTTTCCATTAGCAGCCAATGTGGCAGGGCAGAACTGTTACAAAATGAGCAGATGTTCCCAATGACCCGTTTGCCATAAATTGTACGATACACTGTGCCAAGTTACTACTGAATGGTCATCTCTATTTCACCTAAAGTAACATCACGATTTCTACAGGAGCCTGAGCTCCAGGTTAAGAAAAAGCAAAGCAACCCTTCTGCTTCTTTAGCTGCTGAAATCACTGTCCAATCAAGCCAAGTTAATAACTACATTTAGCAAGTATTGCCTTGGGTGGAGACTGAAGTACTGCCTTGGGTAGGGACTGAACTACTCTTGACTGATTTGAGACTATCAGACGGCATTTATCCCTGAAGGTATTTCGAATGGCTATGTGAATGGCCCGAGGTGGTTATTTTAGAATTTCTGAACTGATTGCCCAGGGCTATTCCTGCCTTGCTTAAGCATAAAGTTAGGGTCTCCTGAGAGAACCAATTCACTTCAGAGCAATTTTGACATATCTTGAAGAGAACTTCTGCTTCCTGCTCTCCCTTCTTTTGTACGTGACTGTAGCTGTTTTGTAATGAATACAGATGCAGAGTGCTTGTGCTGTCAGTCCATTTGGATATAAGGCAATGCTCAAAAATGGAATTTATAAAAGAACAAATGTGTGCTCTGGATTACGGCAGAGATCTGTTTTGCTAAGTACTAGTATTTTGCTCTAACACCTCTGTTTTATTGACTGCTAAAGGAGCAATGGGATTTACACAAAAAATATTAGTGCAGGTATAAATCGCTAAGGAAAACAGACTGCCAATGGGGTACATACTTGTTATTGCAACAAGAGGAAAGATCCAGGAAACTGTGCAAACATGAAACGTCAAACATATTGCTACAATTAGTGTTGGCTGATTTATTGTGTTGCTGACCTCAACACACTTAAGGTTCATTTCCACCTCCATCTAACAAACCGCAGCAACAGAATATATTGCACAGTCACAGAGGCTGAAACATAGCTCAAAGTAATCTAGGTAAAATTACCTAAACCAAAGGCAAGATACACCATTCAATACAAACCTCTTTCTTCTCTCACTTGAATACATTCACATTATTTTCTCATCATCATCATTATTAGTCTGTGCATCTTTACCAATGTCTTCCCTTGAAGTGAGTAGTGAGCACTGTTGCTTCATTTCATAAACTACTCCTGTTATTATTAGTGTTAATATTATTTACATACCACCTTATCTGCTAAAAAGCCATTAAGGCAGTGTACAGCAACGAGTTCAACACTGAAACAAGCCAACTTTGAACATCTGGTTCAGAAGTAAACCAAAGGGAGGGAAAGTTTTCTATGAAGAGACACTTATCTACTGCTGCACTTACAAGAAGGGGCACACTATATTAACCATGCAGCAAGATTGTATAGGTGAACATATAGAGAACAAAGATCAAAAGATATTTTAGAGCTGGTAGCACATTTCCCAAAGGTTATTGGAAAGGCACAGAAGAAAAGTGAAAATAAATGAATTCATGCGTAATAATAATAATTTGTTACCCGCCTCTCCCTCTGGATCGAGGTGGGGTACAACACAAATGCAAACACCATAAAATACATATAACTAATTAAGACATTTAAAACTAATACATTATTAAAAGCAGCACATTATTTAAAAGGCATCTTAAAATTCAACTGGGTAGGCCTGCCAGAAGAGATCAGTCTTTATGGCTTTCTTAAATTCTGGAAGATTGTTACGTTGACGAATCTCTACCGGCGAGCCATTCCACAAACTGGGAGCAGTAGAAGAAAAGGTCCTCTGGGTAACAGTTGTCAGCCTTGTTTTTGTTGGCTGGAGTAAATTCTTCCCAGAGGACCTGAGTGTGCGGGGCGGATTGTACGGGAGAAGGCGATCCCGCAGGTAGCCTGGACCCAAACCATGTAGGGCTTTAAAGGTGATAACCAAGACTTTATACTTAGCCCGGAAATTAATTGGCAGCCAGCGAAGAGATTTTAAAACTGGTGTAATGTGGTCACCCCTAGGTGTACCGGTGACCAGCCTGGCTGCCATATATTGAACTAGCTGAAGTTTCCGGACTAGGTACAAAGGTAGTCTTATGTAGAGCACATTGTAGAAGTCGAGCCTCGAAGTTACCAGTGCGTGCACTACCAGCTTTAGGTCTGCTTCCAAAGTTACTTTCAGTATACATGCACATGTTAAGGCAGTATTTCCACACATTTAGAGAAGTGTATGTGGCACTTTACTGCAAAGATGCTTACATCTTTGCATTCTGACAAACTTCCTAAACACAGTTGTCCCTAAAAGTCATTGCTTTACCAATGAGTTTCAAAACTGAGTTTCAGCTCATTTCTCACTATGCTAAAGAAACAGGCAGAACAGGTAATATTTCACCTTCCATCTCCAGGGGTGACGCTCAAAGACCAGGGGGCTTGGCTCTTTCAAACTACCACTACTGACCTTAAGGAAAAAGGAAACAGAAGTATCAGAAAGAGAGGCGAAGCAGGAACAGAAGAAAAGGAGGGGGACCCCCCCCGGCCCCCATTTCCTAGCTGAATTGTTAAACAAAACAGAGTGAGACTAGTTCAAATCTACAACATCAAGCAATGCTTCATATGTGTGAAACAGCCATCCTAGATCACCACTAGACCCCTAAACTATAGAATATAATTTCCCCAAGAAAGTGCAAAGCACAGCCTTGAAGTCTAGCTATGGCACAGAAGTTTGCTTCAGAAGTTGGGGGCCCTTTACTAATTTTGTAATCTGCCTTGGATGCATGTCTTGCAAGACATGCAAACGAAGTCCAAAATGATAATATAAAGATGGGTGGAAATGATGTTTACAGTGGAACAGGTGGTTATTCTATCAGGCTGCGGCAGAAACAGAGATGGGAAGCAGGGTCATTCCATCAGCTCTGCTGTGAAACCAGCTCGATTTCATTTTTTCTATCTCCTCATCTGTTCCCATTCAAGCTGGTCTTTAGAAGGACTTTGTAACTTTAAGAGCTGGTGCCTGAGTTTGCTTGTTCTCCTCTTCTTTTTTCACCCGTTTTCCTTTTCTTTCTTTTCTTTTTCTTTTTTGCTATGCCCCTTAGATTGCAAGCTTGAGGACCGCCTCGCTGTTATTGATCCTATGCAAGTGAATAATTGATACATGCACTTCACTATTTCTGGCTTCTGTCCTTGCCTCCAGTTTCACAAAGGGATGGAAAAGAGAATGCAGCCAAACAAATTGGCACCCACCAAAAAGGGAATCACATTTGTGCAGAGACCCCTTTCACTGAGCACAGAGGAAAGCCCAGAATGTGCCACAGTCGCTATTTTGATAGATATACAGGAAGGAAGAAAGCTCACAAATAAGGAAAGGTCTCACTCTGTGCTCAACAATATATGTAAAATATTTAATGACTGACCAACTCTTTGCACTTCTATGGAACTTTCCCAAATGATACTAAGAATGCCTTTTTCATTCCCTTGTATATTAAAAACCAAGAATATATCTAATGTAGTAGCTACTAGGAATCAGTCATTTAAAAAATGAAAGTCTCTGAAAATGGGGCTCGTTAAGTTGAACAATCCAGTGGACACATATTATAATGTTTCTGTGAATGGTTTGCCTTAATGATTGATGCCTACTATCATTATTATACAAAAGTATAGATTCTGGGCTCCCCACCAGGAAAGGATGGGGATCTATTCCTTCACCTACATTAGAATACAGCGGGTGTTTCTAAAAACAAAAGAAAATGTGAACATTCGAATGTGCGTAATACAGATTTGTATTGCACTGTAGTTCCAAATTCAAAAAACAAATTGAAGGCCAGCTTTGAAAGCAAACTTAGATACTAAAAATGATTGTGTTGTATACAGCCTAAATTGCTTTCTTCCCCTTTTTGGCGGGGGAAGAAAAACAATGTTTTTGGTATATACTGGAAGAGAGTACATAATGGCATGCAACATTTCTGTACTACTGTTTTCCAGGCATATACAAGAGAGAGAGAGAGAGAGAGAGAGAGAGAGAGAGAGAGAGAGAGAGAGAGAGAGAGAGAATGAATGAACTAAGTGGGGATAAAAATAGGGGTGTGGATGAGGGAAGGATATATCCTCCTTATGAACGAGTGCTCAACAAATCGTTGCAAGACCTGTTTAGAGTGTGCAACATTTGCTCACCTGATTAATAGGTACAAAGGAATGAAGTTTATGGGCAGCAGCTATAGCAGGAGAATAAGTAGAAGCATAGACAGGTTCCTATGGACAGGGGCAGAAGCATATGAGAGAATTAGAAATGAAAACAACGTGCTAGACACTAAGGGCAGGGGTGAAGGAATGATTACTACATGTTAAAATAAACTCATGGAAGTTTTCATCATAACGATCCAGAATTTTTCCTTTGACAATATGCTCTAACAGTAAAATAAGAAAACCATATACAAAAAAAGTATGTCCCCCATGCAATAATTAAAAGGATTAGTAGTAATGGAGTGCTCTGTAAGGAGGCGGCAAGCCCGGGGAAGAGCCCCGTTCATGTTCAGCAACTCATTAGCCAAAACAGCAATGCTTTCACCTGGCAATATATTTAGCCCTTGCTGGAACAAAGAACTGCCCATGATCCTGATAAACCACCACCATAAATAGACTTGAAAATACGTCTATAAGGGAAATACTGATCACACCCAGAAAAGAAGAACTGAGCCTATTGCCTAGAATAACCTCTACGCATTAGATTCAGGCTTACCCAAAGCAGCTTAGACATGGCATTATCATCTGTAACTCCTCCTTCTTCCTACAGGTTAAAACAAACAGGAAACATTGCAGAGAGCGATAGAAAGGAGTAGCTACAGAAAGTAGCTTGCATTCCAAGTGCCACTGCTCCCAGGCTGATTAAAGCTCACAGTGGGTGTACTGCATGTAACAAAAGCTGCAGATTCAAATAGCAAAGCAGGCTGCCGTCTAGTGGCTTAGACCCATGTTTCATTTGCCACCGCTATTTTTCCGTATCAACACTTGATGTAAGAAGAGCTCTAGATCATACGCACAACCCTGAGAGATCACTTTTAACTCTCTGCAAGAGATTGAAAAAAAAAGAAAGAAAAAAGACTTTTGCTGGAGCTCTTTGCTGGGATGAAATACATTTCAAACCCCTTCTGTTAATTAATTTTTCAAGATGTATGACCCAGGGCTCTCACTAAATAATCTGGAAGAGTGAACTGGCTGGAAAAGAAGAGTGCACATTCCAGTAATGAGACAGCTAACCTAACAGAGAGGATTTGATGGTTTTTCTTGTTTGTTTATGAAAATGTGGAGGTAAGGGGGAATGAGTCCAAATGGCAAAGGAAATATGAAAAAATAAAGATGATTAATAATAATAATAATAATAATAATAATAATAATAATAATAATAATAATAATAAAATTATTTCTTACCCACCTCTCCATTTTGATCAAGGCGGGGAGCAACAGCAAGTATAAAATACATGATCAGCTTTTGGTCCTGGGGGTGCATCCGAGAAACCATAGGATTCTCCGGAGACCCTTGTCTGAGGCTCTAGATAACGTTATGACCTCAGAATATGAGCCCTTTCCCTCGCCTGCTTCCTCACAGCCACCATGGAAAGAACCATGTGGAAAGACCCTCCAAGAAGCCTTGGAGGATCTTGGAGAGGTCTGAAAGGAGATGTTGCAGTGCCTGGGAAGGGGAGGGGAGGGGAGAGGCCAGGATATGAGAAATCCTATGGCCTCTCTAGCCACAGTCCCAGCCCCGCCCCTAGTAACATGACTCCTCTAGGCAGGCTCAGAGGCCCGTCTATGGGGAAATTTACGAAAAGGAGGGCAGAGGCAGGGAACTGAGCCCCTAGTTACAATTCTACTAATATCCAGGGACTTTAACACACTGAACTAAACACAAGTTTATCTATATAAGCAAAAGATTTGAATGCTGACACAGCTGGCGTACTCTATAAGGTAACATGGAAATAACCTGTTATTATTAAATCAAATATTGTGCCTCTAAACCTGATTTACAAAAATGCCCACATTATCTTTTATTTATTTATTGCATTTATATAATGCGCAATAGCCCAAGCTCTCTATTATTGTTTGGCACTATAAAGTTTGGCATATACAATAAATTCTACTGAGCGTATTTCCCTCAAAAGTAAGCAAATCACATCATACAATTTGTCCTGGAAAAAAGAATTTGCTCAATTTCCCAATATTCTGCATATGTTATGCACAACATATCTCAATTTCAATTAAAAAGATTTTTCATTTCAAAGTGCATCTAGATTTTAAGGCCATCAAACTTTAAAAATGTCTCATTCCAGAAATAATTGTTTTATGGAAAACTCTTTTTAAAAGGCTTTATGTTTTCTACATTCATTTGAAATATTTCAGAGATGCTATTAATTACTGGGAAATGGAAAATCTTGCCTAGAGCTCATTTAAGCATTTGGCTGGAACAATATTATTGCCAAAAAGCATTGCAGTTCTAGACCATTTGATGGATGCGCAATTTTACAAAAAGTGTCATTGTGATTTAGGAGTGTTCTAGATTGCTGTTGCATGTTACGTATGAACACATGCAAATCATACCAAGACAAATCAGCTATAGGCTCCAATACCACATAACAGCATGCACCAGCAGCTGATCCATGGCATACATAATTTCCATGAAAGCAGAAGACCATCCCTAATATTGTTCACTTCCTGAACAATTCTCAATATGAAACATCTGCATAGCATTAGAGCAAAATCCAGAATTTAGCAGCCACTGCAGTTTTCATAGGTACTAGAAATGATACAGTCATTTATAAAATATCAAAGAGATGCCAGACGGCATGTACTCAGTAAAAGGGAGCATTTGAGGAGTTGGAAGCTGCATCCTAACATGAAGCCATAACTCATTCCTACACAAGATGCTTCACCAACAATCGACATTTGGAATGTAAGACCAGTTCGCTATGATAGCGAAACTGCAATGAGAGGACATTCTGTTGAGGTAATGTCTGTTTTGTGAGACCTTGAAAGAGAAAGTTACCTCTTCTACCAAATACATGCAGTCTTGGCATCCCCGCTAAACTATTTTATTTGACATTCCTTTGGCTGTCCAACATGATAAAACACCTTCCACTATTGGTATCTCTTAACTAAGCACAGATTCTAATTAGACCAGTGATTCTTAAACTCTCTGTGTGTATGTCATTTGGAGATTCCTTGGGGTCTTAGAAGACCACTTAATACACTTTTTATAGTTGTTCTACAAATCAAAGCAGATGCAGAAGTTAGTGTTTTTTCCTTCACCACTGGCATCATTTTTCAAAACCAACACTTTATTATGAAAATCATGAGCTCTAGGCTAGGGCCCTGTCAGCCTGTTTTGATAATCCAGCTCTAATCAAAACAGCTTCAATATTTGTCATCCGAAAAATAACTAAATCAAGTGCAAGCAAAAGTGCAGATATGTTTGACTGTTCTATAATCTTTCCATGGACCACCTGAATGGTGCTTGTAGCTCACTAGTGTCTGCAGATCTCAGTTTGAAAACCTCTTAACTAGAATATGGAATGAAGCATTTATTTCAGCAACAAAGTTTAGAAGAATGCAGTCAGTTTCAACTTAGAATAAAAATGAAGTCTAAGAGAGGATATGTTTGCAGGAGATCAAGTGATTGAAGAATTTTTAGTTGATTAATCATGTGCCTTTTAAGCTAATCCAGTTACTCAATTAAATTTAAATGAAGTTTCATATTACCACCAGAACCTTAGTGCAAGTTCCTTTTTAAGATACTGAAGGAAGTGAAAGACCAATTACAGCTTGTTTAACAAAGTTATTGTTATTAGGTTGAAGAACAGGACACATTCTTTTTCCTACTCTATAATTATATCAACTAACACCAAAACCAACAAACCCAAACAACTAAATGTGCCCTTAATTCTGGCCCTTAATCAACTAAAGACTTACAGCACAATCCTACGCATGTCTACTCAGATGTCAGTGTTTATAGGATTGCAACTTTAGTTGATTGATCTATCAGTTAAAGTTTTCAGCCCTATTTTGCACCGTATAAAATGGAGAGATAAAAGGAGGAAATTGTTTAGGTTAAAAGAACAAGATACCCTGGTTCACAGCGATGAAGAAGCCATGGTTTGATAACCATGGGGTCAGGGCTGGCCGTCCCATGAAGCAGGATGAGGTGCTTACATCAGGCGGCAGAATAGGAGGAGTGTTGAATTGCACTGCTGCCTCCCACCCCCACCAGGAGGGCCTGCTGCCAGGCCACCACCTTCCACTGGGTGCTCTGGAGAGCCCCACCAGTCGTTTTCCTGTTGTGGACTCACTTTTCTAACCTATGTTTATAACATAACCATAAAATAACTAGTCTGGTGGTTAAATGTCCATCCAAGGGTTGCACAAATTATAAAAATACTAGAATGTTATAGTATCTTAAAGACAGATTTATTGTGGCTTAAGCTTGTACGGCCTAGTCCTCAAAAAGCTTATCCCACAATAAATAAGTCTTGAAAGTGCCACAAAACTGCTGTTTTTTGCTGAAAGAGACCATACGCTTAGCTCTCTGGAAGAAACTATAAGAATATTTAAACATGCATGGGATTATATGGCAAATGGAACTAAAATCGTAAAGCTTAAAAAGTCTAAACGTGTAGGCAGATAGAATTATGTCATCTTCATGTGTGCAGAACACCTTGCAGTTTCAGAAATTCTTCCTCACTATGAAATCTTTTGAACTTAACAAGTAAGAATCTTAACTTGGAACAGCAACAATGCTTCCTTTACAACAGATGAAGATTAATGAACTCTGTCTATCGGTTCATTGTGAGAGTCTGACATTACTGAGCACTCCTGCAAAGTATGTGCTTACTGCTCTTGTGCTTAGATGTAAACCTCTTGTCACTGTGACCAGAAAAACACCTTTGTTCAGCTACGAAAGCAACTCCATTCAGTGTCCTTGCTGCATAAAGAGATAAACTTTGTTCTGTTTCAAGTTCAAACCCTGCTGAAGGTGAATGCCATGCTACAAGCAGATGCTGTTATCTCAAGACAGGCGTGCATTCTGCAGTGCTGAAGTGTTTTCAAGTGGAAGGCCTTCCCCAAACATGGGAAACTTTACCTTCTTTGCAAACAGCTGCTCCATCTCTTGCAGCTGAGGGCCACGCTCAATGATTGACACCCGGCCGAACTCCTGCTTTTTGTTCAGCCTGTTTTTCCAGTCTTCTTCCCCGCTCTTCTTTAGGAGTGCCAGCCTGAAAATGAGGAAGGAGGAAAGAAAACCAAAACACACTATACTGAATCAGGGTATTCGGAATTCAACATCAGCTTCCTGTAAAAGGGGTCGTTGCACACATTTATACCGCAAACAAATGGGTTTGGGGGAGGGGCTGAAGCTTAGTGATAGAGCATATGCTCTACATGCAGAAGGGGCTTGTTTCAATCTCTGGCATCTCCAGTTAGAACTGGAGAAGAATCCAATCTGAAACCCCGGAGAGCTACTGTCAGCTACTGCCTATTGACACAGACCATAGACCGCTTTCATACCACTTTCATAGTGTTATATGATGTGTCCTGGGCCCCAACAGTTGTCAGTGCACTTCAACACCGCTATAAAGCAGTAGTGTGGCTCCTGCCTTTTATATACCGCTTCCATAGTGGAATATCCTGCTTGGTGTAGATGAGCCCTGCGTAAGGCAGCTTCCCATATTCCACTATGTGTGCTGCTCAGGAAGGGAGCCAAAGCCAATCCTGGCCCTCTGGAAAATTTAACAGTATGATGCACATGTTTTCAAACATCTGTTTATCATGTACATGCTTTATATTTTAGGTATATACTTTTTTAAAAAAACACCACCGTGGTGTACAATGTGTGTTACACTCCTTAAAGAAAATATGTGGAATAAAGAGAGGGTGGATTTTGAATGGTTTGAAACGCCAACACACAAACCCCAAAGCCCACAAATGAGAAAGCTTTAGCTCTCCTTAAAAAAAAATCTATATGTATGTGCAGCACTTTGGGTTCTCTCCCTGAAATACCAATAAGGCACCCTACTTTGTCTAACAGATAACCAATTGGTTCGTGTAAGAGCCACTGCACCTCTGGCTGAAAAGCCACACCGAAATTTGTGGCAGACAAGGTTGGCAGAACACAGAGAAGCCAAAGCAAGCCTGAAAGCAGGGAAGCAATGGCAAAACAAGAAGGAACTGTGTTGAAAGCAGCTGATGTTTTTGTTTACCAGGCAATGCGGGGGGAGGAGAGAGAGAGCAAGCTGAAAAAATGATCACTGATCATTGCTCATGGTGTATGGTGCCAAAGAAGCACGGCTAAACAACCCAAAGCTTACCCCAACAACAAAACATGGGTTACCCTAAACAACCCATCAGTCTGGGCTTGCATGTCGTGCTCAGCAACCTACGAATGATCTGACTGTAGATTGTTGAGCAAAAGTCACACTCTTCTACTCATGGGCTACTCATGCTTAAACCATGGG
The DNA here is from genome assembly GCF_023053635.1 of Elgaria multicarinata webbii. Classification (NCBI taxonomy): domain Eukaryota; kingdom Metazoa; phylum Chordata; class Lepidosauria; order Squamata; family Anguidae; genus Elgaria; species Elgaria multicarinata. The sequence continues at coordinate 27,063,425 of NC_086171.1, read as the reverse complement.
CTGTCATTTTGTTTGAACCAAGTCAATAGCCCACAGAGATGGAGTTTTGATTCCCTCTCTTTCAGAATCCCCAACGCTTTCACACCTGGGCCACTAGTGCACTGGATAGTACAGTCAACTTACCAGTTCAAGAAATCTGCCTAAGTCATTCCTACACAGGCCCGTTGTTCACATGTAACCTTTGCCTGAACCCTCTCAATCCTATTTATTCTTTGTGCATGTGTATCTGGGGACACCTTTAACTCTGTCCTTCCTCCTTCTCCACTGTTGTCTCCCCCTGTCAAAATTTGGATGATAATAATAATAATGATGATGATAATGAATGCCTGTATTTTTTATAATACTCTGAAAAGCATGCACATTAAAAAGAAGATGATGCTTATTCATAGAATCATAGAATGATAGAATAGCAGAGTTGGAAGGGGCCTACAAGGCCATCGAGTCCAACCCCCTGCTCAATGCAGGAATCCACCCTAAAGCATCCCCGACAGATGCTTGTCCAGCTGCCTCTTGAAGGCCTCTAGTGTGGGAGAGCCCACAACCTCCCTAGGTAACTGATTCCATTGTCGCACTGCTCTAACAGTCAGGAAGTTTTTCCTGATGTCCAGCTGGAATCTGGCTTCCTTTAACTTGAGCCCGTTATTCCGTGTCCTGCACTCTGGGAGGATCGAGAAGAGATCCTGGCCCTCCTCTGTGTGACAACCTTTTAAGTATTTGAAGAGTTCTATCATGTCTCCCCTCAATCTTCTCTTCTCCAGGCTAAACATGCCCAGTTCTTTCAGTCTCTCTTCATAGGGCTTTGTTTCCAGACCCCTGATCATCCTGGTTGCCCTCCTCTGAACCCGCTCCAGCTTGTCTGCGTCCTTCTTGAATTGTGGAGCCCAGAACTGGACGCAATACTCTAGATGAGGCCTAACCAGGGCCGAATAGAGAGGAACCAGTACCTCACGTGATTTGGAAGCTATACTTCTATTAATGCAGCCCAAAATAGCATTGGCCTTTCTTGCAGCCATATCGCACTGTTGGCTCATATTCAGCTTGTGATCTACAACAATTCCAAGATCCTTCTCGTTTGTAGTGTTGCTGAGCCAAGTATCCCCCATCTTGTAACTGTGCCTTTGGTTTCTATTTCCCAAATGTAGAACTTGGCATTTATCCCTATTAAATTTCATCCTGTTGTTTTCAGCCCAGCACTCCAGCCTATCAAGATCACTTTGAAGTTTGTTTTTGTCTTCCAGGGTATTAGCTATCCAGGGTATTAGCCATCATCATCATCATCTTCTTCTTCTTCTTCTTCTTCTTCTTCTTCTTTTTAATGTATATACTTTCCAGCGTATTATTAAAAAATATAGACATTCATGCTTACTATCCAAATAGCAGCAGCTGTGCACTCTAGCCCTTTGTGGGATACTTGGAGCCCTACCCCTATGATTCTAAGGCGCTGTTGTGGTGTGCAAAGGGTGGGCGGAGGAGATTCTGAGCAGAGGAGAAGACTGGAGTGAGAACAGACAGATTACAGAGAGGGAGCGAGGGAGAAGGAATCAGAGAGGAGACTATGGAGGAGAGAGAAGCCGCTGCCTTTTGCCCTCACAGAGCAAAGCCTGAGGCCCACACCAGGGACAGAGGAAAGTCTGACAGACTTTGAACACTCACCTGTGCCTAGCTCAGTTCTTGGAGTCCATCCCCTCTTATTGAGTGTTGCTTAGAGACTGATTTTAAAACTGTATACCCATCCGAGTTGTTCCTCTTGCTTCCTCCCCTCTCTATTCCCCCCCCATTAAAGAAATCCCAGTGCTTCCCCCTCCCAACTATTCTATTAAGTTCCCCACTGGTTGTTTCTCCTATTCCCTTTCAGGACATGTAGGGGCTAGAGGCTGCACACGCCATTCAGAGCCCTGGCATACTTTCCCCTCACCTATCTCACAAATGATTGAACCCAGGTTCCATAGTCTCCTTCCACCACAAGAAGATGGAGTTGTTGGTAGGGAAAGTGGAGTTACTAACACATTTAGAAAGCAGAGAATTAGATGGACGGACATGCCAGTGCTAACACAGCTCAAGTTTCTACGTCATTGCAGCTGGGTGTGGGGGCTGTTGAGCAGGTATTGAGAAGCGGAGCCATGGTGAAGGCCACGATTATTTGTGCACTAGGGGAAAACGGTGCGCCCCCAGACCAGTCTAATCATGATACAAACTGAAGCAATGGCCTCAGAGGAAACTTTTGTAGATGGTTGGGCTCCTGTGTGCCCCAATCTCTTGCTTTTCAGCCAGTCAAATGCTCCCATTTCTTACTTGCATACTGCCTCCTCTATACACAGCTGAGCATCCAGAAATGTGCGCTCTGCTGCAAATGATCATAATCCCGTCTCTCTTATCTGTTTCTGCCCCACACAGGTATTCATACACAAAAGGGTGTGTCCTTTTGTGGAGGGCATGGGGTCTCCAGTCCCTTCCATGACCTCACCCCCCTTCCTATCACACATGCTCTGCTTCCCTTGGGGTTTTCTTGCCATTGCTCGTCTATCTCCCATCTTTGTAGTCACATTTTTTTCCCTTCCCCTAAAATTGACCAGTCTCACCAATCTTTATCACTGGCCTTTGCACTCATTCTGTCAGATATCCTGTAAAAAAAAATGAAAAAAAAATCCCCGCGTTTTAGTAATTTTTCAGCAAGGTAAGCCATGGTACTGGTAACAATATTTAGTTTTTAATAGCAAGCCTCATAGTTAATTGTGCTGGATTTCTTTGGGATTAACTTCTAAAGCTGCAATTTCTATGCACAGTCATTTAAGAAAATGGGTGAGACATTCTGGCAGTTGTAGGCCTTTTTTCCTGTCTAAACATGCATAGGATTATGCCTTTAGAAAAACTGCATAGGATTGGGCTGCTACTTTTATTAAAGTAGCATGGCTGAAAATGTGATCAGAAGATTCTATGTGCAGCTGGACTGTACAAATTGTGTATCTCTGAGCTTCAGTTTTTCTTAGGCCTAAAATGGGATGGTGTGATATAGAATATGGACAAAAATTGCTGTCCCTTAAAAATTACAAATAAAAGAATTCACTGAGATTGTTGGCTCTTTAACTTGTTCTTAAGAGCCTGAGAGCTTGCTGCCTCCATATCTCTGCAGCAGCCTGCAGCAGGCTTAACTTTCCTGACAGTGAGCAGGTCCCTGTAACTTCCCCAGCAGTAGATGTTAGGATCCCCAGGACTCTGGGCCCTACTTCAGCTTTTGATGTCTCTCTCATCTCCCATATAATGTCTAGGGTGGGGTGGGGAACCTCAGGCCCATGGGCCAAATCCAGTCCCCCGAGGTTCCCAGATGGCTCCATCCCTTTTCCACCAAACACCAATCGTTTGGTGATTTCCCAGCAGTTTATCTCCATTCTAAAAGGTAGAATTGCCTCCCCTAAGACAGGAAGCTACAATATGCTGGTATTTTATTTTATTTTTGTATTTTAGGCCCCATCCCTCTAGGGACAGTCTCATGGGTGGAAGAAAGCCAGCAGTATGCCCATTGAGACCTTGGGCAGGTACAATGCCAATGGCAATAGTGGTCTAATCTATCCCAAGCAGGATATTGGACCATGAAAGTGGTATATAAAAGGCAAGAGCCACACTACTGCTTTATAGCGGTACTGAAGTCTACTGACAACTGTTGGGGCCCATTGGTATGTACCATATACCGCTTTCATAGTGCAGTATCCTGCTTGGTGTAGATTAGGCCAGCATGTGTTCTGATGGGTAGGCAAAGCAGCATTTTGTAGGAATAGAGGAAGGGCAGTGAAATGTCTTGTGCTGACCTTTTGAATTCATTGCTAAGCAAAGGAACTACCTTGGTGGCACTTTCAAAGAAAGCCTCCAGCGGAAATGCAGAGCTCTGCATCAGAAGGCACAGCTCCAGGCCATGCTTTCTCTCTCTCTTCCCCCCTTCTCAAAAGGGAAACCCCCACCATTTTTGTGTGGCTTTAACTCCTTAGTCGTTTACCCCTATTGAAACTATCCCTAAGAACATGTGACTGAACTTGGGTACATTGTTTTCCCAGTTATCCTAACCACTCCTTCTTTCTTTCTCATCATTTATTTGTACCCTGCTTTTCCCTTCAAAAGGGAAGCCCCAAGCGGCTAACATCGTAACACAAAATGCAGACACCATAATATCAAAAGACACCAAACCATATAAAAAATAATCTAACAATAGGAAAATACTACAATTGCCTTATAAACCATTTCTCAATTTGAATTGATACTTAAGAAAACACCAATTCTGTCAATATACTGAATGAATACAAAATTCATACATAAATCAAGAAACAAGGGGATAATAAAATACAACCCATATTTTAGCCAAAAATTTGCACATTTATATGCCCACTCTAACAGCCAATGTATTAAAACCAGTCAGACCTTCCCTTTGTTTATATCACTCTGTAAAGCACCCTGCATGTTGATGCTGAAATAAAAACAACAAGCATTTCTCCACGGTAGAAGTGATTCTTGCTTTTGCTTTTCCCTGCGGAAATGCCCAAGTTACGTGGAGCTGAGTAATGTTTCCTCCTCATCTGCAAAGCAGTAAGATAAGGCAAGTGATTGCAAGGGAAAATCCTTCTCCTGCAGCCTCTTACCCAGGACAACTCTGCCTTCCTCTCTTTGATGTATAAAATGTGCTTATTCAACAGCCCCTAGGGACAGCCAGAGGTTTTGTGGCAGACTGACACTTGGGGTTAAAGTTTCCAATTTAAAGTTTTCATCCTTGCCTGGTCATTTGTGTTTCCAGTTCCTCCTCAGATTGAGTAGGCAGCAGGCCACTCCTCAGTCTAGCTTTTGTATTCAGTAAATGCAACACTGGCATCTCCTTGGTATTTTGGAAATGACACTGCGATATTTCGCTGTCATCAAATTTACAAAAGTGGTAAGAATTGCACCTATAATTGGGACTATGTATTTTATGTGCTTTAAAGATTGCTCACATTTTACACCATGAGAAACTGAATTGCGGCTTAATCTGCGTATATTCACGCACATTTGGTCGATTTCCATGACTGATTCTGCCTCTCTTAGTCACTGACCAGGGGCAAAGCATACCAGAATATTTTGCTCCACCAGTTATTATACACACACTTTCATGACCATTTCTAAAGCCATTAAGGGCAATTTCTGTGATTAACAATAAAGAGTGGAGACTCAAAATGCTGAATTATGCTCTCAGTACAATATTTTGAACATAAAATATCCACAGCAATACTTAAATGCCAGCACTGTTATCTTTCAGGCACCAGGTCAAGACTTTTCTCTTCTCCCAGGCACTGAAAAGCATTTAACAACGCTAAGTTTGTTTTTTAACGGACCCCAGAACTTTTGTTTTTAAATGGATACTGTTGTTTTTATACTGTTGTTTTTATGTTTTTGATGGTTTTAAATTTTGTATACTTTTTAATGTTTACTGTTTTTAACTTTTGTAAACTGCCCAGAGAGCTTCGGCTATGGGGCAGTATATAAATGTAATAAATAAATAAAATAAATAAAGTTAAAACAAACTATTGTTTTATTAGCTCTTCTGAAAGTTTAACAACTTGTTCGGATGTCAAATAGAAGAATATGACCTAGAAAGTAAACTTTAGATTCTGTATTCTAAACTGTAACTTTGACTTCCCCAATTCAGAAGGATGCTTTCCTTTGAACAAACACCCACTTTATAGCTTTGCTCTCCAACTAAAATTTCTTTTTCTTTTTAACAGTCAACAAGTTTAGAATGTTTTAAAGTACTGATTAAGGAACTGATGTTCCTGCACACCACACCAAATCTGTTTACTATAGAAGAAGGGAAAACACACACACTTCAAAAAGAAGAGTTTATTTACCTTTCTTTAATTGACATAGTTTTGTTGGCTGCATCAAGGGTGTCCTCTGCAATTTCAGCTTTGCTCTCCCTGGAGTCCAGTTTCCCTTCAAACAGCTCAGAGGTTTCCTGCTGCCTACAGGATACCACCGCCACAGACTGAGAAAAACTCTTTGTTCCTGCTGTTCCCACAAGTTCTGAAATTGACTCATCATGCTCTGAGGAGGAGAAATTCAGAATTAGTGCTTAACTGCAGCAACAACAACAACAACAACTCAGCATAGCACATTGCTGAAACTGACAGGTAACTTCTCATTTCTTATAACAAATTATACTGCTCAAGGCTACAAATTAGACGCTTATCAGCAAAATAACTTACATACTTCACAAAACTGCAACATCACAAATGTTGCTAATCCTTTGTGGCTGGATAACCTAATCAGAGGAACTTGTTACAGGAGTTTTCATAATGCTCCAAGACGATGATATGAAATGGTGGGTTTATCACATATTTCCTGAGATGTCAGAAATCTGACGTTGCGCGCACACACGTAGGGCTTGGGGAAAGAGTACCTCTGATCCTTCACATTAAGAGTTTTCACGGAGCCCAGATGAAGTGTATCAGCATACTTGTTCCCGAATGGTACAGTATTGGAGGCTATGTGCTTTTTGCAATGATTGCTGGTGCAGGGAAAATTAGGGGGTGGGGTTGCAATGGAGCAAGTCCCTTCTTTCAAACTTTCCCCAGAGACTCTTTTCTGGAGACTATGCTGTCCCCTTCCCTTGCCTGGACATTGCATCTTAAGACATGTCATCCCACAGCTTCTTGTTTTTCAACCCTGCCACCCACAAAAGCAGCACTACTAGCACTATGGGGAGAGTGCTCTCACTCCAAACAGTCCTATGCCAGATTTGCACTGGCTGCCAATACGTTTCCAGTCGGGATAGAAGGCGTTGGTCATGACATTTAAAGCCCTAAATGGCTTGGGACCTCAATACTTGAGGGAGCGCTTCACCCTATATCTGCTTGCCCAAGACCTGAGATCTGTTGGAAGGGCCCCTTCTCTGTGCCCCACCAACATGAGATATATGCTATGGTGGGACATGGGAGAGGGCTTTCTCTGTGGCACCCCGGCTGTGGAATGCCCTCCCCCTGGAGGCCCGACTGGCACCAGGTTAAGTCATGGCTTTTTAACAAAGCCTTTGATGGCTAAATCCACCAGCCTGCACACTGTCTTCTTTTAATTGGCTTTTACTGTTTTAAAATTTCATACTGTTTTTAAATTATTAATGTTTTAATTTGTTTTAGGATTGTATATTTATTATTCTGTTTTATATGTATGATTTTATCTGTATGCTGCCCTGGGAACTTTGTGATATAGTGCGAGATATAAATGTTTAAATAGATAAAATAAAATAAAATAAAATAAAATAAAATAAAATAGATCGCACTTGTGGAAAATGCCCAGCCTGTGCTGTTTCTGTCTAGGATGCTGTCTGTTGCATGGTTTGTAAGAGATGGATGTTGGGCATTGCAAGATAAGGAGCCAGAGATCTCTGATCAGAAGAAGAAAATCAGAGAGGGAAATCAGAGAGAGTTCAAGCCAGATATAAACACAACAGCCTAGAAACTTCCAGGTTCCTGGAATCAGGTGATCTTAAAGAACCAATCCCAAGTGACCACCCACTATATAAGAACATAAGAAGAGCCCTGATGCTGGATCAGACCAAGGGTCCATCTCGTCCAGCACTCTGTTCACACAGTGGCCAACCAGCCATCGGCCAGGGATGAACAAGCAGGACATGGTGCAACAGCACCCTCCTACCCAGCAACTAGTGCACACATATAGATGTAAGGTTTGCTGCATTCCCCTCAGTCTTAATAAAAGGACATCACCAGGTACTTCTTCTGTGCTTCCACATTGTTTCTTTCCCTGCTGCAGTTTCCAGATTGACTATCCTGCTACCTGTCCATTGTCCCTTCTGCTCCTCATGATGTGGGTGGACCTTGCCAGCACCCAGATCTGGCATGTATGTCTTAAATAAATACACAATTATTCCAGCAGAGGCCTAGAAATCAGTTTTCTCCACAAGAAAACTGTAAAGTTACTTACTAGGTTGCCTTAGGTGAACAGGAATTAATAGAAACCATCTTTCCTGCACAATCTAAAAAGTGAACTGTGAAAAGAATATTAGAGTACAGTGGATTTCATTGTACTTATTTCCTTAATAAGTTTTTTTTAAAAAATGCCTCCAGCTTTGCTCAAGATGGAATAAAGTCTAGCTTGGTAAAAGAATTTGCTCTATAACAACACAATGGTAAGCCTCATTTTGTTGCCAGAAAATGAAAGAGTGGTGGCCAAGGAGGCCTTGTGTAGGCGGGCAAAGAGTTTACAGCATCAAATATTTAGGACTGTGAATGTAAACCAGCTTAGGAATCAATCAGAACATACTAAAATAAATTGGGAGCAAGGAGGAGGGTTTGGTTCCCTCCTCCCAACATAGGAGTATGTTGCATGTTTATACGTAGCTATACTTTCTCCATGGTGCCCCCACCTATTTTTTCTTTGTTTTATTTTTTTAGTTTGTTTAAATATATGTACATGAATTTGTATATAACCATAGCAATGAATACATATTTATTTATTTATTTATTTATTTATTACATTTTTATACCGCCCAATAGCCGAAGCTCTCTGGGCGGTTCATAAAAATTAAAACCACAGTAAAACACCCAACAGTTTAAAACACAATTACGAAATACAGTATAAAAAGCGCAACAGGATAAAACCACACAGCAAAGTTGATATAAGATTAAAATACAGAGTTAAAACAGTAAAATTTAAATTTAAGTTAAAATTAAGTGTTAAAATACTGAGTGAATAAAAAGGTCTTCAGCTGGCGACGAAAGCAGTACAGTGTAGGCGCCAGGCGGACCTCTCTGGGGAGCTCGTTCCACAACCGGGGTGCCACAGCGGAGAAAGCCCTCCTCCTAGTAGCCACCTGCCTCACTTCCTTTGGCAGGGGCTCACGGAGAAGGGCCCCTGTAGATGATCTTAAGGTCCAGGTAGGTACATATGGGAGGAGGCGTTCCTTCAGATAACCTGGCCCCAAACCGTTTAGGGCTTTAAATGTCAATACCAGTACTTTGAATTGGGCCCGGACCTGGACTGGCAGCCAATGAAGTTGTAAAAGGACTGGCGTAATGTGATCTCGCCGGCCAGTCCCTGTTAATAACCTTGCTGCCCTGTTTTGCACCAGTTGAAGTTTCCGGACCGTTTTCAAAGGCAGCCCCACGTATAACGCATTGCAGTAATCCAAACGAGAGGTTATCAGAGCATGGATAACTGTAGCTAAGCTATCTCTGTCCAGATAAGAGCGCAGCTGGTATATCAGCCTGAGCTGATAAAAGGTGCTCTTTGCCACTGAGTTCACCTGTGCCTCAAGTGCTCTTCTGGATCCAAGAGCACCCCCAAACTACGGACCCGATCCTTTAGGGGGAGTGCAACCCCGTCCAGGACAGGGCAAACATCACCTCGCCGGACAGAAGAACCACCCGCTAACAGTACCTCCGTCTTGTCTGGATTGAGTTTCAGTTTATTAGCCCTCATCCAGTCCATTACCGTGCCCAGGCACTGGTTCAGAACAGGCACTGCCTCACCAGGGTTTGATGAAAAGGAAAGGTAGAGCTGGGTATCATCCGCATATTGATGACACCTCAGTCCACATCTCCGGATAATGCATATGCATAATGCATATGCATAATATATATGCATAATGAAATGCATATATATGAAACTTTTTAGCAATTATACATAGACTTCAATAAAAGCAGACCAGATAGCTAAGTAAGTATTCATTTGAAGGTAGCATCTATATGCCACCTATTTCAAATACTGAAAGTGTTGTAATGTCCTCAATCCATTGCATTATACGAGGTGACCGTTAATCCTTCCAATGTTGTAATATAGGTCTTTTAGCTGTCAAAAGGGGGCAGAGAATCCATTGAAACTGATCATTTGTTAATTTCTATGAAGCAGGTATGTAATTTAAAGGAGCATTTATGTAAGTGAATATTAAAGACTTCCAGTACAAAATTTATTCATATAATAACCTCCTCCAGAAAATAAACAATTTCTGGATACTGCCAAAAGATATGTTTAAAAGAAGCATTAGCAACTGGTGGAATTCCCATTTTGTGGAGTGACCTTCTCTTAGAGATCTTACGGTGCAGATGTTCCAACAGTTCGTAACATTGCATCTGTTCATGCAGGTATTCCTGGGGATTTGGTTTTTAGTACTGGCCTATTGAATTTTTGGTATTTACTGTTTGTTTATTGTGGTTTTATTGTATCTGTTTTATTTTGTAAACAATCTTGACATTTTCTATGATAAAAGGTGCCCTATACGTAATTTTAACAAAATCTTACTTTGTTCATTGAGGCATACATTCATCATATCAGTCAATCAAAGTTTATTATACAGTCAGCGACCTGTTGAGTTTATCATATCCTGCCATATAGGTGCCAATTAAATGTTGGATCTTGTCTGATTTCCCTTATGGTAAGTAATTTCTGCTTAAACCTTGAATTTGGCCCTTGGACTGAGAGACATTTAATATTGCTTACATGGTAATGAAGCAATATTTTGGATACGGTAAATAAGAATCGTCAAGCAGCTTTTTGAAGTCAGAAAATTTCAAAGCTTTTAAGCAAATCATACATTAGGGAACTCTCATGTTGGTTCCTGGATAAAGGTGCACAGTTTTCCTTTAATCTCCCCAACCCCTCCCTTCGCACAGCTAACTTAGAGCACAACCTGGGTGTGCACGAACCTGTTCTGCACAAAGCCTATTGAGAGAACATGACACCTCCACTGCCGCCCCGCACATATATATATAAAATTTCAATGGAACTTAGTTTGTAAAAGTTATTGTGGAATTGACCTTAAAATGAGATTACCACCCAATTTTTAATTAAAGGAGGGAGGAAACCTACCCAAACTAATTTGATCAACAACAGAAAAGAAAGAACTAACCAGTCAATTAATCAATCAACAGAGTTAAAGACCCAGATTAATCAGGCCGTGTGTGTATTAATATATGTACATACACATAACGAGAGATCAGGCATTCCATGTCCCTCTCCTTTCACACACCGGGGAATGTCCCTTAAGGTGGAGCTTCCTATGACACAACTATAAACCATTTTTTCCTCCTTCATAAACATTCTATTAATTTATAAATTAATATAGTTTAAATCATTTAATTAATTGATTAAAGATCACAAAATAAAGAGACTAAAGGCACAATCCCGTGCTGGCTGGGGAATGCTGGGAGTTGTAGGACTTTTTTTCTGCCTAAACATGCATAGCATTGTGCCTTTTGTCTCTTTAAATTGGATGAACAGCCAGAGCTGAGACATTTACCTCTCTGCGGGGTCAGTCTTGCTGCGATTCCCTCGAACTCCATCATATCCTCAAAGGACTGGCCTTTGACTTCTCGTTTATGCTGCAGGATGTCAGTGACCAATTCTTTTTGTTCAGCAGGCTCACAAAGAGGCTGTGGGCTAAACAATTCCATGCTGCTTTTCCTAGGGAATGCGTATTTTATCTCTTTGTTGTAGTCCTCTGTTTTATCAGAAACAGGATGTGGGGGCTCTTCCTCAAAGGAACTGTGCTTTTTAATGCCATTCTCTTCACGTTTCACAAATCCCTTGGGCTCTGCCTCTTCAATCTCCCTCGAATGTTGGTTGCTCTCTTGCATTTCCACCGAGGGTTGCCACCGTTCCATTTTCAGGATGTTTTTTAATGAACTATCCAGGTTTTCCACTAAAGAGTGGTATCTGAAATCAGATTTACCGATCTCGTTGATTGTCTCATTTTCTGCTGCCTTCACATGCAGATCCTTACTATAGACTGGCGACAAGGCAGACACCATGGTTGATACTGATGTTACAATAGTGGGAGACAAAGGAGCAATCTTCCCACTCTCACTCTGTACCTATGGAGCAACACAGGGACTTAAAACTGGTAATTCACAGCACAGCCTTAATAACCATAGATGTAATTAGCAAATCCCTTCAAATATTAATATAGGGTAGTAGTGAAACACACAAACAAGGTTCAACTTTCATAGGACCAGTAAAAAGGAATAGAAGTGAGCAGCAGTGCTTCCTGTCTCTTCTCACCCCTAAATCCATACTTTCTCAAGCTGCTTGTGGAAACCATCGCTAATCAAAGCAAACTTCAAAGGTTTACCCTTTCACCAGTAGGTAAGCACATTTTTTGTAATCACCTTTCCCCCCCTAACATACCCAAAAAATATCAGCTAAAGTGATGAGAGCTGGTGTGGTATTAGGGCTCATCTACACCAAGCAGGATATTCCACTATGAAAGCAGTATGAAAGGGGTATATAAAAGGCAGGAGCCACACGACTGCTTTCTAGCAGTATTGAAGTGCTCTGACAACTGTTGGGGGCCACTGACCGATGCCATATACCCCATATACCGATTTCATACCACTTTCATAGTGTTATATTCTTCTTGGTGTAGATGTGTCATGGGCCCCAACAGTTATCAGTGCAGTTCAGTACCACTATAAAGCAGTAGTGTGGCTCTTGCCTTTTATATACCACTTTCATACTGCTTTCATAGTGGAATATCCTGCTTGGTGTAGATGAGCCCTTAGTGTGGAGCAGGGGTGGGGAACCAGTGGCCTCCCAAATGGGGCTATCATCACTGACCATCAGCCATACTGACACATTCTCTTGGTGCAACAAGAGCCAGAGTGGTGTAGTGGCCAAAGTGTAGGACTGGGTGTCGGAGAGATCCAGGTTTTAGTTCCCACTCGGCCATGGAAGCTCACTGGGTGACTTTGGGCCAGTCACAGACCCTCAGCCCAACCTACCCCACAGGGTTGTTGTGAGGATAAAAATGGAGAGGAGGGTTATGTACACCACCTTGGGTTCCTTGGAGGAAAAAAGGTGGAATATAAATGCAATAATAAATAAAGATATAAAAAACAAGGGGTCTGGAAACAAAGCAGTAAAAAACCCAAAACCCAGCCACTCTACATGCCAGTATTATAGTGCTGCATTTAGGATATAGGGGTGGCAGAAGGGGAAGGGACACAAACAACTCAGGAATTGAGAAAACAAACCATGGTTTGCTTGATCATCTGCCAGACAAATCCTACATAGGACAACAACCCATGGGTTAGCATCATGTGCAAACCAGGCCAGTGTGACCAATGTCTATTGAGTAAATATGCATAGGACTGGGCTGATAGAAGAAAACATTCTACACACATACTTGCTCAACCTCTCCAAGCGTGACAGGTTGGGTCTGGTAACGAGCTTTAGATCTCCTTTGTCTAATGTCCCCTCTGCTCCTCGTAGAGACTGCCTTCGTTATTGGTTGGGATAATTTGTTAAATAAGGCCATCTTTTCTGCCAAGCTCAGGGTGGAGGAGTCTGGTTCACCAGACTGATCTTGTTCGACAGCATCTTTGGCTTCTTTTATTTCTTCTTTAGCTGAAGTCTTTTGGTGTGCAGACGCCTGCAACCTTAAAAGTGGAACTGGGAATTAATATTTAGTGTTGCTAAGAAGCTAGTAGTTTCGTCACAGTTTTAGACAGACAGTGGGGGAAAAAATCAGGAAAGCTCCAGACAAAGCATAAGGAAAGCTAGTAAAAAGAGGAGTTGTCAGTTTGGCTTTGTGTAGTTGGATCAATGTTATCTACTCTGCCAGAAGAGCTACCAGCATAAAATAGCAGTTATACCTTCTTTATAAACGCTCTCTCAACAGAGATGTTTGCAGATGGACATATGCTGCCCTGGAGGAGCCATATGGGCACCAAAGTTGCCAAGACTTAGGCATGACATTAACTCTGCCATGAAGGGGGATGCAGCTGCATATAAGCACAGGACTAAGGGCATATTCTACACTGCGGGGGCCAATCTGTTCTGAATTCTTCAACCTGATGTAGCCACTAAACTGGGGGCGGAGAACTTGTGTCCCATCAGACGTTTTGGCCTACAATTCCCATCATACCCCCACCATTGGCTATACTGGCTAGGGCTGATGGGAGGTGTAGGCCAAAACATCTGGAGGGCCACAAGTTGTCCATCCCTACACTTAAGTGCATGCCCACACATTTTATTTGGGGCTCTTATTCTGATCCCCTAGGGGTCACATGGAGGCCAGTGCACAGTTTGTAGGGATGCCACATTAGTTTGCACAGTGAACCAATGGAGTCATGGGGCCCACATGGAAGAAGAATGTCCAAACTCTTGCACACACACACTTTCTGGGTGTCAGTTTCTAGGCTTAGGGACAGGCTCTGTTTTTTTCCATACTGCCTATAGGATCTTCCCTCATCCAGAGGTAGGAAAGAGCACTGGTGGCAGGGGCACATCTGCCTCTTGCACTGATGCTGCCTATGCAGTCTTGTCTAGCTTGTACCATCCACAAAAGGGGGGAAAAGGAAGAAGGAAATACTCATCTTAGTAAAGCACCACCAATTCATACAGGAGGGCACAGGAGTGGTGGAGGCAGTGATTCCATCAGAGCTCCATTAAGCTTTGCATGCATCATAGACCCAGCAGGCAAAGCAAGCAGTAATGACAGCAACACAATAAATCTGAGGTTCCTCTCTTCTCCCTCGGTCTCCATCCTCTACAGCAGACATCCCCAACCTGGTGCTTTCTAGATGTGTTGGACCTTATCCCCCCATCGGTCCCAGCCAGCATGGCCAATGGTCAGGAATGCTGGGAGTTGTAATCCAAAACATTTGAAGTGCACCAGGTTAGGGAAAGTTGCTCTACGTTCACTGTGCTGGTTCTGGGCTTCCTAGATGTATGTAGGCGATAGAGAGAAGAAGTACAACAGGATTCCTCACACTTTGGCAAAGGACCATAACTCTATAGTAAAACATCAGAAGGTCCCAGGTTCAATCCCTGGTACCTCTAAATAGGACTGTGAAAGGCCTCTGTCTGAAAACCACTAGTAGTCAGTATAGACCATACTGAGCTAGACTAACAAATGGTCTGAATCAGGTGAAAGCTGACTTTTTATGTTCCTATCCTGTAACCTATTCAACAAAATACTCAATGGGTAATATCTAAGTCCTACACAAAACAGACCAATTGATATCACTCATATTAGCCTGACCGCTCTTCAAGATCAGAAAGAGAGGCCCTTCTCATTTGCTCACCCCTGAGAACAATTAGAGGCCCCCTCTAGAGTATTGGGCAAAAGGTGGGATACTACTACTACTACTACTACTACTACTAATAATAATAATAACAATAGGGTGATCACATGGGAGAAGACCTTCTCTGCAGTGGCCCCCACACTTTTGGAACAAGAGGTCCTCCATGCACCATCCTTGTGGGCTTTTAAGAAGGCCTTAAAAAGTTTTATTTTACTGTGGCCTTCTCATGATGAGTACTGTTACTGCTGCTATTGCCATTGATGTTCTTGCGGTCTTTATTGTTGACATTTGTTGTTTTTAATTGCTATTTTATTGTGTTTATGTTTTTATTACTTTAAATTTTAGCTGTTTATATGCATTTTATGGATGTAAGCCATCTTGTGAGGGCTTCTGCCCAGAAAGACTGCCAAGAAAGGTTTTAAAGAAATCTTCAAGCTTTGCTCCCTCTTGCTTGGCTTCACCAACTCTGTCACTTTCTTCTTGAGCTATAAGGGCACAGCACCTTGTTGGTTCCCAAGAGGGGAAGGAGCCCAGGAAACAAACAGAGGGGTTTTGGAAGCAGACTAGAGGAATAGAAAGAAGGAAGACCCTGTGATCACAATCTGTCTTTCAGAAAGCCAGAAAGATACGTAGATATCCCAATATAAGTGACTGTTGCCTGAAGATCTGAGGGGGGTGGTATTTTAGTGCTCATATTTTACAGATCCAGAAGAATAGGCCATGTTGTCTTCTGTAGCCAAAAAGCCTAAAAATCCACCTGGCAGCTTAGGGGCCACAATAAAGTAGTTAGCCATAAGAACTCACAGCTTTCCATTGTTTCCCCCTCCAGTATTAATTTCTGATACTGTCTTTTGAATCTCTTGTCGTATCAGGTGTGCTAAATCCAATTGAAGCAAGCAGAGGATTTTTTTGATTACACCTATAGATGGTGCAATTTCCCATCCTTCCATTAATTCTGCAAGTTGTTAGACATTGGAGAGAAATAGAGGAGAGAGCAGGTTGTGATCTCAGGATATACCTAGCTTTCTCATTTTCATTTGTGATACAACAAATGGCTTCGCTCAGGTTTTTATCATGCATTTCCCCCGTCTTCCATATTTGAGAATCGTACCCTCTAAAAGAAGACGTTGTGCTTAACTGGATGCTCCTGAATCAAATACTCAACAAGCAAAGGTGACAAGAAAAAAAAACATTCCTAAAAGTTCCATCAAATTGCTTGGTACACTTAAGACACTTGCATTTATAGATGCATTTGCTAGCAATGACCCCTGCGCTCCCTGTAACATGCAAGTTGCGTCCCCCAGTACCTGGTAGGATGTACAGTGCTCTTAACTACAGTGGGATTAGGTATTCTTGCCACTACAGTGTGGGTATTCACAGTACATGAGGCAGGGGTAGGATCACTTTAAAAAAATAGTCAAGGGAAGGAAAAATTCACAAAGAGAGAGAAGAGAACAGCATTAAGAAGAGCATACAGCATCAACTACATAAAGAAGAAAAACAGTAATTTCTCCCCAGTTAAAGATATTTGATAAAATTGCATTGCAAAGCCCATAATAACTTTAAACAAAGATGTTCCAAGACCTGCTGGTTTCCCTTAAATCTTAAATCAATTTTCATACTCATTTTACTGTTTAAATCTTGGCTGTAGAGCAGAAAGCAATACTGGTTATTTGCAGGAGCATTCCAAAATGTACAGAAATACAGTATATGAAATAATTATTGTCAGGATACACAAGTTTACAAGGTTTCTACAATTCTTGTAGATGCCAAAAGTAAATTGTTCTTCAAGGCAAGAAATCTGTTTTAAGGCGCAATCCTATGCATGTTTAGACAGAAAAAAGTCTAAATGGCTGGGGCATGCTGGGAGTTGTAGGACTTTTTTCTGTCTAAACATACATAGGACGGCACCCTTAAATGGCTCTTAAGCCAAACTGCAACTAACTTCTCCCTTATACCTTCCTCCAACTATTGTTTCATACGTATTTTTCCAGATTAAAGTTGATGCAGCTTCCACTGCTCCATCCCACTTTCCTCTGAAAGTAACTATATAGCTGTTGCCTTCACCTCACCACATATTTGTCAAGGACGTTAATCCCTCAGCAACTGCCAAGCTATAAGGACTTCATAAACGGAAGTGTAAACCTCTCTTTAAAAAGCCAAGCAACTAGCTGATCAAAGCTACCACACTTCCAGCACTTACGTCGCTGCAATGACCACTTCCTCGGTTGTAACAGGTTGCGTGCGTGATCTATCCTGCATTCGCCTCAACCTTCTCTCCACTGCAGAATTTCTTGAACGTGGTTTTGGAATACTCTTCTCATCAAACGACTTTTCCATTTCCTAGAACCAAAGGCACACAAATTAGCAGGCTCAAGAAAAAGTATTACCTAGAGCTGAGCATCCCTTACTGCTGACGGTCGTGGGTGGGCATTCGACTCAGAGGTGAAAAGATTGAGGGGGGGGGGACGACTCAAACCCTTAGTAATAAAAATATGAGACAGCTAGACATCCCTTGCCTTCGCAAAACCGCGTAGAAGCTCCCATGCTTTATCATATTTTATTTATTTATTTATTGCATTTCTAAACCGCCCAATAGCTGAAGGTCTTAGTGGGCATAAGTTTTAGGTAGTATGCAAAAAAAGCCCCATTAGGTTTACTAAAGAAGGCCATGTTCCAGAAACAGGCTGAGCATTCCTTTTTCAAATCCTTATGTCCCCTAGACATAGTATTGGGGACCATAGGATAGTTTGGATTCCTGCATCCAAGGTAGGACACAGTGATCCAACCTCAGAGCCAGGGATCCTTGCTCCTCGCCCCCTTTCCCTTCGCAGCCAGCATGGAGAGAATTGCACCGGCTGCTTCCTGAGTTTGCAAAACTGACCTTGGAGAGAAGAGAAAAGGAGGCATGTCAGAGGGTGGGGAAGGGGCTGGTGAGGCCAGCTCACACTGTCCATCTAGCCAAAATGCAGAGCAGCAGGCGCAAAAAGGTGAGGATTGCCTCTGCCTTATAAGCCTCCAAGTTTGGAGAGTCATAGCCATCCTGATAAGACTGTGCCCTAAGTCGGGGTAGGCGACATCCAGGGGCTAATCCTTCCCTGAAACTCACTGGGGCCTGCAACCTTGCGCACTTCTGCCCGAGAAGGTTCCAGGCATGTGGTTTTGCTTTAAAACAAGTTCCACTCTTGTTTTCTTTCGTTCGTTTCATTGCTTGTTGTTCCCTGCTCCAGAATCAGTCTAGATGTGGAGCGGTGCACAAATGTTGTAGACAAATAAATAGAATATTTTTATTTATTTATTTATTTATTTATTTTATTTACCGCCCCATAGCTGAAGCTCTCTGGGCGGTTTACAAAGATTAAAATTAAACAATACACGTGCTTTCTGTGCACCTTGTACATGTTCTACAAAAAATTCACTGGGGTTTTTGCTGCCACTGCAATGACAGCAAACTAGTGGCAGCATGGGGGTCAGGAGTGGTTGTAAAATAGGTCAGGGGCACTGCAGGAGGCCTGCGTATTGCCCACCCCTGCCATGATAGGAAACTAATGAGACATACAGTTTCTGGTGCATATCTGATGATATTTTGCACAAGCACACACACACGTATACACTCCCTACATATATACTCCCTGCACCTTAAGGTGAAACACGGAGATAAAGCTCATCTCTATCGAGACAAGTGGACACTTACCCTGAAAAGCAACCTCTTTGCAGCAACACTCAACTTGGCTCTCTCATCCAATTTCTCCTCATCTACAGGAAACAAAGAACATAACATTGTAAGTTTCCCAGATATTTCTGAGAGACTCTCAAAGTTGATTTTTTGACACATAAGTAAGCCAGGGAATGACTGGCAAGGAAGTACATCAGCAAGAATTGGTCTGTTCAGTTCTGGGCAGGGCGGAAGCATGCCTTTTTAATGAGAATCTTAGCTGCAGTATGTTATGTAAAACAATTTTCAAAGAGCCAAAGAATTCCCCCCCTTTCCTGGCAGGATCCACTTCCTGGCAGTTATACGGCAAACATCAATTTGAAAATGGGATTTCCAATCCCAATTATTAAAACAAAGAAGTTATTTTCTAGGTTTTGCATGCAATTTACACTGAAGGTAGATAAACTACATACTTGCTTCCAGGAGTCTGGTGACCGCTGGCTTAACACAGCCTCATGATCTGGTAAACATGTTTTCTATATGCTGATATAACTGAACTAATTGCACGTGTGGTGTAGTGGCTAGAGTGTCGGACTGGGGATTGGGAGATCTGGGTTTTAGTCCACACTCGGCCATGGAAACCCATTGGGTGACTTTGGGCCAGTCATAGACTCTCTCAGCCCAACCTACCTCACAGGGTTGTTGTTGTTGTGAGGATAAAATGGAGAGGAGGAGGATTATGTACGCTGCCTTGGGTTCCTTGGAGGAAAAAAGGCAGGATATAAATACAATAATAATAATAATATTCTTCCGTTACCTGTGCCTCCATTTCCCTCTTCTTCTGTTTCCTTGCCTATGTCCATGCCTAGATTTTAAGCCACTGAGGTCAGAAACCTATCCCATCTTTTTTTTTGGGTAATACTAGCAAATGGACCCAGTTTCACACAGGTTGGAATTGCCTTTAGGCTGATACAGAGAAGCCTTTAAGCAAACTTTGACAGCGGTCAGTCACCCTACCTGAGTGAAAGCCTGCTTCCTGGCATTCCTAAGCACAGCCCCTGCCATGGTCCACCCATAGAGCCCCCCGAGGGAAGGGTCTCTTCGCTCCATCCTCCTTAGATGGAGGCTGGAAAGGGGCAGCTCCTGACAACCACCGAACTGTTGTATTCTGTGCTAGCTCCAGCTTTTGGAGTGGCCTTTAAGGGCAGCCCCATAAAAGTTAAACAAGACATGGTAAAATGGGGTAAATTACAAATATTATGGCCAGGGTGCATAGTGGTTAAAAAAATTAAGGCACACCCCAGCCCCTTTGTTTTGTTTTTATCAATCCTAGTTAAGATACCACAACAAATTTTGAATACATTTCAATCAGATATCAATAAATACATTCGGAATTACGGGAGACCTAGTTAACAGTGCAGGTCGTTCAGCACCAGACCTCACAGGGAGGTTTATCACTTTCAAATATTGGTCTGTATTGCCAAGCATTAGTATTAGTGGCATTGGCACAATAGTTCTAGAAATAAAAGACTTT
Organism: Elgaria multicarinata webbii; assembly: GCF_023053635.1. Taxonomy (NCBI): domain Eukaryota; kingdom Metazoa; phylum Chordata; class Lepidosauria; order Squamata; family Anguidae; genus Elgaria; species Elgaria multicarinata. The sequence goes on along the minus strand of NC_086171.1, from coordinate 27,043,183 downwards.
GCACCATGGGAAAAAGTTGGATCAATTCTCTAAGTGAATCTGGAATACTAAACAAGAGTGTAAGGAAACGGAAATGAAAGTAGAAAATCAAGAATGAAAATTTGGGACAGATAAGTCATTTTTTGAACTGCTGTTTTCTGTTGTGCTAGCACTCCATCCCACCAGCATAGGGGCCCTGGTGGTTACTGCTCCCTATGTTTATATTTCTGATACAGAATGGCAACGTATCCGTATTAAATCAGTAAGAGCTATATTAGATGTATCCCCAAGATAAAATTTGTACAAGATGCAATATATATCGTATTATACTCCAATTAAAATTGCAACAGCAACAAAAATTTCCTGATGTATCTGATACTTGCTGTGGATGTGGTAGGTGAAGAGGCACTTTTATTCACAATGCGCATCACATTGCAAAGGTTGCAATACAATTTCGTTAAACAACATCGGCAGGATATTTTTTAAGTTATAAAATATGCGTGAGGATACAGGATCTGTCTAGCTAGGCCCATTGACAGTGCTTTGGGGCTATTCGGTGAATCAAGTTAGGAGAGAACAAGTAATGGTAGTGTATTTGTTAATACTAGCACTCCAATCACTGGCAAAGGAATGAAGGACAGCTATTGTGCCTACTGTTGGAATGTGGAGGAAGAGGATGTGGAAAATAATGCTGTGAACAAAATTACAAGCTAAAAACATTTAGGGGAAGAGAGAAAAGACTCAACAGAGATTTTTTACCCCCAGAGAAATGGGTCAACAGTTATCCAATACAGCAGTCCATATAAATTTGAAGCATAGCTATCCCAACAATGAGTTAGGTCGGTATGATATGAATACATATTAATAAAAAAGCTATTTATTATTTTTCTTAGTGCAATATTTAGATTATTTGATTTTATGTTGTCTATTCGTAAAACAGAAAACTGATTATAAATTATAATCTATCTGTGTATAGAATGCCATCCCTTGTCATCTTTTCGGTGCCAGGATAAGAGTTTCTTCTACTTCCAGGCATTTGGCAGCATATGATAAGGTTTTCAATGAGTCCTGGGATTTTTTTATTGTTGATTGTGCCCCAAAATGTATATTTTTGTATGTAAATGGTTTTACATTATTTTATTTTGCATTTTTAGGTCTTTAAACTGCCCAGATTTGGGCTTTTAGGAGGTATACAAATATAATAAATGAAAAATATGAAATATATAAAAATTAAGTTTTTTAAAAAAATTTAAGGCAATGGCTCAGTTCAGAGAACATGTTTCTCTATGAAGTGGGAAAACTCCACTCAATGGTTGAGTTTGTAGGGGGAATTCACCACACAATATGTTCTAACTCCACTGTTGTGTGACTGTGGGCTCCCATGGAATTGAGTAAAAGTCAATGTGATGTTTGATTGATAGTTCCTCAACCCTCTCTCCTCCCCCTTTGCTGCAAAAAACCCAACAACCCAATCCTGGTGGCTCTCCTAGAGTGGCACTCCCTCCTTTCATCACTCTTGCCAGGGAACTCAGTAGCCAGTGGGAAAAATCAATGTATCAGGAAACTCCATAGAGTCTGCCACACATCACACAACACAACGGTTGTGCAGGAACTTTCCTCTGCACTTTGTGGATATTCAGCGTGGAGTGTTTTCCAAAAAACCCTCCACCATTACATGGAGTTTTCCCTCCAGACAACACATTTCTCAAAGGTGGTGTAAAAACTCCACTGTGGAGTTCTGAAACCACCGTTGAGAAACATGTTTACTGCTTTTAAATTATATATTGTTTTAACTTGGTTCATGATTTAATTTGTTTTTAGCTGTGTATATTTATTATTTTATACTGTATGCTTTTATCTGTATGCCGTCCTGAGATCCTAATGATATAGGGCAGGATACAAATGTTTTAAATAATAAATAAATAAATGTTGTCTGAACTGAGCCACAGCATATAAATCCTTATTCAGGACTGCTTTGGCAAGGAAGTGGAAGGGGGCAGCACCTGCCACTGCCAGGACCCATTGCCAGAGATGCTTCTCACCTGCACTGCCTCTTTCACTCTGGGGTTAATAACTGGGGGCCAGCTATATCATCCAGAGGGTCAGATTTGTCCGAGGTGTCACCAATTGCTACCAAAGGCTTGAAGACATGAAATCTGAAGTAACTCAGATAAAGTATGAGTAGAAAAAAAAATCTCTTACCATCAGGAGCTGGCATTTCTGGGCTGAATGCAGACCTACAGAGATTTTACAAAGGAAAGCACAAATCAATTGGAAATTAGAACTAAGTCACTAATACCTATGCCCAATCATGGTCAAAAGGGACAGCAAATAGGCCACAATTGAGAAAGTTTTTCAAGTTACAATAATATTTCACTTATAATTACCGTTAAAGCAGGAAAGCAAGCAGTTCCAGCCAGGTGTAAGTTGCATAAAGGAGAATGATCTCAGTTAACCCATAGAAGGTCGAAACCTAAAATACTCTGGCGTGTGTTATACACTTGGCTTAGGTCTTCACACTGTTCTTTATTTTATTTTATTTATTTAACCTTGCCTTAAAAATATAAACAAAACGATGCATATAGATACATTTACGTCCATGACAGTGGTCAACTGTTATTTTTGCTTTAAACGCTGACTTTTTAAAAAATGAAAAAGAAAAGAAAGAAAAGAAAAGCAGCCATCCCAAACGGCATTATTTCCTTAATTCAGGGGTGTTGAAACTCTTTCAGCCTGAGGGCTAAATTCCATTTCAGACAAGCTCTCAGGGAGCGCATGCCATTGGTGGGCATGGCCAAAAATACGAGCATCTTTTCACTTAAAGCTCTTACAGCCAGTAGCTAAGCATTAGGAGACAGATTTTGACCTTTTAGAATGGGGTGTGTGTGTGAATTGCACCAATGCTGAGAAACCACCAAATGATCAGTGGTCAGAAGAAAGGAGGTGGGACCAGGGAAAGGGTGTGTGGTCATGTGGGGAGCCCCAGTGGGCCACAATGGGATGCCACCCCCAAGCCTGAGGTTCTTAACCCCTGCGTTAACTGAGGAATATTTAAGCTGTACTGAAAAATTCAAGACCTTGGAAAACCTCGGCTAGATGACTTTCATTACTGCAAAGTGTCGATCTGGATAATGCTACCCCGCTGTGCTCAGCTATAACAAATGCCTACCTATCTGTTTCTTTTCGCTCTGCTGAAGTTATAGGTTGAGTCCTAAATCTCTCAGAAGTCTTTCTACTTTCCCCAGGAGAAAAATAGCGTCTCGGCCTGCGTGACCCTCTTTCGTGTTCAGCGCTGCCAGATAAATCAGTACCTGATGTTGGCATCTCAGAATGAGTTTCACTTTTTACCACGACAGGAAGTCAGAGAGAGGAAACAAAGAATTAGGATGGGGGGAGAGAAGAGAAAGAGAGAAAGAGATGAGGGACAAATATAAGCATCCCATCTTTCAAATCCATTCTAGGTCACACTGCATGCTCCTGGAAAACCATGCACAGAAAAGGAACAAAGTCATTCCAGTCCAGCCACCCAACATCAGAACTTGCACTAAGCAAGCAGAAGCACAAACGAACAGAAGGATTCAGGCCAATTCCATCTCCAAGACACAGTAGGTGGGAGTTGAACTGTGTATTTGAAGTGCTGCAGAACGCAACTGATGTTGAGTTTTGAGTGCCATTTATGCCAAGGACGTGCAAGTGTCACACCAAATAAACAAAATTCAGAAAACATCACCTACAGTTCAGGTTTCTTGCTGGAACTGGCAGTTTCCAAAAAGGTATTACGGAGTTGGGCTACAGAGACTTTTGTGTCAACCATGGTTATCTCACCATTGGGGATCTTTATTTCTTGGGTCTTTGCTTCAGTGCTCTGAAATTCCATTGTGCTCTTTGCATTGTGCTCCTTACTTCTGAAAATTTCTAATTTAGGAGAACCAGTATAATCGGACAGCGATCGAGTAAAGAGCTTATGCTTCACTGGTAACTCTTCCTGAGCATGAACTTTCCCTTTAGCACTTTGTAGATACATGATTCTTTCGCTTCTTTCAATGTTCTCCTGAGCCTTCATCTGAGATCCAGGCATCCACTGCTTAAAATGCTCTAGCTCTCTCTTAGCTTCCAAAGACTTTGGCTTGCCAACCATAAGTTTCTCAAAACCATCTCCTCTGAAGTGGCTCTCTCTGCTCTTCTCTGGCCTACAGATCTGTGAAGGTAAAACTGGTTGTCTTTCCTGCTCAGCCTCCAAATTGCAGTAATCAAGCTTCAAGGATTGATGATTCTGAAGCAAGTCACTTTTTTCATCATCCATCACAGCATCTGGTGGGGACCTAATTATAAACTTGGCATTTGCTGGTGCAGGGAGGCTGCTACCAGGGTTGCTTTCTGGTTCTTCAGCTGCCACTAGTTTAGCCGTATGAGCAATTCCTGCAGGTTGGACATAGCCATGTGTTGGTTGGGATACCAAACCAAGTGGCTGACTGGCAACCCTATGGAAAGCAGATGTTTCTGACTGAAGAGGCGTGAAATTAACAGGCACTGGGCGGATCTTTCTTTGAGACACAGTGTCTGTTAGAAGTTCAGGGCTTCCACGAGCACTTTCCTCTTTCACCAGTTTCTCTCTAACTTTTACTCTTTAAGAAAGAAAAATGGATTAAAAATGTGGCATAACTGTAACTAACTTGGAGAGAGAGAGAGAAAAATCATGCACTAACTTTGGGAAGATTCAGCAACATTAAGTATTAAGCATTGTTAAACTAGGTAACTAGTGGGGGTTATTAGAGAAACTTCCCAACCAGTGCCTTTTGCCAAATCCCAGCCCACTGACATCAGTGAGGATCAGGACAGTGATTATAGCTCAGCCACTTTCCTATCCACTTCTATTTTCATGCATTGCACAAGAGTGTTCTGAACAATTTATAGTCCAGTGTGTCCAATTTGCTGAAGAGGAAATGGAGCTAATTATGGCCAAATGAAGAACTAAGAACTTTAGTTTTTTCTTTCTTTCATTAGGCACTTATACCATTGAAATTCATAAATAGCTGCTTCATTCTGAAATGTTTTGAACATGTTTTGGCACTAATTCAAGTTTCCAGTTAGAAAAAAATGGGATGGCTGCCTTAGCCTTTAGGCACACGCACACGCACTCACGCAAGATAACTATTATGAGAAGAAATGTGGGGAAAAGGAAAGACTCCATTTGAAAAAAAAATTCTAAGCAGAGTTAGAATTTTCTAAGAGGAGACATAACTTAACCATGACATGTAAACCGAGGGCCAATTCGTAGAGAAATTTCTTTTGTTTGTGAATGAAACATGTCTAAGTAACATGCTCTTTTCCACAGCAAAATACAGAAGAAGTGTGAAACGGGGGGAAAATGAGGTCCCCACTTCTACAGTATATATGATGCTGAGAAATGCAGCAATTTGAAAGCATGTAAGCCATTTACAGCTCAAGGGAGGAAAATTACTTCTACCCATAGTACAGTATAAGAGTATAAGAAGGGCTGTGCAGGATCAAACCAAAAGCCTATCTAGTCCAGCTTTTTGTTCACACAGTGGCCAACCAAATTGCACCTATGTTCACAGTGCAATTTGGTTGGCCACTGTTATAGACATCATGAATAGTAGCCATTGATAGTCTTATCCTCCATGAATTTGTCTAATCTCCTTTTAAATCTGTCCATGTTGGTGGCCATCACTACATCTTGCAGTAGCAAATTTCACAGTTTAACTATACACTATGCCAGCTTCACAGTCAATGGGAAACCATTTCCCCCCATTATGCAAATGAGTCTGCTGGAATTTCCAAGCTTCTGTGTCCACTTTTTCCTCCTCTTCTCTGCACCAGGAAGGGGAGACAGAAATCTTCTGCTTTTAAACAAAACTCAACAGTTCACTATGCTATCCAGACCTACACTTGGTTTATACTATAGTTTCAAAGTAAGCCAGGATGTGAAATTATGGATTCATCCTGACTTGTTCACACTAACTATAGTTAAAATTAAACAAGCCATGATTCCCTAAGTTCAAATGTCATGGGGAACTGAAATCTGTTTAAAAGTGAAAGTGAATGCTTTCAATCTCCTTCTCTTAGTGTATGAAACAGATGACTGGGTGAGAGAGTGCAAGGTAGAAGTTTGGACTGGCTCATTCATTTAGTAGAAACATGTGGTTTCTGTAATACATCTGAGCAAGGCCATTATTTTTTAAAAATTACTTAATTCTGGGAGGTGACAGAAAAAAGGAAGAAGTTACGATTTTTGTTGATACCGGGAATAACTTTTTGTTATATTGGGATTTCAAGCATAATCTTTCATTGGAATTGTTATTATTCTGAAGCTATAATGTCTTAATCTTGTAACTTTAATTTTGGGAAATGTGTATATATTATGCAATTTTGCTGTCCAGGGCTATGCATTTTTACTCAGCAGTAACTACCACTGAGTTTAATGGAAGCTACTCCTGTGTGAGTTTGAAAACTTAGAATGCCATCTCAGTTTGTTAATTATTACTTATTATTATTATTATTTATTTATATAGCACCATCAATGTACATGGTGCTGTACAGAGTAAAACAGTAAATAGCGAGACCCTGCCGCATAGGCTTACATTCTAACAGAGCCTTTTAGCTATTTATGCATCCATGTCTACTTAACAGAATTAAGTAGCTGTGCATGTCAACAAATACAAAAGTTGAACCTGAAGATCTTAGAGATGGGAAGGAACCAATGAACCTATGAATCTGTGATGTAACTCTCCAAGGTGCAAATGCCTCCACTGCCTTAATGATGGACAATGACTTTAAACCGTGATTAACATTAATTGTGGTCTCACCCATGGTTTAAAGCTTGTTAGCAAGCTTTGATTAGCCTTAACTATGGTTAAAGCAGTGTTGTGGAAATATATGAGTCAGAAGAAATTTATGTATCAGAAAAGTTTGAATAGGACATAGAATCCATGCCCAAATCTTTCTCTGTTCAGCCACCCTACATGGTATTTTCAAGGTTTTAAGTGTTTTCTACACCTTCATTTCTTTAAGGAACTATTATAGCTTAGGAGTGTCTACACATTACATTATTAACAAATAAATGTTCATTGTGAATATGTTGCACAGCAGTGAACAAATGGAATTTTATTATACCATGTTTTAGTAGTCCAGTTTATGACTACTTCACCTGTTTATTGGAGAACTGCTCTTTGGGATGATAGTATCCCTTTATGAGAATTGTTGTGTAAACATGCAAGGTGTTCACAACTCCAAAAACAGGCAAACGCATTAACTATACACGCCTATGCATTTTCAAATTAAGAGAAACTCCGAAGTATGGAAAAAAGCTCCTGTATTCAGTGCTTGCAACATTTCACAAGCTAATGTTCTGTTCCAACGCAGACTACAAGTTGGAGAAACATGTTAATGACAGGCTAAAGACAAGGCCGTAATTTCGCCAATGCCACTGTGTTTACAGCTGTGGAGCAAACATAAAGTGCATTTCTGTTGCTTCCTATCAAAACATCAATTAGTCGTAAGTGACAAAAAATGAGCAGGAATTCCCAGGAAGAGATTCATCAGAGAAGTTAAACAGAAACTGTATTTTCTAATCCAATGCTATTAATGGGTGTCAACAACATTTGTTAATACGATAGTGGGGGGATGGAAAAGGAGAGGGAATGTTAACAGTCTAATCATTGTTATTTAAGTCACACAGCTACAGGGTAGTATACCTGGAGGGCCAGTTGATAAGTGAAGCTGTGTCCCCATCCGAATCTTTCTGAAGAAACCAATCGAGTTTTGCTTTCCCTGCACTACTATAGAAAATAGAACTTCAATTTTTTCCCCCCCTGATGGTATGTGAATGCATGCACACTCAATTCCCCTGCTCACCCACCACACACTTAGGGCACAATCTTATTCAAGTTTAGACAGAAAAAGAAGTCCTACAATTCTCATGCTGGCTGGGGCATGCTGGGAATTATAGGACATTTTTCATGCATAAGATAGTGCCCATAATCTTAAAACAGTTTTACTGTAATTCATCATAAGACTTTGGCTTATAAAATGTAAAAGGCAGACTTGCAGTTTCAGTACAGCTGCATGTGAATTTGACTAGGAACACATTTACAATATACATAAAAAAGCTAAAGCTTTGTTAAGACAATGATGTCCACAAGATGGACTATTTCACTTGAATATGGGGGTGTGTTCTGCTAAAACTATGTATTGAAATTATTTTCTCTCTTGCTTGATACTTAATCTGAGCAAGAGACTTGACCTTGGGGGAGCTAGGGGTGGTGACAGCCGACAGAAAGCTCTGGCGTGGGCTGGTCCATGAAGTCACGAAGAGTCGGAAGCGACTGAACGAATAAACAACAACAACAAACACATTCATATTAACAAATGATATCTTGACTTAATGAAACGAATTCAGAAGTTTTTGTTGTTGTTGTTTTTAAAAATGAAGTTTAATCTGAATTTTCATTTTTAAAGTAGGATGAGAAATTAAACTGAGAGAAAATGGAATGTTATAAGGGATAAAAAGAAGTCAGATATACCTAAAATATAAGCACTTCCTTAAACTCTTCTTTTAACTTATTACCTAAATTAAATACAATATTTTACTGTGGAGACAGATGGGGGTTTATTTGTGTTTTATTCAAAATAAAGGAACCTTTTCATAGTCTTTGAAGAACCTGGACCTAGAGGAAGAAAGTTCTCCTGTTTTGCCAAATATTTATTTGTGTATTCAATTTATGTATAACCCAATTGAAACTTGTCCTCAGTTTATACACATAGAATCCCAAAGCAGTAAAATCAAAAATAACACTGATGAAAATATTTTAAAAGTTAAACATTAAAATATTAAAGAGCTAGTGGTAAAAGTGATAATAATGAAATGTGCCTTTAGGAGAACTCGAAATCATAAGAATAAGCAAGTATGAACACTTATTTTTCCTCATTTGAAAAAGAAAGAAAGCGATAGGATGTATACAAGAAAAATACTTAACCTGGCAATGATCCAAAACTGCAAACAATGGATCCCCACTGACTAATCATCTACTTTAACATTAACTATTTCAGACCAGGTTCTCTTAACAAATACTAGTTTTCTAACTTAAACTGGAAAAGGCAAGTTGTGTAATTTTCAGTCATCCACAAATTGCACCAAATTGTTTTTTAAGTAGAGCAATGACAACCACATTTGCTCGGCTCCAATGGTCAGCACTCCTATCCCAAAGAGCTGACAGATCTTGAGAGGTATGGAAGCTAGAGAGCTTGATGCCAGGGTGAACTAGCTTAATCTTTCTCGCAGAGGAGTTTTAGAGGAAGTCACACTGACCTGATACGCAGCCCAAATGGAAAGAATAAGGAAACTAACCGAATGAATCCCACTGAGAGTGTCCTGGTCTAGATGTGCTTCCTGTATGTACTTTGATCTATGCTAAAGGTGTGGGTGGGTGTGGGTGCACATACACTTCAGAGAGCAATAGATACAAAGGGATCAGGTGCAATTAAAAGAAACGATATCATTCCAACTGGGAGTGATTTTGAACACACACTTTCTCTGGATCCAGAAGGTAAGAACTAAAGTAAGTACTAAATATTCAACACGTTTATTATTTATAAAATGGCTCAAGGACTGAGGTGCTGTACATTTTTTAAAAATGATGTAACTAAAGGTGTTCCATCATTTACTACATTCTAGACTGACAGGGTGAATATTGCTTCCATACATTTTCTTTGAAGCCATTCAATGCCATTGCTACTGTGCTACTGTTACTGTGACTCCATTTTTTGGGGGGGGGGGGTTTCTCCTGTTTACCGGGATCTCAGGCAGTGATCAGGTAGCAAACATGATAACATCATAATTTTACTCATCCAAACAAAGCCCAGTAAGAGCAAGGGAAATGCTTCCTGAATAAATGAGCACTTTCATCTGCTTTCACAGCAATCCCTGAAAAATTGCTGAGAAGATTGGGGGAGGTAGGGACCTTTTGGCACTGCTGGGGAAATGGTTTAGACCAATAAAAACTTCTATCCACATGGTTGGATAGTTACATAACTACCTACAACAGAAGTGACCTCATGAGAGCAACCCTGTATGAGCTGTAACGCTGCATATCACTGAAACTTTGAAAACCACAATGGTCAGAGAATCTTTGCTTGATTTATTTATTGGTTCAGAAATTTAGACAAATTGTTTGGCAGGGAGCATAGCCAAAACCATGACCAATTAAGAAGGATCACTGTTGCTTCATTTCAGAGTGCACAATATAACACTGGTGAGTTTAAATGCAGCTTGTGAAATCAAGATCAGGTGCCTGAAGAATAAAAGAGAGGCCAAAGATAGCATTTGCCTGCAGCCAGTTTAAATTTCTTATTGAACATGACAAATGCTATAATACAAAATCCACTTAAACGGAAATGCTTGCACTTATGGTGTGTCCCACTGATGCCAATGGTGTTATTTATAAACATTTTTTAAAAAACAAAATTATAAAGAACCCAGAGAATTGTAGAAACAAGTTTGCTTTTCTTACAAAGCCTTAAGCCTCTATCTCTTTATAATTTCCCAAGGGGGCTTTAGTTAGAAAAGAGGGTAATTATTTAGATTGTTTTTTGGTGAATAAGTCCAGCTGGTCTGATTCAGAAAGAAGATACTTTTTGTTTACATGCAATAACAAGACTCTCATATTGGCATTGGCCAACTTCGCTCTTACAGCCCAAATGTATAGAGCAACATTTCTGACCTTGCAGAATGTATGATTTGTTTTAGCATTGTTTTTATTATGCTTGTTGTAACCATTGGTTGAAACAATAAAGCTTTATTACTACTACTAGAAAAGAAGGGGAATGTTCCACTTGAGCTTCGGACAAGTGCATAAATTGGACACTAGCTTAAGAGAAAGCAATCTCTACTATGTGGAAATTATTACAGCATCCTTCCAAGTAGTCTATATATTTGAATGTGTGATACTGGAAGCCACTTCGGTGCATCTCTCCTCAATTTTCTCCTTTTCATTAGTTAACTTGCCATTGCAACTGGGGCACCATTTTGGGATAGTTATTCCTAACTAGCCAACTCTGTTAAGACGCCTATAAAGCAAAAAGTAGCTCCCTTCCAGCAATCTGTCTCTCTCAGCTGCTGTACTTCTCTGCAACAGCCTTTCATTTGCCAGCCTACCCTGTTGGGAATCCCCAACCTCTCTGAACACAGTCTTTGTCAGTTGCGCTCACCTGCTGCCAATCACAGCTCTTTCCCCTGCTCCTTACCTGTGAAACTTGCCCCAATTTTCAAAGTGCTTTAAAACTCCCATTTCTCCCTTTCATCATTACCACTCAGTATATTTGCTATGACACTTAGCTTTGTTTTCGGTTTCTCTCGCTCCATAGAGAATTCGATTCAATCCAATCCAAAAATGGCAACTGCACATTAAAATTTCCCCTCCCTTTCTGTAAAGTTTCAGTGAGATTACTTTTATTCTGACACACAGCACTGTGCGTATCGCCAGCCAGCATCACCAGATGGAAGGGAAACAGAAAATATGGTAATGTCACAATGCAGGTTAAGTTGCCCTGGATTTTCCCTGAGAGCGGGGAGGCTGGTAAACAAGGAGGCTGTTTTTGCCATTTTTAGTGATGATTATTTCTTTATTTCTTTATTGTATTTCTAGACCGACCAATAGCCGAAGCTCTCTGGGCGGTACTTAATGTATCATGTATTTCTGGCTTATATTGTGGGTAGATAGAAAAATTCAGCTAGGAAGTTCTTAAATTCTTTACTCAATTGAATTGATGATATCTGGATTGTTTGACATTTAACATTGTGTTTTATCCATGGTCATTCCAAGATGAATACAACGCATTTCCCTTCAAAATTCATAATTTTATGTCATAAGCATTTTGATCATGACAGACTTTCCAGAACTCCTTCCTTCAAATGGTTTTCTCTTCACTGAATAAGAAGCCCTCATAAATCTCACAATTGTCCTCAAACATACAGATCCCTAGTTTGGTCTGCTGGCTCTTACTATCACCTTTGATCTCATAGTACTAGTACACATTTAGTGTAAACACCTTCTACTTCCTCAGTGGATTTGCTTTCCAGGCACAATACTTAGGCCATGCAATCTGGGCCACATTTCAAATTCTCTCTCAAAACTCATTTTGGGAAAACCTTCCATTCCTGCCCCCTGCCCACACCTTCTTCCTATTTTTGTAATACCAAAACCGAACACAGAGAATGTGTGATTGTACTTTACCTCTTCATGAGGAACCCTCTTGCTACTTTTTTTTCCCTACCCAGTCTTCCCCTTATTATCATCATCATCATAAAATGTTACGATATTGTAAAATCCTTGGAGTAGGTAGAATATACGCTAACACTACTCTATAAAGAGTGACAGCAATACTGGACTTACCCTAGTCGGGTGTCATTGAGGGAATGGCTTGGTGACACTAGCTGTTTTGGTGAGGTAAGGGAAGCCCTGTGAGTTTGCTTTGGCGAACTTGGCACTTCACTTCGGGAGGAGTCATGGCTTGGAAATGAGAAAGACGTGGAATTCTCTGACGCAGGTAGCAGATCATGTCTGGGCTCTGGGGCTTTTCTTTCATTGTCCTCATTCAAATGCAGTTCTTCCCCTTCTGGAGAACTCTCTCTCTCCTGCCCAGAATATTCCTTTGACTCTGAAGCAGCAATCCTCAGTTCTTTATTCTCAGTTCTCGTCAAGTACAGAGAACCGTAATCTTTACTCTCATCCTCTTTTTTCTCACTCTTCTGTACCCTCTTCTCAGCCACATCCTGTTCTTTTCTTGTCCTGGTATATTTGGATGAATATTCAGAGTCCACATCTGAATCTATTGAGAGTCCATATTTTTCAGCCAACTGACGTCTTCTCTCTGCCTTGTACCTAGCTATCCTTTCTGCTTTGGACTCAAGCCCTTGGGAATCCATGCCTAATGGACTGTAAGAAGATGGCTTTGTTTTTCCTCCAGTGGATTCTGCTTGGTATCTGGATCTAGGCTGATTCTCTACTGAAGAATCTGAAGTTTCTTCTTCATTTGACCTTCCTGTAACAATATTAAAAAAACACAGCAGTTTCTCCTGATTTCTTTCCAATAGTTCTCTTGTTGTTGGTTTTTAAACAAAACAAAACTACAAAGTGATAGATATTATCCTTGCAATCATCCACTTTTTTTCTCTCAAGGTGCTTCCAGATGCCTTTTGGTCATTAGCGCTAGAAACCTTCCATCTGGAAACACCCTAAGACTTTCTTCCATGTGCCTCTTTATTCAGTACGAACGACAAAATTTGCACTGGACACCAGGGAATGTGGGAGAAGTCATGAAGATATAGGCTAGCAGGATAGGCAGCAGAACGTGTAACAAAAGCCTTTGCTTTGTTAGTGGCTCTTTGGCTTAAGAGGTTCCCCAGTGCTTGGTTAAAAATGGTCTGGGGGGTTACATGTCTGTTCTTCCTCTCCCCCCACCCCTACCCACATGGTTCAGGAGCATCACTGGTCTACCCACCACTTCCTGATTCTTAAATATCCACCTGGTGGGCACTTCCTTATCTCTAGACCTTATGATCCATTTCTGACTCAGGCCCTTTCTACACCAAAGGGTTATCCCAGGAAAATGGAGGGATTGTCCCTGCCTGCTCCCGGGATCCCCTGTGTGGCATTTGGGTGCACAGGAACGATCCCGGGATGATCCCGGGATATAGGGCTGGTGTAGACATGCCCTCAGACTAATGCTATATTATATCAAAATACAGTAGAATCACCTATATTATTTATTTCATTTATATCACACTTTTTTTCCTCCAAGAAACCCAAGGTGGTGTACATAATCCTCCTCCTCTCCATTTTATCTTCACAACAACAACAACAACCCTGTGAGGTAGGTTGGGCTGAGAGTCTGTGACTGGCCCAAAGTCACCCAGTGGGTTTCCATGGCTGAGTGGGGACTAGAATTCGGATCTCCCAACTCCCAATCCAACACTCTAACCACTACACCACACTGGCTCTATATGCAGTGGAGGTCGGTGGCTCCAATTTGGTGGGGCTGTGAATCCATTCTGGGTTTCAGTCAGACGCAGCCAGAACTCTAAAGGTGCTGAGCCTGCTTTTGAAGACAACGTTCAGCACCTTGTATAGCTCCTTTAGAGTTGTGGCTGTGTCTTACTGAAACCCGGAATGGATTCACAGCCCTACCAAAATTGGAGCCACCAGCCTCCATTGCCTATACAATGCACATTTTATTTCACCTTCTTTACTTTATAAATGAAATGTCTTCACACAAAAATCCTCGATAATAGTGCACTTTTCACCTACTTTTTTTTTTTTTTACAGACTGCTTTAAAGAGAGAGACAAAAGAGTCATGCTTCCCACAGATCCTTAAGGCTAGAAAATAGGTTTTAAAAACAAACAAACTAGCACATTCAAACTTAAGAGCAACTTGCTGCATCAGGACACATAGCCATGGACTCCAGCATTCTGTTCATGCAGTGGCCAACCAAATGCACCCTGGAAGCCACAAACAGGGAATGAAGGTAACAGGCCTGGCCCACCTGTCCCCACCAAATGGCATTCCTTGGCATGCTTCCTCTCAAAATCCAGGTTACATTTGGCTCTAGTGGGTAATAGCAGCTGATAAAGACATGGATTTGTCCATGCCCCTTTTAAAGCCATCTATTTGTACTATATAGTAGTACATACTATGGGTGGGATCCAGTCTTACAGCAAGTGGAATTATGCTCACACAATGATCTACTCAGGAGGCGATTTCACAGATTCCTCCTTCCCACTGCAGATCCATGTACCTATCAAAATCTACTCCAGAGAAGAAACCCTCTAGAAAGGTGTGTGAGATGGTGCTGAAGGCTGCAGGTGGACGAGGGGAATCGGCAAATATTGTCTCCACCCCTTCGTCCAGTGGTAGCCTATGTTGGAGCAGAGTCTGGAAGGGCATTCTGAGACCCAACCCAAGAAAATTAAAAACAAAAATAGTTCCAAGATTCTTTTAGTACCAGATAGCCTTTAAAAGCTGATAAAAATTTACACTACCCACAGGAAGAACTTCTATGAGCTTAAATCCGCCATAGGGATTGGCCAATGTCAGCATATATTAGAAATATATTTCTTACCAAAGTGAGGACTATATGGGTCTGTTGCACGCATATATCTTGGTGTGTCTTCTTCTAGCAACCGATGGGTAACCAATCCAGGACAGTTTTGTAAAAGGACGGGTTGAGCATCATTTTCAATTCCCTCTAAACGCCTAGCTATCCTCTCTTTCCTGAGAAACAGGGAAGAAAAGGTTATGCCGCAAATATTGGCTAAGGAACAGGAAGTTTATCCTAGGGTGTAACAAGTTAATGAAAAATGTTTATTAAAGTATAGATGATTGTATAAAACATAGAGGAAGTTTTGGAATTACCTTTTCATTTCCAAGGTATCCTGACTGCTTGGTTCAAAGAGTTTTCTTAATTCAGAAACTGAAATAAAACAAAACCCCACACAAAACGATTAGAAATCTGAAACGATGCACTTTGCAAATAGAAAAGACTTGGGTTTTTACAAAACAGTTCTTATCAACCTTTTAACAGCACCTAAAAATTTGCAAACCATGGACAGGACTTCACTCCAGTCGAATACTGCTACTATTTTAACTTCTGCTCAGACTGTACCATAACCATGTTGTCGTATAATGACCAGGTTCGCACAATCACTGCCGTGGCTTATTTCCCCCACCACACATGCTGGGGGATTTGATATTACCTTCACCAGCACGGCTTGCTGTGTTATGCAGTTCCACTGATGTGTCTTGTTTCCATGGGCTGTTGTAGGGTTTGGGGTTGGCTTGTTAATCAGGGTTTGTACAACACGGCAAGCCATGTTGATGAAGGTAATTATGCAAATCCCCCTGGCACATCACTGGCATGCACCATGGAAGAAGACAACCACCATGACTTATTTCCCCCTCTGTGATCATGCAAACAGGCCTTTTGATAGATAGAAGCCAGTTCCCTAATACAACCTTTAAAAAACATGTACTAGAAGGACCTGCAAATCAACTCCCTTTCTCTCCAGAACTAAAATGACAATTTTCAGTTGTTTCCCCACTTGGCTTAGATAGTTTGAATTAAATTGTATTAATTTGTGGGTTGTGGGCTCTTCCACACTAGAGGCATTCAAGAGGCAGCTGGACAGCCATCTGTCAGGTATGCTTTGAGGTGGATTCCTGCATTGAGCAGGGGGTTGGACTCAATGGCCTTATAGCCCCCTTCCAACTCTACTATTCTATAATTCTATGATTCTAATAGATGTTTAGGTTGCTCTTCAGCCAAATGGTTTGGAGACCGCTTCCAAAAGATAACAATTTAAGACAATGACCCTGTTCAGACGACACACTAAGCCACAGTAGTTAAGCATTTTAAACTAAACATTATGGCTTAGCGTGTTGTATGAACCATGACTTAGCATGTCATGTGAATCATTCCTAACCATGGTGGTTACATAGCCATGGTTTAAACATGCTCACTAACCATTTGCTGCCAAAGGGTTAGTGGCTTAACCATGTCTTAGTCAGAGTGTTGTCTGAATAGGCCCATTTTAAATAAAGGGGGGGGGAGAAAAGATAGCAACATCTGTGTTCATAGGGAGAGAATTCCACAACTGGGGTGCCACCATTGAAAAGGCCATGCCTACAGCTGCCGCACATCTCACTTCTGCTACTAGTGGCACCTAGAGGAAGGCCTCTGAACCAAACATGAGCCACTGAACCTAAGGTAATAGCTACATTGACACTATGATGAAACAGGGGTGTAACTTTTGTTTAAGCAACAAAAACACTATGGTGCTCCCCCCACCCCCACAACTCCCCAACCATGGTTAGGGGCAAAGCAAACTCTGCATCTGGCATTTCAGGAAGAAAGCTGAGGTCATAGCTGGCTACAGGGTAGAGCAATCTTGTGGGTCGGGGTGGAACCATTCAGAATCTGACAAGCATCTGGCTTTTACAGACTCTGACTAATTCAGCCCTGACAGTACTTGACAGTACATAGTTTTGCTGCTTGGCCCACTAACACCATAGCTGCTTGGCAACCATAAAGCAAAGTATAACACAGGTTTTGAAAAAGGCCTTTGGGTATAGTCCTTTCCCTTCAGGCCACAATTTTTAGGTACATTTTTAAAAGGCAAGGGCGGCCTCAGTTACATAAGTAACACCGTAGCCAACAGTTATTTAGGTGAATGCTCACACCATAAACTTTTTTTATTGCTATCAGAGGAGCTATCATCATACTTCAAAAAGAGTTAGGACTCCCCCCACCCATCCTGCTTTTAACCTGGACTACATTCCCCACTTCACTAAAGCAAAATCTCTAATAGTTTCTTTACAAGTGAGACCTGCAACAAAATGCCAAAATTTATCCCCCACCTCCTATGAGAAGTATTCCTGTTCAGGGCCAGAGAGGTGGGGTGCACATACATTTTCTTTCCCATGCTTCTTAGGCCTTCCCTTTCCATGCCATGTAGAGCCAGGAGGTATCTACCCCAGCCATTAGCTTGCTGAGAGGTCAAACAAACAATCCCAAATGTATGGATGCCACATCTGTCTGTTGGTACTATTAGTGCTAGGAGTTCAACTATGCAGCCCTAAATAAAAGCAACAGGCTGGTGGAGTATCTCCCCAACACCTTCTGAAGCAAGACTGTGACAAAAATAGCACAGACCTAGCCTGTGCAGCATTACACTTTTTCCACACTTGAGATTCCAGACAGTCATATCAGTTACATAGGTTAAAACACGACCGGGGACTCTCCCAAAGTGACTTTGACCCTATCCCCCTTTCAACCAAGCAAACAGGTAGGTTGCCTCTAGGTGCTGCTTGTAAGCGGAATTCACGTACACTTATGTTTAAAGGAAATTTGTTCCCAAAGATGCTAGTAATCCCTGAAAAACATGGTCAATTAGATGCTGCTTTTCCTGTACATCTTGTATATGTTATCAGTGCAAACTGCCTGCATGTTCACTGTTTTCATGATTCCGTTGAGAGGTATTCAATTTCACATTTTGCACATCAGTATAAATGTTTGACCATCAAGAGTATATCTAAGCTGCAGTATGTTATCCAGCACAGCTGCAATTTTGCAGCTGCAAAGGAGAGCAAAAAGTTTAAGATTTGTGAACCGGTGTGTATTTGCATCAGCTTTGCTTAAGTCGATTAGTCACATGGATAAAAATGCCAACTCTTCTCCCATAAGCATCATGGCAGAAGCAGTCAAGGTCTTTAGAATCTATTTTAGAATGCTGCTCAGGGTACTTAAACTCGGTTATTTTGCAATAAATTCTATCAGAAATCATCTTAGTTTTGAAAGCTATATATTGTTCAAAGTGTATTTACTTAAGACACCAGTTACAGTTCAACAAATGAAAAATGCATCAGCTAAGAGTGTCCTAGATACACCACAAGGATATTTTTAAAAGACAGATGTAGAGCATGTTTTTTGTACATGACAGCCTTGTGCAGCCTATTTCAAGAAGAAAATTAAAAGCATTTTGCAGCTCCTTCCACAAGGGGAAGACACAGGCACGTCTAAATTGATACCTTGAGACTTCCACCTCACTAAATTCCAAAACCCCTAATTCCCTCAGTAACTTCATGCAAACACATTGACATATTTTTGTGTGTGTACACCATTCTGTCTGTGACTATTTCATAATGCTATGGGAATTTGAATGACCTGGACTGTGGACAGTTTCAGGGAAACACTATGGCAATAACAGTCTCAAGAACAAGAGCGGGGGATATTTGGGGGTAAAATGGCTAGCCCTGAGGGAAAGGGTCAGAAAATCACCAAGCTACAACAAGAGCATCATCACATGAGGGGAAATCGTGTTGCCTTATAGTTGCTTCTCCACCCCCACGTTTGTCCCTCAGTACTTCCTCTTCTGCCCAGAGGGGAAAGAGGAAGTAAACAAAGTCCACATGGCCCATTTTGGGGCCATTTTAATTGTGTCACTTTTCCTGCACACAACACATTTCATTTTTTTTTAAAATGGATTAAAAGGGTCTAGTTTTGTGATGGAAAAACAAGAAAGAGCAGGAGGAGCACAGGAGGCAGATGTCGTCTAAAAGAAGCATGCACATCAGTAAGTGGGCAGAAGTGAGTGTGCGATAAAATGCTCGCCTGATGAATCTCTATGTGTTGACCCCTGGGGGAGGGTGTCACTGCCTTCTCCTGCGCATGCACTTTAGCTCACATGGGAGTTATCTGGCGCTATTCCTTTGTAAGAGCTCTCGCAGCAGCTGTTCTGTGATTACAGCACCCTGGGATAGAATTAAGCAGTTTGTCTTGGGAGGTCTAAGCGGGTACATGGTCCTCCTTTATCCAAGTGGTTGAATGAGAGATCTTCACGAAAGAGCTGATTCTGGATAGCAGTTACGTATGGAAGCCTAAAAGCAGAAGTTACTAAACATTCACAAACGCCACTCTATGCATAACATTTCAATGTGTTGCTAATAGTTTGTTAGATAGACAAAATGGAACAGTTCTTGTCACTTCATGACCCAAAGTGCTTTTAGGCAAAAGGTGAACAGCCATTGTTGGGAGATCTTACACACGAATAAAGTTACACATTTATTTTGGTATGTCACATTTCACAGGAATTAGCATTTTAATGCTTATAAAGAATGTGGGTTGCATCCAGATGTGGGTGACTGCAACTAGGCTGGTAGAAGTAGATGTCCTACCCTCTCTTCCCCACAGCAATCCCTCATACCCCCCTGAAACTGCTACACAGAGGGTCAGGTGCCCCCTACTGATGGGGTGAGCTGTAGTCTGGCTGGAGGGGAGATCCCCCAAATCAGGTGGAGTCACCTTCTATGAGTAGAGTCTTTTTGTCAAGAGAAGGCAGAACCTGGAACCAATCCTGCAGGTCTATCATGTTTTTAAAAGCCTGTGTAGAACAAACAATTGTGTACCTACCTTTTGGCAGCACAGCTAGAAGGCTGGCATCAATATCCTTAGTACTGTTCGCAAGCTCTTCTTTATCCTCAAATGAAAACTCTTTCTGAAAACTGAAACATCACCACCATCTTGTTTTAATAAAGCTGTGGAAAGTTAAGCTATTAATCAAGTTATGCTAAGGCATACAGACAGATTCTACTACTAAGAACACCAATGCCATAGCTAAACGATACTTGGATAGCTCATAGCATTGGCCTGAATAACGGAGTAGGAGTCAGTTCACAGAACTTTATCCAGTACAGTCAATGCTTCACCCCATGTCCTGTCCTCACTAGTTCTTGGTTGCTTAGGACATGTCTAGACCTACCTGCAGAGGAGGGATGATCTCACGATCCCCCTCATTTACACGCGGTACGCGACATCCCGCCCACAATTTTGGATTATTTTTTTTAAAGGAAAAGGAGTGCACGAGTGCTTGAATGATTCGTACGTTGTTGTTGTTTTTTAAAAAAACTCCCCCTCCCCCGATGGGCACAGAGCTCCTGAGGAGCTCCATGCCCCGTACCTGGTTCCTCGCGTTTACTCACGAGGAGCTGGGACAAAACAGCGACAGCGGGCCACATGTTCCGCAGTCTCGGGATCATCCTGAGACCATGGAAAAATCAAAATTAATGGGTAGGGTGATATCCTGGGCCAAGGGCGGGATCTTCCGTCCCTGCTCCCGGAATGCCCTGTGTGTCATGTGCACGATCCCAGGACGATCACTGGGATATCGCCCCATCTAGCCATGCCCTGAACATTACTTTGGTAACTTTTAAAATGGTTGGTTAGGGGCATCCACATAAAAGAATTTTGAGCATGTGTCCTAATGGAACCATACTCCTGATGATTCCACATGGACCTATAGCCCGATTGGAGTCCATCTAGAGAAAAACCTTAAGTGTGGTGACCCTCTTCCCATAAAACTCCCTGCCGTGGTAGGCCAGGCAGGTACAAACACTGTTTCTGGTGCCTCCTGAAAACATCTTTATTTCAGGAAGCCTTCCTTGATTGACCAGCCATAGTTTTTTATCAGAATTCTGTTTCTTTTCCCCCTTCTTTTCAAAATAGGAATTATTTTAACATGGTATTTTATTCTTTTACCTCATTTTGTATCTCTCATCTCTCTCTGTACTCCCTACTTTACACTCCTGCAAATCATTTGTTAAGAATCTAAATACTTCACAAGAGCCAGGGAAAACACACGCAAACACTTCCACCTTCTTCAACTGGAAAGTATCTCGTGACTGACGTTCATGAAAACGACTGTGAGAATAAGAGTGCCAGGAGTTAAAAATGTCTACCTCTTCCTTCCTTCCTTCCTTCCTTCCTTCCTTCCTTCCTTCCTCCCTCCCTCCCTCCCTGTGGTCTGTAAATATTTCCATGGCACTTTGGCATTTGCAAGATGGTCATAAAACATGGCCCACAGAACCAGGCTTTCCAATCTTCCGATTTTTAAAAACTGTGTTAAAGCTAACTAATTTTAACAAACTGCCAAGCTATTCGACTGAGCTATTGTTACATGGCTGACAGTTTTGGGCAAACAGGGAATGTTTTAAGAAGAAAAGGATAAGCATTGCTCTCTGCAGCTCTGACATGCTGTCTATGAATATCTATCCTATTAACCTAATTACCACTCCCAACAGTCAGCAACACAGTTAACTCAACCCCCAAGGAAAACTGTGCTTTGTCGTTATGACTCATTGTACTTCACATCCAAAGGAGCCATCACCTTGAACTCCTTCATGGAAAGGTACCAAAAATGAACATACTGTACATTTTTTAAAACGAAAGACAAACATATGCATACTTTCTTTCCCTTCCTCATCATACATACCAGTCTTCCCCAACCTGGTGCAGTCTAGATGTTTCAGATTACAATTCCCAGCATTCCTGACCATTGGTCATGCTGGCTTCAGCTGATGGGAGTTGAAGTCCAAAACATCTGGAGGGCACTAAGTTGAGAAAGGCTGATGTATGCATACTAACAGCTATAGCAATTGTCTGAGTCCTTATGTAGCCAAAATGGCTTCACTCAAACACAAGAGGAAGATCTTGTAGGCAACGAGGATGATCAGGGGTCTGGAAACAAAGCCCTGTGAGGAGAGACTGAAAGAACTGGGTGTGTTTAGCCTTGAGAAGAGAAGATTGAGGGGAGACATGATAGCACTCTTCAAATACTTCAAAGGTTGTCACACAGAGAAGGACCAGGATCTCTTCTCAATCATTCCAAAGAGCAGGACATGGAATAATAGGCTCAAATAATAGGAAGCCAGATTCCGGTTGGACGTCAGGAAAAACTTCCTGGCTTTTAGAGTGGTACAACCTAGGAAGGTCATGGGCTCTCCCACACTAGAGACATTCTAGAGGCAGCTGGACAACCATCTGTCAGGGATGCTTTAAGGTGGATTCCTGCATTGAGCAGGGGGTTGGACACGATGGCCTTATAGGCCCCTTTCAACTCTACTATTCTATGATTCTATGATCTCAGCTGGCTTAGGAGAGGCCAAAAATTTTTCAGAACTCCAGTATTTTTTAACAAAATTATTAAATTATTTTAAAGAGGTATTGCAGCAAAAGATTTTAGGGCTAGAGGCCACTTTCTAGATATATGAATGGTTATCCTCAGCCTGTTCAGTGGCCATGAAAAGCGAACTGGCTGTCGACATGAAAAAAATGTATTTTAAAACATATTTTGAAACTTATTCTCCCACAAAACAGGCATTTATAAATTTGTTAAAATATTAAAGTATGCATTTCTAAAACTATTTTATCCTAAAATACACATTTTTAAACACCTTTTTTATTGGAAAACCGCATCACAAAATTAGGAGAAGTCCAAAATCCAAAGCAGAGCTACATTTTGATCACCACATTAGTCTGCAGGTGCAGATCTGGTCAGTTCATATAAGAAGATAAGGACATAAGAGCCCTGCTGGATCAGACCAAGGGTCCATCTAGTCCAGCACTCTGTTCACACAGTGGCCAACAGACCATTGGCCAGGGATGAACAAGCAGGACATGGTGCAACAGCACTCTCCCGCCCATGTTCCCCAGCAACTAGTACACACAGACTTACTGCCTCAAATACTGGAGATAGCACACAACCATCAGGGCTAGTAACCATTGATAGGCTTCGCCTCCAGGAATTTATCCAACCCCCTTTTGAAGCCGTCCAGATTGGTGGCCATTGAATACCTCAAGAATCTCTAGCATCAGCGTCTGAGAGCTCCAAATCCTCACTCAGCTAAACGTAAAGCTATTACAACACTATTGATTGTCACGAGTGAAGAAAATGGCCAAATCCGTATTGGAACCAGACTGCGGACAACAAAAAAGGAGGTGATCTAAGAGATGTGCTGTGATCCCAATTGACATAACCCTTCAAGTAGATGGTCTGACACAGATGTTGGATCTCTCAAAGCCTCACAAACAAAAATGGTAGTACAGATGGGTAGCTATGTTTGTTGTTTTGGTGCAGCAGATTTGTGGCAACCTTAAGTTTTAAAGATTTATTGTATCATAAGATTTTGCGGGTTGGAGGCCACTTTTCAGATGCATGAAGGATTATCTTCCATTGGCAGATATGCACACATGGCACCGGAGAACGGTGTTAACAGTGGGACCATGTGGCCGTGAGGTTTGTTGCATTTCTATTTGACCTTTGCATAGAAATAGGAACCGCCCAGAGAGCTTCGACTATTGGGTGGTATAGAAATGCAATAAATAAATAAATAAATAAATCTCCTGATTCTCTTGTATTTCGTGGCCTTTTGGTCCTTCTTGTTAAACACTTCTCCCCCTGCCAACTGAAAGTAACATTTCATGCATCTGACAGACTGGGTTATGCTGTATAAACATGATGACGCTTATATATCTGGTTATCTCCCAGGTGCTGCAAAACTCTTTGATTATTTTGTTGTATAAATATGGTGACAATGGAGATTAAGTCACCAGTTGTTCTTTAGTCTCACTAGGTACTAACCAGTTACACTCAAGCATAGTTAAGAATGTTTTACCTTAATGTCCTCCTCCTTTGGAGTATTCTTGGCGTTTTATACCTGATGGAATTTTCTTTGTCAAAATCTAGAAGAAAAAGAGAAAAATATACTACATTAACCAAAGTTGTAGATCATTGCTTAAATCAGGGACAGGAAATCTGTAGATCTCCAGACTATGATGGACTTCAATGTCCATCAACCCCAGCCAGCACAGCCAATAACCAGGGATGATGGGAGCTGTAATCCCCAACATCTGAAGAAACGCAAGTTCCTCCCTCGTGGCTTAAACAGTGAAATGTCTACCTTGTGTTTGGAACTGAATTATTATTATTATTATTATTATTATTATTATTATTATTATTATTTATTTATTTATTTATAAAGCACCATCAATGTACATGGTGCTGTACAGAGTAAAACAGTAAATAGCAAGGCCCTGCCGCATAGGCTTACAATCTAATAAAATCATAGTAAAACAATAAGGAGGGGAAGAGAATGCCAACAGGCACAGGGTAGGGTAAGCAGGCACAGGGTAGGGTAAAACTAACAGTATAAAATCCGCACAACATCAAGTTTTAAAAGCTTTAGGAAAAAGAAAAGTTTTTAGTTGAGCTTTAAAAGCTGCGATTGAACTTGTAGTTCTCAAATGTTCTGGAAGAGCGTTCCAGGCGTAAGGGGCAGCAGAAGAAAATGGACGAAGCCGAGCAAGGGAAGTAGAGGCCCTTGGGCAGGCGAGAAACATGGCATCAGAGGAGCGAAGAGCACGAGCGGGGCAATAGTGTGAGATGAGAGAGGAGAGATAGGAAGGAGCTAGACCGTGAAAAGCTTTGAAGGTTAACAGGAGAAGTTTATATTGGATTCTGAAGTGAATTGGAAGCCAATGAAGAGATTTCAGAAGCAGAGTAACATGGTCAGAGCGGCGAGCCAATAAGAAAGCAGACTAAGGGGGGATCTACACTACTGCTTTAAAGCACTTTATAACAGTTTTGACAACTGTTGGGGCCCAGGACACACTCCATATACAGGTTTCAAAACGTTTTCAAAGTGCTTTAAAGCGCTTTAAAAGCAATAGTGTAGATCCCCCCACCCCCAGGTCTTAATAAGTTCAAAGTAGACAATGTGGAACAGTCTACTTTGATTGATTAAGTGTTCATAAGTTCAAAGTAGGCAGTGGGCAGAGGTGGGGGAAGATTGTATTGTATTTATATTGTATTTTATATTATGGTTTTATACTGTTGTTTTATACATTGAACGTTTTTAATTTTTGTGAACTCCCCAGAGAGCTCCGGCTATTGGGCGGTATAGAAATGCAATAAATAAACAAATAAGATAAGATAAGATAAGATAAGATAAGATACAATAGCAAGTATGACTTTGAACAGCCTGCCCTAACCTTGTGCCCTCTAGATGTGCTTGACCAGAACTCTCATTATCTCCCCCCAGCCCCCAGCCCAAGGGTACACTCCCAGAACAGCAATCATGGAAATAATTAACATGGGTGTCTTTGTGTTTTGTTTTAGAAGGCTAAGTACACATGTTGGGAATCTCTGACCCAGACTTCCCAGGCATGTGCACATTAAAAGGAGAGAGAGACATATAGGTACATCATTCATATTTCACATTTGCACAAAATATTCCAAACAAGAGTGTAGCCTCAGTAATTGTGTTTGCTGTTTAAAGTACGGAGTGGCCCTAAGCTGGAAATGCAGGAATTGCTATACAAAAGGGAGGCGGCACAGGAATTTAGCAGCAGTCCTCTGTCTGAACTCCGATACCTAAAATTGACCTAAATTTTCTCCCAGTATGCTTGTGGACTAGCTGCGACAAGCAAAGTTGCGACATGTATTGAATGAGTGTATCAGAGCCCCAATCAGGTCTCCCATGAAGAGATGCTCTAAGAAGGTATGTAGTCAATAGAATAGTCTGTATGGGAAGAATATGAGAGAAACGATGTCACAGGTTTTTTGTCAGCAGAAGCTACTTTAAACCACAGATGAAGCTAGAAGCTTGCTGTTGAGTGACGACAACTGTTTTGCATCTACTCCTTCTATTCACACTACCCTTAAGTACCTTAGATACTTAAGTGCCAACTGGCATTTTTCTAAAAAGGAAACATTGTCTAAACATTCTAATAAAGGTATACAAAAAGATGATCCCTAATTTTCTCTCTCCCCTCCCTCTACAAAATATCCTGGTGACTCTTGGCTTTTTAAATAGGAGCATAGAAAGGTTGGAAAGAGTGGGGTGGAAATAGGTAGTCAATAAAATAATGTTTCACATTAACTAGAACGGACAATCACAATCTTGTCAGCAAGGAAACATTATTCCCTAGCTTGGCTTCATTACATTTTGTTTTTTCACTATGATGATTCCAGTTTCTTTTCTTTCTTCCCCCCCCCCCCGCCAAAACAGCTTAATGGATAATAAAGCTTATTTAAGAAAAGGCAACTTAAAAACAAATCCCATAGCCAGTATTCAAGCCAAACATCGAATATTGTTTTCTGTTTAAAGTTCAGTATCTTAACAACAGCAGCAGCAAGAACAAAGAGGAGGAGGAGGGGAGAATGACTTTTAAAAAGAATAAATTCATATTATTGGAAAGAGCAGATGTTAATAATTCTCTAACAGTATATGAGTTTGGTTAAATTAAAGCCAGGCATGCATAAAAATTTATAGTAATTCTAAATGGTGTATAACCCAACACAGATTTTGGCATGGAACCCTCACTCCACCATGAAAGCCTCAAGTAGGCCACTGAGAACATTCCTCTCTGTCCCAAGCCAAAACAGGAGAGGCAAAAGGAGGTGGTGGAGGAAGCTAGGAAATAACCCAAAGAAAAAGCCTGTGTGATGTTATGACTTGACTATACATTGTGCATGAAATACCAAACCACAGTTTAAAGCCTACAATGCACAGAGCATCTTAAATATTGGCACATACGCTTGTGGGGCACACTTTGTTGAACAAATTCCAAAATGGTTCAATATGCTAACTGATGTCTTGCCTCAATAAGTTCCCTAACTGGAGCTCTTAGTAATGTTGCACATTCTTACACGATTGCTTGGGTGTCATGCATTCAGCACTTAAACGACATAAAAATGTTGAGTGAAGTTTAAAGCATTTCTAGGCTCTCTCAAGAGGTCCAGCTGCTATTCTGGAGGTTTGTCCAAAAAGCACACCCAGAATTCTCTCCAGAATACTGATCAGCCACTGCAAAAGTATCAATAATTTTCCCTTGAACGGCTACAGGATTACAAGTGTATTTACAAATCTCCTTAATGGAAAACAATGTACATATTTATGCATAGATCTCTTTGTATAGTTACTAAAGGTAATGAAATTATTTCTTGCTTCCAAGTTCGAACTGTTCACTATGTTAGCACTCAATTTTTTTAAGCAAGCAACCAAGCCTTTCTTTAACATATGTATAATATAGCGATTACCCTTTAAAAAAAACAAAAAACCTTAATGGTTACTCAGTATCTACAAGGCCTTAATTCAACTGCTAGCTAAGCTAATTAGAAGATTCGTCTAATCGGATTTTTAAGAGCGTCCTTTGAGGAAACAATAAGACTACATGCCAAACTGAATGCATATAACTAAAGTGGCAAATGATGATGGTTATCATTATTATTATTATTATTATTATTGAAGGGGGAGGGGAGAGAAACCCTGATAAAATGTTAGAATTTAAAATACAAATCAACTGCAATCACTTACATCATTTTCAATGTACTTGGACCTCTTACCTTGCTCTTCAGAGTATCTGACATTTTGCAAATAGCTGGATATCCAAGGATTTCGGAACATGGTTGCACAAAACAAAGGGACTCCGCAAAGGAGAAACTACAATAGCAGCTAATTCTCAGCCAGCCACAGCCCTAGGCCCGTCTTAGCAATATTGTGTAGAGATTTTTCATAGCACAGGACTGGAGCTGTCAGGCGATCGCATCCCAGGGAGTACAGTAAATGCATAGCAATAGGCTGCAAACTGGAGCAGCTCAAGACAGTAATCAGATTACAAGCAGAAATTAGGCACATGAATGCTAAAACAGACTGGACAATAGTGATTGAGAGATTCATAATATTACCACTTCAAAGTGTTAGCTAAATGACTATTTATATTTTAGAAATTAAAAAGCCAAAACCTTTTTTTTTTTTTTTTGCAGAGGGGGGTTTCCCATAAAGCAAGGACAAATTTGGTAGCTCTAATCAGAATTTACTGCAGCGATAACTTAAGCAAAAAGCAGAAACAGCCAGTTTCTTCTCTGGAAGGATTGATGCTGGAAATCATATTCATTACGCTAAATATTTCCCTCACTACAAACCAATACCAAAATATTGAAACAGCTCAGATTTATGGACAACATATGAGCCAAATGGTTTATGGTTGACAGTTGAGAGAGAAGACTAACTGAGGAGCAGAGAACAGACACCAACGCACAAAGTATTTTAAATTTCAGAGACAAGGGGCATGTCTACACCAAGCAGGATATTGCACTATGAGAGTGGTATGAAAGCAGTATATAAAAGGCAGGAGCCAAACCAAGCAGGATATAGCGGTATGAAAGCGGTGTATGGGATATGTCAATGGGCCCCAACAGTTGTCAGTGCACTTCAATACTGCTATAAAGCAGTAGTGTGGTTCCTGCCTCTTATATACTGCTTTCATAGTGCAATATCCTGCTTGGTGTAGATTAGGCTAAGGTGTTAAGAGTACACTTGCAAAAACTGGAAGGATGCCACTAATTTAACTGCTGCATTAATTTCCAACTCAATTTTATAATATGCTTTCAAATGACAAGACTTCAATTTCAAGTAGGGTCTGTTTTATACCACTACCCCAACTTATTTTTATTTTTTTGGAAGAAGAGATAGATTTTTTTTTCAATGAACAGAGAGCAGATGTTGCAGGTATCTTATTTTTAAGGGTCAGTTCTTATTCCAGACATCACAGATCCATAAAAGGTAACTGATGACCTGTAGCACTAATTCAAAAGAGGGAGACACACATATTATGCATGCACCCCATAACCTCCACCCTGAGGTAGTTTTTCAGGAGATGATCCCATAGAGATATTTAAATCCAGAGTACTAAGAGAGCTTTGAGGTATTATTCTGAACATCTGTTCAGAAGGGAAACTGTGGCATGAATACAGTGGTGGCACTTACAGTGTGAACAGCTTTCACATCTAATTCCCAATCTTTTGAACTTGAGAACTTTTGAATAATGGCTTGTGGTGGCAAATTCAGAATGGTTAACTCTGGACAGAAAAATGGGGAGATATGGAGGATTTGTGAACTTGGCATTTTAGATTCTGGCCTTTACATCTACAGTACACGTTTCAAAATAATATAGTGAATATATTTAGTTATTTTGGATACCACAACTCCAAAAGTGTAGGTGACTCCCCCCTCCCCCATTAATTAATTAATTTAAGCTGCTCTGATTTCATAAACTACAGGGAAAGACTGTAGCTTAGTAGTAAAGAGTATGTTTTCCAGGCAAAAGGTCTCAGGTTCTATCTGTGGCAATTTCATGTATGACTGGCAAAGACCCCTTTCTGAAAACTAGATAACTGCTGCCAAACAGTATAGACAATATTAAACTAGATACGCCAATCATCTGACTCTGTATAAAACCAAAGATATAGATATACACACACACACACACACACACACACACACACACACACACACACACACACACACACACACACACACATGGCAACTCTAGGAAAGGAACCAGTATCTAATGCAAGCCTAGGTGTATTTTCAATACAAGTGGATTAAAATGGGGGCATTAAAATGAGGTTTTAAGGAAGTTCGATATTGCCTGATGCCTTGTTTCTTCGCCCCATGTTTAAATCAACAACTGGTGCATGTTCCTTAAGAGGGATCTGCTTGAAGTGCAAAGGGACTGATATTAGGTGGAGGGGCAAATGCAGCATTTTAAGCTTCCCAGCTCATGTGCTTAACTCAAATCCACTCCCTTCTCAAGTGTTAGGATTAAGTAGCTAAAACAAAGATTTTCCTGTGATTCTTGCAGGGAAGCCGCACACATGAAAATTCCAGAATACAGCCATCTGGTGATCATCTCATGCAGCAGCTAAATAATCTCTTGAAATCATTGATTTATTTTTTAAGGAGGCTGAGATCCATCTGTGCTATGTTGCCACAAGCAAGTTATCACTGACTTTTAGAAGTTAGTCTTATTTTGCAAACCATTTTCTTTCACATTTTCTGGAATATGAGGTTTACCATTCACAGATTAGTCTAAATCAACCTTCCCCAACATGGTGCCCTCCTAATGTTTTGGACTACCATTCCTGACCATTGGCCATGCTGGCAGGGATGGATGGTGGCTGAAGTCTTGAGAAGGCTGCTCTAGATATTCCCCTAATGATGGTCTGTAGGCTGAAGCCTTTAAGAAGGTGAGCCAAAAGAATATGCACGCTGTGCCGCCATATTATTTTACAGTGGTGGTTTGTTGCACCCCTACTGCAAGAAACTTAATCAGCCTGTCAAGACTTGACTCCTATTCGATTGAGGGCAGGGCAAAGTGAAACAGGGATTAGGTGAAGGTAGCTGATAATCAGTAAGGGTCTCCTAGTTGCTCAGGCGAATGATCAAACCAAAAGCCTTTATATCGGTCAAAGGGTGCTGCCTGATCTACTCAAGCTGATTGATGTCAATAAGCTTCCTTGCTGGTACAGCCTTTCTGTAGTTCCCATGCTTGACCAAAGCTGGCTTGTGATCCATAGCATGATGCTCCCAATCTTCCAGTGTACAGGGCCCACCGCCGCTGCAAGCGCTGATAGCAAATTCTCTCAAAGTAACACAGGAAGTGTGAGTTAGGCCGGATCTACACCACTGCTTTAAAGCGCTTTATAACAGTTATAAAGTGCTTTAACTGCTTTAAAGCGCTATAAAACTGTTATAAAGCACTTACTTGAAGGTTGGCAAGTGCTCCAGTGACTGAAATCATACTGAATCATTGGCAGGCACACTTTCCAGAGGCACATGGCCCTGTCCATTTATGTTCTAAAGAGTAGCTTGATCAACCCTACCATCTTCCTTGGTCTTGAAGGATAAATGGGATTCTTGAACAAGGGTTGCTCCCACTTGTCTCTGACCCAATTCAACAGCAGATTGGTTTTGCCCATGCACTCCTCCCCCCTCTTACTGCAGAGTTGCCACCCATCACCCTAGCAATAAAAAAAACCCCAATGAGCATGTCCATTAGGTTAGAGAGGTAAATTTTTGGGAAACTTTGCAGCCATCCATTTTTTGTGGTGGTGGGAAATTGAAATTCTGGGGAAAGTTAATAATATGCAATACTTATTTTTGTATCGACACCCACTTTGCTACTTTAGGACAGGGTGGGAAAACTTGCGGTTCTCCAGATGTTTGGGCCCACAACTCCCATCATGCCTCACCATTGGCTATGCTGGCTAGAGCTGATGGGAGTGTCTATGCCACAGAAACCAGGCTACCAAGCTTCTAGGGTTGATAGCTCAGTCAGCATTCTCTAATGGTGAGGTCAAATTTGGGAACTTCATTAAAGAATGTGGCAGTGAGTTCCAAAGATCCAAGCTTCAAAGTTGTTGTTTTTCCAAAAAAATAAATAAAGAAGTGGGACAACCCAGATGTTATTCTGTTGCATGTGGTAGCAGTGGAGGAATAACTTAGTGTTTGTCTTACATGTGGGTTTTAAAATTACATTCACTAATGACTACATGATCTAATCAGAAAAAGGCCAGAAACAGAACTAACTGTTAAGAATCCACACTTCCTTCACAAATCATGATATGGTGACTCTAGTCACTTGTTGGGAACCAGAGTATGATTTGGAGCATCCCTAAATGTTTATAACCATTGGTCATGTTGGTTGCATCTCATTGGGAGGTGAACCAGGTTGAAGAAGGCTACATTAGATCAATAATTTTAATAATAATTTTAATAAATTAAAAATAATTTTAATTTAACAGAGGCTGCCTTCCTCAGACACAGGGCACACAGACGCCCAGGTAAGGCGTTCAAATTGTGGCACTCCCTTCCCCTGGAGGAGAACCAGACCATCTCAATTTTGTTTTAATTTGATTTTATGGGGTATTTTAATTAATTTTAACTGCCTAAACCTTAAGAAGATGGGTCAGGCTTCCAAATAAGAAAAGGTTTTCTCAAACCTACTTCTTGGATGCAAAACTGGATTCAAGATGCCTGAACAGCTGCCAACTCCACCAGGGAATGTAAACCTCATGAGAGACAGTGGTATGGGTAGCACTCCCTCTATTCATACAGATCTATGATGTCAAGAATGCAGCAGGGAGCAAAGCATGTTTACCCAATGGCTCAATGTGCATGACTGTAGGCAGTGCTTGACAGATCTAATGCATCACAAAATATCCACACTATGATTTCGCCCCCAGCAGGACACATGGTCTTCTGTAGGATGGAGATTCCCCAGCACAATAACTGGTTGTGCAGAAAAATAGGGTGCATGAAGATACTATATCTAAAGTGGGTATTTGTTTTCTGTGCACATCCCTAAAAAAACAATGCATGATGGGGAAGAGGAGGAAGCTATATAAGTACAGCATTTCCCAGCACATCATCCAATGAATGTGAATGAGTGCTCACTAACTGAGAAATAATACCGCCCTGACTCGATGAGGAAGGGCCTGGGGTCTCCTAGTCATCCATGCTGTGTTGAAACCAAGAACATGAAGGAATCAAAATGAATGGAAGTGCACTGACAGCTCAGTTCTAAAATGTGTTCTCAGTAGTAAGTCCAATTTCAACAGAACTTACTTCTTGGTAAGTATAGCGAGACAATATTTGGCAAGGCTGGCTGGGGAATGCTGGGGGTTATAGGACTTTTTCTGTCTTGACATGCATAGGATTGTTCCCTACAGAGAGGGCAAGACCTTGATGAATCTTACACCATGTGACTAATTTGTACTTCAGAAGAATCCTGTCTCCAAGACATGAACCACGTTTAGCTCAGTGACACATCAAGAATTTCTTTTATGTGTGGTTATGTGAACCTCTAAACCCCTATTTTCTATTATTAAAATACAGATATTCTATTTCAAATTCATCCAAGAGGAAAAAGCGTAACAAGTGTTAAGTAGTGTGGCTGAAGCATTTGTTATTGTACAGATATGCAATAAAGATGATACAGAAATATGGACAAATATTCTTGCCATTCATAAGAGAAAGGTGGACACAACAGTCTAACTTAAACTTCTTCGATGCAAGCCACATTGAAAACAAATGCATTTATTTCACTGAATTTTGCACAGATTAATATATAAAACCAGATTTTTATAATCTTTTCATTTTTATGTTTTTTTGGGGTGGGGGTGGTGATTTGCATTATCAATGCCCACATACAAGCATCGCAGTAAATGAGAAATTATATATAAAAAATCTAGCATCACAGTAAATGAGAAATTAAAGAAAAAAATCTGGTTTACCATGCTCAATTGGGACTGGGAGTGGATGAACAAGCCAGGGATTCTCTGTCTGTGATTTGTTTAGTGTGACACGCAAACTGGGAATCCTAGCTTGTTTCTCTCTGAACAAGCTAGAATCATAAACCAAGAACAAAAGTGGCTTATTTTTATGGCTTTTTAGAAGAGGAACAAGCCAGAGTTCTAGTTCAGAAGTCATGCTAGCAAACCATGCATGAATAGTCCCTGGCTTTTTTAGCTGCTCCTGATGGCAGGAGAAGCCAAGCAGGGGCAATTGAGGAGTGTGCACTAACACACTTACTTGTTCATGGTAAGCCAGGATATATTTTTTTAAAAAAAAATAAGGCTTACTGTGATGGCTGAACCATTGGGCTGTGATTGTCAAGCACAGAAATGCCTAGAACTCTATACAAATCACAGAACAGCAAAAGATGCCCCAAATCATATTTGGAACTCATCCTGTGGACATTTACTGATTTCCCATCTGTAAAGATTTCGCCTCCACAGTTGTGAACAGCCTACCTATGCTGAGCTCAGCAGGTACATCAGTCAAACAAACGTAAGAACCCTGCTAGGTCAGATCAAATATTCATTTCATCCGCCATTATGTTCTTCAGTGGCCAAATGAATGCTAACTAGAAGCCCAGGACCAGGACATGAAAGCAAAAGCCCTGCCGCGCTTTTGCTCCTCATAAACCGGGGGTGGGGAATCTGTGGCTCTTCAGATGCTATTGGGCTCCATCAACTCCAGCCGGCATGGCCACTGTTGTGGTGCTGGGTGTTGTAGTCCAATACCTAGAGGGCCATGGCTTCCCAATCCCTGCCATAAATGGTATTCAGAAGCATACTTCAAACAAGCCCCATTCAGCGTGTGCTGTCAAGTTGGAACTCAGCATGAGCTGGATAGTTTTCAACAGCAGCTACACCCCGAAGTGGTGGTGGGGGCCACACCATGACCCAACACACATACATCTAGGAGGGAAAGTTTTAAACATAAAATATATTTTTGGTGGATAACATCAGACAGCTTCCTCCTGCTTCCTCCCCCCCCCTCTCAAAGGAAGATTTGGAAGTGGTACTCTGTTTTGCTAGTAGATGTTATTTATGTAAGCTTCCAATTTAGTATAAAATTTCCTGACATGAGATCATCCCCCTAGCAAGGAACATGTTTAATCCATTTCACTTTCCTCCAGTCACAGCTATTGTTATGCAATAATTCAAGGCTACGTTGGAGAGTGCTGAAAGTTTGGACACATCCTTGTACAACTGGAATTTTGCATCGTACTCCACCACTATTAGATTACTATTTCAAACAGGTCACAGACAAGGATCAAAATGCAGAGTATTTGTCCAGAAAGAGCTACATGTAGCACACCAAGTGAACAATTGCAAATGTCAGATGTGTTGAAAACACACATTCTCTCTACTTTGACTTACACACAACTCTTACTTTGGGGAAAGGAGTCTGTACTCCATCATCAAATCTTGGTGGTTCCACGTGAACCTATACTCTGACTGGAGTCCACTGGGAGAAGAGCCTTCAATGTGGTGGCCTCCTTCTTATGGAATTCTCTACCTTTGGAAGTTAGGCAGACACCAAAATTGTGTTGCTTCTGGTGCCTCTTGAAAACGCCGTTTCAGGAATTTATTTATTTATTACATTTTTATACCGCCCAATAGCCGAAGTTCTCTGGGCGGTTCACAAAAATTAAAACCATAATAAAACACTTTCCTTCGAGTGATCAGCCTCGATTTTACCAGAACTCGGTTTTATCAGAACTTTGATTTTTTAAAAAATAGTTTTTAATATGGTGCTTTTATTTTATTTTTTATCCTATCCAAAATCTTTGGATGTGGAGCTGTATATAAATATTGTAAATAAATAAAACTAATAATTCCTTGCTGGCCTTCAGCATTATGTGTCAAAAGGGTATTCTTCCCTGCTAAAGAAAAAAACAATGGTCCCCCTGCCACCCAAAACAGCCTCCAGTTTAGGTAGGAATTTATATATAAATGGTTTTCATCTCCCAAAGCTTTCCTTCCCAAATTAAAATGGTATAAGGTCATTTCCAAGTTTGAATTTTTTTTTTAAGAATAAGATATGAAAATGCTATATTCAATTCAACTCCTGTCAAAGACCATGAGACTAAAAAAAGTTCCATGTATAGAATCTTTTAGTGCTAACCTATGCTTGTCTAGTCAGAAGTAATCCCCATTGAATTCAACGGTGTTTACTCCCAGTAAAGTGTGTATAGGAGGGGTAGGCCACCTGGTGCCCTCCAAATATTTTGATCTACAACTCCTATCAGCCCCAGGCACCATGGCTAATGATTAGAATTATGGGATCTGTTGTCCAAAAATCTGAAGGGCACTCACTGGCTTTCTTACCCTATCCCTGGTGTATAGGATTGCAGCCTTAAAGTCTTTTAGATAACCCAAATATCCTAGATCCAGTTACTTGGGGTGATTATGCAACATGGAACGGCCAACTATGGTGTTGATGTAACATGATCCCTGTGGGTGGAGGAATTACTCACTTGACCGGATAACTACTAATGTGTTTCCTCTAGCTGAGTCAACAAGAATACATTAAAAAAAATGAGTTGATCTGTGTCTGTGTTTTTTAGCACTGAGTCCTGCATGAAAGCACCATTTATAGTGCTGTGGAAGTAAAGATTCTTCTAATATGTCCTGCAGGTAAGTAGCTGCCTATTTCTCATTACCTATCAGCATAGTGGAAAGGGACACGTTCAAGTCAGATTTTATTTTTGGTCATTTCTGAGTATTTATACCCTGTGCTATCCAAAGATAACCCAGATGCATCATTAAAAAGTGAAATATAATGCAAAACTCTGCACTGATCAGTCTCTTAAGGCATTTCTTTTACTTGTAGCTAGACTACATGTGTTTAGGATTACTTTTTGTTAACAGTATGGGCTGTAGTTGAGTAGTATACAAAGGGCTCATCTACACCATGCAGGATATTCCACTATGAAAGTGGTATATAAAAGGCATGAGGCACGCTATTGCTTTCTAGTGGTATTGAAGTACACTGCAGGATCTACACTACTGCTTTATAGTGGTACGGAAGTGCACTGACAGCTGTTGGGGCCCATGATACATCTACACCAAGCAGGATATAACAGTATGAAAGTGGTATACGGTCTGTGTCAATGCCCCCCCCCCCAACAGTTGTCAGTGCACTTCAATACCACTATAAAGCAGTAGTGTGGCTCCTGCCTTTTATATACTGCTTTCATAGTGGAATATCCTGCTTCATGTAGATGAGCCCATAAGGTCCCAGAATCGATCCCTGGCATCTCCAGGTGGGGCTTGGAAAGGCCCTTTCTGAAATGCTGGAGAGCCGCCCCCAAGTCAGCATCGACAATACTGAGCTACATAGACCAAAAGCATGACTTGACCATAACTACTTAGAAGTACCTTCTTATACAGAGTAAGAACATGGGCTGGCAGCCTCATCCAGAGATCTATTGTGCACCCACAGCATTGTATCAGTGTGAGGTGCAATCAGCATCCTGTAGTCAGACTGGGCAGTGTGACTCATGTTTCCCAAGTTAATACTAATATTCTGTGTAGACAACATTTCACCAATGCATAAGGAGATGGGGTGAGTACAAACTGATCACACCTACTGAAATTTTCCTCTCCTCCCACATCTAATCCAAGGCTTAAGCTGCTGCACCAATTGAATCCTGCATTCTTACAAGGTTCTTTACACCCAACTCTATCTGCTTTGTGCTTTGCACAGCAGACAAAATTATCAGGTCATCAGTCAATGTTAACCACACCAAAAGCCTGCTTTCCGTACTAATATTTTAAAGCCGCAAACATTATACTTGTGGTGAGCAAGAAAAAATAGTAGAATATGAAGGAGTGCCTTATTTCCAAGACTAGTTCTTATATTATAAATATGTGAGAAGAACCAAGAATGAATAAAGGCCATTAACATTAGAAAAATACATTAACATTAGTTGAAACTGTACATAATACAGAATTTATTGCTGTACATACAGAGGAGGAAAACAATACATGTAACTCTTCTTCTAATTCATGAGCTGTTTGGATGGATCTTTTCACCCTAGTTCTTGATGCCTACAAAATGAAATTCCACGTTTAATGAAAACACAAGTGAAGAGTAATTTCAGTACAATGAATATCTACTGGGACACATCCCCCGGGGGTTGGGCTCTCTCTCACTCTCTCAGATGGATGCTCAGTTTGCCATCCAGTAAATTCTGTCCCCAGACACCATTCCCAGCAGCTTACCTAATAAGGTAATGTGCAAGTTGACTGGCTAGCTTATAGGTCATGCAGTGTTTACCTTGCAAGCAACAGACAACCCACCTTTTGGCAGACAGAAGGGTGCTCAGCTCTCCCTTCTCAACAGCTGTAGAAGGTTTTCTGTCAAGTCATAGGAAATCTTCAGATCAACAATGTGTGTTGCGGGTGTGGGGGTGTGGGGGGGGAAGGATGCACTGTACAATAATATTGTGAAGTAATACAAATTACTCAAAAAGATGAATCACATTTGTAAACCCTAGACCACACTCTGAGCAACATTAAAGATATGATAATATTATTTCCTGTTCACTTCCCAAGAGAAATTGTTTTCCTGTTCAAAATATTTCCAGTTTTAAATAGAGCTACAAGTTTGCACACAAATGCATTTCCAAGTAAGTAACAAAATCATCAAATGGTTGCAGAAGTACAAGCTGTAGTTAGAACATACCTGCTAAATATACACTTAACGAGGTGAAAGTCTCCGAAGCAACAATTATGTTGAATACTAATATTAAAGTTGCTCAAATCTTTCCTAATTTGCTGTAGCAAGGCCCTTAACAGTTTCTGTCCTGCTTTCCCAGATCCTGTTCAAAGCGATTTACAAGATTAACTTTCAATTTACATGTAAAATATAAATGGTTTAAAGAACAATTGGAGTTTAGCAGTCACTAAAATTCCCTCTGTGGGACTACTTGCCTTTTTGTGGCCCAAGATGCCAATAAGGCATAAGCCAATTGATGGTGTTGTCAGCCTGGGTCCACTCCTTTACCTATTTGTCAGGGCAAATGGCTCTTTCAGTCTCAAGATTCTATATTATGGTCACAGTTCTAGTAGACCAGTGGAAAACATAATCTGCAGCCCTCTACATGGTATTGGATTATAACTTCAGACTACAACTCCCATCAGCTCAGACCATTGGCTATGCTGGCTGGGTAATTGGAATCCAACAACATCTGGAGGGTGACCAGTTGCTCACCCCTGTAGAAGAGAGATTAATCTATTAATCTCTATCCTTAGTTAAGGAGTTAAAGTTCTACCTTTAAAGGTGGCCTAAAATAAATTTAAATAAAATAAATAATCATATAAATATTTAAATAACTGTAGCTCATCCAAAATAGGGGAGAGAAAGGCCCTACTATTGGCCAGTGGGGTCGACTACATGCCCTTTTGCTACATCCCAAGTCAGTTTTCATTTGTTTCCCGCCCACTGCATGGTGCTTCAGCTGTCACTCCAACTTCTATTCATCAGCTCATCTAGAATCTGACAGCTCACAAAGTCATTTTAAAACTGCTAGCTGCTGTCATCCTAAAGATTACTAATGATGCCTCTATGCAAGATCAGCAGTGAGAACACTCAGTATATTTAGGACGGAGTAATGGTAAAAACAGTTCACCCTCTTCTGCCAGGCTTATAACTTGAAGTAGCTTCCTATACTGGTCAGGAGCACATCCAACCCCAGTTGTTAAGGAACAGGCCCACACCTCTTTGACACCCACCCTATCTCCAGCTTCTCTCCTTTCTTTTTTTTTGGGGGGGGGGAGTCAACTGATCCCTAGTTCTGCTATTGCCATGTTTGAGTCACCAATAAACTATTTTGCTCTCAATTTAATAGGAAATACACTAGCTGCCTAACAATTACAAGGCACTGATCTCAAGATCTTTTTCATCCATCAGATAGTTAGCCAGCACTGGGTTCAACACAGCTTCAGAGTCATGTGCCCACAAAGTACTCCTTACAGTCCTAGTAGGCATGTTATCCAAAGGCTGGGGCTCTGGCAAAACAGCTCTAGGGTGAGTAAGAGATGAAAACCCAGAGAAGGTGCAGACACACCAGATGGGCTGACAAAGATCATTCATGTGGCTTTCTTGCGGGGTGGCTGTCCACGCGTCGCCTGCCCTGCCATCTTCTACTGATCTAAAATTACAGAATTCCAAGAAAAGCCGTGGCTCTGGTTCTAATGTTCCCCTGCAACTGCTTTCAAAGAGGATACCAAAGAAGTCCCTTTCTATTGATCTTCTAATGCTTATGTATAGTGGATGTCCAGTTCAGAAATCCATGTGTGCAATAATAGCCTGTGAACATGCAAACATGTTTAAATATGGAACACATGGTTAATGCTGGAATTGGGTAGCAGTAGAAGCTAAGCTGAGTTTAGGTGAAGGTGGGTTTAGAATATTTCCTCTTTGCCTGTAGGTTCCAGAGTTAGGAGCACTTACTCAAGTTTCCATGCTCCAGAAGACTCTGCTCTCAGGTCAACACTCAGCAGACATAAGTAGGATGATAAAGGATGCTGTGTTTGTATTTTAATGTTGTGAACTGCTGAGAGATTCTATTATATTCAGTGGAATAATAATAATAATAATAATAATAATAATAATAATAATAATAATAATAATAATAATAATAATAATACAGCTTCCTTATTA
The DNA here is from genome assembly GCF_023053635.1 of Elgaria multicarinata webbii. Classification (NCBI taxonomy): domain Eukaryota; kingdom Metazoa; phylum Chordata; class Lepidosauria; order Squamata; family Anguidae; genus Elgaria; species Elgaria multicarinata. Next base: position 27,002,991 of record NC_086171.1, on the reverse strand, counting down.
AGAAGCATGACCTTCTGGGAGCAAAGCAAAGTGGATTATGCAGTCTTCCACATGCTCCAATGTATGCATGAAGAGATGGCACAAAACAGAACTGGACTGTTCCATTACATAGGGGAAGCTGGATGGTTCCATTACAGGGTCCTCAGAGATACATTCAATATACCAGTGTGTTGTTGCATTCATGCCCTGTCGGTGGGCTTCTCATAGGCATCTAGTTGTACAATGTGGCCAGGGAATTATGCACATTGCAGTCCAACAATTCTGGATGGTGCCAGGTTAGGGAAAGCAGATTTAAAGGTTACTTCAGCCAAGAAGGAGCTACTCATGGAAAAGCAGCTCCTATATGACCAGAACAATATTCAAAGGGTTCTCTATGAAAAGCAATTTAAGCCCTATGTAGTCAAGTTCACATTCCTGCAATACATATACCCACTCAGTGTCTAAGGATCATCCTCTTGACTGTACTTGGACTCTCTATGATACATTTGACTTGACCAAACCTCATGCTTCTCCTGTTAGCTGAAGTAATTTGAAACAGACACTTTCCCCATAGTGCAAATGCAAGTGCTAACACTCTCTGATAGACTGAGCTGATGAATGTAGGAATTCCCATCAAAAAAGATTGAATGTTTAAAAGGTTTTCATAACATTACAAAGATGAATAGCAGCAAAAGGTATTTGGTAGCAGAGGCTGCCATTTCCATTCTAATCCTCGCTTTTCAAACTTGCTGGCCTTTGGAATCTCTTTTTGGCACAAACTTAGCACAACTTTGAGCACAGCACATCATGGCCAGTTAGCACCACTGGAAACTCATCCAAGCCAACAGTCTGCTGGCTCAGCACAACAATCAGAATCCACCAGTGGCTAGAAATGAATCAAGCAGCCCTGATGAAGATGATCATAGAACACAAAGTCAACCAAATGTCGATATTCTACATAAAGGTGGACTAGGCTATGAAAGGTCCCTGCACAGAAGACCCTTCGGCAACATCTAGACCCACCCTCCTTGAGCAGCATGGGCAGCTACAGTATAACTGAACTTGGCATTGCTGCCAACTTCAGAGAATGATCAATCATACATGTGGATTAATAACAAAGCAGCTCTTCTCATCATAAACACCTACAGCATAAGGTTACATGTTGTTGATAAACAAGGCACAACTCGGCATTTCTTTGGCACACATAATGATCTTGTTCACCCAGGTACACTTACTAATTGGATGAAGAGGCTGGAATCTTTAAGCTCTAACGAACTTCCAGATACAGTACTAAGCTACACAGATAAGACATTTGCTGTTCTCATGAGATCACTGTAACTTTGCTTTTAACTCATCTTTCCCATAACACAAAGGAATGTTGCTGACTGGTACAGAAGCAAAATAACAGTTTGCTAGCTTAAAGGCAGAAAGCAGCCATTCACCCAGAAGCCTTTGCAAGCCACTAGGCCATACAGTGAATAACTGCAAATGCCAGATGTGTTGAAAACACACATTCTCTCTACTTTGACTTACACACACTTCTTGCTTTGGGGAAAGGAGTTTGTACTCCATCATCAAATCCTGGTGGTTCCACATCAACCTATGATCTGACTGGAGTCCACCAGGAGAAAAGCCTTTAGTACGGTGGCCTCCTTCCTATGGAATTCCTATGCTAGTAGAACTCCAGATAACATTTTGGCCTTAACTAGTAACACATTTGCAAAACTATCACATGGAAAATCTATTTCTTTTGCTCTTCATAATGATTTTTGTTTCTTGAAGAACCTATCTGGAAGCAGTGGTAGAGCTTCTTCCTCTCCTGAAGAAGCTCAGGACTAAGGCTTGATTAATAGGGGCTTATTTACCTTCACTATGCAAATCTTCAGGTCATAGCAGCACACTGGCCACTTTCTCACCTATGAGAAAGCCAGGAGCCCTGGTTTAATAAACCACAAAATGAATGAGCTATTGCACTCAGCCCAGTTGCTCCTGTTTTGCTTCTTCCACTTGCACAAGGTGACCATATGGAAAGGAGGAAAGGAGGACAGGGCTCCTGTATCTTTAACAGTTGTCTAGAAAAAGGAATTTCAGCAGGTGTTATTTGTATGCATGCAGCATCTGGTGAAATTCCCTTTTCTATACTATTGTTAAAGATACAGGAGCCCTGTCCTCCTTTCCATATGGTCACCCTAACTTGCATGAGCATCATGATATCAAATCTGGGATTACCATTTACTGCACCCAACTAAGCCAGGTTTCATAAACAAAAAACACCATTTTACACCTAGTTTATGATCCTGGCTTGTTTGGCCATAACGAACAACAATCCCTGGTTCAGGCATGATGCTAAACTATCCCCATCTCGTTTATATACCTGTTTGTGTGAAGGGGGAAGTGAACAAGCTGTGTTCACAAGCACACTGCTTGTTCACATTGTGGTTTAATAAGCCAGGATTCCTTGCTTTTCATTATGTGCAAGTGTGGCTATCTGTACAAAAAGCTACAATTGTGCTATTATTGTCTAACATCCTGAAGAGACATGATGCAGCAACCTTGCTGAAGCTAAGCAGGTCTGGATCTCATCAGTGTGTGGACTGGAGTCCGCCATGGAATAAGTACGCAAGCTTGAATTCTATGGAAGGAAGGGAGGATAAAAATGAAATGAACAACAACACCTGACCAAGATTCATTAATTGTAACTATGTTTGTGTTCTGGGATTCTGCCTAAGTTAGATCCAGTGCTCATTCATCTTTAGATAGATTCTGGAAAGTCAACAATTCATTACAGTTAGGACTGTGCTCCAAAGAAACCAGTGTTGCTGTTGTTTTTTGTCTTTTAATATAAATAGATTGTTTCCTGAAAACAAACTTAGTTAAAACAAAAAAAGCAACATTGCTTCTTTGCGAAATCATTTTTTAAAAGGCTAGCATGTCTGTGGCTGTAATCATAGAATCATAGAATAGCAGAGTTGGAAGGGGCCTACAAGGCCATCGAGTCCAACCCCCTGCTCAAGGCAGGAATCCACCCTAAAGCATCCCCGACAGATGCTTGTCCAGAGCATACTTTCCTATGCATACTTTCCAGAGAGTAAACATCAGTGAACACGATTTCTAGTAGGACTTACTTCTGAATAAATCTGCATAGGATGCATTGTAAGGACAGTTAGAACATAGTGAAATATAAGGGCTGCTTCACACATGACAAATTTTCCTATGTGGATATCAATTCAGTGTAGAAAAGTAATTGCATGTGAAGCAGCCTGAATAAAGCAGTCTAAATAACGAAGAAAAACTGGAGTGGATGATTGAAGATGAATGATCTCACCCAAATAATTTTATTGGACAGATGCTTCAATTTCATCCTCATCTTTGGACAATAAAACACATTTAAGTGATTTACCATGTGTGCGAATAATCCCTTTTGGATTTGGTTTTTCTGCCAAGACCTATTTCAATTAGTTGTAACTTATCAAGAGGAATGTAATAATAAACTCCTCTATGGGACTCTCAAGTAAGTGACATGCCAAGACTTTCATACAGCATATGGCTGCCCCATAACCCTACAATCCTCATAGTTCCAGAGTTAGAAGTGGAACATTGACTGAGTCACTAAAATCCCAAAATCCACATGTCTAACTTCAGTGCACTGGAGACTGGGGGCTGTAAACATACTCCACACCCCATTTGTGTGGGGTTTTTTTTTGCTCCAGACACTTAATTTTTCAAAGGGAGCACACTAGTCAAGTTTAAGGGTATCAAATCCTTGCACATACAAAATTCCAATTCTTCAGAAATCTCTTATTCAGCAGCTTTCTCAAATAAGCAAAGCACTGACTTGTTTACTTTATGAAGCGTTCATGTATTGAAATATGCTATGATCTCATTCATAAGCCAAAATCCAGAGGGGCAGTTGTTCTTGTGCATCAGTACCTCTCTTAAATGTTTCTGATTGGAAGAACTCAAGATTTTCCTTTCAACTCTCCTGAGTTCAAAAAGTGGTTTGGAGATTTGACACAAGCACTTTTTAAATGGATAATTGTGGGGGAAACATTGCTCCTTTCGCCAGCAACCAGCCCCTTTGGAAAGCTCTTTGCCAAATTCCCAAGCTGCTTTTTAAACTCTAGGGGTTTTTAATGTAAATTTACCCATCTGAACTTTAGCCATAGTTTATAGTTTTAAATCCCCTGCTTTCTGAGCTCTTTTAATGTTTAGTACTATTGGCTCTGCCTGAACATCATCTGGTGATCTTTTAAGGATTGTTTCAGAGAAAGAGAGAAGGGGAGACTGTGGGTCTTTATGTATCAGAAAATTTCAATGGCAAGATAATTTTTGCACCACCTCTGCTTATTAAACAGAAAAGACAGCATTTTCGGTCTTCCAAACCCATTAATGAAATTAATGATAATGCTACATTATGATCAGTTGAGATGCAATCACAGCTAAATAAAGGAAATTATCTTATAAAAAAGTCATTCCAATGGTCTACCTAGCCCGATACAACAAAACATAACAGACCAGCGCCATACTATTATCACTAATTTATGTATTTTGAAACATTTTCAGCACATAAGAAACACCATGGTATCTTTAGACTAATCAACCTGGAATAATACCGTTTGAAAGCCTATTTTGATAAGGCCACATGTACTTCACTTGCAAGAGAGTTCCAGAACTACGCGGCCACGACTAAAAATGCCCTATTTCTTAGAGCTGCCAACGTAATTGATCTCATTGATCCAAAGCTCACCTTAAAGCATGGATAAATTCATACAGTTGAAAGCAGTCCTTAAAATAACCTGTTCCCGAATCATTTGGGGCTTTAAAGGTAAAAAACAAGAACCTTAAATTGAGCCTGGAAACACACTGGCAACCTGTTGAACAGGGATATGTTCCAGCCACTCTGCCCCTACCAACATGTAGGTGGCTGCATATGTACCACTGCACATTAGGGTGGCCAGGCAGCCTACTTTACAGAGGATAGGTGTCTACCTGAAGGGATATCACAGGACAGTCCTCTATTTGAAACACATCGTAACAAGGAAGAACAGGGGCCTTACATCTGCCCACCTGGACAGCAGACTGAGCATGCATACCACAAAGGTCACCTGGTAACAGTCTTCCCTACTAGGATAAGATATATTATATTTCTACCTAAATTCTAGTAATGATTTCTAAACATGCATTTATATATAAAAATCTGCAAATGTACATTTTATGCAAATATGTGTCTTTCTTTTGTCTTTTTTGGTGAGGCATAAATGGCCACACCCTGCACACACAAAGCTGGCATGGCAGGAAGAAATTTAGGCCTGTTATGCTAGTTTGCAAAGTGCAGAATATGTTTTTCTTGGCATGGAGGAGCATATAGCCATAACTGCATAACCACTTGCAGTTTGAAGTACTACAGTCCTCATACAAGTTTACCTCATTTGTCTCAGCTGGACAGCAGGTACAGGTCACCTGGTCACACTTTCCCCCACTAAGGTAAGAGCTGTTGGTATTTCTATTAAAAATATAGTAATCATCCCCAATTTTGTATCTATATGTATAAATTAGCATACATAAATTCTATACAAATTGTAAACTGCCCAGAGAGCTTCGGCTATGGGGCAGTATATAAATTTAATAAATAAATAAATAAAGTATTGCCTTTGGCAATGTGAAAACAGCCACCCTATTTACAAGACAGTAGGTATGAAGGGGCACAGTTTGAAAGGTTTATTTCTGGGGGTTTCTTAATGCAAGAACCCACATGTTTTGCCAGGCCCAGCTCCGGGTTTTGGGGGACTATGAGCAACCTGCGGCCAGTGCCCCTCTCCCCACCAGCACTGCAGGGCTCCCCACTGATGCCCACTCACTCTTACACCACCATCAGAACTGCACGGGTAAGTGAGAAGTAGGGTTAGCATATTTAAGATGATGGTGCTGAGAAGTCCAGGCACACTGTAGGCAAGGTCCTGGATCTCCACTTGAAACCACTGCCAGGCCTTGCTGTCCTCTGAATTCCTGCTACTACTCAGTTGGGCCACTCATTAGCTTTTCACATTCATTTCTGTTTTCACTATCAAAAAAATGTAAAATGTAGACACACACCTACTAGTGTTCAGAAAGTACAATGCACATTAGACCTGAACCTAGAGCATTTATCTCTGTGGAGCAATATACTGTAGTGTTCTGGTGTGTTTGTCTGTGTGTGTGTTTTAAATCTCAATTCCAGTGCAGCTTTACCTAACCTGGTGCCCTCCAGATGTGTCAATCTACAATTCCAAGCATCCCCAGCCAATCATGTGTTGCTGTTGTGCAAGCTTTACGTCCTTCTCCCTTTCCGAGCAATAAGGCTTCAGTCGCAGGCATATTACTCCGAAGAGTCCCGTTAAACTCAGCGTGACTTGTTCCTAAAGTTATAATATTGCCACTTAAGAAACATCCTGTCTACAAATACTGGGAAAGTGTTTTGTGTGAAGTGGCTCTGAAACACCACAGGTCTTCCCCACCAGCCAACTTTGCTCAAGAACGATTCTGCTTTAAGAAGAAGTTCAAAACCTGGACCTATCAGCACTTTTACCTTAAGCTGCATCTTGAGGAAGCTTTCTTAGCCTGTTCTGCAAAGCGATGGGGAATTCTCTGGTCTGTACAAAGGCACAACACAGACTACGTTTCATTTAGACCCAACTCTTCCTTATCATTAGAGGTCCTCCAGAATGCAAACATTCTCTTCAACACTTAAAATGCCTTTCCAGAGAATGTCTCTGTTGCAGGGCCGTATCAAGAACTGCAAAACTGAGAGCTCCAAACTTTTTTCCGTAGCCAGAGGGTACTTTTTTGAAATATTTAAGATTCCTAGGTTTGCAGTTTACAACTACAACACAACAGCTTACAGCCAGCAAATCACCTTCATTCAGCCTGTAATTAAGGAGATTCGTTGTCCTCTCGAGGCCTGATTCAGCTCTGCAATTATTTGGAAACAAAGTAAGAGCAATCTGTGTGCCTGGCTGTTTTCATCAATGGCATTTGGCCACCTACAAATGTGCAACAGCTTGACAAAATAGATGACAACTTCAGTTGGCATGAGCAGCACAGCCATGTGCTGCTGCTGTCAACATAATATTTTTTTAAAAAAAAATTGCATGTTTTACTTTTAAAATAAACACAGCTCCCTGCAAGCCTGTTCCTATGCAAAATGAAATCTTCTGAGACTGTAATAAAAGCAAGCAGAGGAAATGAGTCTTTGTGCTTACAGTAAAAATGGTACATCGGCAAAATATTTTATTTAGACTTGGCTTGCTCATTGGGACTTCAAGTGGCCAAAAAAGAAGTAATAGTGGTCAGGATGAATGTGGGGATAATTAAGACTATTATTATTATTATTATTATTATTATTATTATTATTATTATTATTATTTATTTATTTATATAGCACCATCAATGTACATGGTGCTGAGAAATTCATTTGGTTTACATTTCATTTTAACTGATTTTGCACTTTCAAATTAATATATGAATCGAAACTCCATTATTCAGAATTTGCACTTCTCTGAATTTTTTAACTTGAGTTCTCCAATCAAAAAATGCATACAAAAAATTGTATAATAGGGGGACGTGCACAAAAATTAGAACAACATTAAAATGCATTATAGCAGGAATATTTAGAATATTAAGGATATTAGAAAAAAATTACGAACAAAAGTGCATATATTAGGAGAAATGCACCAAAAAAGTATGAATTTTCATGCGAACTTTCCCCTCAAAGATTGGGATAAACTGAATTTAAGCCTGGAAAAATTCTCAAAGTTCAGGATGAACTGATTTTAAGATAGGAAAAAATGAGAAACTGAGAGAACCCAAAATTGGCAGATTTACTCATTCCTAATTAAGACCCAGTCATTCAACTGGCTGCTTTGTTTATTCAGAATATCTCCCAATAGCACAAGACTTTTTTTCCATGAAGACTTCCAGGAGCACTCTAAGGAAGTTTCCAGATGATTTCTGCATGCATGCACATACACATACCCACACATATACACATACCCACCCACCCACCCACCCCCACACACACACACCAGCAGTTATTTGGTTGTGGTGAGGGATTTAAATGTAGCTCTCCTCCTTAATGCTAGCACTAAGCAAAAGTATTTTTCACAATAAAGGTACAGTTTTGACAGATTTAAGGACTCGAGTTTCAGAATACAGGAATATATCTATAATGAGGAAAATTCAGAGATCACAAGAAGAGCAGGCTTAAGCCTTAGAGGCTTACATTCGCTCAAAAATCTTCAAACAGAGTGAATTTCTAAGCCTCTCTCTGACACTGGAGGTGTTTCTATGATCTCCTCAAGGGCTGAGCAATCAAAATGGAGGGCAAGACAAAATCATCTGGCAGAGAAGCAGTCCAAGGCAGTCAAGACAACCGAGGCTATAGCTCAGTGGTGGACCATCTGCTTTGCATGCAAATAGTCCCAGGTCCAATCCCCAACATCTCCAGGTAACACTAGGAAAAATGCTGGTCTGAAACCCTGGAAACATTAGGGGAAATGGGCCAATGGTCTAATTCAGTCTACAGCAGCTTCCTATGAACAGGGGAGTGGATAGTAAGACCAGGGCTGGATCTACACTACTGTTTTAAAGCGCTTTATAACAGTTATAAAGCACTTTAACTGCTTTAAAGCGCTATAAAACTGTTATAAAGTGCTTTAAAGCAATAGTGTAGATCCGGCCCAGCAAGGCTAAATTTGGTCTTTATTTTTAAAAACTTTCCCACCATAGCGCAATGTGTTTAATGATATCTCCACTGAAATTAAGGGGAGATGGAATGAGGTCACAGCCTAAAAATGCCTGGTGGGGAGCAAAACACAACTAGCCACTGAAGCCCTTGGCGGCAAGAAGGTCTGCAGCGGTGGGCTGCTTTTTGCCACCTACCAAGTATTTTCAGGACTGCAGCCTCTTTAATATCCCCATCAACTGCAATTGAACTATTTCAACATTTTGCAAATAAAATTAAGCAAAAATAGGGGGGAAATTAGTTTTTCCTTCTCCACCCAATCCTCTTTCATCCTTTTTAAAGCTAACTTCTGGAGTAGGCCAAAGAAAACCAGGTTTATTTCATTTCAACCATAGATATACTTGGAGACAGTTTTGCATTAAGTCAACAGCTTGCATGTTTCTACATTAGCATCAGATGTCTGCATGTACGTTTTTTTTCAACTAAATGCCATTTAGGCCAACATTATTTTCTGGCTGGGTTTCTACATGAGAGGTTTTCAGAATTAGATTGGAGTGAAGTATAAAACAAGCAGGTATCCCAGAAGTAAAAAAAAAAGAAGTATGTTTGCCTTCAGTCTCTTCACTGACAGATAAACTAGCATCTGCTATGTGCCCTAATCATGCAGGGACATTATCCAGCTGCTGCCAGAAGGTTTCAGCTGCATTCTACCAGCTGGATTTCAGCTGGATAATAGCAGCAGCAATAATCTTGATGGATGATAAATGCTATATTTGCCAAATTAATCAGAAGGAAAATTGAAATTTGAGTGTCCATGTCTTGCTGCTCTGTGCACACAGTGGCTAAAGTTTTATCTATTTGGAATATTAAAACTGAATACAACTTTTGGAATGGACCTCAGTCTAAATAAACATTTTGGATTATTTTATAATTTGTGGGACTCTCTCTACAAGTACACTCATCACTTTTCTCTCTTTCTTTCTCTCTTTCTTTTTTGCACTGCCAGGATTACAGAAGCACTTCATCTGTGTTTATAATGCTTCTTAAATTACACACCCTGGAAGAAGAAAATGGGACAGTCCGTCGCTCAGATTCTTTCCGAACCCAGAGCCAATGATAGTCTCAGTTTGCTTCCAAAGGTAATTTATACCACATGTGAAAGTAGTTATCTGAAATCAGACAGCATTCAGTTTTGCCCTCATTTGAATCTCTACCACAAGACATCTTTCATTTCTCACTAGCTGCGAACTCTAAGTCCATTGTTTAAACCAGGAGATGATTCATGCTCCAAACGATTATCAAGGTTACAGATACGTATTTGTCTTCCCAGGAACAAAGACCATCACAACAACATTTCTCAGTGTGAGTTGAATTGCTGAACTGAATGTGGCCCTACCAGCCATCTCAGGTGCTTGACAAACCTCTTCTTTTCATATCCCCAGGCACATGGTGAAAGCAGAAGATTTCCTGAGTCCCTAATGGGCTGGCATACCGGTTTGCAGCATTATGTTCAGCTTGGTGGGTCACAAGTACAGTAATGCTGCTCTAGCATTTGTGGAAGGAAAGCTGTTCTGGAATAATATTAATCACATAATTTTTGCATAAAGGAAATGAAAGGTTCTCTTAAAAGAGATCAACTTTTAACTTTAACTTTTCAAGGAAAGGGTACACACAAACCAAGGCAGTAGGGAAATAAATGTGACACATTTCTGCTGAAGAGAATTCAATACTGCAAAATTCTCAATATTTATAGATTGGCAAACTTTTCTTCTCGTTTGACTTAAAGATTTTTTTAAAAAAACACACACACCCTGAAATCCCCCCTTTCTCCCCCTTTCCTTGACAGGAGCTGCTCCAACAATAGCACCATCATACTTGACAACAGAGAATGACATCCTTCTGCACTGGGAAACGATCCACTAACCACATATAAACAAGAAAAAACACAAGGCCTGTTATGTTGCTGCTTCCCACTTTACAAATCCCATTGAACAGATGCTGCAAATTCTGCAAGTCAATCCACAAGTGCATGTTCCCCACCCCCAAACAACAATTCATGAGTTTGATCCAGGGTTTGCCTTCTACTGATGGGATGGATCCACTCACAGGAGCTATATCCACCCAATTCTGGGAGGTTCTTCTCTCCCACCCACCCCACTGCCTCCACGTAAGAGCTCACCCCATTGAGCTGGGTCCCCTGGCCCTCTGTGTAACATTTTCAGGTGGCTGGAGGTGCTTCCATGGGGAGGAGAGTTTCCACCAGCCCAATTACACATGCCTAAACTTGGATCCAACCCATTGGCCCTAATATACTCCAGGCAAAGACACTGCTGACTGAGCCAATGGGGCTCCACTGAGTAAAGTAGAAGAATGATCAACTAAACTGTCTTGATGTTTGAAGCATTAACTGCCTAGATGTTGTAGTGCTCTATTGGAATTCACGTGCTCACTATCAGTGCACACGGGGTATTATGTGTGACCCATTCATATGTGAGTAAGTCTACAAGTGTGATCCACCCACTTTCCCTCCTCCAAAAGGGAAATGGCGCAAATCACATACAGATTTGTATGTGTGGAAGCTCAAGTCATGCCTATCTTCTTATATTGCAGACAATTCCCAAGCATGTTCAGTGCCGAAAGAGCTTTTAGTTCTTTCATTTGCATTTGCTGATTGCTCTCTTTCTCCCTGCATTGCAAATTTCAATTTAATGTTATCAGTCTGAAACTAGGCTGCACCTGATCCCTCCATTCAGGTCACTGGCTGAGATTTAAGTCCAGCCACTGAAATGCGAGTCCTGCATAACATGGCCTCTTAATGCCTGTGCTGGATGTCAAGATGCTTAACATGCTAATAGGTCTTGTGGCTCTTCCCCCCTCCCCCCCGCCCACGAGCTGTTTGCTTCTCTACTCCTATTTCACTCTCTTTCATGTTTTCTGGGTTAAATCAACAACAGCATTCTCAAGTCTATCCTTTGGAAGAGCATTTTCATTAGTTAGCCTTTGAGGTCTAAGTTTGCTCAGTCAATTGTTACAACATATCCACAGACTCAAAGCCTGCCAAAAACCGGCACAACTGCAGCATCTATATAAAGCCTGTGACAGATTATTCTGTGAAGTTCAATATCACGACCCATCTTAGTAACACCACAAATACTTTCAAGTTTCCATCCATAATCAAAAGATCAGAACTGAATAATTCATGAGGCAGCCAAATCATTTCTATTTCCAGAAAACAGCATTAATTCACTGACTGCTCTACCTTCCAAAAACAGTTGCACAGCCAACAGCACCTATGGTATAATTCGCAGAGTGTTATTTCATACTCCAAGCTCACAGGAGACGTCATAGGCTCACTCCCCAACACAATAAACATTACATAGACTTTAGAAAAAAAGATTCACACTATGCAAGAAAGCAGGCTGTGATCTATAAACGTAGCCCAGGGCTTGTCACAGTGCATCACACTGCATCCTGCCACCAACTTTTGGTAATGGGCTGGATGAGGGAAACTGAATCTTGGCAAGGCGGAAGCCCTGTGGGTGAGTGGTTCCCGAGTCCAGGAAACAGGCTCCTTGCATGTTCTGGATGGGGTTGCACTGCCTCTGAAAGATCAGGTTTGTAGTTTGGGGGTACTCTAAGATCAATCTCTGTCGCTGGAGGCTCAAGGGGCCGTGGCAGCTCGGAGTGCCTTTAACCAGCTTCGGCTGGTTCACCAACTACGGCCTCTCCAGGACAGGGATAGCTCGGCCACAGTGGCACAGGCATTGGCAACCTCAAGATTGGATTACTGCAACGCGGTCTATGTGGAGCTGCCCTTAAAGCTGCTCCGGAACCTGGAGCTAGTGCAGAATGCTGCAGCTTGGCTGTTGTCTGGAGCTGCCCTTTTCCAGCATGTAACTCCTCTGCTGAGGGAACCGCACTGGCTGCCTATTCGCTACCGGGCCAGGTTTAAGGTTCTTGTACTTGTGTGCAAAGTCCTAAATAACTTGGGACCAGGATGCCTGAGAGAGTGCCTTCTCCCCTACCAACCTGCCTGGTCACTGAGGTCATCCGAGGGCATGCTTCTGGTGGTTCTACATAGACCCATCCTCTGATTTGAGTCTACCAGGGGAAGAGCCTTCAGCGTGGTACCCCCCCCTGGAATTCCCTGCCTCTGGAGGTCAGGCAGGTGCCAACTTTGTATTCCTTTCGGCGCCTCCTGAAAATGTCATTATTCCAGGAAGCCTCTCCTTAATGACCAGCCATGGTTCGCTGTACATTTTTCTTCTTTTAAAACCTATTTTAAAATGTTTTATTCTGGATTTATTTTATCTTGTACACCGCTCTAAAATTTTCAATGGGGAGCGGTATATAAATATTGTAAATAAAATCAATAAATAAACTTTCCAGTGCTGAGAAGTCCTAGATTTACCGGTGATTTAGAGGCCACGTGATCTACAGGTTGTGAGGCTGCCAACTCTTATTTGCAGCTTGTGGGACACAAGGTTTATAGCAGTTTTCCCCAACCTGATGTCCTTCAGATGTTTTGTACTACAACTCTCATCATCCCTGAACAGTGGTCATGCTACCTGGGGTTGCTGGTAGTTGTAGTCCAAACCATCTGGAGGACACCCAGGTTGGGAAAGATTTGTTTATAGCAAAATGGTGATGGAGGCCTGTTACAAGGATCAGTCATGGCTATAGAACAGCCTCTAAGCCATGCTGGCTCCCAATTTCAGAAGGGGTTTGCTGCTGCAAACTCAGCTGCCTGTTGTGAGTACATCAAATATGATTGTGTCATATTTGCACTCTAAATATATTCTCTCGATTTTAATTTCAAGTTGTATCATTGTTTAATATAGCAAATACAACATTCCTACTTGAATGTGAGCCCTGCTAATATTTATTCCAGTCCCATAGTAAAGCTTTAATTTATACTTTTCTATTTTCCCTATCAATATTTGTATGGATGGCAATATTATCGTACTAAAAGTACCAATTCTAATTTGCTTATGCCAATTTTCAGCTGGAACACAATCTTGACATTCAAGTTATAGATATAAACAAATCCTCGCTTCATTCAAAAACTTTCAAACTCAGACATGTGATTATTTTATTTCTTTAAATGGTTTTGGGGTCTTTAAAAATGCTTACCTACTAGTCCTGATAAGAGGAAGAATTATGTTCTTCAGTCTGACAAGAGAGTAGACTCTTTCCCAGGGAGGAAATGCAGAAACTTAAGGTAAGTTTTCTTCATCACCAGCAATGCTTCTGGAAGTTGAGCAGTCAGAGATCCTTCTACACTGGTACATTCTCAAAGCTGTATCTCATCAATAATTATAATTAATACCAACTGTAAGTACTTTACATATATAAAGTTGACCAATGAGACAAACTAGAATACATACTACAGAAGAATGTAAGAAATGCTGACATTCCTTAGTTCTCCCATTTTACTTGGATGATAAACCCAGTCAGCAAAACTGCATAGTAAATTATAATATCCATGATTAGAAAGAACATGCTTTGCAGGACCCTAAATATGTTGACTGGTTAAGTTTATTTCCAGGGTGGATCTGGATCTGTTTAACATATGGTTCATGAACTGCATTCTCCACCACCTCACCAAAGTAGATGTTCTCATCTGGTGTAAAAGCTGCTTAGATTGAGCCCTTGACATACTACTAAGCCAATGCTCCACACCCAAATTCATGTGGAAGAGGCCGATGGATTGGCTACATCCTCATGCTAGCATTGTATCTCTTGCCAGGTTTCACCGTATCATTCAAGGTTATCCATAGAAACAGGAAAATACTGAACTACCACTGAAGATGGCAAATTTTTGATTTTGTTTATTATTAGGTATTTTTACCATTGTGAGTGGCACCGTTTCAATTTTTTCTATCTTGGGCCATTACCAGTGATATGTGAGTGAGCCCACAGCACTGGTTTTCTGTCCTAAATCTGGTGTCCTCCAGATGCATCAGACTACACCTATCATCATGCCCAATGGCTGATGATAATGGGACTTGTAGTCCAACAGATCTGGCAGTTGCGAAAGTCTGCAGTAATACATAATCACATAGCTGCTTTTCCCCCCCTGCAAAGGGAATTCCAAATGCTTGACTACTATGCTGTTCATATATACACTGATCTACAATGGATGTGATGACCTGGTGCCACTTCACCCCATCCCTAACCTGGGTTAGAGATTTAGCATTACTATTGTCCTAATAATTGTTACTGTGTCTCTTTGATTAGTATAACACACTGCAACTCCTTCGGGTGTTATTGAGAATATTCTTGCCAAGAGCAAGTCTCTGCCATATGTATGATTAAACTCAGAGAAACAAGTCCGTGCTGGGAGTGGGGTGGGTAAGAATTACTCATGCTTGACAAATTGGCTTTTATTTTTCCCTGGCAGGTTCAGTAATTGGCATTTCCTCTTTCACTTTGAAGAAATGTGTCGTGGAGGAAGGGCTTTTTATCATTACTTGCCACTATTTAAAAACAGCCAACCACCATTTGGTCCTGGAAGCACAGCATTAAATTATAGCATTTTTGTTCTTGGGATGTATTCATAGTAGCTGTATCTTACACAAGAGTGCTATAGCCAGTGTGGTGTAATGGGTAAAGTGTTGGACTGGGAGTCGGGAGATCCAGGTTTTAGTCCCCACTCAGCCATGGAAACCCACTGGGTGACTTTGGGCCAGTCACAGACTCTCAGCCCAGCCTACCTCACAGGGTTGTTGTGAGGATAAAATGGAGAGGAGGAGTATTATGTCCACTGCCTTGGGTTCCTTGGAGGAAAAAAGATGCAATATAAATGCAAAAATAAATAAATAAATAAATAAATAATTTGGGAAGGGCTAATAAGTTAGTGCAGTATAGCAACCTTCTCCATACTGGTGCACTCCAGATGTTTTGGAGTTCAGGTTCCATCAGCTCCAGCTAACATGGCCAATGATCAGGAATTCTGGGAGTTTCAGTATTAAATATCTGGAGTACACTAGGTTGGGAAAAGCTGTTGTACAGGTTAAGCCTTCATTTCCTCAGGAAACAAAGACTTAACCTCTCGTATCATTTGTCCAGTGACAACGCACTACATAGGCCACAGAGATTTCCCTTGTTGCTGTTACAAATTATCCAGGATAATGAAGAGACTACCTAGAGGTCTACCTTTTAATCAAATAAATCAGAAGAGAAGCATACTATTAAAACAAGGCCAAAAGAAGGGAAAAAACACATATTAAAATGGCAGCTGTAGTGACACTAGTCAACCTGAGAACTGCAATGTAAGAAAGAGGGCATAGATTCATATAGAAAGCCTTTTTCTAAAGTTCCTGGAATATGCAAAAAGTTGTAGCCAATACAATTTGTTTATCAACAGGAAGTGACAGTTTCTGGTAAAACTGAGATGCCCTTTGCATGCACAACTGGCAGCCTGGAAGCCACTGCCTTTGCATGAACTACTACCACCCAGGCAGGGCCAATTGTGTAGGAAAAAAGTTACTGCCAGGAAGAAGGTTGCGAATCCCATGGACAAGACCTAAACAATTGACCTTGTTAGTTCAAAGGCCCCACAGTGTGGATTCACACCACTGAAGTGCCTCTCATGCTACTAGAGATCTCTCAATCTCTCTGTGTGCTGTGTTACAGCCGGCCATTAAGTTTCCAGAAATGGCAGTCAGCCATTGCTTCTTTGCCCCAGAATATGAGGTGTTGACTCTGTTCAGACGACACAATAAGCCTTGGTGGTTAAGCATTTTGAGCTAAACATAATGGCTTAGCACATCGTGCCAGCATGTCTTAGGGCTTGTTCAGACAACACACTAAGCCATGGTGGAGCCACTAACCCTTTTGCAGCAAATGGTCAGTGAGCATGTTTAAACCAGTTTAAGTACTTCTTCACACAGTGCATAGTTAAGCTATGGAATTCACTCCCACAAGATGTGGTGATGGCCACCAATTCCAATTGCTTTAAAATGGGGTTGGATAAATTCCTGGAGGAGAAGACTATCAATGGCTCCTAGCCCTGATGGTTGTGGGCTATCTCCAGTATCCGAGGCAGTAAGCCTGTGTGCACCAGTTGCTGGGGAACATGGGTGGGAGGGTGCTGTTGCATTGTGTCCTGCTTTGTTGGTCCCTGGCTGACAGCTGGACTAGATGGACAGTGCTGGACTAGATGGACCTTCAGTCTGATCCAGCATGGCACTTCTTATGTAGCCACCATGGTTAGGAATGTTTCACACAGCACGCTAAATCATGGTTCACATGACACACTAAGCCATAATGTTTAGGTCAAAATGCTGAAACACCATGGCTTAGCGTGTCATTTGAACAGGATCTTAGTGTGTCACGCGAACCATCCCTAACCATGGTGGCTACATAAGCACAGTTTAAACACTCTCACTAACCCTTTGCTGCAAAAGGGTTAGCAGACTAACCATGGCTTACTGTGCCAACTGAACAGGCCTGTTATCTGATGCCTGCAACACCTACCAGTGATTCATTTAGTCTGCACTCATAATTTTGACAATGAGTCTACACTGTAAATCTCATGACAACAAGATCTGGCCTAATTTTTGAATGTTTCAATTTCTTTCCTTGTCCCCTGCCTCTGATACCATTTAGCATGATGAAGAGTTCTGTAGAAATTGAAAATTTGTGGTGTTTTATTTTATTTTATTTTATTTATTATTGCATTTTTATCCCACCTTTTTTCCTTCAAGGAACCCAAGGTGGTCTACCTAATTCTCTTCCTCCTCTCCATTTTATCCTCACAACAACCACCCTGTGAGGTGGGTTGGGGTGAGAGTCTGTGACTGGCCCAAAGTCACCCAGTGGGTTTTGATGGCCGAGTGGGGACTAGAGCCCAGATCTCCCGACTCACAGTCCGACACTTTAGCCACAACACCACACTGGCTCTTTGGTTGGTCCTAGTAAAGGAATTGCCCTGGATATTCTATTCAGGGACCAGCATGGTTCTCTTTTTTTTTTCCTGCTAGTGGGCATGCATGTGAAGTTGTCATCCTCATGTATAACATTCCTCATTGAATGAACTTGTGTGGATTGTTTCGATGTTATCAAATCTGCTTTTATTTATGAATGTGAAGGTTCTACTGATGCATATTAAATATAGGGCTGAAATAAAAGATCCCTACAAGAAACTGCCCAAATTCTACATTCTCTTTGCCTCACTTTTCTTATCTTCACAATTCTGTTTCTGCTCAGGAATGCCATTCTGTTGCTTACAAGGGGACTGTCACACTGACTAACCTTTTCTTTTCAGCCTGTTTTCATTTCCCATCCAGTTAATAAGTTTCAAAACTGGTGTCACTTTATGACAACAGGCAGTTTGCATGCAATGAATAATACTTAGTATTTATACATTTGAAATGTTTGAAGTGCTTCACATCTGTACAACAGCCCTGCGAGGTAGGGCGGTATTACCACCATATTGCAACGTCAGTGGACAGAGCTGGAGATAAGATAATAATAGCTTGCCTAAAGCAATCTAGTGAGCTTGTTGTTGAGATAAATTTTGAACTCACAGCTCATTCTTAGCTAATACAATAAGCAAATGTGTATCACATTTAAGTGAATATAAGCTAACATTCCTCCTTTCCTTTCATTAACTCCCCAAAAGGATGCGGATTATTAATTTTGTGAAAAGAAGTACCAGTACACCCAGTTGTCAATTCAAAGATCACAAAAAAAAAAAAAAAAAGGGGGGGGGGGGTTAAGCACAGCCAGAACATGAGAAGTGGCCTAACATTAAACTTGCTGGCAGTGGGTGGAGTGGAACTTACTTGCAGTTCAAAAACACCTTTTATACCATTCAGTAAACACTGTATCAATGTCCTATTATACAGAAAATATTTTCTATAGCATTTGTACTCTGGTGTATCACACAAGTAGTACAGGCCAAACCATTTGCATTTAATTTTCACACACTTCACACAAGAAGGCATTAATTGGCAAACTTTCCATTTACAGTGAAATTAACTCACCCCATAGGCGAAAAGAAGAAAAGAGATGTAAAATGCCTTCAATGACTAACATGCACAGGCTCCAGAGGGAGGGGGAGAATCACTTGCATTTCAACCTGACAAAGCCTCAAACATTCTCAAGCAACTGGCTTTGAAAAGTTTTGCAGTCAAACATTTTAGGAAAAGAGATGTTACTTACTTCAAACTCCTGTGGTTGGTGTGTGGGTGTGTGCACGCGCATGTGTGTTTTTAATCCTTGCCTGGTTTTTTTAATGCAGGAAAAAGAAACGTTTTTGCACACACACAAAAACTGTCCTACTTTTTTTATCCAACAGTAGAAATTAGGCTTCAGAAGAGTCTCCTTGCTTCAGCTAAAATTTATCTCCAAAACAAATATTCAGGTACTAAGAAAACAGGAGTGACACATCACACAAGTTGCTAGCATTCAGGCTTCACAAGTACAACTGTGGCCAAGATGATTCAGACAGATGAATTTAGAACGGTGCTTTCCAACAGTGTGTGTGTGTGTGTCTGTGTGCGTGTGTGTGCACCCAGCTGAGTATGTATGCAAAAGCTATATTCCAGGGACTGAAAGACTGGACCAAAGTGTTACAGGCAAAAAAATCCCTTTAAATGTTCTCCAGCACCTGAAATCCACAAGAGAACAATTCCTTGGTTCAGCATTTCCATCCATCATTGGAATTCCTTCACAGACAACTATAGACTCTTCAACCTTAGAGGTCTAAGCCAAATGCAGTGTGGTAACTTCACACAGGACCAACCTTTTATGGGCTGAACAGTGGAGCTTTGATGCCAGCTAATCTACCATAAATAGCTCTTGAAATGCAGAAGGATCAGCTCAGCTGTTACAACAGGCCCAGCCTGCAGCTCCTTCAAACCCTATTCCACTGTCAAAATTTTCAATCCTACTTTTCAAATTTTCTGAATTTTCCAAACAAAACAAAAGGCATACAAATAATAATAATAATAATCAACCGAGGAAAGAAAAAACAGTCAGCCATATGGAAGAGGAAAGCCTTGGAATGACAGGGTGAAAGGAAAGAGGAAGAAACTTGCAGCAAAGAAGAAAAAAGATAAACTGTAAGGTCATAAACATTTTAGTAAGTCAATCATTTAATACTGTTACCCAATTCACAGTTACAGGCTGTCCCTGCCACTTCACACTATATAAGTCAATTATATTGGGGAAAACAAAGGTACTGAGAGATACAATTGTAAAACTTAAACACTAGGCATTGTTAGTTACTATGTGCAGTTAAAGGGGAAGAATCTGTTTACTGAGAAAGCTATAAAAAACCTTGATACACTCATGTTTAAAATAAAATGTTTCCTCAAGGCATTGGACAAATATGTTTGTCCCAGTAAAAATCAGCATTGTAATTTAGAGTTCCTGTCACAATAGAAGACTCTGGAGGATTGCTGTATGCTCCTTATAAAGGCAGTACAGTGCAGCTTATTAAAAATATCAATACTAGAGTAACCACACACAAAAATAAAGGAATAATGGTTTGAAAAGAAAAAAAACCCATCAGTATAAAAAATATTCCTTACTTCAAAGGATAAGAAACTAGGCAGAAATCAAGGAAGTTAGAAGGAACACAATGTTTCATACGATCGGTGTGACCCAAAGCTTCACGGAGTTCTGTCACATGGGGCCAGGAGGTTCTCCAGGTCCTTCAATATTGGGAAACTCTTCACATACACACTGTTTGTGTCTCAGGTTTCTACAGTCCTTCAAATCTACCCTTCGAAGTATGAAGCGTAATGTTTTCAGTCATCCCAAGGAGCTAAAGGGCATAGAACCGAGATTCGGGAGATCCAGTTTTAAATTCCCTAGGCAGTATCCAATGCAACACTACTACTAACATAAATTACTTTGTGTTAGGGCCTTGCTAGACCAGGCCGGCTGAGCTGGCCTGGAGGCAGGGCTACGGCGCGCTAACTTTAACGCGTGCTGCCCAGCCTCCTAGATGGCCGACGCGCAGGGACGACGGAAGCCCTGCAGCGTCGGCCATTTTTTTTGTTTTAAAGGGGCCACATGGGGCCCGAAGCCCCCAGAGAAGGTAAGGTTTTTTTTTACTTAAGCCCCCCCATCCGCCCTCCCTCGCCGTCCCCGTCATCGCCCTCCGCCCCCTCGCCGTCCCCGTCGTCGCCCTCTGCCATCCCCTCACCGTCTCCCATGTGTCGCCCTCTGCCCCCCTCGCAGTCTCCCGTGTGTCACCTTCCGCCCCCCCTCGCCGTCTCCCGTGTGTTGCCCTCCGCCCCCCATCGCTGTCTCCTGTGTGTCGCCCTCCGCCATCCCCCTCTCCTGCCGGTCCGGCCTTCCCTCCCCCATCTCCCCCCTGGGATCAAAACCCTCCCCCCCTGGCGCGATGGGCACAGCGCTCATATGAGCGCTGTGACAAGTCCGTGGCTTTTCGCAGCTACTCGTAAGCGAGTAGCTGCAAAAAGCCACGGACCTTCCTAGATGCGAAAAAGGCACGCCATAAGCGACTTCGCTTAGGCCGCGTTAGAGGAGGCCTCAGTGTGGCCTGGCTCCGGATTCCCCTGTGCGTCATCTGGACGCACAGCAGGGAAACCGGGTCTCAAAGCGCGCTAAGGCCTCGTCTAGCAACGCCCTTAGTGTAAACAACCTCTAGCACAAGGCCAATAGGGCCTGCTGGCACGACAGACAAAATCCTTCATGCCAGCAAGTGCTGTTGGTGTTGCACTAGAGCAAGGGTTCTTAACCTGGGGTCCATGGACCACCAAGGGGTCCATGGATGGGCTTCACTGAGTCCATGAAAATCAAATAAATTTATTCATACTTTGTGTATGTCATACACTGTATGAGGCAAATAATTTTCAATAAAATAAAGTATATTCATTGCATGCAAAGTTGTGTTTATGTGCTTATATGCATTTTTCTAGGGAGGGGGTCCATAGCTTTCACCAGATTTTCAAAGGGGTCCGTGAATCAAAAAAGGTTAAGAACCACTGCACTAGAGGTTGTGTATGCAAGCACAACAGCAGTGGTATCACAGTGGATACTATCCAGTTTAGGGCTTCCCAGTTTATAAAGATTATTTCCTGTGCAAAAGGTGAATATGGGTGGATGCCAGTCAGCAGGGGATATTTGCTGGCTTCTAAAGCCACTCAGGAACAACCAGGTCTAGATATGCTAATACTGTTACTGAAAGTCAGGTGTATAGGAAGTAGTAAATAGACACCACACCTCTTGCCTGTTGATTGGTGGGCAGGATGTTAGTTGAGTGTGTAGAGGAGGGAAGCTGTTGCCTGCTGAAAAAAATATACTGGGACAGCATGGGAGCCTGGAACGTATCCAAAGTGCCACTCACAAGACTGTATTCTCTTATTCCTAGATATTAAACATTTACTATGAAGGTCTTCATCACAGACATTACACAACAGTGAATTCTTGTATGGTCTAGGCATGCTATCTGGCAATGTTATCAAGAGGCTATATCTTTATTCTCCTTCTACAATAGATGGTTGCTGAAAACAAAACTCAACAATGATGCACTTTCTGACAATTGTCCACCACCACTGCTTTTGTGCTTCATCCTATGGTTCCTAGACAGGGTTTGAGGGGCTGTAGGATAGTTTGGATTCCGAGATCTAAGGTAAGAATTAGAGCTCCCAACTCTCCTTCTACTTGCAACCAGGTTGGAAAGAAACACAACGGCTGCTTCTCTGAGGTCAGGAACATGACATCGGAGAAGGAGGAAAGGGGACAGGAAGAGGAGACTGGAAATGCCAGGATATGAGCTATCATGATGCCTCTACAACCTCTTCCCCTCCCTTTTCAAGATGCTTTGCTAAATGGGCAAAAAGTCCATCTAGCAAAAATTCAGGGCAGGAAGACAGGGAGGCACTTGTCCCAACCTGCATGGGATGATTTTAAGCCTCCAAATTTGGAGGCTTTCGAACATCGCAATAGTTTTGCACCCTTAATGACATGGGCCAAATGCAGCCATCCCTTTGGGCATCAATCACATGAATTCTACATCTTACATAGCAATAAGCGTGCTTTTGAAGCCAAACAAATGGCAGGAAAGCAGTAGCAATAATTCACAAGGCTCTAAACAAAAAAATAAAAAACCAAAAACAGCCAGCACCTGTAAGCTATATATAATAAATACAAACAGGATAACAGTGCATTTTATCTATTGTCTACCACCCAGAGAAATCCGGGTACTGGGTGGTTTAAAGGTACAGTAAATAACTAAATACAAGAACATCTTGTTTCCAATTTATTGTTTAGAAGTAGTACTCAGCTTCTTGGGAACAGGTTCCATTTCTGGAACCACTTGTTGTTAACCTGACTTTTTCACAGGATAAGACAACTATTTGCAGGTAATGGACATCTTCAAACTCTACATAAATGACAGGGTCATGCTACTGCTGTCCTCTTGTAGTTGACATAGATTGTTAGGATGCTAGAATCCCCTTAATTACTGTACTCTTATCAAAAACATCACTGTGTCACACTAGTATTTCAAGTTAATCATCTGTTTTCCATGGCAAGTTAGAAGTCCTAGATAAAATGCAAGGCAGTCTTTACTGAACGCATCCCTTCATAACAGCGATGGCTACCATTAAAGAATATTGGGAATCTTGAAGAGGCAGCAGACAAATAACATTACCCCACCCCGCCCCCAACACACACACAAACTACAGTTCCTAGGTTTCCCTGGGGAGAGGGAAATAGGTTACACCTGTTAACCCTGCAATCCTAAACATGTTCACTCAAAAGTAAATCTCATTGGGCATTACTCTCTAGTAAGTGTGCTTAGAAGTACAATCCTATACTGATTTACTTCGGAGTATGCTGCAGCTCAGATGTATTTCAAGAGTAGGAAATAAAACATGTAGATGAGAACTGAGCATTGTGTTTGGAGTGAACCCATCACAGTCAAAACAGTCAGTACTAATACAACCACAAAAACTTCCCTTTTTCCATAGTCATAGTTCAAGCATCAGCCATTACTTTAATGCTTCATGTCCATTTTACCAAAACAGCCTGAACCAATAACAAACAAACTCCTATTTAAAGCTTATATTACCAGTTTTGCACAACACATCTGAAATTCTTCAGCAAACCAAGAAAAACATTTCAGGGTATAAATTGCTATCTTCTCTCATTTCAAAAGTGAAGAACTGACAAAGCGTTTTAAAAAAAAGACATTGTTGCTAGTCACACAAAAAGTACAGATGGCAAAGGCTTCAGTTTTATATTACTGGGTTTTGCTTATTGCCACAGGCTTTCTTCCTTGATATAGCTCAATATTAAGCACCGATGACTCTCTGTAATGGATAAATACCATGCATGGCTTGTCCTGAAATGAAAGATTGCCCCTTCCGATTCCTCAGCTCCTCCCACGTTCATTACGCCGCCCGTTTCTGAAGTGCCCTTGATCCCAATTTGAGTAGCTGATGCGAACGAACGTATTTTCCCATAGCATGCTTTTTCCTTCAGAGATAATTAGACTCCACTGAAAAGAGTTTACATGACAAGGTGCACACTATGTAAGAACCCATAAATAGACACCACAGTTCTTTAAAGAATATAATCATTTTAAACATGCATATTTCTTGTGTTGCTGTCTTCCCCACTGAGAAAATAAAAACATACCCGTTTCCATTGTTAGAATCATGACTCTCCTTCTCTCTCTCTCTCTCTCTCTCTCTCAGGCCTCACTTATCCAGTGTATGTGAATGATTCAAGACACAGTTGGCTTTGTTTGAGCTTATATCTTCTGGCTCACTCACCCCCTCCTCCCACTTGTGGGAAAAACACACACATTGCCCATAGCCTGCCTGACTAGCCATCTCTATTGGCTCATTCACAAACAATTCTATTTAGCATATTCAAGTTTCCCTGAGAGCTTGAAATGACCCAGAGAGACATTTTTGGCCTGCCCAGTTTGTGACTCGCACTGGGAGAACTTAAAGTTCAAACTTCCATTGCCAACAGCTATCTTTAAAGCTGTTTCTTTCCAATGGACCAAATCTCTTCCTTCACACAAAGTGCCTGAGAAAACAGGCTCCCACTCACTAGAGAGTAGAAATATATGCACAGTCACTCCAAGATGTGGGTGGGTTGCCATTCCCTCCCGACCCACACCGTGGCTTGATGTTAGGACTTGCACAGGAAGAACTTCATAATAGGGCATCACAGGGGCTCAGTTTAAGTTTTGGCTCAGACCCAGACCCAGCACCAATTTTCAGTGTTGGGGCTCTCCAGCCAGCATGCCTCGGAGATTTAGCTTCAATCTCTGCTCAGCAATCTTGTGTGTGGATGCTTTAGTTTTCTCTCTCTCTCTCTCTCTCTCTCACACACACACACACACACACACACACACACACACACACACACACACACACACACACACTGTGGATAGGGAGCCCTTCAGGACAAATAAAAGGACTTCTTCACACTATGGAATTCACTACCAGAAGAAGTAGTGATAGCCACCAATTTGGATGGCTTTAAAAGGGGGTTGGATGAATTCCTGGAGGAGAAGGCTATCAATGGCTACTAGTCTTGATGGCTATGTGCTACCTCCAGTATCCGAAGCAGTAAGCCTATATGTACCAGTTGCTGGGGCACAAAGGTGGCAGGGTGCTGTTGTCCTGCTTTGTTGGTCCCTGGCCAACACCTGGTTGGCCGCTGTGTGAACAGAGTGCTGGACTAGATGGACCCTTGGCCTGTTTCAGCAGGGCACCTCTTACGTTCTTATGTTCTCACATGATTGTTGTCAGAATAACTGAGGGTCCATAACTGAGATCCATGAACACTGTCTTGCACCCCCTGGAGGAAGGGTGGGGATAAAAATGTAAGGAAAACAATATAAAGGAAGGAAGGAGTCTGCAGTGCACTTTCCCCTTGCTACTGAGCAAACACAACTAGCATTGACAGATCAGGTTCTGGTTGAAGGATTTATAAAATGGGACTATCTGGTCAGATTGAGACCCATTATCTTTCTTTTGGTGCTATGCATTCCTGAAGTTCTTCCCTGCTTTGAAAACACATTACAG
This sequence comes from Elgaria multicarinata webbii, assembly GCF_023053635.1. Classification (NCBI taxonomy): domain Eukaryota; kingdom Metazoa; phylum Chordata; class Lepidosauria; order Squamata; family Anguidae; genus Elgaria; species Elgaria multicarinata. Next base: position 26,977,260 of record NC_086171.1, on the reverse strand, counting down.
CTCACCTATAAAGAGGCATGGCCAACTCAATGGAGAGTGAAGCAACAAAACAAACAAACAAAACAAAAAAAATGCACTTTTAGGGTATTCAAAGTGCTTCACGTCTTTTATTTATGTACTTCTTACAGCAACCCTAAATCAGGTTGGTATTTTTAGCTTCATATTACGGGGGGGCAGGGTCTTGGCAGAGCTGGGATTCAAAGCAGAGACTTCATGAGTCATCGTGTCTAAACCCTGGACACTACAACAGGTTTCTAGAAGAAGTCCAGTAACAATATCTATAGTCAAAATTCAGGTAACTTGTATGGAGGGAAGAAATGTCTCAAACAGTCAATTCTCCCACACAACCATTAACAACTCTTAAAAGGAGACGAACAACTACCAAGCACCCCATAGACAGTACATAAGGGAATTTGACACTGTATGCTGCACAGGAAACTCTTGAAACTCAACACTCGCGTTCTTACTGGATAATGCAACTAGGAAAAAGCTCCTTACAGGATGCTAAGATTCTCCATTCATAATAAGTGAAATGCAGGAGGTGGAATGATTTGTGGTTATTCATATGCAACTCAGATTTCTAATGCCAATCAAGTGCATCTCATTAGCCTAAACAGTCATCAGTTCATATCTATTCTTGGAGGCTACATGATCAGGGAACAAAATGCTGCCTTCCTTTATCTGTCCTGTGACAAGACCAACTGCAACATCATTTCGTTCCAAATAAAGTGGCAGAGACTGAGCTGCTACTCAACACATTTGCAATGATTACTTGTGCTGGGAGCTGCATCTTTTGCCAGCAGAAAGCCAATGAATGGAAGTCACAGGAATAGTACTCTCATTTGTCATAGCAAGTGGGGTGTCCTAATTACCAACAATTCATCCTTAAATAAAGAAAGATGTTTTTAGACTACTCAGTTCACACAACACAATGAAGCCCTTTAGATTAACGGGAAATTGTGTTTCTTTACCGTTGCTCTGCTTCCTGCTTCCCTTCCGCACTTGAAACAAGCTGAATTACATGAGAAGAGAGCAGTGACCATGTGGCTGGTAATTTAAAACCTCTCACCCCATGTAATTCAATGGGACAGCACCCTCTAGTGGGCATTTTATAGTACAACTTTGACTGCACATGGCAGGAAATCCTGACGTATTTCAGAAGAACCAGGTTTTCCAAGGTTTATTCTTAAATGGAATAATGAAGGGAAGGAGCAAGAGACAGGCAAGAGGCTCACGACATCATCAAAATGACCCGCTAACTTCCATGAGTGGTCAGTCATGACCGTGCTATAAATCGCTCATGTAAAGAAGCCCAACAAATCAGGGTTGTTTGAAGCCTGGGTTGTTGTGAAGGAAGCAGGACATGTGATCATGGGCAGAATAATGCCAAACGGAAATTCAGACTTTTTCAGACAGAGGAAAACAATAATAGAGCAATAATAGAAACAGCTGAAATGTTTTATTCGTTGCTGCTGGGTTTGCCTTGGTTTTATTCTGGACTGTTTCATTTTTTTTTTGCTTTGATGTCTGTATTTTATGTTTTAATGTACTATACATTGCACAGAAAACATTGGTTGTTGTGCTTTTTTAAAAATACAGTAAGTAAATAGATCTATCAATACATCTAAGTGGGTAAAAATCTCAGAGGAAAAAAGATTTGTTTAAAATGTGTAGGAAGGTGTGCTCTCTCTCTCTCTCTCTCTCTCTCTCTCCTTCCCCGATGCCCAAACAATGGCTGAATGAGAAACCATGTGCTTTATTTTTACTGCAGAGAAGTGACTTATTTTTCTGCATGAATGGGGCAGAGTCCTGAAAACTTCTGGACAGAGAAACTAAACTAAAGCTGGCATTTGAATTTTCTGCTCACCAAGTTCAGATAGCTGAATTAGGACATATCTTTTGACATAAAAGGAAGCCTGCATATTTTCAGCTCGCAGTACACTTTGCATAATCACAGAACCAACACCACTTGAAGCAGGGCTGTGATTCATCCTTCCCTAGATTATGCTATTGTGTAGAGCTCTTGCATTCTCAGGTCTAGGCTGGGCTTCACTTCTTCCCAACAAGCTGAACAGAGCTCACACACTCAGCTGCCAAGACGAGATGCGACAGGCTAGAAGCTGCACAAGTTCTAAGAAAGTTTTAAAAGGTGATCTATCATCCCAACTGCACCAAAACATGTGCTACTTCTAGGGACCATGAACTCTCAATGCCCACCTTGACTTAGCAGTCATGCTGGGGAAGATATACCACTGCTTCAGAGTCTACGGTACAGAGATGTGAAATATGTGTGGTGTAAAAGGAGGAAACTAGGGGCACTAAGGAAACTAAGTTTCATGTCTGAGAGCCGTAGTACATGTGCCTGGGAATTGCCTCTGTTTGGCAGGTACTCCATGCCTGGGGTGTACTTTTTGCAAGTACTCATCACATGACTTGGCTCACCGTGCTGTGAAATGCTACATACACCAATTGTATGTAGCACTGAGGATGGTGCGCAATGTGGTGCACACGTCTGTGTGCAGGGTCAAGACTCAGTCTATGGGCTCATCTACACCATACAGGATATTGCACTATGAAAGTGGTATATAAAAGGAAGGAGCCACACCAAGCAGGATATAGTGGTATGAAAGTGGTATATGGTATGTGTCAATGGGTCCCAACAGTTGTCAGTGCACTTCAATACTGCTATAAAGCAGTAGTGTGGCTCCTACCTTTTATATACCGCTTTCATAGTGCAATATTCTGCTTGGTAGAGATGAGGCCTATGATAAAGGCAAGTCAGGCAGCACTAGCATTATCATAAGTATCATCATCATCTGCTTAATATAGTAAAATCTCTAATTAATTTGCATACCAAAAAATAAAACTCATAGTTAATCACACATATAATACAATACCAGAAACATTTCACCTTTCGACATTAAGTGTTAAGATCAAGAGAAAGTATGGACAAGCAATTCCACCTTTAGCACACAAACCAGAAGAGCATGACAAAATCCGATGTTTTTATTCTTGGACAACGTAGTGCATCTCTCTCTGCCATGTGTATTAAAACACCCTGCAAGCTACATGGCACCTTTGACATCCTATAGTGGTCCACCAGTACCCTGGGGGGGAATCCATAAGGCTATAGTGGGGGTGTTGGACTCACAAGTAGCAGGTGGCTTGCAGATAGGGTTGTCACAGTTGTGAGGTTAACAGGCCAGGTTATCTTTAGAGTGCCAAATGGAAGGTAAAATAATTGTGCAATGAAACTGCTTGTTGTACAGAAGAATAAGAACTATGGGCAATGACCCAAGCCATTTAAAATAAACATTCATTAGACACTGCTTACATTAATAACTGTCCATGACTACGCAGGAAGACAGGTTGCCAGCACCAATGGTCAGTAGAGATCTTCGGTTTGAAGGCACTTTTCCCTAGAAGAAATAAAAAGCACAGCTAAGATTACAAGGAGCATCAAGTCACTGTAATCACTGTTGCTTGGTTAAATGTAAGGTCTGCCTCAACATATGGGTCTAACCAGGTTCATCTTTGCAATATCAGATTGACTTAGCGCACAGCTGGTAAACAGCCCATAAATGCACTATGAGAGTTCTACATGAACTGCCCCTTGTGGATAAACTTTTTAGGGAATATGAAAAACAGTGGTGCAGTGTGTGAAAGCATTGTTCATCTAGATGTAGCATCTAACCCAATACGGTGGCGGTGTTCATACATCATTTTAAGCCAAAAATAAATAAATGGTTTAATAAACCAGGATGTGAATGAGCAGCATACTAGTGCACACAGCCCGGTTCATCCTTCCGGGAAGGGGATAACCTGTTACATTAAACCCAGGATTATAATTTAGTGTACCCAAACAAGCCAGGATTTATGAGTGAGTATTAAACCAGGCTTATGAATCCTGGCTTGTTTGGGCTCACTAAATCATAATCCTAGATTTTAATGTAGCAAGTAGCTATCCCCTTCCAAGTAAGTTTATTTGTTTGTGAAGGGAGGAATGAAGCAAGAGCAAACGGACTACATGTACTAGCATGTGGCTTACTCACATCCTAGTTTATTAAGCTATAACGTGATGTGTGAACTGAGTCACTCTAACAGTGAAGTCATGTGTCATACAAACCGGGTGAGTGTGTATAATGAATCAATGACCAATGTGCTAAAAACTGTTACCAACGTACACCATCAATGCAGAAATTATAGGTTGAATCCAACTCTGTTCTTCGACCACCAAAATGGACACCACTGTTGGAATTTCCTTTCTCTCCTGCAGTGCCCCCCCCCCCTCTGTTCCCCAGATATGGTCGAAAGGAGATTTGGTGGGATAGATTTGTGGCAGGAAGCTGCAGAAGGGAGGGGAGGAACGGAACTCCCATTGCAAATGTAGAAATCCTCTAAAGGGTAATGTCAGCCACTGGGGAAGGAGTGAAGAGTGGGAATCTCTAATATTTGTGGTGAATTACTGTTCCATTCAAAATTCTTTACAGTCAGAAAGTCACTCCAAAAGCAACTTGCAAGACCTGTTCTACCTCCCCAAACTGCCCATAGAGCAGACAAAGGCTTGTGCTAGTCAGGCCAAGGATGCACTGGTTTAGTGGATCTATTTGAGGTATTACACATGGTGGCTGTAAGTGGTAAACTTGTCTGGTTGTAATGTTGTACCCTGACATTCAATACCTAGATATTTTAGCAGTGGAGCAAGAGACCACTTTATGTACAGACAAACCATTATTGCTGCAGGCAAGGTGGGCACACAGAAAGATCCATGCCTGGAGGCCATGAAAATGACTCCAACAATGGCTTTTCAGTATATATAAGATAGTAAAGCAAGATTTAGCAAAAAGTTTTAATGGCTGTGAGGATCAGCAACGGATACAAATCAGAAGAGGAACAGCTGTCCAATCCTATATGGACCTGAAACCCTCCTGAGAGGATTAAGTCAACTTGCAAGGCCAGAGCAGACAACCCACAAGGCTCTGTGGGTTTCATTTTACAGTGCAACCAAGTGTTCATCAAACCACTACTAACATAAATCACGTCTTCCTAGAAGTTTCACCAGCAACTATTACTTATCATAATGTGTTTTGTTTCTAATGTATTCTGTCCCTTTTGCAATATTGAGCTCTGTCACATAAGTGCACAGTATCTTTGCTTTGTGAATGGGCCAGAGAGCTTTGGAAATTGGGTGGAATCAAAATGTAATTAATAAATACGTAAATAAACATATATACGAGGCACCCTGCTGGATCAAAGGTTCATCTAGCCAAAGGGTGCGGAACGTTTAGGCATTTCTACATGAGACTTTTATCCTGCACCTTTATAGAGGTTTCTGTTTCTGGATTCTTTCATGTGCTTTTTTCTGGGGGGTTTCTTTCTCTGTCTTTCTATATGCTTCATTATACATCCACTAGATAGTGCTGTGGTATAGTAAAATTGTGCAATTACACAAGGCTCCTATTCTACCATTTCTAAATACTACCAGACTTTCTTTGTTAGGAAGAAAACCACAATAATGGTTGCAAAGCACTTGAAAGGCCATGGAGGATGACGACATCACGTAAAGGATCTGCAACTACTGTGAGTGAGCAATCACAAACAGAAAATAAAAGCCTCATGTAGAAAGACTTTATGACACACCCAAGATGTTGCTGGACTACAAATCCCATCCCTCTGGTATTGCCAATACACCCCTGATCGTATCCACCACCCCTGATCCCCACCTCTGATCTTATCCAACATCATGTTTCTTGGAAGGGCCAGCCAGAAATTTATTATATTTCTTATACACCTCATAGATGAAGTCCATCTAGAATACAGGTGCTACACAGATTAAAACACAACAAACTACAATAAAAAACCACAAACAATTAAAAACAGTACAGATAGAAAGTCGGAACACACAGACACAAGCTTAATATCCAAAAGTACACTGTAGATTACAAAAGCTAAAACAGTCAAAAGGAGTTAAAACCAAACAACAGGGACTGAAAGGCAGATCCTTAAAAAAAAATATCCTATGAGAATAAAAAGGACACGGCCCAGCACTGAAAAGACAAACAATTAGGCATCAGGCAGGCTTCCCACAGAGAGTGTTCCATAGTCAAGGGTCCAACACTGATAAAAGCCTTTCTCTTATAGCCACCCTCCAAACCTCTGGCTGAGGAGGCACATGGAGAAGGACTTCCAAAGGTGACCTAAGGGCATGGGTAGGTACCTATAGCAGCTGGTGCTCCATCAGGTATGAGTTCCCAAGCCAGAAGAGCTTTACAAGTAAAAATTAGTGCTTTGAATTGGGCCTGGGAATGAACTGGAAGGCAAGACTTGAACATATTACACCGCCCCTAATGCCATTATTATTATTATTATTATTATTATTATTATTATTATTATTATTATTATTTCTAAACTGCCAATAGCTGAAGCTCTCTGGGCAATTTACAAAAAGATTAAACCATTAAAAACAATATATAAAATTTAAAACCATAAAAGCATATATCAGACGGGATTCACGAAGACAACATACATCTAAAATTAGCCAAACCTAAAAAAAACCAGATCCGGGATCAATTAAAACTCATCTCATGCCGCTAAATGCGTGGAAAAAGAGAAAAGTCTTGATCTGGCACTGAAAAGAAAGCAATGTTGGAGGTAGGCGGGCCTCATCAGGGAGATCATTCCATAATTGTCTAGACCTAGTTAAAACCCTTGCAGCCTTATTTTGCACTAGCTGAGATTTCAGGACTGTCTTCAACGGCAGCCCCATGTACAATGCATTGCAGTAATCCAAATGAGAGGGCACTAGAGCACAGATCTCTGTACCCAAGTTATCCATCTCCACATTGGCTGGTATTCCTGCTACAACCCTAAGTTGGATTTGGCTCCCAAGCCCTGATGTTCACGACCTCTGCCATCAACCAACACAATTTCCTTGGTTCTAAACACTTGGTGGGGGGGGGGAGGAAGAGGAGGCACAGTTTTTAAGAAACGTAACCAAAAAAGCTCTCTGAAGAACATTATGAATACAAGAACAAAGAATGCATGACGCCGCTATCCTCAAAGCTCAGTGGTGAAGCTAGTGATCTTAAAGGTTAACTGTGTGATGCTTGGAGAATGGTTTGAGGTCTGCGCTAATAATAGCGACATGAATGTTTAACCGTTTCCGAATGGGTCAGGGTTATATAGTACGAGTGCAGAGAATGAGTCCTGCAAAATAGCACTGTGCATACTCATGTATTGGATACTGCTGCCACCGCCATGTAGCATGAATGTTTGGCAAACCTGCTGAGGAGTTTACTATGCTTCTCATGCAAACTATTACCCCAAAGTTGCCTACCCTTATTCTTGATCAGCAGACAATTAAAAAGCAAGCTAATGACCTTTTGCTAAAATAGATAAAGGATTTATTTTATTTTTAAGGAATATAGGATATCTGCAGTGCAGCTTCTCTGACTGAGGTCTGAGATTCAATTGGAGAATCTACAGAAACTTTACACCACCTTTGCATGAGTTCCCATCATCACACACTGACCTCTAGTGTACTAAGAAAGAATCAAGATTATAAGGAACCTTTGCCAAAGGCTTGTGGAAATACTTGGGACAAGAGATGAAGGGGCCTGAGTGCCTCCTTCCACCAGTATAGTTCTATTGACTTCTGTATCCCACTATTTGTCACTGAATTGACTCCTTAATATATTAATGCTTAGAAGAAGAAAAAAAGCCTGCAGACTATTTATCCCCCTACAGTATAAGGGCCCAGGGAAAGCATTCTACATAATGACTTCAGAGTTCGAAAGGTAGGCGGCTTTTCAAAACAATTGGCTAAAAGGAAGATAAATACCAAGAGCCAGAGGAAAATGGCCAATACACCTAACTAGAGCCAGTGTGATGTAGTACTTAGAGTATTGGACTGGGAGTAAGGAGATCTGAGTTCTAGTCCCCACTCAGCCATGGGAGCTCACTGGGTGACTTCTCAGCCCAACCTACCCCACAGGGTTGTTGTTGTGAGGATAAAAATGGAAAAGAGAATGATTATATATGCCACCTTGGGTTCCTTATGGAGAAAAAAAGGTGGGACAGAAATGTAATAAATAAATGAACTACAGCAATACTTCATCATATTTTTATTTATACACGCATGAGCACACACATGCCTATTGATATAGATATACACACACCCTTTCAAGAATTGTAAACAGGCTGCACAACAGCTTAGAAACAATTATTTGAACTAAGGCTAGTTTGCACATGCTTGGTCAGCACTTGATAACTTGTAAGCCTCAGTTCACAATATACTACTTGTGGCCCTCAGTGGCAGAAGAGCAGACAAGTACCCTGCCATTCACCATGTACCTCAAAGCATATGTGACGTGGCATTTCTATGACAACACTGGCTCATGTCCAACCAGAATTAACTAGGTAGGTTCTTAACCTAGAATGAGAACGGTTACGTGCAGTACAAACATGAGCCGGGCCTAATTACCACTGATAAGGCATGAAGTCAAGTGTAAACTTAAAGTGCAAACTGAAATGTTAAAATCCTTGTCAGTTTGTTTGGAAAGTGACTTCTCTGCCCCACCAATCAGAAATTAGACACACCTGAGGTGTATAATGTACAGTTGAAACAAGACATAGAGCATTTTAAATGGGGAATTAGAGGGGCATTGGCTGGGCAGTCTTTAACTGAAGCACCATGCACAATTAAGCCCAATTCCAAGAATAGTCTCTATTTTACTAAGTGAAATGACATTTACACACACACACACACACACACCCTGCACATACATCTAAGTGCTTCCCTTAACATTTTTAAAGTCTCTTGAGCCTCTGAATTGAGATTGGGAACTTGTGACCCTCCAGATGTTTTGGCCTACAACTCCCATTCGCACTAGCCAGCCTAGCCAATAGTGAGGGATGATGGGAGTTGTGGCGGGGGGGGGGGCAGGCGTTTGGGCCTACAAGATGCCAACCTCTGCTTAAAAGGAATGGGAAACAACACACACCCTGATCTATACTAGCATGTGAACTAACAAACTAGAGCACTTCCAGTCATTGAAAAGGATTGTGACATACTGGAAAAAATGTTTTTAATGCACACTATTGCTTGTACACATGGCTTACCTAACCAGAGGGGGTAAAATTCATACCTGACAAGGAAATCTGAAAGCACCCCATTGAAACCCCTCAATTAGATGTGAATAAAGTGCACCAGCATGTTTCAAACACACTCCTGACACTTCCCCTCTAGCTCCCACTTTCGTGCCTCTAAAACAAAGAGACACAGAAAGCCCCTTTTGCCGACTGCTCAAGGCTGTCCTGATGTCTTGGCTCCTTATCTGCCATGGTCACGTGTTGCTTTTTCCTTAAACACGTCTGCCTTGTGTTTAGGAACCAAGCTGTGTAACACATACTTGGAAGTGCATCGTTTCATTTATTTATCATCTAAGTCCCCGACTAGGCATTTCTGAAGGGTCAGGGTATACTCTGGACTTCCTATTTCTCCTTGAGGTGCTTATCAAAGAACAGATTGCAACATTTTGTACCGGTCATAGGCTGCCAAAATATGGCATTGTTTATGTAAGAATGGGTTTCTGTTATGGAACATGTATGGGACTTGTGATCAGTCACGGGAGGGAGGAGGGGAAAGTATGACTTCATCAGAGCAACTTTGATGAGTATAAAAGTATGCTGACGTGGATGATGGTTAGAGAGTTCCGCCTTCAGTTTTCTGAGGGTGGGCTGTTCTACATATGTAGGAAAAATAAAGGGCCTCTGCATCTGGACAGGTCTGGAGTCATTCCTTCCCTACTGGGTTCGGGGAAATTTCCCTAACGCACCAAAAGCAGAAAACTGAAGAAAGAGAAAACTGTGCATGCACCATTTATAGCATTATAGAAATTCTTAACGTATACTTGGAAGACAGGCAGAGGAGTAGGCAAGGCAAGGCTAACCTACAGAGCAGCCTTCCTGAACATGGTGCTCTCCAGATGATTTGGATTACTATTCCCATCATCCCCAATCATTTGCCATGCTGACTGGGACTGGTGGAAGTTGGGAGTCCAATATCTTCTAGAGAATAGAGAAATCACAAACTGGACTGGGAGGGGGAACCGTCTACCCCTGGATAAAAATTCTGAAGAACCAATTTTGCCAGTTCTTCCATCAAAAGTATTTGGTCCAAAAGCCTCATTTTGTTTTGCAACTACACAATACTTAACTTTTTACTTTTAAAAATATCCACCCCCACCCCCAAGCCACTCACACTGTATTCTGGATTTTTCAGCTTCATTTGCTACTTTATCATTAACATTTTGAATGTTAATCTATGGTTTGTAACTTCCTTTCAGATTGGTATGACTTGAAAAACTGGGTACTGCACATGCCAATTCTGTCCATGCAACTAATGTATGTTTTCCCCATTGATTGCAGACCAGAGGGTGTGTCTATGGATTTCAAGGAACATTTTGCTTGAACTAGGCTGGCTCAGTCATTGACAGCAATTCCTTTATAAGCCTTTGTTACGGATGTCCTTGACGGAGTGTGTTACCAAGGGCGTTACTAGACGAGGCTGTAGCGCGCGTTACCTTCCGCAGCCACGTCGAGGCTTCCAGATGACGTTCACGAGGATCCGCCGTTATCCCGCGGTGAAGCCTCTTTCTCCCGACTTTAAAAAAGTGAGTTGTAGTGCGCCTTTTCCTGCTGTCCCGCGGTAATTCGGAGTACGTGTGGGAGGATGTGAGGTCACTGCGGTCGGCACTGGTCAGGAAAAGGCGTGCTAAGGGGGAGTGGTCAGCGGCTTCGGTCAAGCCGCCTCCGCCATTTGCGCGCAGTCCGCCAGCTGGGGCAGCGCGGCGGAGCGGCTTTTTTTTTTTATTTCCCCAGTGACAGTTTGCGCAGGAACGGAGGACCGCAAAAGTGGCTGGTGACTCCTTGCGGTGGGCAGCTACCGTGGCCGCATAATGGCGGTGCTGTACGCTGCCTGTTAGTGTGGGTACCAGGCTGGCAGAGGGCAGAGCTGTTTGTGGGCTGCTGCCATGGCTACGGCCAGATGTGGGTTGGCTCCTTGGGATGGGGCACAGGGCACAGAGGCGGTCATCGCCGCCGACACCTCAGAGGCATGATGGGAGATGTAGGCACAGAGTGGCCATGCAGACGATTGACCTCGGGTCATATGACACCCGCCACGACCCCCATCAGGAAGTGAGCGCATCAATGTTGACCCTCAACAGCACCAGCAGCACTTCAGCTGGCACTGGCACTGCCGCCGCTGCCGCCGCCAGGGCCGGCGGCGGCATCGCTGACGGCTGCGCAAGTTTGCGGTCTTTCGGACGTGCGCAAACCGTGCGCCGAGCGAAAAAAAAAGCCGCGGCAATCAGGCCGGTGTGGCTGCGCAACCGTGCTCGCGGCGGCAGCAGCACAACCGGCGCAAACTTCCGCCATAAATCGAAGGCAGGTGTGGATCATGAGGCGTCACGGCTGAACGGGAAAAGCCGCTTTCACCGCTCCTCAACGACGGAACACCCGGTACGTCTAGCAACGCCCCAAGTTCTTTCATTAAAGATGGCAAGATAAGTTATAGCTGGGTGACCTCCTTCAAGCAAATGCAAGTTTCCTAAGCAAAGTGCCAGGTGCCAATTGCATGTTCTTGTTCAACACAAAGCTTGCTTGTAAAATAGCTATTTGCCAACCATATGGATGTCTTTAAACATAACCATCTGGGTACATCTTGAACATTAACTTATTGTAGCAATGTGGAGTACATTATTTCAGTTTCAACTTCAAAGGGAATTCTAAAATATAACTGGGAAACCTAAGCAGACCAAATCAGATGTGGAAAGAAACCGACCAGCATCCTTTGTAATCAATATTTTTCAAAGTCCTCCTGCCCAACCCACAGTTCACTGAGTTATTTATTATGATATATGTAGTTTTACACAGACTGATTTATGTGATTCTTTAGATAGCAGGGCGGGGTGTGTGTGGTGTGAGGATAGGGGTTTGGATAAAACCCAGAGTGTTTATTGTGATCTTTGGATAGAGGAGTTACATTATTGCAGGGAGGGCAATTCTGGACCACATTCTTTAAAAGGCCTAACACAATAGACATGTATACATGCTGGATATCAAGAAGCACTCTCATGTCCAGTGGGCAATTATGAGGATATGGCAGTAAGAACTTTAGAATAGGAGAAGGCAACCTGGTGACCTCCTGATGTTTTAGACTATAACTCCACCCACAGTAGCCAGCATGACCAATGGTCAAGGATAATAGGAGCTGTAGAACTGGAGGGCATCAAGTTGCCTACCTCTGTTTTAGAGCATTTGTTCAGATCCAGATACAAAAAATCTGTATGGATGCAAGTAGTTACATTTATTCAAAAGAAACACTTGAGAGTGGCCCAGTTCGCACGTAATGAGAAGCCACCATGGATTAATTTCCCCATAAAGTTTTTTGTTGTGGCGGTTGTCGCCATTTCGAATATTTGATCTGTGGCAGGGAATCTCATAGCTTGTTGTTACATGCAAACCCGGTGAGGGTGGGTTGTTGGGAAGGTTAACAAGCCACCTACAACACTAAACTAGCTAATGGATTCTGGGTGACTTGTTAACCACCCCAATAACCCAACCTCACTGGCTTCACACATATCAAGAAGCCAGTGCCACAATGAGAAGCCCCACAAGGGAAATCACCCATGGTAGCTTCTTGTTACATGTGAACCAGATCATGTCTCTTCTGCAATGTCTCCAACTACACCACTGGTAGAAAAACGGAACAAGGCTTTCTAATCCTGAAGTCTTAAGGACATTTACTAATAAATCCTACTGAAATTAGTGGGATTTATTTTCAAGTAAAGATGTGTAGGATTGTGCTGCATGGTTTGCAATTTCACCCAGATTCCCTTTACTCCCACAAATCTGAGGAAACCAGCAAAAGGCTTGCATTCTCCCTCCACAGACTTTTCACCAATATTTAACTTTTGCTTATTACTAACAAAGAGGTAGGAACAAACTACAGATGTGTTTAAAATCACATTATAGATAAAGCCAAATCTTTTATTAGGAAACTATATACAAGGTATTTCTTCCTTGAAGATAAGAAGCATCAGACTTCAACGTATCTTTATATCAACAATTTTTCTTCTTGTGATATGAAGCAATGAGCAACAGTAGCACATGTCTCCATTAGTCCCATAGAAAGTTAAGCCTTTAACTTGTAGTCTGTATGTCCCAGTGGAACATGAGAGTGCCACAATTTATTTAAATTTAATTTAACCATGTACCATATTGGAAAAAGGTAAATATGACAGATTGGGTGAAAAAGATACTCTTTAAACTAAAATTCCAAGACTTCCTAATAACCTACTTCATAATTAGAGAAACTGGGATTCAGACAACTGAACACAAAAAGGATACCATTTTTATTTACACCTGACACGATTTTCATACCATGAAAGAAGTATTTGCCAGGAAATCATTATGGCACAAAGTCTATTGTGCTCCAGTTAATCTAGATCAGCAGCTGCATGCTACAGGATGAAGTTTAAAAATAAAGGCTTATCTGAAAAAAATTCATGTAAAAGAGACAGCTATAGAAGGGTGGGAAACCAACCCTGGATCAAACAACAATATTGCATGCTGTTTGGAAGGCAACCTAATGGCACCCCTGAAACTGATTGGTGTACATTTATATGCAGGGGCAACAGCAGGGAGAGAGTTCAGTCTGCAAAAAACAACACATATATTTAGCTGCCCTCCCATACAGTGGCCAACCAACTGCCCACAGGAAATTTATATAATATATTTAATATATATATAAGATCTTAATAACGTAATATGAGACATGCATGAGCAGACCAAAGGCCTATTTAAGCCAACATTTTGTTCTCAGCCCATCCATATGCCTATGTGAAAACTACAACAGGACATGAGTGCAATGAGGCATGGTGTGGGAAGAGTGTGGAGGGAGACATTTTCGCCCTCTCTGATAATACTAGAACCCAAAGCAGTCATCCCATGAACCCAAGTGGTAGGAGATTCAGGACGGATAAAATGAAGTACATAGTGCATACTTAAACTATGGAATTTGCTTACACAAGATGTAGCGATGGCCACCAATTTGGATTGTTTTAAAAGGGGGGTAGATGAATTCCTGGAGGAGAAGGCTATCAATGACTACTAGTCCTGATGGCTAGATGCTACCTCCAATATCAGAGGCACTATGCCTATGTACATCAGTTGCTGGGTAATTTAGACAGGAGGATGCTGTTGCACTGATGTCCTGCTTGTGGGCTTCCTGTGGGCAGCTGGTTGGCCACTGGATGAATGGAATGCGGGACTAAATAGACCTTGGTTTTATCTCGGGCTCTCCTTATGTTTTATGCAATGGCACACTACTACTCATATTCCCCAGCAATAGGTTTACAGAGGCAATACAGCCATCATAACTAGTAGCCACTGATAGCCTTTGACATACACTCCACATTTGGCAAATACAGGCTGCTTACTTGCTTTAGCAAGAGACCAATTTCTACACATACAGGGACTGTTACTGCATGAATGAAGTATTGTCCCAGTCACAACAGAGGAACATGAAAAACCTTCTTTCCATGGGCTACTGCAGAATTTGCCAACCTGGTGCCTTCTTAGTGCAGTGGACTTCTGGAGGGCACCAGTTTAGGGAAGGCTGGGCCATGAGATTTCAATAGCTGCCTAAATTCTGGCCACACCTTGGACTAATCAAGAAACAATTTGGACCCATGTAGTAGAAAGAAAAATAGTGGTACAGTTTTCTGATATATTAGCTAATTATGAGGAGATGGCAAGCATCTAAATAGTGCATTAATCCAAAGCATAAACCAATGGATAAATAGATCAGAAAAGTGCATCGTGTTTGATGACACTCTTACACATCCACAATTCTCCCTCTATTGTGGTGAATGTGTAAGAATGTAATCAAACATGATGCACTTATCTGATGTATCCATTCTCTCAATATCCTGGGACAGAAAAGAGAGAGGAAGTGATGTCAGTTTCATCCCGGCTCTGGGCTGAACTCTGCAAGATCAATTCTAAAGGGCAGGCAGTCTTGTGTTGCACTTGGTGTCAGGAGCTTACAACAAAAAGCTACTTCTCCTAATAGTCCACTGAAGATCTGAAGGAGCAATGCAAGCCAAGACAACAGCACTATTTTCTTTCTTCTGCTTCTGGCAATGTGCACCTACCTGAAGGGGGCTTATTTCTTTTTAGGATGGATGGGTTTGCTGAATATGCAGAGAAAAACCCTAGACTTGAGGAAGAGAGTTAAATGTAATCATTGCCACACTGTAAATGCTGGTACAGAAACTATCCCACTCAGTTGGTACATCACTGAGGGTAGAAGGCGCCAAAGATTCTGTAATTAATTTACAGAGCCCATTCATTTGCTGTGATTTTGGTGCCATATGCAACAATTACCAGGCCTATAAGAATGAAACAACAACAAAAAATCTGCTTCTGATCTAAAGATTCAAAAAGAGAAAAAGGTTTCATATACACAAGATTTTTTTAAAAAGAACATATTTCTCTGTTCTACAAAGAGAGCTTGCAAAAGCTAATGGCTCGGGGACAGAGTATTTCCCTATGGGAGATCGTGGGCCGTAGCCAATGCAGCCTGTGGACTTGTGGAACCTAGCACTAGCCCAGTGGGAAGCTAGCAGATCCTGAAGTAACTGGAAATGAGCCAAAAGGCTTGTTTCTGGAACATGGCAAATCAGCTCACAAAAGGGAGCGCCACAGACCTGTGTCGTTCTGGAAGGGAGCATTTTTCACTCATTTCCAGAGTCGCTTTAGGAAGCACTAGCAGTTGGTCCCGCAGCAGCAACAGAACAAGCGGAGGCACAGCAGGAGTACAGGATACTACACAGTACTTATTACACTGTACCTCCTTTCTTCCATGATGCAACACAAGGCAGCTAGCTTAAGATCCCTGGGGTCTCTCCAATTCAGGCACTGACCAGACCTAGACTAACTTAGCTTCAACAAGTTGGCTGCGGTAGATCATGTGCCTTCATCAAGTTCTGGGATTGCAAGAGTCAGGCACGTCCGCAGGGGTTAACCATTAAAAATTTCACAATACTGTAGTTCTAAAACAATGAGGGATTATTCTCTATTTTGACAACTTCTCTACTTGGTAAACAGTGTCAGCTGGAGCAAAGCAGGAGTCCGATTCTGGAATTGTCAAGGATAGTCCAAGCCTTTCGCTTCCCCCCACCAACAAGCCTGGTAAGAGCTCCCGAAAGGAGTTAGTGCTTGTTGCATGTAGCATCTGATGCTTCATTTGCCTGAGCACAACAAGAATTTAAGGGTTTTTTGGGGGGGGATTTTTGGTTTCCATATTCCTCAAGTCAGTATTATTGTAACAATCAGAACCAGATTTTGCTTTTATGAATATCAGCCTGACGTCCAGATGTGCATGATTTGATTTATGACCATTAGCAGCCCGAGTTCTTTGTGCTGTGAGGTTTGCTGGAGGCATGATTTTCGTCACCTGCACGTTCAGCTTTAAGAACAAAACAAACAAAAAAACTAGGGGGAAAAAACTCTGAACTCCAGGGCACAATTATGGTTTGCTACATCTGTGCTAAATGCAAGGGCCTCGGGGAGAAACAGCACTTTTTAGAACACAAATGTCAAAATGAAGAGCCAAGGTGCATCTGCTTTGCAAAGCCAGCTCCAGGGCATTGACGGAAGAAGCAAGAGATTTTTTAAAAAAACAAAAAAACAGACAGACAGCGCCACAAATACCATAGAGAGAATCACATTACATCAGAATTACCCATTATATCAACAGGATTAAGAGATTGGAGAAAGCTTATGCTGAAACATATTGTGAGGACCCTCTTCTACCTAGCCCTCATAAGGAACTGCCTGTTACTAAGCCTAAGTACATGCAATTTATTCTTCCCGTTTATCCCTTCCTTTACTTCTCTATTACTTCCCCTGCATCAAGTTTTACGTCCTCTTGTAGTATGTGAAGCATCGTGTACACCTGGGGTCTCCAACATGGTGCCCACAGGCACCAATGTGCCCAAAAGCATCTCTCTTAGCACCCACCCCGCTCTTTGCACTTCCTTATTTTTATTGCGTTCCTTAAGATTTTAAAATTATTTAAATGGCATGCAGGAAAATGAAGGGTTGCCCTCCAGCACCATCTTTATTTGGGTTCAAGAGGGTAAGCTTTGCATTTCAGAGCAGAGCCCCCACCTCTGCCTTGTACTTAGGATCTTGGGGAAGTTTCGTTTCTTTTAGTCGTACTAGTCTGCCTTCAGGGAAAGGAGTGTTTTGCATCCAGCCATGCCTTCCAACACCAACACCATCATGGCAGCCATTTTTTTGAATGAGAAATCTGCATGGCAGCCATTTTGTGAGAGCACCCATGACAGCCTCTCAAAAATTCTACCGGTATGCACCAACCCAAAAGGATTGGGGATTCCTGGTGTATACAGATAGTGATATACATCTCTCTCTCTCTCTTTCTCTCTCTGCAAATATCCCTTCTTGCCACAAGTACTTATTGCCATCAGACCTAAGCACACACAGGCAGGCACAGGCACAGGCACAGGCACAGGCACAGGCACACACACACACACACACACACACACACACACACACACACACACACACCTTTAGGCATGGTTTTCACTCCCCTGCAATTTCTCATTTGCCTAGTTACACAGTAAGGCTCAGGTGCATGATTATGTGGACTGAAGTACAGCAGAGAATCATATTCTGCTTCTGTGCCCAAAGTACTAAGCATTTATTTAAAACATCTCAAGTCACCACTGATTAAAGCCTTCCTTGGATGGATGACAAGCAAACTGTCATGTGTTTGTACAGGATAGGTGATGGCTTACAGATACAGCTCTCCACTGTGCCATTATTAATAGTTCCATGGACTTTTCCAAGATTTGGCTCAAGAGGCCTAGAACAACTCAGAGGTAAAAACTGTTGCAGAAGTAACAAGAGATGGAACTTTAAAAAGTAAAAAAAAGAAAAAGAAGAATGTTAAGGTTCATTGTTTTCAGTGGAAACAGAGTGGCTTCCTTCAGCTAAAAGTAACCATTTCTGATAACGCAGGTTCATTATAGTCAGAGCTTTATTTATTACCTTTAGCTTCAAAGGCTCATTTGTGCACACAAATCAACGGAGACGTGCCATAAAGGGGGATGTCATCTAAGCCCAATATCCAAGCTTCTGTAAATTGCAGTGCTTTCGATATGTAAATAGATGCCTTTGTGTACAGATTTCATATTCTACTGCTGAAAGGATGATAGAGTACTTAAATTACACTGCAATCAACTTCTTAGACCAACTCAAAAAATCAGCTACACCTAGATGCAATTTATCAAATTTCATTTGCAAAACAGGAGTCTTGTAATTCAATAACTCAGTTGAATTGCACAAAAGAAAATTTTAAACAAGTTCTAAGGTGAGCTGTGATGGGAGTATGAATGGCAGTTATACCAGGAAATCCACGACTATAATCCTCAGACAGCAATAACTCAAAACATTTCTTCTATTAAAACAAACACTCATTTTACTTGTAGCAGTTCCAATCTTAACTAAAGGATTCCGCAAAGAGCATTCTTGTTCTCTAGAGTTTCAAAAGACTTAAATGACAGTGCTTTAGAGAGCTGAAATATGAAAATATCAACTATTGTTTGCACAGTGATGAGCAAAAGGAAGGTATCCAGCTCCTTTGCATTTCATCTCCCAGAAGCCCCTGCCAGCATGGTCAATGGTCAGAAACGCTGGGGATTAAAGTCCGAATCATCTAGAGATCTGCTTTACAGGGCCAAGCCTACATTTTTTAAAAAAGCAACAGTTTCCCAATGGCACCGAAACCTGTATAGGAAATTAAACAAGGGTAAAAAAAAATCTACAGGAGGATATTTGGACACTCAAGCTAAATCAGGAGAATAGGGGTTTTATTTTTTAATGTGTTGTTCTATTGTTTATGTCAAAAATATCCGATTAAACGCATTTTAAGTGAGGGGTGGATGGGAAGAAAGAACATAAGAAATAGCTTTGAGCTTCATGCTTCCAAAGTATATTTTAGGAGCTATACAGCTGTTATTATTATTTTCAAAATAGAACCCAGAACCCAGTTGTTGCCACATGTCAATGCCAAGGATGGGGGTGTGCTAGAGCATTTTTGCCCACCATTACTGAGGAGCGGAGGAGGCCAACCTACAAAGCACAGGTGCTGTAATGCTACACCGGCACAGTACAATGGCATTCTGATACATGTGCACTCAACTCCTGCCAACATTTATATTATTTGATTGTAGCGGCTACCTTTTAGTATGCAAGCCCTAATAGCTACGATCAAGTAAGCGATGACTACAATAGTGGTATATATTTATTATTCCATTTGTATCCTGTCTTTTCGCCTTGCAAAGAACCCAAGGTGGCTTACGTGATCTTCCTCCTCCTCTCCATTTTATCCTCACAACAACCTTGTGATGTAGGTTAGGCTGAGAATCAGTGACTGGCCCAAAGTCACCCAGTGTGCTTCATGGCTGAGTGGGGATGAGAACCTGGATCTCCCGAGTCCCAGTCCTACAGTCTAACCACTATACCACACTGTCGCTTATTATTTTTGTTCTTAAAACTGTGGGTGCTTCTAGATTATGCTTTTATGCCACCATCATTCACAGGGGCTCCAGATGATATTGCTCTCTTCCACTCTTAACCCTCTTGTGTTTTCCCATTGCTTCTTCCATCTTTTATTTTACTGGGGGGAAATCCATGGGGACAGCAATCCAAAGCCCTCCCTAGACTGTGTCTGTGTGACACAGGATATTTCAGTTTCAGAAAACCGCACTCCTCACCCTCTCGCAGCCAACACGGAGAGAAATGCGAGTTCGCAGGGGGTGAAAGGGGGCAATCCTGGGGCAGGGAGGGGAGGCGTCTAAGGTAATGGGAATACAAGCCACCCCCAGCCTCCACCCTTCCCCCTCCCTGATGTTCCACTAGGCAGGCAAAATCACTCATCTAGCTAAAATGCAGAGGAGGAGGAGGAGGAGGAGGAGGAGGAGTGAGGCACCACCCACTCCTGCGTTCGGAGGCTTACGTGTACCCGGGGCGCATCCCATAGGATTTGCACGCTAAGAAAGAAAAGGCAAAGTAATTGCACAATGCCTTCTGATTGGTAGTGCTAGGAGCCCTCCGTCTGGAAGCCACCTATGTTTCAATGGACCAGCAAGATATAGGATAATAGGAATGCCTGCTGTTCAAGTTCCAGAAACTTTGCTGATAGTTTATAAACAGCTTTTTAAACAAAGCTTAGTTTGTAAACATGCAGAATGTCACAGGCACTAACCCACTAAAGCTGTTGTAAGGCGATTACTTATTCCACCTAACTTCATAGCTTAAATGGAGTTTTCACATATCCATGAAATACAAATGGTGATTCCTCTATAAATTTGGATCATCTTGGTACCGATATCATGTAAGACCGGGGATTGGGAACATGTGGCCCTCCAGATGTTGTAGACTATGACACACTTATCTCTGCTACATGTGAGCACAGGAAAGGCAGTGTGTGTCTCTTTCACTTACTCCCACTCCAACCACTTCAAATGCTTACATGTTTGCAAGCATAATCCCAGTACTCTGGCTTAAAATTATGTACATGTTCAGAGTTATGCTGGCTTTAGGCCAGTGTCCAAACAAACTCATGCCAAATATCTAATAGAGGTTGAAATTCAAGCTCAGAGGCAAGTCAAGGTAATCTAAGTTTGGATACTGGACATAACAGCAAGTCTGAAAAAAAATCAAATATTCATGTTCTGATCGTTTATGTTCAGGCACAAAAGAAGATCAAGCTTGGAGTCTATATCCTAAAGCAACCTTTCCCAACCCGGTGCACTCCAAATGTGTTGGACTACAACTTCCAACATTCCTACCATTACCCACACTGGCTGAGGATGGTGCAAATTGTAGTCCAACACATCTGGAAGGCACCAGGTTGGAGAAAGCTGCCCTAAAGGATAAGCAACGTATCCAGTACCAGACAGTAAGCCTATATCCACCAGTTGCTGGGGAACATGGGTGGGAGGGCGCTGTTGCACCATGTCCTGCTTGTGGGTCCCTGGTCAACAGCTGGTTGGCCACTTTGTGAACAGAATGCTGGACCAGATGGACCCTTGGTCTGATCCAGTATGGCTGTTCTTATGAAATTAACTCAAATCACATAACCAGAAAAAATCTTGTTTGGAATGTACTATCATGCTGTTTGTCTTGATGCTCTTAAAATCTTTCATTCAATTTCTATTCTCCACTAAGAAACTCTTCCTGTAAGATCTTATGACACAGTTAGACTACACATCTCAGGAGCTCCTGAACCCCAGTGTGGTGTAGTGGTGAGAGTGTTGGATTGGGAGTCAGAAGATCTGGGTTCTAGTCCACACTCAGCCATGGAAGATCACTGGGTGACTTTGGGCCAGTCACAGACTCTCAGCCCAATCTACCTCACAGGGTTGTTGTTGTGAAGATAACATGGAGAGGAGGAGGAATATATATTCCACCTTGGGTTCCTTGGAGGAAAAAGGTGGCATATAAATGTAATAAAGGAAGGAAGGAAGACTTGAATAACAAAAGGGGATATATATTTTTTAGTTTTTACCCAAGAAGCAATAAGGACAACATCTCACAAACATTTAAACAAATTTCTGCATGCTTGGTGCAATGTTTCAGCCACAAATTCTTCCTTCAAAGGTGTGCTATGAAACAGTATGTTACCACTGCCAAAAATATCTATTCAAGTCATTATTATTATTATATCGCTTTCTCGTTTGTGGAGGTTTTTTCTAAATGGACATGATGGGCTTTGCCAGGTCATGCTGTCTTTTACTGATTCAAGAGTTTCCTGACAATTGAGCATGTTTTAAGTATGATTGCTTTCTGGATGTTGGTGTGGATGTATTTTACCAGGCCCAGTTCTAAAGGTTTTCTGTATAGTTTTTGATGTGATGCCGGTGACCGATGTGACTAACGGAATAATTGTGACCTTTACGTGTTGCCATAGTTCTTTAACTTCCATGGCCAGTGGTATATATTTTTCTCTCTATTATTATTATTATTGCTGCTGTATTATTATTGTTATTGTTATTGTTATTATTCCACCTATCTTTATAGTTTAAAGGGAATTTTCACTTATCCATGGCATATAAAAGGAGAGTCCTTTACAGGTATGGATCATCTTGGTAGATATATCATATAAACCAAGGATGTGGCCCTCTACACCTTTTGGCCTACAATTCCCATCACCTCTCACCATTGGCTATGCTGGCTAGGACTGATGGGATATATGGTACAACAACATCTGGAGGGCCACCTGTTCCCATGCGTGAATCAACATTCTGGAAATTATTCAAACAATAAAAACTGGCCTAGATGAATTAGATGCAAAACATTTCTTCGCTTACACAGAATAAGCAAGTAACATGCTGGAGACAATGTTTCTATTTTGGGAATGGACAATAGTAAATTGATGAAAAAAGCATCCCATCAGTTAGCTATAACATTGTTGGCAGAACTCAGATAAATACATCAGAAGCACTGGTTTTCAGCAACATAAAGTATCAAGAATATGTGCTTATGGCAGTTCTAGGGGCAGCTACATTAAGGGAGCAAGTGACATAGATGCCCTACAGAGGTTTAGGAACTCGGATAAGGACACTTGGGGAGCACAAGCAAACAGTGCTATTTGGTACATCACTAAAGCCTTCTTAATAAAGGATGAATGAGCAACAGCATGAAGAAATATGCTTCACTACAAACTGATTCATACAACCAAATAATTTGTGCCTTCTGGACTAAATAAGTGCTCAGTCATACAGAGAGTAGTTGTGTGAATTTCCTCTGAAGTGAGATCCATGCAAAAGAAAAAGCAACATGACTTACCAAAATGTGTCTTAGAGCAGTTTGCACAGGTTTAAACTGCCCAATGAACTTATTTCAAGCCTTCAGTAGTCACCTGTTATTTGAATATACTGCACACGAGGCTGGTTTAGACCTAACATTAATATACAGTTTTGCATTACATGAACCTGCACAAACCTCAGGCTCAGAGCTCTGATGCGGTTGCAAGGATATCGGCTTCCGCTTCTTAACTAACCACAGTTCCTCTTTGTATTAAAACCTAGAGAACTGTGTCTAGTTTAAACCACGGGTGGGTAACTTCTGGCTATCCAGATGTTTTGGCCTACAACTCCCATCGGTCTTAGCCAGCATAGCCAATGGTGAAGGATCATGGGAGTCGCAGCCCTCAGATGTTTTGACCTACAGGTTGCCCACCCTTGGTTTGAAGTGGAATGAACAAACCAGAGACATGAACCATAGCTTTGCAAAACCTAGGAATAAGTCAATTCCGAACTTACAATTCCAGTTGGCTCTAGGTTTGTTCCACAACCAGTATACCCATGCCTTCAAGAAGAGAAAGGTTTTAGGATACCTAAAAATTTGGAGCTAGTGAAATGAGCTCCCTAGAGAGGTCCACTTGGCACCTACATTACACTATTTTTGATGCCAGGAGAAGACCTTTCTATTTTTCCGGTATTTTACCATTTTAGTCTTTTAACTTTGCTGTTTCAAATCTGTATTTAAAATCTCTGCATTGCTGCTCAGTTTTATTATGGTTGTACTTGTATATTGCATTTTTATATCATGGTATACGTTTTATGCTTTAAATTGTACTTTATGGTTTTAATTTCTGTGAACCACCCAGCAAACTTTGGCAATTGGACAGTATAGAAATGAAATAAATAAATAAATAATAAAAAATGGGGTGGGAGGAGAAGAGTACTGCTGAAGGGAGGCGGAGGACTGTTGAAGGCCCGGAACAGATGGCTGGAGGACTTTGCGGAGGGCAACTCTGAAGAGCTCAGGACCCAAAGCAGTTCCAGGATGATGAATAAGCAGAGGAAATCAAAGAAGACTTGGTATTTGCCCATACTGGAAAATTGATACATCTGGCAGCTAAATCAGCCTTCCCCCTACCATACTAGCTAAATGGCAGTAAGGATATTCAGAAGGGGGAGGGGAGATCTTTGGGGGTGGATATACAAGTGCTATTCAAGAAGTTTTATACCTCTCAAAAACATGAACTAAGTTTTTGGACTTGTCTACTAAACCAGTTTCCTTAAATCTTTCTTCTGGTTGCCTTGCAAAAGGCTATGATCCTCTTCTTCATCTCTTTGTTCCAGGTCATTGACAAAAATGTACTTTGTAAAGCAATCTACCATGAAGGCTACCAGCTGGCCTTCACCAACTGCTCTTAGGACATTTATTTTGGTGTCATTTGAGATGCTGTGTCCTCTGCCATGTTTTCTGGCTTTGGGTTTCAGGTAGGAGTTTTTCCAGCCCTACCTGGAGAGACCACAGATTGAACCTGGGACCTTCTGCATGCAAAGAAGCTGCTCTAACACTGAGCTCTGGCCCCATTCAAATGTATGTAATAGGAAGTCAAAGCTAAATAAGTTTTCCTTCAGGTGAATCAGCTTTCTCCAATCTGGTGCCCTCTAGATGTTTTGGACTACAGCTCCCATTGACCCAGCCAGCACTACCAATGGTTGTGGTGATGGGTGTTGTACTCCAAAACATCTGGAGAGCACCAGGCTGGGCAAGGCTTGATCACATTACAGTCTAGGGGGAGGTGCATCTGTTTTTCCTCTGAGGATGAACATTTCAATAGAGAAAGATGGAACTGCGTTTTTGAAAAATTCACAAGATTGGCAAAGAACTCTACAAGATGACCCAAAGAACATGCCCAACCAAATTCAGTGAACCACATAGTTCTCTCTCTTGTCAGCCTTCCCACAATCCTGATCTCTTTCATCTAAACTACTTCAGAGATGGATTAATTATAGTGAGGGTGGATGTTAGTTTAAGAATGTTATTATATTACTGGAATAGGCCCGATTGTTAGGCCTCCTACAAAGTATGCTGTGTTAAAAAGGTTGCAAGAACCAACCATCAAGTTGGTCCCAACACAAAACATAGCCAAAAGCCAATGTAGACACAATACCATCTGTTAAGTGGATGAAGGAGAGAGGACAAAGTATTTTCCTATTCCAGCTTTAGGCTGTATCTATTTAACTTTAAAATTACTTGAGCTCTTGTTGTTGAAATTTAACAACTAGCCAAGAATTACCATGAGTGGAAGACCAGAGTAGGTTAAAAAAAGGAAAGAAAGAAAGAAAAAGAAAACCTGGGTGGGTTTTCTTAAATTTGTTTACTCAGCTGTCAAACATTCCCTGTAGAGAGTCAGTTTCTTTTTGTATTGTGGGAAATCTTTTTCCTGAGTTTTATCCAACCTCTAAATCTTCATTACCACCAAATCTAAGCCTTGCATATGTTTCTTCACATACTGTATTCTTTCAAGCTTAATCAGTTAAGAAGGATCTGAAAACTGTTTTTAAAAAGGGCTAGGTGTTTTCTAAAAGTATCAAGTAGTTGAACCCCTTTTTCTAAAGAAGGTTTATGCTGAGATTCTTTTACAAGTCCAAAAAGAACAATGGTGAACAGAAACCGACAATCTTCAAAGTGTTACAGAACAGAGAATAAAAAAGCAAGGAGAAAGGATTCAAAAGGCTGTAGGAAGTGAGAGACGGACAAACTTCTTGTTTGCTCCATTATGGATATAAGTGTAAAAGAAAAGGATAAATCAGCAAAGTGTGCAGTCATAACTGGAAAACCAGTGAGGCAATAAGCTAGCTCTTGAAATGTAGAAATTGTTCCTATACAAAGAGGTGAAGTATACTTCCAAACCCCATAGTAGGACAATAGCTTTACTAGGCCAACTGGAAGGTCACAAAACAGTGTGTAAACATTCAAGTTCTCCAGAACTCACCACCAGAGTAGTTAGTAAACAAAGTAAAAGAAAAGGGGGCAGGGAGTGGATGATTTTGAAGCCATGGAGCCTGCATTTAGTGTGAATCCAAACGGAGAACTCCTAGCACCACAAGTGAAAATGAGCTGTGTAATTATTCCATTTTTCTTTCTTAACAGATTATCTGTGGTATGAGAAAAGATAGAAGTGGTGGAAAAACACAGGACGGTTATGAACGGAAGACAACAATGTCTGTCCCCCTTGTAAAATCCCATGAATAAGGCAGGGCAGTGGTACCATAAAAGCTTTATCTGGAAGCATCCTTGGTTGCAGTCCTAACATGGAATGTAGGAGGACATTTGAATGAGGCTCTACCAAGTGCTGTGATGGTTATTTATTTATTTATTACACTTATATACCGCCCCCATAGCCAGGGCTCTCTGTGCGGTTTACAGAAATTCTAAAAAATTAAGATAAAAATGAGTATACAAAATTTAAAATTCTAAAACACAGAATATACACACATAGAGTATTAAAAGCCATTACAAACATGTGGGTAATTAAGACGTGCTGCTAAATGCCTGGGCAAAGAGGGAAGTCTTAACCTGGCGCCGGAAAGATAGCAGCGTTGGCACCAGGCGAGCCTTGTCAGGGAGATCGTTCCATAGTCTGGGGACCACCACTGAAAAGGCCCTGTCCCTCATTGCTACACTCCGAGCCTCTCTTGGATTAGGCACCCGGAGGAGGGACCTTAGATGTTGAACGTAGTGACCAGGCATATTCACGTCGGGAGAGGCGTTCCGTCAGGAATTGTGGTCCCAAGCCGTGTACGGCTTTATAGGTCAAAACCAGCACCTTGAATTGGGCTCGGAAACATACAGGCAGCCAGTGCAAGCGGAGCAGAGCAGGTGTTATATGGTCGAACCTTCTGGTTCCCGAAATCAATCTGGCCGCTGCATTTTGCACGAGCTTACAGGTTGCATATGGATTTTATATTTTAAAAAATGGGGGATAAGCCACTGATCCTGTTCAGACAACACACTAAGCTACGGTGGTTAAACATTATGGCTTAGTGGTCCTGTGAACCATGACTTAGCGTGTCGTGTGAACCATTCCTAACTAAGGTGGCTACATAACCATGATTTAAACACACTCGCTAACCATTTGCTACAAAAGAATTAGCAACCTAACCATGGCTTAGCATACTGTCTGAACAGGTCCTCTGTTTCTTCATCCCAACAATCTTAGGAGCAACTAGAAATCATCACAGTACGACCTCCCACATTTCATCTTAAGGCTGTGACTAGGGTTGTCCATCACAGGGAAATCTGGACCTTTTGGGGCTGAACAGATCCCCACGGCAGACCCAGCTCAGGCTGCATTAGCGAGTTGAGTCATGCAACACTTCCCCAAACCCGGAAACTTTACTGTGTGTGTGTGTGTGTAAAATGGCAGGATGAGTGGAGCAAAATGGTGGCTGTAGATTTTATTTATTTATTTTATTTATTTTATTACATTTATATACCGCCCCACAGCCGAAGCTCTCTGGGTGGTTTACAACAATTAAATAGCACATTTAGATAGCACAATTTGTGCAAAATGGCAGCCAGAAATGGTCTAATTTGCATGAATGAGACCATTTAAACTACCATTTTTAACAAATTGCAATTTCCACAATTCCCAAAAA
This sequence comes from Elgaria multicarinata webbii, assembly GCF_023053635.1. NCBI lineage: Eukaryota > Metazoa > Chordata > Lepidosauria > Squamata > Anguidae > Elgaria > Elgaria multicarinata. Next base: position 26,949,700 of record NC_086171.1, on the reverse strand, counting down.
TCTGCAAGTTGGCCTGACTTACACACTGAGCCAGGCCAACTCACAGATGATCCGGTGGTCAGAGCCAGCAAAAACTTGCCAACCTCCACCTCCAACCGGATTCCTCCAACATCCCTAAATGTGACTAAGTGCAGTATCCAAAGCTTCAACGTCAGCCATCTCTGCCCTTTCCCACTTGTTTGCTTGATTTACCAACTCATCTGAAGAAGAGCTCTCCAGAACTAAAAAGCTTGCACACTATTTTGTCACAATTCAGTTGTCCTAATAAAGGTATTGCCCTTATAGGGATTTCAGATCCCCCCTTATGGCTAAAACACATAGTAAAACATTGCCGTATCATGATTTCCGTAGCTGTTCTTGGGGGTGGGGGTGGCCCCACAAGAAGGCCTCAATCCATGCAGTGAGTGCTGCTAAATCTGAGGTGTTTTGTGGCAGACTGGCTGCTGTGATGCCAATGCCCAAGCTACTGTAACATGCAGCCTGGTTCTCAAAATTTAATCCACAGGCTAGTAAGTCCGATATTATGCAACATAACTCTAGGAGCCGGCAGCTTAGGTTTCATGAGATTTAATCCAAACACCCTTAGACTTTTATTCCCAATTTAGCACAATCTGAACAGCAGGAGACATTTTCCATATTAAGAATGATGTGGTTTCCTGAAAGGGGAAAATATGCCACGCCTTTTAGAAGTGAGCCAGATTCTTAATGGGCGATGATGTGAAGCTTCTGAGCTATGTACAACAACCACTTTCTGCATACCTTGAAGGCTAGCTTTAAACTAGGTTCAAAGGAGACTGTTGCCAAAGTTGTCACAAAATGAATACATCCATCAAGCTAGATTTATTTACTTTATGAAGCCCTGCTGGGGCTTACCATTTGTATAGCACTTTGCCCATAGAACCCCAGGTACATAAAAATAATAATACACACAATACAAAGCTTAATAAAAAAGAAAGAGAAAGAGAGAGAGAAATAGTTTCTTCCTTATCTCTCTCTCAGATATTTTAAACTAGGGTTGAGGAATCTAAGGCCCACAGGGCAAATCTGACCCACTTGGGGGCAAATCCATCCTTCTCCAGATAGCCATGACCCCTTCCTCTGCCCCACCATCTTTCCCCTAAGCATTGATTGTTTGATGTTCCCCAGCTTTTGTGCAATTTCCCTCCCCCTTCCCCCATTCTGATAGGTAGAAATGCCTCTCCCAAGGCCAAATTACTGGCAGTAAGAGCTTTAAGCACAATATACTTTATTTTTTTGTATTTTTGGGGGGGGCACCTTCTTTGGCTTTGGCCCCACCCATCACTGGAATGTAACCACTGAGAGCTTCTCCAAAATGGAATTTGGCCCTTGGGCAGAAAGAAGTTTCCCATAACATATGAAGAAAGCACCTTGTTAATGCTAAGCAGGACTGCAGCTCGGCAGTGTCTAGATAGGAGACCACCTGGGTGAAGGTCATCTGGAGGATGTGAAGGTTGCCCCAAGTTCCTTGTTGAGGGTTGAAATTTGACTCTCATTCCAGTTAGTTTTCGACAGAGAAGACTTCCCCTCGCAATAAAAGTGAATGGAGCAATCACTCCATTCACATGAAGAGGGGAAAAGAAGCTTCAATGGTGGCCTGGCTTGGCTTGTTGGCGCAGTTGCACCTGTGAGCACCACATTGGGAACTCCTGGTCTAGGTCCAACATACAAATACTCCCTGACATTCTCTTGTGTTACTATTAGTAGGCACTCCGGCACAAAAACATGACCTGACAAAAGAGTATGTGCCACAGTGCTTGCTTCATTGGTGACCAATGTAGGCTACAGGTGCCACGAATAGCACAGAAAGTTGGAATTTGTGGCATACTTAGGCAGGAGTAGGTAGTCCACAGGCTGACTATGGTGTAGAGCCAGGTTTCCACTCCTTCCCTGCTTTGCTTACTGGTTCAGTAAACTAGATGCAAGCCCACTTCATTTAACAATGCAAATTGACACACATAATGCAGCATGCATCACATAGCTTGGACTGGACATAGCACAGTTGACCCAAGAGGTTGATCACCGAGGTTTATTTCAACTTGAAAAACCCAGATGAACTCTGCATCACTTGCACCTTAGAATAAGGATTCAAAACTATTGCATGCATTAGGCAATCTACAGTTTCGTCTTCTGATTCTCAACAGATACCATTCAAAGCACAACCAATATCCAGCGGCCACAAAAATGTTAAATATAGCAACAAGTCCAGAGAAGTTATTTTTGCTTGTTGAAGCACATCACCTGCTCGGCTTGTGGGTGTAACTAAATACTTGATACCTCTAAACAGATTTCCTTTGTGCTGGATGTTTAGCTTTGCTCTCATCAGTGCACTATTGTATTGATATATTGTGTGTGGGAGCCAACACACATGCGCAGTAGGATGAGATATTTGATTCATAGCAGCTCTTTGATCCCCAAGAGGTAGAGAAATTGGGTGGGGATGGTGGAGAGGCCAAATAGAAAGAATTGAGCAAGAGACTGACAATGCCTGCTTTTAAATGCATGCAATAAGATTTCTAAATGCAATAGGCAGGATCACAAGCTGAAATGGTAGATTTACCCAACCTTCTTCACTGGAAGATCACTACTGGTAGATATTCGAATGATCCCCCTTATTAACTGATAAGGGGTTAAGTGATCAGCTCATGGCTCAGTAGTACAGTACATGTTCTGCATGCAGGAGACCCCAGTTTCAATTCTTGGAATCTCCAGGCAAGGCAGGGAAAGAGGCCAGCCTGAAGCTGAGTAGACTTGTCTTCCCAAACCTGGGCCCCTCCAAACATGTTGCTGCAATTCCCACCATCTCCAGCCAGCATGGAAATGGACTCAGCCAGGGACAGAATTCACCCATCCCACACCTTCCACCACTGAGGAAGTGGGGGGATGGTGGTTGGACTGGGATTCTCAGTAGATCTGGGTTCCAGCCCCCACTTGGCCAGTTACTGCCCCTCAACCTAACCTACATCACAGGGTTCTTGTGAGGATGAAATGGAGAGGAGATGGACCGTGTAAGTTGTGTTTGGTTCCTTGCAAAAGGAAAAAAGCTGGGATACAAATGCAAATAAATAAATAGCACTTCGTGCACTGCTTGGCAAAATAAGGGTACTCCCCTTGTTATCTTTGATCTGAAATAAAATGGGGATTCCCCTGCACACCACTTAGCCTCCAATTTACAGGGAGCAGCATGCAGAGAAATTCCCTTGTTATCTCCATGTGCACAATTGGAGGTGACAAAGAGATTCCTCTCCCCAAGCCCCAGATAACTTCCCGGCCAGGGGACAGGGCTCTAGCAGCAACACTGAGAAGCTGCAGCCAATCAGTAGACAATATTGGGCTAGAGACTGACAAATATTTTGACCTGGTATAAAGGCAGCTTTCTTTGTATCAGTGTCTGGGAGCACCAGATGCTGCAGCACTGCTGAAGTGGTATATCATTTGGATGAGAGACCACCAGGATCCCCATACAAGTGCAGGAAATAATAGATGTAGTGCAGGGCAGAAGGCGTTACAGTGGTGGAAGGCAATGACACCGGTTAAGGGGAAGGGGACTGAGACATTGTGTGCTTTATCCCCTTCTGGTTCACCTCCCAACTTCAGTAGTTTTGGTGGCTGGCCTGCAGTCCCTTCTGGTCAGAAAGTGCTGCTGATGAATGCCAGATCAGCTAGTGGGTAAAGGTTGCATCATCTGATAGCTGAAGAGCATGCCGACCTGCCTTGGATGAAGGGGAACAAGTTAACCTTTCACAAATGTGCCCACTAGGGTTTCTTGTGCAGCATGAAGTTCAGCTACAGGGGTGGAGAGGGGGGTACCCTTGGCCTATAAGGATTTCATCTCCTCGTCCCCTACACTGGAGATAGGGAATGTGACCTCCAGATGTTCAACTACAACTTCCATCAGCGCTAGCCAGCATAGCCAATAGTGAGAGATACGGGCAGTGGCAATCCAACAACATCTGGAGGACCACATATTCCCCATCCATGCCCTACCCAGGGCTCTGATAAGCAATTTAGCAGAGAAGGGGAAGAGGCCAGAGATTGGCACAGGAGCAAAGGACAGGGCGGGGGGGGGGGACTTTGCTTTTAGGAAGTCCAATGCAAACTGCCCCTGTTGCCTCCCCTCTGGGCAGCCTTAACCCCTGGACCAAATATTTCCTTTCCTCACACTTTGCTTTCAACAAAGGTTACCTGTGTGTCCTCACATTTCTAATTTGTGGCATTGGTGGCTCTGACTGACAACCTACTCTGGGTGAAAGACAGGGGTGTGCTACCCTGTTGATCTTCCTGGATCTCTCGGCGGCTTTTGAAACCATTGATCTTGGTATCTTACTGGATTGGCACTGCGAGATGGGAGTAGGAGGCACTGTGTTACAATGGTTCCACTCCTACTTGCAGGGCCGATTCCAGAAAGTGGTATTGGGGGATTCCTGTTCTACCCCATGTCTATTAAGCTGTGGGGTGCCACAGGGTTCTTTTCTATCCCCCATGCTGTTCAACATCTATATGAAGCCGCTGGGTGAGGTCATTAGGGCTTTGGGGGTTGGGTGTCATCAGTATGCTGATGATACTCAGCTCTACTTCTCCTTGTCGTCAGAGTCAGGAAGGGCAGTGAAGGTGCTGGACCAGTGCCTGGAGGCCATAGTGGGCTGGATGAGGGCCAATAAACTAAAGCTGAATCCTGATAAGATGGAAGCTCTGTGGATTGGTGGTTCCCGAGTCCTGGAATTGGGTAAGTGACTTGTCAGATCAATTTTGTTCAGTATTGTTTACTCTGACCAACGACGACTCTCCAAAATCAGAGGTGGAATTCTTTGCCAGCTCTACCACTTGCAATCTTCTTAACTGGGCATGCCTGCCGGAGTTCCAGTCTGGGACCTTCTGCATGCAAAGCAGAATGGGGAAAAGTGGGAATAGAATGGCAACCAAGTGGCCTTTCTGTGAATGTATCTTTCAATCAAGTAAAAGCTGTACCTTGTCTAATGATGAAGTTTAAACATCAACCTACACTTGTCAAAAGGAATGTTAAGCTATTCCTTAAGCTCAGTCAGGAAAGTTAGGGGCACAGTCAGAATATGGTTTGTTGACATGTTAGTTTATTGTAGCTATGGTGCTGTTGTGTCATCTGACAGAAGGTGTCATGATCTGTCACTAAAATATCTTCAAGCATTGCCCACACATGCCAAAATATGAGAGCCAAGCTCAGGGTCTACAATAACAAAACAAGGCAGCCGAAGACTGAACACATGAACACTGCTGTTATTTCTGCGGCCACAGATCAAGTGATATTTCCTTCTACTTCCTTCATTCCCTGCAGCCCATCTTTGGAGAGACGGTAGGGAGAGACGGTAGGAAAACCAGGTAATACTCCTTGATTTTGTGCTAGCTTGGAAGGAACAGAAGTGAAAAATCCCAGGGCTCCAGTGCAGACACAAACTTTGATCAAGATTTATTTGGAAACAGGCTAATGGTGCAAATGCTAATACAATTTATTTGCAATAAGTGATGCTCATTGGAGACAGTTTAACTGAATATTTCATACAAATAAAGAACAATACATGGGAGATCAAATACTAAAGGTCAGGAACAGTTGATATTATGGGTCTTTTTGGCACCAGAAATAAAAATCCTTTTATCACATCACCCGTTTTGGGGTGAGGTTGGGGAAGGATAGCAAGTTTGAGCTATCCAGAACTCTTCTGCAGGTAAGACCTTGCAACCTGATGTTGAGTCATTCCACAGCACTCTGAGACTCCCGAATAAGGGATAAGATTTCCAGGCTGGTTGTGGCCCAATTCCAGTCATAGTATTGTATTTCAGCTATAACAGACCAAGCCACCACTGCCAAAGACCTGCGAGGGTTAAGAAAGCCAATGTGCTTGCTTCTTTACAATGTTCCAGTACCATCTTTTTATCAATATATACAAAGCATCTGAATTGTCTCAGTGATGCCATTTAAATGCTGCAAAGTTCCATACATATCTCCCACAAAGGTAGATTTCACCTTCCCACTGCAGGAGCCAGCCTTTAGTGTGAGCACCATCTCAGCATCTCCCTGTACACACCAGCTATACATTAGCCTGACATCTAGGAATAAGTAACTTCTTCTCAATTTCTCTTTCCTGGCATTTGGCAACTTCCTGTTGATGCTCCCCATGAGGTTGCAAAAGCTACTATTCTGAGGAATTATCCTGTTGCCTCATTAATAATAGCTTCCATAAGAAGATGTTGTGGCATTACCCCACAACTGAGTATCCTGTACATGCCTATTTAGTATGTCTGGTGAGTATGGAACGTTAGAACTGAGTAGGTGTGGTTTGTGATGTCATAGGTAGGGTGGGGGGAAGGAGTATATAAAGAGTGACTGAGGGGGTTGTTGTGTTAGTGTGTTAGGTCAGTTATGTTGTTGTTGGGAGTAGAGATTGGAATTGTTTGTGGAGTGGGAGGAGATTAATTGCTGGGGATTTAGGATTGGTGTGAGGAGAGAAAGGGCAGTGGTTGGTGATTGGGGAGTTTGGATTGGGCAGGATTGGAAGCATTATATTTTCATTTAAAGCTTTTCACATGACAATAAACTTATTATTTTGTTAGCTACCAATTACCACGTGTCAGCTTGGCATTTTTTACCTGCCTCACAGTTATCAAATACCCTCACTAGAATATACCCACAGTACATTTAAAAACAGATCCGATATATAACCTGTTTACCTCATAGCTAGGGGAAAGGTGTTATTTAACCCTCCCTCAGCTTTTCAAGTGGTAGTGCTTGGCCTGAGAAGGGTTTATGCGGTGGGCCTAGTATTGGTGTAACATCCGTCGCAGATGTTGACATCCAGTTTCTACATAGTTCTGTATATCCAAGTTCATTCAATCTTGTGTGCATTCAGTGGGTTGTAGGCAACTGTTCTATTAGTAGAAGGACCCCAACAGCACTGGAGGAGAGAATTTAACACACACCCCAACCACACCCTGCAGCCCCTGTATCCTCTGTGTCCAAGGGAAACTCCCATTGCCCAAGCAGCAATCTGCTCATGTAGTCTTGGACTGAGCCCAATATTCTTAACTAAATAGGAGATTAATTTTGTTGAGTACTTTTTGCATGTTTGGGAGTTTAAAAGATGGCCATCAAAGGGGCTCATACAGTTTTGTAACGAAAAAAACACTATTAGCTATTTTACCATATATGGCAATATAAAAACTGGTCGATTAACTGATTTTTGAGCAGAACAATGTCCCACTTTAAACATTATTATACATGCAGATTCTCAAATTACTGCCTTGATTAATCTCTCTCTCTCTCTCTCTCTCTCTCTCTCTCTAAAAGAACTCTGGTCACCTGTAAGCCTAACCTTCAGGAATCACAGAACTAGTTAACGTAGAAATCAGAAGAACCACCATAGTTGCAATTGCCTATGCAAAAGCAGCTGACAGGGCTAGGCAGAGAAAAATTGTGGAACAGCTGGGAAATGCAAGGCGCTTTTGAACAGGCTTGCAATGTAATCCAGAATAATACTACACATTTACAGACACACACACCATGAAGCAGGAGCAGCAAGCTGCCAATACAAGCCTGGCACATTCTTTGCAGCTGCTTCTTTCTTCAGACCAAACACACAAGTGGATACAAATGGAGCTTGCAAAACAAATTGTCTTTATCCTAAAACATCAAAGAAAGCAATCCAGGTACTGAATTGATAGCTTCTCAGAATTCCCTTTGAATCCATTTTCCTGGAGATCTGTTCCTGGATATTTATTGACTGGTACTAACCAGAAGTATTTGAGAGGAGCCACTAGTCAAGGGGGCGCGGAGAATGTATGCTTTACATATTTCAGATCCCAGGTGCAAACACTTCCACCTCCAATTAAAACTGTCAGCTACATAGCGAGCACCACCATGGTGCAGAGTGTTGTTCTTGAGCCAAAGAAACCCAGGTTCAAATCTTCACTCAGTCAGAATGTTCACTGGGTGAGCTTGGGCCAATCACTACCTCTCAGCCTCTGAGCTGCTTGCAGGAAGAGTGGAATAAAAATGTAATCAATCAAATAAAAGATGACGGGTAGCAGGGCTTGGAAATGGATATCATATGTTTTAATCTGCAGGAAGCTTTACTGAAAAGTAACTGGAGGAATTTTTTTTTACAGTTCTTCCATCTTTTTTTATTATTTTTTTAAAGATCATTCATGCTTACATTTGAATTGGACATATATTTCTACTGATTCTTTGTTGTTTGTTCCCAATGCTGCAAATTAATCTACAAATACACACCACACCCTAGTGTGCAGGATCCTTGTACTGCTTTTTCCAAGCACACACCTACTTTCATTTCAGTCCAGGGATATATTCTTGTTCAGAAGCAAGTATGATTTCACTGTATTAAGAGAAGGGAACTCAACTTAACTCCCAAAGGAAGTCCTAGAGCTGATACAGTATATGCAGTTCAGAAAATGCACTCAAACTATCCACCACAGATTTCTTCAACATAGTTGCCCTCCAGATTGCGACACTATAACTCCCATTATCCCTGAGTATTAGGGCTCAACTACACCAAGCATGATATTCCACTATGAAAGTGGTATATAAAAGGGAGGAGCCACACTGCTGCTTTATAGCAGTATTGAAATGCACTGACAACTGTTGGGGCCCATTGACACATACCATAGACCACTTTCATACTGCTTACATAGTGGAATATCCTGCTTGGTGTGGCTCCTGCCTTTTATATACCTCTTTCATAGTGGAATATCCTGCTTGGTGTAGATGAGCCCCATGTCATGCTGATTGGGGTGGGTGGGTTGATGGTTCAAAACATCTGGAAGACACTCGGCTATGGAATGCTGATCCACAATACCTAATAATTTATCTTATCCCTGCACACGCAAAATTCCAAATAAAATTACAATGCTGTTTTTGTGCCTTAAAGACTTTTGGTGGAAGAAATGTCTGTCATCTCATTCCTTCAAAGAAAAAGAAAGAAAAGGAGATGAACATACATGTTTAATAATAATAATAATAATAATAATAATAATAATAATAATAATAATAATAAAATGTGGAATTCTTACAGAATGCTCTTTGGTATATTTTTTTTCCTTTCAAAGTAAAATCAAAACAATCAAACAAACACCCTTAGTTGATATCACACGTAAACTGTAATATTTTCTTATTAAGATTTAGAAGGTTTAAAAATAGCTTTCAAAAGAACATTTGTTGCACAATAATTGTGATAAGAGGGAGCAAAAATATCCAGGGGGATTAGAGCTAAAACCATTTTTTGTTTGGGGAAACATGTTCAGTTTGAGTTGAAATCCTACTGGAATAAAGTCACCTTTTTGACCAAATTTTCAAAACAGTACCTTGTGCTGTTTATTCAAATACAGTCGCCCTAGCAAGACATTACTTGATGCTTTACTCTCTAACAAAATCGCACCAGGAAAATGGTTCAGAAGCACCAAGATTTGCATTACCAAATATAAGATTATACATCACACATTTAACTCTACTATGATTTCAACAACCAATAGCTAAGTGCTGAACCCACAGCTAAAAAGCCATAACACCAAGGCCGGATCTACACTACTGTTTTAAAGCGCTTTATAACAGTTATAAAGCGCTTTAACTGCTTTAAAGCGCTATAAAACTGTTATGAAGCGCTTTAAAGCAGTAGTGTAGATCCAGCCCAAGTTAATTGCTTTAGGGTGCAATCCTAAGCATGACAGAAAAAAATCCTGTAACTCCCAGCAGTCCCCAGCCAGTAATGCTGGCTGGGGAATGCTGAGAATCAAACCCGATTCAAAGTGTTGGTAGTAATATTCAGATAATTTGGGCCCTAAGCAGCTTGGGGCCAGTTATCTGAAGGGTCCGCCTCCTCCCCATAAGTCCCTGCCCAGACCCTAAGATCATCCTCAGGGGTCCTTCTCCATGATCCTCTGCCAAAAGAAGGGAGGCAGGTGGCTACCAGGAGGAGGGCCTTTTCTCCTGTGGCACCCTGGCTGTGGAATGAGTTCCCTGGAGAAGTTCGCCTGGCACCTGCATTGTGTTCCTTTTGGTGCAGGCAAAGGCATTTTTATTTCCCAAGTATTTTAGCAATATACTGTAGTAGCCCTTTAATTCTGCTGTTTTAAATTTAAATTTTAAATCTCTGCATTGCGGCTGTTTTATTCTGGTTACAGTTTAAATTTTTGTGAACCGCCCAGAGAGCTTTGGCTATTCAGAGGTACAGAAATGAAATAAATAAATAAAAGAATAAATACATAAATCATAGGAGGTATTTTTTCCTGTCTAAACATGCATGGGATTGCACACTTAATAGTTTTAAATTTCGTATGACTTAATTCTGTTGTAAGTCACCTTGAGTCCTTTTTTAAAAAAAATCCAATATAGATAAACAATCAGAAAAAGAAAATTTAAGAGGTACAAAGTCCATTTAAAAGAAAAACAACTAGTGCATCTTAATGAAATTCTTCATTTCTGCATCACTTTTGAATTGCCTTGCTGGATCAAGCCAAGGTAGCCATCTAACCCACATCCTGTTAACAACGGTGGACACCCAGATGTTTATGGAAGTTCACAAGCCCAGCCTGAAACTGATGGCCTTTGATTTGTCCCCAACATTTAATCCTCAACATTTTACTTCCTTTGAACATGTTGCTCAGTAAATCAACCAACAAAACTTACCTCTCAGATTCCAACTCATAGGAATATATTTTAATTCCCATAGGGAAGATTTACTAACTACAATTAAAGATGTGTAATTAAAATTATATTTCCATATATAGTATCTCAGCGGATTAAGCAAATCTTCAGCACGAGTAAGATTGAAATTCCATATGGTAAAGAAATTGAGAGAAATATTTAAAAATCTGGATGGAGAGGGGGGAAAAGACAAGCCTGCAGTTTGTGATATCTGTCACATAATAGCACTTGCACTTGCCTTCATTAGACTCTACTTCTTAGATGCTGTTTAGGTTGTTTAGAATGTTTTGTCTTATGATATGAGTTTGAATAATTCAATTTTCACCTGGGTATAAGCTTAGCTCTACAGTAATTGTAGAAGTTCAAACTTCCGACTACAAAAACAACTGTGGCATTAAAACGCAACAGGATGTTAACATGGGAGAGAACAGTAACCTGACGCCCAGTTCTGTTCCAGCCTCTGCTAAATTCTAGCGCCAATACATGAAGCAATCAGGAAGTGTCCACACAGCCTCCAGAGACAAAATATGAAACAAAATGTCACAAGATGCAACTCTCCTTTGCAGGTTATAACAACACATTTCAACAATATTTAGAAAGACTCCAATGAATTTCATTTCCCATCATCTTGCTTTCAAGCAACTGATTACTTTTATGCGTGTAACAAGGATATAATCAACACTAACAAAGTATCAGTTACATTACAACCTGAAGACTAAGATCACGTGCATGCACACCCACCCACCCCAGTGTGTGTAACTAAGTGTTTTACTTTTAGGAGACATTTATTAGGGCTGCAAGGCTCAACAGTGCAATTGATTGTGAGAAAAGTTGCGGTCAGAGTCTACTTTGCAGGCTTTTTCTGATCACAGCTTTTAGCCCAGTTTCCAAGAAGGTCGATGTTGACATGAAGAAGAGCTGTCAGGTGGATTATTCCCACACAAGCATGGTCTTCCAATACAGATAAGAAAAATGGAGTGGAGTTCTCATACCACAGAAGAAAATATTTTCAATCAGGGCTGGGCAGAAAGTAGATGAGCAAGAGCTGATCATGATCCCCTAGGGTTGGCTGAAGTGTTTAATTAGTGCCTGTTTTTACCTGCTTGTTTGTGCATTCTGTTAGGTGTTTTTATTAGAATCATGTGCTTTATTGCTGTTAGCCACTTTGGGTGCCTTAGTGTGGAATGGTGGAACATAAATTTAAATAAAATATGCATACGTACATACAACTTTGCTTTTGGGTTTTGCTAGCAGAGCTGTAAGGACTTTTCATGGAATTTGTATGCACTTATGTCATTACTGCTCTGAGTAATTCAGGATTAGCCAGGGCACAAATCAATAATAATAATAATAATAATAATAATAATAATAATAATAATAAATAATAATAATAATAATAATAATAATAATAATAATAATAATAATAATAATAGTAGAGAGTCTAGGCCTTAGAATTCTTGAAAGACCTGCTGCCATGCAGGTTCTACAGATGCTCCAGCTGTCTGCACCAAAGTGATTTTCCCCTGGTGGGAATTATGTGAGTTGCAGTCCAACACATCTTGAGGGCACCAGGTTGGGGAAGACTGGACTAGGTTACATTAGGCAAGCCTCTGTATGTGTGTCGTGTGTCAGCCCCAGCAATATGGAGACAATACTTGGATTGTTGTAAGGATTATTATTAATAATTATTATTAAAGCCCTCCTAACAAAAAGCAGTTGTACATAAAATCAATGTAATACAAAACAAAAACTGCCACAATTTTTGTGGCTGGATCATACTTTGAGTAGACCAATAGAAATCAACGGATCTGCTCTAAATATGACCAAGTCTGGATTCAACCCAATATTCATGAGTCACTTTGAACTTTCAGAGTGCTATATAAATGTTAAATATTATTAAATCCATTTCTTTATTTCATTGATATCACACCTTTCTTCCATGATAGGGCCCAAGGCAGCATACATGGGGTTCACAAGCAGTCCTCCATCCAAGCACTGACCAGACCTTAACCTGCTTAGCTCCAGCAAGGTGCTGGCATCATGTGTGCTTAGACTGTGCTCTATTATGGGGCCCGCAGACCATGGAGTAAAGTTTGAGCCTGTTGCATTTGGATTTTAATGTGCAAAAAATCAGTAAAATTTAAGTCGGTCCCTTAAGAGTGTTAGTTTGATAACACTAGGATCGAGCTGACAGCACAATCTTATGCTTGTCTACGAAGATGCAAATCTCATTTAATGGGGCTAACTCTCAGGTAAGCATGTAAAAGTCTGCACATGGCTCAAGTCCAAAACCTATAGAATCAGACATTCACCACATAGAGAAAATCATTTCAGTCCTAGGGTTAGTTCATTTCAAAGCTTGGAACTGTGATCAGTTTAATCAACCAAGATAATCTAGATATCAAAGCATTAGGAAACAGGTATGGCATAAGGTGGGAGAGTCCGCTGAAAACATTGCTCATGAGAGCATAGGAGCCAATTTTTTTTTTAACTGGCTGGAAGCTACTTTCTTCTCTTGGATAAGGAATGCTTTCTCACTAGCAAGGCGGCCTGGGGTGGGGTGGGGGACTGAAGAGAAGAAAATTAATCCCTGTGTAGGAATAAGGTTGCAAAAGCAAAGCCATCCTTCATCTCAACCTCCACCATATACAGATGTCTGAACAGTCTCTGATGAAAACATTTTATGCCTACATCTTATTTCAAGGCCAGTTTGTTGCCCAAGCTGTAACATCAGAAAGACTCGTATGAAGATCTACAGCAAGTCAGACATTGATAGGCACAGAACCCAAAAGCCAGCTGGCATACTTGAGTCCAGCATGAGACTCCTCCAGCTACAACTATTCTTGCTGCAAAAGATAAAAGCACCAGTTGCAAAGAGGAAGGTCTTTATTGGAACTGCCCCATGGCTCTGGAATCCCATCCCAGATAAGTTGATGAGTTTCAAACTAGTCCCGCTCTGACTTTCATAGAATAGTAGAGTTGGAAGGGCCTTCAAGGCCATCGAGTCCAACCCCCTGCTCAATGCAGGAATCCACCCTAAAGCATACCTGACAGATGGACTCTTGAATGCCTCTACTTTGTATTTTCCTAATGTGGGGAGGTTTCAAATCTTCACCTACAAGTTTTTAATCGATCTCAAATCTGTTTTTAGAGCTTGGGCTATGGGATGGTATAGAAATGTAATAAATAATATAAGTAATAACAATAACAACCTTTCCCCTCCCTGTTTGCCTTTCCCCTCCCTGTTTGTTTGTTACTGTGATTTTAGAATGTAAGCCATATGGCAGGGTGTTTTGTATTTTGTTTTATTTTGTTCTGTACAGCACCATGAAAATTGATGGTGCTATATAAATAAATATTATTAATAATAAAATATTAATATTAATAATAATAATAATAATAACCTGAAAGGGCAAAGTTTCAAAAAAGCTTTACCACTTGATTCTATTGAATGCATATATGTTTGTTCCACGCTAGTATTCTAAAAGCAGTTGCCTTGCCTTACAGGAATGCTATGTAATTATGCCAGAAATGGAGGAGAGAGAAAAATATCAGAGTGATTATATTTTCAAACTGACACAGGCATGGCATTTGGGGGTTCATAGATGAGAAAGACTATCAGTTTGAGTTCAGCTTACCTTGGGAACTCTCTCTATCATAGCATATCACACCTGAACACAGAGCCACTCACAATTCATTCTGCCAATCATTTTACTCTGAATACATTGGCCTAGAACTAGCTGAACCTCCTTCAGCCTGAGAGGTAAATTCAATTTCACAGAAGCTTTTGGGGATTGCACTGGGGATGAGGGGTGAAGGGTAAGGCCAAAGACAAATCAGGCAGGGCTAAAATACCCAAATCATTTCTCACTGTCATATTGATGATACTGTGTGTGTATGTATATATATATATATATATATATATATATGAAAAATGCAATTTAAGAATTGATACATATTAATAAAGATTGTGCACCCCTTATTTATATTAGCAGTTGTGTGCCTTGACACCTTCTGTTTAATTTAATTAGGGCTAAAACACCAACATATTTCAGTTTAAAGGCACAATCCTACTCATGTTTAGGCAGAAAAAAGGTCTACAACTCCCAGCATGCCTCAACCACAAGTTTGAGGTTGGCCTAGAGGAAAGTCCAGAGTGGCTTGATAGTTGGTAGTTTTAGACAACTGAGGATTGTCATCCTATTTCTCTCAAAACACATCTCAACAAACTGAGAAAGATGTCAAGCAAGCACAATGCATATAGTTCATTATACAGAAACTTTGGATTGTCTCTACCAGCACACCTAAGACTGCAGTCCTAAGCACATGTTCACTGTAGTTCTCTGGAAGTCTACTGAATTCAGTGGTACTTACTTCCAGATAAGTGTGTATAGGATTGCAGCCTTACTTGGAATTTCTAATGAAATCACTGCAACTTACACCTAAATATACATGGTTAGGATCAGGCTACAAAGCTGCAATTGCACGGCCATTTCCATGGAAGTAGGTTTGCTGACAGTTGGCTTGAAGACTGAAATCAAGGGAAATCCTATACATGCCTACTCAGTCCCATTGTGCTCAACAGGGCCTGCTCCCAGTTAAGTGGATGTAGGATTGCATCATAAACGAGTTGAACTCCATATTACACCTTTGACCTGCCAACTGACAAGAAGATCTAATTCTAAACTAAGGATAAAATCTCCTTGGCTGTTTCCTAAAGTACAGCTTTGCACAGGCGCAGAGCGCATATGTGTGATGCACCAAGACCACGAAGAACATGGGTGGGAGGGTGCTATTGCACAGTGTCCTGCTTGTGGGTCCCTGGTCAACAGCTGGTTGGCCACTGTGTAAACGGAGTGCTGGACTAGATGGACTCTTGCTCCATTCCAGGACAGCTCTTATGTTCATAACTATTTCCCTGCCACCACTCTATTCCCTACATGAATCAAAAGTGTCACAGGATCTATAAACTAGGGGTGCTTCTAGACTAGGCTTGTACTGTGCAATTACATTGCCTCATTCGTGGAATTTTACTGGAGGTCTGGATGGTAACATCTTCCATTGCAGGTCTCCCATCACTTCTTCCATCTTTTTTTGTTAACAGGAAAAAAAATTGTTAAGGAAAGAGGCACAAAAGAGTTGCACAATCCCTTCTGAGCCTTCCATCTGGAAGCACCCCTGAAGACACTAAATCTGACAAGTTTTGTGAGATCACATGGTATTACCCAACCCAGAAAAGCAGTACTCCAGAGCTAGACCCCATCCGCTTTCAACACTGACAACAGCTACAACCTACCTTATAGTTGCTACAGGGTGCAGAACCAATAGAAAGAAGCACTCACATTAAACTAGAATTGGGACAAGATACTTAAAGACAACCTAGAAGCAACCTGGGGGTGGGGGAGAGAACCCCGATTCTGTCAAGCCAGGCAAAAAACAAGGGTGGGCCTGCTTTTTCTCCAGATATCTTTCCAAAAGTAAGGCTTGTTTGGCTCAGACATTTGCGGAAACCAGAAAATCCTTTGTAAAACCTCACAAGGCTACGCATGGGAATATTAGCAGACATCTTAACGCAGGTCTAAGCCAAACTCAGCAGGTAGCAAAAGAGGCTGTTCACAAACAGCAAAGGCTGCAACCTTTAATAACCCAACATATTAAGAAACAGCAGCAGGCGTTCAAGTCTGGGTGCCTCCGTATCTCGCAGCCAGCCTTCCTAGAAACAACGTCGTGCAAGGCGCAACTGTCAACTATAGCTACTAAGAACGCGTCGCTGTTATTAGATTAACAAGAAACTTGTGGCAAATGCAGAGAGCCGAACCACAAGTACTGGGAGCCCACATCGCTCGCAGGGGGCAGAGAGCGCGCGAGGGACTGCGGGTCCCCGGAAGCGACGCCACTGCTCCCTTCGAACCGGCTTGTGCTCTGGAACCCCACTAAGTTTCCAGCTCGGGGTCTCCTCCAGAGCGCTTTCAACGGCAGCTGGGCAGGCTACACAACGAGGCAAAGGACCCCCGACCCCCTTGTTGGCTTCTTCAATGGGCGTTCGTAGCGCAGCTCCTGAAAGACTCGCCTTTCCGACTTTGCCAAGCGCCTCTGCGCGCGCGCTCGTGTGTTTGTGTTGCACAAAAGGAAACCGAGAGACGCTCTTCAGCGCCCCTTCCCCCACCCCACCTTGTGTCTCTCACACACGCGCACCACACGCTTCTCAGGAGAACCGCCTGGCTGCTGGCCCCTTTCCCCCGCAGCCAGCTATTTACCGTTTCGCTCCCGCGTCGCCCGCAGCGAGGGAGGGAGGGAAGGCGGGCCGCCTCTCCGCCGGGAATGGCTTCTTACCTCTCCGGCTTGGGTGCCCCGGCTGGTGGGCGCGGGCGCCGCCACCTGTCTTTCCCTCAGCTTCCCCCTTTCACGGCACCGGCTTGACTGAGCGAAGGCAGAGCAGAAGTTCCCAACAAAGGAGAAAGTTCTCCTCCTCCTCCTCTTGCGCGGCGCTGCTGCTGCTAAGCAGGCGAGGAAAGCGAGCAGCTGGCGGGGGCGGGGAAGGCGCGCGGGCGCCCAATGGGAAAGTTCGCCTTGTGCAAGAGCCGCAGCTGCCGGCCTAGTCGCGCTCGAGGGCGGGAGGCGGCTTGGTCGAGCGACTGACCGGCCGCCAGCAGCAGCGCCGAGGCCGCCCGAGTGACCCTGGACGGGAAGGAGCGCCGTGGAGGGACTCCCGGCCCGGACGGAAGGGGAGGGCAGCTGCTGCTGCCGCCGCCGCCCTCAGCGCCGCTGGCGACACAGGACTGGGTGTGTGGAGGCGAGCAGGGCGGCGAGGCAGAAACACTCCCTCCTGGCGAGGGCGGGGACGAGGGGCGCTCAGTCCCCCTGCCTCGGGGCAGAGCTCGGAAGAAGCGAAGGGGCGAGTCCCAACTGGGAGGTGTTCCCACCTGTCGCCAAGCTTGCGGGGGCGGGGGGTTCAATTAGAGATCACCCCCTTGTCAGCGTTTCGTTGAAAAGAATGAAGATAGTGCCTTTGAGCATATACCGAGTGCTTTCCCTCATGCGGAAGGCGCACGACTTTTTACACGGAAAGGACTTTAGGGTAAGGGATTGAAAGAAAGAAAGAAAGAAAGAAAAGAAAACCTTTTCTTTGGGAATTAAAGAGGAGTCCAGATTTGTGATCTCTCAGGCTAGATAGGACTAGTGGGAGGGGGGTTCTTGCCGAAGACCTGTTACACTCCCCCCCCCCCCGCAGCAGGTAGACCTAGTGCTGCAAATGCCAAAGTAGGAAAAAGTGCCCTCTTGAAGTTGTAAATTTACAAACAGCACTTGGTTCAAAATGGAATTGCCAAGGTGATGGCATGAATGAGACCGTCCCTGTCTACTTTCGTTATCAGTTTGTTTCTAGGATAAATATAATGTGGTAGTGTTGATCTTTAAAGCCCCATACAGTTTGAGACCAGGCTATACCCAGGACTGCCACCCATGCTTGAGAATGCTTTGGAAGTCCTGCTCTTGCCTGAAGGAAAGGAACTTAAAACACAGCCTTCTTAGTGATGGCCCTGTGATAGTAGAACTCACTCCCGAAGGAGCATTGCCACATTCCTTTCTTCCTGTTTTTAGGGGCACACTGAAGACCCTTCTCTCTTGGAAGACTTCTTAAAATAACTGATTGCTTTGTTTTTACTAGGCCCACTTGTCTTTAAAACACTTGTCTTTGGTGGCTCTTTTTTGTTTTAAGGCTGTGTTTATACTGTTTTAGATATATTGTAAGTTGCTTCTTGAAGATGTTTTGACTTGAAAAGCAAGGTATAAACACTTAAGGGCACAATCCTGTACATGTTTAAACAAACAAACAAAAAGTACTACAACACCTAGTACATGGCTGGATGAGGAATAGTGGGAACAAGGATTTAGGATTAGGTCCCTAAATAAATAAATATTATATATAGGAGGAGTGCTGTTTAATTACTGAGAGTTAAGCCTTAGCTAGACCTAAGGTTTGTCCCGGGATCATCCCTGCCTGCTCCTGGGATCCCCTGTGTGTCATTTACATGAACAGGGATGACCCCGGGATAAACTTTAGGTCTACCTAAGGCCTAAGTGTAATGGATAAGCGTGCAGTCCTATATGCATTTACCTGGGAGTAAGTCCTGTTGATCACAGTGGGACTTAGTATATAGCATTCTAAGAGACTGAAGGTGCAATCCTATACATGTTTAGACAGAAAAAAGGCCTACCATTCCCCAACATGTAAGATTTTTTTCTATCTAAACATGCATAAGATTGCACTCAGAGGCTGCAATTCAAAACATTGATCACAGTGACACTTGACTTCTGAATAGATAGGAATAGGATTGTGTTGTAAAGTTGCAATTCATTATTTTATTAAAACATTTTAAAACCACCCCTCATCTTTACAAATACTAGCATGGTAACTATACAAATATAGTTAAAATACACAATGCAATAATAACATTAAAATCACTCCATCATAAAAGCAAAGAGTGTTGCAAATGTAATTGTATGCATACTTACCTGGGAGTAAGTCCTATTGAGCACAATGGAACTCTCTGAGAAGACATACAAAGGAACCTAGCTGTAAGCTATGATTAGTCTCTGGTTCAAATCTCATCTTTGTCTTGAACCTACTGGATGGCCTTACATGAATCATTTCATGGCTGTTGGGTACTGTACAAATAAAAATATCAGTAATAATGTTAAGCTTCATATGCTTTAGCTCAAATCCTTTGACAAGGAAGGATATATAAATCTGCCTTTACATAAAGATCTTCAGTAGAGCCCTTGCTTTTGATCCCCCTACTTTCTTACAGCTGAAGTGGGTGGCTTTTGACAACAGGGCCTTCTTTGCAGTGGTGCTCCGCCTTGGCTGCGCTCAGACGACACTTTAGGCAACAGAGGATGGAATAGGCAACGCACAGTACCTTATTTCAGAAGTACTCCCCACATGACATGTTGCCCCACCCTGCATCACACAGCTGAAAGTCCCGGTGTCCTTCTGGGCAACTGGTGCTCCTCCCAGCCCTATCCCATCATGCATTGCAAGTTCTCCTGGCTGTACAGGAGTGGCTGAGGTGCTTTTGGCCACTCCTACTGAGAACTCTATGACTTTCCAGAATAGTGCACTCAACGGGGGTGATTACACAATGGAGCCAGCCACACGAATGTTAATCAATGGGTTTCCAGATAAAAAATGGAGTGTTGTTGAATTCCAGAAAATAACATACTGTGAGTTGTGTGCCCGTTGTGTGTTGCCCCCCCCCCGACAACACAATAATCAACACAACAGTCAATTGCCTCTTTACACCCCACCCCCTGTTGATTATCATGTCCAAATCCAGCCCTTCTTTCTAATGGAGCTTTCTTATAGCTGAAGTGGGTGGCTGTTGGAAACAGGGCCTTCTTTGTACTGGTGCACCACTTGTGGAGCTTCTCTCCTTTACGAATTTGCCAGGTACCTCCTTTATTTACATTTTTAGGCACCAACTAAAGCTTATTTTAGTACTGAATTCATTCACTGAATTTCATTTCATTTCTTACATTTCTATACCACTCCAGACCCAAAGCTCTCTAGGAATTTTACAAAATTAAAATGCGTTGCTCTTAGGCTGTTTTGTATTGATTTTCTTTGTACTCTGTGTACAATATTTTTTTATTTTAAATATTGATAGTTATATTTATCTTATGATATTGTTTTAAATGATGAGTTGCTAGCGTCCTTGGAGAATATATGGTCACAAGGAGGGGTAGAATTGGAGAGCATCTTGTAGACCCAGGGGTGTGCACAAAGTAGATCTCCAGATGTTTTGGACTTCGACCCCCTGCATTCCTACCCATTGGCCATGTTGGCAAGGGCTTCTGGGAATTGAAGTCCAAATCATCTGCAGATCTACTTTCTGCCCACCCTTGCTGGTGTCCCCCAGATGTGTAGGAATACAATTCACATTATCTCAGACCCCACAGCCAATGTCCATGCTGACTGGGATATGGGAATTGTAGTCCACACATATGGACAGTACCAGCTTGACGAAGACTGATCTAGCCTAGCCACCTGCTATATGCAGGAAATTCAGAACTAGTGCATCTCCAACAGATGGCTCTCCAGCTCTGCTTGAAGACCTGCAACAAGGGAGAATTCTTCCCCAGGTAATTAATTTCATGTAATATTTTTTAAAAACAAAAACAAAACCTTAAATCATAATTAGGCACTAAATTCAGGCCTCTTCAACGACCAGCAGAGCTGTGCTTTCAGAGGAAGCACAGATCCTGTTACCCAGCATCAACGAAGTATGTTAGAAGAGGGCAAGGTTTGACCTACCACACAGAATTATATATGGAAAAAAAATGAGTAGATTTATTATCGTGTCTGAATTCAGCCAGTTATAGCAACTTGTACCTGGGGATGGCAGGTTTTGTGGCTCTTCTTGCTTGGAAAATGGTCGTACAATGGTCAGTAAGAAAACTGACTTCCCTACATTTCATCCACAAACAGCAGGGTTAAGAATTTCAGGGTAACTATTTGTGGCAATTATGCGTCACTAAGTAGAGCTTTGCTAGGGTGAAACTATTGCTTTTAGTGTCGCCATGTGTCCTACTTTACAGAGGACAGTCCTCTATTTGAAGGTATCCTCTGTTTGAAAGGCTGGTCAATCCAAATCCGGTTTAAAGTGAAAGAACTGTAAGAACTGTTTCCCACCACTAGTTAGCTTTTAAGGTGGCCATGTGACCTAATTTGCAGGGGACCTTAATCTATTGGATGGGCTGTCAAAGGGCAGCCCTCTTTTTTAAGGTGTCCACTATTTAAAGGATTGTCCAGTCCAAGTCTGGTTTAAAAATAAAGAATGCTAAGAATGGAGAGCAGCAGGGGGTCTTGAAGTTGCCCATCCATAGTTAGTACCTGAACAGGAGACAGAGCAAGCACACAGGTCACCTGGGCAGGAACTACACTGCTGCTTTAAAATGGTTTATAACAGTAATGACAACTGTTGGGGCCCAGGACACACTGGATATATAGTTTTCAAAGTGTCATATCCTGCTTGGTGTAGATCTGGCCCTGATCCGCCTCCCCCACTATGGCGAGAGGTACGGTATTTCTATTTAAGTGACAGCCATTAGTTCAAAAGTTGCATTTATACACACATAAAGCTCAGCTAAAAACTTTTCTTTTTCCTAAAGCTTTTAAAACTTGATGTTGTGCAGACTTCTACTGTTACTTTCTACTGTTAGTTTTTCCCTACCCTGTGCCTGCTTACCCTTCCCTGTACCTGTTTGCATTCTCTTCCCCTCCTTATTGTTTTACTATGATTTTATTAGATTGTAAGCCTATGCGGCAGGGTCTTGCTATTTACTGTTTTACTCTGTACAGCACCATGTACATTGATGGTGCTATATAAATAAATAATAATAATAATAATAATAAATCAACCTATGCAAGTCTCTGCGTGCTCTCTCTTGGTGATGCGTTTCCTTTCCTTTTTTCCTCTTTCTGGCGACGAGTGAGCAGCCACTCTTAATTGCTTCCCTTTCAGACGGGGAGGAAAAAAAGACTTAGAGTGGTAGGTGGAGAGCGACAAAAACAGCTCAACTTGAGTACTGCGTCTTCCTCCGCAGGGACAATACTGTGGAAGGAAGTCCTTGCTGCAGCGTCCTGCTGGTGAAGCATGGCCCGAGGGAGCCGCGTTTGGGTGCGTGTGTGAGAGTGGAGCCCGTTGCAAAAGAGAACGTGCTGTGTGCGTAAGGCTCAACCGGAGACGAGGCGACGTCCTCCCGAGAGAGGTTTCCTTCCTTCCAGAAACAGAGCATTAGAGAGAGGAGGGGTGGGGAGCGAGTGAGGCATCTGCCGGCTTGGTCTGTGCCTTTTCCTCGGAGCAAAGCGGGCGCTTTCCTCCCTCTTCGACCAGCGCGTCCTAACTGCGCCTCGGCCTTATTAATTGCGTCTAGTGAATCTCGACGGCGTTCCTGCAGCTGCTCGCAAGCCGCCCCCTCCCGCCAAGCGCAGCGCCGGTCTGGCTGCCGGCCTGTTTCACCTGGCCCGGCCCGGCGTCCGTGGCGCGCAGCCGCTCCCGGGCTTTTTCCTTCTTAAAGGGGCCGTGTATTCGAAACTTCCCCGCCCCCTCAGTACGGAAAGAGATCTGTTAATATCTGGTTAACTGCTGCATAATAATATCTCATTATCTAATGTCTTCTCCAGGCAGCGTCGGTAGATTTCCAGGTGGTGGCCTCTCCCATTTAGGCCTGCTTAGCTTTGGCAAAGAACATAAGAGCCCTGCTGGATCAGACTGAGGGGCCATCTAGTCCAGCATTCTGTTCACAGAGTGGCCAACCAGCTTGTCCACAAGCAGGATACAACTGCAACAGCTCTCTCATGCCCATGTTCTCCAGCAATTGATGGCCATGGGCTTACCGCCTCTGATACTGACGATTGCACGTAGCTAGTAGCCACTGATAGCCTTTACCTCCAGGAATTTATTCAACCCCCTTATAAAGCCATTCAAATTAATGGCTAGCAATACGTATTGTGGTAGTGAATTCTATAGTTTAACTCTGCACTGTGTGAAGAAGTTCTTCCTTTGATCTATCCGGAATCTCCCACCCATCAGCTTTATGGAATGACCCTGGGTTCAAGTATTATGAGAAATGTATCTCCCTATCCATATTCTCCATACCATGCATAACTTTGTAGACCTCTATCATGTCTCCCTTTACCCACTCTTTTCCCAAGCTAAACAATAGCAGCTGTTGCAACCTTCCCTCATAGGAGAGATTCTCCAGCCCCTTGATCATTTTAGTTGCCCTTTTCTGCACTTTTTCCAGCTCTCAAATATCTTTTTTTAAGGTTCCAACATTCAGTCTGTGTCAGGGAAGTCCCATTGAATGCAGTCTTACTTGGATGTAAGTTCAGTTGGAATATATGATCCTTGCTTTCAAAGAAATACATTCAGCAGAATAGCCACTGGCAAAATATACCACTAAGACTGCAATCCCATGAGTGTTATGGGTTGAACAGTAGCTGCAGAGCTGAAGCTCCACACAAGGTAATGTGTGAGAGTGGGGAGCAGGGCCTTCCCAACAGCCCTGCTGAACAGTGTCCTTATTTTTCCCCTCTTCCCTCCCCATCCCCTTTTCCTTGTGTGTCATGTCTTTTTTAGAATGTAAGTCTGAGGGCAGGGACTGTCCTTTTTACTGTATGATTGTAAGCTGCTCCAAGAGCCTTTTTGGCTGAGGTGCGGAATAAAAAAATACTATAAATAAAGTGCAGTACTACAGGAAGCAGTAGAGGGTGTCTCTGATCTTCCCTATTTGCTGAATTGTCTCTGGGCATGTTTAGCCTGGAGAAGAGAAGATTGAGGGGAGACATGATAGCACTCTTCAAATACTTGAAAGGTTGTCACACAGAGGAGGGACAGGATCTCTTCTCGACCCTCCCAGAGTGCAGGACACGGAATAACGGGCTCAGGTTAAAGGAAGCCAGATTCCAGCTGGACATCAGGAAAAACTTCCCAGCTGTTAGAGCGGTACAACAATGGAACCAATTACCTAGGGAGGTTGTGGGCTCTCCCAGACTAGAGGCATTCAAGAGGCAGCTGGACAGCCATCTGTCAGGTATGCTTTAGGGTGGATTCCTGCATTGAACACGGGGTTGGACTCGATGGCCTTATAGGCCCCTTCCAACTGTACTATTCTATGATCTAAATAAGGTTTGATATGTTAACAGAGTTTTTAATGAAGTTGTCTCCCAGGGGTCTTAACACATGCCTGCAGCAGGGTTCCCCTGCCCCTAGGCCAAGGAAAGAGAGGAATGGGGAGGGTTGTGGTTGGGTTGTACTTAAGGGGACAGTGCACGGTTATTTCACTCTGTCTGGATACAACACATCAATGCACACTAACTTGGGCATGAGCCCTACTAAATCTGGCATGACCTGAAATATGAATAGGACCAGCCTGCAACTGGTAAGGTTTGATTTGGCTTCTTCAGTGTTATCAGGCTGCACCTCAGGATGTGCTCTGAGTGGCAGAGGGATCGCTGGAACTGGAAAGCCCTCAGAGAACAGGATGTCTAAAGCAGCCTTGCCCAACCTGGCATCTTCCAGATGTGTTGGACTATAAATACCATCATCACCAGCCAACGGTTGTAGTCCCATACATCTGGAGGGTTTCCAGTTTGGGGAGGCTGTGTAATGGAACAATTCTGTGAATATACAGCCTCCTCTGCTCCAAAAGGTTGGATTTAAAGAGCTGGAGGAAGCAGACATTTCTAATTATCTTTTTATTAAAATACCATAGACAGATTTTCTCTTTAAACTTGCTTGCAGTACAGTCAGGTTGTCATTAATGAGAGGGAAGAATTATGAGCATTGCTGCCCCTTGCCTTTATTAGTGAGAGCAGCAAATAAATATGCCAACATGGTCAAGAAGGAAGAAAATCATAAGAGACCACAATCAAGAACCCAGTCACTTGCAAGTCCCACCTATTATATCAGGCCTGCAGCCCAAAATCTGTCCCCTACTGTTCCAAAATCTTTGCCACTATTTGCTCTGGAATGAATTACATGCATAAAGTTTAACGAATAACAAATCTTACGGCTGCGATCATCTTACCAGGTGGATGCCACTTGTGGCTGTAATCTTTATTCCAGCCAACAAAAACATTTCAAAGGCATTAAGTATCAAAGTTTACGGCATGCATAAGCGCCCATTCTGCACCAAATAAGGGCCAATTTAAACGTGATAGCACCCATGTGCAGACCGCCAGGCAGCACTTACCAGCGTAGATGCTGTGAACAGCCAGCCTAAACTTTTAAAGCAGTTGTGGGGAATGTGTGGCCTTCTAGATGTTGCCGGACTGCAACTCCCATCAGCCGTGGTCAGCATAGCCAATGCTGAAGGATGATGTGGTGTAGTGGCTAAAGTGTTGGACTGGGAGTCTGGAGGTCTGTTTCTAGTTCCTACTCAGCCATGGAAACCCACTTGGTGACTTTGGGCCAGCCACATACTGGCCTTAGCTAGATGGGGCGAAATCCTGGGGCGATCCCCAGGATTGTCCCTATGCGTCCACATAATGCACAGGGGATCCCAGGATCAAGGAGGGATGATCCCGCCCTTGCTCCGGGATCACGCCCTGCTCTTTAGGCCCGCTTTTTCCGCGGTCTCCGTGGAACATATGGCCTGGCGTCGTGGTTTGTCACAGTTACTCGCGAGGAGCCGGGACCCAGGAGCACTGCACCCATCAGGGTGGGATGGGGAATTTTTTTAAAAAAAATAACGTATCTTTTGAGCACAAGTGCTCGTACGCATCTTCTTCTTTAAGAAAAAAACCCAAAATGGCGGGTGCGACGCCTCTCCCTCTGAGGTCATCACGTGCCACATGTGAACAGAGGGGGAGATCTCGCGATAAAAATATCACGAGATCTTCACCCCTCCATCCTGCTAGACCAGTAGGTCTAGCTAAGGCCACTCTCAGCCAAACCCACCTTACAGGGTTGTTGTTGTGAGGATAAAGTGGACAGGAGGAGGATTATGTATGCCGCCTTGGGTTTTTCGGAGGAAAAAACTCGGGATATAAATGCAATAATCAAAAATGATGGGAATTGCAGTCCAACAATGTATGGAGGGGCACATTCTCCCCACCCCTGCTTTAAAGACTCCATGGACAAGCCTATCTGCATCAATGTTGTGGGCCAGGCGTGTGTGGCTCCGGCAGTGATTGCTGTGGCATGAGATACTGCATGTACACATGCAGAGATCTCATGCCACTGAGATCCTACACAAGCACTGTTACTCGCTTGTACTACTTCCCCAAGCAACGAGAAGTTCCACGAACAATGCTCTAGGGCTTAGTGTTCTCTGGATGACAGCACACTGGAGCATTTTTGTAATACATTCCTTACTTACAGAAGTACAAACAGCATAAAAGAAGGGAAATAAGATGTACAGTATAAGCAGACATCGCAGACACTAATCCTGCATCGGATTCTAAGACAGCCACTGTTTTTATTTATTTACTATCTTTATATTGTACCTTTCCTCTAAGGCAGGAGGGTAGACCAGGCATGGATATGCAGGAATAGCTGCAGTTGCCTTCTGCCCTACCACTAGAGTTAAGCTGAATTTTCCCAGAAGACTTTTTTTCTTTTTCTCATCCCCTATCACCGAAAAAGAAGCCCTATTTGGCAGAATTTTCTCTGAATTTCCTGGAATGATGTTAGGGAGACATTTTTCTCCCTCTCCTATAATACTAGAGCCCGGAGTCATCCTATGAAGCTGGTTGGTGGGAGATTCCAGACAGATAACTTTTTCCTGTTGCCATAGTTCTTTAACTTCCATAGCCAGTGGTGCTGTGGGAAGCGAAGCAACTGAGAACTCAGTTCTATCAGGTTTCCCACTGGTTTATGGGCCAGGAAGAAGTTATATGCAGGACTCTGATATGGCCTATCTCCCACAGCCAGGAGACGTGACCTTGATGGAAGCCCCTGGTTCTCAACCAGAGACATGGGCACAGGGAAGAAGAAGGAGGTCTCGGCAGCAGAAGGAGTTTTGGAGGAGAGGGGGGAGCAGAGGCACCCCGTGTGGCATAACAACCATCTAAGAGCCAGGTTTCCCTGCCAGGATCAAATGTCCAATATTGATCTTTAGTGGCCACTTCCCAGTATTTAAACCAGAGCAACCAGAAGTAGACTTTGTTGGAAGCAACGCTTTGATCACCTGAAAAGCTTCCCACTTTCACTGGAACTCTGGATCTGTGTGGTTTTATTTTGTGAGCTGTACCCAGAACTGTTTGGCTCTTTGCTTGTGATCCTCAAGGGCTGCTTCTGCTCAAACACTTAGGTTGTGACCCGTTACCTGCGGATCTTTATTGGGACTGTAAAAGCTGATAGGTAATTACTGGAATTGCTGCAATAAAATGGTTTATTGTGACTTGTGCCTCGTCTCTGGGAAGTCAGGGCCTGGCAGGTAGTGGTGTAGTGGAGCCAGGGTCCAGATGGATACAGCACCAGCATTTTTTCATTAGCAGGGACACTGATTAGGGTGGCCTTATGTGAAGGAGGACAGAGCTCCTGTAGCTGTAACAGTTGTATAGAAAAAGGAACTTCAGTAGGTGTCATTTGTATGCATGCAGCATCTGGTGAAATTCCCTCTTCATCACAACTGTTAAAGCTGCAGGAGCTATACTAGAGTGACCAGATACAAAAGAGGGCAGGGCTCCTGCAGTTTTAACTGTTGCAATGAAGAGGGAATTACACCAGGTGCTGCATACATACCAATGACACCTGCTGAAATTCCCTTTTCTATCCAACTGTTAAAGATAAAGGAGTCCTCTCCTCCTTTCCATAGGGACACCCTATCACTGATGTCATCTGACTCCTCTTCCCTTCCCTCTGAATTTAGCTGTAATCCTCACAGAAGAAGGCAGTAAAATGGAGTTCTCTAGCAATAATATATTGTTCCCTGTTGTGATGCAAAGTGTTTTGGAGTGGCTTGGACTTTAATGGTCAGTTAAGGGCCACTAATCTTACAAAAGAGCTACTCCTAGTGGAGATGAAAACTGCTAGAACTGGTTTCTTGATATGGATTAACACAGCTGCCTGAATGCATGGACCCTCCTTCTGTGTGGGTACTTGCCATGATAAATACCTGCACTCCAAAATTTACCACTCCATCACTGATCACAGGTGGCCAGGTACAACAAAGAACAACAGGTAGCAATGGGGGGCCCAGCCCATGAGAGTGTGAGCAGCAAGGCAAGTCACCATTCTGGTAAGGGCCTGTGTCTTATTGGGAAGCATTTATTATCTGGAGAGTCCAATCAGGGGAAATACTGGTGGGATTTAACAAGCAGGCCCTCTGCTGCTATAGACCTATAAGGCCCAGGTGAGACGCACACTCCAGAAGCAGCTGGGATCAAAGCTTCAGGGACAACACTAGCAAAACACATGTTTTTGTGTTGTTCTATAGATTAAGGGACTGGGTAGGGGGAATCCATAGCAGACAAGTGACCAAAGCCATGCCAGGGTCAAACTGAAAGGGCAGAAGGGGGGAGTATTTTTTCCATTTCCCTCTTCTATTGGCTATCCTTTTTATGATTATTTTCGATTTTGCCCTACCATTAGTGTCAAGGGGAGAGGAAATGAATACACCTGTCCTAGGTGTATACTTCCTCCCCATTCCAGGGACATTTCTGGAAAGTGAGAGGGCTTGAACCTGGAAAACCTAAAGTCTCCTCTGATCTTGTTGCCCTTTCCATCGGATCATCAATGGCAGAAGAGCAACGGTGGCGGACCATAGGTGGGAGTAGGCTTCTGAGGGTGGACTTCCCTTTTCAAGAGAGAAAGAGAGATCCACAAAATCCTAGGGCCCCTGGAACACTTTCCAAATGTTCTCATTAAAACTACAGCCAAAGTATAAGATTGGGAAGAGCCACACTGAGCGAATATAAATTATATTTTTTCAGAAGGCAGCAGAGAGCAATGGTTCAGCATTGGTTAGCAGCTAAATAAACCTTCAGCTAAGATTAGAATGCAGTTTACTGGAACTTGCTTGTTAATTTTAGTTGCTGGCAACCCATATCAATAGTTCCATGTCCTCCAACATGTCACAGGTGAAAACAGGGACACCCTAGTAACACCCCTATTCTCAAACCCAAGGCTACTGCTTTAGCTCCCCTCTGACCCCATTATCATAGAATCATAGAATAGCAGAGTTGGAAGGGGCCTATATTCTAGTAGCCTGTCCTTCATGGATTTAATAGCCAAAAGGATGGTTTGTTCTTTAGGATAATAAATATATACTAGGGAAATATATTTATCCCACAATTTACAGTTCAAAATAAACTTCCGCCAGCTGTAGTGTGTGAAATGGCTCACTACATAATGCCTTAGTGTCCATGTGTGAGCATTACATCCATTTTTAATTTTTTTTTATAAAACTATTTTTATATATACCACTTTTGGGCCCTTACAAATTTATTTATTTGCATTTTTATACAGCCCAATAGCTGAAGCTCCCTGGGCGGTTCACAAAAGTTAAAGGCATTCAAAGAAGGTTGACAGACAAGAGGGCAGGGCTCCTGCAGCTTTTAACTATTGTGGTGAAGGGGGAATTTCACCAGGGACATACAAATGACACCTGCTGAAATTCCCCTTTCAATACAATTGGCAAAGATACAGGAGCCCTGTCCTTTTCATATGGTCACCTGAATGCCATCAGGGATTGGGCTAGTCTCATCTTCTTTGCAGAAGCAATTTCATAATGGGGTTGCTACCAGAGGAGAAACCCTGTTTCCATCCCACCAATATGCCTTCATTTGGTTGTGGGACATATTATAAGAGGGCCTCCAAGGATGTTTGGGCTCATATCGGACAAGGTTTGTTTTTGTTTTTCAGCTATACAAATTGGAAGCCAGAAAAGGTGCTGGGGCTTACCTTAAAAAAAACCAAAACAACCACCTTCAGGACAGGATATCTGAAAGACCAGTTTTCTCGTTCACTAGAGACCAAATGTAACCAGATCCCAGTCCAAGTTTTAACTCATAGAAAGCCTGGAGAAGAAGTGGAACCTTGAAGAAGCAACAGACACAGACATTTGAATACAGCTTTCTCAAAAGACAAAAATAGGGGACAACCCATGGCTCTGATTTACCAGGGACACGTCCCTGAAAATAGGAACATGCTCCTGGTAAACAGGGACCGTCGGAGAGTATGCCATTCTTTCCAAATATCCGACAGTGGAAACAAAATATGAAAATTTCCAGTATCAAATAACAGAAGCTCAGCATTGTTTTTCATTACATGACAGTTGAGCTATGAAGAGACTATAAATGTGATGCAAGTTACCCAAGAACATGGCAGTAAATACTGAGCTACCGTCACCCCTGCCTGATATTTTTGGCACCCCTGGGTGTACACATCGTACTACTAGATTCACAGAAGTCTTGATCCTCTGCTGCTTGGAACATCGTCAGTGTTACAGGTAATCCCATACAATGACAGGAATGGGAAGCACAGGAGGAATTCAGTCTTTCCTGCGAGAAGAAAGGAAGTTAATGTATGGTCAGTGTAAATGGATTTGCCAAGCCCTTTTCTTCACGGACCCCACAGAAATTCACTTCAGAGACTCATCCGGGTCAAAAAGGGTTCACCTGCTGGCGTTCCACTGCCCGGTAGTACAAAGGGTTTTTATCTTGTATGCTGCCTTGAGAGTGTGCCACCCTTAAAGGTGTCCTAGAAATATTTTATATTCATTAGTTAATTCGCTAGCAAAAGTCCACACACATTCACACTTGAGGGATAACTCCTGCCGTAGCCCCCTTTTATTTGGAGAAGAAAAGTGGTCCTTGTGATGACCCCCACCTTATACTGCTCCTTTATTCATTCCCTGAACCAAAGGACCCGGTGCAGGTGTCAAGAGGTTTGGACTGCTGCAGCCGTCCCTGTGACACACCTTCACTTCTTAGGCCCCACAGCTATACAGCTCAACACCCTTACCCCAAATTCTCCCTTCCGCTGCCACCATAGACCCTTCCCAGGTACTCCAAGGACCACCCCAGTTGTAATTTATTAACAAGTAGTTATTGCAGGTACAAAAGTTTAACGGTTTCCTCAGTTCTTAAGTGCAATGGTTATAAAGCACAAGGCGTAATGGTTTCAGTCAGTTCTTTCTCTTATACGTTTCACAATATAACATAAATGTTCTCCTGCATACTCTACCCCTACTAGGCTACACTGTGCTCTTTCCCACACTTTAATCCACCCAAAACAACAAAGAATGCAGACCCTTCCTATCTCTAATCCAAATCTCATCCAACAAAATCCTACCTTCTCAGCTGTCAGCAGGAGCATATATACTCCACCCTCCTCTGGCTCCTCCCATTCTCTCATGCCAATCCAGGCGCTCCACACAAACATCCAATCAGCATTCTCCTTCCATCGAGCACTCACTCCCCCTCTATGGCTTTATACTTACTACTCAGCTACACATACACAGTGAGCACCTTCTTTAAAACCTTTATATTAAACTTAGCATCAAAGCCTAATGCACTAGAACATCACAGTCCTATCTATAGAGGCATCCCAAGAGCCAATGTTGCAAAGTGGAAAGTGACTTTTGCCCAGTTTCTTACAAAAGCACCTCCACAGGTAGGGAGATGGCAGCAGAGTCACATGCCACACACTTCACTCCAGGAAGGTCCTGGGCAGGTGGTGGTGGTGGAGGTGTGTCCATTCTTGAAGAGATAAAGTTCCCCCTTTCTGTGTGTGTTTCCTCTCAAGAACCTACAGAACTAAGACAGTCTCTGTTCTGCTCCACTGGCCTCCACCCCCTTGATATTGGCATTATCAGCTAGAATCAGGAAATGTCAATCCCCTTCCTGATCCATGAGTCTGTAATTTATTCTCCCATCTGAGCCCTCCCCCCCGCCCATTCTGCCCCACACCCTGCTCAAGTAAATTTAACAAATGCTTTCCCATCTGATGCAAATCCCCTTTCAGAAGATTAAAAGAAGGGACATCCAAAGAGGATATAATGCCCTCTGTCTTAATGAGATTGATCTTCTCTAAGGCAGCCATGGTTAATTCATGCCATCCGACTAAATCACTTTTAATTTCAGAAAGCACCTCCACCAGCTTCTGTCCATGTCTGCCCACTGACTTGAGGGAAGAGAGACAAATAAGGAGGCCCTGTAACAAATGAGATTGCTTAATTTTGAATAAGCTCAAGAGCACAAGCAATGGATTATCTATGCAGAGTCTAAGCGCAAGAAGGCACAATTACATTTTAAATTAATTTCAGAATTAAACAGGCTTCAGCATACATTCTGACTGACCGTATTTACCAAAGACGGCCCCTATATTTCAGCAGCTGTCCTTGGTAAATCTCTACTCCCCATTCTGATAAAATGTTTGGGTTGGATCCAGATTTACACTGGGTCAACAGTGCTGGTGGAAGTGGACTTCCATACCCCTTCCTTCCCATGGCAGTCTCTACCCCCTTGCCTGAAAATGCTACACAAAGACTGGATTTGGACCTCATCACTTGCTGGGGGTAAACCAACCATGGGCAAAACCAACCATGGGTTATATAAGGGTTAACTCTCTGATGCTCACCAGGTTCGCATGACACGACAACCCCTGAGCAGGGGTTGCGTATTCAAAATGGTGGCTGCATGTGGCCTGCATGCAATGCACCCTCACCATGGGCTGTTGTGTAGTACGAACAGCCCCAGAGCGTCAAGTGACCCTGCTGAAGGGGATGAGCTGTGGTGTGCGGAGAGATCCCCACCAACCAGGCAAGGAATTTCATGCAATCATGAAGCTCTTCCTCTTGCAGAAGGCAGATCTTGGATCCAACCCCTAGAGTGAATTGCTAGTGATGTCATATTTCACGATCTGGTTCCTGCTTCAGGATCTCTAGAATAGCATTCCTCAAACAAGTGCTCATAGTCCAGCACATCTGGAAAACACCAGTTTGGGGAAGGATGATTCAGAAGTTTTACTTTAATTAATTAATTAATTAATTTACAATTATATACCGTTCCCCATTCAAGAATTTTGGAGCATGGACAATGGGTGGGTGGGTAGATTAGTCTTCTCTGCAGTGCCACATTCAGATAGATGCACATGAGCACTAAGGCACCATGCAGTGCCCAACCTGTAATTTTACTTCCTGCAGCAGCAGATGCATATGCTTCCTAGGACGGTTATGTGTTTTCTCTTCTGCCTTAATCCAAAAGAATCAGTCCCCTCTTGGCTTCTAAATCAGTGGAGAATGGTAGGGCTCTTTCTCGGTAAATTATCATGAAATTTGCATGTGGAAGCCTGCTTCAGTGCATAGATCACCCTTGCTGGATTTAGGTAGGGGTGCATTTCAGTGCACTACAAAATGTGATGAGAGACAGTACTTAAGCTATCAAACATGTATAATGCAATGCACAGAGGGCATCAGTGGAGGGCTGATAGTGACCTTAAAAGGTCAAGGAGGTAGTTAATGTTTATGCTGTCTTCTAGATGCTTTTGGAATCAATGACGGATAACTGTTCATGACCATTATCCCTTATGCATTTGGTTTGTTAGTTTGCTTTCCAATTTGAAATGCAGCCATTCCTCTTCGCATTTATGTTCATGTTTCACCATTAGATCTCTCTCTTGGGCATTCAAGCCCCAGAGCTTGGCCGACGTTTTAATGTGTAAAATTGACAGTCTATTTTCTGTAACTTGATCAGGCCAAGAGGAAAACATCTTGAATGGCGTCAAAATGCAACCAGCTTTTCTAGTCATCTGGACCGTGGAATGGCCAAATTTAGCAGGCCAAATTTAAGATGGAAACGGACCAAGTTTTGCAGCCATATCAAATGCAGGCATTATCTAACAAAACTTTCAACTCTTATTCCATTTAAATGCAAGCCAAGGTAGATATCAGAACCCAAAATAGCTGTGCACAATTTTAAAGGTAATGAACAAGGTAGCTTTCTTGAAATGTTTTTCAGAACCCCTTTCTGGGAGCAGATACTTTTTGAAAGCTAATCTTCAAAGCAGATTTCTGAAAAACAATCACAATTTCACTCCTCCAGTTGTTCTGTTAGACCCTTTTATAAAAGTGAAAATAGCTGTGCAAAGTGAGAAACCCCCTTAATTATTATTTGTAATTTGTATTTTACATGGGTGGAGAAGGGAAAGGCAGGGCAAGAGGAGAAGAAGAAGAAGAAGGGTTGAAGAAGAAGAAGAAGAAGAAGAAGAAGAAGAAGAAGAAGTTGTTTTTCATTACAACATTTCCAAAAATGGAAATGGTTATTTTCAGTTTGAAAACTATCAAGGCTTTGCTTCCAAATTATTTGAGAAAGTTAGTTTTAAAAGATACATGGAGACTAGGGGCCTTGCTAGACCAGGCCTTAGCGCGCCTTCCAACCCGGTTTCCCTGCTGTGCGTCCAGATGACGCACAGGGGAATCCGGTGGCAGGCCGCAGTGAGGCCTGGTCTAGCGCGCCATAAGCTAAGTCGCTTATGGCGCGCTTTTTCCCCAGCTCCGGCCTCAGGCTGGGTCTGGGGGAAGTGTGGAGACTTCCGCGGCTTTTCGCGGCTCCTCGCTTACCGCGAGGAGCCGCAAAAAGCCACGGACCTGGCACAGCGCTCATAGGAGCGCTGTGCCCATCGGCGGGGGGGGGAAGAGAGGGGAGGGCGAAGTATGGGAGGGTGGGTGGCACGGGGGAGGGTGGGTGCGATCGCGCCGCCCGAGCAAGCAGCCGAGCGGCGCTTGCCCGGGCAATGCCGCCCCATCCCAGGCATTGCCCGGGCAAGCGCCGCTCGGCTGCTTGCTCGGGCGGCGGCGGCGCGATCGCACCCGCCCTCCCCCGTGCCACCCACCCTCCCATACTTCGCCCCCCCCCGTTTTAAAAAATAAAATAAAAAAGCCACTTACCTTCCCGGAGTCTTCGGGCCACCCGCGGCCCCTTTAAACAACAACAACAAAAAAATGTCGGACACCGCAGGGCTTGCGTCCTCCCTGCGGCTCCGCCGTCTGGAAGCGTGGGGGAGGCGCGCTAACGTCATCGAAGGCCTGGGCGGGGCCTCTGTTTCAGCCACTTGGTGGTGTGGGCCTTGCTACAGAGTTTTGGAGTGTCACTGTTCTAGGAGGTTTTAGTAATAAAGGAATCCAGCAAGGAAAAGACTCTGAAGTTATTTCCTGGTAGTCTAGGGGCAAGTGGCAGGCTGAGCAGGTAAGCTCACCTGTATGGTCCCTATGCCTGAGGGATACTACATGACACAGCAGTCAGTGACTCAGCACTCTCAGGAGTCAGTCAGGGCTGGAGAGAAGTTAGTTAGAAGCTATGTTTGTCTGAGGCAATAAAAGTTTTATTTTTATATAATACTGCATTCCTCATTTGCAACAAACCTATCTTTGAAACATAACCGCGCTTACACCGGCAGGTCTAGGAAGGCCCTAGCTTTCTAATAAGTGACACTGTCAAAAGCCATCAGTAACCAGGGCCAGCCCCACCATGAAGCAGTAGGGAGTGGGCTCAGTGGGTGGCGGAGTGTGGGAATAGTGGCGCGCTGCCACTCCAAAGAGTCTGCCACTTCTTGCCCTGCTGGCTAGCCATGCAGGCAGCCAGCAGGCCCAAGGAGCAACTCCTCACTCACCCATGCACCTCGCCTCCCACACGCACGCACGGCCACACACCAACGCTGGCAGGCAGCTGGCTTACTTTTCCTGTCATGGAAACACGCAAGCACATTGCCAGCATGCTGCCTGTAAGGCCCTTCTGCCTTTAGGGGCCACGTGGCACCAGAATGAACTTGGGCAATCACGAGAAGGCCCAGAAGTTCTGGGATCTCTCGTGATACTATGCCAGACGTGCAGGTGGCGTGCGGCTTCTGGAGTCAGAAAGACCTTACAGGCAGCGTGCTGACAATGCTTTAGAAAAAGGGAGGATGTCTCCTAGTCTCTGCTACATATAACCACATATTCTTGCTTGCCACATCTGTTCACTTTTATGTTGAGAGAGAAAAGAATTCATGTTTCAGCTTCTGTGGCCTGACTTGTACTCTTCCGCTGTCTGACAGAAAAAGCAATTCCCGTTCCAAGACACTCAGGCCGAGATTTGTATTCAAAGTCACTTTGGCATCTGTCCTTTCCTTTCCCACAACGACCGCTGGGCCAGCCATCACAGATAAGCATAAGTTTGGCAGAACTCAGACCCTATGGGCTTGAAACCATCCCTCTGGGCTGCTTCCTTTCATTTTGGGAAGAACCAAGGACTGAACTGGCTCCTGCAAGATGCTTGTACTACTTATACATCTAGATCTTCCTGATCATTTTCTCTTGAATCCACGGAACAGTTCTATGAGGCAGGTCAAACCATTCTTATTTCTTTTTTAACAGGAGGGTGGATGGGTGGGTGTAGGGGGAGGAGTCAGAAGGTATCAACTTGTCTAAGCCCGCCCTTTACCTGAGCCAAGTTTTGAGTAAGCTCCTCCTCAATCCAAAGCAGACCACACACAGCTAGGAGACCACACAAAGTGTCAACCCATCAGAAAGATGGTTCTGTAATGTCTTCACTGCAAACCTTTCCTAGGATCTCTTTTGTGATTGCTAAACTACAGCAGGGTGACCCTATGGAAAGGAGAAGAGGGCTCCTGTATCTTTCACAGATGCAAAGAAAAGGGAATTTCAGCAGGTGTCATTTGCAGGCATGCAGCACCTGGTGAAATTCCCTCTTCATCACAACAGTTAAAGCTGCAGAGGTTCTGCCCTCTTGACCAGAAACAAAAGAGGGCAAGGCTGCTGCAGCTTTAACTGTTGTG
This sequence comes from Elgaria multicarinata webbii, assembly GCF_023053635.1. Lineage (NCBI taxonomy): Eukaryota > Metazoa > Chordata > Lepidosauria > Squamata > Anguidae > Elgaria > Elgaria multicarinata. The sequence goes on along the minus strand of NC_086171.1, from coordinate 26,912,707 downwards.
ATGAAGAGGGAATTTCACCAGGTGCTGCCTGTATACAAATGACACTGGCTGAAATTCCCTTTTCTATGCAACTGTTAAAGATACAGGAGCCCTGTCCTCCTTTTCATATGGTCACCCTAAACTACAGGTGCCACCAGTCCCCAAGATGTCTGCTGTCCACCCCTGAGGTGGAATGGGATGAGATGCAGGTGAAGTGGAGGAATACATGGCAGAAGCAGCATCAGCACTGATTTGGGCAGGCCCTGCCTTTAAGCAGAGTGCGGCATTTGCCTCAGGCCCATTGAGGCCCTCATTGAGTTCAATGAGGCTTACTCATAGCTAAATCTCAGTAAGAAGATTGCAGCCTCAGTCCTTTGCAGTTGGATTTTATGAGGCAACCTACCACTGGAGACTATTATTCAGAAGTCTTACCCACAGCTCCTGGGGAGGAGGTTTACAACCTCCCTCTTCCCTTCCCAAGCCTCCCTCTGACAATAAATGTGAAGTCTGAGGCATTTGAACGGCCCTCAAAAATGTATCAAACAAAGGGGGGTGGGTCCAAAACTGGTAGAATAATGTTGCTAGATTCTGTCCCCACAGAACTGGGTGGAAGTTTGCTATTTATTTTAATAAAAAAAAATCCTAGCAGGCCCAGAATGTTCTTTCAGATCTTGCTATTCCAATTATTTTTGTTCCTTAAAAATATTATTCCCCCACAAATCCTACTTTAGGGGTATGACACAATGTTTTTTCTTTTCTTTTAAAGATCTGCTTTTCAGACAAACAACCCGAAAGTGCTGATGAAACCCTGAGCACAAGGCTGCTCCAACTTGCCTTCCTTCCCTAATAAGGTTGTCCACACGGGTCGACGCTGCATAAGTAAACCCATGTCTTCAGGGGATGGAATGCAAGGCAAGGAGATACACATCTATATTTATAAATTTCAGAGATAACTGTGTTTACCCGACACTTAATCATTTGCACCAGTACCTACAAATAAACAAAGCCCTTGGACATTATCCTGATATGCGAACTTTCAGTCAAACTTGCAAGCAAAATAAACTTTGTGTGTGTGTGGACATGCGCATGTACATAAGTACAGGGGTTTTTTTTATAGCACTTCAAGTGGTTTGATGCCTTTGTGGGTAGGGTGAAGGCAGCCTGGCCCAAGGCATTTTGCTGTCTGAGATGGAGAAGCAAATGGCACCCTCCAAGTCAAGGTTCATAGTACTCAAGGCCAGTCATGCTATTTTGCCACCCAAGGCAGACAATCAAGTGCCTCTCCCTCTCCCTGTCAGTAAACAACAATAATAATAAATCACTAACAATTTGCTCCCCTTTTAAGACACCCCAAATCAGCTGCCGGAGGTGGTTGACTTACTGGGTCTAATGGTAAGGCTGGGCGGGATAATATTAGGTCCTTAAAATAAGGACTATGTTCTCAGGCAGCTCAGGTGCACATGCGCAGAAGGGAGGTTGACACCTGCAGTGGGAGCACACAGACCTGTACTCTGGGAGAATTCCATACCAGCACATGTTGGAGCTTCTCCTTTTCCAAATGGACTCCCAATAATCAAGTCTCCAGCATTTTCCCTTCTGTGCACCACCAGAAATCTGTTCTCTTAAGCTGGGGGAACTGTGCTCTGGGGTTCAATGGCACCATCTGGCCTGCAGTACCAGCAGGCAGCTGATCCCGACAGGCCAGGGCCAATACCTTATGGAACTCTAGGTTTTATGGAACCCTGTCGTCACAACTATCTGCTAAATAGAAACATCTTGTCTCTAATGTGAGGACTTTCTCTGGCTCCTACAACTTTCTCCTGGAGTTTTGGATCCTGAGCACTACATGCCTTTTGTACTTGCTTTTTGGCCTTCTTGATCCGTGTTTACTGCTCTGGATTTTGACTTCTGCTGGGCTTTGAGTACACATCTGCCTCTGACCCATCTTGATCCTTGTCTACTGCTCTGGAACTCACCTCTGCCCACTTTGGGTCCATTTGGGCAGACAATCAGCCTTTTGACTCCTAGAACATCATGACCTGGGGCAGCCTTTCCAAACCTGGCACCCTCCAGATGTTTTTGGATTGTGCCTGATGGCAGCTGTAGTCAAAGTAGGGTGGCCAATTATGAATTACCAAGAGCGAGTAAATGTATCGTCAAAAAGGAGGGCAAAAGAAGAATTCGACTTGCATATTTGAATTTATATGTCTAGATGCAAATTCTGAAATAATTATTGTAATTTAAATAGAAATACAGTACATCTCACCATAGCGTGAAAGATTTTGACCAGGTGAGTTGTGTGCCTACCTGTTCAGTTTGCTGACCAGGTGCTAACTGGTGATGGACAATAGTTCTTAGGGTTCTTTATCTTTAAACCAGAACTGGACAGAACAGCTTTTCTAATAGAGGATGACTTCACATAGAGGATGTTCCTCTGGCAGCCCTTCAAATAGAGGTCTATCCTCTGTAAAAGTGGACACTTGGCCATCGTTAAGCCCAATAGTTCCAGAGGAGACCAGTTTGGGGAAAGCTGGTTTGGAGCCTGACCCTTCTGAGTCCTGACACTCAAACACCCCTCCCCATCCATAGCAAAGTCTCGGGCAGGAGCTGCACTACTGCTTTAAAACATTTTATAACAGTAGTGACAAGTGTTGGGGCCCAGGACACACTCCCTATACTGTTTTCAAAACATTTTCAAAGTGTCATTTCCTGCTTGGTGTAGGTCTGGCCCTAGTAACAGTGGGAGCGGACAAGGTGAATAGGTAGGAAGGAGATCAGGAATCACCATTGGGACCTCAGCAAGTCAACCACTGGAGGAAGAATAAAGAGTGTCTCATCTCCAAGCCTTCAGAGCAGCCAAACAGGTCATGTCAACTTCTTCTCCCCTTTTCGCCACCCCCAACTCCACAGAGCTCGCCTTGCCTGTCTGGTGGACTGGAGAAGTTGTTCCTCAGACCTCCCAGACACCAAATCTTTGCAGCAGGTGCATCTTCTCTCCTGCCAATGTGATGTTGGAGTTCTGTGACTGGAATGCTCAGCAGTGTTTCAATTTCTTTTCTTTTCTTTTTTTTTTAAAAAAGGCTGTGCAGGGACCTGATTTGAATCCACGCCGTGACACTTGTGTGTTTGTGTGGAAGGGAGTCCAATGTTCTCCCCAATGCCACAGCCCCAACCCAGAGAGCCCACCTCAAGACATTAGCTGCGGAGGGGAAAAGGTATGAGCACATTTCCCCTTGTTTTGAAGTGCAGTTTGGGGGGCGGCACGCAAACTCACGTCTGTGAGCATCAAAAGCAGGCTGTTTGTTTTCAAAGATCAGCTATCTATATTCACAGAGGTCTTTCAGATATTTCCTGAGATGCACTTAAACTCCTTCTTCCCACCTCTTTCCTACAACAAAACAACCAGAGGAGCTGTGGCTCTTTTAGTATATTCTTTTTTGGTTCAAACAGAAATTAAATCCCTGCAGCTGTGCACTGGCCTGGTTTCAATTATCTCCCCCCACTTTTTTTTAATAATATTCGTAATCCCTTTCCTGATCATTGCAAGGAATTATTGGTTCCTTGCCTTCATATTAAATTGTAGTTTTGAAACATTATTATTTATTTATTAAAACATTTGTATCTCGCCCTATATCACAAGGATAATAATAATAATAATAATATGAACATACAAAATAATACATCGAGATTATTAAAGAAACAAAGGAATTTACTTATTATAATATTTAGTCTATAACCGATGTGTGTAAGGAAGATCTACAGTAAAACGGCCTAAGTAGGAGCTCAATACCCAATGAAAGAGTAAAAATACAATTTATACAGCATATAAAAGGAGTGTGTGCGAGTGTGTGTTATTGTGTGTGTATGTGTGTATTAGTCAGAAAAAATGCAGCCTACTTTTTCATTGGTTCTACTACCTCTCCCTCCTCTGTAGCTGTAAATTATTTCCCATAAAATATCCTCCCACCAGTTATTTGAGGCACACATCTGCATCTGCAGAACCCCACCCCTTCCACACACACATCTGCATCTGCAGAACCCCACCCCTTCCACACACACCCGCTGCCCAGCTGATCAGACATCACCTGGGCGGCAGAGATGAAGATGGTGGTTTGCCCACAGCAATACATTTTATTTTATTCATTTATTGCACTTGTATTCTGCCTTTTTCCCCCTCTAAGGAAGCCAAGGCAGTGTACATAATACCCCTCTCCATTTTATCCTCACAACAACAACTCTGTGAGGTAGGTTGGGGCTGAGAGTCTGTGACTGGCCCAAAGTCATCCAGGGAGCTTCTATGGCCGAATGGGGGACTAGAACCTAGTTCTCCTGACTCCCAGTCCAGCACTCTAGCACCACACTGGCTCTCTAGATGCTGTGGGGAGGAGGCTTGTCCTTTCCCCCAGTAATCCTTGCAAGCTAGGGATTTGTGTGTGTGTGTGTGTGTGTGTGTGTGTGTGTGTGTGTGTGTGTGTGTGTGTGTCCTGGCCCCACCCACCACTACCCTGCTCACCACCACCCTGCCCACCACCAGCCTGGCCCAGCTGCGGGGTCCCCCATCGTCTGGATCTACAGCCTTCACCAATGTAATAAATAAATCAATAAATAATAAATAGAAATGCTAAGTCATAGCAATATTCATTTATACCTGCAATAACAGTGTGCTTCTTCCATATCACCATGCAGAATCTCTCCACTTGCCTTTGTCCTCCTTTCGCTCAGGGAAATGCCCTGAAGGAAAGAAAATACTTGTATCTTTGCATGGAAACATCTGTTCAGAGTTCCTTCCAAGTGTGGCCAAGTTTTTCCTCTGTCCAATCCAGCTCTCAGAACCATCCTGTATGCTTGCAGTGCACATTTTAAGTTGTGGAAATGTTATTCAAACAGAACTCATAAGGGAGGAAACAGCTTCCATGGGGCTTGAAATACAATGTCAGCAAAAGAAAACATCCTCTGTCCACCAGCAGCAACACAAGGATACATTCAGACTCTTTTATGATGTGGGCATGTTTGTAATATTTAACATTTGTATTGCTTGGCTATAAAAGACACAAATATGCAAACAGGCGATTGCACATGTTTTTATTTATAGGAAAGAATTGGGTCATACGCTCTGTGTGTTTATTAAAATGCACACAACTCGAACATTCCAAAAACACAGTTAAGAAAAAGCCTACAGTGTGTGGTAAATTCATACCAGCACTGTGTGCACGGCGAACCCTTTCTGTTGCTGCTAATTTGCTGGGTTTTTCTTTTAAACCTCTGGCAGAATTGCATTGTTGACCCCATTGGCACCATTCATTTGAAGGCCGCCCACAATTTGGCATTCCTGCGCTCCACCCGCTTTAGAAAAGCCTCATGGTGAAGTGATGAGTCTTTCAGACAGCATTTCCCCACAGGAGAGATAATGTGAAGCATGACAAATATGTAGAGAAAAGATAGGAGCACAGGAGCATAGGAAGCTGCCTTATACTGAGTCAGAACAATGGTCCATCTAGCCCAGTATTGTTGACACTGACTGGCAGTGGCTATCCAGGGTTTCAGGCAGGAATTTTTCCATCCCTACCTGGAGATGCGGGGTATCAAACCTGGGACCTTCTGCCTGCCACTGCTATGTGGGAACCAGGGAGATGCCTATATGCCCTGTATACCCCATGGTGGCTGCACAGTGGCACTGTGTAGTAGTTTATACGATTCAGCCGCCAACTCGCACCCATCATGGGCTTTCCCCCACCCCCAAAACTGCACACTTAAAATGTCGCTGACTTACCGTGACTTTTTTATTTACTCTGGGTCACCACCACTTTTGCCTGTCTGTCAGTGGTGATCTCGTTTCGCATTGAGGCTGGGGGCATTCTAGGGGCAGATTGAACAGTAATTCAGGCGGATGAGCTGGAAGGCCGGGCAGAGGGTGGCTTCGATGAGCTGAATGGCCACCAGCACTGCCCTGAAAGCCCCTGCTCCCCTGCCATGGGGATTTGCGGCACCCACCCTGCAGCTGCGATGCTGTGGGATTTTGAAGGAACGAGCGACACAGTGACGCCGTCAAGACCCCCCACCCCCCGGATATGATTTCCAAAGGGCCTACCACTAGGCAGAGTGAGGGAACCACCTCAGACAGCTGATTGGGGGTGTATTAAAAGGACAGCAAATTGGTAGTTATTTGATTTATTATTTTTGGAGTTTTTATTGCCAGGGATCAGGAGAGGTACTTGAGGTATTTTCAGAGTGGCAAAATATCTTGACCGGCCTTGGAGGTTGCCACTTGCTCCGGCTGCTGGAGTTGCCACTTGCTCCTCTGTTTCAGGTGGCAAAATGTCTTGGGCTGACCCTGCCAAAGGGCCTGCTACAGCAGAAACAACTGAGACCTGTGCCACCCAAAATGCACTGCGGCACAAACTTTTGGGAGTTATATAGCCCGCTTCATTAAATATCCAGCTGTTGCTAATGGAACAGCAAGAAAACAATTCCCACCCTGCCATGATGCAGTGTGTTGCATATCACCCATCTGTACACAGGGTGGATCCCAGTGGAGGCTGGTGGCTTCAATATTGGCGGGGCTGCGAATCCATTCTGGGTTTCAGCCAGAACCAACCAGAACTCTAAGGGAACCATCCAAGGTGGTAAAACTATTTTTGGAGATAGGGTTCAGCACCTTTGATAGCTCCTTCAGTGTTCTGGATGGTTCTAACTGAAACCCAGAATGGATTCGCAGCCCCACTGAAATCAGAGTCCCCAGCCTCCCATGGTAGATCATTGATATCATTCTTTCGTTGATAGTGTGTATTTCACTATTGGGCAATCCTGTGCCTCATGTTCTTTAGCAAGCCTTGCGGTGAAGTTATTAGGCTCCCACCAAGCAATTCTCAGAGGAAAGAGAACATTGCCTCTGCCGAGAGCTAGATCAGAGATGCTGCTATGTGGAAAATTTACACAATACTTTATCTATTATGTTGTTGTTGTTGTTGTTTTCATTTCTAATCCGCCCAATAAGTAACGTTCTCTGGCTGGATGGCAAACAGTTAAAAGACTAAAATGCCACAGTTACAAATATAAAATACAATACAAATATAGAAAAGAATAAAATGCAATGCAATGCAAACATATATTATTGCTTTAGTGGAAAAATGGGGAAACCATATTAAGGTCCTTCACATAACTCCATAATATGAACACTAAACTTGAATCTGCTTGTGTAGACGAAGGCCTTTGCTAGACCAGCGGTTATCCCGGGCTGATACCTGGGATCGCCCCTGTGCGTCCAGATGACGCACAGGGGATCCCGGGCTTAGAGAGGGATCATCCCTCCCAGGCCCAGGGATAAAGCCCTACACTTTGGGCCCGGTTTTTCCCGTGGCCTCGGGCGCCCAAGACCACGAGTGTGTGGCCCATTTCCTTGGCTTTTCCCAGCTCCGCGTGATTACTCCCGCAATGCTGGGAGCTGCTCAAGGGATGCACCCATCGAGGCTAGGGTGGGGGGAGCGGGGAAATCAGCTTTTTTAAAAAAAAAAAAAATCCCTACCTTTAGGTGCTCGAGCACTCGTGCGCAAATGGCCCTTTAAAAAAAAAATTAAAATATGGCGGGCACAACGCCTCTCTTCTTGAGGCCGTCGCGCCTTACGTGTAAACTAGGGCAAGTTTTCGCGTTATTCACAACGCAAGGTCTACCCTCCTCGCCCCCGGATTAACAGGTAGGTCTAGCAAAGGCCTAAGGGTGAAATCCAACCTAAGTCCTACTTAGAGTAGACTCGTTAAAATGAATGGGATTTAAGTTACTCATGACTAAATCCCATTCATTTCAATGAGTCTACTCTAAGTAGGATTTATGCTGGATTTTATCCTAAGCCAGCTTTCCCCAACTGGTGTCCTCTGGATGTGTTGGACTAATACTTCCACCATTCTCATCCATTCTGGCTGGGCATGATGGGTATTGCAGTCTAACACATCTGGAGGGCACCATGTTGGGAAAGGCCTGACAAAGCTTGATGTTATCTCTGCCAAGATCAACAACAGGGCTAATAAGCGTGTAGTTCTGGCTTTCTAAATTCTTTTCCCACTATTTCAAATTACGCCGATTTCCGTGCACTGTCAAATCTGAGACAAGAAGCATATTAATAAGCCATCTTGGGAAATTGTCAAGAGCTCCAAGAGTCCAAACCCGTAAGGACTTAAAGCCCTGAGATGAGGGAGATTTTGACAGTGAGATGGTTGTGCAGGCCGAGGAGCAGATGTGCTGACTCAGCATATCCAGCTTCAGAGAAAAAGGCCCATGTTTACATGCCCCAAATATGTGAGTGTCACAAGCAGAGAGAGAGAGAGAGAGAGAGGTCAAAGTCCAGGCACTCTAGAGATATCCCTTATGAATCACTGTGGTCCAAAGCTTAGTGCTTTAGATAATGGCTAAAGGGGTGTAATCCATCCTGACTCTGTGCTTAGCTCTTCTGCCAGCCAAGGAACACAGCAGGCTCCTCCTTTGTAAACGGGAAGGCATTCTGTGTAGTTTCAGTAGTTGCCATTTAAATAACAGTGCCTGCTATTTTTACATGGTTGCACCTCAGATTGGGTTTGGTAAGTGATTTTTCTTCCCAGCTGGGAAGCCATAAATGGTGAGCATTGAACAGCACGGATTCTCCAGGTTTGTTTGGTTTCAGCACTGCAAGACTTCGGCATCCATGTATGCGACACAACAGAACCCAGACCTATTTCTAGGGTGACCATATGAAAAGGAGGATCTTTAACAGTTGTATAGAAAAGGGAATTTCAGCAGGTGATGTTTGGATGCATGCAGCAGCTGTTGAAATTCCCTCTTCATCACAACATTTAAAGCTGCAGGAGCCCTGCCCTCGTTTGTACCTGGTCACTTTAGTATAGCTGATGCAGCTTTAACTGCTGTGATAAAGAGGGGATTTCACCAGGTGCTGCATGCATACAAATGACACCTGCTGAAATTCCCTTTTTTTATTATTATTATTATTATTATTATTATTATTATTATTATTATTTATTTATATAGCACCATCAATGTACATGGTGCTGTACAGATAACACAGTAAATAGCAAGACCCTGCCGCATAGGCTTACAATCTAATAAGTTGTAGTAAACAATAAAGAGGGAAGGAGAATGCAAACAGGCACAGGGAAGTGTAAACAGGCACCGGGTAGGGTGAAGCTAACAGTATAGAGTCAGAACTATACTATTCTATTCAACTGTTAAAGATACAGGAGCCCTGTCCTCCTTTCTATATGGTCACCCTACTATTTCCTCCCATACAGCTGGGAGGGAAATAGGAAGCAATGGGGGAACATTTTCAGACTGAGTAGGACTGTTATTAAGGATAGTCTGCATCCTTTCCCCTCCCAAATCAAGCATTCTTTTGAATGGACTACGTATCTGAAACTACACGTATCTTTTCTAGCTATGTGTTTGGGCAAAGGCCGGATGCTGTAAAAAGGACATCTAACTGGAATGCATACTGGCTGTGCGAGTTACTGCTTGATGCTGTAATTTTACACCTGTCCTTGGCTATAAATTTGGAAAGTGTGAAATGAGCAGATGTCAGATTGTTTCTCCCCCTGCCTCCCACAATTTTAAAGCTAAGGGACAGCTAATATGGCTGTGGCAGCTTTCCTACAAGTCTAAACTTCCCTAAATTTCTAAGGAAATGAGTCAGGGATGAGAATTTAGCTTGAAACTATTACAGTATGTAGTTCATTTATAAATCAAGACAAAGGTGTCTGAAGAAAACATTCAGAGATATATGCCCATCATGGGAATTGGCTAATAAATAATTATTTATTTTGGTTGGTTGAAAACACTCTTCTTCTCCCTTGGGCTCAGCTGCTCCAATCTCAGCCAAACACTGATTGAAAGGTGAGGGAGAGGTTGGACATAGGCATTTCTTGATCAGGATAAGTTTTACATTTTTGTTACTTTCCATCACAAGCTCTAACAGGTTAGCTGGATGGAAATATTTGCAAGCAGAATGACTTGTTATGGGCTTGAGCTGTTTTGACTGTGGCACAAGGCTCTTTCACTGCATTATCACCTGAGAGTTTCTCAATGCATAGGGGTTTTCATCCTCGCAGTCTTCCCACTATCACGATGTACTCCTTTATATGCAACTACGTGATTTTGAATTGAAAAATTCCCTTCTTGGAAAGTCTCCATTGTGTTTAATGAGACAGTGCCATCTAGTGGTGGAGAAATCCTGCGATATCCCAGACAATACCACATTATCTCTGTTTGGTTTTTTAAAAGCGAGCTTCCCCGGGGATAGCATGGGAGACGTCCTGGATGTTGACAACATCATTTAATGGACCTGCAAACTCCTGTGAGTGCCCAATCATGAATGGGCAATAAATTACTCATTTAGAGAAGATCTGAAGTGTCTAATTGGGCAGGGGTGGGGTGGGGTGGGGGCTGTCAGGGAATGACAAAAAACAACAACAAAAATGGTCAACATTCCTGGATATCTGGAAATCCCTCTCCAGTGCTGGAATGTAATACCCACCAGTAGTATTACACTTCAGTTAATAGAAAGGCACAGACACAGTTTGAGCCAGTTCTGCAGGTTGAATATGAGGAGGGGCAGGATATTTGAGTCCCCCTAACACACCTTGGGTCTCTGTCTGGGAAGATGATGCAAGGTTAATAAAGTGTTGCTTGCTGAAGGCATATCTATTTGCTTCCAATCTCCTCTGCTTGCATATGTGTAAATCAAGCAAATATTGTATGTCTCTGAGTTTCATCAAAAAGGAAATAAACTCTGTAATGCTGCCCACTCCAGCTTCTTGCCACTTAAGAAGTAGGTATGATGAATACCCCTTCTCTGTGAGACCCTCACGTGGGCTAGGAACTTTTCATCTTGAGAAAAAGGCAGGACCTGGAGTGTGTCTTGCTCAAAATCCAGAAGGTTATGATTTGAACTGGAAGTGGAGAAGTTGGATGTGCAACAAGCAGAACATGGTAGCCAGGTTCCAATCCAGATACCACATATTGCCTGCCAATATCAAGGTTTGATGCTGCTGCCCCTATTCCAGCTAAGAGCCACCAGGGCTAGATCTAGGAACACACAGCTCTGGGCACAGCCACTTGGAGAGCCATCAGGGCTACGGAATATCTCTGTGGGATCCCAGGGGTCAGAGTTAAAGAGGTCAAGCCAAGAGTTTAGAGCCAGGAAGACTGTTACTGGCCAGGCAAAATCTCACCCTCAAAAGGAAACCTTTTATTAAGAAGAGACATTGGCCAGCATTGCTGGTGGGATTTTGCCTGGCCAATAACAAAAATGCATTTGAATGTTTGTGTCGTATTTCTTTTAAAAAGTCACAAACTGATGCAGGAATGGAATGGAATGGAATGAACTGAAGATGGGACAAATGAGAAAGTGAGGGCATGTCTAGACCGGGCTATATCCCGGGGATCATCCCTGTGCATCCACATGATGCACAGGGGATCCAGGGAGGGATGATCCCTCCCTTTCCCCGGGATATGGCTCTACACTTCTATCCTGGTTTTTCTCGTGGTCTCGGGATGAACCTGAGACCGTGGGATGTGTGGCCGGCCAGCTCAGTTTGTCCTGGCTCCTTGCGAGTAACCGTGAGGAGCCAGGCACAGGGCACGGAGCTCCTTAAGAGCTCTGTGCCCATTGGGGGTGGGGTGAGGGGAACAGGACTATTTTTTTTTAAAAAAAAAACCCCAAACACCTACCCTTTTTGCAGGAGCGCTGGAGCGCTCATCTTGAATAAAATTTAAAAAACAAAATGGCGGACGCGACGGCCTCCAACCTCCCAGGATGTTGCACGCCGCATGTAGACTGAGGTTGAGGATCTCACAATTACCATATCGTGAGATGCTCCCCCCTCCCTCCCAGAAAGCCGGGAGGTCTAGACATGCCCAGAGTCCCTATTTTGGAGTGAGCCAATGGGAATTCATATAGTCTGTGTTTATCAGAGCCAGGCCTAAATAGTTCCATACCCAAGGCATATAAGGCCTCTGAAGAATCACTCACACACCTAGACACAAAAGCATTAATTCCCATTGTTGCTTGGCCTGTGTGGTTCTCACGGGTCCTTCTCCATGAGCCAAAGGAAGTGAGGCAGGTGGCTACTAATAGGAAGGCTTTCTCTGCTGTGGCACCCCGGCTGTGGAACGAGCTCCCCAGAGAGGTTTGCTTGGTGCCTACAGTGTACTCTTTCCGTCGCCAGCTGAAGACCTTTTTATTCTCTCAGTATTTTAAAAATTAATTTAACTTAAATTTAAACTTGCTGTTTTAATTCCGTATTTAAATCTAAATCAACTTCTGCTGTGTTGTTTTATCCTGGTTGTGCTTTTTATATTGTATTTTGAATTTGTGTTTTTAGACTGTTGGTTGTTTTATTATGCTTTTCATGGTTTTAATTTTTGTGAACTGCCCAGAGAGCTTCGGCTATTGGGCGGTATAAAAATGTAATAAATAAATAAATAAATAAATAAATAATGTTCACAGGGGAGGGAGAAGGTGAAATCATTTCTTCAGAAGAAGCAGAGATACTGGAAGAGAGAGTCATTTGATGTGTTTTGTGCCAGTATCTTTTCTGGAAGTTAGCTGGAGTTGACCTCTTCTAGCCAGGTCTGGCCCTACAGTTAAGCAGCAGGAAGCGAGCGTAGCAGGTGGCACGGGCTGGGAAGAGTGGTGAAATGGTCCCACTGTTGCTTGGCTGGCCAGTATCTCCGTCTCGCCACCGCCACCTCCCTCCCTAGCTGCCTGCTTGCTTGGCCAGCCAGCCAACACCTTGTGGCTGGGTGGCAGTGGTTCCTACTCCCTCCCATGGCCAGCAGGGGGCAGGGGCAGGGAGAAGAAATGGGGTGGGGTGGGGGGTGGCTCTCCTGAGGTGGCAACTTTGGTTGGGCCAGGCCTGCTTCTAGCCCATCAGAGCTGACATTGGAGCTATGCCCTGGGAAAGATTCTTCTTTGATGGCAGGCACGGCTGATCCTTACACCCATATCAGCCTGCCTGCACTTTAAGATCAGAAAGAGAAGCCTTTCACATTTGCCCACCTGTAAGAACAATTAGGTGGATTTCTACACAGGAAAGGGCCTTCTCTGCAGTGCCCCCAAACTTCTGGAACTAACTTCCATTGGCGTTCCACCATGCACCATCCTTGCAGGCTTTTAAGAAGGCCTTAAAATCATTTTATTTTACTGTGGCCTTCCCATGAAGTGTACTGTTATTGCTGCTATTGTTCTTGCCCGTTTTATTGTTTTTATTGCTATTTTATTGTTATTATATTTTATTGTTTTTTAAAAAAAAACATTTTAACTGTTTTTCTGTATTTTATTGTTGTGAGCTGCCTTGTGAGGGATCCTGCCCAGAAAGGCGGCCAAGAAATGTTTTAAATAAATAAATGTATCCACACTGACAAATGTTAAGCGAAACTGCTTAGGTTGCAAACTTTGCTAAAACTGTATCCTGTGACCCATTCTAAATGGAGTCACTGTGCTGCAGCAGTAGAATTCCATGAACAGTTGGTGGCCATTGATGTTGGCATGAATAAAGAGCGAAGTCTACAGCGAGCCTGGGAGAAGTCAAAGGAGATTAAGGTTTATACATCTCTTTCCTAATTGTTTCCTGTGATTTCAGGGAATTTATGGCACTGTTCATAGATACCATATACCACTACAGAAAACGTGTTCCCCGCTCCTAGTTCCTCAAAGGGCAGGACACCCTGCCAAGCGAGACAGGAGACCCAAGGGAAAGCAGTAGTGCTTTGGCTGAGTGTAGCAAGCAAGCGATACATTACTTCCCAACACCACACTTTCCTCTTTCTCTATGTCACAGTTTGTATATCTTATAAATATTGGGAGCGCAAGGTAAAACATCAGCTAAAATGTGAAGAGAAAACTGTAGTCACTAGCAGCGTACTGGTATATTTTGAAGTGCAGGCACTCACGATGGCAGTCCCTGAAGCTACACCTTCAAGGAGAAGCAGCTGGGTTGATCCATATCAACAAACCTATTCTAAGAGTTTTCCTTTGCTGGGCTTTTGTAGAACTAAGGGGGTCTTAGTTCCCCTTCCAGACCATGCCACCCTAAAAATACTTTGCATTGCAACAAGGATCAGTGTATTGTTGCGAGGAAAATCCATTTCCCTCCTCCAACTACTGTGAGGATTGCAGTTAAGCTCAGATGGATCAGGAAAGTCTGGAGGGTGGCAGATGACACCAGTGATGCTGCTAATTAAAAAGTGCCAACACTGCTTCCCTGAGAGCCAGGGCATCCCAGGAGCAGGGAGGGATGATTCCTCCGTTTCCCCAGGATATCGCCCTACCTTTCCATTCCGCTTTTTCCTGCGGTCTTGGGATGATCCTGAGACCACGGGACATGTGGCTCACTGTTGTGGGTTTGTCCCGGCTCCTCGGGGGTGGGGTGGGGGGAGCACGAGGTGTGTTTTTCAAAAAAAACTTACGGTTTCGTTCGAGCGCTTGTGCGCTCATTTACCTTAAAAAAAAAAATCCAAACTGGCAGGCGCAATGTCCTCTTCTTCCTGGAACATTGTGCACCATGTGTAGACGAGGGGGATGATTTCACGAACATAAAATCACGAGATCATCCCCCACTTGTCTAGCCATGCCCCTCGTTCCACTGCATCGCTGTCCACTAGATTAGGAAGCTTTGAAGATGGAATAGACAAATTTATGGAGGATCGGGCTACCAGTGGCTACTAATGATGGCTATAGGCTACCTCTAGTTTCAGAAATCCTGAATGCTAGCTGCTGTGGAGAGGGGTGCTTGCAGGCTTCCAAGAGGCATCTGGTTGGGAACAGGATGCTGGACCAGAAAGGGCTTCTGTTTGATCTTGATCAGGAGATCAGACCTGACTTAGAAGCCACCTTCCTTATCCATTGCTCATTTGATCATTCCCCTTCAAAATAAGATCCGTGGCTCCACCGATCCTGGTGTGGGGTGTTGGCAAGTGGACATCGTTCCTCTTCCGGGGCTGCTCTATGACAGCCCTCTTTGCTTTCAGCTTAGATAAGTGCAGTTGCCACCCATAGGGACATCCCCCACCTGTTTTGCTTTAAGTCAAGAGGATGGACAGGATTCCACGTGCCACATTTTGCTGGGTAAGGTTCGGAGGACGTTTGGAAGGAAAACCAGATCCTTGCAGCAATTATTTCACCCAGTCGCTTATATTTGGCCCATTGTGCACAAGGAAAGAGGTTTTGTGAGCCCCTATAACTTTATATTGTCAATTACTCCTTCTTTTTCTTCAAAGCCGTAGACATTCCTCACAAAAGGTGTGTGCATCTGGTAACTGATCGGCTTGAGCACGCTATAAAAAGATCACATGCCGCCTCGCCTCCACACTTCTGTTTACTTTATACATGACGTCATCATCCCAAACTATTGCCATTATTCAGCATCTCCCGCTTTTATTGCTTTCACAGTCCAATTTGTGGGCAGAGAGCATCCAGGATCAGGGGTAACAAGATACACTTAAGCTTTTCATATGCTCCTTAAGCTGGCCCAGAATTCTTTTGATCTGATGGGGGCAATTGCATTTGAGGAAGAAAGAAAATAATAATAACATGATCTTGAGTTGCACATTTGCTTAGAAGCACAGATTTTCCTATTACCCCAAGTGCGCCTGCCGTTTCCCCCTTCTTCCCATTAATGAATTCTGACACTTGAACAGATGTTACCTTGCGGATTTTCTTCCTATTATTTTCATCCCCCAGCAGCGATGCCGCTGATTTTGATTCATTTGGCAAGAGAGGTGGGGAGTCTCAGAAATGCTGACACTTCTGTCATCTCTTTCATCTTCGCTTCTCTCTTGGAGTTTGCCAAGTCAATACAAAATCTGTCTTGCATCAAGTGAACGGTTTAAGGAGAACTGCTTTTCCTTTCCCCCTGAAAGCAATTGGGAAGCCTTTGCTTCAAGTAAAGAATTTCTATGGCCGAATGCACAGCGGGGAGCTACAGTAACATTGTTATGAAAACGTAATGGAGTCCATTAAGGCCTGGGGATAGGAAATCTCTCTTGAGTTTCAGCAAATATGGTCGCATGGAGAGGTTACAGACCATTCACTGAAGCCTTTTGCATACAGTCTAAACATGAGAGTAAGAAGGTACAGATCCCACAGTATAGAGATACAAAATTATGCATGGTGTGGAGAATAGGGAGTCATTTTTCTCCCTCTCCCACAATACTAGAACCTGGGGTCATCCCGTGAAGCTGATTGGTGGGACATTCAGGACAGAAATAAAAAAGTACTTCTTCACACAGCACACAAACTATGGAATTTGCTACCACAATATGTAGTGATAGCCGCCAATAAAAGAGGGAAGGGCTCCTGCAGCTTTAACTGTTGTGATGAAGAGGGAATTTCACCAGGTGCTGCATGCATACAAATGACACTTGCTGGAAAATCCCCTTTTCTATCCAACTGTTAAAGTTACAGGAGCCCTGTCCTCCTCTTCATATGGTCATCCTATAAGAGTGCAATTCTAGGCATGTTTAGAGAGAAAAACTTCCTATAACTCCCAGAATTCCCCAGCTAGAATGGATGGTTGGTGAGTGGTGGGACTTCTAGGGCTTTTTTCCTGTCTAAACATAGGGTTGTGCCCTAAAATAATCTGAAATGCCTGGCAAAACAGAAAGATCAAAGGAGAGGAACTCTACCAGGCCTCCTGAAGGAGGGAATTCCACTATCTTGGCACTGCTACTGAGAAGGCCCTGTCCAGTGTTCCAGCCAATTAAGGGAGGTGAAGCAAGGCTTCTGATGATGAGCATAAAAGTAGGGTGACCATATGAAAAGGAAGACAGGCCTCCTGTATCTTTAACAATTGTATAGAGTAGGGAATTTCAGCAGGTCTCATTTGCATGCATGTAGCGCTGTCCTCCTTTTCATATGGTCACCCTACACAAAAGTCTGGCAGGTTTATAATAATCTCACCCAGCAAGCATGACAGCAGAGGGCTACCTCTAGGCCCCTAAGTGCTCATTTCTAGATCAACTTTCCCTATTAAAATATCTGTCCCTTAAACATTAACACTTACTTACTCATTTCATAATGTCTCATTGATGTGAATGCTGGGTAGTGATAGGTTTGTAGTGGAGGCAATTATAGGCTCTGTTGCATTGGTGTATTAAAATTAGGGACACTGTTGACACTCGAAACTAGTTAGTTTGTAGGTTGAATCTTGTGTCTTTGTAATTCCTGAAGACGTAACAAGCTTGAACTTCGACCCAACAAATGTTAATATTTTCATAATTCAAACCAAGATTGATTAAAAGTGAATTTCGTGCTTCTCTGACTGCATGGTCCACCATTTCTTGCATAAGCTCAGATATGGGCTGCTGTAACTCTTTACTTTCCAAAGGAAATGGAAATGTTCTATTTGGAGTGCACAGAATTATTTTCTTTTAACCGTTTGCCAAAGGAACCAATCAGATAAAAACTTCTTCTGCTTGGATCACAGCCTCTATCTCCATATCGCTTGACTGTAATAAGCAAAGCACATGTGGAAACAGCCACTCAGAGTAGGGTACATTGTGAGGCATGGCAACCGGATGCACAATGTCATATTACCCTCACCACATTCTCAGGTCGCACTTTGGTCCACATGCACGAATGGAAATTCAGAGATATACTTTGAATTATCGAAATAATGACGAGATTTCATCCAAATGTTGGGTTCATTACTAGATGATGGAACAAGTTTACCCATTAA
Source organism: Elgaria multicarinata webbii (assembly GCF_023053635.1). Taxonomy (NCBI): domain Eukaryota; kingdom Metazoa; phylum Chordata; class Lepidosauria; order Squamata; family Anguidae; genus Elgaria; species Elgaria multicarinata. Next base: position 26,895,013 of record NC_086171.1, on the reverse strand, counting down.
ATGAGCAATCTAAGTCCTAAACTACTTACCAGTGTTCAGATTACCTGGAGTTTTGCCTGATTTTGGCATTTTTAAAAAATGAACAGTGAATGTTGGATGGATGCTTCCTTTCCTTTACGAGTCCTGTATGTACCAACAAGTACCGGGGGAAAAACACTGTGCTTTTGTTAGCTATCTTTGTAGAGCCGCTGGCTTGGCTGTCCTTTGCAGATTATACTTGATTTAGCTTGGGTACACATCACATTGCGTTTGATGTCACACATGGTAGTTTGCCAAAGTAGGTATAATTAGCACACTGGAAAGAAAAACAATAGATACACATTGCCCAAAGCAAAATGGGGCAGAGAGGGGAAAACAACCAATAATAATTTGGAGGCAACTCAGTCATGACAACCCCAAGGGGGAGAGTTCGTAGAAATGAACATTTTCACTAGGGGTGTGCACGGACCCCCCGCTCCGCTTCACTTGCAGATCCGCCATTTTTCGGATCGGGCCGCTCCGCCCCGCCCCCGCTCCGCCCACTTCCGCTCCGCTCCGCCCGGAGCTCCGGATCCGGATCCGGAGCTCCGTTTCCCCCCCCCATAGGCTTGCATTGAAAGCTAAAAAATTATACAACTTTTTTTCTGTTCAAGTTAGAAACCTCATGTTTGGCACCATGACACCTCATGGGGATATACACATGCACGCCAAGTTTCAAAGCAATCCCATCATCCCCTGATTTTTGGCGAATTTTTGAAAATCGGGCACCCCACACACAACATCCCTGCGAGGTGTGTTAAAAAACACGGGGAAAAGCCCGTTCAGATGAAGAAAGAGAAGTTTCCCAGAATCCCAAGTTACCTGTTTTGCCTATGCCCTCCTCCAACTTTGGGATCATCATGACCGGGAGCTGACTCTGCCCCTCAGCCCTTTGAAAAAGGTATTTTTCCCGCCGATTTTTTAAAAACTTCTAGCCCGCGACCCGTACGATGCAGAAAGTTGAGAGTGGTCTCAAAATGACCCCCATCCACGACTCTCTGTGCACAAGAATTTTCAGAATGATAGCTTAACCCCCCCCCCCAGTTATCCCCGATTCTTTCCCTCAATGCAATCCTATGGGCGAAAAGCCGGAAACGCAGTTTGAGCCGCGCGGTTGACCCGATTTTCACAAAAATATAGCCCGCGACCCGTACGATGCAGAAAGTTGAGAGTGGTCTCAAAATGACCCCCATCCACGACTCTCTGTGCACAAGAATTTTCAGAATGATAGCTTAAACCCCCCCCCAGTTATCCCCGATTCTTTCCCTCAATGCAATCCTATGGGCGAAAAGCCGGAAACGCAGTTTGAGCCGCGCGGTTGACCCGATTTTCACAAAAATATAGCCCGCGACCCGTACGATGCAGAAAGTTGAGAGTGGTCTCAAAATGACCCCCATCCACGACTCTCTGTGCACAAGAATTTTCAGAATGATAGCTTAAACCCCCCCCAGTTATCCCCGATTCTTTCCCTCAATGCAATCCTATGGGCGAAAAGCCGGAAACGCAGTTTGAGCCGCGCGGTTGACCCGATTTTCACAAAAATATAGCCCGCGACCCGTACGATGCAGAGAGGTGAGAGTGGTCTCAAAATGACCCCCATCCACGACTCTCTGTGCACAAGAATTTTCAGAATGATAGCTTAAACCCCCCCCCCAGTTATCCCCGATTCTTTCCCTCAATGCAATCCTATGGGCGAAAAGCCGGAAACGCAGTTTGAGCCGCGCGGTTGACCCGATTTTCACAAAAATATAGCCCGTGACCCGTACGATGCAGAGAGGTGAGAGTGGTCTCAAAATGACCCCCATCCACGACTCTCTGTGCACAAGAATTTTCAGAATGATAGCTTCAAAAACAACGTAGTTATGCGCGATTATTTGCCGCAATGCAATCCTATGGCGAAATGTTTTCAAGATGGCGACCGGAGCGCTCCGCCTGAACTCGGAGCTCCGAAAAATGGCCGCTTCTCTTCGCCTTGCTTCTAGGGGGTCCGCGGTCCGCTCCTACTCCGCCTCTGGGTAAGGCGGAGCAGGCCAATCCGCTACTGCTTCTACGCTCCTAATCGGAGCGGAGCACATCCCTAATTTTCACCTACCCGAGAAAGATTGATCAGCGCTATAAAACTACACTCTGAAAAAGCCCCCCGTTGTCTCCTCCTGGGTCTCCCTTTAGAGGCACATAACTTTCCATTTACAGATTCTGAAACAAGGAACTGGCAGATTTAATACCTAGGGCAATCTGGATGATGGCCTTGGGACATGTGATGCAACAACCTCATATGTTCCAATTTGCCTGCCTCTGTTTTCTGGTCTCTGGTCCTGGTAATTTACTGTCCCTATGTTTGGATGTGGGTGGGTGTGGCTCATTTAAATTCAGTGAGTGTCAGTTACCAGCATTGTCATTCTTCAGGGCTCTGCTCCCTCCTCACAGCCTCTACAACTTAAATCTCTGAGCGTGTGGAGATCTTGTCTCTAGGGCACATGTCAGTAAATGTATGGACATGAACGCTAAGGCTCCAACTTTGCAACATCCCTAGGAAGCTAAGCAGGTCTGGATACAGCAAATACCTGAAGGGGAAATTCAAGTGCGCCTGAGCTCTGCTGAACAAAGGCAGGATATAACAGTAATGGATCCTTTGAGGAGTTGTTGTTGTTGTTGTTGTTTTACTTCAAAACAAACTAACAAGCAAACACCACATGAGTCAAATGGGCCCTTTTCCACCAGAACCTTTAATTTCCCGTAAAGATCTTCATGGTTTTCTTTCGTTTTGGTTTAAAACAAAGAGTCAACCACCTGAGTAAACGCACACACAAACTGTCCTGTGAAGTTTACTACTCCAAACACGTTCATCGTAAAGAGTCCTGCCCTGACCAGGCTGTGAGCCCATTGAATGCTGAGCAAGTCCTGGAGTCAGACATGGAGTTGATGCAATTTGTACCAGTCTCATGTCAGTTTCTCTCCTTGGAATGGACCGGGCAGGACCACTCCACAGTTCTGCACTGCTAGCCGGATGTCCCCGAGAAGCTCATGCGTGTTGTTTATTTGTCAGGCTCCTGATCATGTATGGAGAGCGCTCTTCAGACATTCTAATTAGAGATGTCTGGATTTTTAAAAATTCGGTCTGCATTTCCCAGATTGTTAGGTGCCTTTCTTTCCATCGCCTGCTCATTGATGGAATTGGATTTTTCCCATTTCCTGAATTTGTGCAAATTTGTATTTAATTCACACTTGTGTAAATGCACAAATCCCCTCACAATGTTCAAATCCCTCACAAAATGCACATTTTCATGCTTTAATTTATAGGGGAAATGCTCCTTTTAATCTGGTGGTTTTTTGTTTTTTTTAAAAAAAATTACAACTATCTTTGGGTAAAATTCAGGAAAGTAAAAAAAAAAAAAAAGTAAAAAAAATCCTGGTCTGGAATACGTGTGACTTGGCAGAAACCGCATCACTGTGGGATCTGTGGGTTGCATTCATAGAAATCCAAACTCATTTGATTCCGTTGTGGATTCTTCCAACTTCCCTAATTCTAATGAACATGTGCAGATTGGGGGTGGGGGATGGAGTTTGCCTCCCACGCACCTTCATGATCCTTGCATTTTGAACACCTGGAAAGGGCTTCTACATTTCCTAGATGGAACAAATGTATTTGTGAGGATGCTGACTTAGGTGGGAGTAACTCCCATTGAACTCAGTGGGAGTTACATCTGAGTAGACATGTACTGGATGGTGCTGTTAGTGGCTTAATAAATGGCTGTTTTTGTTCTTTTTAAATGGGCATTAGAGGAGCACCGTTCGTACGTTTGTGGATGCAATGAGTAGCACTCTGTCTAAGGGAATTGAGAAATGGTTCCGAGATAGCGTGGATGACAACAGACAAGGCAAGTGGAACATGTAACTCATCTGCAGTGATTGGATTAGACTCTAAGAAAGTCTTCCAATCCAATCACTGGAGACTCCTATGAGAAAAGTCTTTGCCAATAAATCTTTTGGTTATGATGATAGACTCTCTACTCTATACATCTGTGTGAAGCAACTCCAAACCCAGTCCAAGGGCCATGTTCATCATCCAGCTGCATCCACCCAAGCAGATTTAAAACATGCATAAGGAGTAAATTTCAAGAACAAAACATGACATGAGACTTCATCATCATCAGCACAACAACAACAACATATTTATTTCTTACCCACCTCTAGAATACAAAAATATTATAAAATACGTAAAACTGATTAAAACATATAAAACTAATACATCATTAAAATAACAGCCAGGCATCTTAAAATTCATCTGGGCAGGCCTGTGAGAAGAGATCAGTCTTTATTGCTTTTTTATATTCAGAAAGGCTGTTGAGTTGGAGGATCTCTCTCGGCAGGCCATTTCACAGTCTGGGAGCAGCAGCAGAGAAGATTCTCTGGGTAACAGTCGTTAATCTAGTTTTTATTGGCTGAAGTAAATTCTTCCCAGAGGACCTGAGTGTGCAGGGCGGATTGTACGGGAGAAGGTGATCCCATAGGTAACCTGGACCCAAACCATGTAGGGCTTTAAAGGTAATAAACCAACATTTTATACTTCGCCCAGAAACTAGTTGGCAGCCAGTGTAGTGATTTTAAAGCTGGTGTAATATGGTCACCCCTAGATGTACCGCCAGTGACCAACCTGGCTGCCATATTTTGCACTAGTTGAAGTTTCGAAGACACAATAGATCCATGATTACATGTGGGTTAGACAGTATAACCTGTTACTTCAACATTCCCAAGGACTTGAAATTAGGGTGGTTTTAAAAAGTAATGTGGATTTACTGCACATTTATGAACAGCGAATGCAATGCATTAGTGACTGTGAATGCAGAGGTGTAGCCAGAGTTGGACCTTGAGGCTTAAGTCCAGAGCCCTGCAGCCCAGGGATCCCCCAAATGACTACCCAGAGAGCAAAAGTGGATGTGGGCAGCAGGACAGCCACCACCAACTGCCTTGTATTCCTCTAGTCTTGATAGTGCTGTGATTAAAGGTGTGATCCTGTGCATGCTTAGACAGAAAAAGAGTCCTGCTGGAGCATGTTGGGAGCTGTAGGACTTTTTTTTCCTGTCTAAGCATGCATAGGATTACACCGAAGTGAGTTTAAAATGCAAAGCTGCATGTGTTCAGAGTATTTTTTTAAAAAATATATCTGGCAAACAGTTTTGTTGATGTTGCCCAAATATATTAGGAATGCAGAAGTAGTTGTAAAGCATAGAACGGCAGTTGAGGACCAGAGAGAAAGGCTTCATAATTGAAGTAATCTAAAGCCCCCTGCCCATAAAACCATTAAGTCCTGTGTCTAAAATGGCCTGGCTGCACCATCATGTGAATTTCTATTCAGTGACTGTCAATATAGAACTACGGGATGATAGTTCTGGTTTAATTAGCAAAGAGTACAATGCTGAGCACATGGAGTCATTAGATAGATATGCTTCCCACAAGACACACTTCTTCGGGGATCGATGTACTTTTGTGCAACAGGGAGACCCATAGAAAAAGAGAGTCTCTGGACACTGATTCACACAACTGTGATTTATACCGTGAAGTCAGTGTTGATGTTGGTGTGTTGAAGGGGTCTTGTGAAAGACCTGACGCATTGCCAGAAACACCACATGAGAGATTTTCTAAAGCACAGTGAACCTTACATGTCATGCATGAGAGAATACACAGGTCCAGTTCAAAACAACAAAACTCACTGGTAATAAAGTACACTCAAGTTTACTGCATCAGGTAAAAAACAATCAAGGGAATTGTTTCCATCTGAGTTCTTCAAGTTGCATTCAGTCAGTAAGTAGAGACAATTTGGAAGTATGTCAGTAGAAAACTATAATTTTGGACTCCTGCAATTCTGACAAGGACAATGCTTGACAACCAGATCCAAATACCATTCATTTCAGGGTTGATGGCCGAGGTCATCAGATGCCATTGGGTGAATGTCTGGAGACAGACATAGCTGTGGCAAGAATGGTGGATCAGACCAAAGGCTATGAGGCCAGCATTCTGTTCTCACAGTGACCAACCAGATGCCTCTGGGAAGCCCACAGTAGGTCACGAACACAATACTGCCCAGTCATTTTTCCTAGCATGCTGCCTCTGATATTGAAGTAGCCATTGATAACTGTGTAATGGATTGTAGTCTTAGTGTTGTCACCCAGGCAAAGGTCTAGCTTGACCAGGAAGGCTTTATAGGGTTGGAGCTGGATTTACACTGGATCAACTGCACAGCTGAAATTAAGAACATAAGAAGAGCCATGCTGGATCAGACCAAGGGTCCATCTAGTCCAGAACTCTGTTCACACAGTGGCCAACCAGCTGTAGAGCAGGGACTCACAAGTAGGACATGGTGCAACAGCACCCTTCCACCCATGTTTCCCAGCAATTGGTTATATAGGCTTACTGCCTTTGATTCTGGAGGTTGCACAGAGCCACCAGGGTTCATAGCCACTGATAGCCTTCTCCTTCAGGAATGTATCCACCCCCCTTTTGAAGCCATCCGAATTGGTAGCCATTACTACATCTTTCCCAATCCTTCCTTGCCCAATCCTTCCCATCGCAACCAGTCCAGCCCCCTTCAAATGCTACACAGGAGCTGTGAGTTGCAGAGGAGGGGGATCCCCATAAATTGGGTGGAAGGACCTATTGGATGGGGAGCCCTTCTTCTTGTGGTAGGCAGATCCTGCACCCAACCCATAGTCTTTCCATGTCAGGTGGAACCGATGGGTGGTTTGGATGGGCAGTCACCCAGATATAGGAACATTTCAGTGCTCAGGGAACTTTATGAGTTCTTTCTATGAGCACCCTCAAATTCTCCTATTCCTGATAGTTCCATGTACCTGTTTCTATCTCCAGTATTCGAGACAGCAAGCCTGTGTGCACCAGTTACTGGGGAACATGGATGGGAGGGTGCTGTTGCACCATGTCCTGCTTTGTTGATCCCTGGCCGACAGCTGGTTGGCCACTGTTTGCACAGAGTGCTGGACTAGATGGACCCTTGTTCTGATCCAGCAGGGCTCTTCTTACGTTTTTATGTTCTTCCCAGCCATTGATCATAGTCCAGCTGAGTCAGCAAATCACTGGCATGCCACTATTTGCTAATTAGCGAGGGAAGTGGCACTTCTTATGTTCTAAAGTAATCAACTATTTTTCTGGAGGGTGCCAGAGTTATGCCTGAAGCTATTGGCTGTATTATCATTAAACACAAGCCACAGCTTTGATGTTGGCAACCCAAGGTTCCTTAGAGTTCAATCCAGGTTCCTTAGAGTTCACTTAAAAGAGCCCTCTAGGTGTTGATATCCTCTGCAGAAGTACACATACTCCCAACTAGAGAAGACAACTGTCTGTGGACCCAAATCGCTGGCTTCTTTTTATCCATTAACCCATAAATATGGTGCACAGGTCGATACAAAAACCATTGAGATTACTCACTTTCCCTGTTCATGGAAGGGCAGAGGTTGTGCCTTTCCTTTGAGGAAACCAACAGCAGCCCAGGATAGATTTGGATCCAAGCAAATTGCTTCACCTCCCCCCGCCCCGGCATCTTGGGGGCCCGTGCTTTCCTCTGTCCGTCTCCTTTGTGCTCTGATCATGTGGGCTGCGATCAGGCCGACTCAGCACTTTTGACTGTGACTGATTAAATGAGGGCTGTGGAGCACTGGTGAAGGCTGCCAGAGCAACTCATGATTAATCAAAAAAGCTCTAAAAAATTCAGGGAATCCGAGCACTGTAGAATCTCACTCTACCTTTGATCTCTCAGGGAGCTGAACAAATGACCGGACTTTGACATTGGGAATTATGAAGTTCAAACCCTGGAGAGCGGCTGCTAGTCAATGTAGACCAGGGGTGTGCAACCCGGTGCCCTCCAGATGTGTGGGACTATGATTCTCACAATCCTTGACCATTGGCCATGCTGGCTGAGGATAATGGGAGGTGTAGTCCAAAAAATCTGGAGGGCACCAGGTTTTCTAGAGTTTAGACAGCTATTGCCCAGGCAGGATCTACACGACTGCTTTATAGCATTATTGAAGTGCACTGACAACTGTTGGGGCCCATTGAGACACACCGTATACCACTTTCATAGTGCTATCTCCTGCTTGGTGTAGATCTGGCCCTGGATGGATCAATGATTTCTCTTGGTATAAGACAACACCCTTTAATGCTAACTCTGCTCCAGTTTCCAGTTTCCCTGGGACTACTGAAGCACTAGAAAACAATGACCACGCTGACCGGGGATGATGGGAGTTGTAATGCAACACCTCTGGAGGGCACTAAGTTAGGGAACGCTGCTGTAGTCTCTTCCACCAGGTAGTTGTGCCACTACTATCCAAGCAAGAAACAACAGCAAAAGAAGATCAGTTCAGACCCAACTGGACATCAATGCTTATATACAGTTTTCCTCTTTCATGGTCCAATGGATTTCCCTCTTCTACGTTTTCTCTCCTCACTGCTTCCCTTGTGGGTCTTGTCTTTTTTAGTTTGTAAATCTGAGGACAGCGCCTTTGGCTCATTTTCCTTGATTTACACTGCCTGCTGTTGTGCAGTCACTGATGTGAGCCATTTTGGGAGCCGTTTCTTGGGGGGAGGAGGGTCTGAAAAGCAGGATAAACGTATAATAGATTATTCCCATAGGTGGGCAGAACTTGTTCAACACTGCAACACCTAGTTGTCCCCGATAAGCCTTTTTCTCAGTACTGCTGCACTGTTCGGGGGCTGGGGAAAGAGGCTGGCGTGGCTGCACTGGACCCAATCAGGCCCAACCCAGATTTGCCACAGTGCGTTTGCCACAAAAAGAGGTAGCTGCACATGTAGCTTCCCACCCCACCCTCTGTAATGCCTAGTAGCATGTCCACATGTTGTAATATGACGGATTCCAGTGGCCCCATCACTTTCCATTTCGTCAACTGCTGCAGAGGGCAGCAGAAGAATGGAGTGCCTAGGGTGACCCTACGGAAAGAAGGACAGGGCTCCTGTGTCTTTAACAGTTGCATAGAGAAGGGAATTTCAGTGGGGTTATTTGTATGCATACAGCACCTGGCAAAATTCCTTCTTCATCCCAACAGTTGTTGTTGTTGTTGTTGTTGTTGTTGTTGTTGTTGTTGTTGTTGTTATTATTATTATTATTATTATTATTATTATTATTATTATTTGCATTTTAAAGCTGTAGGAGTCCTGCCTAGTGTGGTCAGATAGAAAAGAGAGCAGGGCTCCTGCAGCTTCCACTGTTGTGATGAAGAGGGGGTTTTCACCAGGTGCTGCATGCATACAAATGACCCCTGCTGAAATTCCGTTCTCTATACAACTGTTAAAGTTGCAGGAACCCTGTCCTCCTTTCCATATGGTCACCCTAGGAGTGCTGTGACACTGTGACTGTAGCTCAGTGGCCGAGCACTTGCTTCACAGGCAGAAGGTCGCAGGTTCAATTCCTGGGAGGGCTGGGAAAGACTGGATAGATGCTGCCAGTCAGTGTAGACCATACTGAGCTATATTGACCAATTGTCTGAGTTGGCGTAGGACAGCTTCCTATGTTCTAGTGTAAGCAATGGAGGCTGGTGGCTCCGATGTCAGTGGGGCAGTGAATCTGCTCTGGGCTTCAGTCAAATCTGTCAGAACTCTAAAGGAGCTATTCAGAGCAGATTCACAGCCCCACTGACATCGGAGCCACCAGCCTCCACAGGCTGTAAGTCTTACTAGCTATAAAGCTTCATCCAACGTACCTGTTTCCCTCAAATTATCCCCAAAGTGTAAAGCTGTTGCTGTTGTTAGCTAAATCACACCCCAGGTGGCGGCGCTCCTAAGATCCTTTGCATTAGGTCTGTGCTCCGCTTCGGTTCAGTTCTTAGAAGCGACATCAGATCGGCCTGATTCACCTCCACCAAAGGCAGAGACGGATCAGGTCGGGCGCGAAGCAAACCATCATGAAGCGAGTCGCCCCTTTGTGGAGCGATCCGCTTAGTTGCAAGGTTCCGACCGGCATCTTGGAACTTTTTCGCATAGGATTGCATTGGGTGAAAGAACGCCTATAACTTCTTTGTTTTTAAAGCTACATCTCTGAAACTTACTGTGCTTCGAGAGTGATGATTGGGGGTCATTTGTGTCAATTTTCAGAATTTTTCATCGTGTGGTTTGTTTGCTATTAATTTTTATAGAATGGGTAAAGCTGGAGGGGGAAACCTATTTTTTTAAAGGGGGGTTGACAGGTTCATCTCCCAGTCATGATAAGTGATCAGCCTATGCAAAGCATCCTCCAATCCCAATGTTGGAAGGGGGGGAATAAGCAAAATGGGATACTTAGTGACTTCTCCTTCTTTGTCTTTTGTAGGACGTTTGTCACTTTTTGAGTGCATTGGTGAAGCAGTAGCCCCAGCAAACTCACACATACAACCTTATAATATACAAAGGAAAATTGTATATTTTCCTTTGTATACACAGCACTGCAAGGTACCCACCATAACCTTGGTGAACAACTCAATAAATGTGGTGCAAGTGGATGATGTGTTGTACAGCATGTGGATGTACCCAGTGCCCTTGAGGGTCATCAGAACCCCCGCAAAGGGTAACAGTGGAAAGAGAAGCCAATGAGTTGCATGAGTTGAAGTGTGACGTGGCTTCTCAAAGGCAGGTACCTAGACAGGACCGGCCAAATGACTGGTGGCAAAGTCTCTACTGGGCATGTCCACTTTCCCGTTACTGGTAATAAAAACAGACAGAGTTTTTGTTCTAATTCTTGTTGTTGTTGTGATTATTAGTATTTTTATTGTTATATTACAGTTACTGGCTGGGCATACCCTGGAGTGTGTGAACTGTGATGGAGGTGTGTGTGTGTGTGTGGGTGGGTGCATCTTCAAAAACCAACACTTAATAGCACTTTGAAATGAGTGGATGACATGAAAGAAATTAAGTTTTTAGAAGTATTACGACCCAAGCATGGCAATGCAAGGTCTGTACGCTCACCTCATTTATCTGGAAGTTCCCTGTGTTCATTTTTGATGTGGTTACCTGAGAGGAAGATTCTGATTTAGGTTTAACTTTAAATATTCCCCCAAAATCAGGACATGCTTGGATTTCCTCCAAAATGGGCAAGTATCTGGATACATTTAGAAGCTGTCATGGTGGCCATTTTGATGTTTCTAACTTTAAAAGTGATGGAGATGTATGCACTTTTGTTAATAGAGGTTAGGGTTGAGGGTTAAAACTTTAAAAATTCACCAAAAATCAGGGCATGCTCAGATTTCCTCCAAAATGGGCATGAATAAGCATCTGGGTGGAAGCTGTGATGGTGCCCAGTTAGAGGTCTGTATCTGGAAAAATGACGGAGATAACTGCATTTCTGAAAATCGGGGGGATTTTTCAAATATTCCCCAAAAATCAGGGCATGCTCAGATTTCCTTCAAAATGGGCATGAATCTGGATACATTTAGAAGATCTCATGGTGCCCATTTTGATGTTTCTAACTTGAAAACTAAAAAAGTTATAGGCATTTGACATTTCAATGCAAGTCTATGGGGAAAAAACACGGAGCACCGATCCGGATCCAGATCCCAGCCACGGAGTGGAGCAAACTGTAGGCCGATCCGCTGAAAGCGGAGCGGACCCGATCTGAAAGTTGCAGATCAGGATCCAGAGTGGATCGGGGGCGTCCGTGCACAGCCCTACTTTGCATACCAGGAAAGGGTTTAAGGGGGAGAAATGTAAAAAAAAAATTACAAATCAATGGATGATCCAATCTTTTTCAAAGTTGGTATGCTTAAAGCCCTCCTTAATATCTATTACTGTGCCAATTTTGATGTCTTTATCTTTAAAACTTACGCAGATGTAAGCATTTGTTTAATTTTTAGTTTAAACATATCAAATCCTCCTCCTGAGCCCGCAGTGGCGGATCGGAGAACAACAAAAGATTTACTCCTAAAGGGGTAGTAAAATAGGTCGGTTCTTTTGGCTAAGAAGCACAAGTAAAGCAGAGTGCATGGGAGTACTTCACAGTCAAAGCAGATTATAAGCTGGAAAACTTCAGAGTCCTTTCCACGCAATTCACAGTGATTGCACAGTATAAACCTGGTGTGATGAAGCTAATGGTGTGGAGAGTGCAATGATGAGCAGCTAGCATCACACTTGGTTTGGACCGAGTCTGGTTCTTTTGGTGCACTGAACTTTCATTTAAAACGTTTCCTTAAATGTAACTATGCTTCTAGGCTCTCCAGTAGGCAATTTAAATCTGAAATCCTGAAATCTCTCAGTTATGCGAATTCTTTCCCACCCACTGCCCCACGCTTAGTTTGAACTTTAGGCAAAGTTTGTTTGGCACACTGAAATTCTGTTTAAAGTGTTTCCTTAAATGGAACAACACTCCTAGGCTGCATAGTAATGCAAGATCATTGTATAAATATAACCTTCCATTTTATTTAACAATTCAGAAGGCACTTATATATATATATTACAGCGAACCACAATGGTCTGACCCTGAAATATTAAAATCTCTTTATTTATGTAATGCATTTCTATACTGTCCCATAGCTGAAGTTCTCTGGGCAGCTGAAGTTCTCTGGGCAGTTACTAAAATTCAACACGATAAAATATAATTAAAAGTTTGAAATTAAAGTATAAATTAAAGTTTAAAATCTTGCCTTCTCACCCACTGCCTCGCACGTATGCCTGAGCCATGGTAGCTCCGTATAAACCGCGCCCTTCCCCTTTGGAGATTCCCAAGGCAATTCAGGCAAGTGAGGCTATAGCTGATTTCCCCCCATAAAGTCCCACCCGTTCTTGTGGCCTGAAGGAGGATCTCCAAACATCTGGAATGGGCAATAGCAGGAGCCCTTGAGGCAGCTGGGAAAACAGTCCAAATTCCAGCTGTCAACCAGGGCAAAGAATGTTCCTGAAGCTCAAAGGGCCTTTGCAGCCCATTCCTGCCCACAGCTTGGTTGAAAAACTCAGCATCTTCCCGGAAGAGTTCTAAAGCTTGCGGTCTATTCCCCCTGCTTAGCCAGATCTGTCAAGCAACCCCCAGGGGGGTTGGGGGAGACCTGTTTCTTTACCTATTCCGTCAAATGATGGGTGTGTGTGTGTGTGCTGTTCTTGTCATTTAAAGTAGAACTGTAAAGAAGTATTGCTTTCCAGAAAATATGGCTGCACAGATTCAGAAATGCACTGCAGATAAGTCGTTCATAGGTACCCTCACCCGTAAACCTTAACAAAAATGCTCGCTTGACTTTAAAAGGGGTGTTTGGTGAAAGGACGAATTCTGGCATTGTATAGATTCTTTCCTAGGCGGGAGGGATGTGTGGAAAGATAACTTTATAACACACTGTTTCAATTATTCCTTCTCTCGCCACCCTACATTTTCTTTACGAAGCCGTGCAGAGAAATGGAAAAATTAAACAGCGCTAAATGAAATCTGTTCAGCTTTTTGCCAAAGCTTTTTTAATCTTCGCGGGGGGGGGGGGAGAGCTCGACAGGAAATGTGTGCATTGGTGCTAATGGACATCTCAAAGAATGTAAACTCTTTATTTCCTCCACAGCTGGTTGGGAACTCCATCTTCCTGAGTAGCATTAGGACAAATTTGGCATGGCTGGAGGATCCTGGGTGCTAGAGCAGCCATTTGCTTCTGTTTTTAAGGGCTCTCTGCTTTCTGGCATATCTGTCGTTATTTATTAAGTATATTTATATAACTTCAGGTAATAAAATCCCTAAGGGGGTTACATAGAAAAATACTAAACCCTGCTGTTAAATACATAGATAATACAACATAACAATGAACAGTTACAACATACAACAAGAAAAAGAATAAGACATAAATAAAAAGACAAGTTGAACCAGTGTGGCATAGTGAGAGCCAGTGTGGTGTAGTGGCTAAAGTGTTGGACTGGGAGTCGGGAGATCCGGGTTCTAGTCCCCACTCAGCCATGGAAACCCACTGGGTGACTTTGGGCCAGTCACAAACTCACAGTGCAACCTACCTCATAGGGTTATTGTTGTGAGGATAAAATGGAGAGGAGGAGGAGGATTATGTACACTGCCTTGGGTTCCTTGGAGGAAAAAAGGCAGGATATAAATGTAATAAACAAACAAACCATATAATCATTTCAAGCAGCAAGCTGATGCAACCACCTCTTGTGACTTCTCTTTGCATATATGCCAGTTAAAGCTGACTTCTTGTTTTCCTTGGAGAGCCAAAATCATATTTGCCTACCATGTGTATGCAATTTCCTTTAATATACAGATTTCTTTTTGCCAGCAATTTCCCTTACATAATGCATTTTTTTGTTATTTTTCACTCATCTAAGCATTTTTGTATGTGCTTTCCCCTAATCTAGGCATACTTTGGCACATATTCTTTGAATGGAGAACTGCCCTGCAGAATTTGGAAGAGTGTGAATGTCAAAGTGTATCTGCATTTCGGTTTGATTATTGATTCAGGAACTGAACATTAGGTAAGTTGGCATTACACTGCAAAGCAAACCATTTTCTCACCCATCCCTAGCTGGATATATGCTCTTTCATGCATACCAAAGTGGCACTCCTCATTTTTTAGATAATTAGAAGTGGCACATTTGCCAAAAAGCTTTCGCTGTTAAAAGACATGTTTACATCCAGCAGTACATACCATTTCTCTTTCTTTGTAGCCGTGAAAGAAAACATTGTTTGGGTGAAACTAAATATGGTTTTAAGAAGGGTGACCATACGAAAAGGAGGACAGGGATCCTGTATCTTTTAACAGTTGCATAGAAAAGGGAATTTCAGCAGGTGTCATTTGTACAGATGGAGAACCTGGTGAAATTCCCTCTTCATCACAACAGTCAAAGGTGCAGGAGCTATACTAGAGTGACCAGATTTAAAAGAGGGCAGGGCACCTGCAGCTTTAACTGTTGTGATGAAGAGGAAATTTCACCAGGTTCCCCATATATACAAATGACACTTGCTGAAATTTCCTTTTCAATGCAACTGTTAAAGATACAGGAGCTCTGTCCTCCTTTTCATATGGTCACCCTAGTTCCTCTCCTCCCCTCCCTGATTTTTTATTTATTATTTTCCATGGGGCACAGGGCTCTCCTGAGATCCTGAGGTCCACCCTCTTCCCTGTCTAGCCCATGGTGACCAATCATTGGGTGCCATGGGCCGTGACAAGCTTCCACTGCAAAAACAAAACAAAACAGGGTTAGTGCACAACTTTTTTTCAGTGGAGTTTCTGGGGTTTGCCCCCGGATGGATTCACAATGGCGGTTACATCATGTAAATGCCGCTACTGCGATGCCACCCCAGGGCAAACTCTTGGTGTAGACATGCCCAGGGTCTTGTCAGTGGCAGCACTGCACTTTTGGAATTCCCTTCCTAGGAGAATACATATGACCTTATCATTGTTGGTTTTTAAGAGAATGTGGTCACTTTGTATACTAGAGTGTCATTTCTATACTAGAGTGACCAGATACAAAAGAGGGCAGGGCTCCTGCATCTTTAACTGTTGTGATGAAGAGGGAATTTCACCAGGTGCTGCCTGCATACAAATGACACCTGCTGAAATTCCCTTTTCTATACAACTGTTAAAGGTACAGGAGCCCTGTCCTTCTTTCCAGATCTTCACCCTAGGATGGACCAGTGTCATGGTTCAGTATCACCCAGCCTCATATGTTCATGTTGTTGGGAATATTGCAACATCATCTGCAAGTTACTTTGCACTTAGCTGCTGAAGTTACATAATTCATGGGAATTTTGACTACAATTAGCCTTAGGATCTCTATGGCCTACAATGTAGTTTCCTGGGATTTGTTCCTTTTGCTCCTCCCCTGCCTTCTCTCTCTCTCTCTCTCTCTCTCTGATTTCCACCATTGCTGGGAGCACGCCTTGAGTGTGCTCTCTCGTACTTGCCTGTGAAATGGAACACAACACGGACTGAACAACTCTATGCTCTACCTGCTTTTTATACCATTTGTGAGTTAAACTATTTTACCTTTTCTTCACCCAAAGGGACAGTCTCCTTTTATTGTTATAAGACAGCCTGTGTGCATGTGAGACTGGTAAATGCTTGTTCTCTTTTGCCTTTTGTTTCTCTCTCTCTCTGCTAACTGCCTTTCTAACAGGAAGCATCATTACTAAATAGTCCCATCGCATATGAAAGGCCTACTGTTCTCTTCCCTTCTCAGTAAAGCAGCCTTCCTCAGCCTGCTGTCTTCCTGGTGTTTTGGACTTCAACTCCTATCAGCCTCAGCCACCATAATCAATGGACAGGCATGCTGGGAATTGTGGCCTTACAGCAGTATCAGGATTGGCTGCCTGGACACCAGGGCACTGTGCCTGAAGATCCTGCGGCCAGATGTCTGTGTGCATGCCCTAGATCCCACCTTTGGCATGCCACTGCCAATGCTGAAAAGGCAAATCCTGCCCACGGCACACCCTGTTTTTTTAGGCCGGGATAAAGCCTGGGCTGGATTAGCCTGCAGCCATTCAGCCATTGGCGAGGCTCAGGGAATGCAGCCGTTCATCAACACTGCATCCATAAGGCGTCTCGCCTGGCATCCAGGCAGGTCAAACACAATGGCTCTCTGCTCACCAGCTAATTGCTTTGGGTGTGCCCAGCCGCAAGTTGCTAAACACAAAGTTTTATGTCAGCGCTTCATTGCACAAGCAGTATTATGTTTTCAGTCAAGTATGTTGGTTTTCCCTTCCTTTGCTTTTCATTAACGACCCATCACTGAACTCTCTTACAGTCTTCTGAACGGTATCCAACAGGCCCTCTGAACACAATTTCGGTTGCAGAGGCCAACACACCCGCCAGGCTGGCTTCTCCTCAGCAATTCCACTTCGTTGAATCCAAGCCGTACGGAAAACCTCTCGAGCTGGGAAGCTTTTTTTTCCGAGCCAGCATCCGAAGATGCAGGGCGCCATCCAGTCAAAGGGAAGCATTTTCTGGTTCCATTCACTGCAGCAGCACTTTTCTGTTGAAACAGCTGGCGCTTCAATATGCTTCACTTTGGCTGGGTGGGATCTTCAATATTGATTGGCTGGGCCCATGTCCTGCTATGGCTTGGTCACGCTCAGTCCTGGGGCAAATCCACTGGGCAAATTCAGAAGGCAGGCAAAGATCAGGAGCACAGTTTTACCAGTCCAGAAGATGGGCAGCTCAAAGGCACACATCTGCTTACTCGTGGCTTTAACCCTTCCCTTCTCTCAGCTGCTGAAAAAAGAAACAAAAAACCTCTTCTCTTCTGTAGTTCCTGCCATAGAGGGCTCATTGCTAGAGCATCCCAAGAACATCCTAGGAAGCAGGAAGGAACCTTTGAGCACTGCTGCCTAGGACACTCTACAAATGAGGCTTCTCTGTCAGGAACCACAGAGCCCATTCCTAGAATATTCTCCCTTCTTTCCCTGGTGGCTGCAGATGGTGGAGCTCTCAGGGGCTGCCAGAAAGGTCTTGGGGGCTGCATGTGGCCCACACATTTTGCACCCCTGGGCTAGAACTGAGGTGGGGATTTTTTCAGACCCAGGGCCAAATCAGCTTAGGATAAGTGTGTTGGGGCCATGTGCCAGCAGTGAGCAAGGCTACATCCTGCCGGCTGGTGGTCCTACATGATTGCCCAGATCTCATTCACACACATAAATACATGCACACGCACTCACTCACCCTCTCTCTCTCTCTCTCTCATACATACTCTCATTTCCACACCATCAGAGAATATTTTTTAAAAGTCTTATTGCACCATATGATCTCCATACAGTTGTTGCTTCACACACATGATCTAGATGTAATTCTTACAATCCTGTAAGGAACTTTCCCCTAAACTGGGATCTGTCAGATATTTTGGACTACAGTTCTCAGCAATCCTGACCATCAGCCATGCTGACTGAGGCTGATGGGAATTGAAATCCAAAACATCTGGAGGGGCAGCTGAAGTATGGGAAGTCAGCGTTTTTATCCCCACTTCCTATTGTAGATCAGGGGACAAGGTGAGGGAAAGTTGCCTGCAAAAAATCACCCAGTGAGTTCATGACAGAGTTAAAATTCAAATTTGGAACCTCATAGACAGGTTTATTAAAAATAAAGAGGGGAGCAGAGGAACGTGGCCTGTTCCTCCCCCCTTTTTAATTGTTATTATCTGTATCTGCTCAGCTGCGCAGATACAGATAATAAAAACAAAAAAGGGGGAAGGAACGGGGGCAGCCAGAGGGAAGTCAGAGGGAGGAGAGGTGATTTGAGTGCCCAGTGTCCCTCTTCTCGTCCTCCTGGCTGCCTTGTTCCTGCTCCCTAGTTCCTTTCCCCCTCATTGCTGCGGGGAAATTTCACACTTGCGTTCCTTCCAATGGAGATGCCGGGAAGGAATGTCACTGCCGGAGCCAGGCACCTCATGGCACCAAAGTGCTGCCATCAAGATGGGGGCGCTGCTCCTGATACCTGTCAACCTAACAGCTCTTACTTGCAAGCCAGAGAGCAGGGCTTGCAGATCTTAAAGCTTATGCAGCCTTAAAATAGGGTGACCATATGAAAAGGAGGACAGGGCTCCTGTATCTTTAACAGTTGCATAGAAAAGAGAATTTCAGCAGGTGTCATTTGTATATATGGAGAACCTGGCGAAATTCCCTCTTCATCACAACAGTTAAAGCTGCAGGTGCCCTGCCCTCTTTTAAATCTGGTCATTCTAATATAGCTCCTGCAGCTTTAACTGTGGTGATGAAGAGGGAATTTCACCAGGTTCTCCATATATACACAAATGACACCTGCTGAAATTTCCTTTTCAATACAACTGTTAAAGATACAGGAGCCCTGTCCTCCTTTTCATATGGTCACCCTAAGATATATGATTTATGTTGGTTAGGGAAGTCCTTGATGTGTTGATAAGAAATAAGCAAAGTGGTCCTGAGCTACCAATTTCAGGGCTCCTATTCAGGTAGCAGGACTATTTCCTCATTCATATCAGTACATCGGTCCTTCTGGCATTTTCATATTCTGATTCATATGATTGCCTCACTCAGGCAGTTGTAGTTTTTATACAGCCCGTATCAATTAATTAATTAATGTCAAGCATTTATGAATCACTTTTCTATTTATTTGTTTATTACATTTTTATACCACCCAATAGCCAAAGCTCTCTGGGCAGTTCACAAAAGTTTAAACCATAGTAAAACAACCAACAGTTTAAAAACACAAATACAAAAATGTAACCAAAGAGTTGTACAACAAAACAAACAACAAATTAAACAATTACACTGATTCCAGAAACAAGCAGCAAAAACAGTCAATAAAACGGCAGATTAAAACCAAGGAACGCCAGAACAGTAAAATAATAATAATAATAATAATTTTAAAAAACAGAAGAATAATGAAGGGAGTCTGGGTGACTAGGATTGTTCAGTTCCCTGACTCTGAGCTTGTAGACAGGGCTCCATGCTGGGAGCCAGGAATCTGTGTTCCTCACCCCCTCCCTCTCATAGCCAGCACAGAGAAAGCCACATTGGCTACTTCTTTGTACTCACAGAACAGAGCAGAGATGGGGGATAGGGGGCATTTCTGGGGCAGGGAGGGAAGGAGACCAGGATGGCTGCATTCTGCTTCTTCCTTTGGCTGCCCCAGCCTCCTTCCTTCCCTCTCCAAAGCATTGGTGCTAGACAGGCAAAATCTCCCATCTAGCAGACATGCAGGGCAGCCTGGAGTGTGGAGGATTCTGCACAAGATTCCAGTCAGCCTCCATGTTTGAAACTGTCAGGAATCACAATAGGATCGTGCCCTTAAAGGTCTTCTTAGATTAGAAAGTTTTAACCTGGCACCTAAACATCAATAATGAAGCCCCTTCCTGAATCTGTCTGGAAAAGGTATTCTAAAAAGGAGGTGCCGTTACTGAAACAGTCCTCTTCCTGTCTCACCTCATGAAATGGGAACCTCCAGAGACAGGCCTCAGGTTCAGATGGGAGAAGATGGCCTTATCAGCCCATGTGAAGGGCTGTCCAGTCTAAGTCTGATTTAAATACCAAGACCCATAAGAAGAGATAGCAACAGGGGACTTGAAAGTGTCCTCCGTTGGAAAAGCTGACCAGTCCAAGAGTTGTCCGAAGAAGATAAAGAATGATCCAAAGGGAGGATGGGCCCGTAAATTTACCCATCTGCAGTTCGCACCTGGGTTGCAGACTGGGCCGATCTGGTTACCATCTTCCATGCTAAGGTGAGATGTACTGTGGCCTAATCTACACCAAGCAGGATATTGCACCATGAAAGCAGTATATGGTATGTGTCATTGGGCCCCAACAGTTGTCAGTGAACTTCAATACCCCTATAAAGCAGTCACATGACTGCTTTATAGGGGTATTGAAGTTCACTGACTTTTTATATACCACTTTCATAGTTATATATCACTTTATATACCACATAGTTATATACCATATTATATACCACTTTCATAGTGGCTTTTTATATACCACTTTCATAGTGATATATCCTGCATGGTATAGATTAGGCCTAGGGTGGCCACATGGAAAGGAGGATAGTTGCAAAGAAAAGGGAAATTCTCCAGGTGCTGAATACATACAAATGACACCTGCTGAAATTCCCTTTGCTATACAACTGTTAAAGATACAGGAGCCCTGTCCTCCTTTCAATATGGTCAACTTACCCATTCAGCAGGGGTTTGGACTGGATGGCCTTATAGTCCCCTTCCAACTCTACTATTCTATCATTCTACCTATAAAGCACTATAATGCAGCCTGGGCAATTGCCTGCCTGGGGTGGGTTTCTTTGTTTTGGTTTGGTTTGGTGGGTGGGGGAGGCAGGGTGACCATATGAAAGGAGGACAGGGCTCCTGTATCTTTAACAGTTGCAAAGAAAAGGGAATTTCAGCAGGTGTCATTTGTACAGATGGAGAACCTGGTGAAATTCCCTCTTCATCACAACAGTCAAAGCTGCAGGAGCTATACTAGAGTGACCAGGTTTAAAAGAGGTCAGGGCACCTGCAGCTTTAACTGCTGTGATGAAGAGGGAATTTCACAAGGTTCCCCATATATACAAATGACACCTGCTGAAAATCCCTTTTCAATGCAACTGTTAAAGATACAGGGGGCCTAACCTCCTTTTCATATGGTCACCGTAGGGTGAGGGGGCTTCAGAGTCTCCTTCAAGCAGGAACCCCCAGCCCTTCAGCAGTCTAGCAGGCTGATAGGATTGTTAAGGGTGCTCAAAAGAGCCTTTCTTCTCCCCACCTCTGGCTGAATATAGCTCCCAGTGTTGACTGCTGTAACCAATAACAAATATCACGCGTCGTTTTCCAGGCATGAGGATTTTTTTTAAAGCCAGGCATTCAAGCAGGGCTCACTCAGCGGCCAGCAACACGAAGCGTCTGCGAATTGGCCGGTTTGTTGAGCCGCCCGCAGGGTTCCCCACGCGCATCCCGGGGGAGATGTGTCACTCAGTACACGGCAGGTGTTTCTAGGCCCCAGGATCTAGGCCGAGGCTGGCCAAAGAACAAAGTCAACCTGTCAGGAGCCATGATATATGTGCCACCCCTCCCCCACCGACCCACCCCGCTGCCCCAGGAAGGGAAATGCTGCATTCTGGCCTAGACGGCAAACAGTGGGTGAGTCAGAGAGGAAATGTATAGCATTACATATTTTAATGTGTTTTAATCTCCTTGTAAATGGCTTAGAGATTTATTTATTTATTAAAAAAAATTAGTTGGTGTATAAATCTACTAAATAAAATAAAATGGACTGTGTAGCAGTCCTTTGTTGCAAATGGCACTTCAAGGGTCTGGGTAGCCCACGTGGAAAGAAGGAAATGAAGCAACTTGCTTAGAGTAGCATGAGAACAGCTCCCCCTGCTGGTGGTGTTAGGCAGGCTGCAGCACCGTTTAGTTTTTGACCCAGGTTAAGAGGGTTAAGACATTCAGACGTACTCTGAGTGACATTTGCTATGGGAAACAGCAACAGACTTCAACCCTCCACTGCAAATTGCCCCAACCAGGTCTAATGTGTGTGGGGAGGGGAAACTTAGGAAGCGGCCATGTCTATTTGTGCACCTAGCCCAGTATTGACTATTGGGACTGACAGCCTCTCAGGCACTCTTCCCCAACCCGCTGCATTCCAGATGTGTTGGACTACAACACCCATCACACCCAGCTGTGCTCCAGAAGTTCAACATTTCTGGAGGGCAACAGGTTGGGAAAGGCTGCTGTAGGATCTCAGGCAGAGATCTTTTACTCCTGTGTTCATTTTTTCTTTTTCTGATCCTTCCCCCCCCATCCCACCCCACCCCCAAGTAAAGACATAAGAACATAAGAAGAGGCATGCCGGATCAGGGTCCATCTAGTCCAGAACTCTGTTGACACAGTGGCCAAACAGCTGTCGATCAAGGACCCATAATCTGGACACGGTGCAAAAGCAGCTTCCCACCCATATTCCCCAGCAACTGGTGTATACAGACTTACTGCCTCTGGTACTGGAGGTAGCATATAGCCATCAGAACTAGTAGCCATTGATAGCCTTCTTCTCCAGGATTTTATCCAGCCCCCTTTTAAAGCCATCCAAATTGATAGCCATCTTGTGGTAGTGAGTTCCATAGTTTAACTATGCACTGTGTTCAGCACACCTTGGTTCATTAAACTGCATCCTTCCCACCCATGCTTTAGATGTGAGTTGGGCGCAACCATGTTGGCTGAGATGGGCCTGCTACTGACATGGGTACATTGGGAGACAACAGAACCAGATCACCAGCACACAACTCAGATTAAAGACAACATGGAGTCACCCCTGCTTTGACTTCAAAAAGGGAAGGCAGCTCCATTTGTCCATCTGGGGCAAAGCCATCTTTAAAAAAAAAAAAAAAAAAGCTGAGAGGAAAGAGGAGGCAGGAAGAATAGGTTGGAAACTTTGCAGGGGAGAGTTGCCACAGAGAAATTTAACAGATTCCAGAATGTCTGAATAGAAGCAAATGGATTTGCCTCAGAGCCAGAGCGTGGCTCATGACAGCACCTTCGCAAACATCTCAGGCATTTGTTTCCCTTTTTTGCAGCCTCACATGGCTCAAACCAAGCACCGACAGACACACACGGTCTTTATTTTTTAAGCAGAGCCATATGAGGGAATATCAGAACAACTGTGGGCGAGAGCTCAACCCAGAAATGGCAAAGAAAAACTGCTCCAGAGCAAACTGGACCACGGGAAGAAATGCAGGACAAATTGGGCACGACTAGTTTTTAATTAATACGGCCTGTCCCGTTCAGGGGGCTAGTGGAGCAAGTGCTCTTGTGAATGCACCAATGGATGATGACAGCACGGCTAAGCAAAGTATGAAATGCCTTTGAAAAGAGGATTTCACAGAGACTTGTTACACACCCCAGTCCTCACAGGGGCATTACTTGAGCTGAGCCATCCCACTTCAATCCGTGGTTACGCATTGTTAAAGGTTGTTCTCCGTAGGTGGCATGCGGTATTTGTGCACTTTGTAATGAATGAATTTATGAGCACATGGTATCCCCTCACCTGGGGCCCTCAGATATGTTGGATTACAAGTCCCATCTTTCCCAGCTGGCAAGGACACAAGATCGGGAAAGGTTGTTGTCATACAGGTTCACTAGTCAAGGAACGGAATTGGCCTATCTCCTGCCAAGTGTATACATGGCCTGTGTGTGAAGAAGTCGCCATCAGAAGCATAGTGGGTTGGATCCAGATTTGGGGGCAGGCCAAAGGGACTGTAGGAAGCCTTCTTTCCCACCTCCTTCTCCCTGCATCAGTCCCTCCAGCTCTGTGAAAATGCTGCACATGGGATCCGGGGACCCCATTGAATGAGGTGAGCTGTGGTGTGAAGGGCAAAGGGATCCAAGGGAATCAGGTAGAGGCTCCTCCTGTGAGTCCAGCCCATTCATCAATGGAAGGCAGATCCTCAATCCAGCCTACCAAGAGAGCCCTTTTGATAATAGGAAGATAACCCCTTCCAAGGTGATGGGTTCTGAGAAGAGTGAGTGCCATTAGGCAGAGTGAGGTGGCTACCTCAGGCAACAGGCACTGGGTCAGGGAGCAACGGTGAGGTGTTGAGGACAGAACTGTTTATGTCACAGGGCATGTCCAGTGCCCCGCTAAGCTGCTTGCTGCTTTCCAGTGGTGTCGCTGAGCCAGGGCACACATGGAGGCAACATTGGCACTTCTTTAAGTGCAGGGATGCTGATGTCATCTGCCACCCCTCACCCCTCCTCCAGACTTCCCTGTTCCCTCTGTGCTTCACTGCAATTCTCACAGGAGTTGGAGGGAAATGAATTACCCCAGCAACAATATCTTCCCTGTTGTAATGGAAAGTATTTTGGGTGACCCTTGAAGACCACTAGAACTGGGTTGTTGATACTGATCAACACAGCTGCTGACATTTGGGGACTCTCATTGCGAGGTTCTGCACTTCAAAATTTACTACTGTACAATGTCCGCCTTCGGGTGTAGGGAGAACTCTATTCCATCTCCAACACTGAAGTCAGAACCGACTTCCGGTCCGGTTGGCTTCTCTACATGGAATGGGGAGGGGGCACCATTTTGTACCTTCACCTCCCACAGCAAAACGTTTTGGGACAGCCCTGGTTCTGAGTTCATTGAACACTTCAGCCCTTATAGACTAACCACACATCTATATGCTACATCACGCATAACTACTTTCCATTTTCCCGCAAAAGACTGAGAAAACACGAAGCAAGTAACAGAAACTTGCTTTTTACGGATGATTGAGGTATATTATGTACTTAGGGAAAACAGACAAGAGTTGGCTTTAAAAGAAAACTCAGCAGTATGGAATGTATTTATATTAATTTTTGTTCTCTGCTACATGTGCTTCCAATTTCCATTTTGAACTACACTTGTGGGATATTTTGTTGTTCACAAATAACTATGTGACCTATTATTTTCTGCACGTTACATGCAAACACATGTTCAACAAAGAGAGACAATGACTGGTATTGCTTCCCAGTCTAATTGGATCGCCTCCTCCCCCATGCCAGATAAATAATAGTAACCAGTATGGCCATCACACTGCCATTTGGCCTGTAGTCAAAGAGATTGCGGCCATAAATTCGTTCATTGAATTCATTTTCTCTAATGAGACCTTTTGGGGCTCAAGCCAGACTGGGAGTCATGCTTTCTTCCCTGGACGTCCTTGGGCCTAATCCCAGGCTAGGTAGGACAGGCACGCTACACACACTCCATTAATTCTTCGCATGTTCTAGGGCTGAGAGCTTGTTTGATGGTCCTGGAATGTGGCCTGAGTAAGCCCTAATTTAAATTAAGCCTCAGAGGAAATGAAACGCTAAAGATTAGGGCTGTCATCCAATTAAAGAAATCTTAGTGGATTAATCATATGAGTTGGGTAGAGCAAGCCAACAAGGGTGGGGGAGAAGGAACCATGAGGGAGGAACACCCAAAGCTCTGGACTTGTGGCAGGGAGCTGGAAGGGGGAAAGTACATGAACAGTTGTGGCCCAGGAGTCCAGCAGTGACACGGACTCTGAGGCTGAAGACCCAGTGTGCCAACAGAGGAAACTCCAGGTCTGAGCACCACTGCAGAACTGCCAGAGGCCCCTGAATGTGACTTTCCAGAGACCCCCGAGCCTAGCACCAGCACCGGACCAGCACCCCTTTCTTCAAGAGCCCTACTTTCCAGGGAGCCAATGCCAAAAGTGGGCCAGGCATCAGCTCGTGGAGAGGTGGAGGAGTGTGAGGCTATAAGCCAGAGGCCTGTCCCTTGAAGGCTTCCATTCCCAAGGAAAGGGTGGAGTCTGGGACTGTAGCATAAAAGGCTTCAGTTTGGTCTCAGACCACATTGGTGCAAGTTGCTCACTAGTTGCTCTCCTGGCTGCTGCATCTTCTGGCCTGCTTTGCCTTGATTCTTGCCTTGAACTCTTGGTTCCCTGCCGCTTGCTGCCTGGCATTGATCCCCGTGGGCTTCTGCTTGGTCCAGAAAAGGACATGTATTAGGATGACCATATGAAAAGGAGGACAGGGCTCCTGTATCTTTAACAGTTGTAGAGAAAAGGGATTTTCAGCAGGTGTCACTTGTATGCATACAGCATCTGGTGAAATTCCCTCTTCATCGCAATAGTTAAAGTGGCAGGTGCCCTCCTCTCTTTTGTATCTGGTCAAGAGGGCAGGAGTCTTGCAGCTTTAACTGTCATGAAGAAGTCAGAATTTCACCAGGTGCTACATGCATTCAAATGACGCTTGCTGAAATTCCCTTTTCTATACAACTTTAAAGCTGCAGGAGTCCTGTCCTCCTTTTCATATGATCACCCTACATGTATGTTTCCTGACCCCGCCCTCATTCTGGGGTCATGTCAGGGGAATGGATACTTGCAAGCTCATAGAGGGGACAGGCTACCCTCTGGTCCACAGGCTTTTGGTCATGAATTCAAAACCGCGTAAACCACCCCAAAATTAGTGATGATGGAATTAGCGATGGTGCTGAATTTTGTACTTAGTTGAGCTTTTGGTCAAAACTTGTGTGGTCATGATAGCCACCTTTTGTAGCAAGCTTGGGTCTCTCTTTTATGCATTCATGATTAATTCTGGAAATGACTGCAAGCTTCAAGGCATGTGCAGTCTGCATTTAAACCCTAGTGTTTCTACTCATGCATTGAGTTGGTTGGTTTAATCCTTTGCTTTCAGGAGGAACTGTTGGGATGTCACTTTAGGGCAGCCTTCCTCAACCTGGGGCGCTCCAGATGTGTTGGACTACAACTCCCAGAATGCCCCAGCCAGCTGGCTGGGGCATTCTGGGAGATGCAGTCCAACACATCTGGAGCGCCCCAGGTTGAGGAAGGCTGCTTTAGGGGAAAGTTGGCATTTAAAATCTTTACACAAACTAATCCTGTTCGAAAGAACAGCCATATATCTATACACTTTCATATACCATTCCACTGATCGGCAACAGCAAGCAATGGTGAGTAAACATTACGTAGAAAAGCCACATGGAAACAACAGGCAACTGCCCAGGGAGCTTCGGCTATTGGGCAGTATAAAAATGCAATAAATAAACCTCAGCACATTGCTCCAAGCTCCCAAACTGTCCACCAAATGAGCAACTCCTAAGAAGTGACTCTGCTTTCTCTCCAAGTCGGCATGGCTCCCTGGCATTTCAAGTGGCCCATAACAAGCTCAGTGACCCTAAGACTTGCGGTCATGAACACAGAGTGGAAGGCCCACGAGTGTCCCAGGCAGAAATATTGACCTGGCAGTGTGATTGGGCTGCACCCCGAATGGAAACTGGTTGAGAAGCCACAATGTGAGCTTGACCAAGGATGAAGTTTTATCTGGATTTAGAAGGCACAGAGATGGTCCAAACCAAAAGGGAGAAAGGAAATGTGAGCTGAGCACCAGAGTAGGAGAGGGAAGGATCACAAGGAGAGGTCTAAGCTCTGAGCAAATCCTGGCACTGTGCAACAGAGAGTCTGTCTGTACTGAGTCCCATGGGCAAAGAGCATACCAAATGCCTGAACTCAAGGGCAGTTACAGAATGACTTTGGGTGGACTCAGGATGGGGTAGAACAAAGGAATCAATAGCTTGACTTGGAAATGAAGGGAAACCTCAAAGAGGTTCTTGGCTACTTGACTGAATTAAAGTGAGCTGATTAGGCATAACAAGAGGCATGCTTCTAAGAGAGAGTTAAGTGGAGCTTTGGGCAACCAAAGAGATCCCACAGAAGGTGCCCAGGTGATCTATCAACCTGCTGCTCTGTTAACCTACTAATCTATCGTGAGGTGAGGCTCATTATCCCTGATTTTTTTTTTAAACGGGATAAAGGTCAGAAGACACAGGAGAGGACCTGGAGGCTGCTGACGTCATGTAAAGGACCTGCAAACTTCTGTGAGCAACTGATCTCAATTGCAGGATAGAAGCCTTATGTAGAGAGACTCTAAATTACAGGGACTGAGACACAGGTCAAGGAACTAGACATGGCACAAACATCCAGGACTAGCTTCTGGATTCTCCTGCTCCCGTGCAGCTGCTCTTAGAGCAATGATGCATATTAGCAAAGATGATGCCAGTGGGAATACAAAAGATACACTACATGTGTATAAAAGCCATAATGGTTGAGCTCCTCAGGAAGAAATAGCTAGTAAATTTTCCTGGGGCATGGAACCTAACATCTGCATCCAGGCAGAATTCATTAAAGTCCCAGCATTCTTCAAGGCACAGGCTTTGTTGAGGGCCAAAACAGACATGATTTTAAATCTGTACAGTGCAAAGCACTGTGTATAGCTCCGTTAGAGTTCTGGTTGGTTCTGACTGAAAACTGGAGTGGATTCAGTTCTCCACTGACATTGGAACCACCAGTCTTTACTGAATCGGTATCTAGCAGCTCTGTCTTCTTATTGCTGTTGCTACTCTAGAGCACAGGGCCTCCATCTGGATCTTAAAAGCCCTCTGAATGTCCATGCTATGGTCCCAGTCTGGATCAGACAGCCTGCACCTACTCTAGAGTCAAAATGGAGAGAAAAATCATCACAGCAACATACAAATTCACGAATTTAAAGTAATGGCTGTTTTGGCCCTGAGACTCTCAGCAGATGGAGGGAGAGGCAAAATTGTTCCTGGATGCCACCATTTCAGATTGCAGGTGCTGCTGTTGTTCTCCTACTTGCAGTCTGAAGTGGTACAGTCCAAGAGGAACTGTATCAGCTCATCTGCTACCTGTGTGGACAAGGCCTCCTTAAGGAGTTGTGATCAAATGGTGGATTTGCCATATTGTTGGGCAGAAATAGTCACAATTTTCCTTTCACTGGGCTGTTTTTTTTCTTGAGGGTTTGGCATGCCAGTTTGCTTCTGTGTATCCCCCCATCAATATCTGTTACTTATCTTGTATCTCCAGATATATCATCATATGCAAAGCAGCAGCATGGCATATGGTACTCATGAGTCTGTAATGTTGGAAAATAATATGCTGGTTTTACAGACACAGCCTGTAATTGATAAGAGAAGGGGGCGGAGAGGGGGGGGGCTGGTTGGAGGGCGAACACATGCACACCATTTGTACCAATTTGGTGGGACCATCAGCTGTGATAACGGAAACAATGCAACGTCAGCTGGGGGAAGAAAATGTAAATCTCTTTAAGTAATTTTTAATGAAAAGAAATATTGAGTTGTTCCAAGTGCGATCATTTCTGGGTGGCTGGTTTTTAACTTTGGCAACCAGGTCTTAAAGGGGAAATTTTACAGCCTTAATGCTCTCCAGATGTGTCCCTGGTCCCAGATGAAAGTTTTTAGCAATGGTGGGCCTTTGATTGTAATATCCCATCAGATATGCAGCTGCTGTAAGTCATGACAGATCTCTGTGGAGGGGACAAGGGGGATGGCAACCTCCTAAAGTGAAAGTCATTTATTGGGTCTTTCATCTCATTTCATCTCATTAATAATCATTACAAGATTTTAGTTCTTTGTTTTCACAGGCAGAATATGTCTTCATAATTTATGGGCTACAACAGGGTTTCCGCCCGATGAATACTATTTCCTAACAGCAGTCAATTTCTAAGGGCCGTGGCTCATGGGGTTGAGCATATGCGTTGCATGCACAAGGTTACCGGTTCAATCCCTGGCATCACCAGGTAAGCTTAGGAAAGAAATCCTGCCTGAAATCCTGTATGTGGATAACCACGTTGACCTACCACCATTCATGGTAATCATTAGGGCGACCATATGGAAAGGAAGACACGGGTTCTGTATCTTAAGGCTTGTATAGAAAAGGGAATTTCAGAAGGTGTCATTTGTATGCCTGCAGATACAAAAGAGGGCAGGGCTCCTGCAGCTTTAACTGTTGTGATGAAGAGGGAATTTCACCAGGTGCTGCATGCCTGCAAATGACCACTGCTGAAATTCCTTTTTCTATGCAACTGTTAAAGATACAGGAGCCCTGTCCTCATTTCCATAGGGTCACCCTAGTAATCATAATATCATGTCCATGAAGCACTTTAAGAAAGCATTGATAATGTTAAGCCTAGAAAGAGACAATGGGTGCCTTTTTTGTCCCATTTCCAATGTGTTAGCTCTATCAGATATTTGGGCATGGGAGTGGTGTTCTAGTGGTATTCTACAGTGCGCTTTGAGTTTTGAGCCTCCCATCCCATCCCACTGAAAATTGGAAGAAGGAGAAGGAGAGTAAAAACTCCACCACCAATATAAATTACTGGAACAGGGCTGAAATAACTATTTCAGACACAGACTGCAATCCTGAAAATGCAGTGGAAATTTGGGCTTTGTGGAATTTGGAGTTGCTGGACAAGTCATCAAAACATGAGCCCTGCTAGATCAGTCCGAAGTTTATTTAATTTATTATATTTAGATCCCCCCTTCCCCCCCTTGCAAGGAACCCAAGGTGGCTTTCATAGCTGCCCTCCTCCTCCTCCTTCTCCTCCTTTTAGCCTCACTGCAACCCTTTGAGGTAGGTTATGCTGAGAGTCTGCAACTGGCCCAAAGTCAACCAGTGAGCTTCATAGCTGGTGGGGACCATAATTTGAATCTCCTAACTCTCAGCCCAACACTCTAACCACTACTCCACCCTGGCTCTCCATCTAATTCCAGCATCCTGTTTTTGGCAATGGCAACCCAGATACTTCTTGGAAGTCCCTAAGCAAGTATTGTCCACCCCCTACCCCCAAACTGGTATTCCATGGCATACTGTATCAGATCCCAGAAGTTCCTTTTAATTCTCGTAGGAAATAGCCATGGCTAGCCTTACCTTCCATGAATGTGTCTAAACTTCCTCCTGGAGTGTATAATTGGCAGGGCAGCGCACAGACTCTTCCACCCATTTTGGAAGCCGATTTGGAGCCACAAATCAGCCCTGATCTGTCTCAGTCTGCCTTGACCTGGCTCCAACCTGATCTGGATCTGGATCTAAATTCGGATGTCTGAATTAAAAATGGTGAATCCCTTGAAGAGGTGTGGGTCCAGGTAAGGAGCAGGGGGCTAGTGCAATGGGGGTGTATGTGTCTGGATCAGTCCAAAACGCATCAGACCTGATCTGACTCAATTTTGGCCCAAATCAGCCCAGAGCCAACCTGCTTTGGTTGCAGACTAACTCCGAATCAGCCTGCTTTGGCTCAGAATTTAGATCCGGAACCAAAGCGCTGCATATCCCCTAGTAATTGGCACTTATTAGGGCTGTGCAGCATGGACCCTGGTGTCTGGTATTATCTGAGAGAGTAGGGATGGGGGAGAATTCCATTTTACTATAGTTTTGGAGGGGAAATTGCCCAAATGAACTTCTCCATATTTGAGACAAAAAGAACTTCAGAGTTTTTATAAAATGGAATGTGGAATTAACTGAAACTGACTGATTTGCTTATCTAGGCCCAGGGCTTTGAGTGCTTTGCTCTTAAAAGTCTAGGTTTGATTCTCTGTATATTCAGCCATATTAGTGCTAAATTTGGGGTTGCCACCTGTTTTTTTCAGAGAGGCTCCACATCTTTAAGCCTAATATAGCTGAGAGGTACATTAGGACCCTCTCCATGCTGGGAATAGCTGTCCCTTTTGAATTTCGCTGGGTGGGAATTACATTTCAGTTCGTTTATAAGAATTTTCCACATTCATAAGAATTTTTCAAGATTCACAAAGTTCTTCACATTTGGAAGAGAAAGAATTTGGGATTTATACATTTGAAGGAGGGAGCAAGTAAAACTGACTTTCTCCCCACCATGCATAATTATTCTATCATACCCCCTTCCTTCCCTTTAGCCATTTTTTTAAAAAAATAACTAAAATACTTTACCCTCTTTCTTTCTATGGAAGGTTCTGCTGCTCATCTCTGTGCCACCAGAGAAACCATCTTGGCGCCAACGTGATGAGGTGAAATCGTAATAAAACCCTCTGAGGAGATGCTCCATTTGGTGATTGGTGGCACCTCCATCTGAAACTCCACGGTTTCCCGAGGAGGGAGCATGGAGCTTTCTGCAGCCATCTGGGTACCAGGGTCAACCCCTGACCTTTTCCTGGTGGAAGGTGACCAATCACCAGTTGCCTTCCACTAGGGACTGTGCCTGTATTGGCCCCTGATTGGCCCAAGAGCGACATCAGACGGCGGAAAAGCAATACTGACATCACTCCAACTGGAAAAAGTTAGGGTAAGTCCCCGACTTTTTCAATCCACAGCTCCACAGAAAAGCCCTGCAATGGCTGCAAAGCTGCACCTGCATTGTCTAACTAAATGTGGCTTTCCCTGCATATAGACAGCCCCCAGGAAGCCGAGGCTTTCTCTGTACCAGATCACATCTGCAGGAGGATGGAAGGAATCGTGGTCTTTCAAAGTGCCAAATATATACTTCAGAATTGTCCGGCAGAATTGACGCCAACAAACCTATGGTTAAGTTTGAACCCTGTAGCACACAGAGACAACCAGCAGCAGTTCTAGCAGTAAATCAGTGGTAAGCTGCCCGTGTGAATGCACGCTTTGATTTGGGGGCTTTTGTAAAGTCTTAAAACACGGTTGGAGGCATTCTGTGCCTCTCCTTATTTCCAGCACCTTGATTGTAAATCCTTTCTTTCGAGAGATTTATAGCCTGACTATAAAATTGGCCTGTGTTGAAGCATGCGAGTGAATGGTGTTAAGTGAGACGCCAATAATACAAAAATATTGCTGTGCTAAAAACATATATTGGTACCTAGTAATACAAACCCCCTGCAGTAGAAGGAAACAAAAGCTCCATTGTGCACAACCGTCCTTTACTCACGGAATCACTTCAGCGTACAATCCTATGCATGCTTAGACAGGAAAGAGTTCAACAACACCCAGCATTCCCCAGCCAGCATGATAAGAACTTAACCTCCCATGTAGACAGAAGGTAATAAAGGCCTTGTGGACCAGGTCAGTCTCCCTGGGACACCAGCCTTGGGAAAATGTATCTGGCCCTTACCCACCAAAAAAAGCAATCCTATGACCACTAGAAAGGCTGGAGGGGGTTACATAGGATTATTTGAGTTCCTGGCACCCCACCCTTCCCCTTCCCCTCATAGCTGGTGCAGAGAAAACCATGCCAGCTCTCTCTCCATGCTTTGAAAACAGAGACAGAAATGGGAGGGGAGGACACCGGAGCGGTAGCCATACGACATGTCCTATGACCACTCAGCCTCCTTTCCTCCTCCTCTCCAAAACCTCTGCTAGATGGGTGAAAGTGCCCATCTAGCTAAAATGCACCTCTCGCTCTGCACTGGATACTTGTAAGCCTCTGAATTGAGAGGCTTACGTGTACCCAGGGTAGATCCCATATGAGACATTTTTCTTCCTCTCTCAAAATACTAGAACCTGGGGCCATTCCATTCAGCTGAGTTAGGACAAATAAAAGGAAGTACTTCTTCACACAGCGCATAGTTAAATTATGGAACTCACTACCACAAGAAGTAGTGATGGCCAGTAATTTGGATGGCTTTAAAAGGGGGTTGGATAAATTCCTGGAGGCAAAGGCTATCAATGGCTACTAGTCCTGATGGTTGTGTGCTATCTCCAGTAATCGAGGCAGTAAGCCTGTGTTCACCAGTTGCTGGGGAACATGGGTGGGAGGGTGCTGTTGCACCATGTTCTGCTTTGTTGATCTCTGGTCGACAGCTGGATGACTTCTTATGTTCTAATGATTGTGCCCTTAATGAATCATGACTAATTTTCTTTGAAACTAAGTAATAAGGTGTTGGGGGGGAAATGATCAGATAAAAGCTGCTGGACATAACCACTAAACTGTTGTATGTAAAGTTACATACAACAGTTTTCTGTGTTGTAATTTTTTTTTTAAGATGGCATTTCAAGTTTGAATAGTTTCTTATGTTTTCATCTATGCCTAATCCTCTTTGGATCCTTATAAGCTTATATTTTGATTAATTTTCCTAGACATCCCCCTTTTCTTATCTTGAAGAAAGCAACAATAAATTTAACCTCCCCAACTGTAAACAGACTTGAGGGTGTTTTTGCAAGATCTCCCAATTTCCCAACGTTTTCTTAATGCTTCATTACAAGCAAGAATGTGGTAAACCATGGAAAGGATTTAATGAAAATGAAGTGTTTGGAGAAATCTAAGCAGAACTTATGCTTGTGTGGTGGAAGACAGAGTACTATTCTCCTTTCTCCTCTGCTTATTTATTATTTGTTCTGTTTTTATTTCACTTTCTCCGGATAAAAAAGTAATACCCATATGAGTTACAGGCTGCAGTCCAATACACACTTAACCACAAATGAGTCCCATTGAACACAGTGGGGACTACTGAGTATTGTGGTGGTCGTCCTCCTCCTCTAGATGAAATGTCCTGCTCATACTGGATCTGGACTGCAAGATGCAGCATCCCTGAGGAATAGCTGTCTAGCTTATGTTTATATACCTCCAGGGAAGAAGAGAGAAACCCCCGACCCATTCCTTAGGCAGTCCATTCCATTGTGGTGCAGCTCATACTGTTACTATATTTCCCCTGGTATTTAGCTGATTTCTGCTGCTTCCCTGCCATTTCTATCAACTGATTCTAGTCCAGCAGAAAACATATCCCCTCCATCTTCTGCATGATGGCACTTCAGATATTTGAAGAGAGATCTCATGTCCACCCCACCCCCCTTACTCTTTTCTTCTCCAGGCTAAGCATACCCAGCACTTTCAGGCGTTCCTCATAGTACTTGGATTCCAGACCTGACCCTCCGTCCTCTGGACATGCCACAATTTGTCTGCTCTGACCTGGTTTGCACAACACAACAACCCACCATGGTTGTCACAAATTATTAATTCTTTGCAAACAAGCCACCCTGAGAACCTATGGAATATTGCAGGGTTGTTTAGGATGGCTTGTTGTGACGTACGAACCTGGCAGGGCAACTTCATAGTGGATTGTCAAGAAAGGCTAGAAAGCTGACAAGCAAGAGTGGTGAAAACCCCGACTGCTTCTCAAGATCTTGCTAGTCCACTGTCATCGCCTACCCCCACCTAATACTCCTAAAAATCAAGAAGAAAAGTCACTGGAGAGTGTCCAGAACGTGTTTGCCACCTTTTATTTTTGATTTTCGGTCTGGCACAAGTGCACAGATGTGAAAGTCTAGCGCTATGAAATTGCTGTAATTTCTCACTCCGACTTACTCTTTGGTGTGCTTGGCTAAACAGAGGACAGACAGGCTTGTGCTCTTGTGCATGCGCGGGCGCCCACACACACACCCAAATTGTGAATGTGTTATTAAATTCATAAGGGCTCAAAAATTTATTCTATTTGGTAATCTGATTGTGTGTGTGTGGAGTTTTCCTTGGGAGTCGCAACCCCAGTAGACCAATTGCAAAAAGGGATCTGATGTAGGGACCGAGAAAATGAAGAGTTCTGCTGCAAAGGGACCTGGGATACATTCTGGGTTCTGATGGGAGGACTGAGGGAGAAAGCAAGCCACTGTAAGATGCATTAGTAAACCAACAACTGACCCATTGTGGCTTATTCTCTGAGTGACTTAACGTAATGTGTGAACTTGCCCATTGTTCTTAAAATGCAGACTATTGACACGTTGTAGCTGTTGCTTTGCATAGGACAGGACAGCCGGGAGCATTTGTGGTAACTGGTTGAGAGGACTGTCCTATATCTGTAAGGTGGCCATATGGAAAGGAGGACAGGGCTTCTGTCTCTTTAATAATTGTATAGAAAAGGGAATTCAGCAGGTGTCATTTGCATGCATGCAGCACCTGGTGAAATTCCTTCTTCATCACAACAGTTAAAGCTGCAGGAGCTCTGCCCTCTTGACCAGATACAAAAGAGGGCAGGGCTCCTGCAGCTTTAACTGTAAAAGTAACGTGACACACTTTGGGCCCTGACATTTAATGTTTGTCGACATATCATTTTGCTGTTGTTGACTATGAGGCAATAAGCAGAGAACATTTGAAAATAAGTGTTGTGGAATTGCATTGCTGATGACCTTTCAGATCCTCCGACAGGCCATGGGTTATAATAACTATTAGCAGCACATTCTGATGGAAATATCCAGCTCAGCCATGGATGGTCCACGGTGTATTAATCTGACCTTTCTTCTCATTTGATGATGGAGTTGTAGGGCTCAGGTCATGGTCTCAAGCAATAAAGCACTGGATCACACAAAAGAGTGTTGCTCACTCAAGTGTCTTTTCTAATTAAGTCCATAAAGTGACAGGCGGAAGGCTGTAAGAGTTGCTAAAGATGGTTTATATCCATCTCAGATTTACATAGTGATACAAGGATTTACCTGCGCTATTTTCCCTTTGGCAAGTTTTGGACAGCAAGAGATACAAGTTATTTTACATAAAAAGGGCCAGTTTCATCCTATCCGTCAGCAAAGCTTTTTATTCAATTGATTGGTTCATCTTTAAGGTTAGTCACAAGACTCTTCGTTGTTTTCTGCAATGGAGCACAGAACATGTCAAAAACAAGGTGTAGAAAAACTGAAAGAGGCCTTGGAGGAATCACACAGAGACTAACATGTGCGTGTAACAGATCCAGAGTTCCCCATCCCTGCTAAAGCCAATAACCTCAGTCCTGTTTAAAAAAATTAAAAAATTAAGAGACACCCCACCCTACTCCTAGTACTTGCCCAGTCTAAAATTCATAACAAATTGTTTTTATTTCTATTTAATCACATCGAGATCTGTCTAGATAATTTATTTATTTTCTTCCGGGAATATTAATTTAACCTAATGCACTGTAAGCTGCATTTCCTCTTCCCAGTCTGCTCTTCTGTCCGCCTGGTGCACAATCTCACAGTCGGTCCATGCCTCATCCTTCCTCTCAAAGGTCAGATAAGAGAAAAGAAAGAAAGAGAAAGGGAGGTGGTGGAGACAGACAGAGAGAGTGAAAGTGACAGTCTGAGACAAAGGGGGGCACTTAAATGGAGATTAACAGAAACAGCAGAGAAACATGAACATCTGCTTCTGCCATTATTGCATTATGTGGATAATTACAACATTGGCTTCTACCGCAAGGAGAACAATGCCAGGTAATACACTTTAGTAAACAAAGAGATGGATTTGAAGCACCTCAGCCCATTCTGTATAAACGGTTTTAGATCCAAAGGCCATGTTCTCTGGCTGTGTTGATCAGGGTTTCTCCCCCCACATAATAACCAGTTTCACATGTTAGAGTACCACAATGCTACATTTCTAAGCAATTTAACATACAGTAATTCTGAACAAAACCATACGACCTCCCTGCACCCTACCAATCTTTGTGATTGAGTGGGAGGATTAGATGTCTCTGGTGTCAAGGACAAAATCTTAGAACAATCAGTCATAAAAGTTCTCCTGGGACTGGTATGAAGATACTGCAAGATGGTATATCTACTTTCATCAATGAGCTTAAAGTTCCGGGAGTTTTATTTATATTAAATTTTATTTCATTTTTTTTATCATAGTAGTATCAGAAAATCTATTTTCTACACTGCTGTCAAAGTGGAGCCATAGCTCGAAGCTAATATTCACAGTTTTGCATGCACTTTCCCCTAAAATACACATGTCTGCGCACAGTTTTGATGGGGAAACTCCATTGTAAAAATTTAAGAAGTGCAAATTTTGAAGGATAAACATGTTTTGGTTTGTGTATTGTCTTAAAAGCGAGAAATTAGGTAAATTCTCAGTAAAATGTGAATGGAAGGAATTTCTCCCCCATGCCTAGTCTTAAACTGATGTCGTAGGATGATGTACTTAGGAGCAATTCCTATTAAGCTGTGGGATTTACCTCCAAGTAAACACAGGGATTGAACTGCACCACCGCTATTCTTTCGAAATACACCAGCCATAGCCACTGCAGTAGTCAGCAATGTTGTCTACAGTACAGATGAGCAGAATTAAGATAATTTGGTGTCTGGGAGAGGACTGGTCCTGCAGGATATACAAGTTCTTGCTTCAAAGTAGAGTTTGGCCAAAAAGGGGTTTGGGGACAAAAACAGGTGGGGGGGATATTGCCAACTCCTCGTACTTACACATCTCTAGCTTCATGGTGGATCACAATTTACAGATTAAATAAGCCAAGTGACGTCTTACTGCTTCACAGAACAGGATGCCTATTGTAGTTTTCTTAGAAATGCTGAAACGAAGAATGCCACAGTTTCTACATAAGGACTCTCAGGCTTTGCAGGGAAATCTTGTGAGGACCTATGATAAGTCCCGTTGAACAATTCTACCAGTGTATGTAAGTTCCAGTAAAGACTGTCCTGTGAATCTTTTGGCATCTTATTGTGTTTTTACAGGATTTATTTGTTTATTGATGGTACTGTTAAACTACCAAATAACCGAAGATCTCTGGGTGGTGTGCAATACATTAAAAAACGTACGGTACAAATATTTAAAGAAAAAATATAAATATTTCACAGAAAAAACCCCAAGGTCAAACCAGCCAGTTTATATATAATACTGGGAAAAGTAAAAATACGGACTCCTGGTAATTTGGACAGAAACGCCCAGCTTCTGTGAGTTTGCGCTTAATACTACCAGGCCTCCCGGCTTCACGGATCTCTCCTCAGGGTTTCACAAAACTCACTTCCTCCTCCCGTCAAAAGCCTTATCTTTTTTCTGTTTTCTGTATTTGTTAAACTTTCCAGATCTTGTCCTCTCCACTGTTGTGACTACAAATGGAAACAGGAGTAATTCACAGATGTATAATAAGGAGTAAAAAGAAAAATACTAAGAAGGCTGATAGTCGCCAATGATTATACAGGAAAAAGAGGGAGACGGGAGAAACAGTCCTGAGGTAGAATATAAAAAGAAGATGATAAGCACAGGAAACATATGCAACTTCTAAAAGTACATTCTTCTTAACCAGAAGACCAATAGTTAATTAGTGAGCTACAACACACACACACACACACACACACACACACACACACACACACACACACACACACACACACACACACACACACACACACTTTACCACCAATCAAACCAGCAATAAAGAATAAAATTGTTACAACATCTTAAAAACAGATTAAAAGCAGGATGGCATGATTTCAAGATGAAGTAACCCTTCTTAGTCCAATTTGAGAGTGAAAAAAACAAAGGACCTCTTCCCATGATGTGAACTGCCCAGAGAGCTTCAGCTATTGGGTGGTATAAAAATGTAATAAATAAATGTGTGAAAACCTTCCGTTGTCACCTAAGGAGCTGGTGGGTTTGTAGGCTTCAGCCATGGATCAAGCCATGAGTGAGCATCTTCCTACAAAAATGGTGCAGCAGATGGTATAGCGACGTCCGTTCATTTCATGGATGGAGGATAAAGAAGGTCAGCTTCCAATATGGATTGAGCCAGCAGGTAGGACATTTTCAAGGGAGAACTGCATGAACATAACAAGAGCCCTGCTGGATCAGACCAAAGGGCCATCAAAAGCAGCCTTCCCCAATCTGATGCCCTTCAGATGTGTTGGGCTACAACTTCTGCTACTCCTGAGCATTGGCCATACTGGCTAGGACTGTTGGGAGATGTAGTCCTAAATGTACAAAGGCCACCAGGTTGGGAAAGGCCAACTTTATTCACCAACTTCTTAGCCGCTGTAACTGCGAACCATCACCCGAGGCTTGGTTGATCAGTGTATGCAGCCCAAGGGGACCGGGAAGGTGACCCTGCAACAGTTTGTTGTATGCCACTTTAAAGAGCAGCTGGAGCTCCCATGGAGGGTAGGGGTGGGCGAGCTTACCTGTGCTCACCTTGCCAGGTACTCGCCCTGCTATTGCCTGCCACCGCTCGATGGTCCATGTGAGCCTCTTCTGAGACAACCATTGACAGCCGCCCACCCGCTCTCTAAAATTGTGCTTGTGCCGGGAGTGCCCAACTGGATCCAGGGCACTGGATTCAGGGATCCAGGGGGGCAGATCCGGGAGGGAGGTCTGCCAGACTCCAGACCCAGTCAGGCGCTTATGGCAGCCCTAGTAGAGGGTCCTGATTGGTGGCCCTAAGACATTTTCTCTTTGGGCTTGTCCATCGCTTCAAAAGCCCTTTTCTACAGATCAGCCCAGGGTCTGTCCACACAATTCTGCCTTGCTTGGTGAGAGACTGGCAGTGTGAATACGTCTCCAAAACGTGTTCTTCTCCTCAACACAGCAAACAGAGGCAGTGGCTGTAAGTATGAGGGAATTTCTCCCCATACTTCACCCATTTGTGAAAGGGGCCTTTGAGGGCCACACAATCGTGATGAGATTGATAATGAAAATAAATAAAGCAAAAACAATAATGGAAAGAGAGACTGATAACAGAGAGAAGATTAGAATGAATTAAAAAATAAACCTCCCTCAGCAATTCAAACGAGCGAAGTCTCAGTGAACGGTGTTCTCAACGAGGCTCACACAATGCACTTGAAGAAGACATGAGGGAATAGGTGGGAACCTGTGGTGGACATGTGCACTAGGTCGATGGGGGAAGGGCTCCCATCTGTTCCCCCCTCCCCCCGCCCCAGCAATAGAAGGTTCCTGAATCGAGGCTCCGCACAGGCACAAGTCCAGATGTGTGATGCACAGAGACCATAAAGAAGAAATAAAACTGCCAAGATCATACTCACCTTGTACAAATCTATGATGCGATGACACATGGAATGCCGTGTACAGTTCTGGTCACTGCACGTTTAAAAAAAAGGGTGTTATAGAATTGAAAAAAAGTGCAGCAAAGGCAACTAAAATGATGGAGGGGCTGGAGCAACTCCCCTAGGAGAAAGGTTACAACATCTGGGACTGTTTAGCTTAGAGAAAAGGTAAATAAGAGGAGACATGGTAGAGGTATAGGAATTGTGCATGGTGTGGAGAAAGAGGATAGAGCGACATTTCTCTCTCCTCTCATAATACTGGAACTGAATGTGGGAGATTCCAGACAGAACCTGATGAAGCTGATTGGTGGAAGATTTAGGACAGATAAAAGGAAGGAATTCTTCACACAGCACATGGTTAAAGTATGGAATTCACTCCAGTATCAGAGGAAGTATGTCTATTTATTTATTTATTTATTTATTTATTTATTCATTCATTCATTCATTCATTCATTACATTTTTATACCGCCCAATAGCCGAAGCTCTCTGGGCGGTTCACAAAAATT
The DNA here is from genome assembly GCF_023053635.1 of Elgaria multicarinata webbii. Lineage (NCBI taxonomy): Eukaryota > Metazoa > Chordata > Lepidosauria > Squamata > Anguidae > Elgaria > Elgaria multicarinata. The sequence continues at coordinate 26,854,007 of NC_086171.1, read as the reverse complement.
ATGTACACTGGTTGCTGGGGAACATGGGCAGGAGGGTGCTGTTGTGCTCATGTTCTACTTGCAGGTTTCCAACAGGCAGCTGGTTGGCCACTATGTGAAGAGAATACTGGACTTGATGGATCTTTGGTCTGATCCAGCATGGCTCTTCTTATCTTCTGATGCGCTTATGATACAACCAATCATGGTATCTTTATGAGTCGTATGGCCACTATGGGACTTGGGGACATTTTTTATGGTGGTTCCAATCTCATCTGGCTCAACAGACTCAGAAGGTGGTGCTGTGGGACTGGTATTCAGCCCCTTGTCCCTTGAGGTGCCTCAGGGATCTATCTGATTTAATATCTACATGAAGCCACTGGGAGAGCTTATCCAGAATTTTGGAACTGGGTTCCATCAATACACTGAGGATACCCAGCACTCTCTCTCCTTTTTAACCACCACCAAGGAAGCTATGTAAATTCTGTACTGTTATTTGAACAGAGTGATAGATTGCATGTGGGCTAACAAGTTGAAGCTTAGTGCAACCAGACTGAGCTACTGTTGGTCAGTAAATAAACTAATCTGGGATTTGGAGTCCAGCCTGTTCCAGATGAGGTTGCACTCCCTTTGAAGGATTGAAGGTTTGCAGTTTGAGGGTTCTCCTGAATGCTCAGGTAGCTGCTGTGTCCAGAAGAGCCTTTGCCCTGCTTTGGCTGATGTGCCAGCTGTGCCCTTTCCTGTAAAAGTCAAATCTGGCCACAGTAATACATGTTGCGGCCATTCCTTAATTAGATTATTGCAATGCACTCTACTTTAGGGGTGTGCTCTGCTCCGTTACGGATCTGAAGCGGAGCAGGCCGATCTGGACCTCCGAAGCCTGGTTCCGGAGTGGATCAGGGGAGGTCTGGATTGGGATCAGAACTGGTTCTGGGGTCCTGTGCACAGCCCTACTTTACATGGGGCTGCTCTTGAAAAAACATTCAGTAACTGCAGCTAGTGCAAAATGAGGCTGCTAGATTGCTCTCTGGTGCATGCTTTTTTCAGTCCATACTGTCCTGGTCTTATGTCAACTGCACTGCTTTCCAGTTTGTTTCTGGGGCCAAGTCTAGGTGCTGGTGCTCACCCAGCTGGCAAAAGGCCTGGGTAATCTGAAGGACCACCTTCTCCAATATGAACCTGACATAGGTTGACATCATCTTCGGAGGCCCTGTTTTATGTCCCAAAAGATATTTAGGTGGTGGGAACACAAGACAGGGACTTTTTGGTGGCAGTAACCAGGTTATGGAATTCCCTCCCAAAGGAAGCGAGAGTAGCCTCATGCATTAGATGCACACTGAAAACATTATTCAGCTCAGGTTTGACTGAAGGTCTTAATTCCATTCTTATTTGTTTGAAGGCTCTGGTTTTAATTGAGATTGTTGACTTGCTGTTTTAATATGAAAACTGCTTTTGGGCCCTTGTTTGGACTGAAATGTGTTGTAAACAAACAAAGAAAGGAACAGCTATCTAACATTGTGGCCATCAGCATATCTTGTGGCAAATCATTCCATAAATGCAATATCTGTAGCAGCACCCGCCCTCCGGAAAACCCTCCCTCAAGAGGTTCCGGCAGTGGAAAATGTACCATCCTTTAAACGCCCCCTGAAAACATATCTTTTTAGACAGGCTTTCCCTGTACAATAACTTATTCTGGTTTTATATGATTTTTTTTAAAAAATAATAATAATAATCTTGACTTGTTATATGTACAGTTTTAATTGTAAACTGACCAGCGAGCCTCAGCTATTGTGCAGTATAAAAATGTAACAAAAATAAATAATTAAATATGTGTTGAATGAAGATCAAAGTATTAGGTGGTTGCCTGTGCTCTGTGAACAAGCCAGGAGAAGGGCTTAATTCCTTACCGGTTTACTCATATGACAATGTGTATTTGAGCAAAACCAGAGACTTGGGAAAAGTTGTGAACTTCATGACCTTAAATTACTGAACTTTTGTTGGTCTCCGTCCTGATAATCTACTGTATATGGTTCACACAACAATGGCTCCTTGTATTTTCAATTGCCAAGCCATGAATAGCTTCTCAGCAGCCTGCCAGGCAAACAAGCGGACTCCACAGCCCTTCAAGTATGGGGAGAGGCCGGGAAGGGAGGGAACGCGCACAACAGGATGAGACAAAATTAATAAGTCTTTGAGGATTGTTTTGCATTTTCCAAACAGCATCACAAGAAACCATCTTTCATCAGTAAAAGTTGAATAGTTCATTATTGGCCTTGTCTCAAGTGACAACTCCTTTTAGACAAGCAAGGCTTGGCCAGCATTCATCACAACATATAAATATATATATATATATATAAACTGATCCTGAACTAAAACCAAACCAACCATTAATTTGACATTTAAAAGTAATAAAAAGTATTTTAAGGGCTCCTTGTTGGACTATTGGCACACTCTTGTTCACATATTGATTTATCTACTATGTTTATTTCCCATCTTTCATCCAAGGAGCCAAAATGTACATGATTGTCCTCCTCTCCATTTTATCCGCACAACAGCCCTGTGAGGTAGGTTAGGCTGAGAGTCAGTGACTGGCTCAAAGTCACCTAATGAGCTTCATGGCAGAGTGGGGACTAGAACTCAGGTTTCTGCAGTCCCAGTGCAATACTCTGACCACATATGGAAAGTTGCTCCCAGGTAAAATCTGGGGACTTTTGATGGTGGTGCTGGTAGTGATGATCGCTAGGAGTCGTGTTGACTCTCTTTCTCCCTTTTGCTACAAGGGATGGGTGTGCAGCTATTGTCTAGGGTGACCAACTGTCAGGATTTCCCCGGATTTGTCCTAGCTTTTGTTCTTTCCATGGTGTCAGGGGGGATTTTCTATAATTTTCAATAATGTCCTGGAATGACACACCTTCCCCTTTAAGGCTGCCATTAGCATGGCAGGAGGGAATGACATGCTTTCTTGAGGCGCATCATTCCCCCACCCTGAACTCCAATTGAAGTCTTAAAGGGGAAAGTGGGTCATTCGTGGACATTATAGAAAAGGCCCCAATTGGAGTGGATGGTGGCGGTGCAGAATGAAATCCTTTCCCCTCCTCCACTCCAATCGGGTTCTTTAAGGTGGCGGGGGAATAACGTACTTTCTGCAGGACTCAGAAAGCTGCTTCCCCACACACACACTAGGTGTCCTCTTTTTTGGTTTCCCAAATATGGTCACCCTACTATTGTCAGCTCATGTCATGTTGTTTTGAAGACTTCTCACATGACGTATAAGTCTGATCTCAACCTGAAAGGTGCATATAGTAAAAGCAACATGTTTGTTGGTGTCAATGTGACTATAGATTCAAGGTACCATCCTTATAATCTTTTCTTTTCTTTTCTTGAGACTGCACAAGCCACTCATTCCAGTTTTATGTATTTGGGCTAGGTTCACACATGTTCATCATCTGATAACTTTAGCATCCTGTGATAAGGGAAGGAGCCAACACAGATAAACTCAGCAGGGTGAGCTTTAACCAAGTGACAAGGAAACAACTGGCCAGTTGAGAAAACAGAAAGTGACAAGTCCATTTTCCTCCTTTCCTTCTCTAAGAACCTAAGAAGAGCCTCTTCTTTCTTTCTTTCTTTCTTTCTTTCTTTCTTTCTTTCTTTCTTTCTTTCTTTCTTTCTTTCTTTCTTTCTTTCTTTCTTTCTTTCTTTCTTTCTTCCTTCCTTCCTTCCTTCCTTCCTTCCTTCCTTCCTTCCTTCCTTCCTTCCTTCCTTCCTAACCTAAGAAGAGCCCTCCTGGATCAGACCAAGGGTCCATCTAGTCCAGCATTCTTCACCATTCAACACAGTGGGCGACGAGGTGGTACATCAGAAATCCCCAAACAGGATACGAGAGCAACAGCATCCTCCCACCTCAGGCCCTACACAGGTACTCAGAATTGTTTCATTCAAACAGCTCCAGGTTTTTAAGGGCTCTTGGGCCAGACACCCCCTCAGTGCCCCCTCCTTTGATGAGTCTACCTTCTCACCGCCATTGTCACCATCTGCTCTCACTTCTGATCTTCTTCCTCATTGTTGCTACCACTTTCTTGCTTGACAGGCAGAGAGCCAGTGAGTAGGTAGGCCGTGTGACATCTACTGCTCCAAAAGGAGGACATGCATCACCAAAACACAGAACAAGAGATGACACTTATTTGCATAAAATGTGCATATGCTAATTTTATGCAAATAAGTGTCATGTACAGATGGAAATTTAGATATTATTATTATTATTACCGTATTTCTTCGATTCTAAGACACACTTTTTCCCCATATAAACATCTCTAAAAATGGGGTGCGTCTTAGAATCGCGGATGCGATTATTTTTTCTTAGAATCAAAGCATTTTTTTCTGTTGGTGGTACTGAAATTAGTGTGCGTCTTACAATTGATGGTGTCTTACAATTGAAGAAATACGGTATATTTTAAATAGAAATACAATACATCTCACCATAGTGTGGATGACTGTGACCTGCATGCTTTGCTCAGTCTATTGTCTAGATAGATACTGTTGAAGGACAGCTTCAAGGCCCTAGATCTTCCATCGGATGGTTCTTTATCAGACTTGAACAAGACAGCCCTTCAAATAGAGGATGGCTTCGAAATAGAGGACTGTCTTCTGTAAAAGAGGACACCTAGCCACCCTGTGTGAACCTGCAGACTGCAATGATGGAGAAGAGGAGAAAGTGTGAGGGGCTCTTGCCAGTGGTCCCCTACTGGGTTGTGGGCCATCGGTAGTTGTCCCACCACACTTACCCTTGGCGCCGGCCCTGGTTTCAAGTCTAGAGTTGACAACAAAGATAATCACCTGGTATCACTTCAAGACGCACCACTTTTCCATGGAGGCAGCGCCCCTGTGCAGCTGTGTATCATCAGCTTCACAGAGTCTTGTACATGCAGATACCTTAGATGTATTTAGGGTGACCATATGAAAAGGAGGATAGGGCTCCTGTCTCTTTAATAGTTGCATAGAAAAGGGTGTCATTTGTATGCATGCAGCACCTGGTGAAATTCCCTCTTCATCACAACAGCTAAAGCTGCAGGAGCTATACTAGAGTGACCATTTTAAAAGAGGGCAGGGCACCTGCAGCTTTAACTGTTGTGATGAAGAGGAAATTTCACCAGGTTCTCCATATATACAAATGACACCTGCTGAAATTCTCTTTTCTATGCAACTGTTAAAGATACAGGAGCCCTGTCCTCCTTTTCAGATGGTCACCCTAGATGTATATTTCTTTAATTTGGTGGCACCTGTGCAGCCTGTTTCTTACTGTTCCATTTTGTCTTCTCTAGACCCCTTTTATTTAGCAGTAACATTCCCCTGCCATGAGTGGGCAGCAGTGACTGGAAAAATCTGAAAAAAGCCAGTTCTGAGCACTGACTGGATGTTATATTTCCAAAAATGGGGGTGGGGGTGGGGAGCAACCGTTGCTTGTTTCTTTCTTCATCCCCAGCAGTCCTAGGGGCAGTCCCAGGTGCAACCTGAAACCACTACATCACCTGGTGGAGCCAAATTTGAATGTCTGCCACCTCTGCCCATATTTCAGTTTAAGACATTGACCATGCAGACTTCATGATTTCAAGCCAGCTGTTCCTCCCACCCCTGAAGATCTCAAAAACATGTATGCTTCTAGGTAACATTTGAGTTGGCCTAATAAAGGGATTGCCCTGTTAGGGATTTTGGAATTTGCCTGGATTCCCCATTAGTCTGGAAGAACGAAGGCAGACTAAGCGAGAGTATTAAGGAGAAGGTTGGAGTGCTTCCATGCTTAATTACTACTTTGGGGGGGGGAACTTCTCTGCTAGGGTGACCATGTGGAAAGGACAGGGCTCCTGTATCTTTAACACTTGTAATGAAAAGGGAATTTCAGCAGGTGCTGCATGCAAACAAATGACACCTGGTGAAATTCCCTCTTCACCACAACTGTTAAAGATACAGGAGCCCTGTCCTCCTTTCCATATGGTCACCCTAACTTCAGGAGGACTGCTCTGCTTATCCTCAGACTATGTGCCCCCAACCCAGGCTTCAACAAGGCAAGCTTGGTCCTCCTTGGCATGGTCCACAGAGCATTATTGTGGGAGAGGAGGAAGAGACTTCAGTTGGAGTTTCAATCTAGGCCTCTGAGGGAGAAGTTTTGCTCACCCTCCGTGGGAACATTTGGGCTTTTAAAATAAAATTAAGACATGCAATCATTGGAAATCCTTCCACGAAGGCCAGATTCCAAAACACTGAGGTACAAAAACCAAACTGGCTTCAAAAGTCCAACATAAACAAAACTCCTCACACTTGTGGCTCGCGGTACACTCTGTGCATGGCATTTCTCTCCTGCCAGAAAACAAGGAAGAGAGCTGCCAGCAAAGAGAATCTGAGCTGGAACTGTCATCTCCATTATAAACAAAATACCCGTTGCATGCAAGCCGATTTCCCGAGGGGATGACTCTGCTTTTATGGAAACAAGGAGGAATGGCAGAGCAGCTCATAAGGGTCATCCCTGGGAAATCATCAAATCAACTCTTAAGGCAAACTTGCACGCAGGAAATGTTTCTTTTCTACCCTTTCCTGGAAGTACTAGAAGGACCCACCGTCCTACAACCGATTGGTCTACGTTTTGTTTGTGTGTACATGCTCCCATCTTTCTAATTACTATTGTCGCTTTTAAAAGAAATGCAGAGGTTGTGTTTTTAAACACTTGCTTCTCAACGAGCCAGGAGGCACCACCATTCAATGCAGCCGTGATATACCAAGATGTCGTCTGATCTGTTGTTCAGCATGCTGGTTTTGCTCTCTATGTTGATAGACCAGAGGGCTGGACACCTGTTAGTTACAAGTGTACAGTCCACGAGCATTAAGATCGAGCAGGTCTGTGTCTACTCAAGCCTTCCCGTCCCTTATACGTATTTGTCATAACCATGCATGCACAGTTTGTGTACATATGCAGTTTTGCTGAACTGGTATGTGGGCCTAACATAGACAGATCTCATGTGTGTTTAATCCTGGTTTCCCCTCTTCATATTTTGACCGTTTACACATATACTTTGTATGCAGTCCTATAGAACAGATTGGGATGTCATGCTCTTTCGGGTGATATACTTTAAAAATGATGCAATTTGCTTTTGTTTTTCTTTTACAGACCTTGACATCTGCAGAACAGGGAAACAGCAAAGGTAGAAACTGGCAGCAAGGCCAGCTATTTAAACAGTAAAACAATCTTTTACAAATGTGACTTAGGGCAAGGAGATATGAATGTGAATCTCCACTGAGCAATGAAGTGCACTGGGTGAATTTGCACACACCACCCTCAGTCCAAGGGCTCCATCACACGTAATCCCCCCACCCCACTTTGTCTCCGTGTTTTTTGTTTTTGTTTTACCTCTGATGCTCTTTCGCTTGTTTGCTCTTCCAATCCACTCCACTCCGCCCCTTCTCTTTCTCCCTCTAGTTCATTGGTTGGTCCTCCCCGCCACCTTTAACAAGACAGGTCCCATCAGATGAGTACTTCAACCAGACCGTGTTTCTGCCCGGCAAAAATGGAATGACCCTTTAGACTGGCTCTTTGGGGGCATCGAGGGAGTACAATCCTGTCTCTGCAGAGATTTGGGCATTGTATAATTTTAAAAAATGCTTTTGAGCCTGGGATGCAAGGTTTGGGTTTTATATTAAGGCTTGGAGCCAGCTTCTGGGAGAGATCACTTTTCCCTGCCAGGACCTGATACAGTGATGCAATCCATTCAAGCCAACAGCAAGGCTCCCGTCACAGCACCACCACCACCCCCAACAAAGGAAAATGTGCTTAGGGAAAATAATCCAGACTTTAGGCATTCTAGGAAAAGATGGAAAAGGCTGGGGAAGAGGCAGGGTGTCAGCAGGACAGGCACAGTGTCATGTGAGTACCGTGCTGCAAATCCACACACATGGCATGGCGAGAGTGCACTAAATTGTTGGTGTGATGGAGCTGTAACCTACTGCACAGTACTAATGCGAAATTAAGTCATTGCTCTGAGCTGTCTGGAGTTTATTATTTTATTTATTATTTATTTTATTTATTACATTTCTATACTGCCCAATAGCGGTATAGAATAGAATAGAAATGTTAGAATAGTGGAATAGAAATGTTACCTATGAATGAATAAAACACATGGAAACAGGGACCTAAGTCCTCTCTTACTTGCCACTTCTATATCTTTTAAAGGGAAAAGGCCTAGTTTGAACATGTTAGCAGCACCCTTCATTATTGATGCATAGATGTGTATAAAGGAGAGGCCCACATGCAGAGTAAAATGAGTGGAGTTTGAGGGTCAAGGAAAACGCTGTGTAACTGGAGAGCAGATGACACAGCCAGACAAATATAGACACAAAAATGAATTTAAAACACTGAATTATTTTAAACACACACAGCACATTCCCCTCCTCTACGTAGCTTGCAAATGAAGCAACACATTTTCCAGCGGGTTGTTGGGCTGCTCATATGCTTGAGTGGCGGAAGGCTAAGGGAGTTTTGATATAAGTATGAGGAATCTATTTCCTGTCCAGACAGAGTCTCCATCTATCACCAAGACATGATTTTAATTTGCAATACAGATGTGCTAACAGCCATACAGTAAATCAGGTAGCAAGGAGCAGAGAAAACCAGCCAACCCCCTAAGAAACTTGGTAGCAGTCCTCTGAGGCTGTAAACCAATCAAAGAACTGGAGTTGGCTAATCATCAGCCTTTTAAAGAATTCAGTGTAAGTGTGCGCATGCGTTTGCAAAGGTTTGCCATACCTTCCTTCCTGTCTGCCGTGCCCCAGAATTTTTATTTTATTTTAAAGGAAGCACTTTTGATTTACTCACCCAAAGCTAAAAAACGCAGAATGTAAGAAAGCCTTTCTAAGAACACAACTATGTAGTCCTACACACAGGGAACGTTTTTATCGAGAATTTCCCTTTTAAAACAGCACAGCCAAATGGTCAAATAGGAGTTTATTTCAGGGGAACGAGGAAGAACAAGGGAAGATAATGATCACACACACACACACACACACACACACACACACACACACACACACACACAGAATTTCAAATAAAGTCGTTAATGTCTGTGTAACTTGTTCCATGTTACCTACATGACAAGATTACTGCTGTCAGAGCAGTCCTCTTTTGCATTTGGCCACCCAAGCCAAGATGAAGAAGTAACTGATGCCAACTGCAGTGATTTAATTGTTCTCCCTGTGTTTTCCCCCTCTCTATTAAGTATATGAAAACTGTTATCCCCTCATATTTTGCCTAGACTTCAACATATCCAGTTTCTCTGCCTTACCTCATCTGATTTAGTCTTTAGACCCATCGTCATTGTCACCCTAGCTCTTCACTACATCCTTTCTTCCCAGTTGTTGGCAAACATGTTGAACTGCGGTGCTCAGAACCAGACACACGATGATCAGTAACGGGGAACCTTCCAAAAGCCAGGAACTTTCACCTCATTTAGGTTCGCCAAAATGGTTTTCCCTTAAGAAAGTGCAAGAGATCAATTTTCTGCTTGGGGTGTATCATTCTGTGACAAATTGAAATAGCATCCGCTTCACATGTTCCCAGGTTGGATTCTTTCTAACTTAGAAACGGTTGGTTCTCTATATCAAAGTGGCCAATACATTAAGTTGAACATTATACCTGCATTACCCACCTGCTAGTCTTCCTCTTATGAATTCAGCTGGGTCCCCACAATTGACTCAATATTTTCCAGGTTTGCTCATGAACATTTTAGCAGTACTATCACAGTGAATCGCTCAAAAGCCTCTCCGGAATGAAGTGGTTTCCCTGGCATATCCCCCACCCCCCAATTCAATATTCTCTGCAGCTGCAATCAAAAGTAATAAAGGGTTATTTCCTCTTCCATTAAATATTTCAAAAGTAGACATTAAGGACTAACTGTACAACCCCCCTCCCTCCTGGTTAATGGATTGCTCTAAATCTCAAAGTCCTCCAGTGCACATTCAGCCTAATACTGGTTCTTCTTCTTCACCATTTCAAACTACCAGCAGTGAGGATCAACATTGAGAGTCAGTGTGGTGTAGTGGTTAGAGTTAAAGCTGCAGGTGCCCTGCCCTCTTTTGTATCTGGTCATTAGGGCAGGGCTCTTGCAGCTCTAACTGTTGTGATGAAGAGGGAATTTCACCAGGTGCTGCATTCCTACAAATGATACTTGCTGAAATTCCCTCCTCTATACAACTGTTAAAGATACAGAAGCCCTGTCCTCCTTTCCATAGGGTCACCCTGAATGTTGAACTGGAATTTAGGAGATCCAGGTTCTAGTCCCCACTCAGCCATGAAGCTCACTAGGGCCAGATCTACACCGAGCAGGATATGAAAATGGTTTGAAACCTGTAGAAGGAGGGTGTCCTGGGCCCCAACAGTTGTCATTACTGCTATAAACTGTTTTAAAGCAGTATTGAAGAACCTGCATAGGTGACTTTGGTCCAGTCATTGACTCTCAGTCTAAGATTCCTCACAGGGCTGTTGTGAGGATAAAACGGAGAGGAGGAGGAGGAGGACCGTGGAAACCATTTTGGGTTCCTTGCAAGTGGAAAAAAAGGCAGGATATACATAATAAATACACAAAGATGGAAGCTTGCATATTGAGATCTATGCTGACCTCCCCCAACACAAATTGCACCCAAGCTACCATTTTGTTTGCTTCCATCATTTCCAGAGTGTATCCTTTGGATAAAATATCCAGGGAATCCTGGTGTAAATGTTCATGTGATAAGGGGCTTTGATTTAGGATGTCTTCCCACGTTTCTGGAAAAGAAGCATTTTCAGGCATTTGGGAGGTACATGGTTGAGGTTGAAAGCAGAAGGCTCCAGGTTCAATTCCCACAATCTCCATTTATGGATTCCAGGTGGTGGAGGTGATAAAGGACTCTGACTGAAACCATAGAGAGCTGCTGCCCAGAGTAGACAGTACAGGGCTACGTGGACCAATGAGATGGCTATGTTTAAGGCAGGTCCACACGTTCGTCTTTCTGCTGGTGTCGAGTGTCGTCAAGACAGAAGTGGAAGTTCAGCCTTCCCCAACCCCCAGATATGTTGGATTGCAATGCCCATCATTCTCAGCCAGCATGGGTAGGGGGTGATGGGAGTTGCAGTCCCATACATCTGAAGGATTCCAAGTTAAGGGAGGCTGTGGAAGATGAACTGATGCATTCAAACTTAATAATTAACTTTGATACATATTGCAAAATTTAAAACCTGGCCTAAAGCAGTAAAATAAAATGGGGGGGGGAAGTAATGTTGGGAGGGGAAGCCCCAAAGGCTTTTCACATTGGAGCTCTCAAGTCTATTTATGCTGAAGATTGAGCAAATAAATTAGTGGTTTCTTGTCTGATAAAGTAAATACGCCCGAGAACACTGCTGATCTTAGCAGAATCCTCTGGATGGGCTTGTAATTCATTGCAGATGTGGGAGCGTGGAAGAAGGACCCCGTCCTTTCCTAAAACTCCCCCGATATTCTCATGACAATGATTAGCCCCAGTATTGTTGTTGGCCGGGACCAGACAGCAGCCGGCCCAAATCAGCTTCAGATTGGAAAACCCCGATAGAGGCCCGTTTCATTAAAAGGAGATTTATGGGTGTTAGAGGGTTTTTCTTATAGAGCTTGTTTTCATGAGATGGGCTTTGTAGAGTACTTGCTCTTGTGATGCACACGGCGGGGAGGAAAGACCAAGGCAAAAGAGGGAGACAGATGCCCGTGGTGAGACGTTTCAGGGGGCAGCACTCGCTGGGATTTGGAACACAGAGCGTGGAAGCTTCTTTGGCATTTTGTAATAGATGCTTTATGGATAAATATGCAGGTAGGGCAGCACGTGCTCATACCAGGGGCTCCCAATGAGGCAGCCACAGGCCCCGTGGCACCCGCGAACACCTCTATTGGCCCCTGAAGCGCTCTTCACCCCCTTCCCCTTTCAAAAAACAAATTAATGAAATAATAAATTAAAAAATAGTAAGGCACCAGGTTCTCCTTCCTGTTCCTGAACCTGCCGCTGATTCAGTGGGCAGGAAGAGAAAGCAAGGCAAAGGTAGAGTGACCGTATGGAAAGGAGGACAGGGCTCCTGTATCTTTAACAGTTATTCAGAGAAGGGAATTTCAGCAGGTGTCATTTGTATACATGCAGCACCTGGCAACATTCCCTCTTCATCACAACCATTAAAGCTGCAGGAGCCCTGCCCTCTTTTGTATCTGGTCACACTAGTATAGCTCCTGCAGCTTTAACTGTTGTGATGAAGAGGGGATTTCGCCAGGTGCTGCATGCATAATCAAATGACACCTGCTGAAATTCTCTTTTCTATGCAACTGTTAAAGATACAGGAGCCCTGTCCTCTTGCATATGGTCACCCTACCAAATGTGTCCATGGATCCAAAAAGGTTGGGGATCCCTGCATTACTCCACATTGAATCCCCAGAGACAGTTGCACCCAGGTCCCCAAGATGTGCTCGGAATGCTTTGCCTCTTTTGCTCATTCATGCCAAACTGGCTCTTTTGGTCCCTCGCACACAAATGGCCCCTGGAGGGGGCAGGAGGGCTCAGCTTCTCCAAACTCTGATGGCTTTCCAGTTTCAGACATTCCAGTGTGTTCTCTGTATCGAGCATAGGGATGTACGAGAATTTGCTTTTCATTTGTTTGTTTAACCAAATTTGCCCTGTTTGTACTCGCTAAACACAAACTCAAATGAGAGCCCATTTTTCGGGCAAAGCTTGCACAACCCGGAGCTTGCAATGCTGCTTCTAAAAAAATGGGAACATCAGAAAAAAAGTCACACTTTAAAAGTGCATTGCAGGACGGGAGGGGGATGTGTATTTTTATGCTTTAATTAATGGGGGGGGAGCACATTTTTGTGCATGCTTTTAAAAAATGTGCACCAAAACACGTAATTTCCCCATCCAAGCAAAAAGAAAAAACCCACAATCAGAAATGGAAATGAGGTGGACCAAGCTTCTAGATCAGCCTTCCTCAACCTGGGGTGCTCCAGATGTGTTGGACTACAACTCCCAGAATGCCCCAGCCAGCTCGGCTGGCTGGGGCATTCTGGGAGGTGCAGTCCAACACATCCGGAGCACCCCAGGTTGAGGAAGGCTGTCCTAGATGGAACTCAGAGAATTTCAAGGCGATTGAGTTTTGTGATTCACCCATCCCTGATCAAGAAAGCATCTCCCAACCATTAAGACCCTTTCTACACAAGGCCTTCATTGTGGGGTTGTGATTCCTCACTTACAGTTGTTTGTGGGGCCTTTACATGACATCATTTTCCTCCAGGGCCTCTCCCAGTCTTTGCAGCCATTATCATGTTTGTTTTCTAAGAAGGGAAATCTGCTATTATTTAGAAAAAACCATTATAAAACCCTTGTGTAACTGTGCAATTCCATTGTACCACAGCACCGCCTAATGCTTTTGTAATGGAATATATATAAAAAAGAGAAACTACAAAAATCCCCAGAAAAAAGTCACAAGTAAAGGAGCTCAGCTTAATCCTGTAAAGAATCCAGGAACAGAAACTTTGGTGAAGTAGTGGGTTAAAAGCTTCATGTAGAGAAGCCCTGGCTCTCCCAAAGTCGACCAACTGATCACTCAGGGACATTGGACATCCTTCTGCCAAATCCCAGACTCTGATTACTCATCACTTTAAAGCAAACCTACAAGACAAACTATTTATTTATCTATCTTTGGGTGTCTACCCAGATATACACCTTCAAGTTCCATGTTAAGGCCTTTGGTTAAGCAGCAAGGTTTAAGGCGTCTTGTGCAATGCGTTTTGCTAAACCCTGCTCACTCACTAACCACAGTCGGACCGTCTGCAGCAGGGTTAGAGGCTCTAACCATGGCTTAAAGTGTTGTGTGTGGCAGCACGGCTTGTGGTTAGTGCTAACCCCAGAGAACCACAGTTCCGCTAACCACAGAGCATGAATTGTCGTCTGAACAGGCCCGTAGTAGAATGAAAGAAAGGTGCAATCCTATGCATGTTTCAACAGAAAAATGTCCTACAACTCCCAGCATGTCCCAGCCAGCCGTGAAGCATGGGACATGCTGGGAGTTGTAGGACATTTTTGTGGCTAAACATGCATAGGATTATGCCCTAAGAAACTTTTGAACCTATTCCTTTGTTCTATTGAAGGGTTACACAAGTGAAACAAAACGTCAAATTTAACATATGCCCTCTGCATAACCCTTTTAGTTTTAGTAGCTTCTTTCTCTCCCCCCCCCTTTCTTTTTTTGATTCAGGGAAATGTTCTGGTTGTATGTTTATATTGTGGTTTTATATTGTGGTTTAAATTTTATACTTAAGTTGTATTTTATGGTTTTAATTTTTGTGAACTGCCCAGAGAGCTTTGGCTAGTGGCAGATATAGAAATGCAGTAAATAAATAAGTAAAGAAATGTAGGCTGGCAGTAAGATAATGGTATATCCACCGCTTGCTGAATATACTGCTGAAGCCATTATTTATAGTGTCTTTAGCTGTTTCATTGTGAAGCTGAATCAGCTTCCAATCAGCCTTGAGTTCTGGGAGCTCTAGTCAAAGAAAGCTCATTGCTGTTACTCTAACCACTGAGTAGGCAATCTGGTGCCTTCCAGATGTTTTGGACTACAACTCCCATCATGCTCAATCGGGCTGGAGGGCACTGTGTTGCCTACCCCTCTGACCTCCAAGCTCCACCTAGGAAGAACATCCCAGGCACACCGGCCTCTCATGGGAGAATTGCCCTTCAAAAATTCTTGTGGCATCTTCAAGGCCAACCAATGCAATGTGGCAGACACTTTCATGGATCAGAGTTGTGACAAGTGTCCAAGAGGAACGTGTTCGACTCCATGAGGTCTTAAACCAGAATGCTCCTCTTTGCGTTTTTGGTAACAGATTAATGTGTCTACTCCTCAGGAATGGGTCCCCATCAAACGTGTAAGCTCTTGAAGGAAACACAGCACAGAACAAATTCCACCAAGGCATATTTATTACCTTCTATGACTACTTGCCTCATATTCCTGTATCTGGGATATTTCCTTCTCTCTTTGGAAACCACACAGGCTTTGCATCTCGAACATTGCTATGGTCAGCCATTTGTGAAAAGCCCGAAGCACAATAACAACATATTGCAAATAATATTCCCCAGCCATATCTGAGCATCTGGAGCTGCTACAGTAAATTCTGTACATGCCGATACTTTGCAAAGATTAGCTTTCTCCTGTTGCTTGCATGGCCCAGGATTTTCCTGGCTTTTAACAACTTGATGTATATTGTAACTAAGGCAGGGTACTCAAGCTACCTCCAGCTGCTTTTAATTGCAGCCTTGGCAGTATCTTAAAGGAACCTATCATGGGGCAAGAGACAGACAAAGGCGCTTTGTTTGTTCGCAGCAACATCTGTGTTTAGTGGAATTGCCCCAGCTCCTGTTAGTCGATCTAGTTTATTGGCAAAAGGGCTCATCTAGAATAAATGTAAGGTATCAGGTAATGACAGGTGAGACAAAGTTTGGAAATCCTATGGCTTCCCCCCCCCCATCACACCCTGTGTGCAAATTATGATGCCTCTTTGAAGTGGTTTGTCTACAACTCATATACAGAGTAGAAAACACGCACAATGCCTAGATGTTTTTCAGTGAAAACGTTTGGGCCATTTGCGGTTATGTTCTTACTGGCATTGGGAGATTATACCTGAGTATTTCTATTAACCTTCCAGTAGGTGGCGCTGTTGCAAAACCTTTACTCCATTGGAATCATTTACCACATTTCACAGGAAGAAGAAAAATACTGCCAGGAATCAAAAAGACAGAGAGTGAATATTGGGCGTACGTTCCAACTTTCATTTGTCAGGGCTTTCTGAGACACACTCATCAGGATTACACACGATGTTAAATCATAATTTAATGTTTCATCACTTACATGCCCACGCCTTGAGTTCGTGTGCTTCCCCCTCTGTTCCTCTGTCTGGGCTGGAAAATCAGAGGCTGTTTTCAGGTAAACATGGTTAGTTCTTATGTCCAAACTGGTAACTGTGGTTAGAGTTAACTACAGTTTAGAGAAACAAACCATGATTTGAAGTTGGCTTGTTTCCCTAAACCATAGTTAACACTAACCAGTTATCCAGGTTCAGACATAATGAGCGACCAACGTTAGATGAAAATGGAAACAAAAGCTTCTGATCTCCTCCTTGTAGTCATGATGAAGGAGAGGGAAGAGGGCGTACATGGGTTCGAGGCTCGTGCAGAGAGCACGGATGGCTTAGTGTTATGTGCCAACACAGACGAGAAGCAGCTCTGAAGTTTTGTAATGCCTACAGCCCTCTTCACATAATCAGATGAGATACCAAATGTGTGGTGGAGGAGGGAGCAGTGGAAGCCCCTCCCCACACTCCCATACGTTCATTGGCTCTTCTGCATGCAAGTGTGGCCTATGTAGAATAGGGTGACCATATGGAAAGGAGGACAGGGCTCCTCTATCTTTAACAGTTGCATAGAAAAGGGAATTTCAGCAGGTGTCATTTGTATTCCCTCTTCGTCACAACAGTTAAAGCTGCAAGAGCCCTGCCCTCTTGACCAGATACAAAAGAAGGCAGGGCTCCTGCAGCTTTAACTGTTGTGATGAAGAGGGAATTTCACCAGTTGCTGCATGCATATAAATGACAGGTGCTGAAATTCCCTCTTCCATACAACTGTTAAAAATGCAGGAGTCCTCTCCTCCATATGGCCACCCTAATTTAGAAGTGTCAGTGAACACGTGGCAAGTGGGGTATGGGGTTGTTCTTTTGAACTTTCTCCCTTCCATGCATTCGGTACACTGTTCGTTCAACCTTAGCTACTGGTTCAGGTTCCAACCAAGTGTTGGTAATATAACAGGCTTCTTAAATGGATATATATATATATATATATATATATATATATATATATATATATATATATATACACACAGCTTGCTGCCAGGGCTCTCAAAACAGGCCTGCCACAGGGTTTCTCCTAGTCCAGGGCTTGGGGGCAGAACCTCTTTCAGCCTGAGGGCAGAATTCCATTTCAGAGGCCGTGTTCCAGGGTGGCTGGGTTCGGAAGCAGAAGGTGTGGGGCCAAACACACAGCCTCCCTCCTAACACCCAGAATATTTTATTGTAAAGCTCATACTGCTAGTAACTAAACCTTAAGGAGGGTCACTTCAACCTTTTTAGAATGGGGGGAAATTGCAGAAAAGCTGGGAGACAACCAAACGATCAGTGGTTGGGAGAGGGCTAGATGGGAGCCATCGGTGGTTGGATTTAGCTTCTCGGACTTCATTGCCTTAGTCCAAAGGAAAAGAGGGAGAGGGGAGGCAGGAGGCAATCAGTTCAGGATCCCCAAATATAATATAAATAAAAAAGTCCTACAACTCCCAGCATGGCTGGCTGGGGCATGCTATGAGTTCTAGGACTTTTTTCTGGCTAAACATGCATAGGTCTGCACCCTCAGTATCTCGTATTTGGTCCCCTGAGCAGAGCTCCTGCTCTGTCCCAGCCTTGAAGCTCACCAAGCAGCATTAGCAAGCAACTAGTTTTCAGCTCTATGCACTTTCCTCACAGGGATGTTGCAACGATAAAATGGGATTGGTTCCACCCGTAAAACCCTGAGCAACTCGGAGGACGAGCAAGATCGAATAAAATAATCCCTGAATTATTTAGTTCTTCTAGAGCTCTTCTAAATGAACAATGTATTGCATGCTCGTGATTGGCCACTCACAGAAGCTTGTGGGTCCATTACACAACATCATGAATGACCAGGAGGTCATCCCCTGGAAATCCTACTATAAAAAGAAAAATAGAGAATGTGGTAAATCCAGAAAAAGTGTGGGATCTTCTGCCACTAGATAGTGCTGTTTCAATGGAAGTGAACAAAGCACACTTAGAGAGGAAGCATTCAATGCAAACCATATGGTAACCCCTCTTTTCCCATGTAATGCAACCCATAACAATCATACAAAAGAAGCAGGAAGCACAACGCCCTGGTAAGGCTACACAATTAATGTAGAGATGCTGCTACTCTCATTTTTACCACTTCCAATATCCTTGAAGCCACCAAATACAGGATGTTGCTCTATAAATGCTCAGAGAGAGAGACAGAGAGAAACAGCCTTGGGCTGTCTGTTCTAGTGAACGGTGTATCAACAATACACTTTAACTGGAACTTACGAGGGCCTTTTAAAAAGCACAGTTGGTTCTTTAAGGCTAGTGTCGTTTGCATGTTTACCTTATCTACTCCTGTGTTGTGTCTTTTATAAACCCCATTGTGATTAAACCATTTTATATAGTCAATCTTATCTATGCAATTATGTAGTCAGGGAACGATAACGCTAAACTGCACTATTTATGTTCCCTTTAATCTTAGTTTAGAGAGAGTTTATACAAATATGACTCCCTGACATGGATCGGAGAGAGAGACAAGAATCCGAATGAGTAAATAATCCCGGGGTGTATTATCTCCGCTTGAGAGCACCACCCATTTAGAACGTCTCCTTGCCAAAAACATTAGCACACACAAGACTTGGGCACATGCTGTGGAGCATCTCACATTTGCAGGGGTGGACATGAATGAACAAAACAGCTTGTTATGGCTTACATTGCAGAGGACAGTCTTCTATTTAGACAGCCCCAAGAAGACAGTCCTCTGTTTCAAGGCATTCTCTATTTGAAAGACTGTCCAGTCCACGTCTGGTTTAAAGACAAATAACTATAAAGAGCAGCAGAGGCCTTAAAGTTGCCCATCAGTGGTTATCACCTGGACAGAAGACGATACAGCAGGCACACAAGTCAACTGGTTACACTCCGTCTCATAGTTCATCTCGCAATATAGTACATCTCCCCAAAGTGTGGAAGGCTGTGACCGGATGACGTGGGTGCCTTGCACAGCTGCTGTTGACAGCAGACTTCAACTTTTCCACCTGATGGTTCTTCCCCACCTATAAAGCTGAAAGTATGTGTGTGAGTTTGTGTGTCCAGAAATGTTTACCCACTTCCTGATGAGGTAGAAGCTTGAAATTTTTGATACTGATAGGTCTTCATGTACAAATGTTTTGTTTTGTTTTGCAGTTTGACTATTATTTTTTATAATTTAAAATATAACTTAGGCTGACCCCTTCAACTCCAAACATGCCTACAACTTCCAGCAACTGAAGGCATGCTGGGAGGTGTATGCAGAACAGAGATCTTGAGGGATCTCCTTGTCCTTTTCCCTTCGTGGGATGTACTTGGGCCTATGTGAGGGCCTGTAGAATAGGCTGCCTGTTCGTGCTACATTGAGTAGGGTGACCATATTTTGGAAACCAAAAAGAAGGACAAAATCTCCGCCCTCAGGAGGCGTGGCCACCCCAACATGCCCACCCCCAAGGCGGTGCCAACTCAACATGTCCGGCCCCCAAGGGGGCGTGGCTTCAGTCACATTTATTTATTTATTACATTTTTATACTGCCCAACAGCCGAAGCTCTCTGGGCGGTTCACAGAAAGTAAACGATAGCAACCAATGAGTAGCAAAGGCACACAACTACTATAATAATATACTAAATACTAAAAAAGGAACTTACACTTATATAAAACCATTTCTTTATTTTTTATAACATAATAAACAACCACAACAGTCATAGTACTAGGGTGACCATATTTGGGAAACCAAAAAAGAGGACACCTAGTGTGTGGGGAAGCAGCTTTCTGAGTCCTGCAGAAAGTACGTTATTCCCCCGCCACCTTAGAGAACCCGATTGGAGTGGAGGAGGGGAAAGGATTTCATTCTGCACCACCACCATCCACTCCAATTGGGGCCTTTTCTATAATGTCCACGAATGACCCACTTTCCCCTTTAAGACTTCAATTGGAGTTCGGGGGGGGGGGAATGATGTGCCTCAAGAAAGCATGTCATTCCCTCCTGCCATGCTAATGGCAGCCTTAAAGGGGAAGGTGTGTCATTCCAGGACATTATTGAAAATTATAGAAAATCCCCCCTGACACCATGGAAAGAACAAAAGCTAGGACAAATCCGGGGAAATCCTGACAGTTGGTCACCCTAACATCGAGATTATACCCTTCCCTTGGGGCATTGCACGTAGCCCTCAACTTTCACAATGATTTTGTGAGAGGATTCCTGCCCTCACCAGGGCTTCTTCTAGTGTCTGACTTTCAGGATCTGCATAGATATTAGGAATGGTGTTGTAAATTTCTAAAGCCTTTTCTCCTATGCAGTGCAGCATTACAGCAATTTTGTAGTCTTCTGACTCTTTCTCCGCTTTTGTAACTGTAAGGTATAGTTGTAGTCTCTGTTCCCATTTCCTCCAATTTTCTCCTAAGTTCCCAATAAAGCTTAGCTCAGAAGGAGGTTTAAAATGCTCCATGTTTTATTCCAATATGGCGGCGGGCACTAAAACCCCTCTTCAAGTGGATTTCTGAAGGGGAGAGTCCACTTCTGACACCATGTAGTATCCCTCAGGCATAGGGACCATACGGGTGAGCTTACCTGCTCAGCCTGCCACTTGCCTTTAGACTACCAGGCAATAACATCAGAGTCTTTTCATTGCTGGATTCTTTTATTACTAAAACTTCTTAGAACAGTGACACCAAACTCCCTCAGCAAGGCCCACAACACCAACTGACAGAAACAGAGGCTCCGCCCAGGCCTTCGATGAGGACCTGGAGACTAGCAGCTACAGGCCTCTTAAAGGTATATACATCCACATATCACAACCCCCACCCCAGCCAGGCACTTATTTTCAGAAGGGCTTTTTAGACCTTTCCCCAGAGCCAGACTTACCAAGATCTTGGAGAAGAGAGCTACGTGCCACATGGCCCGCTCTCCACCCCCTAACCTGCCCCATCACCTTCAGGGCTAGTGGTGGATACTGTCCCATGATCAATGTTGAAGCAAGCTTCAACTGCCAGTGCAGGTGGCTTTTGTACAAACTATCTTATTCTTTGCTCTGGCAGCAAAATTTCAGCCCACCCTCTCTCCCCCCTACCCTTTCGATTGGACAATGAAACCTCTGAGGTACCCTGTCCCATATCTTTTATTTGAAGAGTATTTCAGTCTTTCCCCAAGCCCAACACACCCATGACCCTTTGGTCTTCCAGCCTCTGCTGTCTTAGACCAATTTTTACAGCACTTTCTGATGTTGTCAAATAATGAACTATGTCATTCCTCCCTTGCTCATCTTGCCATTCATCATTCCATCCTCTGTTGTCCCCATTTTCAAGGCACTACCTGCCTGCAAAGCCACTGGGGCAGGGGACTCTTATCACCCACCACCACCATTTTGTTTTGCTTATATTGTACAGCAAGATGTTTGACAGCTCGGTATGAACAGATGAACAAAAATGCTTTTCAGTCATATCCCCACTACATGACTATATTATTTATATTGCATGAGAAACTCAAGAAAGCATGGAAGATATCTATTCTATGATATTATCCAAATGTTAGTGTGATTGCTTAGCCTTTCCTTTCTCCTGCCCTCGGAATGGTCTGCCTTGAATCAAGGTCTCTAGCAATTATTTAGTTTTGGCAGTGGAAAATAAGTCACAAATATGTGAAAGGTCTCTCTGGAAAAATTACCTGATTTGCTTAAAAATGCAGAGGTACAGGGACTGTCAGATACTGCCTAGTGTTTCCATACACTCGTCTTCCCTGAGTTCAGCCATTGCTCCGGGGATAGATCTGGTTTTTCTCACCAACAAGGCTCCAGTACGGAGACGGGGTTTTCTGCTGTCTAGGATGGAAAGTTCCTCGTTTGTTTCATAAGCAGTATGTTATTGTGGTTTTCTTGGCCGGGGGATCTCATTTTTATTTCTAATCTTTGCCATGTGTCGGTCAGCATGACTGTGGAGTTTGCCTAATCAGACCCTAACGCTTCTTCGCCCATGTGTACACATGCAATTCCCCAAACCATGTTGCCAGCACATTGCTCAAGCTTGGGTGGGAGGCTGCCTTGTAGGGGACTGGACTTTCCTAGTATGCTGAAAATGAAAGATCCTGGTATGTAGCCTTTGTTCCACTCTCCTACAGAGATTCAGGGCACGTACATAAGCAATTAGCAATAAACTGTATCTGGTTTTCTTCAATGGCTCCAGATTTGCTAATACCTGTGGACGAAGAGGCCATGAACTGTCAATCCGTCTCCTACCAACATGATTTGTTTGTCACTCATGGATCAAATCACTAACACTGTAAGAGCGTGACAGAGAGAATTGCTATCCATCCTAGGAAAATAAGCTCACTGTGCCTTTTCCCTCCACGTTCCCTGAATAATAGAAAGAATTGGATAGTCTCTAAAACAGGGGTGAACAATATGCTGGTGCCTGCATTTCGGGGATTTGTTAAAAATGGCACCTGTTGTGGCTACAGAGTGCTAAAAGGGTCAAATTTAGTTTGGCAACAAGCTACTTTTGATCCTTTTGGTGCTTTGTAGCTGCTACGAACGCCATTTTAAACATATAAACTTCTGGGAGGTATGGCCCACGTGGGGTGGGGTGACTGGAGGGCTACCAATCTTCTGGCAATTGTCCATCCCTGCTCTAAAGTATCAGCTTCCTCTGGAGGAGAGCGTGGCATTGAAATACAGTAATTTGATACTAGTTGTTGTTTTACATATACAAAATGCCCTGTGTCATGAAAGGCTTAGAGGACACACCAGTCAGGAAGCAACTTTATTGTCCCTTGACAATGCAAGAAGACACAGGAAATCCCTGACTTCCTCCAGATCCAACTAACTCCAGTGCCACCTAGTGACTAAACTATGTAGTTACATGATTGACACACCCTGCAAATAGAACAGGGGATGCTGATAGACTATAACTCCCATCACTCCTGACAGTTGGCCACACTGGCTAATGGGAACTGCAGTCCAGCAAAATCTAGAGGGGCCCAGGTCCTCCCACTTTTGCACTAGAGCCAGAATTATGTACAAATGTTGTTTTTATTGTTTCTAACTATTGTGGTTTTATTACTTATTTCATAGGGTACTTTCAGTAGTATACTCAGGGCAGGATTGCGGGGGGGGGGGGGGGGGGGAATTCCAGGGCCCGGCTCAGCAATGAGCAGGAAGGCTCCCAAACAAAGCATAGCTGGCTGGGAGCATGCTGGGAATTGTAGGCCTTTTTTCTGTCTAAACATGCATAGGATAGTGGCTTTATTCTAGAGTCTAAAATTGCCTAAGTGCCCTACTGGCCACTTCCAATGTATCTTTAGAGAAGAACCACTTATACATAATACAACGATAAATAGAATTGTTCATCTAAAGCTACTTTTATTCAGGAACCATTACTTGCTGCTGCTGAGCATTATGTCCTCTTAGGCTTTATCCACTATGATAGCAGTGTTTTTGAAGGCACGAAATGAGGAAGAGATAGACTTTCCAGAAGAAAGAAAACCCACAAGTTCCAATAAAGGAAGCCGTACAACTACTTTGTTTAATGTATAACAAACTTTAAATATTTAATAATGATTCTATGTAACAGAATCACAGGTTACAGATAAGCAATTGTGGTTGTCAGAGCACAGAAAGTGGGTTATTTTTATATTTGGCCGAATAATAGGACCTTCCCCCAAAATAAGACCTTGGGAATTTGAAATGCTTAACAGGTAACATGGCTTTAAGAGAAGAAGAAAAAAGAACAACATATGAAAAGGCCAATGCAAGCAGACAGAAATAAATGTTCAGAAGTATGTTAGCAAACAAAAACACAGGACACCCATGTTTTGTTCTGAATATATAAATACGTGTTGTGCAGGTTACATTGGTATTAATCCTAGAAGAATGCAAGGTTCTCTTTAAACACATTTGGAATATTATTATTATTATTATTATTATTTTTAAAGGAATGCTTTAAAAGGAAGTGACAAAAATAGCTCTTTGTCATGGTCACAGGGGTGGATCTGAAACAGGATTATAATTCTAAAAAAAAAGTTAGTGTAAATATAAAAACCCGAACACAGAGAACAACCACCCAGCCCTGTGGCTTGCTCTGCCAAACTGGCTGTTACCATGTGCCAGGAAGGTCTGGTACAAAGAAGTGAAACCGCTTCCACCATGTCCATTGCTCTAGGGATTGAACTTTGGTGTTCCCCTTCATGTTGTAGCTCCTCGTGAGGCTTATTATGTGTGCCAAAGGTGCCTTGAAAAGACACCAGCCTTTATTAGTAGGTATGGATGGTACCGGATGCTCCCAAGAACGATGGAAGAGGCTCAGACTCATATGCCACTGACTTCTTCCAGTCTCTAATATTTGTGCCACTGCAGATGTCTTAGGATCAGTGGCTATGTTGGCTGGAAATAAGGGAATTGAAGTCCAACAGGTTTGAAGGGCACCGAGTTGGGGAAAGCTGGGCTAGATTTAAACCACTCCTACTTTTTGGTTATTATACCTGTGGAATGTTAGAAGTGGAAGAGCATTCCAGACTATTTTTGGCTGTGTTCTCCTCTAAAAGCAGCGACTTAAGCAGTGAGAAAATGAAGACATGTGTCTGATTAAATAGATACAAATTGGTTTTATAGGAGAATATATATACATACACACACACCTCTTGCTACAATAGACAAGGGGGCAGTGGTGGAGAGGAGGAGGATGTGGAATGTGCACAGGATAAACCCTTCTTGGCTAGCTTCTCTGAAAAGCTGGTCTTCCTTAAAAATAAAAAATAAAAAGACGCTTCTTAACAACTCAATGACAGTTAGCAAGTTGCTTTACCGTAGAAAAATAGATTGCGTTCTGTTAAAAAGTTGCTTCCTTTAAAGGGTCTGCTTGTATTAAACTAGCAATTCTGTCTAATAAAGAATTTCTAGTCCAAGCTACAAAAAGGAAACGGGGAAAAAAGTACAGCTCGCTAGACAACAGTTGAGTGCAAAACTGCAGACAGGGTTGTGTTGGTATTGGTGAGTTAGTAGCCGTGTCTGTACAGGCTGTGTAATTACATGTCAGACAACGCCTTGGCCTTCCTCCTTCTTTGTTTTGCTTGCCTTTGCTTTTATTTCCTTTGCACGTGGCAAGTAAGAAACTTAAATCAAAGCCCCTTCAACCGGTCGAAGTCCAAGCTGATTTCGCAGTCAGTCAATCAGACTTCATTCCCGTTGGCTTGCGTTTTCCCCGAGCTTAAAAGGCGGTGGTGGCAGCGTCTCTCTCGCTGCCTGCTTTACGGCGTAAATTAAACAAAGCTTAAGGTTCAGAGGTTCGGATGTTTAGCTTAGAAATTCACATTCTTTCAAAAAATCATTTTGCTAATCTCCCCTGTTTACATTTTGCACAGAGGAACCCGCCAGCCTCTCCCTGGTGCCCCTCCCATCTTCATCCTGTTTACCATCCTGGCTGAATGCTGCTCAGCGCGGTTTAAAAATGACCAATCCGTGCCAAGTAGAGGCATTAAAGTCTTAATGCTACAAAAAACAGATGGTTCCAAAGTGAGAGATTTTTTAATTTATTTTTTTGCTTTCGCTCTCTTTTATGCAAGCTCCATCAAGCAGGGGAAGACGAAACACTGATTTCCCCCATTGGCAAAGACAAAGGCTTTGTCAGTACACTCCAAACACGAGGCCTAAAGCTATTTCCATGTGTTGGAACCCAGCAAAATGCTCCACGGAGGGTCGAAATCGCTCGAGACCCACGTCTTTTGGCATCACACCCTTTCAACTCTGGTGGGATCATATGCATCTGTAAAATAGGAAAGGCAGCCATTATTATGAGTACTAGTAATTTATAACAGTTCTCCCACATAGATTTCAGTGGGAGCTACACATTAGACTGGTTCATATGTAATAGCAACCCATGATATGGGCTGTTGGATTCTGGGGCCAGATCTACAACAAGCAGAATATAACAATTTGGAAGCAGTTTGAAAACAGTATATGTAATGTGTCCTGGGCCTGAACAGTTGTCAAAACCATTGTAAACTGTTATGAAGTCGTAATGTAGATCCTGCCTGGATTGCCTGGATTCTGTATTGGTTGTGAACTCTGGGTTGTCATTACGTGTGAACTCAGAACCACACATGGGTTATTTTGCCAGGCTACAGAGGTGGTGGACAAGAGTAGTAAAAAAAGAAAGAAAAAAGGACCCAGCTGCTCTACATGGGACATATAGGAACATTGGAAAATGCCTTCTACCATGTGAGGTCTATCAAGCCCAGTATTGTCAACACTGACTGGCAGCAATAGCTCCCCAAAGATTCAGGCAGGATTTTTTTTTCTACCCCTACCTGGAGATGTTGGTGATTGAACCCAGGACCTTTTACATGCAAAGCATGTGCTCTACCACTGAGCCAAAGCCTTTCACTGAGACACATGCCAGTGCTATAGTGCCACAAAAACATTTTGGATACAGGGAAGGAGTTGGCAAAAGAAGAAGGAAAGAAGCAACCCAGAGATTGAGAACACAAAGTGATCAATTGTCTGTTCAGTTGTCTGACAGACAAACCCTCCGTAGGGCACCCAACTATGGGTTAAATAAACCATGGGCTAGAGTTATGAGTAAACCAGGCCACTGGTAACTCGTTTAAACAGAGGGCTTGACAGTCTTTACAGTGCTCATTCTCGCAACAGCCTTGCATGGTAATCCCATTTGACAGATAGATCACAGAAACTAATAACTTGTCCAATGTCCCAGTCCGACTTAGACCCAGACCCAATGGACCACACCAGTGCTCGGAATTATTTATGGTGCGCTAGTATGCTCAAGGCATACTTCATTGGCTGGATCATAGAAAGGCAAAGCAAAGGCTATTAGTGAACCCCCTCACTTAAAGTGCCACAAGGACAAAGCTAATATCTGGTTTGCACACTGCAAAACGTGCTGTTTCTTAAACCACGCGTTGTTGAGAATGAAGCTGGGAGCAAGCGTGCTGACTCCCACTGAGCTAAACAACTCAGGCATGCTCCATCCCAGAGTTGTTGATCAGGACATCTGAACCTGGAATTGGGAGATTGTTGGGAGAGGAACAACCCAGACTTGCAATCCAAGAACAAACCACGGGTTACAAGTCTGGGTTGCTCTTCCTCCCCTAACAACCTACAGTTTGGGGGTTGGACATCACAGACCAAAATCCAGGGGTGAAGTGTCCTTGGGTTGTTTAGCTCAGTGGGAGTGGGCTGGCCAGGAGCCAGCATGCTCACTTGTTGCTGCTCGTTCACAAGTACCCAGAGTTGATTTAGGCACCGAGCAGCTGGGATGTGAGAACTGGGCCCAAATCTTGCTACAGCGCACATAGAATACACCTCCAGGGCATTACCGCTGTGTTACAAGCAACTGCTTCTTGTGTGTATGAAGCTTTGAGGATATTTAGACATGGCAACGTTACCAGCACATTAAAGATAATGTGGAGTGTTGAAGGCGATTGCCATATGGTTTTTGAGGGTCCAAATAGGTTAGATGGGTCAGCTTTGGTTGAAACCTTATCAGTTATTCGACAACTGTAGCAAGCTTTAGAGTTGCACAGCATTCTTTTTCGAGTAAAGTCAGGTGTGGGGATTTAGTTTTAACCTATGTTCCTGCCTATTTAATACTAGGGTGTGTTTTAAGGTATATATATATATATATATATATATACACACACACACACACACACACACACACACACACACACACACATATCTATATCTATATCTGTATAGAGAAAGATTGTTATCCAAATCAGAAGTCACTACTTCTCATCCACACAGCTGCCAACAAAACCATGTAAACCGATAAATGAAACCATACAATGTACTCTGTTTGAGGTTAATGACTTATATTTCCCTACCAATTAAGAGAGTCTTATAAGGGGGAAATTTACCTAAGTAAAGATTTCCAGATCCAGTCCATTGTTTGGATAGCGAGATTTGAGAGAGGGCAAAGCTGTGGCTTTCATAAGCAGCTCAGTTACATTTTCTCTCCCTTCCTCACTTACCACAAAATTGTTTTGTTCTCAGATGCAACCACTACAAAGAAAGGAACTTCATGAATTCATAATGTTTTAGAAACAGGGGGCTGGCTGTCTACCTCCCACAATGCTATATTTTCAGCGCGTCTAATTCTTAATGCAAAAAGTCAATCGTCAAATAAACACAGCGAGAGCCACGGTGGCACTCTAATTGACAGCAAAGCAGTCACGGGTGCCCTGCAGATTGACTGTAGTGGGAGAGTCCAGCTATACTGGAGCACGGGCATTGAAAAGGAGAGCTCTCTAACTGCACGGTGGAGGTATCTTCGGCTAGCTAAGTCGGAAAACTCTGAGATGGCTGATCTTTTCAAACCGTTTCCCACAAATTAGGCTAACACAGCCTTCCCCAACCTGGAAACCTCCAGTATTGTATTATAGCTCCCAGCATCCCCCAGTCAGCCATGCTGAGAGCTGCAACACATCTGGAGGATACCAGATTAGGGAAGATTTGGGCTAAGACAACAGCTGCCCTTATCACAGGACAAACAGGAACATGTGACGAACTTCCTAAAATATAGGCAGCAATTCCGACGCATGAAGAGAACAAGGCGATCTGCTAGGATTTCAGCCAAGCCACGTCTGGTGAGCTGGGCCCTAGAGTGGCAGCAACAGGGATGGAAAAAAATCTGTCGATTTAGGTTTCACTCAGTTTCTCATTTTCCCAATCTTAAGTTTGGTTTGCCCCATTGTTGAGATTTTAAAGTTCCCATGAAAATTCACACACATTTTTTGGGCATATTTCCCCTAATACATATATATTTGCATATATTTGGGACTGGGAAGGAATCTTTCTCAGGTCCTAACAGATAGGCACACCTGCCTCTGAGACAGAAGGAAGGCCTGGGTGGGGGGCGTCTATACACCGCCGCTTTGCTTGCTGATTCCCCATTGATAAATTTTCATGGCAGGAGGGACCGCAGGCTATCTGGCCAGAAGAAACTGCAGCGCCGTTGTCAGATGGTGGGAATGGGGAGGGAATGGGAAACCGCAAACACCTTTTAGTTTGTTCGTTTTGGCAACTCCACACAACTTTGAAAGCCTGTAGCAGTGTAGATGTGCTGCAGTTCACTTAATTCCTTCCTTTCTTTCCTTCCTTTCTTCATTACTGCTCTTACTTTCCCTGGAGTTCCTCTAGGCTTGTCAAGTCTGCCCACTGCCCTGCATTCCTGCGCCTACCCTGCGTGGGAATTTGTCCTGGTACGCCCACATTCTAAACCCAAACTGAAGTCATCACTGACAGACAAAGAAACAATAGTGGTGACTTCGGAGCAAGGAAAAAGTTGTAATAAATCGACACTTAGAAACACCGCAGTTTCACAGGGAAAAGCCCAATGTGTCTGCAACTTGGTGGCTGCGTCATATAAATGATGGGGCACAACTGCGCAGCTACAATGGGGTATTTTGAGCATATAGACAAGTCCACTCGAGGCAAAGCTCAGACATAGAGCATCTGCTTTGCATGCAGAAGGTCTCAAGTTCAATCCCTGGCTTCTCCAGGTAGGGTGAGGAAGGAGTCTTGCCCCAAACCCTGGAGAGCACCTGCCAGTCAGTGTCAATAATATTGGCCTAGATGGACCAATGGTCTGACTCCGTATAAGGAAGCTTCCTGTGTACCTGGGTGGTGGTGGCGGTGGTGGGGAGGTTTGTGTGTGGAGGGTAGAATTGGGGAGGGGGTTACTGACTTCCCTATAACATGTGGGTTGGTTAACTTGGCTTGATCATCTGAAGCTACTAACACTGAGGACACTTTTCCATTAGACTCTTGCTCTCTGGCTATAGGAATGGATACTTGTTTGAAAGGTGGGGAGAGATGCCACCTGTCCATTCGCTATTTTGTGGCTCATTGTCTTGGATCAGCAGGGAAAAGGTCTTTCCCATCTCTAGGATTGTGTTGGCATGTTAGCAGCAAGGTCACTGGCCTGGAGAGGCCTTCAAATTTCTGTTCAAAAAAACTCCTGTGGTTTCTGGCCCTTTATATAAGCTAGCGCAGGGTGGGCAAATTTGATGGGTCCCCGACCCCTCAAACCCCACTGGAAGCCACCTCCCTCCCTGCCACTGCTGCAATTGCTGACACGTTCCTAATTGTGCCACGGCAATTTAGTGGAGCGGCAGCAGCAAAAAGGGCCACAGTTTTCCTTTAAAACAAGACATGTGTGTTGTGTGTTCATTGTTTTAAAGGAAAATCACACTCCCTGGAGGTTTCCCCCTTTTTTGCTGCTGCCACATCATCAAATTTTAGTGGCAGATTGCAAGTTTTTGGCTGTTGCACCACCGGGCCACAAAAGACTTTGGGGGAGGGGCACACGTGGCCCATGACCTGCATGCGGCCCAACACTGGGCTTGAGATCGTGGAACCATTTCTTGAGACCCAGGTGTGTATCCAGCAGTAAAACTTCCACAGAGAGATCCGGTGGGCTTATAATGTAACACAGCACAATGGATCAAATGTCCCAGTTTGATCTATAGGCCCTTCTAGAACCTGGCTTTAGTGGGGGAACTAGGGCCCTCCAGATGCTGCTTGACTCCAGGTTCCATCAGCCCAGGCAGCATAGGAACCAGCAGGAAAGATGGGAAATGCAGTCCAAAAACATCTGGAGGGGCCCAGGTTCCCCAGCCCTGCTTTACTGCATACTTCTCTCTTCTGCATTCAGAACCAATTTATTAAAACTCTTTCCTGGCGCTTCATCAGAGGACTGGTGAGCTTGTTAAATACCCAATTTAAAATTACCGGAGGAGATATTAAAGGTTTTTTTTGGGGGGGGATCAAAATAAATTGTGATGTGCTTCATTTCGACCAGTGAGGGAGATTAGTAAAGACCAGTCACTTCCAGCTTTGCAGGTTGCCTGCTGATAAGGGCGGCAAAACAGAAAGGCGTTCTGACCACCAGCTGAGTAAATAAGCATGGCCTCCCCAATGTGGGTTTCCTGGAAGGCCAACTCTCTCATTTTAAAATTATAGCTACTTTTTATAGTTACCTTAGTAGTTACTCTGCAAAATGGTAAATGTCTTTGAAGCACTACTGCCGGGAGGGGAGGGAAGAGACCCACCCCATATTTCAAATTACATGTAATGATTCCCCAGCAATACCTATATAACTGGCTATTATAAGGTATTTAAAAAATCACCCACAATACATGCAGTTAGAATGCACAGCTTTTTGGCAGGCCTTTATAGCTTGCTGTGATTCCTTCCACATGTCTGCTACTCAAGTCTCTCACCACTGTTCACAGCCAAAATGACGGTCCAGTTTGAAATACAGGAGAACCTTCTAGAACAGTCCTCCCCTAACCAGGTGCCTCTCTCAGTGTGTTGGACCACATGTCCTATCTTTTCCAGCCAACATAGCCATTTGATCATGCTGGATGGAGATGATATGAGCTGTAGTCCAACATATCTGGAGGGGCACCAGGCTGATTTGGAATTAAAGAGGCTCCATTCCATTCCAATAAGGGATGCTTGATATGTGCCAAAGGAAGTGAGGCAGGTGGCTACCAGGAGGAGGGCCTTCTCTGCTGTTGCACCCCAGCTGTGGAATGAGCTCCCTAAGGAGGTTCGCTTGGCACCTACGTTATATTCTTTTAGACGCCAGGTGAAGACCTTTTTATTCTCCCAGCATTTTAACAGTCTATAAATTAATTTTAACTTTGCTGTTTTAACTTTGTATTTTAAATTTGTATTTTTGCATTGCTGCTGTTTTTAATCTTGGTTGTGCTTTTATATTGTATTTTATATTATGGTTTTATGCTGTTGTTTTATACTTTGAATTATCTTAATTTTGTAAACCGCCCAGAGAGCTTCAGCTATTGGGCAGAATAGAAATGCAATAAATAAAATAAATAAATGTGATGGATTTCCCACACAGAAAAAGCCTCCATATAAGGGAGTAGGGATTTAGGCACACACTAAACAGTTAATATATCCATTGCATTTCTGCGTACAGTTGAACCTTATAAGAAGTAGACCCCCACACTGTTTACACACACACACACACTCCATTCATGTATAAACAACTTGGGACCAGGATAGCTGAAAAAGCACCTTCTCTCTTACCAACCTGCCCGGTCACTGAGGTCATTAGAGGGCACGCTCATAGTGATTCCACATGGACCTATGGTCCGACTGGAATCCACCAAGAGAAGAGCCTTTAGTGTGGCGGCCCCTTCTCTTTCAAAGTCCCTGCCCTTGGAGGTCAGGCACGTGCCAACACTAGGCTGCTTCCGGTGCCTCCTGAAAACAACTCTGTTTTGAGAACTGTTCCTCAATTGACTAGCCACTGTTTTTACTGGTCCCTTGTTTTAAACTGAACAATTCTAATTTGCTTTTTAAATCTTCTTTCTTTTTACTGTTTATACCTATGTGCCCCGCTCTGGAATCTATTTTAGATATAGAACGGTATATAAATAATGTAAATAAATAGGTCCATATTAATTAAACACTTCCTCCCTCAAAGCACCATGGATTCATCCATGGAACATCTGCTAAGGACTTAGCAATAATAGGAGGAAGCAGTCTTATGGTGATCCAGTCACTGGTAGGACAACTACTTTTACTCTGAGTGAACTCCTGGGTGGCTTGATAGGAACCCCAAAACCGAGAAGGAGGAGAGCATCCAGGTCAAGACAGAAAAAAAAGGAAAGGAACAGGTTCTCAGGATGCTTAAAGTACTTTTATTTCAAAGCCCAACACGTTTCGGCCTGTGTTCTTTCAAAGGCCTTCTTCAGGAGGTTGATAAGAGAGTTTCTGCAGACTTCTCTTATCAACCCCCTGAAGAAGAGCTTTAAAAGAACACAGGCCAAAATGTGTTGGGCTTTGAAATAAAAGTACTTTAAGCATCCTGAGAACCTGTTTCTCTCCTTTTTACTGTCTTGAAAGGAACCCAACCATCTTTCTCTGGGGCTGTTTGCACGTAAACCCAACTGGCTGTCAGGGATGTGTGTCTGCCTCTTCCACTTTAGTGCACAACTCACGATCGGCTCCTTCGTAGACTAATGTGACGTGTGCTCCCACTTATGCACAACAACCCCTTGGTTTTTAAACCAATGGGTTATCGCTAAGTGTGAATCAGGTCAGTCTCTCTCTCTCTCTCCCTGAAAGTGTGGTGGATGAACATTGAGAGCCAATTCAGATGTTACTTTTAATATTTGGTTAGAAACCATGTCTAAGTTTTCAAAAGTACAATGCCAAGTGTGGAGAAGAGGGGAAAGGGTGTGATTGTCTGCAGGAGCACAACACGTGGCGATGGGAGAATTAACCCTTCCATCCCCGGTATTGATATTGGCATTTAACTTTAATTTTTTTCAAAGAACAGGGAAGACTGAGACAACTGGAAAAGGGATGCTATTTTACTTGTGTCTGCAAATCTGTGTCGCGTGTTAGAATAGGTACCTCGACCACTGACTGACTGTTTTTGTTTGTTTCCTTGCTAGGAATTAAATAGCAGTTGCAGTGTTTATACCCAAGATGGAAACAGGAAAATACCCTTCCCCTTCAGAGGAAGTGTCTACTCTCCCGCTGAAGTGCAGAACCCGCAAACCCTTACATGCAAACACGCTTACCAAAACAAAAGAAATCTTTCTCAGTTTTCTTCTCGCTCCTGTTGTCCAAGAGTCCGTTTTCAGCTAGCGAGATGATGCGCTTGGAAACAGAACTCCCATGGGACAGTTTGCGGGGCAGCTCATTACGGCCAAAGGAGGCATCGCTTCCTCTTTCTTCTGACCCCTTGGGCTGTTTGTCCTCATCTCCATCCTCACCCGAATCTGCATTTTTTATGCTGAGACGTCTCATGCGAGAGACTGAGTCCACTTCTTTCATCCTCACCAGACGATCCATGGCAGCTCGGCTAGGGGGAGCTGCAAGTTTGCCTTGCAAGGTCTCGATCACCTTCGAAGTACTCCTAGCTCGCTTTTCGAGGCTGGGTGGAACCAAATTTCTTTCTACAAATGGAAGCGCAGCAGATTCAAGAGGGAGAGCTTGGTCTTCTTGGGGTCCACTGAGATCTTTATAGTGCTCAAAATGTTGTTCAGCTATCAACGTCTCTGGAATAGAGCTCTGGTCTTCAAAAGACCCCAATGAGATGTTTCTATCTCCAACAAAGAAGGAGCTTTCTGTCCAGCCACACTTTCGTCTTCCTTCATAAGAAGCCGCTTTTGCTTCCATCATGTCCCCCACTACCTTTTCCGTTGATAATTCGGGGCTCTGAGGCATGCTGTTGGAGTGAGAATGTTTGTCCCAAAGTATTCTGTTACCAGGTAAGAGGGACTCCACAGCTACATCTATGCCCAGGATCCTGGCTGCTCTTGCCTGAAGTGATTCATGTGGAGGAATCTCAGCGACAACAGGCTGCCCATAACAATCAAGTGTGCCAGGCCCTTCATCGAGCCCCACAGATCTCAAATCTGGCTCAGAGAGACCTTGATTCCTATTTGTTAAAGATAAGCGCGCTAAAGACCCTCTTTCCACAGCTAGGTTATTCCTGGCTGCCACATTCTTCTTTGGTGTATCAAAGTCAATGACACTTACTTTGTGGTTTTTAACTTGACACTCTTCCCTGAAGTTGATGCTGTTGAATGGATTGTAGTGACTGTCGTAGCTGTAGCTACCTGACAGAACCTTTTTGGCTGGCTGCGGACTAGTAGCCTGCTTTATTATCCTTTTCCCAACCTCCTCTTTTCTTGATTCTACAGTAAGATATCCATTTGTTGTCCTAACTGATTCACCCCTCTCTTTTTGTCCTTTTTGTTGCAACCTAGCATGTATGTGAAGGTCACTAAGTATGTCTCTTCCACTTGAACTTTCAGACGCACCTAAACTTTCAGACTTGCTTTTATTATTTCCCTGTTTAGATACAGGAGCAAGTGGGATAACAGTTTTGGATTGCATATCGGGACTATGGTCCTGGCTGGGCCCATCAGTCATACAAGTTCCCCTCTCTTTCTTTCCTTCCTGCCCTTCCTCTTCTCTCTCCTTCTTGTCCTCATTCTCCACACCATCTTCACTACTTTCTTCCTGTTCCTGAAGCTCCTTGTTAAAACTTTCCAGCTCACTGATTATATCCCAAGGACGGCGGCTTACGGGTTTCAAGAGGAATTGCCCAAACAGCTCTTTACTGCTGCAAGGTGAACTTCCTTCCTCTTTGAGGATGGAAACTGTTTCCCTTTCCTGCCCAGGAACACCTGTGCAGGAAGCACAAGGCAGGTTTGGGCATGTCTTTGGGCCAAGTTCTCCAGCCCTAGAACAAACACTATTGCTGGGTTTCTCAAGACACCCCTGACTTTTCACAGTGGATGGAACCGGCCTACATTTTCTGCCATCAGCGGGTAATACAGTCAGCGTTGGCTCTGCAGTGGACATTCCGTATCTTAACAACTGGGAAGTTGTCACCGTATTTGATCCCCTGAGTTCTAAGTCATGGGAATGCCGCAGGATTTTGGGTTCTTCTGTAAAACTGGTCTGTGTTTGCTGGTCCTTGTACTGATCACCTGGCCATGAGCCAGAGTACTGGAGCTCCTTGTGCTTTGCAGGCTGCAGGACTTTGAGGTCATTCATTTGTTTGAACTCTGGTCTCCACCACTCTTGTTTTTGTAACTCATTCTTATTTGTCATGCTTCCTGTAAGGGCTTGGAGCTCCAAGTCTGTGGAAGACGTACTTAGAAGACTTTGTTCCTGCAGAACCCCACTGTTATCAAGACCATTCTTCTCATTGGCTCCCTGCGTTACATTGTTGTTCCTATCAGTATCTGGCAGGTTCAGTTCAGATTTCACTGGGACGGAGACCAAGCAAAATATCATCTCGTTCATTTTTTTCTTTGAACTCCTCTTGTTCAGGATCTCTGTTCCAGGTTCAAAGGCTTTCACTTTTGTCACAGTCTCACAGGGAGGCTCTGTATGTGGGTTTCGTGCACACAGCCGGCCTTGGGGGAATTTACAATTCAAGTCATCACCTGCGTCACAACCTGCATCTCTTTGGTCTGGCAAGGCACAACTGTCCTGGTCTACATTGGACTCTGCCAACCATCTGCTGCCTTGTGCAGAGCTGCCAGGGACCTGGTTGCCTTTCACAGCAGTGTTTAGAGAGCCTGGCATATCTAACAAGGCACCGTTGTACTCTAGTTCCAGAGAATTGTCTTGGAAGGCATAAGAAGGGATCCGATTGGCAACCCCAGCAGGTCTGTCTTCCTCCTGAAGACCATCTGGGGGTGCTATTTTAATATGCCGTATCCGAGGGTCATCGAAAGGAATGTATTGGACAGAAGACAGGTAGCCCTCCACATGCCAAGGATGGCTTCTCTTGTCATGAAGAATCAGTTCGTCTTTCCAGTGCTCACCCCCAGTACCAGCAGTGGGTGGGTAACCAAGGATGGCTCTCTCCAGTGGACTCTGCAAACCATTATTAAAGCACACATCATAGTCAGGCACTTCACCGGGCAAATGTCGATTCATACTTTGCTGAGCAGGAGATTTATAACATGGAGGGGGTATGTACAGAGGGGGCTCCAGGCCTGGGTCTTGAACACAAGAGTCCTGGATCTGCTCATTAACTTTGGTCAAATAGGAGATGGCTTCATCTTTCCGCAGGTCATCCTGAAGTGAGTTGGCTTCCAGGCTTCCCCTGGTTTGCTGATGAAGTTCATATGAGGGAGGCTTCAGAGGTCTGCCATACTTGGGCTTGGGCAAAGGAAGGAAGTGGGTGGCTGGATCAGGATGCTTGGAGGCTTCCAGGCCCAATCCAGTTGGGGGGCAAGAGGTTGTCTTCATTCCACTGAGCGAGTGCTTATGGTTGACCAAGGGAGGCACTCCAGCGGCTCTCATGCTCTCTCGTAAAAGGACTCTCGGCAAGGATTGTGATTTCCCCTTAACACAGGAGGCAGTGGCAGGACCTCCTTGTCTTGTCGAATACATCTCTTGAAGCAGCCGCTCTCTGTCACTATCAGACACAAGTCCTCCAAACTTGGTTGGTTGGTTCCAACCTTCTGTCCTTAAATTTTGCCACTTGTAGTCACTGGGGGGTTTCCAATTCTCCGGCATGCCAGTTCTCCTCACATTCTCCACCCTTCCTCCCATCTCCCACTGACTTTCCTTATCATGACCATACGAGGCACAGGGCACTGCCATTCCTTTCATTTCGGAGTCTCCTCTGTCAGTATAACCCAACAATACACTAAAATCCTGGCCTCTTCTTCTCCAATAGGCAAGATCTTTATCCGTCTTGGGGCGCGAAGACCAGCCTAACTGTGGCCGGTCATAAAACCTGCAAAAGAAAGGAAGTATTAATGGAGAGGCCCATGCGAACAAACATGCTTTTTTCTTCTCCAAAATTAAATGCAGCAAAAAAAATCTGAGCCACTCAAAATCATAAATCGCCCAGCTTAATCCCCCTCCAAGGTTTCTGCAGATGTTATATATGTTAAAACTTTCTACAAGGAACCACAGAAGAGTTCTGGCCATAGTTGTTACTTTGTTAACAGTACACTGATTGGTTTTTATTCTTTACTATAATGTATACATCATAGAAAAATATATGCATAACATTCCTTTGTGATACACACATGTATATTTTTCTTAAAAGAAAGCCAGATCTACACCAAACAGGATATAACACTTTGAAAGTAGTTTGGAAACTGTATATGGAATGTGTTCTGGGCCCCAAGAGTTGTCACTACTATTATAAACGGTTTTAAAGCAGTAGTGTAGATCCTGCCAAAGCCGAGTTACAAGTGTAGGCCTGCAACAAAAGATCGCAGGATGTCTTCATCCTCTAATAGGAGTGCTTCTGTTCAGGGTTCCTCCCCTCCAGGATTCTATAAGCTGTAAAGGACATTCCACCACCATCCCTTGTGGTTTCCAGTTTTCTGGAGTAGTTCAGTAATAGGACAAGCTACAGAAGCAGTTTGTGAAATCCCCTATAGTTTTAAAGGTGGGGTGATGCTTTATTCTCCTTCGCGGAAGATTGATGACTACGTAATTCAAATTCACAGATATAGCTCAAATCTCTTTGCAGGATATCTTTGACATGACCCTTCTCAGGGTTCCTTCTGTGTCCTGGACCCCTTGAGTAACTCTTTAAGGATCGCCTGCCACCTTAAGAGTCCCACCTTCCTTCTTTTACTTTCCCCTTCCCAGTAACAAGGGGTTTAGGCTGTAGATGTGGTGTGATTGGCAGACTAGACACTTCAGGTTTAACACAACAGTTACTAGTATATTAAAACAACCAAATTACAAATAAAGGTATTTAGTCAATAGAGCTGAGTGATACAAAATGCAAGTTCTTTTACCCTAGTTGCATTTAGGCTTTTCCTCTTGGTCTAATCTTTTCCTGCTCTCTCTCCATTAGGCTTTCTCCTCTCTTTTTATACCCTCTTCCCTCAAAAAAGAAAGTACTGTTTCAGCCTTGAAGAAATGAAACTTAACTGGAAAAATAAAACCAGGGAAATGAATCTTAACTGAAGAAATTAAACTACTGTTGTGAGGGACACTCCCCTCCAATCAGAAAAACAAACAAACAAACAAGCAGGCCCCTAAGGCCTGAGCTTTTTTACTTTGCTTCTATAGGCCTCAAATCTTCACACCCTGGGTGCACCTGGGCCAATGCAGGAAATTAATAGAGCCAGACTTATAAATAGCAAGTCAGCTGGTTGCCTGTAGTGAGCAAAAATCGTCTCCAAGTGAACAGGAAAGGAATAATTTGGAAAGTGGATGAGAGGGATCCCCACCCCCTTTTGTACCACAAATGATTAATATGGGAATATGTGGGCAAGCAGGCTAATAAAACCTTCCAGGTGACTTGCTTTTGTAACCTTTTTTTGTAAGGCTGAAACAAGAGCTCCTCAGAGTCAGCATTCAGAAGCCTCCCATGTTATGCCAGCCAGAGGACTGTGTAAGAAATTGGAAGAAAACATTTGTAGTCACCTGAGAAGATTACTCTGGCATGTGTCACCGCAGATACAATTGTCCACAGCTTCTTAGCCCTTGCACATGCAACGAAGCACACACGCATGCGGGACTGCCATCTCTGACTATATGAAAAGGGTATTTCCTGGACTTCATGGTATTTCCTAAATGGAAGTGCTTTCTGTGTTGAAAGTGTGTAATGTGTGAAACGTTTCTTTGTGAGAAATCCATACGAATTCCTAAAACTGACAGCTCTCCACACAGCACATCAAGAGGCACTGTTCATGTTCCTGCAGATACAAGGTTCAAGTGTGTAATTGCTATGAGCATAAGCCAAAAGAAAGATCAAACTTGACAGAAGGAGGACAAGAATGTAGATCAGGCAGGAGAATTTACTTCCCACCCCCTCCATCCTAATGCGTAGAGTTTGTTCTTGGATGAGAGAGATATTCTGGAAGGGGAGGGGAACCAAGAACCCTTCTCCTCTTAAAAATAGTGAGACTCAAGAAATGAAACACACACGCCAATAATCCACATTCTGAGCACTGTTAAAATCAATTCCATTTACGTACATGGATTCATCCCATCAAGCATAACAAAAACTGAAATGATATCTTTTTTTTTTCCATCAGAAAGATTAAGACAAAGCTGGGCAAAATGTTCAGGACAGAAAATTACTTCTTTCCAGGGACCAGAAATGAGAAAGGACTCACGTCAACAATATACAAGATTAGGTTGGGTAATACAAATACACTGTATGCAAGGAAGTTTAAGCATGGTTAGGATGAGAGAGCCATCTTGTCTTCCCACGTGAAGTGTGTAGTTCACTGCCAACAGCATTGTAAAAGTATCACATCTGTGTCGCTTTCATGGCTGGATGGATGGCAACATGGAGATGTTCTAATAAAGCAAGGAGAATGATGTAGAGAAAGGTGACTGCATGACTTGCTAAGTGACAGTATAAGACTGGAGAGCTGTACCCATTGAAACAAACTGGTAAAACAATGGGAGAAATTATTTGGACAGCATGTATTTGTTACGTTTTCCTTGGCAGAGCTGAAAATATCAAATGGAGGTTCCTGGGTGGTCTACCATCCAGCAACAGACCAGATCCAAGCCTGCTTAACTCCAGCAAGATTGCTGCACTTGTTGTGCCTTAACTCCATCATGCGCCTCATATGCCTTTACTGCATATCATGCGCCTTACTTCCAGCAAGATTGCTGGACATCATGTGCTTTCAGGTCACACTGGATCTTAAAGTTTTGTGTGATTACATTGAAATGGACCTCGTATAAAGAATTGCAAGATGAGACAGAAAACTTGAAAAATGAGCTGTCACTTTTTCTCCATCAGGCCTATTTTGCATGAGCTGCTATACATGTAAAAAACAACAAAGGGGCATTGAAAAAGTTGCACTGAAACCAGGAGTTAGATCCATTTACACACCCAGGATTGAAATGCTTCCAAATTCCTTTACACACGGAAGCAGTGAAGGGTGAGTGTCTGCGTGTGTGTTGTAGGGGGAGGTGGGGATTGGATCACTGTTTTATGTTTCCGGTTTTGACTGAGAACAACCTGTATTTTCGGCGTAAGCCTTTAAAACAATTTTTTTTTTTTTTTTTTTTTTTTTTGCGTTTAGCAGAACGACAGCTGCAGGAACACGGTTACAAAGTGTCTCCCTCCAAAACACACAATCCTTCCTGTCTAATTTGTTCCAGTTCAAAAGTGCACGGACGGTCGGCTGCAGGCAAATGAAACTCTAGCAACGCAGTTTACAAAGTGACGACAGGCCCTTCCAACTGGGCTGCAGCTGGTTTAATGAGACCTTCCAGGAATAGTCCCATATTTGCTTCAGTGAATGCACCCGAGGAAAATGG
This sequence comes from Elgaria multicarinata webbii, assembly GCF_023053635.1. Classification (NCBI taxonomy): domain Eukaryota; kingdom Metazoa; phylum Chordata; class Lepidosauria; order Squamata; family Anguidae; genus Elgaria; species Elgaria multicarinata. The sequence goes on along the minus strand of NC_086171.1, from coordinate 26,813,313 downwards.
CCCTCTTTGTATAGGGACACCCACAACCAATTCAATGGGGCTTACTGAATGCATGTACAATGAAGGGCCGAGACAACCTGTTCCCAACGAAACTATGTAGATGCTTTTTTCTATTTCAATATGTTGCCTATGTCCTTTCCCCCTCTTTTTCTTCCCTTAAGGTCTTGTTTACCCATTATATTTTCAGAACGATATTTTCCCCTTAACTCTGTGTTGTACTAAATGCATGAACTGGTTAATCACAATTATCAATCCATCCACTTAAAATACAGATTTTTGAAATATTGTTGGGTCAGATAGGATTTTAGCTAGACAATCTTTTTTTTTCTGGATCTACAAGTCAGAGCTGATGAGGTTTAAGAGAGTCAAGCATCATGATGTATCCTCAGTCTATTCTTTGAGCACTCTCTTCTAATGGCAGGGCAGAACACATTTGAGTTGCATTCAGACTCCTGCTCACCAGAAAAAAGAAGTTTGTGCCCTTTCAGACTTGGGTACAGCCTGCCAATAAAAAGGCGTCATTGGAACCGACCTTGACAGCAATCCCATTTTTGTGTCCAGGTTGGTTTCATCATAAAGAACCCTAAGAACCCAAGTCCACTTTAATCATGCAGAACCCTAAGATGGAAGAACAAGCAGAGCCTTGAAGTTTACCATCAATAGTTAGCCCATGGCCAACAGACTGAACAAACAAACAGGTCACCTGGTCATGGTCTTTCCCACTATGGTGAGATACATTGCGTTCCTTCTTAAATTATAGCAATTCTTTCTAAATTTGCTTCTCTAAACATAAATTAGCACATGCTAATGTGATGCAAATTTGTGTCCTCTTTTTTTCCTTATTTTTTGGTGATGGTTTTCCCCTTTTGGGGTGATGTGCAAGCAGCCTCCCTTTGGTGCTCTCAAAAATAAAATAAATTAAGGGTGCTGGAGATCTGAACTCAGGTTTTGCTTTGAAAATATTAAGAAAACCCATTGGGTAAAACAAAAACTTACCCTGCTTCCGAAGCATGAGTATTGACCAAACTTGGGAAGTCTCTGTGGTAACTGGGGCCCAGGTGCCTCCCTTGGATGACATGACTACTTTCGTTGTCATTCAAGTAGCTTTTGGTTCCTGTCTTCTTGCTGCTGGGATGGGCTCCAGAGTTGGCCGGGAAGCCATTCAGAGTTCCATGACCAGACCTTCGATCTGCAACTTCAGGCTGGAATCCATCGCCTCTGTTCTCGTACTCATTGGTGGGATTTTTAGACAATTTGTATCCATGAGAAATTAGGAGATCCTCTACGCTGAACATATTGCACTGGCTTCATTTACTTTGGTACCCTCGGTACTCATGAACTGGGCCCATCACTGAAAAAGAAGGCAAAAGACTTAATGAGTAAGGAAAGAATTATTTATTCAACTCTAACATGAAACGCCAACCCATGGAGAATAAGGCTATCAATGGCTACTAGTCCTGATGGCTCTATTCTACCTCCACTATCAGAGGTAGGATGTCTATGTACACCAGTTGCATGGGAGATTCAGGACAGATAAAAGGAAGGAGATCTTCACACAGCACATAGATAAACTATGGAATCCACCTCCAGTATCAGAGGCAGTATGCCTATGTACACCAGTTGCTGGGGAACATGGGCAGGAGGATGCTGTTGCACTCATGTCCCACTTGAAAGCTTTCTGCAAGTAGCTGGTTGGCCACAAAATGCTGGATTAGATGGACCTTTGGTCTGATTCAGCACAGTTCTTCTAACGTTCAATAAAAATGTACAATCCGAGCATATGTAGAGTTTTCAATAACCTCTCCAACAATTATTTATACAATGCAATAAATATCAAAATGCACTTTATGATCTTTATTTTGTTAATCCTTTTGGTCTCAATGCAAGGAAGGTTGCCACTATTACATACTGTACATAGTAAACTCAGGTTGGGAACTAATTATTTGTCCACCAAGTCCCTGGCTGAGATGGAATTTCAATTTTAATCCAATTCATTTGGAAAAGGTAGCTAATAGTAAAATGAGATCATTTCCTTCAACAGTCTTGGATTGGCATATAAGGTTGAGATTTAACTCAGTTTTGTAGCTTGTACTTATGCATATTGTAGGAACACTGGTAAGTACATTTCAAAGTCCAAAAAAAGAGCAATGATACACTTGAATAACTCAAAAGACAACCACATCAAATGCCTCTCCCAGCATGACCATCTTTAAGGCCCATGCATAAGTTATGTGCTTTGCCCTGTCGCACACTTGCTTATTTCATTACTGTTCCTGAATCCTCTGAAACTCTGCAGAGAAAATTACAATATGCCTAGGTGCCAACCTTAGCTTCAGATATACCTGATGCACATAATTTTTCATATAAAAGCTGAACTATACAAACAAAAGAGAGACAGGTTGGAGGAAATAGTAGTGAAGAAAAGCTACTCAGACATACAAACATGAGATGATGATTCAAATGTCACAAACAAATAAATCCAACGGTGCTACACCTTCATTCCTACACACACTTGCTTTTTAAAAAGGAGATCACACATACATGTACATCTGTCAATACTTACAGCTGAACACGTAAACAATCTCTGCTGGGGTGGGGGACTTGCATTTGAAGCAACCTAAAGTGCTAGGTTAAGAACATAAGAATTGACATGCTGGATCAGACCAAGCGTCCATCTAGTCCAGCACTCTGTTCATACAGTGGCCAATCAGCTGTCGGCCAGGGACCAACAAAGCAGGACATGGTGCAAAGCACCCTCCACACCCATATTCCCCAGCAACTGGTGCACACAGGCTTACTGCCTCGAATACTGCAGATAGCACACAACCACCAGGGTAGTAGTCATGGATAGCCTTCACTTCCAGGAATTTATCTAACCCCTTTTTAAAGCCATGCAAATTGGTGGCCATCACTACTTCTTGTGGTAGTGAGTTCTATAATTTAACTATGCACTGTGTGAAGAAGTACTAAACAATCCTAATTGTTGTAACCTTCCCTCATAGGGAAGATGCTCCAGCCCCTTAATCATTTTAGTTGCCCTTTTCTGTACTTTTTCAGCTCTATAATATACTTTTTTAGGTGTGGTGAACTGTACACAGTATTGTAAGTGTTGTCGCACCATAGATTTGTATAAGGGCAGTATGATACTGGCCGTTTTATTCTCAATTCCTTTTCTTATAATGCTTAACACAGGGTTCGCCTTCTTTGCAGCAGCCACACACTGGGTTGACATTTTCACCGAGCTGTCTACCACAACCCCAAGATCTCTTTCTTGTTCAGTCACTGCCAGCTCAGATCCCATTATGTGATCCTTGAAGTTGGGGTGGGTTTTTTTGCTCCAATGTGCATCACCTTACACTTGCTTTATAGAATTTGACCCACGGTGGCCATTACTCATAGCCATTTGGTGACAAACATAAATAGGTAAATGTGCCCTAAGAAATGCCTGAATTGGCAGATGAAAGTCTAATAATATGTAAGCCTGGTGCACAGTTTTTTTAATGTGCTTTGCTGGTTAATCAGTCTATAAAAAGGTGGACAACTTCGGGGAATCTAGGAACCAATTTCCCCCCTGTGGGCTGCTTTTTAAAACAAACAAACAAATAAACAAACAAATAGAAAACAAAAGCTTTGGTCTCCCCCAGAGGTTTACCAAGATCAAATTTAGCTTGAAAACAAGCTAAATGTGTCCTTAGTAAGCCTCCATAGCAGTTTCCCACCAGATTCTGCTGGCAAACCACCAATAATATTTCTTCTTCTTCTTCTGCCAATTTTTGGGGATGACGGGGACCAGCTCTGGGTAGTTATGGGAGCCACGTATTGCCCACACCTTGTCTATCATGATATACTTTACTGGCATGATAACTGTAGCTTTGAAAAGGATCTCTCCCATCTCTGGGGTGGAGGGAGAAGAGAGGCTGAAAGCACCCAAATAGAGCAGACTGCTGTAAACGGCAGCATACAGAGCAATAGGAGCCCTTGTGGGAAGGACGGCCATGTCCAGAACAGTCTTCTAACAGATGGCAAGGTTGGTTCAGGGCAACTTAAAATTATTTTTCCATCCCTAATTTGTTTTTCAAGCGTGAACACCTGGGATTGTGTGAGGAACACATAAGCACCAAACATGGAACAGCTGGTTGCTAGAACAATTCACCCTCAAAAAAGAAAATTCATGGTGACTACCGTAAACAACAGAGTAGTGGTTGACAGGTCACAGCTGCAAGGAAGAATACGCTTTTCCTGGTTGTATAGAAACTCAGGGTAATGGTTTTGTGTGCAGTGTCCATTTTCTGGCCATTGACACATCGCTGCCTGGACAAAAATAGCACACCTCTCGACAGCTCCTTTAATATAAGTGTGCTAGCTATGGAAATAACCAGAGATAAAACTGCAAGGCGAGGAAAATGGGCCCCAGGTAAACTTTTGTTATGTCCCTTGGAAAGATGGTCAGCCAACCTTTCCTTCTCTAGCTGGGAAAGGTAGAGACACGTTTTAATTTTGGGAGGAAAGGCACAAAGAACTCCAAGGCACTGGCAGTGATCTCATGAGGCAGCGGGAGAAACCTCATCTTGGAAGTAGGAAATGGTCCCCTGAGTTTCACACAGGGTGGATAAAAATCAATGACTTTTTAAAAAATAAAAAATTGATATTTTTTTTAATTTAAATTGGAATTTTTGATTTAAATTGGATTTTTTTAAATAAAATGCTTTTTGAGGAAAAAATCTATCTAAAAATAGTTTTCTATTTAAGATACATTATAGTCCAAAGGTTATTCATCATGAAATAAGGATTCGTTTTTAATTATGTAGCAGCATGAGGCTGTTTAATTTTTTTGTTAAATGAATTCCATTCACAATGTCATGCTCTTCCAGATGTAAAGCAGTAGAGAAATGAGTACACACCATTTCGGAGCAGGGAAAACATGCCCTAACACGAAGGAGCTCATTTGCATACAGTGTTGTGCATGCAACAGTCTCTGGCTGCAGAAGGAGGAGCTGAACTTTGACATTGTTAGTGTTGGAGGTGGTTCCTGGTTTGGGCCTACTGAATCAGTTCTCTTTGCAGCGCACCCCAGTTCCTGATGCTGTTGAATCAGCTCTCTTTGCAGCGCACCCCAGTTCCGGTTGCTGCCACCTACCATCCACCTTATTGCATACCTGGAGGATCCCTATTCATTCACTGTCTACTGGGCTTGTGAATAAGGCTAAAGGACACAGGCTTCCATCGGCCTACCCAGACCTTGGGAGGGAAATGTGTTAATCAAAAGGTTGTCTCCCATGTTCTATTTTTGTTGCTTGTTGTCAAACTGAATAAATACCAGTACTTATACCTCAGGTGTGTGGGTGAGGTTGCTACTCAGACATCTCTAAATTGGTGTCCCAGGTTTCCTGGATGGGGGCTTGAGCCTGAGCTAACCTTAAGGGAAAAACAAACAACCCCTAGACATAGAACCCGGCCCTGGGTACCGACCCAAGGGTTACACAGAGGTTTCTGTAAGATTATTTTTCTCCTTCCAATAAAGTACAGCAGAAAAGTTGTCCAAATATGAATGATTAACCTATTAAACTGGAGATAGTTCACCTCGCAATAATTTCATAATTATCTATCTATGGTGTTTCTAATAGTATAACCGAATCAGTATATTTTTTTGATAGAACTGTAAAAATAATCTGAAAAATTGCTATTCTAAAAATGAAACCTTCATCTGGTTGTAAATATTAAGACTGTATCAGCAAGAATGAGTCTTTGGCAACTCTGAGTTGTGTAAAATATAGCGAGGAAGAGTGCCCTTTTGTGGGGGGGAGTCACATGATTAAATTGAGTCTTTCTGAGTAGTGATTCAAATCATTATTTAAATAAATTGATTTAAATCAAATCCACCCTGGTTTCATATCACCTAGGGAAAAAGGGGGCACCACAACACAAGGGTGTGGGGAGAAAACAAACAAATCAAACCCCACAAAAAAACAGGCCAGCACTAAGTGTAACATAGCAGCTAAGAAAATGAACAAAACCAAAAAGGAGGACAACATGGTCGCCCCCAAGGGGGCGTGCCCACCTGAACATAGCCTTGGTCACATGTCTGATTTTACAGCACACATTTAAGACAAATCTGTTCTACATAGCATCTTAATGTTAAAATCACTGAAATAAAGAACAAGTGAGAGATTCAATGTATCTGAAATTAACTTCACTCACTCCTACTTTTGTAGGTTTTGCTGTACTTTGAAGCTTTTGCTATACTCTGTGTGTTACATTCTCCCCTTCCCTCAAATATCTTTTCTGACTGTATCTTCACTCATTGCAAGCTGCTGTTGATGTTAACAGGGTTTGCTACTGGCCCCAGATCTGTTTCAAATTTGGTATGGCTAAAGCGCTACCTAAAAGCTATCATGGTGCCAACTTTCAGCTCTTTATCTTTAAAAATGACAGCTTAAAAAATAATAACTTTAAAACGTCATTTTTTAAAAAAAAATCCTAAAAAATCAATGGATGAACAGATCTGTTTCAAATTTGGTGTGGCTAAAGTGCTACCTAAATCCTATCATGGTGCAAAGTTTCATCTCTTTATCTTTAAAAACGATGATTTTAAAAATAATAATTTTAAAACCTCAATTTTAAAAAAAAATCCTAAAAAATCAATGGATGAACGGATCTCTTTTAAATTTGGAATGACTAAAGCCCTTCCTAAGAGCTACCATTGTGCTAAGTTTCATGTCTTTATCTTAAAAAATGACGGAGTTATAAGCATTTTTATTAATTCCCATTAGAGCTGTTCTTTGGAAAAAATCCGGATTTCCCCTCCCCCACCCGGATTTTGTCAGGAGGGTGATGTGTTTCACACCAGCAGAGCATGCACAGAGTGCAAATAATGCAAGCAGAACCAGAGGATCCAGGTAGCAGATGAAACAGTCCAATGAAGAAGGAAGCACTCAGACACAGTAGCTTTAACTACTAATCTAAGTTTACTTTACAAGTATATACAGAGTAAAATACAGAATGACGCTCCAGCAAACTCTCCAATATTCTTTCTCCAAACTCTCCACACTGATTCCCCATCAGTAACATATTTATACAAATGAACACCAATCACAGTGTTCTCATGTAATGTGAACACTGGATTGCATCAGCTAATTTGCTGTTCTGCCCAGATACTCTCCACCTGTGTATCTGGCCTCTTTCCAAAGTCTTGAGATGACTTCTTCTTAGGTCTCTAGTTCCAGCAAAAACTTACACAGGTTAAAAACCTGACACCCCTCCTTTTTTCTGAAACTAGAATTTATACATATACATTTAACTTATCATTCCAAGCTGTTTGATTAATTCCATATGCTTATGTACACTTAGAGGCTTCGTTAGTACATCAGCAACATTCTCATTTGTGTTACAGTAAATAAGATCAATTAATCCTTCTTGCACAGCTTGTCTTACATTGCAGTAACGAATGTCCACATGTTTGCTTCTTGTATGCATTCTTTCAGACTTTGCCATATGAATGCAAGTCTGATTGTCCTCAAACACTTTAACTGGTGTTTCTACCTGCACTTTTATATCTTTTAGTAATTGTACAAACCAAATTACTTCAGTGCAGACTTCAGATAAAGCAGCAAACTCAGCTTCTGAAGTTGACAGTGCTACCAGACTTTGTTTCCTGGATTTCCACCCAATTAAATTGTTTCCAAACTTTATCACAATTCCTGAAGTGGATTTTCTGTTTTGGGTATCGCCAGCCCAATCACTGTCCACATAGCACTCTAAAAATAATGTGTCTGACGGTTTTAACTTTAATGACACATCTATAGTGCTTTTCAGGTATTTAAATACTCTTTTTACTGCTTGCCAAGCACTATTTGTGGGTTTTGAAACAAATCTACTTAGAATGCCAACTGCATTTGCTATATCTGGCCTAGACCACTGTGCCAGATATAGTAGACTTCCAATTGCAGATTGGTATATTTCCTTATCACAAAATTCTGCATCTTGATCATTACATTGAAATCCTGCCACCATGGGGGTTTTAGCACCATTACACTCCTCCATGTTGAACTTTGTAAGCAGATTCCTGATCTTTGATTTCTGGCTTAATTCATAAACCCCTTGTTTCTTTGTGATTTCTACTCCCAGATAATCATGTATCTGACCCAAATTTTTTAGTTCAAAGAATTTACCTAATTGTTTTTCAAACTCTTCAACCTGGGCTTTTGTTCTGGCAATCAAACAGATGTCATCAACAAATGTCAGTAGCCACATTTGTTCACCTTTTACATTTTTTGTGTAAAAACATGGATCTGCTATTCCATTACTGAAACCCAATGATTCAAGTGCTTCATGCAAACATTGGTTCCAATTTCTTGCAGACTGTTTCAAACCATAAATTGCCCTGTTTAATTTGTATACAGAACCTGGCACTTGAGATTCATACCCTGGAATTTGGGCCATGAAAACAGTTTCTTTTAGTTCTGCATTCAGATAAGCAGTTTTCACATCAAAATGAAAAACTTCACAATCATATTTTGCAGCCAGAGCTAATGCAATTCTCATAGATTCAGCTCTTACTGTGGGTGCAAAAACTTCATCAAAATTTACATTTTTTCTTTGTGTGAACCCTTGAGCAACAAGTCTTGCCTTGTATTTCGTTTCTCCTGTTTGCAAGAATTTTTTCTTAAAAACCCACCTACAACCTACTGCTTTTTCACCTTTAGGTAGCATTGTAGGGGTAAAAACATTGTACTTCGCCATAGACTTCATTTCTTCATCCATGGCCTCAAACCATTTTTCTTTCTCTGGCTTTGAGAGCTTCAGTACATTTTCAAAACTTTCAGGCTCATAGTTCACTTGGCAAACCCTGACTTCACTTGCTGTGAAACGATCAGGTGGAATGCCTTTGTTACTTCTTTCTGACCTTCTGGGGACAAAAGAACTTGTAGCTGCCTCCTCCTCCTCCTTCTTTGGACTTAAAAAAGTTTGGCTATCTAACCTAGCTGCTTGCTCTTCCGCTAGTTGTGTTTTTTCAGAATTTTTACTCTCTGGCAAAAACACTTGACTGCCATGCAAACGTTCCCAATTACATTGCTCTTGGAATTCAGCAGACCTGGAAATAATTACCTCTCCATTGTCTGCATAAAACCTGTATGCCTTTGAACCTGGAGCATACCCCAAGAACGTCATTTTCCTGGCTTTAAACTGTCCTTTCCTCCTAATAGCCTTTGGAACATGTACCCAAGCAGTGCTACCAAACACTCTCAAATGAGACAGTGATGGCTTTTTTCCAAACATTAGGAAATATGGACTACTGTTAACTGCTGTACTCCACAGTCTATTTACAATGTAATTTGCTGTAAGCAGTGCTTCACCCCAAAAATGTGCTTTTAGTCCAGAATCAGCCAACATGGCATCCTTCATGGTTTGCAGAACGCCATTTCGCCTTTCTGCAACACCATTTTGCCATGGGGAATATGGGGCACTACGTCTGGCTGAGATTCCTTTGTTCCTTAGCCATTTCTGAAAATCAGTAGACATAAATTCCCCTCCAAAATCACTTTGAAGTTGTTTTACCTTAGTAGAGAATTTTCTCTCCACCCAACTTTGCCAATTTTTGAAAATTTCAAACGTTTCACTTTTGTTCTTCATAACATAGCAAAAACCATATCTGCTATAGTCATCCACCAGGATTAAAGCATACCTCGCCCCTCCTAGTGTTTTAGACATGGGACCAATCAAGTCAGCATGCACCAGCTCAAAAATCTGCTTGGTGACTCTGTCACTCTTTTTACATATTGGAGCAACCTTTGACTTTGCCAATTTGCATGTGCTGCAGTCTAAATACTTTTCACAAGATTTTAAATTAAGTCCTTCACACATATCAGGCATTTTCTGCAGTACTTTGAACCCTGCATGTCCCAAACGTCTATGCAACAGGTGTATACAATTGTCATGTACAGGTGTGTTGCTAAATACAGAACATACATCTTTAGAACTTCCTTCTCCCTTGGGCAACATTTCATAAAGATTGTTTTTCAGTACACCTAGAGCCAAAACCTCATTTTCTTTGAGCACTTTACATTCTTTGTTTGAAAACATTACACTGTATCCTGCATGGTCTAAACAAGACACACTTAACAAATTATGCTCAAGACTTGGCACACATAATACTTTGTTCACAGTCTCACCCAAACTTGGAATGAATACAGGTCCTTCTCCAGCAACAACTGACACTTTGCCATCTGCCAACGTAACATAGTCCCGGTTGGTAGGATGCAATTTTTTAAACAACCCCTTATTGTTCACAATATGTTGACTGGAACCACTGTCCATCAGCCATGTGCTTTTTGGGTCATTTTCAACAGCCTTGACCACGGAGACTTTCGGTTTTGCAGTTTTCTTTTTCTTGCCTGAATAAGCTTGCTTCTCCGTCTGGCTAGGGCAATTCTTTCGCAGATGCTCTGTGGAACCACAACGAAAACAGCGCCTCACTGCAAACACTCGCTCCTTATCTTCACAAGCTGCTTGTTTGGTGGGAGTTTCTCTTGGCTTAGCAGTTTGCTTCTCAAGCTTCTTTTGCTCTTCTTCTAATAGCCGGCCGGTCAGAAATCGTAACGTCAGCTCACTTTCACGCATAGCCTCCAAACTCATGACAAGGCTATCCCATGAATCATCTAGCGAACTGAGAACAACGTAGACTTTATGACATTCAGTAAAAGTCATGCCTCGCTCTTCCAGGTCTGCAAACAATTGCCTCATCATGTTGAGATGTTCAGACACACTGGAATTCGGCTGCAGTTGAGCTCTGTACAGCTTCCGCGTTAGCGTGACCTTGCTCACGGCTGAATCTCTCACATAAATCTCACGGAGATTCCTCCAGCATTCTTGTGCTGACACCAACCCACGAACATGTACAAGTTGATTATCTTCCAGACACAAAATAATGCTGGCTAGAGCTTTCTCTATACTTCTCTGTTCACCTTCATCTGGCTGAGCAGGGGGATTACTGACAACTGTCCATAAATCCTCCCTCCGGAGATATTGCTCCATCTTGACGCTCCACGCCAGATAGTTGTGCTCATTCAAACGGCTCAGGGACAAACCTCCCAACGCCATACTTGACGCCATCTCAAAAAACTGCACACAGATGTCTTACTTGCTTTCTTCTAGCCCCTCCTAGGCAAACAGCAACAACATTCACCAGGCTGCAGATTGAGAAGACTCTTCTTCACTTCCAGGACTCCAACAGCAATTTGCCACCACACTGGAACACCTCTAGTCAGGCTGAGCAATCTGGGCCCATAACCTGTCAGGAGGGTGATGTGTTTCACACCAGCAGAGCATGCACAGAGTGCAAATAATGCAAGCAGAACCAGAGGATCCAGGTAGCAGATGAAACAGTCCAATGAAGAAGGAAGCACTCAAACACAGTAGCTTTAACTACTAATCTAAGTTTACTTTACAAGTATATACAGAGTAAAATACAGAATGACGCTCCAGCAAACTCTCCAATATTCTTTCTCCAAACTCTCCACACTGATTCCCCATCAGTAACATATTTATACAAATGAACACCAATCACAGTGTTCTCATGTAATGTGAACACTGGATTGCATCAGCTAATTTGCTGTTCTGCCCAGATACTCTCCACCTGTGTATCTGGCCTCTTTCCAAAGTCTTGAGATGACTTCTTCTTAGGTCTCTAGTTCCAGCAAAAACTTACACAGGTTAAAAACCTGACAGATTTGCCATCAAAAATCCGGTCATATGGTCACCCTGCTCTCCACACCTCACAGCCTTCAGTAGCCAGTTTTTTGAATGGCCCAGCAATCTGAACAGCTGAGGGATTCTGTACATTAAAGCAAATATTCCACGGCGCCTCAGCCCTTCCATCTACAGCACAGGGAAAACACTACTGAATGACTTCAACAGGGTTGTTGTAAGTACTTGTGTTAATTGCTCTGAACATTCAAATAATGCTTAATAAAATAACAACAATAACAACAACAACAATAATAATAATACGTCCTTCATTTTTGCAGTTTACCACAAAGAGCCACTGGGAATTGCCACCTCACAGAACTCAAATCCCCAAGATTCTAAGAGAAAAGGGGGTGGGGTGGGGGAAGCCATGACAGTTAAACCTTCAGTTATACTTCATAATCCAGGAGGTGTAGCTTTCTTTGAAGGGTGTGCTGATAGATAATTTTCACACAAGCATGCATATTTTTTTTGCCATTGGGGGAGGGGAGGATAAATATACTTTATGTCGGATTTTCAGCGTTTGTATGTTTTCCAGGATTGCTTACACACGGTAAAGCTGTGTTACAGGCATGAGTGGTGTTCAAATTCAGTTCTAGCACTTAAAAGTCAACGTATCTACATCAAGGATGTATCTACATGTTATGCAGGAAGACTCTGGTTAGTACATGGCTGCATGGCAACATGTCATACATGGGAAGGCCACAGGAAGCATCCCTCAGCAAAGGTGCCTTCTCCCCCACACAGGCACACACACACAAGATGGACAGATTTCTATTTCTGCCTTGTGTTATTTTTGTGTATGATTAGTTATGCCTGTTCCATTTTCCACATGAATCTGCTATTTTTGAAAAACGACAACAACAACCCAAAAATCGGCATGAAATTCAAATTTAAATACATTTGACTGTGGAGTTTTGCACATCCCCCCGCCCCCTGGAAAAGCACATATTTCTTCTCAAGGTATACATTTCTAAACATATTTTGTCCTAAAATACGCACTTGTGAGGGTGTTTTTTTTTTTACCTGAGACCCACACTGCACAATTTGGATAACATGTGACATCCGAAGGACACTTGTGCGTTTTGATGCAAGTTTTAGCCTGGGAGATCCAGATTGAGTCAGTTGATATTCTTCAATCATCCCTAACATGCACACAGCAATCACAAGCACAACTGTGCAGACAGCACAACTAGTGCTGCTGCTATTATTATTATTATTATTATTATTATTATTATTATTATTATTATTATTATATACTGTCCCATAGCCGAAGCTCTCTGGGCAGTTTACACAACATTAAAACAATAAAAACGATATACAAAATTTAAAAACATAAAAACATACAACAGACAATATGCACAAAGACAAAAACAATTTAGCAATATCTGGCTGATCTCAGAAGTCTGCCATGTACCATCCTTGCAGCCTTTTAAGAAGGCCTTAAAAACTTTTATTTTACTATGGCCTTCTCATGATGAGTACTGTTTTTCTGCTATTGCCATTGTTGTTCTTCATGATTTTATTGTTAGCTTTTATTGTTTTAACTGCTATTTTACTGGGTATGTTTTTATTGCTTTTAATGTTTTAAACTGTCTTTATGTATGTTATTGTTGTAAGCTGCCTTGTGAGGGCTTCTGCCCTGAAAGGTGGCCAAGAAATGTTTTAAATAAACAAACAAACAATCTCTGGTGAGCTGAACTGCCAAAACCAGAAAGGGGGTTGGGGGAATCCAGCATCAGTACTTTTAGATGTGTGAATCATCATCATCATCATCATCTCTCCCTCTGGATCGAGGCAGGGAACAACATTAAATTCTATATAATACATAAAACTAGTTATTATTATTATTATTATTATTATTTATTTATATAGCACCATCAATGTACATGGTGCTGTACAGAGTAAAACAGTAAATAGCAAGTTAAAAGAGCATATAAAACCAATACAATATTAAAATAACAATCACAACATCTTAAAATTCTTAGGTTTAAAATTCATCTGGGTAGGCCTACCAGAAGAGACTAGCCGCTCATATGCATTCCCTTAACCATTTTGTGGTTAAGCAGCATGGTTTAGCGTGTTGTCTGAACCAGGCCAGCTAGAGTATTAAGCCAACAAATCTCCTCCAGCAGGCCATTCCACAGTCTGGGGGCAACAGAAGAAAAGGTCCTCTGGGTAACTATGGTTTGGAAGTTCATTGAATGCAGATAAGTCATTCAATATTCTTCTATATGCATATGCACACACACACACACACTCAGAAACTTTGGAGTTCTAAGCACTGCAGGTTTAAGCCTCAAGTGAGCCCAAATTTATACTTTCCAGATCTGATGTCCGTGCCCATATGAGCAACCTTCTTAATATTTGAAGACCCCTCCCACAATTAGGATAAGTACACTGCCCTGCACAAAGTACATTGTGTCCTTTGCATCCACAAAAATGATAGGGGTTGTAGACCAAAACATCTGGAGGGCCACAGATTGCCCACCCCTGCTATAGCAGCTTTCCTTGGAACGGGAACTTCCTTCTGCCTGGAAGTAGGGGAGTATATGGGTGGATGAATTAGTCAGTTTCCCGTCCATCTCAGTTTTGCGCATGTTAGTGTGGGTATTATGGCTAAAGTGTTGGACTGGGAGTCTGGAGATCTGGGTTCTAGTCCCCACTCAGCCATGGAAACCCACTGGGTGACTTTAGGCCAGCCACAGACTCTCAGCCCTACCTACCTCACAGGGTTGTTGTTGTTGTTGTGAGGATAACATGGAGAGACAGAGGATTATGTATGCCTTGGCTTGCTTGGATGAAAAAAGGCAGGATATAAATACAATAAATAAATCATAAATCCATCCAATCCTGTTTCTGTGTCAGCCTGCAATTTTTTTTAAAAAAAGGAACACATAAACATTTGTATGGATTTTCTCTAAAAAAACACATTTTATACCTAATTTCCCTCAAAATACACATTTCTTGTGTGTCATTTGTACTAATATATGCATTTTGACCCAAGAACTACATTGCAAAATTCATAACCAAAAGAATAACTGCTTTCCAAGAACTGTGGATTAGGTTAGTTTGCTTTAAAATGTGGACCGACCAAAATTCTCCCTAGGGGTGAAACACATGGAACAATATATATTTCTGATCTTGCTTGGCCCCTTTAGCCAATAACCACTGAGCGGCAAAAACACTGGACTACAGGCTTTCTTTCTTTCTTTCTTTCTTTCAAATCCCTTCCTGTCAGAAGCTGCCTGAGATCAAATGTGCAGGTTTCCTAAGATGATGATGATGATGATAATAATAATAATGATGATGATGAAAACACTGCACCTTCCTGGAGCTCCTTTGTTTTGTTTCCCAATGACATCAGAGATTTCAGAGAGATTTCACTTCCTCAGGATGCTCGCTATCTCCCCAGAGTTTCCGACCTGTCAAGGTTTAGCCAGAGCAGCTCCGTGGAAATGTGAGCCAGACCCTTTTTAGCTATCTCGCAGCTACACTGGCAGGCTGACGTTTACAATATTTGCTTGGACACAGCCTCCCTTGCAGAAAAGGAAATTATGAGATCACCCTCTTCGTACCAATATTTTTTCCTCCTCTTTTCACAGAACAATGCTCACTTAAGATGATTTGTTTGGAGGAGGAGTGATCGTTCCAGAGCAATGGACACAGGCCCACTCAGCCTCCCCAGCGTTATGCCAAGACAAGCACTAGGAACATAGAAACTTGCCTTATACTGAGTCATTGGTCCATCTAACCCAGTATTGCCAACACTGACTGGTAGCAGCTCTCCAGCATTTCGGGGAGGAGCTTTTCCTGCCCTACGTGGAGATGCAGGGAATCCAACCTGCAACCTTCTGGATGCAAAGCATGTGCTCTACCTCTGAGCTATGCCCCCTGGCAGGCATGTATTTTGAGGAAAAAGTGCTACTTGCATGCAGTCCACTTAAGAATTTCTATCAACTGACTTTCTAGTAACTAATACAGAAGCAAAAAATAAGGAAAGTCAATTACAATGCACGTTGTTCTCAAAATGCTAATATTTTGTCCCTTGATCATTCATCTCCAAAGCATTGCTAATTCTTTAAGACAGATGTCCCCAAACTGCTGCCCTCTGGATGTGTCTTCCTACAAATGGCTACACTAGCTGGGATAATGGGTTTTGTAGTCAAACACATCCAGAAGACAACAGGTTGGGACTGCTTGCCCACAACAAGAAAAGTCCTTAATGGAAGCCACCTTTCACAGACGACACCCTTGACTTATACAGGTTGTAGAATTCAGCTTTTCTTGGTACAGAATTTCCATTACCTTGAAGAAGAATTAAAGGCTTCAACTGATGTGCTAGAGTCAAGATAGCTTTTCTCATAGGAAAGTGTTCCTTATACGCATCCCGGATTTATTCTTTCTGACAAAAGGCAAGCAAAATAAATGTCCTTCTCTTCTTTGGAATGACAGAACAAAAGTTTAATTTATAAAGCACTACCCACAAGTTTTGCTTTGTTGATGTGTCCCTGAAGCTGTATAAATAACTGGAAATATAATGAAAACAATGCAACATCTATCCCCCAAACCCAGCCTCTATTTTTTCACAGATAACAAAATTATTATTAAAAGGATGGGGGAAGGAGAAGATGTGGGAGAGTAACAAAACACACATTCAGTTGTGGTCACTAATATTGAACAACTACAGCAAAAATGGAACAAAAACGTTGGAACAAAGTTCTAACAATAAATACAGTGTATGTGTTTTTATAATGAGGAACAAGACACATGAACCACACACGCTGGAGTAACAAGCACAGCCAGGTGATGTCAAGCTGAGGTGAACAGCTGAGGTGATGAATCACAGATATTCATCAGGCAATGGCCTTAGGAGAGACCTGTTACCAGCAGCCAAGAAACTAATGAAACCTCTCTGATGTCTTTGAAGAAAACCAAAGACAAATCCATCTCCAATACTGCAGGGGGGGGGGGAGGGGGAGAGGTTCTTAAAAAAAAAAACACCTCAGGATTTTACACATTACTTTGGGATAAAATCCAAGGGCCTTATCAGTTGTACTCTTGTAAAAAAAAATTCCAGAAATTATTTAGCAGCTCTGCCCAATACTAATCCATACTATAAACTCCAACATTTTGCAGACAAAAATACATTTGCTCTACATTCAGGATGCATGCAGAAAGAATCTAGACTTACAATCTCAGATAAACTCATTCATCAAACCTGAAAGCCATAAACCACAAGGTGTCTGTGTACTGATACCCCTCAGTCCATATGACTTCAGGAGGCAAGCCAGACTATGCCCAGATAGTGCAGTTCATACACGAAGGAAGCAACACCAAATATCTGGCACACAACGTCCTTGCAAAGCTGTACCTTGCCCTAATTCATGCAGTTCAAGTGCTGGCATCGGCTTATTATCCTCATAATAACACCTCACCTACAGCAGGCTCATGGTGTGAACACTCATCCCACTGGCTGCATTCACATGTAATAATAAGCCAGGAATGCTGGTTTAATAAAACACAACATGAACGTGCTGCATTGATACATACAACCAATTTCTGTTTTCCTTCTCCCTTTGAGTGAGCAGCTAATCAAACCTGAAAGGGGATAACTTTGTGCAACATCCAAACCCAGGATTATGGTTAAGTGTACCCAAACCAGCCAGGATTCATAAACCATTAAGAAACCCTTCTTTAAACCTCACTTATGAATCCTGGTTGGTTTGTTTGGGCATGCTTAACCATAATCTCAGGTCACATGAAGCTATCACCTTCTAGTTTGTTTACCTGCTTGTGAGAAAGGAGGAGCAAAAAAGCTGTGTGCACCAGCATGCAGTTTATTTACATGGTTGTTTATTAAATCAGGATTCCTGGCTTAGTGTTATGCACAAATGCTTCCACTACTTTCTCCATAATGTAATGTATTTGGAATGTTTGAAATAGCTGCAAGACCAATTTGGCCAGAAGCTGTATAGTGAGACAAAAGAAGTGTGTGTATATATATCCTACAGGAAGATGCCGCCTTCAAATCACTTTTGAATCTCTAATGAACCTGTTTCTACCTGGAGTGAATTCCAGACTGTTTTAATCATACCCTGTTGCTTACAACCTTGGGTGCAAACTGAAAGTGATGCGTGATTCCATGACTTTTGTTTTTTTAAACAGAAGCTGCTGATGGGCACACTGAGAGGGAGTTAAATGATACCCCAATCTGTTGCCAATGTGATCTTACTTCCCATGGGTAACAGCAGCTGAGCAGTGGGGGGTTGTTTTACAATCTCAGATAAGTTCGTTCATCACATCCAATAGCCATAAGCCACAATGCATCTATGTACTGGTACCCCTCAATCCAGATGACTGTCAGAACCAAGGGCATGTCTACACCAGCCCTATATCCTGGGATCGTCCCAGGATTGTTCCTGTGCATCCAAATGCCACACAGGGGATCCCGGGAGCAGGCAGGAACGATCCCTCCATTTTCCTGGGATAACCCTTAGGTGTAGAAAGGGCCCAAGACACAGGAGGAAAGGGTTAACTACTCCCATATACCTTGGTCTTGATACTGATCAGACCACACAACAGCTACTGTTTACAATTTGGGGGGAGGATTGACATAACTACACATAACAGGTTTAGGGTCATGCGTGGTTTAACCCCAAGTCATTTACCAGTCTCTATAGCTCTTCCCCTCAGATTCCCACATAATAATAAACTCCCATCTGGACCCTTCTTCCTTTCCCACTTCCTCTCCACTATTGTACCCGTGAGGTAATTTCTCTCTCACAGAAATGTTGTGGTTAGATCCCAATAAACATTCCCCAACTTGGCCACAATGTTTGGGAATTATGGGAGTTGCAGTCCAACACGCCTGGAGATCATCAGGCTGGGGAAGGCTGACCTAACCCATCCCTCCCTTCCTCTCCCTCTCCACACTCAGATTAACCCCTCATCCCTTCCTCCAGCTAATCCCATTAAAATATCATCCTGCAATAATCATAATCATCATAATATTTCTTACCCTCCTCTCTGTTTGGATTGAGGCGGGGATCAACAATAAGTATAAAATACATAAAACTGAATTAAAAACTTATTATACATTATTAAAACATCCTAAAAACATCCTGAAATTCCACTGGATAGGCCTGCCGGAAGAGATCAGTCTTTATAGCTTTCTCAAATGCTAAAAGACTGTTAAGTTGACAAGTCTCCTCCAGCAGGCCATTCCACAGTCTGGGAGCAGCAGAAGAGAAGGTCCTCTGCGTAATACTTGTCAGCCTAATTTTGGCAGACTGAAGTAGATTCTTCCCAGAGGACCTGAGTGTGCAGGGTGGGTTGTGCGGGAGAAGGCGATCCTGCAGGTAGCCTGGACCCAAACCATGTAGGGCTTTAAAGGTGATAACCAACACTTTATACTTCACCTGGAAACTAATTGGCAGCCAGTGAAGAGATTTTAAAACTGGTGTAATGTGGTCCCCCCTAGGTGTACCGGTGACCAACCTGGCGGCCATATTTTGAACTAATTGAAGTTTCCAGACTAGGCACAAAGGCAGCCCTATGTAGAGCACATTGCAGAAGTCGAGCCTCGAAGTTACCAGCGCGTGCATTAAGGTCTTTATGTCTTCCAACTCTAGGAAGGGGCACAGCTGAAGGGCACCTCCTGAAATCAGAATCATAGAATAGCAGAGTTGGAAGGGGCCTACAAGGCCATCGAGTCCAACCCCCTGCTCAATGCAGGAATCCACCCTAAAGCATCCCTGACAGATGGTTGTCCAGCTGCCTCTTGAATGCCTCTAGTGTGGGAGAGCCCACAACCTCCCTAGGTAACTGATTCCACCGTCACACTGCTCTAAAGCTGATAGTAGGCACTCCTGGCCATCGCATCTATCTGAGCTGTCATTTGGAGCGACAGATCCAGAAGCACCCCCAAGCTGCGAACACAGTCTTTCAGGGGGAGTGTAACCCCATCCAGAACTGGTTGACACACTTGCAAACCCAGGTTGCAGCCTTTGACAGCGAGTACCTCCGTCTAGTCTGGGTTCAGCTTCAGTTTGTTTTTCCTCATCCAGCCCATTACCACTTCCAAGCATTCATTGATAGGAGACACACTATCCTTAGCTGACGCTGTTGTCAAAGGCATAGAGAAATATATTTGAGTGTCATCAGCATACTGTTAGCACCCCGCCACCCCATGCCTCCGGGTGATCTCTCCCAGCTGTTTCATGTAAATCTTAAATAGCATTGGGGAAAGGATGGCACCTTGTGGTACGCCACACAGATCTTTCTTTGAGGAGCAGCTATCCCCAAGCATCACCTGCCTGAGAGGTAGGACCAGACCCACCAAAGGACAGTGCCCCCGATTCCCAATTCCCTCAAGTTCCTGCAAGGGCTTTCAAAGCACAGGATGGCAGGGTCAGCCCTACCATGAGGCAAAGTGAAGCAGTCGCCTCAGGTAGCAAATTTTGGGTGTCATAAAAGGGCAGCGAATTCTTAGTTATTTACCTTGTTATTGTATTTTTACTGCCAGGAAGAGGAGAGATGCTTATGGCATGTTCTGCCACGTGTACCAAAATAGTGCAGCTATCTTTGAGTACTATGCATCTTGACTTGGCTGGCTGGAGGGCACCATTTGGGTGGCTCTGCAGGGTGCGGCACTCTTTTTGTCTGCCCCTTTAAAGATCCAATTAAAGAAAGTAATTTGGAAGAAAATCTTTTCATTATTTCTGACCTGTGTTTACCAATTTTGAAAGTAAAAAACAACCACAATCTGCAGTCAAACGAATTTGACTCATTTTTAATGACACCGATTGCTGGACTAACAGAATGGTCTAAGTTTGCATTTGCGAGAGGGAGGAGGAGGAGGAGGAATTTCTAAGCAGGATTCACTGGCATTCCATACAGAGGATGTCACAGCCTCCTCGAGTACTTGGCACAGCAGGGCATGCGTTTCCTCAAAGCCCAACTCCTCTTTCACAGATTTTGATGAATAATCTGAACTGCATGGCAATCAGAATGGAAAGATACAGTTGATTTACCCAAATGGAACAGCTATGCTATTCTTTCATTCTGAGTAGAATGGTCACGTAATTTATCCTAAAGCATTCCCCAAACCGGCACCATCTTGGAATCCTAAGATTCAAAAATGCATTTCTCATGTTACTGTATTTTCTGGCATATAAGACGACTTTTTAACCCAGGAAGATCTTCTTATATGCCGGAAAATACGGTACTCAAAAAGCAAAAGGTAGCTGTGTTGGCCCTAAGTAAAATTCCAAAATCCATATTAAGGCAAATGTTCCAGAATCCATATTAGGGCAATCTATTTATTAGGCCAACTCAAAGACTTAAGCTTTCTGGAGATCTTGAAAACTTGCACTTTCTTGGCTAGCCTAAGAAAGGTATTGTCCTAATATGGATTTTGGAACTTAATACTTTCTGTCTCTAAAAGGTTGTTGGGAGCTAATGTTTTATTTATTTATTTACAATATTTATATACTGCTCCGCATTAAAGAATTTCAGAGCAGTGGACAAATAGAATAAAAGAATAACATCAGAATAAAAACATGTTTAAATACATTTTAAAAGAAACAAAGTGCAAATAAACCGCAGCTGGTCATTAAGGGAAGGCTTCCTGGAACAATAATGTTTTTTCAGGAGGTGCCAGAAGCAATACAAAGTTGGCACCTACCTGAGCGCCAGAGGCAAGGAATTACATAGGAAGGGGGCCACCGCACTGAAGGTTCTTCTGCTGGTGGACTCCAATCGGCCCATAGGTCCATGTGGAACCACTAATGAGAACTTGCAAGACCCTTAAAACTAACAGAAGTTCTGGTACCATGTTAACCTCCACCTCAACAAATTATTTACGTGAACTGCTTTAAAAAGTATGCAGTGTTCTGTCCAGTTTCTGCAAGCTACCAACTAGATAATAATATCTGCAAGCGGCCATTGATTGCAAAGAAATAGCTCAATAAGGAATCCATCATGGAGCTTGTCCAACAAGTGGCACAGGAGTTAAAACTCCATGATCAAAAGGAACACACGCATTAGCATTCTCCTAATCACACCAGGATTGATCAGCCGTTCCGGCTGGGATTTAAAGGGGGTGGGCTGGAAACAAATGCTTTCCTGCTGTCTTTCAAAGGCACTTGTTGATTGAGATGTAGACAGAGCTGAAACTTATTACCCACTGGGCAAAGAGATACGGATCATAAACACTGGTGGGGCTCTTATGCCGAGCACATCCTCCACCCAAGTACTTTTCTTGTTCCTTCTTCGCAGCCAATTCACATAATCTTTTGGGTGGCTCATTTTTGTGGGGCTTGTTTTTGTCAAGCTGGTTAATTAAAGCTATGAATTGACATGAATAGGTTTGCTGTGCATCCAGCTCATTAGCACAGACGATCAGGGGTTACATGCAGAAAATTAACGGCACACTTTTTTTTGGATGTTTCACTGCTGCACACTTGAAGGTCTCGACTAAAGAAACCAAACAGCCTATCTCAAGGCAAGGATGAGGGATGATCTTATCGACTGTTAGATCTTTTCTAATTGTGCACTTCCCAGAATGTCATAGTGATCGTTCACTTCTATAGGAAACCCCCATGCATCTCTCCTATCCATTTTTTAAGTGCATGGTTATAGCTTTTTTCTCATGTTACAAAGTACATGAATTTAGCTTAGAAATACACACATAGAACCTATGTGTGTATCGCACAGGCCTCTCTCTGCCTCTGCCTCTCATCTGTTCATATCCTTCTTTCCCCTCCAAAAGGAAGCCCAACGCCGCTCACAACATTCTACAGAATACAATAACAACAAATAACGTATTTGAATATTTTTAAAGTGGGGAAAAAACTAACAATAAGAATACTGCAATAAACTTTCAACTCAGAACTTAAACATCTAATCAGGCAATAAATACAAAATTCATACACATATTGAATGAACAAAGGGAATAAATATAAAAAAATCTGTATTCTGATGACATCCAGCTTTATTCGTCTTTATCATCTGAGACAGGTGAGGCTGTGCAGGTGCTGAACTGTTGCCTGGATGCAGTAATGGGCTGGATGGAAGCTAAGAAACTGAAGATGGATTCATACAAGACAGAGCCACTGTGGGTAGATGGTCCTCAGGTCCAGAAAATTGGACAGGGTCCTCAGGTCCAGTTCTGGACAGGGGTGCAACCCCCCTGAAAGAACAGGTATACAGTTTGAGGATGCTTCTTGATCCAGAATTGTCACTGCAGACTCAGATGGCTTTGGTGGCACAGAGGATCTTTTGACCAGCTTCCGCTGTTTTGCCAACTGGTACACTTCCTGGATGGGGATTGCGTAGCTACAGTGATCCATGCTCTACTAACCTCCCAATATGATTAGGGATGGGATTTCTAAGGATTTATTAGTTTAAAGTGAGAGTCATACATCCTATCCTGATGTTATACATGTGCTGCAGAGATCACACACAGTTGTTTTGAAGAACCACACACTCACATCATGCTCTTTATTCTGCACTTCTATCAAAATGCCCATCATTGTGGTGGGAAAGAAGTTGCGGAAGGCTTGTCTATTGCAAGAACCCCTGATGGGATGTAGTCATGAATCTTGGCATATTGTGTACACATACACACACCACAACAACCTGTAGAACCCCCATCAGGAGGCACAATCCTCACCTCCACCCCTAGGACAGGACTGGAGGGCAGCTTTTGCTCTTACCACCTCAGCTTTCTCCCCACCCCCTGCAAGGACTTTACCCCCACAAGAGTGAATAGTATCTAAAGAGGTGCCCTAAAAGACATTGTTGGGATGTGAGTTCAGTGTTTACCCCAAGACATCATGATGGCTACCACTTTGGACGGCTTTAAAAGTAGGTTAGACATATTCCTAGAGGAGAGCACTATCAATGGCTACTTGTCCTGATGGCTCCATGTTACCGCTAAAATCAGAGGCAGCATGCCTTTGTACACCAGTTGCTGGGGAACATGGGCAGAAGGGTACTGTTGCACTTATAGTGGTGGCCAAAATTGTGGACACTTTTTGAAATTTTCATGTTTTGCAACTTTGCATGCTTATAGAAAATCTTCTGTTTCACAAAATTCAAATGTTTATATATCAAATGAAAGAGAATTTAGTGCTGAATTCAATACAAAAAACAGAATGCAAGTATCTGCAGCACAAAAAAGTTATGCTTTCTTTAGTCTAAAAACAAACAGGTGTGATTGAGTGAAGAAGCAGATTGGAATTGCAAACCCTAGTGGCCGATCACAGTCCTTGTTCTGGGGGTCAATCACACGGCAGTATTATTATTATTATTATTATTATTATTATTATTACAGATTACACAGTAAATAGTAGCTGCGATACATCGTGTTTCAAGTTGAGGAAAGTCAGTTTTGCTGTTTGTTCTGTAACTGAAGCACAATTGGAGATTGTGTGAATATTTGAAGTATTTCTCAAATTAAAAGTGTATGTACATACATCATAAATTGAGCAATGGCACCAAAGAAAAGAGTTGTTTGGACACCCAGGAAAAGAAGCAGGCTCGTTGTATTACGTGAATAAGGTCTTTCAATTGATATATATAAACATTTGAATTTTGTGAAACAGAACATTTTCCATAAGTATGCAAAGTTGCAAAACGAACATTTCAAGAAGTGTCCACAATTTTGGCCGCCACTGTATGCCCTGCTTGTGGATTTCCCGTCAACAGCTGGTTGGCCCCCATGTGAACAGAATGCTAGACACTTGGTGTGATCCAGCAGGGTTCTTCTCATGTTCTTATGAGCTACACCTATTTCACATCCTTGGCAGTCCTAGTAATTGAGAATGAAACTATTTGCATTGGGGAAACCCCACACAAAGGCTGCTTGCTCTGAACGCAATGAATGTGCCAAAAACAAGTCCAGTGTGCTTCAAGTACTAGGATCTCTTTGTAAGGGTAGAAAGGATCTAATGTGTTTACTGGTAGGCCACCACAGTGCAAAACATTTGCTGACAGGTCAAGAGTCACTTGCAGTTTCTCTTTTTAAAAGGCAATGGGGGCGGGGCTAAAGAGAAGGAACAGATGCAAAGAAAGACATGGGCTCATGGTCATAAACCTTCATTACTTGCCTAGCAGAGATCATTTCAGTAGATGTCACTTCTCTTACACCTGCATGGCTTATTTTTCATACATCCAAAGCGGCTTACCCCAACCTGGTGTCCTTGTGATGTTTTGCACTACAACTTGTATAATTCCTGACCCTTATCCATGCTAGCTGGGGGCTGATGGGGAGATGAAATCTAAAACATCTGGAGGGCACCAGGGTTGGGGAAGGCTGATTTTTAATGGAAATGTCCACTAAGTTTTAATGAAATTGTCATGCTTTTTCTACATAAGACAACTCTACTGTAAGTCATACCAGACTTTGCAACAATGTCAACCTTTCAGAATGGAGAAAAACTGAAAAAAGCCAGGAATCCACTAAACGATGGCTGATCAGGGGAAAGGAGTGTGGCCATATGGGCAACTCTGGAGGTCCAGACTGGAACCTCAGGAGGACTGGATATAGGCTCCAGGCCTGAGGTTCCCCACCCTGTCCTATGAGAACTATACAGAAAAGTTTAAAAGCATTACTCATAGTGAAAGTCCTACACAATTTATGAATGATTTCTCTAAGACGTCCAGTGTGGGGAGCCCTTTTTTCCCTTTCTAGTTTTAATTTCCAGTTAGCCATTGATTTTGAAAAGCCATTACAATATAAATCAAGGTGTCATGACTTCGTGCGACCAGCCTATCAGCATATACTGGGTATGCTTGGATGTTGTGTTGCAACAGTAAACCGTTGGCTCTAAAACATGTCAACAGCATACATATCAACGTAGCGTACTATTCAGTCTATTATTATGCATTTTTTACTACCGTGCTCTTGGGACCATTTTAATCAATCCCAACACTGAAAAATGACCTACACTTTTCTTTGTAGCTGGAACAAGCAAGCAAGCTTCTCCCAGCATTCCACTCAGCCATGGATCTTTGAAACAATGCACAATAGCAATCAAGATAACCTTTTCCACTAACGGAGTTGAAAACAACATCTGTTAAACATCCAAATCCATGGCTTTACTAAGACACCCTAAGGATTTTGGAGGCACAGTTCTCGGTGAGTTAACAGAGTTCAGAAAAGAAAAGTTTAAGCATAATGACTAAACACCAAACACACACATACACACACCGAGTTCTGCTCAAGATTAATTAAGGTGGACTCCAGCCAGATCTGTTAACATGGGAAACTTTCACAATAAGCAGGTCAAATCTCCAAAGAGCTTCAGAAACCATCACCCTGAACATAAACATACTCCTTAAATATACTCTGTCCAAAAGGAAGCTTGCTGCTATGCAGATGGTTGCTTTGACAGCCCCCCCAAATTATTTGTACAATTATCTTGCCTTAATTAAGAAACGTTTTGCAGAAATTATTTGCTTTCCCCTCCATAGAACAAGAAGTCCTTTGTTTATTCCCTCCCCACTCATACTTGTGTTCCTTAGATCATGAGAGAAAAGTCTAATTATGAATCTACAGAACAATATACTATTGTAATCTGTCAAAAACGGGAGAAGGGATAGTGGCAGTCTTCATATCATTTTAGTCCCATTAGCTATTTTAAAGCAAGGAGCCAGAGAACGGTGAGTCTAAGCCTTAAACAATAAGGGTTCCAGATATTATTTGCACAGTTCTTCCTGGAAGACCTAGTTATTTCCTCTTGGTGCACCACACACACACATACACTACTGTCACTGGTAGCATGTCACAGGAAGAGAATCTGAAATCTAGGGCAGAGGGGCAAAGGGGTTAATAAAGCTTTGTGCACTGGATGGCATGCAATTCATATCCACTCTGAATCAGCTAATCACAGACCACCCCATGAATAAAGTAAGCATGGAATATAGCTCATCGGAGAATGTAAGAGCTTTGCTGAGAGATAGGTAGCCTGCTTTGCAGGTCCTAAATTCAAACCCATCATCTCCAGCTAAAGTATTTCAGTAGCAGAGAAAGAGAGAGAGAGAGCATACTATGCGCAAAGACCAAAGAGTGCCTATTTATGACCACTGGCAAGGTATGACATCACATAAACACAGCATATGCTGCAACAACTCAAGTGTTTATAACGGGAAAGCACTGTTTGTCACCACTGGTGATGTACAGTTGCAAGCTTAACTTACTGCTGTACTGCTGCACTTACAAGTTCCATCATGAATTCAAAAACATATACCTGCCCAATGAAGTAGAATATATCACCACTGCCATTTCTTTACCATCATGTAGAGTTTGGCTGTGTTTGGACAACACAATAGCCAATGGCAGGTTAATAGTCAACTCCACAGTTGATTATTGACAGGGTACTCTCCCACACGACATGATTATAATCAACCATGATGTGGATTAGGGACAGCATCAAGTTGACTATTAGTCAATGGTGTGTTTGATTGACACATCCCCCCTCAGTTCTCCCCCTGGTATCCCATCAGTCATTGCGAATTCTGCTGGATGGACTAGAGTGGCCACTACTGCTTTGGTCACTTTTGCCAGGGGACTTTGTAATTGCTGAAAATAATCAACTGTGTGTGATGAAATAGTCAACAGTGCTTGACACATGACATGATAACCAACGGTAGTTCAAATAATCAACTCTGCACAGTGTTGGTTATTTGCATTGGCTATTTGAGCCAACTAACCAATGGTGGTGTGAAAAAGTCCGGACAGATGACACAATAACCAAATGTTGACTATTTAACCTACCGTTGGTTATCGTGTCATCCAAACCCAGTCTTTCAGTTATTCATATGAGCCAAATGAACACAGGTGATCTTCCAGAGTCTTTTCTCTATACAAAAACCAGCATCATATCTAAAATGTTGGACATGCATATGGCAACAACAGCAATAAAATATAAGACAGCTAGTGTTCTATTGCCACATTTTAAGATTGATTATCTATATCTTTGAATTGTCATTCTATTCATGTTGTGGTTACCACACCAGCACCATACTTAAAACTCTTTAAACTGCACTCACAGGATGTGACTGTCAATCTTATTTAATCCTGAGAAGACCCTGCTATTGTAATGGCACTCCACCCATGTACTTAGATCTTGGGACTGAGTTATATTTTTAGGAAGAGAATGTGGCACAGTTCTGTTGGGACCGTACTACTTGAGAATGTAGGTAGGGAGAGGAATTGCATGATGGAATGCCCTCCTTGCTAAAAAAAAAACCATGTGTGAAAAGCTATTATTTAATAAAGAAGGATCCTAGCCCAATCTTCTTCCTGATATTCTAGGTTTCTCCATAGAGAGAGCTTTCATTGAGATATAAAACACCAACCAGGATTTGAAATGGTGCAGTCCGTGGCTGAACTCATTTGCAAATCAGATCTTAGATTTACTAAGTTCCCAAGATCCAAAAAAGAACAGTATATCTCCCTCTCTCAAGAGAACAGAGTAGTTCCCATTTCTGAGGCTTGTGGTGGACTGTGCCATGCTCATTAGTGGAAAGGGTGTGCCTTTTTGATTTTCTACACCAAATTGTCTCGGGCTGTCCCTGGAACGAAGGCAGTCTTAAAACAGGTTGTTAAAGTGTGGTGAAGAGCAAGATCTGTTTCAGCAGGCGACCCTCCACCCAAGCAAATTGACTGAATGCACCAATCAAAGAGAGCATACCTTTCATTAAACTCTTCCCACTGGAGTCTGGAAGTTTTTAAACTCACCTATACTTGCTTGAATCTGTAATTTAATTTTAATATTATTATTAATTTTAACTAAAGCTAGCCTCATTAACATTGCTGAGGAGCCCACACATTCACACTCCCTGTCATAAAACTGCCGAAAATAGCAGACAAGTGTGTGGAGAGAGATCCAGAGAACGAGAGACCTGGGTCTTGTTGCAGACTTCAACAAGCACTTAATTCCATAGATTTACAACAGGGAGCCCAGCACAAAGCTTTAGCTGGGCACAACAGACACCCTGGGTACATATCGGCAGCAGGGATCTGACACAGACACTTTTTGTACACTCAGCACCCCTTAAATTTAAGCGTAAGATGACTAACACTTAATTGCTAGCACTTGGAGAGGGCATGGAAGCAACCCAGAATGATCCAGGAAAGAGGTCAAGAATACAGGGTCCCAATATATGAACAGTGCTACAGCTCAATGATGCAGCTAGGCAATTTTAGACTCTGGACTTAATGGGTCTTGGGGTACTGTCTAAAGAGAGAGCTTCGGCTATTGGGCAGTATAAAAATGTAATAAATAAATAAATAAAATAAAATAAATAAACTGTGAAATGAAAACAGAGTATGCCATTTTAACTGTGTAGGTATCACCATTCAATCTATATTGAAACCCCCCGCTACCCAGCTCACTTCAGCTGGGCTGGCTATGAGTGCTCATTTTTAAGGCTCCAGGGGAGGACACTCTGCATACGGTCAGAGGCACTCTGCTTCACAATGGCTCGCCGTGTTTTGTTTTAAGCACCTTACATTCAAACCGGGTTCTAGAACGAAGCACTCACAAACTCAAAGCTTCTCTAAACGAGCGATTTATAGCACACTCGTGATTGGCCACTCATGGAAGTTTGCAGATTCATTTCACAACATAATCAGCGTTCATGGCCCCTCCCGTGCTATCCCCTGGAAATTGTGGGTTTAAAAAACAACAACAGATATAATGTGGGATTATCCAGGAAATTGCACCATCTCGCAGTGTGTAATATCGGCATTGCACTATAATTATGCCACTAGATGGTGCTGTCTTAATAAAGTCAATTGAGCAAACAGAGGAAGCAGAGAGAGGAAGTATTCAATTTCAAACCAAGTGGCTGCCTGTGTAATGATGCTGATCACATCCCAGAAAAAAAGCAGATTCGGAATACCACAGTAAGGCAGTGCCTATGTAGAGAAGCTATCAAGTTTAAGTCTTCTATTTATTTATTTATTGTAATCACTGCTCAATACAACAAATATCTCACCATTCAAGTCTAAAGATTCAGAAACAAAATATTTTCACTTCTAAAAAAAGGGGCAAAAATAAGAAAAGGAATTCCATCACGCAGCCAACCCAGATTGTTGGAAGCAGGTTTGCAGAAGTAACTCAGGGGTTCACTTCCCCCTGAGTTACTCAGGAGGGTCCAGGTTGCCTTGAAATACAGAGCAACAAAACAGCCTGCACGCTCCCACAGGATTCCTGGGTTCTGTTGATATTAGTGTCTAACGCAAGGGTGAAGAACGTCTTTCAGCCCCAGTGCCGAATTCAATTTCAGAGAAGCTCCTGGAGGCTACATCCTTGTAGTGGGAGGGGCCAAAGGCAAAAGGGGGTGGGACCGAAATTAGCAAAAATATCAGCATGACTTTTCTAGAAATATACAGACAATCCAAAAGGCACTTGGGATAATAAGACCAACAGCCTGCTCCCATACCTGCTTAGTTAGAATTAAGCCTTTTTTCATATAAAGTGACCAGATATAAATGAAGGCAGGGCTCCTGCAGCTTTAGCTGTTGTGATGAAGAGGGAATTTCACCAGGGGCTCCATGCAGACAAATGACACCTGCTGAAATCCCCTTTTCTATTCAACTGTAAAAGATACAGGAGCCCTGTCCTCCTTTCCATACGATCCCCCTACCTTTATGTATCTCCCAAAATACCTGTTAGGCTACACTGGCATTCCAACCCTAAACCCCTCACAGAGAATAAGTGCCACTGAAATTAACAGGCCCTGCCTGCATTCCCATGTCATGCTTTTAGGATGAAGTGTGTCTCTTCTTTTAGCCCAAGAGTGGGCAGACAGTAGATCTCAAGATGTTTCGAACTTCAGCTCCCAGAAGCCTCTGCCAGCATGGTCAATGGTCAAGAATTCTGGATGGTGAAGTCCAAATCAGCTGGAGAGCTACTTTCTGCCCACTTACCAGTACGGGGATTGGCTGAACCGTAGAAGAAAGCTAGCTGAACCGTAGAAGAAAGCTATTACTGGATGGCTCATCTTACCATCCCAAGATGGGATCTACCACCAGGCTCATAGCTAATGAGCAAATGGCTAATACCAGTTCATCAAGCTGGAGAACCCAGGTCAGCCCTGGATCAAATGGCAGACGAGAAGTACCTTCAGTTCCCCCTCCATTTCTTCCATGTTTTAGTATCTT
Source organism: Elgaria multicarinata webbii (assembly GCF_023053635.1). NCBI lineage: Eukaryota > Metazoa > Chordata > Lepidosauria > Squamata > Anguidae > Elgaria > Elgaria multicarinata. Next base: position 26,782,391 of record NC_086171.1, on the reverse strand, counting down.
ATTTTAATGCATCGATAGCTCCCCCCCACCCTTCGTAACTTGGATGCACGAACTGATTGATCTCTGCCTTGTAGAGTGTTGGACTAGGAATAGGGAGACCCAGGTTCAAATCTCCACTCAGCCTATGATGATGATGATGATGATGATGTCTAACCCATCTTTCAGGGCATAGCACCCCCAAAGCAGTTAGTTTTCATATTAAAAGAAATACAAAAAAATACCAAGCAGTCCTCTAATTACTGAAAAACAACAAATAACATTCATGAAAAAGCACATCAACCAAAAGTGGGGGCGGGGACAGAAACGGCCTGAGCTCCAGGGGGGAAGGGTGTGGGCCTGAAATTAAAAATAGTCCTCAAGCTTCTTTTAAAAGCCATTATCCTCGCTTAGTACAGGCCAATATCCTCTTTTAAAAGAGAAATCTCGTTCTCTTCCTCTATGAAGGATGCCCTCACTCCAGGCACTCTATTTCACAGGGTTGTTGGGAAGATAAAATGGGGGGGGGGGGTGAGAGGACCATATAACCAACCCTGATCTCATGGTAGAGGAGTGGGTGGGGTGGGATATACACAGAAATCGAATCTAAGATCTAAACCCCTCCAAATACTCATAGGATCCTCCTTGCACTCATGGAGTGAGGTTGGGTGGGGAAAATTATTTCTTTCTTTTTCTTTTAAGACGAGGAATCCAAGGGCTTCAAAACTTTTTGACAGAGACGATCCTTTGGCCCCTCTAATTCCAGATACGGGGGGCGGGGACTGTCTGCGGTTGAGGAACGGGCGCTCTGCACATGCTCAAAACCACGCGGTTCCTTATTCCTTTTGCTGCGTAGCAGAACCCAAATCCTGAACTTAAGACCTCCTTGTGCGCAAGCCCATCTAATTGATTTCACAGCCACCCATTCCCACCCCAAAAAGGAGGGAAGAAAGGAATTGCCTGCGGTAGTCCCCGACTGAATAGTGGCAACAATCGACTCTCCAACACCAACACCACCCCAAACATCCTGAGTAAGAGACAGTTCAAGCGCCAGCCAGACTGCAGAACCGGACGACCTGGCTCCCAAATGTATAAATAACACGAGATCGAGGGGAGGTAGAGCGGGACTCAAAGCGCCCCCCCCCTCCTCCCCGGCAGCATCAACCCCAGACCTTCCGGAATGCCCTCCGCCCGGGTCGCAAGAGAGCACGTGCGTCCAAGAACCGCACCCTCCCTGGGATCTCCAAGGCGGAGGGAGCGAGAGAAAAAAAGCCAGACTCCGGGTTCTGCTCCGGAAAAGTGGAAACTTTGCAAGGATCGTTGGGCAGCCAGGCCGGGTAGGAATCAGGCAGTATCCCTCGCCCTGCCACAATTCCAACCGAGGTAGATTTACAGGGATCATTCCAACAGAAAGAACTGACAACCAATCCAGCGGGGGGCGGGGGCATTTTTACAGAACCAGCTATGAAAGGCGCGATCCTGTGCATGTTTCGACTGGGGGGGGGGGAGTCCTACAACTCCCAGCATTCCCCAGCCAGCAAAGCTTGGGGGACTCCCCCACCCCTGGTCTAAACATGCAAAGGATCGCGCCCTAAGAAGCATCAGTACACGCGCCAGGCGAACTCACCCGCTGGATCGTCCCCCATGGTCGCCTCTGCATTCTGAGCTTGGGAGCCGGGCGTGAAGGGATCTCTGCTGTGCATGCCTGGGGTGGAGGAGGTGTGTGTGTGTGTGTGTGTGTGTGTGTGTGGAGAGAGAGAGATGCCTTTTCTCCCTCGCCTCTCCAGCGCCAGCATGACTTTGAAGTGAGCTGGAAGCTCGCTGGCTCTCGCTGCAAGTTTTCAAAGCCTCCTCTTCACACACGCGCACACGCTCCTCCCTGAGCACCTTGTAGGCTTCCTTGGGTTTTCCGCTTCTTTCAAGAGGAAACAAAACCTCTTAGAGTACTGTGTACAGTTCTGGCCACCACACCTAAAAAAAAGATATTATAGAGCTGGGAAAAGGGCAACTAAAATGATCAAAGGGCTGGAGCATCTCCCATATGAAGAAAGGTTACCACAGCTGAGACTGTTTAGTTTGTAAAAAAAGGGAGGTTAAGGGGAGACATGATAAAGGTGTACAAAGTTATGCATGGTGTGGAGAATGTGGATAAGGAGAGAAGGGTCCATCTATTCCAGCACTCTGTTCCCACAGTGGCCAACCAGCAGGACATGGGTGCAACAGCACCCACCCACCCATGTTCCCCAGCAACTGGTGGACATGGAGGTAGTACACAGCCCCCACTCCACCCCTGATGGGCCTGGGGCCCTGTTCCTCACACTTACTCACAAGGATCCAGGACACATGTTCCAGAGTCTCAGAATCATCCCAAGACTGCAGAAAAAGCGGGCTAAAAGGGTAGGGCGATATCCTGGGCCAAGGGAGGGATCATCCCTCCCTGCTCCCAGGATCCCCTGTGCATCATGTGAACACACAGGGACAATCCCGGGGCGATCCCCGGGATATCGCCCCATCTAGCCATGCCCTTGGTCTGTTTCCAGATCCTTTTCATGACGTCACCAACCTCCAGTGCCTCTCCTGCCATTTTCAAGCAGGAATCCACCATTTTATAAGACTCTGAAAATGCCGTCATAAATCATAATTGCTCAATAAAGTGGCACCATGTGCTGATGGTATAAATGAAATATAAGGGAAGGAACTGGCAAAAACAAGGAGTGGGGAGCGCGTGTATTGTGTCGATTGTTATGCCCGTGAAGACTCTGGAAGACAAAATTCTGGAAAGGCTGCAGGATTTTTGCTAAATGTGGAGAAGCCCATTGTTCAAGTGTGGATTTTTAGCCGAAATGGCAGCATCCACGTACAAGAGGGAAGTATCAACAGGTTTTGTGGAACCCCAAACTGTGCAGGAATACAAAAAGCCTTTAGGAACACCCACCCACCCCAAAGGTATCAGGGAGGGGGAGAGAGAATACCCGAAAACAGTTCAATGAGCATTTTCAGTGAATACATAATGTTGACTAAGTATTGGGTGAGACGGACAGAAAACCAGGCAGGAGGAGAGAATGAAACGGAGTATCCGGGAAAAGGCACAGCTGGCTGGAATATGAGACGGAAGTGCTCCACTTCCAATTTTTCGTTTCGCAGGTCCCAATTGTCAGTGTCTATTAGCCATGATAGCTAGATGGAATTTCAGTGTTCAGCGACAAGAGACCAAATGCCAGGGAAGCAACAGGAAAGAACCAACAGGGATGGAGAGGGATTATGGCTCTGGCACCGCACGTGGAAGGTCTCCAATTCAAACCCCGGCATCTCCAGTTAAAAGGAGTGGAGGACAGGGGAAGGCCTGGACTTGAGACAGCCACAGCTGCCAGTCAGAGTACTGGGCTAGATGCAGTGATGTAGCATTACATTTTGAAGTGTGGCTGGTTGTCACGGCAGTCCCTGTAGCCACATCCCAAAGGAAAGTAAAAAAAAATCAGGCAGCTATGCTGATCCAAATCAACAACCCATTCTAGAAGTTTTCCTCTCCAAAGGATTAGGTCTTAATTGCCAAGACCAAGGTCAGATCTACACCAAGCAGGATATAACACTTTGAAGGTAGTTTGAAAACTGTATATGGTGTGTGTCATGGGCCCCAACAGTTGTCAAAACCATTTTAAAGCAGTAGTGTAGATCCTGCCCAAACCAGCCCCAAATACTTTGCTTTACAACAAGGAACAATATATTGCCACTGTTGTGAGGATTGCAACTAAGCTCAGAGGGAAGAGGATATTCTGGAGGAGTAGGGGGTGGCAGGTGATGTCAGCATCCCTGCTAGTCAAAAAGTGCTGGTGCTGCATCCCTACAAACGCTGGTTCCGCTACAGCACAGGCTAGATGACCTGATCTTGTATAAGAAGCTTTCTATGTACTGAAGGGCTGGCGCTTCTATGCCCTCATTGTCAACTTCTCAAAGCCCCTCCCGGAAACAGAACACATTCCTCCATCCACTGTCTTACATTTCCCTGTATCCATTTTTTATTTCCTGCCTCTGATGGATTCATTTCCTGTGAATGAAGTCTCCGCCCTCGCTCTCCCATCTTGATTTGTGTTATCTATGCAGAGCGAGAGCAAACCCTCTGGCAGAGGGTTCTGGGTTTTCTGTCAGCCACCAACCACATGGATTTTGCTCCAGTCAACATCTCAGAGAACAGTTAACTCTTCAACAAAAGGTTCAGGCTTGTACCAGGAGGGGTATCCAGCCAGAACTTCTAAATAAAAAGGAACAGCCATGTGGCCTGGTTAGCTTCAAGCATCGATCTCTCCAGCAGTAACAGCTGCATGTTCAAAAATTTGCTACATTGACATCTGGCTATTCAGGAGCTAAAGCAGGCAGGGACCAGTGGCCATCCTTCCCAGAAAAGCAACACAGGTCAAGTCACACACTACCAAACACCCCCCCACCCCAAGCCTGAACCACCAGCAGCAGCCACCAGTTCTAACAACAAAACTTAAGAGCATGGGTAAGAGGGCAGCTGATGAAGTTAGTTTTTGAACAAATACTTCCATCTCCCTCAGAGGAGATCCAGAGTCCTTGAGCCCCAAAGTAAAAGCCATCCAGGGCAATGTCTCTGGGAAAAGCTGATCAAGCATTATAGTACAGCAAAGGGGAGAGGAGAGGATGTATTGGCACGATTGATCTCAGAGGATAGCTTTGGTTTGGTACCCAGGACAATGCAGTGAAGGGTTTCCCTGTCAGTTCAGAAATTTGCTTCAGCAGATTGGGAGCCAAATGCTGTCGGAAGGAGATGATGATTTTTCCATTGAAGAGACAACCTTTCCATCTACCCAGTGCCAAATGAGTGGGAGAAAAGCACCATGAGGCCATGATGCTTCTCCTCAAATTACATGTAATTCTCCTCCCTCGCCATGAAACATTTGGATGTAGGACAGGGGTATGGAAGCCCAAGGGACAAATTCTATTTCAGAGAACCTCCTTGGGGCCACATTCCCCGCGTATTTTAGCTTAAGTGTTCTTAGCCTTAAGAGAGGGCTTCCGACCTCTTAGAATGGTGTAAAATAATAATAACAACAACAACTCTATACTGCCCCATAACCAAAGCTGTCTGGGCGGCTTACAAAAGATTAAAACATTAAAAATCAACATACAAAACCATAAAAACATAAAACAGGCAGCATACAAAGACAACATACTTCAGCACTACACAGAAAATTAGTAAAAACACAAGGAGCAAACTCACTAAAGAGAAGAAGAAAACTTAGCAACCGTTCACAGCACGTCAAAGTTGCGAGTGGAGAAATGGGATGGAAGGCCATGTTGAATTGTGCTGAACCTACGAGTGGGTTTAAAATCAGAGTTGTTTCCTAATAAATTTACACTTTGGAAAATAGCAGCAGAGGCCCCTGTCCGGCAGAAACGCCACTTGGCTTCTGTGTGGGCGCTTTGCGCAGGGTTTCCTCTGGCACACGGCATGAGAGACTGAGCTATAATCATCCTCCCATTGTGTGCTCTTATTACACATGAGCTTTTATGAGTCACTTTGTGCCAAGTGAAGTAGTAGGCCAGTCAAAACCAGGAAAGATGAGCTAATGCCATTGTCTGCGACTGGAATCAAGGCCAGGCTCCTTGCAATTGTTCCCTGAGATGGAGGCACCTGGATTTACGGATACTGTCCCATCTTCTGCTTTGTTTGACCTGGGTCAGTGATTTTCCTCTGTCTCTAGAAGACAGAGCCGAGATCGACTTTTATACTCTCTATATCTTCACTTTCCACTTCGCTATATATATTGTGTTTTTAGATTATGAGCCATCAAACAGAACCTAGCCGTAGTGCTATATAAATTGTTATTTAAAGGGATACACTAGTGTCCCTTTAGTTAAGGTTGGACAGTTTAAAAAAGTATTCTACCATTATAAAGGGGTAATTGGGGGGTGTCATTTGATCATCCTTTTCCTTTGATCATGCGAAGCTGTGCATCTTCAAGTTCATAAACTACAGATCTGCTGGTTTCCTTACTCAAGAGTGAAAACCATTTATTTCAACTACATTTATATCCAAGTCATACTAAAATCCGATGCATGCTTTGAGTAAACCCCATTAAACAGAGAGAGACTAATTTCTGAGTAAACAGACCTCAGAAGTAAGCATGGGGTTACAGAGCACATCTTTCCAGTTTGCTGTTTTAGACTTTTTTTTTTTTAAAAAAAAAAGCTTCTGAGTGACCACACTAATAAAAGTCACTTCTCTATATATCTGTTGATTCCCAGTGATTAATACAAGCCTCAGAGAGACCCTAAAAACTTACTTGGTAGTGAGCCCCATTAAAGACAATGGGACTTACTTCTGAGTAGACATAAGACACTCAGTGCACTTACTTGGGAGTAAACTCCATTGAAGACAATGGGACTTCTGAGTAGACATAAGAAGTCCCAGCATTCCTGACCATGGGACATACTGACTTACAGTTATGGGAGTTGTAGTCCAACACCTTTGGAGGGCACCAGGTTTGGGAAGGGCTGCTCTAAAAAAAAAAAGAGAAGTACGTGGCCTTAAGTTGTTCGTCATCAGTTTTCCACAACCCCACAGTCACCTCTGTATATCACATTCTCCATCCTGTCCTCACGGTTTATCTGCTTTGGGAGAATGAGAATGTCACTTGCACTTTCTGCCTCCTTAGGGAGGATGTGGCGTTAAGGCTTGTGAGCCTTAGCTCCCAAATTCCCAGCTTTTTGGTGCTTGGTTGTAAACTGTAGAGTCTTAATGTTGTTTTGTAAACCATAGGTTTTTAGTTTCATGTTACAAATTATGGTCATGGCTAACCTCATAACTAATACTATTGCACTTCATTTCTGGAAATGACCTTGTGTTTATATAATTCCAAGAAGTCACAGGGCGGGGAATGAGAGAGAGACTAATAGTCCAGCTCTATGCATGTCTACTCAGACATAAGTGTCTTTGCATTCACTGGGACTTACTCCCTGGTAAGTGGATATAGGATGGCAGCCTAAATAATTACTGGTGGACCTGCACAGATGGTTTCACTTTGCAGCATTAATAAGTGTGTTAATTTTTCATTCAAATCTTTTTACAGTTTTCTCCGAAGGCCCTTGAGGTCTGGTTTGCATTTCAGAGCATATATTGAAACCACAAAGTACCTGAAGGGTACCGTAACTAACTTGTCACATATGTAGATTAAATGATCCCCACTCCCCATCTATCCTAATACGCCAGATCATCTGGGAGCTGTTGATATATCACATGCTCAACAGATGCTGTTCAAAAACATAATTGCTGTTGTCCCTTCCAAAGGGGAAAAATGCCCCTAGATGGCTAGCTACCTGTTTAGGAAAATGTACACTCCATCATGAAATAGGGGAGTGCTCAATATCTTACAGCAGCAATGTGAAGGCCCAGGAATTGCTGTGCAAAGAAGGTTTGTTCCTGGGTTGACCCTGGTGATGCAGTGACTGAATTTCTCAACAGTTTTAACAGCTTCCTAAACATTCTTTCAGGTGTAGAGCATGAAGGCTTCTGGGTGGCCGGGAAGCCAAACAAGGAATGCTTTTCAGAATTATGCTCCTCCACGTATTACACAGGCTTATTCTCTGCGCCTCACACATGAAGCCGGTGTATTTATGTCACAATCCTTAGATCATTTACTCCAGAACAGCCTCACAGGTGTCTGTTTAGTAATCCTTAAAGGAATGCCTAGTGGCTAAGGTTATTATCCAAGGCACATTTTTTGTTGTTGTTTATTCGTTCAGTCGTTTCCGACTCTTCGTGACTTCATGGACCAGCCCACGCCAGAGCTTTCTGTCGACCGTTGCCACCCCTAGCTCCCCCAAGGTCAAGTCTGTCACCTCCAGAATATCATCCATCCATCTTGCCCTTGGTCGGCCAGGTTATGTTATTTATTTAAAAGACTTGTACGCCACCTTTCCTAGAAAATAGTCCAAGGTGGCAAACGACAATAAATAAATAAAAAGATAATAAAACTTTAAAAATCAGTTGCAAAACTAGACATAAAACAGTGGGATAAAACATATTCTATAGTTTGCTGCTATTTTTGTAGACTAATATCAACACCTTAAAACCAGGATAGGGAGCCCTTTTCAGCATGGGAGATGCATTCCAATCTGGGAAAGTTCTCCGGGCCACATTGCAGCAATAAGCGGGGCAAAGGCAATGTGTCCAAAGTGTGATTCTTATCAGTTTTGAGTACAGAGCCATAAATAGCATTTGCCAGTCATACAAAGCACAGCTCTTAGCTGTGGTTTCAAGGGAAGCCCTTACTGCCTCTGGTCTGGTTCAGACGACATGATAATCAATGGGGGTGTGTGGAAGAGGCAACCATCCATTGTGTTGGTTATTGTGTCATGGGGGGAGGAACAAACAACAGACACACAACTCACAGTACGTTATTTTGTCGATTTAAACAATGGGGGGAACAACGGGCTGCTCCATTGTTTATCCAGAGACCCGTTGATTAAAATGTTGTGTGGCCGGCTCCATTGTGTAATCTCCACCATCGAGTGCACTATTCCAGAAGGTCATAGAGTTCTCCGGTAGGAGCGGCCAAAAGCACCCCAGTCGCTCCTGTACAGCCGGCAGAACTTTCAATGCATGATGGGATAGGGCTGGGAGGAACACCAGCAGCCCAGAAGGATGCCAGGACTTTCAGCTGCATAACAGAGGGAGGGTCAACATGTCGTGTGGGGAGTACCGGAAAAATAACCAATGGTCAGTTGCCTAATATGTCATCCGAACCAGGTCTCTATCTACATTTCACTTCCAGATACCATCTCAAAATGGAAGCCACTTAGCCACAGGTGCCATCCTTACAAAGCACAGTGCACTAATGTGCCAGGCTACTATGCTTGATGTTGCTCTGAGGTTGGGAATCCAATGGAACATGTAGCACACACTCAGATCACATTTGGGCAAACTGGAAATGGGGCGGCGGTGGGGTGGGTGGGGCAGTGATTGGTATTAAAGAAGGAAAGAGAGAGGCAGACAGGCTGACCAGGGCTGATTCCAGACAGATGGCGCCTAGCTCTGCCAATCCAAAGACACTGAGCAGCTATTCCGCCTTTCCTTCCTTAGCAGATTTTCTAGGGAATGAAAAAAGATGGAAGAAGCAGTAGGAAAACACGGGAGGGTTGTAAGTGGAAGCTGGTTGACTGGACCCAGTGGTGTTGCTAAAAAATTTCTGAGCCTGGGTTGACTAGTCTTCTGTGGGCTCCTTTGGCCGTCCGTGTGTATTATTTCAGTTGTGAAGAACACAGCCTTAGGAGCACCATTGGGGGGGTTATCATGCAATTGGGTTGCTGGTGGATTTGCTGCTGTTTTTCTTGATTTTCCTGCTGTGGAGTCTACAGTATCTCATTGTTTACATTAAACATGTCTTGGGCCACATCTACACCAAGCAGGATATAACAGTTTGAAAGTGGTTTGGAAAGCGTATATGTTGTGTGTCCTGGGCTCCAACAGTTGTCAATACTGTTATAAACCGTTATAAAGCAGTAGTGTAGATCCTGCCTTGGTTAATTCTGCATTGATTTGTATCGGCTTTTTTTTTTACTGGATTCTGTTCGCCGCCATGTCTCTTTTTTTGAGAGAAGTGGGCTCTAGTGGTCTTTTAATAAATACTAACTCACTGATTACTCTTTTCTAAAATTCTTGTATTTTATGGTTTGAATTGTTGTGAGCCACCCAGAGAGCTTCGGCTATTGGGCTGATCTAAACAAAGAATAACATATAGGAGACTACATATTCCTAGGGATAGCTGGAGATGTTGCCTGAATCTAATACATACCTATCAACTCTATGCATTTAGCTGGTAAGATAGATGGCTGATCTATCTCCCCACCCATTTTGAATCTTATCAAATGGTCACGAATGTCTTCTCCCCCCACCCTCTAAACTGTGCTTCTTTCATCCAAATACAGCTCCTTAGGGGGTCTTCCTTGAGACACCCTAAACAAAGGCGGTGGCAATTAAGATAAGCTTTGTAAAAGCTGATCTGCTAGATCAAAGGGCACTTCTCAGGTCCACTGTATTTCAATTAAGATGCAACAGATAATTTTAACAAGAGGTCAGCTACAAGTCAGTTTGGGGTCACTTATTGGAGAACCTAAAAATTCAATCTACCCATTCAAAATATAGCACTCTGTAATGTCTTTAATTTTAATTTAATTTTATATTATTTAATTTCTTAAACACCTCATAGACAAAGTCTCTTTTAGTGTTTACACATATGCTTTGGAATACTTTCTGAATTAACCAAAATATCCAAACTTTATTGAGCTTACTTTCCATTCAGGAAACATGGGATTCTGGGGACGGGATGACCCAAAGTAATCCTCACAAATATAAGTCAACATTAGCCCACAAAAATGTTCCTAGCCTGCCTCCCCCAGTACATTTATGTCCTAAAACAAGAAAAACCCAAATTTTTGAAATGCTTCCCTACTTGGTTGCTTGGAGGAGATTTCTAATCGTCACTGGCCTATAAACCTAAACCCATATTCTTCTGATTTTCAAATGTTGGCAGACATGCCAATATTGCAACAAGACGATCAACACATACATCCAAGGCTTTTTTTCCTCCGCATTAATGACATTTGCTTTTAATGGTGGAAAGGAAGGGACTTCCACTTCCTTGCTACAGAACTTTTAGTTCCTTCCAGAGTTTGCACGTTATACTGTGTTCATGGTCATTTTATCTTTGGCTTTTAACAACAAAATGGAAGTGAATGCTGTTGACTATTAACTGAAAGGGGTAGTAGTGTGGCCACAGGGCTCCTTTATCTTTAACAGTTATATCAAGTGACCAGATGCAAAAGAGAGAAGGGCTCTTGCAGCTTTAATTGTTGTGATAAAGAGGGAATTTCACCAGGTGCTTTTTGCATACAAATAACACCTGCTGAAATTCCCTTCTCTATACAAGTATTAAAGATACAGGATCCCTGTCCTCTATTACATATGGTCACCCTATGTCAGCCACTAGAAGGCAATAGGTTATTCATTCATTTGGGTTTGATGCCTTGGGGTTTGCGACAGAAATTTGACAACCATCTTATATTATCCAGTTAATAATGAAAGTTGGGGTGGAGGGGAAAATAAACCAGCCCAAAACAATTTTCTACCCACAGCATCTTAATGCTGGCTCCAAAGCTATTAGCCCAAATAGAACATATTGTAACATTTCCAAAAAAAGAACCACCAAGATAAGGATGGAACCATGTTTTAGTAGACATCCCACTAGCGACAGAAGGAGCTTCCATCTGCAGATCTTACTCCAGCCTTTTTACTGGGCCCTTAGATCCTTCAGGCCCCTAACTGGCTCAATATAAGGGTGGCTAAGAGCATATGAAAAGTTTGACTTGCTTCCTCAATCTGTAACATTTGAGCAAAGCTTAGATTACCTTCCCAGAATATCCTTCTACCAGCACCTCTGGCCCTGGGTTCATCCATGAAGGGATATTGTGAGCATTATTAGAATTTCCCAGTAAGATTACATGTTGGGACTTCCTCATTCATGAATGCGTATCACTTCATTTCTCGTCACTGGAGACTAACACCTGAATGTTAGTATCGAGCAGCGTCCCATTTTAGTTGATACCAGATGACATTTTTTAAAAAAACCTACCCATGCTATGATGGGTAGATTTCCTGAGCATGGCTCGAAGTCAGAGACGCCCTCGCTTTCCCACTACATAGAATAGGGGGGAGACTGCTTCCCCTTTATGTGAGCCTCACAAAGGAATGAATGGTTGAGGAATTGAGGCAGGGAGCTCATTTGATGCACTGGCCATGCCTCATAGCAGGAATTCGACTATCTGCTTGGGTGATCTGAGAGCAACCTTTCCAATGAGTTCATAGAGGCTGCTGCCTCCCACATGAGAACTGCCAGATTTCTCTGCCCATATGATAAAGCAGTTAGGGGGTCCATGAAACAGCGACTCTTTGCACTTCTCAAAGATTTGCCTCTGGTAAGACCCTGTGTGAACAATATGCTTTATTCATTAAGTCCTGCAGCCCAGAGATCTTTCAGCGCATTCTCCGTAAACACACACCTCACTGTAGAAAAGCCTGGCCGATTTAGCAGCTCCGGACTCGTTCTCACATGTAGTTCCTTCATTATATCTGTCATCACTAGATTACTCCAAACTTGGCCCTGGTTCATACATGCATGTCACGGCTGAAGTTAGGTAATTTGAGACTCTGGGATTCAATGGCCTTACAGCCCCCACCCCTCCTTGAGATAGTAATGTGTATTACTTCACCTACTTCCACTTGTGGTAAGCCAGCCCTGCTGCATGTGGTTATGTGGTGGTGGTGGGGTGCTCATTCTACTGAGCAGGCTCCTGGACCCAAAATTGTGCCCTGAATGAGCCACTGTGCATCTGGAGCACCATTGATGCACCAAATGTGGAAACAGACTGTGTTTGAGATTATGTGAGGAGCTACAGAGTTCTGTCTGTGCTGTTTTATATTTTTGAACGGCCAATTCATGCATCATCTGATGATGCAGTCTTTGAAAAGTGTAAATGTTGGAAGAGAAATAGCCTGGTGGTAAAGCACATGCCATGCATGGGGAGGAACCCCAGTTCACTTCCGAGCATTTCCAGAGAAATGATCAAGGAGCAGGAGATGACCTCTGCCAGAGACCATGGAGAGCCTCTCCCTGGGTAGGCAAAGCTGGGCTCTCGGCCCTTCTCTTGGTTCCACCACCATCACAGCCATGCCTAGAATCATAGAATGCCTAGTGGGAATGCAGGAGAGGGCCTTCTCGGTGGCTGCTCCAGGACTCTGGAACTCCCTTCCTTGGTATGCTTCTGGAGGCCGGCAAAACACTTTTTGTTCCAGCAGACCTTTGGCGAATAGCCTGGACCTCTGTCTATGCATAGGACTTTTGAAATTGTTATTTGAATTTGAAATGTTTTAAATGTTTTAATGTTGAAGCACTTTTAATTATATTTTTAACTTTTGCATATTTCTATTTACAGGTTTTAATTGCATATGTTTAAATTTTGTAAAGCCGCCTTGAGGCACAGCATTGGGCAAATGTCGGGTTACGAAGAAGGAGAAGGAGGAGTTCTGATGGATGGTTCCATAGTCTTCAAGTTATGCACATGTATGTGAGAGTGCTGCATGACTGAATTACTCTCCACTAACTGTGAGTTTGTGGAATTACTCTCCACTAACTGTGAGCGATTTATTGCATGCTTGTGATTAGCCACTCATGGAAGTTTGTGGGTCCTTGACATGATGCTGGCAACCTCTCCTGCACTTTCCCAGGTAATCTCACTTGTTAAAAAAAACCACCCTAACATAATGCAGTATTTAAATAATCATGGGATGCCCCCCTAGCCTCTAAAGCTGCTATAGTGTTATAATTCCACCACTAGATGCCACTGTTTCATTGAATTTAATAGCACTGCAGAGAGTGGAAGTTTTCCATTCAAAATCACATGGTCACCATCTAAAGAAGCGCATAGGAGCAATGCGGAAAGTCTCCAGAAGAAGAAACTCTGGTAATGATGCAGGTTTTTCTCCTTAGAGGCACTTTGCATGAATTGCCTTTATTGGAAAGAATTGCATTTGTGTTGCAAGCAAACAATATGCCATGTGCAATTCATGACTTGATGTCTTAGTCAACAAATGATAAAGATTTACATGGGAACCACGCCCAATGAACTGGGATGAACATAATAAAGTGGGGCTATCTTCCCTATGAATTTGGATGGGTTTAAAAGGGGGTTAGACAAATTCCTGGAGGAGAAGGCTACCCATGGCTACTAGTCCTGATGGCTCTATGCTGCCTCCCGTACCAGAGGCAGGATGCCTATGTACACCAGTTGCATGGGAGATTCAGCACAGATAAAAGGAAGGAGATCTTCACACAGCACATAGATAAACTATGGAATCCACCTCCAGTATCAGAGGTAGTATTCCTATGTACACCGGTTGCTGGGGAACATGAACGGGAGGGTGCTGTTGCACTCATGTACTAATTGTGGATTTCCAACAGGTCAATGTAGGAACAGAATGCTAGACTAAATGGACCCTTGGTCTGAACCAGCATGGCTCTTCTTATGTTCTTAGACCCACTGATTTCAAGAAGCATGACTAAGCCTGGATTCCTTGCCTTGTCTTCAAAGGCCCTACACACACACACACACACACACACACACACACACACACACACACACACCCTGCTCTTTAGCTTCATCCTGCTGCTAATGCAAATACATAGGAGCACCATGGACTTCAGTATTGTCCTCTTTCAACAAATGGCTTTCCTAGCCAGCCAAACAGGCTGGGAAATGGTGGGTGGGCACATTTCAAAAACAACCATTTTCATTAAAACAAGGACAACAACAACACTATCAATGCACTTGTGGCTTGATGAGGAACGAAATTATGTTCCCTCTTGCGTGGTCATGCTCAGACGTAGTGCCTTCTCTGCCAGCCACCATATAATATGTCCTGCTTATCAATGGCTACTAACCCTGATGGTTGTGTGCTATCTCTAGTATCCAAGGCAATAAGCCTGTGTGCACCAGTTGCTGGGGAACATGGGCGGGAGGGTGCTGTTGCACCATGTCCTGCTTGTTCATCCCTGGCCGATGGCTGGTTGGCCACTGTGTGAACAGAGTGCTGGGCTAGATGGACCCTTGGTCTGATCCAGCAGGGTTCTTCTTATGGATATGGGAGGGCCACAGAATGAAAAGGACTAGCATGGCAGAGAACAATACTGAAGTTGAACAAGCCTTGTAGTCCTCTGTACTTGTTATAAAGCTGATTTCCTGTAGCCAGCGGCAACTGTACCACTGCGGTATTACCATCCCTGTTTCTAAGCGACCATCATCCCTCCTAAAATTGCCAGGAGCTGTGGAGCCAGCAAACATGCTTTGAGAAGCAAATATATCTTTGGGTCCAAATGAAAGAGGTCCAAGTAGCAATTTTCTTTAAGATCTAAGGGCAAAGATCTGGCATCGGTTGGAAGCGAGAAAGCGAATCGTATTGTTAACAAAAATAATTACGGTACATTTTTTTGAATTCTGTTGTTTGCAATAATTACAGCAGTGATATGCTATTCTCCCCCTTTTTTTGGCTGAGTTCAAAGTCTTCAAGTTTAGAACAGTCATGCAGGCAGATAAATAATACAGAGCTTGCATTCAACAAGGAGTGGGCACCCTAACCAGCAGCTGGTTGGCTGTGGCCAACTTTTACAGATCTACAGGGAGATGTGGAAGTCATCCAGCGTACCCCAGGACACGGGCCTGGTGAAATTCTATCTGCCTCTTTTGCAGTTACCCACCACCACCAGCAACACAAACTGAAAGAAGCAGCAAGCAACTGGGCAATAAGCCGGCAGCCTCTGAATGCATCTACCTAGATTGGAGGAAAGCGGTTGTGCATTATGGCTTGTCTCTAAGAAAGGGCAAGATAGCTTTTAGCTGGAAATCCGAGTTGATTAAATAGCAGATTATCATGGCAAGGTGAGTGCCATCTTTTTTGCAGCATACCTAGGAACTTAGTACAGTTATTATTATTATTATTATTATTATTATTATTATTATTATTATTTGCATTTTTATACCGCCCAACAGCCGAAGCTCCCTGGGCGGTTCACAAAAACTAAGACCATTCAAAGTATAAAACAAACAGTATAAAAACATGATATAAAATACACATTAAAAATGATTAAAAACATACCATACATGATTAAAACATCTTTAAAACATCCTGAAAACATCCTGAAAACACCCCCGCCCCATGGGAATTGGAAGCTACCAATATTTATGGAAGCTCTAAACCAATTTCATCTTAGAGGAGGCTTTGATACAACAGTTAGGCTGACATAGACGCAGGACCAAGACTCTGGAGCTGCCCAGGCCGAAACAACAGCAAACAGAAAAGCACACAGAGGTTGGACACACCAAAAACGTAGAATGTTTTCAGGCATGATGAGATCTGTTCCAGATCACCCAGCAGAGGTTCTCCGGGACTGATTATGGCCACTTTTTAAAGATGGTGGTGTGGGTGTGCTTGTTTTATTTTTGTCTCATTGCTTCTACAGCATCTTGCAAAACATGATTTGCTCTGCAGTTCAGTTTTAATTGTTTTATTTTATTTTCCAGCACATTGGCTAAGAGACTGAGCTACAAATCAGGAAGTCCCCAGTTAAAAATCTCACTTCTGTCGTAAACCCACTAGAATAGATAGTATTTGGCAAGTCTTTCAGCCTCAGCCCGTTACAGAGATGATAATACTGACTTACCTTGCAGGGTAGTTGTATACAAAGAGCACTGACGGCTCAAAAATGCTAATAAATGTCAATAAATGTTACTATTAAAAAAGCATCTTGGGGTCTAGGTTTGATGAGGGCCCCCTGCACTTCAGCCCTAATTCAAAAAGTAGGTTTTCCTATTTTCTCCTTAGTGGCAAATATCAGCTTCCAGGAAGGTGACTAAAGTTGGGGGGTCAACACAAGGGGGTAAAAGTTAACCGCTACCCTTGTGTCACACCCTTGATCCAGATCAGGGGGCTCTGAAATGGCTTTTGGGAGAACAAAATTGTGTTGGGAATTCTAATTGTTGAACTGTAATGTCAGGGGTGACATCCATGTTAGGCATGGTTGGGCACCTCCGGAAGGTCCACATCCCAGCAGGTGCCCACTGACAAGACCCCCTGTAGTTGCTGCTCACCACGGCAACCTGCTTGTTTACCTGTCTCTCACTCTGGTCCAGTCAACGGTTGGGGTGAGAAAGAGGAGCAGTAGGTGCCAGGGCCTACTTGCTCAATGGCTCTCTGCTTGTCAAGCAAGCAAGTGGTAGCAGTGATGAGAAAGAGGAGGAGGACCAAGAAGCCCTGGTGGCAATGGCTGTGAGAAGGTAGAGTCCCTGAGGAAGAGGGACCATTGAGGGTGTTTTGCCCAGGGGCCCTCCGAATCTGGAGCCAGCAATATGTAATGTAATGTATTCTTTGGCCCTTATGGGAAGCATACGCATTGCCACAGTGCCTGGTCTTTGAGAAACAAAACTGGTATTTGAGAAGAAGGAGGAGGAGGAGGAGGAGGAGGAGGAGGAGGAGGGGGGGGGTTAGTAAAGGTAAAACATACAAGATCCAAATTCATTTCAACCGAACTAAATTAATGTCAGTGAGAGAAATGTGCGTATCTGATGAGAGCACATTGAAAGAGAACAGCATCATGACATACCCATCCTCACCAAAAGGAAGCAGTTTTTTTTACAAAAAGGAATCAAATCGATTGTGTCTATTATTATTATTATTATTATTATTATTATTATTATTATTATTATTATTATTATTATTTGCATTTATATACCATCCGATAGCTGAAGTTCTCTGGACGGTTTACAAAGATTAAATGTACAAGATAAATTCATTTATATCTCAGGGGTATGAGGGCTTGGAAAGAACATATTTAATAAATGTAAAACATGAATTTAATCAATTTTAATAAACAGATAAATATACTGTGAGGGAACCAGACCAGATCTGTACGTATTTAGGTGAGTATATATGCCAACTGAAGATAACACTTCATGCATCTGATGAAGTGGACACTGTGGTGGACACCCCACAAGTCAGTTCCCTAATGCATGTCTGGAATTGGTAAGTCTGTGGTGCTTAGAATGTTGGCCTGAGTGGGTGGAGTTAGAATGTCTTAGGAGAGGGGAGGAGTGATATATAAGGGAATAACTGTGGGGATTGAAAGAGACTTAGGTACTCTTAGAGTCTTTAGCCTTTAGTGCTTGAGCTCTCTCTGTGTTAGCTCTTGGTGTGTAGAGTACTTCGTTTCTGGAGAATTTGAAGTTCAGTGTAGAGAGTGGTGTCTTTTGAGGGTGGTGTGCAGATAGTTGGTGTATATTAATCAATACTGATAATAAAGAAAGTTCAAGAGTGAATGTGTGAGAGAAAGGAAAGCGTGTTTGAGAAGAGTGAAAAGATTAGATGAGAAGTTTTAAAAAGGTTTTTTGAAATGTTTTATTGTGAAACAAAGCTTGTGAACTTTTAAAATAAAATTTTAATCAGTTTGTTTTAACTACCGTATTTCTTCGATTCTAAGATGCCCTTTTCCCCCAAATAAGCATCTCTAAAATTGGGGTGCGCCTTAGAATCGATGGCGTCTTAGAATCGAAGAAATACGGTACCACAAAAATCCCATGTGTCTGTTTGGCATTTATCATCTGCAGTTATTTACATTTAACACCCACTCTGACAGTAATTCACCTCAGTACATATAATTCACAGCGCTTTAGTTTATTACTGAAATCCTTCCAATTTAACCCCTTTCCCCACATAGTTTGGAGAAAGGCGGTGGTTGTCCCTCGCCTCAAGCTCCTCAAGTGGTGGGGCTTAGCTTGAACAGAGAGTGTCCACGGCTAGGCCTGTTGTTCAGAGCCTGTCGTGGCAGACACTATTTCACAAAAATGTATGTCATAATGACTCGGGGCAAACAAATTCTTACCCCCTCAGGTGGATGGCTAAGGAAGCCAGGATGGGGCCAAAATCCTCTATGCCAACAGGGCAGCATACCTGCCCAAGAGGTCCTTGAAATGTTCCTGGAAAGCTAGGAGTATTGCCAGCAGTAGACTCCAAAATGGGGCCTTGGATCCACTGGATTTGAGCCCCTTACTCCTGTAATGTGTGCCTGGATTGGGTCCATTACCTACACCAACCTGGAGCTGGTTCAGGTGTTTTCCATTGGATCCAGTGGGATGGCGTTTTTAAAAACAATGATAGCAGGAAGCAAAAAGACTCGCCCTCACCACACACACACACAGGCACCCCTCTCGCCTTGCCCGATGTGAGCCAGCAGACCTCTGGATCTGTTTTGGCTCCACCCGCCGTGGCTTACCCCCCACTCCCTGGTGCATAGGGTTGCTGTGTTAAGCTGTAATGAGTCATTAATCTCTTTGCTTTTTATTTTTTACTTCAATTGACTAATGCGGCCATCCTTCCGGAAGCTGTAATTGGGACTTGTTTCTCAAGGTTTTTTCTTCTTTTAGCCTTTTTTTCTCAGGCAAATACTCCAAGCCACAGATCTTACTCGTTAATGTTAACTGACTCCTTGCTTACTGGAGAAGCAGTGGATTTGTGACATACTATGATTTTGCAGTTCACCCGTATTATGTAACAAGCCAAGGCTCTAGCGAAATATACTTTAGGGGGCCCTGCAGTAGGGATATAGCGAGTTAAACTCATTTTCAATCTAGATTTGAGAGGTGATTGCTGAAAAGTATAGGAGCTTTTCTCTAACTTTCTCTTAGATCTTTTCTCAGCAGGAAACAATTACATGTAATACCAATTTCCTGCAGAATCTCACAAATCCTTCCCTGCAGGGATTTCACCTTTCCATGGTCTCTAGAATACAGTACACAGCATCTAATTGGAATAGTAGTACTGAGTCAGAGCTGCTAGGCAAGATAGTTTAAACAACAACACGATTCCTTGAAGTGAATAGACTCATCTTTTAAATATGTCTTCTCTGTGGAACCATGCAGTTTCCAATAGCCAAGATCAAGATTCTTACACCATGGAGAGAGATGGATGAATAGGATTTTCTGCACAGATAGAAAATCTGGACACCTGTAGGACTTGCGGCTTTGGAGGGTTGGTTCACACAAGGCTCCACGTGATACTATGACTTGCATCTCAATGTGTGAATGGCCTCCTGGGAGATGCATTTGTTTTGTTGACCTACTTAACTGGGGCCAATGGAGACTTCCCTCTCCAGGCAAATCATGTTTTGAGGGAGGCAGATTCTCATCAGGACCATGGCAGGATTGGTGGTGTGTGTGTGTGGTTAAACTCTTCCAGTGGTGGCTGGTGCTCATTGGGGCTGGTGGGGCCCCAATGATAGATAATATTCTCCTGAGAGTCTCAGAGGAGGTCAGGAGAAGATCATGAATGGTAATCAGCAGCTAGATGCCATCCATTGCAGCAAATGGACCTGGTTGTGGTGGGATTTCTGTGCCACAAGTGGGTGGGGGAAAGTCAAAGGGTCCCTGCCCTATTCATCCTAAAAATAGAGTCACCTCTAGGTCTCCCATAATAATAATAATAATAATAATAATAATAATAATAATAATAATAATAATAACAACCCGCCTCTCCCTCCAGATCAAGGTGGGGTACCCCTGCATTCCCACTGCTGCTCATATATATATGTGAATTGCATTCACACAATTATCACTACTTCCAGTTTGGTACAAACTGAGCTTGAGACAGTTTGACAAGTCCTACTTGCCCATTTTATTTATTTCATTTCTACCCTGCCTGAGCTCTCCAAGGAACTCAGGATGGCAGAGCTGGCCCTACCATGAGGTAGAGTGAGGTAGTCACGTCAGGCAGCAAATTTTGGGTGATGTAAAAGGGCAGCAAATTCTTAAGTTATTTACCTTGTTATTTAGCTAACTTTGGGTACTATGCAAATAGGGGGTACCACTTGCTGCTCAGCCTCAGGCAGCAAAATGTCTTGGGTAGCACCTTGTATAGCTCCTTTAGAATTCTGACTGGCTCTGATTGAAACCTGGAGCAGATTCGCCACCCCACTGACAATGGAGCCACCGGCCTCCGCTGTGTCCTACTCAGTAATGGTCCTCACATTCAGTCAGGTTTTCCTTGAAATCCAGCTCTTTATTAACTCAGCTCAGGTGGATGTGATACAAACAAGCCATTTGAACCTGTCCCCAATCTTTTAGCCAAAGGAGCTATTAGAACGTTCATGTGTAGGACAGCATTTCCACATGAAAACCACATAACCTCCTGGGGCTTAATCTTGGAGGTTAATAAAGAAAAGCACCAAGGTATGTGCTCCTGGCTCCAAAAAAGCAAAAGCAAAATGAAGCAATTAAACTTCTCTCAAAACAGGACTGTTGCAAAACAAGAGACAAGAACATATTTTGAGGATAAAGAACCGGAGAATTCTAAAGCCTTTTGTGCAAGACGAAACATAGCAGAAACTTGAGTAATAATTAAAGAAATGTTTCAAAGGTTTTGAATCCAAGTACAATTCTCTTCAGAATCAGCAAAAATGCTACGACAGTGCAAGCTATTTAGGTGATACAAGGGCAGATAAGACACACAAAAGTCTTGTACTTTAAATAGTCATAAAGGCTTGTGACTAAGGTATCTTAACAGACCTGGCCCAAGATACTTTTCTGCCTGAGGTAGAATAACAAATGCCCACCCACCTACCCCACCTTTGCCAAGGCTAGCCACGTTATCTGCACATGTCGGGAAATCCTATATGCCTCTATCTGGGAGTAAAAAAATACAACAATAATGAAGTAAATAACTAAAAATTTGTCGCCTGTCAACCAGATTCAGCTGCCTGAGGCAGCTGTCTCATCCTGTCTAATTGTAGGGCCATTCCTGTATCTTAAGGACCTCTTTCCGCTGCATGGACCTTCCTCACTTTAGATGTGAATGCAGCAGAGTTGCGTTCATGACAGTCTGCTCTGGTTATTTGTAAACTGGGCCAGAGATCTACAGCTCATGTCGTATCGATATGATCCCATTATGGCGACACTATGTCCCTCTTGCGCATTTATACTTCGTCGCCCACAAAATATCTGTTGCGATATTTTGGATAATAGGGAATAAAAAGCAGGAAATAATGCTAGAAAAGCCTAATGTGCCCCAACAGTTATCAATGCACTTCAGTGCTGAAAAAAAGCACTAGTGTAGATCTAGCCAAGTTCTTCATAATGGCCTTAACAGTGAAATAGCAAAAGCATCTAGAAAAGGCGCATGGAGGCACAAGGAACTGATGGGAGAGAAGGCCCGGAGGTATTACAGCACTGCGTAGCAATTTCTTCTCTCTTTTCCTTCCAGTAAGCTCTCCCTGCAGCTAAACACTAGCTAGAAAGTCTGGTTTTACACTTACTTACTTCCATTTGCAGATGACATTCCAGACTATACCCGCATAAGACTTCCCATACTGTCTAGGCACAACCACTGTGCACAGAGAATGGAAGATCCCACAGGCATGAATGGTGGGCTGGTTGGTTCACACCATCACTGAAGTGGATAAGACACCACTGGATGCTCTAAGCCTCTTTACAACTGCATATGTATGAGCCATGTAAAAGTAGGAACGTAAGTAGACTCAGAAGAGTTGGTACATCTGCAAAAGGATTACTTGCATAACTGAAATGCCAGATGAGTGGGCTCTGCCTGTGCTCCTACCTGAAGTATATGTTCTTTTCCATCCCTCCCACAGCTTGATATGGGAGATGGTTGGACAGGTTATTATTTATGTCAGGCACACCCTGGTGGTACTAGTCATGCCTCTTCAGTAGGGAAGGAATATTCCAGCCCAAGCATTTTTTTTCTACAGCATGTGTATGTGATGAGATAATACACATCTGGTGCAGAACAATCATTGCAGCTCTGTGAATCTTTGTCATGCAGCTGTGGGCAGAGCAATTATCTTTACTACTGTATACATTATTTTTTTTTATTTTTACAATGCATTAATAATATGTGGCTCAAGGATCTGGATTTTTTTTTAAAAAAAAATCAACCCCCCCCCCCCCAACCCTTTTATTTTCTGCATGCATGGGATTATCCAGAATTTGAGGGGGAATTGCTTATAGACTGAAATCATATTTCTAAGGATTACTTAGAAAGGTCTATGAATGTGATGTTTTGAATGAACACCTAAACAGGACAAAACATATATATCATATAGGTATGTTCAGCAGGAATCTCCAAATAGCTGCAGTTCCTTGTTTAGTGTACACTCAATATTTACTCTGCATAATGTATTAAATGGCCTTCAAAGAGTTTCTGCTTTTCAAATGTGCATCCCTTGATCCATCCAATTCACACCAGTCAGGACTAATTTAGACGAAATGTTGGAAATCTGTGACTGGATGTCCAGTCTCATTTTATAAAAAGCAACCATGGGGCAAAATTTGTATCAGGACTATAGTGCTAAGGGAATAAGGCCCGAACATAATTGTGGGGGCCCAGTAACCTCCACCCTGTAGACAAGTCCTACAAAACTGGTTGACTATTTGGTAGCTTTTTGGTTGGTCCTATTAATGATATTACCCTCTTGATCTTTTATTTATTTATTTTATTATTGCATTTATATCCCGCCTTTTTTCCTCCAAGGAACCCAAGGTGGCGTACATAATCCTCCACCTCCTCTTCATTTTATCCTCACAACAACAACCCTCTGAGGTGGGCTGGGCTGAGAGAGTGTGACTGGCCCAAAGTCACCCAGTAGTTTTCCATGCCTGGGTGGGGATTAGAACCCAGATCTCCCGGCTCCCAGTCCAACACTTTAGCCACTACACCACACTGGCTCTCCTGATCTTTTGGTTTGTTATTATTCTAATTTGCCAATATAGCTTCAAACATTTTATAAGTTGACTTATTTACTTCAAAGCTTTATTTTTCTGGCCTTTTTCATGAATTATTTCCCCAAAGTCAATTCTTTTGCAAGTTCATCCTTGATAGACAAAATAAGTAGTTAGGTGGCTTAGCTATTCTTTCCCAGTTCTTGATAAGGCACTAACTTGCCAAAACATCTTTTCAGCTTCTGCCACATTCACTGGCAGTGTGAATAATGATGATGATGATGATGATGATGATGATGATGATGATGATGGTATGCAACTTTCAGATTTGGAATTCCGAAGCATGGTGGCTGTTTTGTGTAGAATCTGCCATTTTGTGCACAGCCCTAGTGTGAGGAGAGAAAAAAAGTCCTACAATTTGCCAGCATGCCTTGCAGCCAATCAGAAGTCCCCTGAAGACAGAAACACACTGGTGGGGCAGGTGCACATATCTGTGCTAGATAAAGTAAGCTGACTGGCTGGCAGCCAGATGGGTTGGGAGGTGCACAAGTGGGACAGATACACGGGCAGGTGGGAGGCATGCGAACGGGCCAGCAGGACCAAAAAGCAGTAGACCCTTTGGAAGGGGAGAGCATTGATGGTGCTATATAAATAAATAATAATAATAAATAATCCACCACTTGCTGTGCCTGCTTCCTAATGCTTCATGGTAGGGCCAGCCCTAGCAAATTATTTTTAAGGGAAAAAGAGAATCCCTTTCTCCCTTAGCAAAACAAACAAAGAACATTGGAGCTCCAAAAGATGGTGAGAGGGATGGATTTGCACAAGTTCACTGCAATATGAAGTATAACACTCTACTAGTCTATCTGTGATTGGGAACCCAGTAAACCCATGGGGTTCATGAACACTAGTATACAGCAAATAAGGTCACAATACTTATCAAAAAGTGATCCACAGTTGATTTGTATATGTAAAGTAGGAGTAGATATATAAAGTGGGATAGTGGGAATAGAGGACTCAGTGTGGACCAACCAGGGAAACCTGGGTTTTAATTCCATATCAGCCATGAACCGCCATAGGTGGCCTTGAGCCAGTCATTATTTCCAAGCCTAACTTCCTTCATAGGAGGTTAAAACAAGATAATCTCCTGAATGCAGCCTTCAGCTCTTTGGAGAAAGGGAAAGATACAGTTGAAGTTATGAACATTAAGAATAAAGCCCATATTAATATAGCTACATGCTGGATACTTGAGATATTACATATTTATTTATTCACAGTCTTTCTTCAATCATGGAACACAAGGGCGCACACATCGGATTCCTAGTGATCTTCCACCCAGACATGGACCATACCCAGACCTGCTTAGAAGCATCTGCTTTCAGACTATGTTCTAGTACTAGGACATTTTAAGCATATGCCTAGTATTGCATGTTAGGAAATACACCAAACAGTGCATTCCACATTGCCCATTTTCTACTGGTTTACTGATGGAGCTGCTGCACGTTCAAAATCCCTGCAGCCCTACGAGAAGCAAGACTGATGGGCACAGAGCAGGGCCTTCTCTGTCATGGCACCCACACTGTGAGATTCCCTAATCAAAAGAGAACTTCTAGACATCCTCTCTTGGTAGCTTCAACCAGCTGAACAAACTCTTCCTTGCTAATTGATGGAAACTCACTTCACTAAGGATGCTGTTGCTTTTGTTTTATTGGCAGTGTATATTTTTAATGTCTCAGAGTTGCATTTTTACATTGATTTTTTTTAAAAAAAATTGTTTTTTCTTGTAAGCTGCTTTGAAAAGCTAACGAGTCGATACAAATACAGTCTTGGTGGTCTTCCTCTTATTCTTCCCTGCCCGCCTCCCGCATTCAATTTCAAAACAAACAGCAGTTGGAAAAGCTCAATCAAGTTTACTTTAGCTTTCCTCGCTGTAACGTGATTCCCTCCTTCCCAGGGAATTGAACCTTGATGGCGAAAGAAACAAAAGTATTCTAGGAGGTAGCCAAGATTGTTCGGAGCAATAACACAGAAAGCCATGCCATGGATCGAAATGTGGCAAGAAGCTAGCCAAGAAGAAGAAGCTAGCCAAGGTGTAGGACTCTTCCTCTTCGTGGAGAGTCCTTGCAGTAAGCACACAGGCCTGTCAAGGCAGAAGGATAATGGAGTTCCCAGCTGGGTTCCTTTGGCTCTCTGTGACCTATGGCTTCCTTCCTCCATGGACAGGGGATACCAAGCAGCCGACAGAACTTGGGCCCCGCTGTTCAGGGCAATCAACAGTCAGGCAAATGCCCTGTGCGGACCTTCTTGTTTTATCTCTCTGAACTGCATTTCTGACTGAGCCCCCTTGGGAACATTCCCCTCATTATCCCCTGTCCCCCATTACCTAGGAAAGGGAAGTGGAGAAGAGAATCACTGTATGCAACAAGAGAGAGAAGAAAACACACTGGATTGTGATGAAGAGATGCCGTTTTAATTGTGACCATTTAAAATTGGCTTTCTTTTGAATGCCATTAGTCTGAAGGTGGAACAGGTTAAACTCAGACCTCACATACAGGGAATCCCAGTGCTTATCCATTTCTGATGATTTTGTATGCTGTTATGAAATTAACTATGATGAGCTGAATTTTGAGCTTTGGGGGCAGGGGGAGAGAAAGGATATGTACATGGAGGGATAAATAAATAAATAAATAAATAGTTTTAATTGCATCAGGTAAATTAATCCTTCAAAGGCCAATAATTGCCTTTGGTATGCTTCTCTCCAGCCCCTCTTAGATGGAGGAAATTTGGTGCTGGAGAACTGATTGGGGTCACTTGGGTCTGAGAAAGGTCAGCCGACCCCAGATTATTTAAAGCCCGAGCTAATAAATGCAGGCAGGGCACCAGGACACGCTAGTCTTGAGATAACCCATTCCTGGAGCAATAGATAAGAACTTGAAAGGAATGTCACACTTTCAAAGTCCTAGTGGTGGGCTCAGCCAGGGACCAAGGTGGAGGCGAGAAGACAAATCACAGAGTTCAAACGAGAGTGAAAATACGGAGGCATTTGCGTATTCAGAAGTCATACCCCATGTGAATTGGGAACGCCTGGTTCAGCTCACCCACCAGAGTAGAGAAACAGGGCACCCAGAAAATGACTCAGAATTACACAGTTCTGTTGGCTGTGCATCAAACTCTCATGTGTGTACTGATGTGGGTGTATTTATCACATTTCAGCAAAATGTAATGTCATAAAAAACGTAAGAGCTGGATCAGACCAAGGATGCATCTACTCCAGCTCTTTGTTCACACAGTGGCCAACCAGCTGTCGACCAGAGATCCACAAGCAGGACATGGTGCAACAGCACCCTCCCACCCATGTTCCCCAGCAACTAGTGCGTATAGCCTTACTACCTCTAATACTGGAGATAGCATATAGCCATCACGACTAGTAGCCATTAATAACCTTCTCCCTAAAATTATCCAATCCCCTTTTAAAGCCATCCAAATTGGTGGCCCTCACCACATCTTATGGTAATGAATTCCATAGTTTATGTGCTGCGTGAAAAAGTCCTTCCTTTTATTGTCCTGAATCTCTCACCAAGCAGCTTCATGGGATGACTCTGAGTTCTAGTAATATGTGACAGGGAGAAAAATGTCTCCCTATCCACATTTTCCACACCATGCCTAATTTGGTGCACCTCAATCATGTCTCCCCCTTAGCCTCTTTTTTCTGATTAGCTCTTGTTGGTTTGAAAGCATTCTTAAATATTAAAAAGCTTTGACCCTATAACAAGCTGAATCTTTGGAGTCTGACTGAAGAACTATATGTTGGGCTGGTGCCCTTTGAGAAAAATCCCCGGTCCTCTTTCACTCTATCATCCAGGTAACAACACGCTTTATTAGAACAGCTGACGGCATGGCATTTCATGAGTTAAAAACCTTTATTTAATGAACTTCAAAACGTATCATTGCATTAAGCTATGCAGCTTAAGTAACAGCAGTTTTGTGGGTAGATGCTATCTTGACTCATTCTTGTGTCCTGAGTGGAGACGGAGAACCATGTTGATATCACACATACATGTAAAATTATTTCCCACGTTTATTTTCATTTCTACGGGACAAGTTAACTCTTTTAGCAAAGGATTCCTTATTACACACCTAGGTTTTTTAAGTGATTTGTGAATATTACCAGAGACTTTCAAAGACATTACATAACGTGGAGTCTAAAGCTACAAAGCTATGTAGCTTCTGCTTATTTCAGTGGGGCTTGCTCAGGATCATAACTTAGTGGCTTTTGATGGTGACACTCTGACAGAAGATTCTTTGTCTGACACTGAGGTCCTAGGACAGAGCAGGTGTGCAGGCAGGTAGGCAGGCAGCACAGGTGGAGAGCCAAGTGGCCTTTCGCAGTAAAAAAAAAAAAAAGGATTGAGGGAGTGCAGCAAATTTGGAAGGTTTAGAGTAGGCAGTGGCATAGCATTGGCTCTCTGAGACCATGGGGTTGTCTATATGGCACCGCTTTCACTGCTGTTTACCCCAAAACCCACAGCATCACAGCTGTGAAGTGGCAACGACAGCAATACAAAGCAAGATTCAACACAGACTACCCTGCCCAGAAAATTCGCAGCACCATTTGTCACATGGCGGTAATGAGCAGCAAAGATTGAGTGATGATGGAACTGTCTAAATAATTTTTAATTAAATTTCTGCGTACCTTTGAAAGCCTTACCTGCGCACCTATGCAGCTACAGCACATGGATTCTTTGCATTATGCACATTTACTGTCCTTGCTTTCATTCCAAAATTGTACTGTCCTGTTGTCATGGTGACGATTTATAAACATTCACCTGGATCTCGCTCTGGATCCGCAGTCTCATGATGCTTTGCACATGTGTAGGGGTGTGTCCAGGTGAAGCATCCTAAGCTGCACTCAAGCCACCACTGATGCATGCACATGCATCAGTGATGGCTTGAGACAGCGGGGCAAAGTAAAAATACGTGGTAAAACGAGACCTCGAAAATGCACAACTTTGTGACGAAAACTACGATGTGATATGAATTGGTGGTTGTGTCATGTAAACAAAGGTTTGCCACTTTGCAGATACGATGGAGTATATACAGAGAGTAGACATGCCCTGTCAGATTACCAGGAGGATGCTGGGTAGTAGCGGTAGTTTTCAGTGGAGGTTGGTGGCTCTGATTTTGATGGAGCTTTGAATCTAATCTGAGTTTCAGTCTTAACCAGCCAGAACTCTGAAGGGGCTATCCAAGGTGCTGAACCTATTTTGGATAGCCCTTTCAGAGCTCTGGCTGGTTCTGGCTGAAACTCAGATTGGATTCACACACACACCCTCCCCCAAATCGGAGCCACCAGCCTGTGCAAGTGTGTACTGTTGCCTCTTCCAGCCGGTAGCCCTGGTGGTGTAGGGAATGGCAGACATGTAGGGCTCCTGATTTGAGCCTTGTGGTGCCTAACTGCACCTCATATTAAATGGATCCTGAGCATGTCTGCAAGTGTACTCTCATCGACATCTTTTGCACATGTCTAGAGGAGGACACACAGTCGGAACTGTGTAAAGCCCTTTACCCTGGACATCCCCTTTGTTTAGCCAGATTATTCTTCCAGGTCTTCCAGTGGATGCTGCAAGCTGAGAGATGGAAAGCTAGATTAATTAACAAGATGCTTGGGTGAACATGAGGGATGACTAGGCAGTGGCTACAACCATTCTTATGAGGATAATGTGCTTGCGTTGTCAATTTAGATGAAGAACTTTTCCTAGATCTCTTTTATTGTCAAAGTCTTTAGATTTAAACTGACGGGGGACCCACAGATTCCTTTTGGCTTGGATCTAATTGCCAGTTTCCATGCAACTCTTTCCTACAAGGAGGAAAATCTTTAGAGGAAACTGTTTAAAAAAACTCCATCATAAGACAACATATGAAAATACTAATTCAGCCCCAGATCAATAATGGTCCCAAAAAGATGTGAAGGCAGAAATGAAAGAAGACTTTCACACAGCCTCTTTGAAAAGCTAGGCATCTTCCTAGAAAGGGGTGAACCTGCCCCTGCTGTGGCTTGGCCCTCATCTATAAGACGCCGGGATTGCGCCTCATTATTTTTTAACCTGCATTTTCTGTGATTTGATTCTCCTCCCACATCGTCATACCACAGCAGCTACAGTGCGTTATCCCTTCAATTTATACGAGCCCTTGCGGAGCGTGGGGCGGGAACTTTTTTTTTTTTTTAAGTATCATTCTTTATATGCAGCTCTGCATATATGCAAACACAGGGGTACAGAAGTCTGCATGCCCAGATGGTTAAACATATAATTTAAAATCTACGTACCGAGATTTACTTATATTAAAGAACTAAGGAAGATAAAATGAAATGGTGATGTCAACGTTCCTCCCATGAATTTGGGGAAGGTACACCCCCGATGGCCAAATCTTGACCATGGTCTCTCAATCCTTTGCATCTGTGAAGGTAATATACTTGCAGGATGCGCACACCTTGGTACCCAAAATGGTGATCACTCCCATTCATTTCCCTTCAATTCTTCCATGAAATGGTGGCCCGGTCTACCGATCTGCACAGCATTGTGTATACCAACAAGTGCCCAGTCTACTGCCTTCATCTCTTTCTTCCGTAAAACGGTGGCTCAGTCTACCAATCTGTGACCTGGTCTACCGATCTGCGCAGCATCGTGTATACAATCGAGTGCCCAGTCTACCCCCTTAAGTGCTTTCCCTTTAAATGGACTTTATGTGATGTGAGGTCCCGTCTACCCATACAATACAAAGGCAGACTGCTCTGCCAACCTAACCCCCTTTTATTTCCATTGAAATTGGTGCCTGTAACTACAATCTCGCTTGCAGAAACGGACAGGTGTGAGAGAGGTATGGAAAGTGAGAGGTGTGGCGGGAGATGGGCAAGACGTGACATCACTTTGTCCTGCCCTCAAAGCTACACCCACAAAAGCTGAATTTACACCACCACCACCCAGCGACACATAAGGGATAAAACAGGGTAAACACGAAGGTTTTTGGAAAAGTCGTTGTATAATTGAAGGTACAAATATGCTCATTTTCGGGGCTATACATCGGCACTGCAGCGACTTTGTCTAAAATATATTCTGGAGCCGTGCTTTGAAAGGCAGGTTAGTCATCTTTTAAATAAATAAGAAATAATACACACAAGGAATAGGAAATCTGCCTTTGCTTTTGCCTGAGCGACCACCATAAGCTCTTCTGTAAAGGGCGCAGTAGTTTTGTGGATGGGATGGTAGCGTACTACGATTTCCTGAGACTCTTGGATAACACCATGAGCTAAGTTCAAAGCCACCCGGACTCCTACTCCTCCTAGCTGAACAGAGCTCATATTCCTCTGGCCCAACAACCCCCACGCCCGTCTTAGAAAGCACCCCATCTGCTTTCTAAGAAAGTTCTCACTTATGAAGAACTACTCCACAGTCCCTAAAGAATTAATGCCTGGAACATAACTCAAATGTATCATTTTCCTAGAAGGAGGAAGAGGACTAATTAAGGCAGTAAGATACTTTTAAAACCAGGAGTTTTTGCAAACAAACTCATATAAGACCCTTGTTTGTCTATATGTAATCCAAAGCCATTTTTAAAGGGCTAACATACTTCTCTGGCAGGTTCCCATAAATATTTTCCACAAAAGTTCATTTTTCCACATGAGCAAACTCTCTCTCTCTCTCTCTCTGTATTTTAAACTAACTCTCGATATGGAACTTAGAGAATTCTTGGCACTGTTGTGTGGAGCTAAAATGACATCAGCTTGACTTTCTATACGGAAACTAAACCACATTTCTTTGTTCTGAACACATCAGTTTGGCGTTGCATCTCTCATACAGTCTTTACCATATACAGGGTATGATTGCAAAGTGGCTGTCTGTATTCAGAGTCACTCTGATTTCCGTACCACAAAAGTGGGGAAAGCAGTGTTTTTCTCAACACACAAAGAAGTGCTGTCGGCATTAAGGCCACGTGTACCCCCCTGCCAACCCCACTGGCTGCTCTACAGCACGGCCCATGGCCTGGCACGAGAACACCTTGCACCCCTATGAAAATAGTGATGCCTCATCAAAATAGTGAAAGCAACAACGACTTCAGTGGCGGCATAAAGACGAACACAGTTATTATAGCGTTCACGGACTGCAGTTGACTCCAGTGGATGCAAGATGTGTTAGAGGTATGTGCACAGGTATTTATGCACACATGGTTGAGGAAAAGGAATTATAAACAGTGAGGTCAGAAGGAAATAGAATACATGAAGTACAGATGGTGATCATCACCTTAGTGTGCAATCCTACAACTCTCTACATTCCTTGCTGGCTGGGGAAAGTTCAGCATTGTAGGGATCCCCTCCCCCCTGCCCCCATGTAAATATGCGTAGGTTTGTGCCTTTATTAATAGTGGTCATTCACAAAACACTTGTGAAGTTGAAGTTAGTTGAAACTTGTCCACACATACAAAGTAACGGTGTGGAGGAGAAGTGAGGAGATTTATTTTAACCATTTTAGCTCTTGCTAGCTGTATGTGCAATCATGTCACCTTTTGCATCATGCAGGAATGTGCGGGACTACACAGATGTGGGTTTATTATTTACTTATTGCATTTTCATCCCTCCTTTTTTCCTCCAAGGAACCCAAGGCAGCGTACATAATCCTCCTCTCCATTTTATCCTCACAACAACAACCCTGTGAGGTAGGTTGGGCTGAGAGTCTGTGACTGGCCTAACGTCACCCAGTGGGTTTCAATGGCCAAGTGGGGACTAGAACCCAGATCTCCCGACTTCCAGTCCAACACCTTAGCCACTACACCACACTGGGGTGGTGCATATCAAGAATTCCCACATGGGGAATGGAGTTAGGGATAGGCCTGTGCAGGGACCCCCCGATCCACTCTGGATCCCGATCCGGAGATAAATGATGGAGATAAATGCATTTCTGTAAATGGGCGGAACTTTAAAAATTCTCCAAAAATCAGAGGATGATCCTATTTCCTTCACAGTGGCCATGACTAAGGATATATTTAGAAGCTATCATGGTGCCCATTTTCATGTTTCTATCTTAAAAACTAAAAAAGTTATAGGCGTTTTTCTTTCTTTTCCAATGCAAGTCAATTGGGGGGGGGGGAACACGGTTTGCACCCAAAATGGCATCCGGAGCTCCGGATTGGTGCTCCAATTTTTCCCAGATAGGATACCCCTCCCTGCCCCATACTGTGTAACTCTTTTGACTCTTCTTTGCAACAGCAATGCTGCGGGGTTTGGGGGGAATCAGGAGGCAAAGCAGAGTCATATAGACATGGCTCTGGTCCATAGGGTGACCATATGGAAAGGAGGACAGGGCTCCTGTATCTTTAACAGTTGCATAGAAAAGGGAATTTCAGCAGGTGTCATTTGTATGCATATTGCACCTGATGAAATTTCCTCTTCATCACAACAGTTAAAGCTGCAGGTGCCCTGCCCTCTTTTAAATCTGGTCACTCTAATATAGCTCCTGCAGCTTTAACTGTTGTGATGAAGAGGGAATTTCACCAGGTTCTCCATATATACAAATAACACCTGCTGAAATTCCTTTTTCTATGCAACTGTTAAAAATACAGAAGCCCTGTCCTCCTTTCCATATGGTCACCCTAGCTCTGGTTAATGGCATCAAGTTAGGCAAGATTTAAAACAGAGCCAGCTGCTGGGAGACAAGGAAACAGCCACAAATACCATTACTGACTGGATCCACTAAGATCGCTCGGACCCCAGGTGTCCAAAAGCAAGAGATGGGATCCAGACTAAATTGGCTGACCTTAGTTTCCACTTAAATAAGAGGGACAAGTCCTATTGATTTCAATGAGAGCAGAGAGCAACTCATTGAACCTGGATCTGTACTCTCTCCATATTAAAATATATTGAGTGGGGGGTTGGACTTGATGGCCTTATAGGCCCCTTCCAACTCTACTATTCTATGATTCTATGATTCTATATGGGCTCTTAATGCCAGTCAAATGCTGTGAGCATGATAACGTGTTTTCATGCAATGTATAGGGAGGGGAGGAAGCAAGGAAGCATGATGCATGTGTTGGGGTGGGGAAGGATCAATGAAAGGGAAATAGCCTGCCAAGTGCCTTTTCATTTTGAAAAGGTGATATGAATGGAGCGCACATTCTAGAATTAAATTTAAAAGCAAAACATAAAAAGTGGAGTACAGAGAGAGAATTCATGAAACCTACTTTCATGATGTTGAAGAGAAGTGTGCTGCTGCTGGTTCACAGATTTTTCTTTATAAGGCTATGCAAACACTCCAGTGCTGAAGTCATACAGAGTTCACTGTTCAACTTTTAAAGAGGTTGGTTTGAAAAACAAAAACAAAACGTTGCTCATCAGAATGATGTAACAGGCACTAGCCAGTGGGTGCTTGTGATGTGCAATAAACTAAACAGCATATTGCACACCAGATGAAAGCATAGAGAGAACTGCATTTGTCTGGCAATAAAATAATACAGTTAGCGGAGATGGACCTTATGTCGTTTGCCTCTGTTGCATAAACATTTGGTCCAGGATTATCTTTCCAACAGTGGCCAGCTAGATGTTAAAAGCAGAGCATGAATGCAACTTCCCTCCCCCATTGCTCATCCTTAGGATGGTGTTCAGAGGTGCCCTTGCCTCAGAACATGGAGCAAAACAGAGGGGTAACTAAAATGTTCACCAACAAGTACGTCATTTGTTCAGCTACACAGTTTATGAGGAACTTGTGGTGTGGCAATTACATTAATTTATTTTTTATTATTATTATTATTATTATTATTATTATTATTATTATTATTATTATTAATATAGCGCCATCAGTGTACATGGTGCTGTACAGAGTAAAACAATAAAATAGCAAGACCCTGCCGCATAGGCTTACATTCTAATAAAATCATGATAAAACAATAAGGAGGGGAAGAGAATGCACCAAACAGGCACAGGGTAGAGTAAAACTAACAGTATAAAAGTCAGTATAAACAGTATAACTAGCAGTATAAAAGTCAGAACAATAACGTTAATAACGTTATTTTATTTATTTATTTATTACATTCTTACACCGCTCAATAGACGAAGCTTTCTGGGCGGTTCACAAAAATTAAAACCATGAAGAGCATAAAAACAATTGACAATCTAAAAACACAAATACAATATAAAAAGCACAACCAGGATAAAACCACACAGTAAAAACTGATATAGGTTAAAATACGGAATTAAAACAGAAAGTTTAAATTTAAGTTAAATTAGGTGTTAAAATACTGAGAAAATAAAAAGGTCTTCAGCTGGCGATGAAAGGAGTACAGTGTAGGCACCAGGCGAACCTCCTTAGGGAGCTCATTCTACAGCCAGGGTGCCACAGCAGAGAAAGCCCTCCTCCTAGTAGCCACCTGCCTCACTTCCTTTGGCAGGGGCTCAAGGAGAAGGACCCCTGGTGATGATCTTAGCACCGTCTGGTGGAATTATTATTATTAATACTAATACTACTACTAATAATAATAATAATAATAATAATAATTTATCTCCCGCCTTTTCCCCAGTACTGGGACTCAAGGCGGTTGCATTTTTCTGCATCGAACAATGTGAGTGATGGGATAACGTGATATGACCACAACAGAAATGCTTTTCTTTGAAGGGAGGTGTTTGGATCTCTTACGGAATGGGTGGGGAAGGGAGGAGAATAATATCTACATATTTACAGAAGGGGGAAAACTCAGTAGCCCTCACAGATGACGTTTTTATCCTCAACAGCATTGTCTCATACCGCATGAATATCATTTGTTGTCTGGAGATGATGACAACTATGGGCCAGCCTCCTTCAAAAGTTAGTGAAGCAATTCCTTTGTTTTCCTGCATAAATATATTTTAAAACTGTAGCCACTGATTTCCAGTCATGAACCAGAAAGGGCTTCAAGATTCCCCTCTCATTTTCTGCACAGCGTGGAGAGAAGTCAGGAGCAGGTAGTGTTTGCGTAACTGACTGCTATGTATAGAGTCCTTTTTAATGGCATTTGCAACGCTGCTTTGTTATTTGCATTTCAGTATAAAAGAGGTTTTCATCAGAAGCGAACCCTCACTGTGGCTTTGAAAGCAACCCCGTGGACAGAGAGGGGCTTAATTATCTGGCAAGGCTCTATTAAAGAAACACTCCAGAACACAGGGCTGTCTTGTTACTATAACAGCATTAAGACATACACTGTAAACACAGCTAGTGTGATCAAGTCAGGCACAGCTTTTGCCTTTGGCATGGGGATTACACCGGTCAGGCAGACCTGGAGAGGGACTACCCTTCATATGCAAGCAAGAAAAAGCAGGGTGTCGTGGAGCATTAGACGGACTTCATCGTAACAACACCCAGTTTGGCCCGTGTCCTTACACTGACACTGTCCTGTTAGTTTCCTAACACACAGCCTCTTCTCCATGTGACCCAGAAGTACCGGCACACTACTATCCACTCATTGCACTGAGATTGCACGTACAGCAAGATTCATAAGAGCATCAGAATAGCTCAAAGTCCTGAGGACTTTTTCCACAAAAGAAGCACTTTATTTTAACTCGGCTTCTCACAATATGAATCACGATATTCATGGCCACATTTTTTTGGCAGACACATTCAAACACAAACACACACACACACACAACCTGGCAGGTCATTACCTTGACTGCAAATGGGAGACACCTTGCTTTCCTCTCATGGATCAGAAGAAGCAGGATTTTTTTAAAAAAAGCAAAAAG
Organism: Elgaria multicarinata webbii; assembly: GCF_023053635.1. NCBI lineage: Eukaryota > Metazoa > Chordata > Lepidosauria > Squamata > Anguidae > Elgaria > Elgaria multicarinata. Next base: position 26,746,306 of record NC_086171.1, on the reverse strand, counting down.
CAAAAACCACTCAAATGGACTCATCTGCTGAGAGTTCTTTCAATCCCGCTTCGGCAGGCGGCTCTAAGTTTGTGCTCTGAATAGAGGCTGTGTTATTTTAACCGCAGGATTTCTAGTCATGGGGGAGGAGGAATGGATTAGGTACGTTTGCAATCTAATGCTTCGTATTCACTGCACGAGAAGTGAACAGCCCAAAGCTCGATTTAAAGAAGAAGTTTGTGACAAGAGATACATTTCAAGCGACCCCACAAGCCAATTATGCCTAAACTAACATGCTAAAGAACTGTAAAATTCCAAAGGAGTAAGATAACATGTGCTTGTGTTCTTTCCTAAATAGAAGGCATGTGTGGAATTTCTTGCCAGAGACTGACACTGGGAAGGTTGAGCAGATGGATGCCAGGCGGGCCAACCTGTCTGGAGAGACCAGAGCATACCTTACAGAAAAGCATCTCCAGCACCTGTTAAAGTGGGTTTCCGCGGCCATGCAATCCACTGGATGTGTCACGCTTCGGGCACATCCGCACAACCGCTTCTGACACTGTCAGCTCAGCAGCACAGAAATGCACGGCACGAAGCGTCGGGTGCTGCTAATGCAACCTTTCCTCTGGCTTGCCCATATTTGTCAAGGCTGAGTGATAGGCAGCTATCGGAGACAAGCTGAAAACTAGAGCCAGACAAGTTCTCAGCCCAAGCAGGAAGCATTCGATAGCCTTTCCTGTCCAGGAGGACCCAATGGCCAATCAAGGTGAGTGAGACCAGTCAAGAAGAGCTGGCAAAGACTTCATCATCAGAAAGGGTGTTCCGAGTTATGGTTGTTGATGGCTCACCCCATGGAACGGTTGCCCAGGGAACTGAAGATTCCTGGTTTGAGTCCATACAGCTTCTGACAATAGTCAATGTGTTGTTACGGGCAGATGGCGTCCATCTGTTTTAAGTAATTTCTTAAGAAATGAAATACCAATTCGAAGTGGGACAATATGCAGATACTGGATTTGCCTCTTTGTTGATATGTCCTTGAGTGATAATGACGTTGTGTCAGCGAATGGTTTCCCCAGTCTGTACTCAATAAAAATGGTGTGATTATTCATGGCTATATTTTGATCAGTCGGACTGGCCTGAGTGCACAAGCAACATTTGTAGTGGCACCAATGAAGAAGTGTGTGGTTCAGACAGTGCTCAACATAGGATCCCACACAATAATGCAGCAGATCCTATGGTGTCCCTCTCTCCCATTGTGTAATGCAGACACGGAAGATTGCAAAATTCCTTCTGGTAGCACTAGGGGTTAGAAGAAGGTGCCTTGATGTCCTACTCATTTTGCTGTATTAATAGGGTGAATGGTTCAACTGTTCATATGCCAGCTAACAAGCTGGAAACATGTCCAGGTGTTGCATTCCACTCACACCCCACTGGCACAGCCACATAGGCATTTCTAAATGGGTAGCCCCACACATTTGGATCTCCTGAGTTATCAGGGGTCCCAATCACATGGAGTGCCTGTATATGGGGAGCTGCTCATATGTACCTGCCCCCTTTGCAGATGCCAAGAGTGGGGTGGGTGGGATGGCAGGACATTCAAGAGGGATGCTCCAAGTAGGTTGCTGGGATACAGCTCTAACTTCCTGTACAGTAAAGCATAGAAGGAAACCGGTGAGTTAAACAAGGCACCAGGAGACAAATCTAAACCAGCACACACTCCTATCACATGGACATCTGGTTCGAAACTTGGATGATTTTTCTAGGAGACTTATGGTATCTAATCATACTGTAACTGGTGGTCAATGTGGAACAGGTAGGGATGGGCCATTAGAACATAATAGGTCTAGTAAAGTCCAGCTAAGGGATTCAGTCTTTCTGTCATCTGGCAGCTGGTTCTGTGAGCTGGATCCAAAAAGAACCAAAGTTTAAAAGGACCAACTAAGCTTCCACATTTGGATGCTAGAATGTAGGTACGATTTCTGCCTTTGCCTTGCAAGAACAAGGAAACATCTAACATGTTTTAACACAGGCATGTGCGCTAGAAATAATTACAGACATAATTAAACCCAAGGATGAAATCATGCCTGCAAAACTGGTTTGGATTGTCTGTATTAGTTGATAATATATGCCCCTGATGTCACCATATTTCATAGAGATGAAGCTTTCGGCTTCCATGTAGACCTCAGAAGCAATAGTTTAAAACCACAATAATTAATAACCATCTGTTTTCCTAAGACGAATGCCACTTTTGGAAAATAAAGCACATCCATGAAATTGAAACAGAAATATGTGTGTGGGGGTGTGTGGGGTGGACCACAGTGAAAACAAGAATAAACTTTAATCCATCCTTTGAAGCAAAAGCACCAGGGTTTAGTTCCATTTAGAGCAAAACCCAGATCTATAAATAACGCATATGAAAACTGCTCCCGGAGCGGCATAATTTCACCCACCCCTGAAATGTAGGTATCCCTTTAGTGACAAGAAGCAGAGGACAGCAAATCCAACTGAAACCACAAGGGGGATTTAAGGAGGCTGCAGGGACTGTAATTACCTACCCTGGAACTGGGCCAGCATGTCAAGACTAATACCCTTACTCTTGTGAAAATGACACAGTGGAGAAGAGCCAGTCCTCAGCTAGCATCAGCCTAATATATACAGCTCCTTTGTGTCTCCAAGCGGCATACTTCCAATTAAGGGCAGGGCCCAGATCTGTTTAATGATCACCAGAAAACCTGTTAGAATTTCAGCCCAACGCCTCTGTTGCCCTTTCTCTCCACCTAGTGGCCAGAGGGATTTGTTGAGTGATCGCTTCATGGGCAAAGGGACACCTCCAGCTTGTTACAGCTGGTCTTTGGAAGCCAAACTAGATGAGATGTTGGGGATCCATAATCAGATCTCCTGACTTTTCCAACTAGCCCCCAAAATAGATTAAGGTTCCCATGCTGGAGAAAAGGTGTTACCCTTTCTCCTTGTGCCATTTTCTCAGTCTGAATAGCCCCTCTGAAGCTGCTATTTGTTCTCTTAGGGGAAACACATGGGAACCCATGCACTGTCCTTATTAAGGACACCTGGGGAAGCTATTTAGATTGGGGAAATGGCCAAATGAGGTATGTGGTGTTTTTTTTTTTTTTAAGGGTTCTTTAGTGCAATGATTGCAATTCTTTCACACAGGAGTGTTTTTAAACATCTTGGAAAACTCAGGTCAGATCTACACCAAGCAGGATATAACACTTTCAAAGTGGGTTGAAAACAGTATATGGAGTGTGTCATGGGCCCCAACAGTTGACAATACCAGTATAAACCATTATAAAGCAGTAGTATAGATCCTGCCGCAGAAGGTTTCAGTCTTGGAAGTCCAACATTTCACCTAGTTCGGATCATGCTGAACACTTCTCCAACAGAGTTAACTAGGATGGAACATAGGGGCACCTGTTCAACAAGCACCTTGGACAGGAATGCAAGAGGAGTATCAAAGATCATGTGCTGCTGATAGGGTGACCATATGGAAACAAAGACAGGGCTCCTGTATCTTTAACAGGTCTATAGAAAAGGGAATTTCACTGGGTGTCATTTGTATGCATGCAGCGCCTGGTGAAATTCCCTTTTCATCACAACAGTTAAAGCTGCAGGAGCCCTGCCCTCTTTTGTATCTGGTCACACTAGGCAGGGCTCCTGCAGCTTTAACTGTTGTGATGAAGAGGGAACTTCACCAGGTGCTGCATGCATACGAATGACACCCAGTGAAATTCCCCTTTCAGTACAACTGTTAAAGATACAGGAGCCCTGTCCTCCTTTCCATATGGCCACCCTAGTACTGAAGTGACAGTTTTTAGTAACAATTTCCTTTCCTCATGGAATCACTAGACATGATTTCAAGATGGAAGATGAAAAGCCAGATATCAGTTTGCTAAGGTGAAATGAAACCAGGAGCCCATCAGCCCCGGTCAATACAGCTAATGGTGACAAATGATGGGAATTGTAGGCCAAAAAACATCTGGAGGACCACAAGTTGTCAACCCTCTTCTAGACAAATCCCAAACTCATTGATTGACATTGCACAAACATTAACATCTTTGCCAGGCCTTTGATTGATTGATGAAGTTAGAAATACGTTCAATGCTACCCTGGAAGCTCTGATTCTTATAATTCCACAGCAACTATCATTCTGCATTAGATGCCACATTCTGCACTCATCAGCACAATTCCAATCATCTTATTTTCTTGATCCCTGTACTCAAAATATAGGAAATTTCACAGGCATCAGTGAATTTATCCATATGTTCATGTCAATATCCCAGTTTTGCAGATAATGAACAAAGACACAGAAAAGCTGAAAAACTCGCTCAAGGCTGCTCATTATCCAAAATACTTTTATTCTCTATTAGCTGGAGTTTATTTTTATGCCTCCTTCCTTCCTTCCTTCTCTCATCCCACTAGAATATTTGATACATCAGCATTTCATATCAAAGATAAACCAAGAAACTGGGCTAACCCAAACACTATCATCCAGCCACCATTGCATTTAAATAGTATTAATGTCATCTGAACTTTACCCCCCAAAAAATTGTCTCTGCTGAACTAGTAGGCTTTGCTTTCCCTGACATTGAACTGGATGTTAGACACAACCTGATCGGTTCTCAGGCTCTTGAAGACATAGCACAACTGTATGCATGTCTCCTCAGTAAGACTCATTGAGTTTAAGAACATGATCTTATGTATGTTTAGACAGAAAAAAAGTCTGTCTAAACATACATAAGATCACACTCTTATGTATGTATGGGAAATGCTGGGAGCTGTAGGATTTTTTTCTGTCCAAATATGCATAGGATTGCACCCTGTGTGTATAAGAGTGCAGCCTTAGAGATAAGTAGATGTTACTGGGGACATTAGGTGGCCATTAATCTGCATCTTCATGTATTTTCGAAGCAATGACTTGTAAAAGAAACACATGGTGCCTCACATGCAGCATTTCCCTGCTGCCAATAAATTGGATTGGGTGGGCTGAACATTATGGAGTGTCTCTACAGTAAGGCAAAACCCTGCGCCCTTACCATTTCTTCTTCTTCTGGGGTCTTTCTGTGTTGACTATGGGCTCCTTAAGATGACAGCCACATGATTTGTAATTGAAAACTTCGCCCCTTGGAAATGCTCCATAAAGTTAAATGAAACAGTGCCATCTAGTTGCCGATGATACGTTGTGATAATTTTAAATAGTGCATTACCCACATGATCTTTTTGAAAGCAATATTACTGGGGGAAGGGATGGGAGACGTCCTGGAGATTGATGGTGGTTATGTAAGCGACCTGCAAACTTCCATGAGTGGCCAGTCATGAGTGTGCAATAAATCACTCATGTAGAGAAGCTCATGATGTCATGCCATGTGTTACTTTTACTGACATGACTGGAAAGACCAGCAGGGCAAAGTCAGGTTGATGTCAGCCATACATAATCCCATAACAGCTGCATTTGGGCAATAAAATCCTGGCTTAATAAGCTAGGATATTCACATATTTTGTGTGCCTGAATGCAGTCTCTTTGCTCCCACTTCTCTCCTTCCTTTGCACGAGCAGGAATACAAACTAGGAAACCACAGGAAACCATAGCTTCCCATTATACCAAACTAGGAAATATGGTTAATGGCTTCCAGATCAGACAGGATTCAGAAGTCAACTTCAATCCATTGCTTCACAGGCTTGTTTCAAAGCCATTAACCATCGTTTTCTGCTTTGGACATAAAAGGAAACTTTGGTTAACTACAGCTATTTGTCTTGTTTTCCCACTTGTGCAAAAAGAGGAGCAAAGTGGGAGCAAAGGAGCTGCATGTGGATGCACAAAGCTTGTGCGTATGCTGTCTTAAGAAGCTAGGATTTGACTGTCCAGAACATGAAGTCAGAATCCTATTGAACAAGGAACCCAACTACAGTTGCCAACAGAACAATGTGTGATCTAACAGATGCATTCTGGGATCCTTTGCAGATCCAAAAGGGGTCAGGGCTCCTGCAGCTTTAACTGTTGTGATAAAGCGGGAATGTCACCAGGTGCTGCCTGCATACAATGACACCTGGTGAAATTCCCTTTTCTGTACAACTGTTAAAGATACAGGAGCCCTGTCCTCCTTTCCATAGGGTCACCCTAGCTAAATCGCCCTTCCACAAGCCGTAGGGGCTGCTTGTGGAATGGAAGTGGTGGGACTGGCCAGGTGCACAAGGGTTGGATTCTGGAAGCAACGCGTGTGTGCGGAAGTAGTTTGGTGTAATTACTCAGCACTAGGTAGGGTGACCATATGAAAAGGAGGACAAGCCTCCTGTATCTTTAAGGGAATTTCAGCAGGTGTCATTTGTATATATGGGGAACCTGGTGAAATTCCCTCTTCAATCACAACAGTTAAAGCTGCAGGAGCCCTGCCCTCTTTTAAATCTGGTCACTCTAGTATAGCTTCTGTACCTTTAACTGTTGTGATGAAGAGGGAATTTCATCAGGTGCTGCATGCACACAAATGACACCTGCTGAAATTCCCTTTTCTATGCAACTGTTAAAGGTACAGGAGCCCTGTCCTCCTTTTCATATGGTCACCCTAGCACTAGGGATGTTGGTGGAATCCGTTTTGGGGGTGGAGATCAGTGAGTTTTTGCTGGCTCAGGCCCCGGGAGGCCAGTTCACAGATCCCTGAGCTGGCTCAACTCAGCATGCACCAAGTCGGGCAAGCTTGTAACTTTCGTGCAAAAACGTAGCCATAAATAGCACAATTTGTGCAAAAACTGCAGGCATAAATGGTCCTTTATGCCTGTATTTTTATGCACATTGTGTTATTTATGGCTGTGATTTTGTGCAAATCCTGATTTCCGTAAATATTCCCAGTGGATTTGTGCAAATTGTGGCTCACGGATGGGGAAAAAGGATGCAAGCTCATGCTGGGTGTCCACAGACCATCTGGCAGTTCACCCCACATGTATGCCAGCAGGTGTCCAACAAGCAGAGGGTGAACAGGACTCAGGGGGAGTTCACCCATCCTCAGGGCACTGGGAGAAAAACACTCTGTACGTGATAAAAGGCAGCTTTCTTTAGAGATACTTTGCAAGTTCTACAGCTAGGCCTGGAAACTGAGCATTGATACTCCTAAGACAGAGCAGCGCTCCAAAGTGCCTGCAGTTGCAAATCATTCAACCCTTGACTCTTTCCAGAGCCATGAAGGAAGTTAAATCACAAGAATGTGGTGCTTGTCCCTATCAGGCTGATGACAGAACACCAAGCTAAAGACCTGCTCATTGCTTATTCCCACCCCCACTTCTCATGACTCAGATGGGAGGAAGCATTCCTGAAAAACAGATTACTTATCCATAGTATTCCAGATAATTTAAAACAACTACAGCTGGAAATAATAAATGTGCCAAGAACCTTTAAAAAGCCCAACACTGTATAAAGATGAAGTTAAATTATAAAAGTTTCTTTCTAGGAGCCAGTTCATATGGTCACCTCTGATATGGTGAGTGTAGCATGCGGAGTTCAAACATGCTGCATAGGAGGCGCTAGAGAGAGGCAGGGCGGACTGGCGGCCCACCCCTGGTCTATCTAAGGCCTAGAGCTCAGTCAGTGTCCAGATGATCCTGGGATCAGGGAGAACATCTGGCCCGTTTCCGTGGCTTGACCCCGCTCTGCGCGATTACTCATGAAGAGCCGGGAGCTGCGCCCATTGGGGTTAGGGTGGGGGGAGTGGGGAAACCAAATTAAATTTTTAAAAAGACTTCCCTTTAGCGCATGAGCATTCATGCACTACATCCTCCCTTTTAAAAAAAATTAAAATGGCGGGTGCGACGCCTCTCTTCCTGAGGTCATCGCGCCTTACATGTAAATGAGGGAGAGATCTCACGTTAATCCCAATGCGAGATCTCCCCTCCTCTCTCCTGGAACAAAAGGTAGGTCTAGCTAAGGCCTCAGGCCCCCATTGAAGGAAATGTTTGTCCCCACATTGCCCTTCCGGTGACCCCTTCTTGTGTTTTGTTTTTTCTGGTGCTCTGGGGACTCACCCCTTTCCCCAGATCACTGACTGTCCAGTGGTTTCCTAAATTCTGCACCATTCCACCCCCCACCCCCCAGTTCTAAGGGAGCAATCCTATGTCTCCTAGGGCCTAATATATTGATGGTGCTATATAAATAAATAATAATAATAATAATAAGCAGGATATTGCACTATGAAAGCAGTCTATGGTGTGTGTCAATGGGCCCCAACAGTTGTTGGTGCACTTCAATACTGTTATAAAGCAGTCATGTGGCTCCTGCCTTTTTATATACCACTTTCATAGTGGAATATTGTGGTTGGTGCAGATCTGGCCCTAGACAGTATTTGAAGGGACATAGGATTGTTCGATTTCCTGGCTGTGAGCTTGTAGACAGAGCTCCAAGCTGGGAGCCAGGAGATGGCGCTCCTCACTCTCCCCCCCCCCCCCCATAGTTGGTGTAGGGAAAACTGCACCAGTTACCTCTCTGCACTAGCAAAACAGAGCATGGAGATTGGGAAGAGGAGGAGACTGGCTGACTACATCACGCTGTTTTGAAAGGCTGCCCAGACCTCCTTCCTTCCCTCTCCGAAGCACTGCTACTAAACGAACGAAATCGCCCATCTAGCAGATATGCAGGGCAAGCCGGAGTGCAGAGGCCAAATTCGCTCTGCATAGGAGTTTGGAGGCTGATGGGAATTGCCATGGGATGGCACCCTAAAAGGCTGAAATGCCTCTCCTAAGGCTTAGGGCCTTGCTAGACCTACCTGTTAATCCGGTGGGGAGTAGGGGCGAGGCTGTGCTGCAGCTAGCGTGGGCCGTCACCCCAGTCTACACGTGACACATGACGGGGTAAGGGAAAGCCTGTCGTGTCGGCCATTTAAAAAAAAACCTTAAAGGGGCCATGTGCGCAGGAGCACACCAATGATAACGCAAGTCTTTTTTTAAAAGGGTTCCCTGCTCCCCCTGCCCTCGATTCCCCCAAAGTCTGATGCCCCCCGCATGCTCGCCCATCCGCCCCCGCTCGCTTGCCCCCCCGCTCACTTGTCCACTCTCACGTCTGCCCCCCTGCTTGCTCGCTCGCCCATTCACCCCCCCTTGCCCATCCGCCCCCACTTGCTCGCTCGGCCAGCCTCCCTCGCTTGCCCACCCGTCCCACCCTGCTCGCCATGTCCGATGCCCCCTCCGCCCCCCCGGCTGCAATCTCCAATCCCCCCCGGCTGCGATCTCCCCACCCTGGCTCCGCTCTTCCCCCCCATCTCTCCTGCCGGGGCCGCTCTTCCCCCCTGGCCCCCATATCTCTCCCCCACGATTCCCCCCCTCCAGCCCGATGGAGCACTGTGCCCAGTGCGCAGCTTCTCCTGGCTACTCACGAGTAAGCCGCATAGCTAGCAAAAGCCGCAGAACTAGCTAGACTCCAGGCTCAGCCCGGAGCTGCGGAAATACCTGGCCACAAGCGGATCCGGTTATCTCGGGTCAAGGGAGGGTTTAGCCCAGACTGACCCTGGGATCCCCTGTGCGTCATCTGGATGCACAGGGGTGAGCCCAGGTATCAGCCCGGGCTAAACCCTCGTCTAGCAACGGACTTAGTTACTGGCAGCAAGAGCATTAAGTTCATATATGCTGGCATTTCTGTATAGCCCTGCCCACTTTTTCCTTTGGCCCTGCCCACCCACTGGAATGCGCCCCCCAAGAGCTTCTCGGGAATTCAGCCTTCGGGTGTAGACAACACTGGACTAGGTGGAGCAATATTCTAACTCAGCACAAGGCAGCTTCCCCAGTCCATATATTCCTAACTTTGGCCACACATTGCAAGGAGATATGGGTAATGGTGGGCAAGTGGTCATTCTGGGAAACCTGTCTGCCATTACTGCTCTTCTAAAAAAAAAGAACCTGATAAGTTTCTTGGCAGCCTCTGGCTTCCACAGAACATGATATGGAAACTACTGATCTATCTTCAAGTAAACAAGATGATAAGTCGTTGTTGGATGTAAGCCCTAAAAGATTCTTAGGGAACCGTGAAGAGGGTTGTTTTTCTTGAGCTCACTCTGACAGAGTTTGAGATCCTTATCTGATTCAACATAAAACTCAAGAGGGTGTTTCTCAAACTGCAGTTCTCTCTCTATTTCTTGCAAGCACACACACACACAATTCCTGGACATTAGCTTCCTCTCCTGGCCCATCAACAGTGGTTGCCATTGGTTTACGCAATTATTGGAGGAATGACACCATAGACTTGAGGCTCCTTATAAGAGCTGTTGTAAGTGCTCTGACCAATCAGAGAGGGGGCTTCCACACACAGTCTTTGGGGTGCCCCGAAAGTGCTTCAGGGCGCCCCGAAAGTCCTAGTGTAGCTACCTGGTCAGAAGAGGTGGTGGCGGCGGCGGCGAAAAGTTCCCAGGGCTCGGCGGCTTCCTTGCTGCCGAGCCCAACTCCCTGCCGGCCTTCTCCCGGGTGGCTCTTTTGCCGGCAGCAGGAGGCCTACGGGGAGTTGGGCTCGGCGGCAAGGAAGCTGCCAAGCCTTGGGAACTTTTTGCCGCCGCCGCCGCCGCCTCTTCCTCCGTCTCTTCTGACCAGGTAGCTACACTAGGACTTTCGGGGTGCCCTGAAGCGCTTTCGGGGCACCCCGAAGACTGTGTGTGGAAGCCCCCTCGGTGGACAGTACTATGGATCCTGGTGCATCTGGTGTTTCTCAGCACGAAACTGCCTGTTGGTGCTGTGTGGCTGTTGTATGGTCCCTGGGGGTGTTGAAGTCAGGGCACCGCACTGGTTGTGTGAGCATATCAGGGTTCGTAGATCATGCCCTACATTTCTAAACTTCTAATGCGACCTTGGTAGTGATCCTCTCCCAGTCTCTCTTCACAGTCTTGGATTGACTCACCCAGCTTCTAAGCCAAACTCGCCTCTACCACAGTGGCCCCCTTCCATGGGATATAATGCCACTTCCCCTCCAATATTTAACTACAAACTAATGTAAAACAACCACCATGAAATGAAATGAATACTAAACAAAAACATTCTGCCTTCTGGTCTTCTCAACCCACACTTACAGAATAAGAAACCACCCAGTGTGTTTTGCTTAATTTAGAGACAGGTTTCGGGTATCTGTTTTGATAAGTCTGCTATTAAATATCTCCCTTCCGCAGAATGAAAATATTTTTTTATTTTATGTGAGACCTTTAGAAAGGAATTTTGGACTCTGACATACAGTTTTTTAAAATTAATCACTAGGAAATTCAGGGGGGGGGGGAGAATGGGGAGGGGGGAGCCCTGGTCCGAGGTAGGCTGCAGTTTTCCATGCAGGTGAGTATCTGCTTTAAATATGTTTTTGACCTTATTAGTACCAACCTACTCCATAGTTCCACCTTTTAAAGTCACATTTCATCTGCAATTTCTGAAGTTTCACACATTAGGAAATGCTGATAAATAAGTGCTGCATTTATTTGGATGTATTTCAGAAATGCTCTATGTTTGATAGCCACCAACTTGAACAGCTTTAAAGGAGAACCAGACAAATTCATGGAGAATAAGATTACCAAAGGCTATTAATCATGATGGCTATATATCGAGCTTCTTCACACAAGCAAAATGAGGCACGCTTATGACTGGCTGCTCACAGAAGTTCGCGGGTCCTTTTGATGACGTCATTAACCTCCAGCACGTCACCTGCACCTTCCCCTGGTAATTTCATTCTATAAAGAAATGAATATCCTAATTCTGCTGAAATATCTCAGGATATCCTACCTTGTGCAGGGGCATATACAAAGCAAGGAATTCCTAAAATGACCAACTACTATGACCCCATGGACCTCAACAATATGCATGGGTCACATGAAAATAAAATTAATCTGCTTCTTCTCAGAGACGAGAGAATGTGAAATTTGTTTCTTTTGGCAGCTTTGATTTCACAGGTGACACTAGGCACATTTTGGAGGGCACCCTTGCACAATATGCACCAAAATAGGTCGTGTGAGTTACTCAAGCCTTTTCTTCATCTTTCCAGTGTGGGAGATGTCTAGCTTACAACAAAATTTAAACATCCAAAAATATAAAACAATCTAAAACAGCTAAAAACAATTATCAGTAAAATACCAAGACTCAATTTTTTGTCACTTCCTGTAACATATGAACAAGTCCTTAGTTTCATTTCTAGGGACAACTTACCAAACTCCTACAGTTGCGGAGGAACACCTGCTTCAGACAGGAGAATTCTCTTCCTCAGAAGGCTGTTGGTTGTTTCAAATGCTCTGCATTTCATAAATTGAAAACATGGCAGCCAACTTGAGTTCACAGAGTTTTTTCAGCCTTTTTCCTCCACAGAAGTGCTTTCTTCATAGTAAATGCATAACATTTGAAATAGCAAGGTTAAATCTGTGCATTTTTCAGAAGCAGCATAAGAACGTCTTATTTGCTCTTTGGTAAGCCGGATCAATCTTTTAGCACACATTGTTTTTGTGGGTTTTTTTAGGTTGATTGTTATCTGACATTGTTATTTAAAATTGTAACCCACTCTAAGCCCTAGGGATGGGACGGGTTAGAAACAGAACTACATAAATATATAAATTATTCTGTCTGCATAGCTAAAGGAACTTTATGGAACTTTATGAACCATAACCTAATTCCACAAAATAGTGGTGAAGACATACTTTGCCAGTCTGTGTACTTTGTTATCCTCAGTGGAAAAGCTCTGGTCATTACCGAACCACCAAGTTTATTAATACAGATGAACTTGCCAGAGTTCATGCCTGGTCCATCTCAAGACTGCGAGAAGAGCATTTCTTTACGTAGAATATTTATACCTACCCCAAATGAGTGCTCTCTTGGGCATATTCATGTGAAAGAGAAAAACATCACTCAATTTTTCATTTGGGAGAACCGTGTTAAAGTTTAACATTGTTAAGTATCTACAGGAAAAAGAAATGACTGAAGCTCATTATTTTAACTAATTAAAACAGTACCATATCCACAACTGCTTACACATGCAAAAGGAAAGTAAACACAAACCAAATACGCATACCCCTCAAAACACAGGGGTAACAATAAAGAGGGGTAGCAATCTAAAAAGGGGACATATAGCAATTTCATTGCTTCTTAACCCAATTATTGGTTTGTTTGGTCTAGACATAAAGAAAGAATTGATTAAAAAAAACAATGAACTTTGTGGTGATCAGCTCATCACTAACACATTTCAATTAATTGTTTGGGATGCTTATTGGCAAGGCTGTTATATGTACAGCAAGGCATCCCATAATAAATACATAAATTTACCTTCATATAACTAGTCTATCACATAATTATAATCACTATGTGAAGGCCTATAGTATGAATGAATGTACTTTTAGAAGGTGGTGCACTTAAAAAAATTATTGTGTCCCTACCAGAAATCTCACAAAAAATAGATAGCAAATCTCACACAAGCAAAATAAGATGTCAGGCCACCAATTTAAACTGTAAATTAAATATACTCCAATGATGCTAGTTATATGAGGTAAAATGTGTACATTTTGTGTTCATGAGACCAAGATTTAGGAACAGACCCCAGTGTTTTCAAACAAACTCAAGGTGCAATTCCATAGACTGCGCCCTCGCTGATCAGAAGCCAGCAGGGCAGGAGGAGAGGCGGAGATGATCTTTGGCTCCCTGTCCTCCATTCTGTGCTGTTTTTGCTAGATGGGCTTTTCAGCCTGTCTAGCAAAGGTGCTTTGGAAGAGGAGGAAAGGAGGCCTTAGGAGGCTCAGGATAAATTGCATCATGGCCTCTCCAATTTCCTCTCCTCCCTTCCCACTGGAACGTCCCCTTTTCCCAGGTCTGAGGTCAATTTTCCAACCTCAGAGAGACAGTTGACGTGGTTTTCCCCACACCATCCTTGAGGGGGAGCCACTGTGTAGATTGCTGAGTCCCCCTCTGAGGTCTGAGCAGTGCCTTCAACCTCAGAAGGAGTTTTTCAAGCCATCCTATGGTCCCGGGATACTCGCCAAGGGACCGTAGGATTGCTCTCTTTCTGACTTTCAGTACAGTAGATCAATATGAGAAAAAGAAGTGTTTCTCTGTCAAATCTACATGCCACCTTATGAAACCCCTGGAGACAAGAGCAAAAACATGCATCTGTCAGGGAATCATAGAATCATAGAATAGCAGAGTTGGAAGGGACCTACAAGGCCATCGAGTCCAACCCCCTTCTCAATGCAGGAATCCACCCTAAAGCATCCCTGACAGATACTTGTCCATCTGCCTCTTGAATGCCTCTATAGTGGGAGAGCCCACAACCTCCCTAGGTAACTAATTCCATTGTCATACTGCTCTAACAGTCAGGAAGTTTTTCCTGATGTCCAGCTGGAATCTGGCTTCCTTTAACTTGAGCCTGTTATTCCGTATCCTGCACTCTGCGAGGATCGAGAAGAGATCCTGGCCCTCCTCTGTGTGACAACCTTTTAAGTATTTGAAGAGTGCTATCATGTCTCCCCTCAATCTTCTCTTCTCCAGGTTAAACATGCCCAGTTCTTTCAGTCTCTCTTCATAGGGCTTTGTTTCCAGACCCCTGATCATCCTGGTTGCCCTCCTCTGAACATGCTACTGCTTGTCTGCATCCTTCTTGAATTGTGGAGCCCAGAACTGGGATATTCTCTCGTTTTTCTGCTGGTAAGATGTGCTGGCAATACAAATCCATTTCTAGCTCAGCACAGTGTGCAATCCTCTGAAATGCAGTATTTCCAAACGAAAAGCAACCTTGAAGAGAAGGTTTCAGGAGAGCTAAACTGCATCTCTATTTAGGCCACAAATCGAATGCAGAACTTTTCTACATAAGGCAGTTAATTGGCTGTTAATCCACTGTATCTACTTTCTGTTTTGTTGCAGAATTGAGATTCGAGCACTAAATGAGGAGCATTTTCTCCCTGCCTTTCTGCTACATAACCTCTAGAAAGCTTTAGATTAGGACACATGAAAAGTCACCCGGGAAATGTCTAATTCAGAATAGATTATACAGTACAATTTAACGGTAACCAGTTGACTAAGCTTTTGTATGAGAAGTCAACCTAAGTGGTGAACATACTGAATTTCAAAGCAGGCTCTCCAAAATACTGTACCTTTGCAAGTATGATAACTACAGTTGTGAAATACATGGAGAGAAGTTTAGAGTATATTTGAGACCATCAAGATTACCACAGGCATACAGAAAGTCCAGTAGAAATATAGTTGCGGTACTATAAAATAACACTGCCTTATTTTCATGCCCCCCGAAAATCGTGTGGAATTTTTGAAGAAATAATATACACCTCAGACATCCTCAGCCTTTGGATACAGTGGTCCATTTAACAACACCAAAGGAAGGCCCACAGATGTAATTTCAGCCTTCAAATTTCCTGAGTTTGGTGAGCTTCAGCCAGATGTTCGTTTGTTTTTGTGAGGTAGTAATATACAACATCTTTGATGCAGGAATGATTTTATAAGGGAACGGTATGTTCTTTGTATATAAAATACTGCCTTGTTACAGTTAGTGAATATAGGAGACTATGCAGAAAAGAGTCTTCAAGTATGATCTTGTAGGGATAGTATAAACTGGTGAACTGGTGTATAAACATCAACATTTTCATGGTGCCGTGTGGCATGGTGGATAGAGTTGGATTGGGCCACAGAAATACAAGTTCAAATCCGTGTTTAACCACAAAAGGCAGCCTTGGGCCTGTAGACAAAGTCAGGGTCCACCTGACAACCCTGCAAGGTAGGCTCCTGGACCAAACGTCCTGAACTCCCAGGTAACCCACCTCCCTGCCTTGTCCACAACCAGCACGAGCCAGATATTCAAGGGAATAAAACACAGACACACATTTAGGGACCAAAGCAATTTTATTGCAATCACTAAAATTAACACGTAAGGCCTTGGTCGGTAAAACAGCCCCTTTTAAAATGGGGAAGGGGAAAATAAGGGGGGGAAGGGGAATGTGGAAAAGGGGGAGTGAAGAAAGAAGGTGAGGGAAAGCTCTAATACTTAGCCATTACTCCAAGAAGCATTCATATATCTCCACACCCAGCCGAAGTCCGGCTGGCCTTCTCCAGAATACCCACACATGTTAAAACATAAAAAACCTTTCTAACTCCGGGCAACCTCCGTGGTTGCCAAGGACCTGACCTTCCCACTTGACATACGCACGCACCTTCAAGGAAGATGGAGGATCTTTTTCATAGATCTTTTTATCTCATTTTGGGACCCCCTGTCCCATGACTTAGGTAAACCAACCAGTGCCCTTCCTGGGCAATAGCCCACCCCGCTCCCATAGGGGCCAAGCCCCCTCTTTTTCCCACAGCTGAATCCCATTAGTTTGTCCACCGCCCTGATAATCTCCAGGTGCCGGTGGGAGTTGGACTGGTTCGAGGCAGGGATGACCTTGGCTGGCACCCACCAAAGCCTGGCACAGCCAGTTTGAACAATAGACCATAGATCATACCTAGGGGCAGATCTTACAAGCCTACAGCAACAGCAAAATTAAAGGTACAAGTTTGCACCCCTGTCCTTCACAGGGCCAATCACTATATCTCAGCCCAACCTATCTCACAGAGCTAGTGTGAGGATAGTATATATGCAACCCTCAGCTCTTTGGAATAAAAATGTAATAAAAATGTAATAAATATTTTCATGGCTTCTGCTTCATTGCCTCCCTCAGTCTTCTTTACAAAATTCTCTATGGGCTTTTCAAGATAAGGCATTTATCCTGCACTTGTCATTCCCTTCTCATGGTTGTTTACTGTTTCTTTAGATGACTTCATAACCCCCCAGTTTTGCTTCTGTGTCTTAAAGAACACTTTTGGTGATTTTTTTTTTTTTTTTGAGCAGGGAAAGTGTATGAAAGTGAAAGAAAATGCTTTTTTAAACTTGTGTATTTGTGCTATTCCATTATACCACAGTGCCACCTAGAGGTTATGTAGCATGAAAGCAGGAAAGGAAATGTTCTTCGTGTAGTGCTTGGATCTCAATTCTGTCATGAAACTGAAAATGGATACAGCAGATTAACCATCTTGTACAGAAAAGCTCTATAATGAAACAAGGAGTTTTGCTTTGAAGAGAAAATGTATTCCCCCCCCATGTTTAGTTTGGCCAAAAGTAAGTAATCTGAGAAAGGAATCACCGGTGCTTATTTTTAATACTAGGTCTCAGACCTTGAACTTGTGAAATAAGGGGAGAGGTGATCTGAGAACGTGCAGAGTTTCTTCCTCCCAGCACTGAGTAAGCACAACAACAAGTCATACCTAGGCAGGATCTACACTACTGCTTTAAAATGGTTTATAACAGTAGTGACAACTGCTGGGGCCCCAGACACACTCAACATGCAGTTTTTGAACCGTTTTCAAAGTGTCGTATCCTGCTTGGTGTAGATCTGGCCCTATTTAGGATAAGGTGAAATGCCCTGCCCACTTTCGTATCTGTTCAAGAAGACAGGGCTTCTGCAGCTTTAACTGTTGTGATGAAGAGGGAATTTCACCAGGTGCTGCATGCATACAAACAACCCCTGCTGAAATTCCCTTTTCTATACAACTGTTAAAGGTACAGGATGTCCTCCTTTCCATATGATCACCCTGCTTAGTTTCCCCCTTCTTTTCTGCATAGCCAAAACTTGATACAGTCATGCAATCTTTGAAAAAGTAATAGATGAGTATTGCAAAATTATCCAAACTCTACTTCACCCCAGGGTTTCTTTTACCATCTGCTTTTTTAAAATCCAAGTTCGTAAAAGTGTATTGTTGATGCTAACAAGCATCAGGGTTGCTTTAATGGAATTGATAATTACCCCTTACAAATGGGTGATGGTTTTAGTGCCTTCCTAGAGGAAAATGTGTCATAGTTTAATCAAGGCAAATTCCAGGCAGCAACAGAGTCAGAATTGGCTGGAGTAGAAACAGAAGGCAAACCTAAAACATTTTTCCCTATGTAAACAGAAGTCCTATTACAGCATAGCTGAACCTAACTTAGCAGGGGAGAGGTCTTTTTGACGGATAAATGTGTCACCAAGAGAGCTAAATGCAGAGGGTGCTTCCAGCAAGGCTCTTATGATGCTGTCTCCATGCCTTGTTCACAGAAGTTTACAGGGGGTCCAGATGACATCATCTTTGACTTGTAACCGTCCCGTGTTTTCCCACTGCTTCTTCTTTTTCCTTACTGAAGAAAAACTCTTGAGGGGAAAAAAAGATGGAATGACTGTACATTGCCTTCTGGTTAGGGATGTCTCGAATCCCCCACTTCATCTGGGCCCCTTGACCTAGTTGGGCTACTGCAGCATGAGCACAGACCTGTGCTTGAGCACTCACACGGCCCTGGCGGGTGCTTGGCAACCATCGGCCCTCGCTGTTGAAATTGTTCACTTCTCCCTGCTGCATCAATGGGACCTTCACAGCCGCCATTAATATGGTGCCGGGGGGGGGGGGGGGAGGAAAGAAGTGGGCAATTTCTGGAGCCTCCATTGTAATTCAAGCACCAGCTTATACATCAGAATAAGACTGCCAAAGGGGTGAAAGTTTGCGAAGAATTTCTAAACGAAACCATTTCTAAAGACAGGGGCATCCTTGAAAAATATGCTTCCTCCTGCCCAGTTGTTGAGCTCTTCTTCAGATGCTTCTTCCGATTCTGGGTTATGTCACTTTTGGGGGCGAGCGACTATCTGGAACAGGGCCCTTTTAGTGGTGGCATCTCATATCTCCTCATATCTATTCTACTGGCACCTGTGTGAATGGCTTCTGGGAGCTTTCCTCCTAGGGCTAAATAGAAGCTTTGGGATGGGGTGGATTTTTATCAGAATTCCAGGGGTGGGGGACTGACCGCCCCTGCATGTGTGCCTTCAAAAAGGATTAAATATAAGGAAAATCAGTTGCTACCAAACATGATGTGCAAATGTGCAAGCTCCATCTTTAGAGACAGTACACCTGTACCTGTAACAGCTGGATCTTCACTGAAAACCGATTGTAGGACATTTAGTTGGTCCTAGTTAAGAGGTTACATGCTGTGGACTATTGGTCCAGCTCACCATGGCAATCCTTATCAGTTCTGGGCAGATTTCCAGAAACGTTCATCCCATTGCATCAGTGAGGGGTTGGCTTTCTTGAAACTACGGTTCCAACAGCAGGAATGTCTGGCTCACTTCTTGCATCGTAGACTGTTGCCTCGTCATGGATTTGAGATATTATTATTATTATTATTATTATTATTATTTATTTATATAGCACCATCGATGTACATGGTGCTGTACAGATAACACAGTAAATAGCAAGACCCTGCCGCATAGGCTTACAATCTAATAAAGTTGTAGTAAACAATAAGGAGGGAAGAGAATGCAAACAGGCACAGGGAAGTGTAAACAGGCACCGGGAAGGGTGAAGCTAACAGTATAGAGTCAGAACAAACTCAAAGTTTAAAAGCTATAGGGAAAAGAAAAGTTTTTAGCTGTGTTTTAAAAGCTGTGATTGAGTTGGTAGTTCTCAAGTGTTCTGGAAGAGCATTCCAGGCATGAGGGGCAGCAGAGGAAAATGGACGAAGCCGAGTAAGGGAAGTGGAGGTCCTTGGGCAGGCGAGAAGCATGGCATCAGAGGAGCGAAGAGCACGAGCGGGGCAATAGTGTGAGATGAGAGAAGAGAGATAGGCAGGAGCTAGACCGTGAAAAGCTTTGAAGGTCAACAGGAGAAGTTTATATTGGATTCTGGAGTGAATTGGGAGCCAATGAAGAGATTTCAGAAGCGGAGTGACATGGTCAGAGCGGCGGGCCAGGAAGATGATCTTAGCGGCAGAGTGGTGGACAGAGACCAGCGGACTGATGTGAGATGAGGGGAGGCCAGAGAGAAGGAGGTTGCAGTAGTCCAACCGAGAGATAACCAGTGCGTGAACGAGAGTCTTGGCAGAAGAGACAGACAAAAATGGTTGAATCCTGGCAATATTATACAGGAAGAAACGACAAGATTTAGCTACTGCCTCGATATGAGGAATAAAGGAGAGCGAGGAATCAAATATAAAGCCAAGGCTACGAGTTTCCTTGACCGGAGTAAGCGTGACATCGTTGACAGTAAGAGAGAACGAGAGATGAGGAGAAGGTTTAGAAGGAAAAACAAGCAGTTCAGTTTTTGCCATATTGAGTTTCAAACGGCGATGAAGCAGCCAGGCTGAGATATCTGAAAGACATGCTGAGATACGATCGTGGACATCAGGAGAAAGTTCCGGAGATGAGAGATATAGTTGTGTGTCATCGGCATACAGGTGATATTGGAGGCCATGAGATTGAATAAGTTTACCCAAGGGCTGCCCGATGAGACGTTCCTGCGTAGCCGGGGTTTTTGTTATAGCAGGTAAAGACCGATGTGCTTCAGGGTGTTTTGGTGAACAAAGAGAAATCAACAGAAGGCAATTTCCTCAGCTGCAAGTGAGCACTAGAGGAAATGTGGTTTGGTGACTCAATGACTCATACAATGCTAGCCAAACAATTGGAGGAACTCTCTAAAGGAAGTGACCAAAATAGCCGTGCAGAGCCCTGCTCGAGACTGTATAAATAAATAGAAGGGTAAATAAAAAGCCAAATTCTGAAGGGGACGAAGTACAAATAAAGGTTTGAGACCTCTTTAGTGCAGCTTCCCTGTCAAGCACCCCCCAAACTTCCCTCAGGAGTCAGCAGGGAGCTTATTTCTTCTGCGTCGGAAGGGGTGTCCATGGAATGTTCAGGGCTCCGTGCTAGAAGGGTGAGCGGAGGCTGCTGGTACGGCATCGTAAGCTGCAGCAATGTGTTGACAGCCACAGAGGAAAAAGAAGAAACAGCAGGAGCTGCCCCGGACACCCTATCAAACAGGTGGAGGATGGGAGGCACAGAGCCTGCGCAGGCCAAGGTTTTGGGAGCAAATCGGTGTGACTGCTAGGCTCCAATGCCCCCTAGCACTCTAGTTCGGAAGCTATGGCTTCAGGCAGAGTTGCTTGAGGCAGTGCAAGCGGCTGGGGAGGCTGCAAGGGATGCATAATAACCAAGAAAATAGAGGATTATCTTCGTCATCCATTTTTCACTGGACCGCTGGGCACCTATTTCATTTATTTATTTATTTATTTATTTATTTATTTATTTATTTATTTATACATTTGTATCCTGCCCTATACCAAGAGGATCGCTGGGCAGCATGCAGATAAAATTATACAAACAATATAAAACAAGAAATATACACAGCCAAAACAAATTAAATCATTAATCGAGCTGGTTTAATTAATCAACCATTAATTGAACCAGTATAGAATTTAAAAGCAGTAAAAAACAATTTAAAACAGTTAAAACAATGTGCAAACTTGGTGGATTTAGCGTCAAAGGCTTTGTTAAAAAGCCGTGTCTTTACTGGGTGCTGAAATGGAGCCAGTGCTGACACCAGCCGGGACTCCAAGGGGAGGGCATTCCACAGTCGGGGTGCCACAACAGAGAAAGCCCTCTCCCATGTCCCACCATAGCGAATGTCTCACATTGGTGGGACGTGGAGGAGGGCTTCTCCAGCAGATCTCATGTCTCGAGCAGGCATATGTAGGGAGAGGTGCTCCCTTAAGTATCGAGGTCCCAAGCCATTTAGGGTTTTGAATGTCATTACCAACACCTTGAATTCCAACTGGAAGCAAATAGGCAGCCAGTGCAATTCCTTTAAGACCAGTGTTATATGGTCTTTGGGAGATGTATTGGTCAACAGTCTAGCTGCTGCATTTTGCACCAGCTGCAACTTCTGAGTCGTCTTCAAGGGCAGCCCCACGTAGAGTGCATTGCAGAAGTCTAATCTGGAAGTTACCAGTGCATGGACTACTGTGGCTTCGTTGTCCCTGTCCAGGAAAGGCCATAGCTGGTGGATCAGCTGAAGCTGACCCCAAGTACTCCAGGCTACTGAGTTCACCTGGGCCTCCGGTGACAAGGATGAATCTAGGAGTACTCCCAAGCTACGCACCTGCTCCTTCAGAGGGAGTTCAACCCCATCCAGAACAGGTCACTGGAAATGGACCATCAAGTGTGTATGTTGCTGTGTTCATACTCTCTCAGGTATCCTATAGTTCAAGGAGTAGAGCCTTCACAAACACATTATGATCATGATTATTCTACGCTGCAGGAAGGAGCACACAATCAGGGCACAGCATTCATTGGTATGATGCTGCTCCAACATGCATGTTCATCACTCTATGACTGGAACATTGGCTGTTAACTTTCCTGTGTGTATAATCCCGCAAGGATCGAAGGACCATGGAGAGGGCTTACCTATCACCTCCCACCCCCTTAGATATATAAATGCTTTTCAGTAAAGTTAGCTCACACATTCATCCAGTGTGTGTGTACCGTGTGCAAACCATCCCCATGATTAATCTTTGCAATGACTACATTGTGGCATTGTTTCTCAAGAAAATAAATCATCATGGTGTATGACACAGTGCGGCCACACCAGGAACCTCTTCATATGCGTGCCTCTCTAAGTTGCTACCTGTTACCAGTTGTCTCCTTACAAAAAGCTTTTCCCGGGCAGCAATTTGCTGTGTTAATCAGGTTGATGGTGGTGGTGGGGAGAGAGTGCCTTTATGACACTCCAGATGTTTGTGGAGCAAAAAAAATGAAAAGAGGGCCTTCTCAGTGTTGGGCCCCCTACCGTGGAATGAGTTCCCCACAGAGGCCTGCCTGGCGCCAACCTGAACTCCTTGGGGGAAGGTTGGGATTCAAATATAAGGAATGGATGTGGTGGCTATTTTGTGTGCAACTGTCCAAAGGATGAGAACTTTGTTGATAAGAATGTACTCGTTTTTATTATTGTGTTTTGCTCTCTTCTACAGCTAGTTGGCAGTATGGAAGTCATGCAAGGCTAGTATGAACATCCAAAGCACTTAATCAACGTATATTAATAATACCTATGCTAGTGGTTGGTCCATGTTTAAACTGAGAACAAAACAAAGTTCTTTCAACTCTCCTCCCGTTATGAGTGAAATGACCAGCTTCATAACCCCACTCTGATCAGAGTATCCATGTAAAAAGCAAAAAGCTCAGCTCGCGCCCTTTCGTTTAGCCAGGACACTGGCAGTTTAGATTTTATTCAGAAATCCACTTTCTGAATGGCAAAAGGGCTTTCAAGGAGTATTCAGTTAGGAAAACAATATATTTTTGAAGCATCATTTCTCTGATCATATCCTTTTCATCCCATGCTTCAAAGAAGCCAAGGATAATTACACAAAAGCACAAGAGTTCACTGAGTTTACTTTAACACATGTGCTGTCATAAACAGGGCTTCCAGTAAAAACAAAAGGATAGCATTGCTTCTTCCTTTGTTTCACTGGAGGTTCGTAATATAGTTCTTCCCTCCAGCTAGACTTTAAACATGCTCACTGCTCTCTCTCAAAGGTTTCCTATATATAAAGCATAAATATATGTTATTGCCTTTGATCTCCTCACTGGCAGCATTTGAATTTGATCCAGACCTCTGTATAGTTAAATGTTATCATATGCTATGTAGTATTTCCTGTGAAATGAATTAAAACAGAATGTGAAATTCAGATCTACACCTTGTGTCAAATCATTACAAATGTGGAATAGAAAGCAGGAAATAACACTATGGCCAGATCTACACCTTGTGTCAAATCATTACGAACGTGAAATAAAAAGCAGGATATAATACTATGAAAGCGGCATATGGTACAGGGAATGTGCCCCAACAATTATCAGTGCACTTCAATACTCCTATACAGCAGTAGTGTAGCAGCTCCATCAGATGTGTGTGTGTGTGTGGGGGGGAAATCATGCTTGCCTCCTGCGGCTTCTCCGCCCCCACTTTCATTGCTCGATTCTTCTTCTGTCTCTCAGGGAGAGGAAAGAGGAAGTAAAAAGTGCACGTGACCCATTCAGTGGGCCGTTTTGATTGCGCTGCTTCTCCTGCACACAGCAGGAGATAGCAGCAACTTACAACTTTAAAAATAAGTTGGGCTTACTGGGGTGTTTTATTGTGGTGTGAAGAAGGCTAGAAGGGTTGGGAGGTGCACAGGAGACATACAACATAGTGAGAGGGACCCGCGAAAATCCATGAGTGCCCAGCAACGAGCGTGCAATAAAACGCTTGTCTGATGGAGCTGTAGATCTAGCCAGCGGTATATGGAATGTGGATTGTGCCCCAACAGTTACCTCAATTCTTTATTACAGTCAGCAGACCAATAAAACATGTAAAAACGCATAATAAATATTTAAAATACATGGAATTAAAACTGAGTACATGGAATACATGGAATTATCACTGTACTTCAATATCGCTATAAAACAGTAGTGTAGATCCAGGGTTGCTGTAAAGTGCAGGGCGTGAGCTGCACCTTGCTTGAAGTTCTTTGAATCATAGAATAGTAGAGTTGGAAGGGGCCTATAAGGCCATCGAGTCCAACCCCCTGCTCAATGCAGGAGTCCAGCCTAAAGCATCCCTGACAGATGGTTGTCCAGCTTCCTCTTGAAGGCCTCTAGTTTAGTGTAGGACAGACCATGACCTCCCTAGGTCATTGGTTCCATTGTTGTACTGCTCTAACAGTCAGGAAGTTTTTCCTGATGTCCAGCCAGAATCTGGCTTCCTGTAACGTGATTCCATGTCCTGCACTCTAGGATGATCGAGAAGAGATTCAGCCACACCTTGCTCACATTGCAGTTGCCTGGTTCTGATCCGTAACCCAGTGCTGTGCTTTAAAGTGACATAGTAGCCCCCTTGATTGAAGTGGGGGCGGGGGGGAATCTACTTAAGTCTTAAGTCTTTCACATTTCAATAGGATGGTGAATGGGGCCCTACGGATGCCGATTATTGTTACCTCCAGTGACACTGAGACCTTTCAGCAGCAATGGAAAAAGCTGAACAAATACATCAGCCCCAATCAGCAGCAGCTATTAAAGTCTTTCTGATCCTTATTAATCCCTCGCCCGTTTGGTTACGTTTAGCTTACAAAAACTACGGAGGCTTAGAAAACAAAGACTGATTAAAAAGAGAACTGCAGCATTGTGTGAAAACCCTATTTCCGGCCGACCCTTCCAAATTCTGACATAATACCTAAGTCACATTCATAAGCTGAACCTAGTGATGGACAACTGGGGTGTGTGTGATCCATACGCCGCCGCTTTGCCAGCTGATTCCCCCCAAAACCTGCAGCGCCCCACGGCAGGAGGGAGCACAGGCTGTCCAGCCAGGAAAACCGCAGTGCCATTGTCAGATGGGGGGAATGGGGAGCAAATATTGAGGAACTGGAAAACCTCGAAAACTTTTTTTTCTGGCAACTGCACGACTTTGAAAGTCTGTCGCACTGCGACAGTTCATTTAATTTCTCTCTCTCTCTCTCTCTCTCTCTCTCTCTATATATGTATATATTAGCTGCCGTTCTTTTCATTCCCCAGAGTTTCACATCGCCATGGCAGCCATTCCTGGGCTTGTCAAGCCCGCCCCCTGCCCTGCATTCCTGCGCTTAACTTGCACCGGGATCCGCCCCTAGTTCTTAACCCGAACTGAAGCCACCACTGACAGATAAAGAAACAACATTCTTTCAGTCTCTTCTCATAGGGCTTTGTTTCCTTACCCCTGATCATCCTCGTTGCCTTCCTCCGAACACACTCCAGCTTGTCTGCATCCTTCTTGAATTGTGGAGCCCAGAACTGGACGCAATACTCAAGATGAGGCCCAACCTGCATTGAATAGAGGGGAACCAGTACCTCACATGATTTGGAAGCTATACTTCTATTAATGCATCCCAAAATAGCATTTGCTTTTTTTGCAGCCACATCACAGTGTTGGCTTATATTCAGCTTGTGATCTACAACAATTCCAAGATCCTTCTCATTTGTAATATTGCTGAGCCAAGTATCCCCCATCTTGTAACTGTGCATTTGGTTTCTTTTTCCTAGGTGTAGAACTTGGCATTTATCCCTATTAAATTTCATTCTGTAGTTTTCAGCCCAGCACTCCAGCCTATCAAGATCACTTTGAAGTTTGTTTCTGTCTTCGAGGGTATTAGCTATGCCACCCAATTTTGTGTCATCTGCAAATTTGATAAGTGTTCCCTGTACTTCCTCATCCAAATCATTAATAAAAATGTTGAAGAGCACTGGGCCCAGGACTGAGCCCTTCGGTACCCCACTTGTTACCTCCCCCAAGTTTGAGAAGGTACTGTTGATAAGTACTCAAAAACAACAACAATTTATTGCAGTCAATAGACCATATCAACAAAAGTTACATACAAAAGCACTTTAGCGTACAGTTAGCTATTAAAAAGACAAGTCATCATAGAGGATGTAATAGAAATGGCCAAGTTCAAAAACTTGGCCACTTGCTTGGTGATTGATTTGTCTGTGTTCCGAAGTAATAGGGACATTAAGAATTCTGTTGGGTGACCAGGAAAAGGTTGTAAAATGGGGTTCAGAAAATCATTCCTAGCCCCTTGATAAAATCACAGGACAGTAACCGTGTGTTATGGTTTCCACCTCGGTATTTTTACAGGGACAGTATCTGTTGAGCAGTGGGATTTTGTTGTATCTGCCATCTAAAAGTTTAGAGGGAAGGACGTTAAGTCTGGCTAGTAAGAATGCTGTCTTGTATTTGCGGATTGTTAACTGGTAGGCCTAGGGACTGGGGGACCATGGACCCCGACCAGCATTTTGAATGTCTTGCATGTCTATATCGAGCAGCCTGTTTCACAATTGATTTGGCACTAGCTAGATCCCTTTGAGTCCGATTCTGTAGCCAACTGTGGATCCACCTAATAGTTGTTCCATCTAGCCCACTTTTAGCTAGTTTGTTAATCACAATATCATGGGGCACTTTATCAAAAGCTTTGCTGAAGTCAAGATATATTATGTCCACAGCATTCCCACAGTCCACAAGGGAGGTTACCCGGTCAAAAAATGAGATCAGATTAGTCTGACTTTGCCTAACCTTGTAGAGGCACCACACGGCTCCTGAAGGTGGAAACACCATGCGGGCAGCATGCTGGGAAGGCAGGCACACACACAAAGAACAATCGGCCAGCTGGCAGCTAGGCTTGCGGGGCCAGCGAGCGGAGTGGAGCGAAAGGGGAGGTGTGGCATGGTGCAGCCGGTGAGGGAGGGAACAAATGAGCAGCTACTTTTTGGTCCTGCTGGCTGCCTGCATGGCCAGCTGTCTGGGTCAACATGCAGGTCGCCAGCAGGACGAAGAAGCGGGAAGAGAGCGCCACACTTCCCATACTCAACCGACTGCTGCACCAGCTTCATATCGCTTCGTGGGAGGGCTGGCCCTTCCCTTCCCCAGCTTAGTACCCTCCAGATGTGTTGACTACAAATCCCATCATCACTGATGCTGGCTAGTGCTGCTGGGAGTTTGGGTCCAAACCACCTGGAGGGCATCAAGTTGGGGAAAGCTGTTCTATAATTCCCAGAACACCAGACAATACCAGCTTACTTTCATAAACTGCACAAGCCACTCTGTAGGGAGTGGGAGCAGCAGCAGGGTAATGAGCGCATCAAGCCTGCAGTATGAGAAAAAGAACCTGACCCTTCTTGCCCTCCTCCTTGTTGTGTTGCTTGGCTCATACCTGCTCTGGTTTTACAGTGTGGGAATCCTTCAGATTCAACAGCACATGAAAAGAGAAACCAGCGGCAAAATAGACCTGCTTCTGTCTCACGAATGCTTTGGGCCTAGCGGTGACACATCTTGCTCTTGGGGAGTTAAGAACATTTCCTTCCCCTTGGCAGGCTTACAGGAGAGTTGGCAAAGTCGATACTCACCCGTGCCTCTCTCACCCTGGGAACAGCTGGGATTTCCCCTCTGGGCCGGGCCGGGCCGGGCCGGGCTGGCAGAAACGGCTTCCTTGGAATGGAATGGCTTCACTTTTTTGGCTTAAGCAGCGTTTTTGTTGTCCTGGTAGGAATTTGTCTTCCCTTTGAACATTTTCTGGAGGTTGCTTGGGGCTCCTTTTCTACACAGTAATTGTTTTCTAGGGAGGGCAGTTTTGACAAGCTCTAATTAGCATTGTCACGTCGTTAAATGTTTTTAAAGTTCACCAACTGTTCAGCTTTGAACCTCCTAACTGATTAATTAACTCCTTGAAGGGGGAGGAACAACCACAACCCAAAACAGTATTACAGATTTTGAGGGGGAAAGTAAATATTCCCTCCATTTTTTAACCAAACAATTAAAATAATTCATTGTCACACACATACACAAATCTTAATCCCACAACCCCTCTGTATTGAACAGACAAGTTTTAAACTTTATCCAATTACCATTTTAATCTGCTCAAATGTTACAGGACTTTCATGATACTTTTCTTCCATGTAGTTGTAGGGAATGATGTAGCCCAGTCTTTCCCAACCTGGCACCCTCCAGATGTTTTGAATTACAACTCCCATCATATTTGCCAATTGGCTGTGCTGGCTGGGGGTGATGGGAGTTGTAGTCCAAAGCATCTGGCAGGCACTAGGTTGGAAAAAGCTAATCTAGCCAAAGTTAAGCATGTTTCATTCCCATTGAGTTCAATGTACCAGAACCAAGTATGTGCTTATGTCTTCTACTGAAATCAATTGATCTTCAGTTTTTTAATGAGTATTTTTAGTGTTTGTAAGCCAACTTAATTTTTAATTCACAGACAGGTGAGATTAAATAAATAAATAAATAAATAAATAAATAAATAAATAAATAAATAGTATTGCAAGTGAATATCATTAGTATGTCTTGGACATGTAGATATTGTGATTGTAGCAAGTACACTAGTGAAACACCATCAGTGTGGCTAGTAAACGCTCTTTGATTAGGGACACACGACTTTATGGTAACCAGAATGCAGAGAGGCAAGTTTCTTTTCCATTCCAGAAAGGTGGAAAATCTCTATCTTGGCATTCATTCTCTTGCTGAGAGGAAATGTTTCCCCATTCTCCCAGATATCTCCTACTTCCCACCACCACAAACCAAGTCTGGAAAACAAACGGGAGGACAACACAGAAAACACTAGAATGCAATGGGCTGACAACAATAAAGGGTGTTTCCAGATGGAGGTTTCCTAAAAGTAAAAATTCAGTTATTTCATTCTCTCCCTCTCTGTCTCTCTCTCAAATTATTTCTAGTCTGCCTTTTCTTCCTTGATGGTTTCCCCCCCCCCCCCCGTAAGAAAAGTGATGTAAGAAGCAGTAGGAAAACATGCAAGGGCTATACATTGAAATTACCATCTGGACCCCTGATAAAATTCTGTGGAAGAGGCAGCATAATTGCAGCATTATTATTATTATTATTATTATTATTATTATTATTATTATTATTATTATTATTATTATTATTTATATGCCACCCCATAGTCAAAGCTCTCTGGGCGGTTTACAAATCATCATCATCATCATCATCATCATCATCATCATCATCATCATCTTCTGGACTCATCAGCCATTGCCTGCTCTGGATTCTTTAGGAAAAAGCAAGTTCAGAAAGGAGTGCAATTCCAGAGAAAAAGGCTAGAGTGGAAGCAACCAAAGAGATGTGAGAGTTTCAGTTTGTGGAATTCATGTGCTTTGCAGCTGTATTGGCTAGCTCTCTGGAAAGTTTCAGCCATTCAGTTTAAAAGACAAAACAGTCATCCAAAGTGTCTTCTTGCTGATCAAGTAGGAACCATTTATCTGTCTTTTGTCACCTAGCTCCAACTTTGATTTTTCTCTGTGTTTGGAATACTCATACTAATGGCTGAGAGGGGAATTAAGCTGTAGGAGAGAAGTTACGATTCTGGGATTGGTATTTGAAATCAAAATCAGCTTTAAAGTATCGAAGTTTCTCTGGACTCGTTAAAAGACATTGACATTCCCAATAAGGAAGGTCACCTTGTGGTTATTACTACAAATGTGTTGTTTTCCTGGCTGTTGAAAGCTGAAACTGAAGCCACCTGACTGTGCTGCAGACATGCAACAGGCAACTTCTGAAGAGCAGTTTATGAAACAAGAGTCTGTGCTGAAGCCCTGCCTTCGTAAGATAAAAGGCAGATTTGTTATTAATACTTATATGATGACCTGCTTGTTACCAGATGAAGAGATCACCAGAAAAACAGGAGAGGTTAGAAAGCACAAAGTGTTCCAAACTGCAAATAAACATGGCTTATTTATTTATTTATTTATTTATTTATTTATTTATTTATTTATTGTATTTCTATACCACCCAATAGCTGGAGCTCTCTGGGCACTTAATAAAAAATTAAAGAAAATGACCCTGTTCAGATGACACATTAAAAGCCATGATGATTAAGCATTTTGAGCTAAACATTAGGGCTTAGCATGTAGCGTGAACTATGGCTTAGTGTGTTGTGTGAACCATTCCCAGTCATGTTGGCTACATAAGCACATTTGCAGCAAAAGGGTTAGTGGGTTAACCATGGTTTAGCGGGCTAACCATGGTTTAGCGTGTGGTCTGAACTGGCCCATAATAAGCTGCATAGGAGAGAAGTTACTATGATAATTGCTGTGAGGTATCAGTGTTTCTACAGAGTTAACCTAAACTAGGTTAACTAGGTTGTTGGTATTTATTAATTTGCGTGTTTGTTTAACCTGTGTAGTACATCCTCATTTGTTCTTTGGTTAGTCCATGGTATCGTCAACATACATAAGTGTATCCACATTTTGAAAGCTTCAATTTTCCTCAAATTGTTCTTAGGGGTCCAAGCCTCCACTTCATAAAATAACATTGCAAAAATGTAACATCGTATGATTCGAATCCTTAGTGTAAGAATAAGGTCCCAATTACAGAGCAGTTGTTTCATTCTGACAAACGCTGTTCGTACCCTCTCAATTCTTGTGTTTGTTCATTACCTTCATTGAGCCAAGTTCCCAGGTATTTATATTTTATGACCTGCTTGATCAGCACATTGTTTATTGCAATCTTTGGATACAGTAGAAAACTGTGCATTCCATGTTCATATAAAATAAAGCAGGAAAATATTGCAAAATCAGACGAAAACAAAGCATACAGGTCAAGGTTATCTGAAAATTGTAGTGTTTTTTTTTTTTTACAGATTACACTGAACGAATGGGGGAGGGGAGTGAGAATATGTGTGTGATCCCTGCTCCTGACCTCTGTGCACTCAGTTAATGTGGGCATTGACTCTATGCACTGTATGATCATAGGCCTTTTTTCTATGTAATTGAGAACTCTGGCCTGGGCATGTACAGCAGTATCATAGAATCATAGAATAATAGAGTTGGAAGGTGCCTATATAGGCCATCTAGTCCAACCCCCTGCTCAATGCAGGAATCTACCCTAAAGCATCCCTGACAGATGGTAGTAGGTATATGGTATCAATGCATCC
Source organism: Elgaria multicarinata webbii (assembly GCF_023053635.1). Taxonomy (NCBI): domain Eukaryota; kingdom Metazoa; phylum Chordata; class Lepidosauria; order Squamata; family Anguidae; genus Elgaria; species Elgaria multicarinata. The sequence goes on along the minus strand of NC_086171.1, from coordinate 26,715,045 downwards.
ATTATGATGTACAACATGTGTGGATAACTGCGTGATCTTTCTTTATCCCAGCCCACTCTGCATTCATTCACTGTAACGGACAAAAAGTGCAGGACATTTCAAGCCTTTTCCTAACACCTGGATTATATTGGAGTGGTGCTGATGACAGGCTTCACACTCTCAGTCCCAACTAGCACAGCAGCACTGATGTGGCTTTTGTTGCATTTCAGCAGGCGTCACAACAGTGTGCCAGGGTGCCTTTCTAGTACCTTCCTTCAGTGGAGGCTGGTGTCTCCGGTGTCAGTGGGGCTGAAAATCCACCAAAACCCAATCCCCAAAATGGGTTCAGCACCTCGGATAGCTGCTTTAGAGTTCTGACTAAAGCCCAGAGCTGATTCACAGCTCCACTGACATCGGGGACACCAGCCTACACTGTCTTCCTTAATCACTGTGGTGACTTTGACGGGTCATCTCATCCCCCTTGAGAAACATAACGGATTGCTGCTCTAAACTTCCTGTCAGGTTTCAGGTCACGGGGAGGGTGGTGGTGAGGCAAGGCCCTCCTTTCTCTGCTCTCTGAACCTCATTGGGACATACTTTGTCATCCAGTATCTTGACATGCCAGGATGTGGCCTTACTGGTGGCTCTTGGTTTTAACCGTGCAAAACTGCTTGTCTCTACCGTTTGTTTTCTGCCAGGAATACAAAGAAACAACTCATCGTTTCCTGCATTTTATTCCCCCAGGGGAAGGGGTCATCATTATGGGGAAACATTGATTCAGGCCTGCTGCATGAGGAGGAAATGTGTATGCTAAAATAGCAACGGCAACAAAAAATCAAAGTGAGGCATATCCAATATAAACCATAGTGCCGCTAAATAGCAACTGTTGGCCTTAACACGTTAGCACAGCCAGTCTTCTAGTTTGGATTGCTGGGTCAAACATTTACAAGATCTAGATGTTCTGGAAGGGGGGAGCATTTTTCCTCCAAGGAGGGGGGAGGCTTACTAGGGGAAATAACTTGTGGAAAATATATCCAGCAGGAACTAGAGCAGGCAGAGGGAAACTCTGGCCTGTAGAGGATTTCCCATCCACCCCCACTCCCCACCCCGGCTTCTTACCCTGGCCCTCTCCCCAGGCCAAAGGTCTTATCTCTGATGAGTAGATAGTCTGGGACAACGGTCTTCAACTGGTCCAGACCCAAGACCCACCTCAGACTCCCAACCTGCAACATGGGACCCACTTTCACAGTTTCACAATTGGCCAACACGGCGGCAACAGTTTTGCTGTAACCTAGGCCACAGCTAGACCTAAGGTTTATTCCAGGATTGTCCTGGGGTCAAACCTGTTCATCTAAGTGCCACGCAGGGCATCCAGCGCTCAGGCAGGGATGAACCAGGGATGATCCTGGGATAAACCTTGGGTCTAGCTACAGCCCTAGTTTTGGGTCACGAACCACTGGTTGAAGACCACTGGTCTGGGCTATGCACGTGTGGAAATTCTATGGATGATGTGAGAGTGTGTGAGAGAGAAAACAGGGGTGACCTGGTCATTCTTCTCCGCATTGGCAATATGCTTCTATTTGAATTATAGTAATTATTTCCAAATGTGCATTTAGACATATAAATCAGCAGATGGAAATGCGACGCCAAACTGCATCCTCTGTTGTCCCCTCTTTGGTGATGCTTTCCCCTCTTTTTTGGCGATGCATAAGAGTGGCCACCCGGCCCGTTTCCCTACTTTGTCTCTCTCCCACTCACCTAGCAGGAAGCAACTGCAGTTTCTAGCAGACGTTCTTTGTATTCAACAAACCTTCCTCTCACCAACAGCTGGAAATTGATCTTTTTTTGCGTAGGATCATTTGCCGGGAGGGATACTAATATTCCTCTTGGGCCTGCCTCGCTTTTGCCTGGCTACATCATTAGGCAGGTCGAGACTTTGATCTTTTGGGCTTTGTACTTCTGTTTCACTGGGATTAGATGCTTGTAAAAGGAGAGGCCTATAAAATGGTCAAAATATCTGCTCTGACTTAGCGTCTATTTTAATACTCCTGTGCTAATATTCACTGCAGAAGCTTTAAGGAACTTGTGAGGAAACATAAGGAGAGTTAACCCACTAGCAAAACACTCTGAAATCCACATATTACCCTGTAGCATTTCCAGGTGTTCCAGGTGTATTGTTATTTTAATCATCCTTACAACAGCAACAACCCTAACATCAGTATTTTTATTTATTTGTTACATTTATAGTCCGCCTTTCCTCCAAGGACACATGATCCTTTCCATTTTGCCGTCACAACAACCCTGCGAGGTAGGTTAGCCTGAGAGACAGTGACTGGGCCAAAGTCATCCAGTGAGCTTCATGGCTGAGTGGGGGTTGGAACCACCCACGTCTACCTAGTTCCAATCCAACATGCCTACCACTACACCACACTGGCTCAGTAATATCCTATATCACTGATGGGAGACTGAAGCCAAGAGACTAGTGATGGCTTGCTAAGGCTTCCTAATAAGAGATCATTAGGTGGTGAGGTGTCCTACTTTACAGAAGTCAGTCCTCCAATGAAAGATGCCCTCTATTTGAAGGGCGGTCCAGTCAAGGATAAGACGGAAGAGCAGCAGGGGCTTTGAAGTTGTCCATCCACAGGTAGCACCTGGACAGCAGACTATGCAGCCACATAGCTCCCCTGGTCACTGTCTTCCGCACTATAGTGAGATGTATAGTATTTCTATTAAATTATAGTTTTTTTAAAAAAAAAATATGCATCTAACCTATACATTAGCATATGCAGATCTTATGCAAATTGATGAGGCCGTTCCTCTTTTCGGCCAACACATAGGCGACCACCCTAGAGGTCATTGGTGATGAGCCAAGATGTGACCTTCCTACTTCATACCTTGGTCAGTCAGCCGCTACTCTACCTTGAAGATGAACGCCTTGAGTTCTTCATAACCTTCTAAAGATGGTTGAAAAGGGAAACTCTGTGCACAGCTGCAGAAAGGGCGCGTACAAAATGAAAATACACGCCTCAATAACAAGTGTGCAATGAAACAGAATTGTCCATCCTCAGGGCTGTTTGGCTTCAGATGAACTCCTGCTCCATTTGTTTGAGTTTGTGGGCGTGCAGGAGGCTATTTTGCTGGCCCGGGCTCTTGTTTTGCCTCCGAGAGCAGCCGGATACTTGCCAAGTGCAACCCTGCCTGCTCATAAACATGTCCAAAAGGGTACAGAGGGAGGGAGGACAAACACGCCGGTGGTTGCACATAAATAAATAAAATCCCACTCTCCGGCCTTTGTTAGCATAGGGTCTCCAGGGAGATCCCTTCCCATTTTATGTTTCTCAACTTTCAAAGCTTTTGTTTTTCTTTTCGGTTTTTACTCTCTCGTTTTCAAGGGAAGATTTTGCTTGGCGAGGTGGGGCTGCGGTGGTTTTGAAACACATGAGGCCTGTGGGAAGTTTTGAGACAGAGCCAACGTGGCCCAGTGGAATCTAGGTGCCGCCCTTCTGCATCAGATGAAGGTCCCTCAAACGTTAGCGTTCAGTTTCCAATAGCAGCTTGCCTCTGAGCATTCACAAGCAGGGCATGGAGGTAATGGCCTTCTCCCATTGTTTGCCATCCCATTAGCATCCAATAGAGCAGGGCCACAGAACCTCAGGCCTGGGGGCCCAAATCCAGCCCATTGGGGGTTCCCTAAAAGACTCCACTCCTCTCCCCAACCCCAATCATTGGGGGGTTTCCTGTCTTTTGTGCAATGTTTCCCCCATTCTAACAGGTTGAAATGCCTCTCCTAGGTTACTGGCAGTACAATCTGCTGGTATTTCTGGTATTTGGGCCCCATCCCTTTTGCCTTCAGCCTTGCCCATCCCTGGAATGTGGCCCCTGAGAGCTTTGGTCCTCAGGCTGAAAGAGGTTCTGCACCTCTGCAATAGCGATAGATCACGTGCCGCTGCGGGGCTATGGAAGCGTTTTGTCGCATGCAAGATACAGCATACAATTTTCACCAGTTGCAGCCCTCTGCCTCTCACCCCATGGATGGGGGTGATGGGAGTTGAAGTCCAACACATCTGTGGCAAGTTGGGAAAGGATGGGCTATGGCATTTAGTTGTTGTTGTTGTTGTTGATTACATTTATATCCCACCTTTTTTCCTCCAAGAATCCTAAGGTGGTGTACATAATCCTCCTTCTCTCCATGTTATCCTCACAACAACAATCCTGTGAGGTAGGTTGGGCTGAGAGCCTGTGACTGGCCCAAAGTCACCCAGTGGGTTTCCATGGCCGAGTGGGGACTAGAACCCAAATCTCCTGACTCCCAGTCCAACACGTTAGCCACTACACCACACTGGCTCTCTTAGTTATCATAGCTAATAGGTATAGATGCTTAGGCTACATGAATGGGTCTAAAGTGCTGTGATTCCAAACCCTCCTGCTGAGATGTGAGACAATAGAGAGGTCTGCTGTGCAATCTACAAAGCTTTATTCAGTAAATAGACACCTCTTCACACCTAAAGGGAGTGTGAAGCTTAGGAGCTATCCTCTAAGCTTAATTATCCTAATAAAGCAAGGCAGTTGCTTATCAACTAAATGAATGGTTTCCCACTATGCCCGACAGACTTTTACCAGACCCCTCCTTCAGGGAGGGTCTTCAAGTTGTAACCCCTGTTGTGTGCTTAGTTAAATTATGGAACTCACTATCACAAGACATAGTGATGGTCACCAATTTGGATGGCTTTAAAAGGGGGGTTGGATAAATTCCCGGAGGAGAAAGCTATCAATGGCTACTAGTCCTGACAGCTATGTGCTACCTCCAGTATCAGAGGCAGTTAAGCCTATATGCGCCTGTTGCTGGGGAACGTGGGCGGGAGGATGCTGCTGCACCGTGTCCTGCTTGTGGGTCCCTGGTCGATAGCTGGTTGGTGTCTGTGTGAACAGAGTGCTGGACTAGATGGACCCTCGGTCTGATCCAGCATGGCTCTTCCTACATTTTCTAGGCAGCTGCACGTCTCTTTTCTTCTGAGATAGCCAACTGTGGAGGAGGAGACCCAAGAGTGGAGGCTCTTCCTGTTTGTTGTGACTTTGGGAGGGGAGGAAATCAAAATTTGGGGGATGGGACAGTGGGCAGGGAGAGAAGACGACATGGGTCTGTTGGATCCACAAGTCTTTCAGCACCTGTCCCAGCCCACAACAAGGTAAGAGAATTAGAGGGACTCCCTTAAGGTACATTTAAGGAGGAAAGGGAGGCAAAACCCCTCTGTTGTTCTCTCCCACCTTGCAAGGCCCTTACTGGCAGGGCACAGGATGCATGGAGGGCTCGAAGATCATGTGAGACCATCACAGTATCTGATGAAACCACCAACACCCCCAACACAACACCCTGGATTACTTAAACATAAGTGTGACGGTGAACTTGAAACAGCCACCTTAAGCCAGGATAAATCTTGGGCAGCTGAGGTGGGTAGATTTTGGAGCACCAACATTTTGGGTGAGCACCAATCACCACTGAATTATTTATAGCCAGAAATGTTCCTCTTCAAAAAGCAAGATTTCATTTTTCAAATGGAAGCTGTCATGTCAGAAAATGTGAAATCAATAAAAGGGGGGGGATCTTAAGTGGGGCTCTGTCAAGCATTCACCCCTTTCCATTTTCTGGTCAAAAATACGTTTTTTGTGGCTTTGGTGTTAAGTGTGTTTAAGCTGTTCACTGTAGCTGTTTACTGTAACTCAGGCACAGACAAAGTGTGGCTCTCCTGATACTTTGCCCTTTAACTCCAATCATCCCTCATCATTGGCTATACCAGCTATGGCGGCTGTGAATTGCAGCCCAAAAGAAGTTGCTCACTCCTGCTCTATCTGCTGTTGCATGGGAGAAAAAAAACTTTTCTTTTCTTTTTCTTCCCTTGCTTGGGCTACATTCTCATCCTAGAGTGCTCCCAACCAATCTGTCACTTTACTCAGCAATTTTTGGAAATACAGCCAGAAGCATGTCTCTTGATGCTGATGAAAACATTAAAAAAAAACCTGCACACATACCCACACACACCAGTTTTGATTCAGTCGTATTAGCGTGCCCCAGTTTGGGAATTATGAGTCTAGGTGGAGAGATTTGTATTGTTCTAACAACGAACAAACAACAATGAAATATGCATGAAATAGTGGGCTCAGATTGATCTGATGCTGCTGCATTAAACTACTGAAGGTATGTTGAAATCAGACTGCAAACTAATCCTTACTCTACATGTTCTTTTGTAGGTGAGTCAATCGACCCTCGTGTCCACTGGGGGCTTTGCTGTTAATTACACACAGGATAAAAATACTGGACTTGATGCCCTCTCTTGACCACTCTGGGTAACAACAACACTCTTCTTCCTAAGTGGCTGAAATCTTCTCCTCTCCCAGCAACCACCCAAGACAGCAGAAATGGCTCAACCTGGACAATTGTGAGAAAGCATGCCACATGGCCAGCCTGCTGCCACTGTGCCGAGAAAGGCTGCCAACTCAGGTGGCAAATGCTGGCAGGTGTAGGGGCAAGGGTAGCAGTACCCCCTCCACTGTTCCTCCTGCCTTGGGACATCCCTCTCTGTTGAAGGCAAGGAAGTACAGCTTTTGTTAAAAACTGTTTCATCTGCATTTAATGGATTGTCGGGAGGCTTTCGTTTCATTGTCCACTCATAGAGGAAATCCGATTTTTCCCATTTCACCAATTTGTGCAAATTCACACTTGTGTAAATCCACATTCACACAAATTCACAAATTCTTATCTGCGCAAATTTGCACTTGCTAAAATGCACAAATCTCCCCCTTCCCCAAATATACGTTTTTGTGCTTTTGCCTTTGGGGAAAATATGCATTTTGAGCCAGTTTTTTTTAAAAAAATGTTCTTTTCTACGACTAAATTTACATAAAACTCCAGAAAGTAAAAACCTCTGCAAGTACATGGAATTGTTGTTACTCGGGTAAAGCTGGTCCTCTGTGGAACCCATTGGGTCAGATTCCTAGAAAGCTTAACTCATTTGATGCCATTGCAGGTTTCTCCAGTGTCCATAGTTGAAGGACAGAGCTGTGGGGCCATGTAGGCTGCTCTGTGCCCCTAAGGGGACCTGTTGCTCTCAGCTACCAGGGTTGACCTTAACGTTCTACTGCAAGTGCAGTCAGCTTCTACATGTGGAATAGGGCATACACAGTGGCAGCTCTGAGTCTGGGGGCAATGGCGGCAGCCGTGGGGGTGTGGGGGCTTGGGGAAGAGGCCCCTGCCCAGAACCATTCTTTGGAACACACAGTTTTCCACTCTAACTTCCCGTCCACAGACGCCAAAGCTCAGAGACAAGGAACTTGCCCAAGAAACTGAATTCAAGGCAGAGATAGGATCTGAGCCCCAAATGCCAAATCACATATTTATCCCTGCAAAACACAACACCTCTTTCACAAAATTGGTAAAGCTCAGAGAAACACAAACCCCTCCAACCACACACACACCTGGCAAAACAGACACCATGCTCAAACCAAAACCCCCCCCCCACACACACATACACACATGCAAAACACATACAGCTCATAGGCAAAACATCCTCCCTCACTTCCCACTGCACTATTGTGTCCCAGGGTGCTGCCTACCACCCCACTTTTTCTTTTATTCTCTGCAGCCACCCACATTTTTATTGCCTCTGGGGCCCATGTGGGGCCCAAATGCTTTGCAGCATGCCAGCCTCCCACTTATTCATTTTTTACAATTAAAAAGATGTTAACAATAAAATAAAAAGCAGGAAGGGAATCTGGTCACCAACAGAGATGTCTGTGGATACATTGGTGCCATGTTGGGGACCCCAGGAAGAGCTGCAGAGCCATAGTAGCTTCTTCTCACAGTATATGGATTAGGAGCTTAATGTTTCAAAAAGGAAACTCAGTGACATGATTCCTTACTTACATAGATGGCATCTTGCTAGAGCCTAAAAATGACTTCACATAGCCCTTTCATGTGGCAATAATCTCTGGGTGGCAAAATCTATCAGTACTATTGTATGTGAAATGTGGTGTGAACCATGAGAATACACATTATCGTCATTACACTCTTTATGGAAAACAATATGCCATTTTCCAATGCAGCTATTATGCAGTAAAACTGGAGTGTAAAATAGCCCCCAGTGATTGCTTGCCTGCATTGCTTGAGCAATTGGGCCAACCCAATGCCTGGGAAAATGCCTGCATGGATTGAAAATTCAAACAAGGGGAAGGCAATAGTAAAAGGAATCTAATATATACAAAAGTGCCCAAGGCACGCAACTATGCAATATACATATAGTGATAGACAGTAGTAATAAACCTTATTTATTTACAAATATACAAATATATATAATTGGTGCACTACTGGTTCCTAACAAAACCGTGCATAAAAAGTACTCCTGATATAATAATCATTTTACAATAATAATTTCCAATGTATAATATACCTAAACCACAGTCACAGTTTTTTTGACACAATATAACACCTTTCAAACATATATTTATATGACACGATACAGTGTTGGTAATGACACCTTTTTTTACATATATTTTATATTTATAACAGTTCTTAACAGCTGTTTTTTTCACAGTTTTGTTAGGAACCAGTAGTGCACCAATTATATATATTTGTATATTTGTAAATAAATAAGGTTTATTACTACTATCACTATATGTATATCGCATAGTTGCATGCCTTGGGCACTTTTGTATGCATGGATTGAAAAACAGGAAGTGTTGGGCATAAAATGAACTATTTTGCAATCATAACTTGGCATGCCCAACTTTGCCTATTCCCCTATCCCTCATTCAAGCCTGTTTTCAGGGTAATTTGAATCACCCATTGTCTATTGAATAAAAATTAGTAGTAGTAGTAGTATTTCTATGCTCTCATAACTAAAGTTCTCTCATCAGCATATATTAGAATGGTTAAAATAAAATTTAAACAATAAAAGGTGAACAATCTCCTGGTCTCAAGCAGAAATTCCCTCCTTATTAGATATTATTAACTATACAGGTGGTTGGCCTGATTTGTCCAAGCATTTAATTTTTATTAATTTTCTTCTATATTTAGACTGCTTAGTAACCAAAGTTCTCTCATTGTTTACAGGTAAATTTTTTAAAAATCAGATAATGATAAAATAATGTTAATAAAGCAGCCCATGAGAAAATGAAGATAAAAACAATGCACACCATAAAACCCAAAATAAAAGCAGCAATAAAGATAAAACAGTGCAGAGATCTAAAAGCACTTCAATAGTTCTTAAGATGCCTGGGAAAATAAAAAGTTCTTCACTTGGAGCCCAAAGGACCATTATGGAGGCACCAGGCAAATCTCTCCGGGCAGCTTCACCACTGAAAAGGTCTTTGCTTTTGTAACATCTAGTCCACGTCCTCAGGCGTTTTTCCAAACAGGGAAAAGTCTCACAGAGAGCCCAAACTCAAAGGTAAATCAAAGGTGTTGAATTTTTCTTTTCTTTTCACAAACTGCTCTAATTTACACCTAGCCCAACTAGTGTAAGATTAACATATAAACACAACCTGTTCTCAGGCATGCTACATTTTCCCATGCTGAGATTTTGGCTGATAGTAGTAATAGCTCCATTTAAGAAGCAGGTGAATTAAGATTTGTGTATTATGATATGAGTACCCCAAAGCTCTGACTGCCTTTCTTAAAGCACACTTTGAAGTATAGCTGCCTCAGAGCAAAACAACTTTCTCATAATGTTTAATTAAAAGTGCCACGGAAAGCAGACATGTTACACAACCGCACATCCCAACCACCAAGATGTATATTCAGTCATCAGTCATCTTTTTCAAGCCCACTTAAGTTAGGGTGACAGTTGGTCAGGATTTCCCCGGATTTGTCCTGGTTTTTGTTCTTTCCATGGTGTCAGGGGGGATTTTCTATAATTTTCAATAATGTCCTGGAATGACACACCTTCCTCTTTAAGGTTGCCATTAGCATGGCAGGAGGGAATGACATGCTTTCTTGAGGCACGTCATTCCCCCACCCCGAGCTCCAATTGAGGTCTTAAAGGGGAAAGTGGGTCATTCGTGGACATTATAGAAAAGGCCCCAATTGGAGTGGATGGTGGTGGTGCAGAATGAAATCCTTTCCCCTCCTCCACTCCAATCGGGTTCTTTAAGGTGGCTGGGGAATAACGTACTTTCTGCAGGACTCAGAAAGCTGCTTTCCCCCCACACACACACACACACTAGGTGTCCTCTTTTTTGGTTTCCCAAATATGGTCACCCTAACTTAAGTGAGTGGCCAGGACCACATCACAGCTGGGGGCAGCAAACTCCATCCATTGCGCCTCATGTAAAAAAAGTATTTTTGTCTGTCCTGTTGCCTCATGCTCTCCCAGCCCATTTCATTGGGGCGACCCAGAATTCTGGTGCTGAAAGAGAGAGAGGAAAAGATTTCTATCCAATTCCTCGACAGCATCTATAGGGGGTTAGCCAAGGTCTTTGTAACACCATGTGAGAGATTTTTATCATGTCCCCCCTTATTCATCTTTTCCTACAATTTAAATAAAACAGCAAGTGTCCTTAGGGGAAGATGCTCCAATCCCCCGCTTATTTTTTGTGGCAGTTTTCTGCACCTTTTCACAAGCTCTAGCACATGGGTGTTGAGCCTTTGGCCCACAGGCCAAATCCGTCTGTCCAGCAATTTCTCATATAACAATGCCTCTTTCTCCGGCTCCACCCCCTTTTCCCCAATCACCAATCATTTGATAGTTCCTAGCTTTGTACTGGTTTCCCCTCATTCTAAAAACTGAAATGTCTCTCCAAAGGTTTGGTTACTGACAAAAAGAACCAGATGCTGGCACATTTTGTATTTCGGGCCCACCCCTTTTTGGCTGTGGGCCCACCCACCTCTTGAAAGTTGTCCCTGAGAGATCTTTGAAATTGAATCCCGGACTCAACACTTTTCGGCATGGACAATCACAAACACTCACAATGTGCTAGACATGCTAATAAAGTTTGAGAGTTAAGCAAAAGGTAAAAATCGAGCAAGACAGGTTGGAAGGGGGTGCAGAGGATGGAGGGGAACAGATGGGAGTGCAGACCAGTAAACAGAAGCAGCAGAGCCCCGTCATGCTGAGGGGATTGCTCATCTGTGTGCATGTGCGCACACACACACACACACACACACACACACAAACACACAGGTCCCAGAAACTTGCGTCTTCTGCTGCTGCTTTTCCTCCACATGGCAGTTATTCCCCTCCCCCTACAACATTTTGAGCACTGCATTATGAACTCCCGTAGATTTTCATTATAAAATAAAATTATTTTTTAAAATAATAATAATAATAATAATAATAATAATAATAATAATAATAATAAATTCCATTACACCAACTACAAAAGAAATGGAATAGGAAAACATATATAGTTTTCTTGGATAGCTTATCATTTTTTTCACAAATGATATGCACAAAAGATTGCCAACATATATTTTCAGAAACACTTTTGCATGACTGAAGGCTGTCTGTCTGTCTGTCTGTCTGTCTGTCTGGCTTACTTTTTCTTTTGTAAACTGCCCTTTCTCCTTCAGACTTTATCCAATTTTCCTGACATGTTCAAGTTATATAAAACAGACATTTCTTTCTGACATGTACAAATGTCAGGAAGATTGGTAAAACAACTGTGGCTCCAATAATTTACTTTGCCCAAGAGGAAAAAAAAAACAAGTCAGTGGTTAACTTGACACAGGAAGACTGCCTGTAATTTCCTTGTCTCAAATCAGAAGAATTTGTGAGAAGAGTAAAATAGGCACACAATGTAGTTTCATATGGCCAACATAACTAACTTTGCTTTTAATATAGTGTACATTACTGTAATGCACAAGGAATAAAAAGAGGGTAGTAAAGGCAGAAACTCTTTTGTCAACCATATTTATGAGAAGCATAAGCTGAGTTCACCTGGCAGGCAGCCAAACCCCTGAGGCCAGAACAGCTTAACCTTCCTTACAAGGTTGTTGTGAAAACAAAATGGGATGACTTCATATGCATCAGGGTGGGATACACAAATATGATAAAGACAAATAAGCTGATTTGCTCACACAGGGTCATTTTTTTAAAAAATTACATGTAAAAAGACCCATGAAATGGCCAAGTAGAAGAGAACAGTTGAAATCAGTATTTTTCTTTCATGGATCTTTATAAATACATGAATTTTCCAGCACCTGCAAGATATGTAAATGCACACTTACAGTTCTCACACACTTTACAGAAGCCCACTTCTTCTATGATTAGATCACCACCACCCATCCTTGGCCCTTTTAGTTAGTGTGTTGGTTGCTTGGCATACAAATAGGTTTGAGATGAGGGTGGAGATTGGTCTAATAGCTACTGATTTCACAAATGAATTAATGGCTCCCTAAAGCATGGGAAAGCAGTGATGTTCATTATGCAGTTCTTAGGAGAAAAGGGGCCATTTGTACGGGTCTCTCTCAGGTGAAAGATTGCGGCAACAGCATTACTCATCTCCCTCACTCAGTTATCTGATGTAACTTCTCCAGGGCACCTTGGCAAAAGAGTTCAGGAAGAGTCGGCAAGCAGGCTCACAGATATGTTGGGTTTTAATTAGAGAACATAATGCTTGCTGGAGGTTTTCCTCCATTACAACAAGCCCTGGATCTGCACTTTAAAAGGGCTTCCAATATTTGAAGTCTGAGCTGATGCCCATTAATTTGAGCCACAAAATGTCACGTAATGCCATGTGCACATGAGAAAAGAGCACATTTTCTTCTCATGGGAGTTAATGACTGATGAGCCAGCCAGCGCACTAAAAAAAAAAAAATCCAAAACCAACTTGGCATTAATAAACAAAACAAGCCAGCACCTTTCCCTTTCAACCTAAAAAAAAAAAAAGTTCTTGCCAATGCTAACTATAGGTATATACCAGAGAGAAAAACTGGTAGACTTAACAACTGGTTAATATTGATGGATTTGTGCTGCGATGAGAGGAAGAGTTTTAAGCAATCCAAGTGTCTTTGAATCAAGTCAGCTCTGGCCTATGTGATTTGAAGCATCTCCTTCCGGTATTTGGAGCATAAAATCCTATCATTTCTGCCTAACTGTCACATCCAAGTAACCCTGTGCAAGTAAAAGAGAACTCAAGTAGTACACAGCAAGGGGCTGGTATCCTCCTTCCGCAAATCAATATCATGATGCATATTAATGCATAGTGGTGCAATGGTTCCTTGCCAAGAAGACAACAGAAATTTGGTCCTTTGTTTAGACAAATAAAGTGTAAATAATCTTACAATATGATAGGAAGTGGGAAACCAGAACCTGAGGCCATGACAGTTGTCACTTTCTAGATGATATGCATCTTTGGGGACATAAACTAAATCTACTATGGATTTTGATTTTTAAGACCAATCCCTAAGTGCCTTTTTTAAAAATTTATTTATTTATTTATTTATTTATTACATTTTTATACCACCCAATAGCCGAAGCTCTCTGGGCGGTTCACAGATTGTAGTTCTGCAAAGGAGCATACATTTTGCATGCAGAAGGTCCCATCCTCAGCATCTCATTAGAGGTGGAGACTGTGTGGTCCTCCAGATCTTCTTGAACTACAACTGGCCATGGAGTTCAGCAACATCTGAAAGGCCACAGTTCTTCATTCCTGAGCTCAAAGGACCTCAGGTAGCAGGGCTTCCCCAACCCGGAGCTCTCTAGATGTGTTGGACTGCAACTCCCATAATTCCAAATCAGCACGGCTTTTGACCATGCTGGTTTGGAATTATGGGAGGTGGAAGGCTGCTCTGGAGAGTATTGTCAAGGTAGAGAGCATCAGGCTGGATGGACCAGTGGTGTCACTCAGTTATAAGGGAGCTTCGTTGGTTCATGGGGCAGGAAGAGTAATTTGCACGCCTGCACACCAGGAAGAAAACTTACTATGTAAAGTTTTGCATCAAGAACGCACAGTTATCTAGAGGCAGACCTGAGATAAAACGCACGTGACTTCACATGCCACATCCTCGTCCACATCCAGCAGGTAGGCAAATAATTGCACGAATTCCAAAAGAAGTTCAAATTAACTCTTTGCAGGATGTGGAGGAAGGAATCTGGGGATTAATATTTTAATATTTACCTAAGCATTTTAAGACACCCTGATGCTTATTTTAATATTGTATTGATTTTATATGCTCTTTTAATCACGTTTATGCATTTGATTTATATTGTATTGTTGTACTTAATGCTTCCTTTGGATTGAGGCAGGTAAGAAATTATTATTATTATTATTATTATTATTATTATTATTATTATTATTATTGCAAAACAAACAAACCACACACTCCAAAGTGGATCGCACAAGACTGACATCTGCCTGCTGCTGTCCTATGGGATGACTGTGAATGTTAAATGCAGCAGCAAGGATTGGAACCCAGGCTACCATTTTTAAATTCAACATGTTACACCACAGCGTTGAACAGGTTGTTGTCACACTAGTTGCTGTATGGAGATGTGCCTGCTCCCTCCACTCCACCCCCTTTTCTTTAGCCTGTAGAATGGCTTAGAGAAGTAGGCAGACTGGACATCTTGGCGAAGGCATAATGTCTTCATGGATAAAGGACCCATAATCATTCCAATGCAATTCAAAGACATACACACCACAAAGCTAGTTGAAAAGGTCATGCACCACTATCACCAGCTGGATCCCGCAAGCCTCTTCTTTTTAATCTTGGGAGTATGTGGCTGCATGTGGGAGATGAAAATAACAGGATTGCCCTGTCATGACATTTCCTTCTTCCAAAGAAAGGCATTGTGACCTGAGTTACTGACCCAAGCAAGGACACGTGGCTGAAAAGGTCAGGAAGAATCCAGGAATTCCGGAATAAGCAAATCCAAGTATGGATTGTGTTGGGGGAACCTAGGCTGAGTCACCAGTCTGTCTATTAACCATGGTTACATATTCCACGAAGTCAAGGACTTACTGACATTCACACCCACACCCCGGTGTAGGAGGCTCTGCAGAGTGGCGTTATCTGAGAGAAATGGCAAAAGTGGAGGCCTCCTGCTGCCCAGCCCTTCGGGAATGAGGGTCCCATATTTATTCTTCACTGTGCAACTATTCCAGGAAGATTTTACTCTCTTTCCCCTCTTGCTGACGTCCCACAGCCTAGCTTGCCTTACTGGCCACAAACTACAAAAGCGAGCTTCACTAAACTGGAACAGAAATATAGGGGCCAGGGACCCGAAAGTGAGAGGTTGGCACATTGGCAAGGGCACATGCCTGGAAGCCAGAATTAGCGTGGAGTCCACCGCCTCGATCATGGGGAGAAGGGCCCTGGGTGTGATGTGGTACAGAGGTCTGTAAAGTGTCTTGGAGGAGCTGAACACTCAAGTCTTCTAGACGACAACTATCTTTGAAATTAGCATGATTTCTCCCTGTGCCAAAATAGGTTCAATTTAGGGGATTTATTTATCAATGGTTGCATTTTTATACCACCCAATAGCTGAAGCTCTCTGAGACAAGCTTTCAAAGCAGTGGTACTTGAATCTGTGAGCACCTGGATTAAATGGCTGGAAGCAGAATGGAGGAGCACAGTTTAGCCCCAGCAGCCCCCTGCCCCAGTTTTCCTCACCCCACTTCCCCCCAGTCCCCTCCCTCTTTGGATGCTTTTTCAGTCCCCTCCCCCTTGGTGGCAAATGACCCACAGGTGGACCATCAGTTCCTGCAAGGCATCCTTGTGCAACTCCCAGCTGCTTGGCAAGAAAAGGCAGCTCTCGGTAGCCTGTTTTTTCTGCTGGTAACGGTTTATTTGCTTGGAGATGGATAAGGAGACGGCAGCTGGACCATGGGGCTTTCCAAGTGTTCAGTGGGAACATTCATAAAGTTCTGACCACAGCAGAGCAGCTGGTTGAGCTTAACCCAACAGACGCTACAACCCTACACATACGTACCTGGAGAAAAATCCCATCAAATTCAGTGGGCCTCCTTTCTCAGTTAGGCAAGTAAAGGCTTGTGCTGTAAGTCTTCCATCTCCTCCTAAACCCCATTTTAAGATTGTGACTAAATGCAGAATCTGTCAAGCCAGCACATCCCAACCTCATAAAGTGTCCAGGAGATCTCAAAAGCTTGTCTGCTATTTTGTGACCTTAGTTCTAGATTTTTCAGATTTTCTTCCCCCCCTTATGGACCAACATGGCTTGCTTTGCTTTTTAAAAATGTGTGTATTGTACTACCTAAACATTCACAGGTGTGAACATTTTAAGCACAGCCTTCAAATCTGAGTCATTAAAAACCCCTGTTAGTACAGGCCCACAAGAGCTGGATAGCAGTTCACTAAACCCTACAGCCAGCAGCTCTGTCATCTGCACACACACACCCATTGTACTTTTACGAGGCGCACTGAATGTGTCATACATGATGGCTCAAAAGCTGAAGAAAGTAGCGCAGTTAAGTGACCTGACAAGATGGACATCCCAAAGGGTTTTGCAGATTTATTTACTGCTTTACAGAATGGCAGGGCCTAGAATCCCAGGGGTTTTGGGGACGAGACGTAGCTCAAACCAAATGTAGCTAAAACAATGAGATGATTCAGTGTGTTCAGAGGAGGGCAACCAGGATGATCAGGGGTCTGGAAACAAAGCCCTATGAGGCAAGACTGAAAGAACTGAGCATGTTTAGCCTGGAGAAGAGAAGATTGAGGGGAGACAAATACTTAAAAGGTTGTCACACAGAGGAGTGTGACAACCTTTTCTCAATCCTCCCAGAGTGCAGGACACAGAATAACGGGCTCAAGTTACAGGAAGCCAGATTCCAGCTGGACATCAGGAAAAACTTGCTGATTTTTAGAGCAATGAGGCAATGCAACCAGTTACCTAGGGAGGTTGTGGGCTCTCCCACACTAGAGGCATTCAAGAGGCAGCTGGACAACCATCTGTCAAGTATCCTTTAGGGCGGATGCCTGCATTGAGCAGGGGGTTGGACTCGATGGCCTTGTAGGCAGGCCCCTTTCAACTCTGCTATTCTATGATTCTATGATTTCAGGAGGTGCCCTTCTTCCTCCATACTTGATTGATATACGTTCAGGTTCTGAGGTGAGATGGGGGCTTGCATGCCAACCCTCTCTTACTAATAAATCTTTGGAAGAGATCTCTGTGCTGCCACCCCAACCCCCATAAACTCTTTGGGGATAACAGATGATACAGGAGGTTTTGGAAACATATGCCAGCATCAAACAAGTGACACTTTGGAGTAAGGTGCTGCACACACAGGTGTCTTGTGTATCAGCTGTCCCTCACACAGGTAAGCCAAGAAAAGTTCACATTTGCTGTGCCAAACTGGTCCAGCTACAATGCAATCTGTAAAGAAGTGAATGTGCAAAGAAGCCAAATACTTATGTGATGTGGCTCTTCAGAATAAAGAGCGCAGTTCATTAAAAAAAGAAGGTAGAAACTAGCACTTTATTGGTGCCTGGACAGCTAAGATGAAAGTCTGGGGATGCTAAGAATAGCTATGGTGATGAGAGACAAACAAGACACACACATGAGCCTGTAAAAAATCATTATTAGGCAGGCAAGACCAGGACACCCCTCTGCTACCAGATATCAAGGACCTCCCATCCCCTTTACGCAACCCCCATCGTATTAGTTCAGGTTATCAGATGCAAATTCTCATCCTTAAGGACATTACGTAATTTCTTTAAAAGATGGTCTTACCTAATTGTTAGTTTGAAAATGCTGCTGGCAATCTTGAAATTCAAAGATTGTATGGACAAGCCCTTCAAATGAAAATTAGGCCATTTCCAATGTTCTTGGAGGTGTATCTCTGCCTCAGCTGGAGAAAGAAGGGCCAAGGTAGTTATGATAGTCTACTCCATTAAATAGAACAGCACACATAGGCTCTGTTCACACACTTTTCTTAATGGTGGTGTAACAACTCCATTGTGAAGAAAATGGAGTTGAGAAAAGTGTGTCTAGAGGGAAAATTCCACTGCACGTTGGAGGTTTTTTTGTTTTGGAAAACACTCCATCCTGAATCTCCACGCTGTGCAGAGGAGAGTTCCTGCACAACTGTTGTGTTCCTCGTTGTTTGGAGGGCTCCGTGGAGTTTCCTATTGAGTGGAGTGGAGTTTCCCAGTAGCTATAGAGTTCCCTGGCAACAGCAGTGAAAGGAATGAGTGCCACTCTAGGAGAGCAACTGGGATTGTTGTTGTTTTTTGAAGCGATGGCTGATGGGATACTATTGGGAGGACTGGGGAGGAGAGAGGATGGAAGAACTGTCAAAAGCTGAGTTGACTTTTACTCCACTTCACGGGAGGCCACACCCACACAACAGTGGAGTTGGAACATGTTGTGCGGTGAATATCCGCTACAAACACAACTATTGAGTGGAGTTTTCCCAATGAGTAAAGTGTTGCGTGAACTGAGCCGTACTTGTATGGTATTCACTACCATAAATGGCCATAGACTCAACGGCTTTAAAATGGCATTAGACCGATCCTCCATATATTTGCCTATCAATCTGAATACCAGTTGCTGGAGTGGAGAAAGTGGACAGCAGGAGAAGACTGTTGCCTTTATACCCTCCTGTGAGATTCTCAGAAGCAGCTGTTTGGCCACGGTTGGAAGCAGGATGCTTGACTAGATAGGAAGGCTCTTCTTACATAGCAAGTAGCAAACTGAGTCAGCCTCCCTACCCACCCCCATCACTCTGCACCAGCCTTCTCCCCCACCCCAACCCCCGAGCCATTCCAGCTCTTTTGGACTACAACTTCCATCATAACTGATATGGGCCATGCTGACTGGGGCTGATGGGAGTTGGAGCTCAACAACTTCTATAAGGACCTGGGTTGGGGACGGCTGCTCTGTACGAAGAGTGCCAGCACCCCGTCCTCTGCATAGGTCGAGGAGAAGTCCACCCTACAGCACCTATACAATCGTACACAGGTTTGGGAAACAGAGCAGGATAACTCTGAACCTGAGGACATGAAGACCATGTGATCGGCATTGCACACTAGACTGTGTTGCCACGTGCTGTTTGGTTTAAGTGTTGCAGGATTAAAATAAGAAGCCTGTGACATGTTCAAAGAAATACCAGGCACTTGTTTTAGAAAAGGAGTTAAAATTATATTTTATGTACTATTTCACACAAAGGAATTTGCCATCATTTGTTTGACAAGCTGCCTACTACAGTCTGAAAGGCCAAGCAGTCATCCCTCCATTTATTTCAGGCTGGCAAGAATGAAATGAATCTCTCCGTTACCCTGCGACGGCTTCCTACTCGAACAGCGAAAGGCAAAGTGACAGGTCTCCAAAGGAAAAGGAAGGAATATGGCACTGGAGAGGGTAGCATCAGAATTAAGGATGGCACTGAGCTACTGTTTGCACGCTACGTACAAAAATAGGAAGCCAAACAAAACCCCAAAGGGTACAAAAACATGACGTTTTTTGCACAGGTACAGTAACAAACCCAGTGGTATGTTCTTGGATCTGCTCTGGCCTGTAACACTGACATCAATAGAGAAGCTCTTTCATTTGCAGGATGCGTGTGTGTTGCAGGTTGGGTTCCAGCACCTGTAAGGAGTTCCTGGATCACCAGAGTTGAAAAGACCACGATCGCACAGGAAGCTTGGTCATAACCTACATTAAAGGCTTTGAATTAATTCCAGGTAGTGTCAATAATACAGACTGCCACTGTTATTATTTCAAACTTCCCAAATCTTTTTCAAAGTGTAATTAAATTAAGATCTCAAAATACAGGTGTGCCACGATCAGCAAGGTAACGTTATCTTTAAAACACACACACACACACACACACACACACACACACTCCTTTCCTGGAAGCCTGGAGGCAGAAACGAAAACGTGGCTTGTAATATTCATTCTCATTCTGAAACTAGAGAAACCATTTCTTGTACAATTAAACTACTGGGATGTTTCATGACAGCAGTACTACATGAAACTACTCCGCTTTGCTCACTTCATTTCACCTTGCAATATTTTATGGATGTGGAAAAGAGTTACAGAAACAAATTAAAATGGTTTCAGCTCATCAGTGGCTGTAAGGACGTTGGCGTGCATTATGTTCCTCTTAGTTAACCGATAATATTCCTAGTTTCCTTCCTTCCTTGGATCCATCATTCCTTCCTTTCTGGCTTATACCAAATATAAACTCATCCATAAAAATCTGGATATTTTCCCATCCCAAAGAGCGAATTGAAAATTCAAAGTAGGCAGTGAGACCAACACATTGACCTGCCCAGTTGGAGAAGGCCTGAAGGCTGCTCTACTACTCCACCTCATGCCAGGCAGAAGCCAGGCTACCCGAGAGATGTTGAGCCAGCCCGTCACTTCCGTGGGCTTCAAGGATGCTGTTACAACGACCGCACCTGAGTACCAAAGAGTTTTTTCTGAATGGTGCCATTAATCTTCAAAGAATCCAGCAAGCCTTTGATTCTCTCACTGGCTGGCCCCCTCTTCCTTCTGGCACTCTTGCTGGCATTCGTGGCTGTGGACGACTGAAGCAGGGCTGCCAGCCCCCAGGGCTGAGAACGGCTTGACGATTGGTCTTTCCCCTCCTGCTGCAAAAGCCAGGCGCTCTCTCGGGCCAAATGGACAAACTTTTCGAGCTGCGTTGCGTTGACGTTCTTGCTGATATTAAGGTTTTGTTCGAAAGGATTCTGTATATGGAGAGAAGACGCTTCTGGCTTGTTTTGCTCTTTCCCCTGCGGGTTTCAAAAGCGGAAACAAAAAACATTTCACATGTTCACTATGCATGATTCACTGCCACAACCAGAACCCTTGAAAGCCCAAAATGAGCAATTGCTATTGCAACCCATTTTACTTCATCACTAGGCGTGGGTCAGAACGCAGAAGTCATGCTGTCAGGATCACTTAGAGGAGAGGGAGAGGCAATGAACCAAGAGTCCATTGGTAGTCAGAGAGAAGGAAGGCGGCAGCTTCCAAACACACACACACAAACACAGACCAAAATAGACATTGGCTTGTCTATTACAATAGCTGATGGGTGGAGACTTTAGAGTTGGGATGTCGGAGAAATCCACAACATAACCAAATAAGTTCAGATTTTCATGAATCCAACCTGCAGATTCCTCAGCGGTCTGGCTTTCCCCCTGTTGGGTGGAGTCTGTGGACTATGAGGAGAGACTGAAAGAACTGGGCATGTTTAGCCTGAGAAGAGAAGATTGAGGGGAGACATGATAGCACTCTTCAAATACTTAAAAGGTTGTCACACAGAGGAGGGCCAGGATCTCTTCTCGCTCCTCTCAGAGTGCAGGACACGGACTAATCGGCACAAGTTACAGGAAGCCAGATTCCAGCTGGACATCAGGAAAAACTTCCTGACAGAGCAGTACGACAATGGAACCAGTTACCTAGGGAGGTTGTGGGCTCTCCCACACTAGAGGCCTTCAAGAGGCAGCTGGACAACCATCTGTCAGGGATGCTTTAAGGTGGATTCCTGCACTGAGCAGGGGTGCAGGATGGCCTTGTAGGCCCCTTCCAACTCTGCTATTCTATGGCTTGCAGACCATTTCCCTAACCTTCAGGAATCTTGTGCAAATTTCATCATAGAAAAATACGCCAAAATAAAATGGCTAACTAGAGCCCAAGAGCCATATACTATTTCAGAGAAGCTCTCAGGGACCACATTCCAGTGGTGGGAGGGGCCAAAGGAAACAGAGATGGGGCCAATACCAAGAGGGACGAGCAGATTTTAGCTTAAAGCTCTTACTGCCAATAACTACATCTTAGGAGGCATTTCAGCCTCTTAGAAAGGGGAAAAATCTGTACAAAAGCTAGGGAACCACCAGACAATTGGTGGTTGTGGGAAAGGGGTTGGGGTCATCTGAGGAAGCCTGGAAGAAAGGATTAAGCTTCCTGCCCCCCTGCCTGCATTCCTTCCTCCTCCAGATAGGAAGCTGCCTTATACTGAGTCAGACCATCGGTCCGTCTAGCCCAGTACTGTCAGCACTGATGGACAGTGGCTCTCTGGGTTTTCAGGCAGGAGTTTTCCTAGTCCTACCTGGAGATGCCAGGGATTGGACCTGGGACCTTCCACATGCAAATTAGGTCCTCTACCACTGAGCTATGGGCCCTCCCTATGTCAAGAAGCCCATTGGGATTCTTAGCCAGAGCAGCAATACCAGTAGGTTTCAGAAGAAACAGCACAAAAGCTGAAAATCCAAATCGAAGAGACAGCTGCCCTGGTTATATTCTCCACGCGTTTCGACACAGGGTCTTTATCAAGGGAATTACAAACCCTTCAAGTCTTTTCAGGAGGACAGCCTCTCCCTTTCTGCATCCTCCTGAAAAGCCTTTAAGAGTTTGTAATTCCCTTGATAAAGACCCTGTGTTGAAATGTGTTGGGACCACAGTGCAGCTGGCCCTTTGTTGACTCTTAGCTAGAGCCCCCAAATCAGTAACATAACATACAGGACACAACAAGCATTTGCCTTAGATGCTTTGATTGAAGAAAATAATCCGACGGGCCATTTAGATCTAACAGGTGAGGGAGCGAGCAAAAGTACTAGAACGTTCTTCATACATGACCGGCACACACCATCCACGCACACGCAGCAAATAGCCTCTCTCACACAAACAATACATTTGCGATAGTGCATAAATAGGTGCCGCACCACGGCATCTGCTATGCCACCTCAGTGTATGGTACAGTCATAGCAACAGGGCTTCTCGCTCAAAGTGGGCAGAGTCATAGAAGCCAATTTCACCTTCCCCAGCTCCAAAATTCAGGCATTTTCAAACAGCAGCTTAGAGAGCTAAAGGCTTTTTACCTTCCGGATATTCAGCGAATATTTATTGAAAGCAAAATTCCCAAAGTATTCAAAGAAGTCACCCAGTAGGACATCTGAAAAACAAAAAAGGAAGTACAGTTAGGAGAGAGACCAGAATTCTTCTTGGATGAGTGAAACTATTTACAATGAGCCATCTTACCCAACGTTTCCGTGTTTTCCGTGGGCTTAATTTTGTTCAAGTTACTAACAAAGGTACAGTCAAAACCTTCAATTATTTGCTTGTCTTTTGCATCTGAAAAAGATATACAAAACAAGCTGTTCTGAAGCACTGTGTGTATAAATGCAGTAGAATTTTACAAGCTTCATGTGTAGCTGCTTCACGTAAGGATAATTCAGTGGATACAGAAAGACGCGATACATTCACGTGATAGATTGCAGTAGTCACAATACAAGCACCGTTTAAAATAGAAACAAAAATGGATATGAGGATGATGATTTATTTCATTTCTATACCGCCCAATAGCCAAAGCTCTCTGGGCAATTCACAGCAATTAAATTAAATGCCTGAACAAGTAAGTGTAGCCTTAGCCAACACACCGCCTGCTGCCAGATGTTTTGGACTACAACTCCCATCATCTCTAACCATGGCCCTGCTGGCTGGGTTTATGTAATCCAAAATATCTGGATGGTATCAGGCAGGGGAATGACAACAGGCCCTCCTTCGGAAACATAGCGACAGAAAGTTGCGCTGAATCTGAACGCATCTTCCGACTTGAAAGGCAAAATCACAGCCAGGACTTTTACACGGCCTCCATCGTTTTTAGTCAAGTGAAGCATAAATAACATGACCAACTTTCTGAAGTCCAGAATTTTGAGACTTTTCTACAGGAAACTATTATACTTTAAAATGTGCGGAGAATTTTACAGCCAATTGACTGGCAAGGGTGAGGCTTTTGAAAAGAGCTGCTGTTAAAAGCGAAAGAAACAGCACAGCTACTGTGTCTGTCTATTGACACTGCAACAGTCATTGTTGTTACTTGGACTTTTCTTCCAAGATGCCAATTAAATCAAGATATATATATATTAAAAAAAAACACTTCTGGCCAATTCAGGAATAATTTAACTCAAAAATTTTGGAAGATGGTGTTTTTGGAGATTGAAGAAATTGTGGAAATGAAGATAGAACGAACACCAAAAGTTGCATTACTGTCACTATTTGAAGATTTTAAATGTAAAAAGGAAATCAAGGAATTGATATCGAATTTGCTGACTGCAGCAAGATTGATTGTAGCTAGGAACTGGAAGATTCAAGGGGAATATTCTATTGAAGAATGGTATAAAGGAGTATGGGATATAGCTATTAATGATAAATTGACAAGTAATATTAAATGGAGAAGAGGTATAGCTAAATCAAATGATCTTGAAGGAATTTGGAAACAGTTCCTAGTGTTTGTGTTTTCTAAGGGAAGTGTGAAACCACCAGCAGAAGAAGGTATGAGATTCTGGAATCAGGAATGAGATCCCGAGGTGGGGGGTGCACTTCTATGTTAAGAATGATTATGTATTTAGATAAGATATTATGTATTCAACGTTTCAATATTATGTAGTATGTTGTTGTTTTTTCTTTATGAGAGGATGTAATGTGTATGTTTAAGTATTGTAGAAAAATAAAATTATTTTTTTAAAAAAGGAATAATTTAACTATTTAACTAATTTATCCCGCCTTTTTTTCCTCCAAGGAACCCAAGGTGGTGTACATAATCCTCTCCATTTTATGCTCACAACAACCCTGTGAGGTAGGTTGGGCTGAGAGTTGGTGACTGGCCCAAAGTCACCCAGTGGGTTTCCATGGCCGAGAGCAGACTAGAACCTGGATCTCCCCAATTCCCAGTCCAACACCTTAACCACTACACCACACTGGCTCAGACAAATGGATTCTGTGGCTTGCAGGTTCTTTCCTCAGGGGAATTAAACATGTTCCTAGTCCTTAAAGCTACTGGAAGCTCCACTGAGGCAGGCGAGAAGCCAGGGAGGGAAACCTAATCAATCTCTACGTCCGTTTTCAAGCCTAATCTCATGATTGTGAAGTAGCGATTGATGAGGCAAAATCTCTGGGGGTGGAAACATGAGGGCTCTTGTTCAGCCCAGCTGCCGTGTTTTTTTATGCCAGAAATTTTTGTCATCCCTGACAGCCGAGACTCTCTGGACACAGGTGGCATCAGAGAGGCACCCAGGGAGCTCTTGCGACGTGTATGCAAGCCCCGTGCAAAGTAAGCCAACTGTGCATATGGGGACAAAATGCCTTGCTCCAAGTGTTTCACATGCACTCGTGGTAATCCTTAAACAGCCTGGTAACATGGGCCAGTATTGTGAGGCAGGTGGCTACTAGGAGGAGGGCTTTCTCCGCTGTGGCACCCCGGTTGTGGAACGAGCTCCCCAGAGAGGTCTGCCTGGCGCCTACACTGTACTGCTTTCGTTGCCAGCTGAAGACCTTTTTATTCACTCAGTATTTTAACACTTAATTTTAACTTAAATTTAAATTTTACTGTTTTAACTCTGTATTTTAATCTTATATCAACTTTGCTGTGTGGTTTTATCCTGGTTGCGCTTTTTATATTGTATTTCATAATTGTGTTTTAACCTGTTGGGTGTTTTACTGTGGTTTTAATTTTTGTGAACCGCCCAGAGAGCTTCGGCTATTGGGCGGTATAAAAATGTAATAAATAAATAAATAAATAAATAATAAATAAATATTGTGGCCGATGTACTACAAATGGAGCAACTGAGGCTGGGAGAACAGGGTCCACAGAAGGCCACCCGGAGAGCTCATGTCTGAGGCGAGCTTTGAACCCAAGACTTCCCATCCAAGGAGAGTGCTCACTCCTTCAGCTCTTGCATGGCAACAGCTCCCATGTAACAGGCAACAGAAGTGTGATCCTCCAGGCCGCGATCATTTTCTTAGAGCATCCTAAACAGGTACCCCAATTCTAAGAGAGATTAGAGCCAATTCCCGCTTTATATTTTGTGCCCTGGTCTGGAGACCTGTAAACAAAATACATATGATTTCCGTCAAGGGTGATGATGTGCAAATTTGCAACTCCCTCTATGATTTCCCGGAAAGGAGACAGACAGACGATGGAGTCCCTGTTTCAGTGGTCTTTAAGAGACATGCGTGAGGATTTTTACACACACTTGCACCTTCAGACGCGACGAGGGTGTCACGCGTTCTGTGTTCCGGCAGCTGCAGCCAAGTGGGTAACGTCAAGGAAGAATCAGCCACGCCCAACCTAGCGCTCGCTCTCTCTTACCGGCCAGCGCCTTCAGTTGATCCAAGGTTGGAACAATGGGAGGCTTTCTCTTTTGAAGGAAAAACAAGACCATCATTGTGAGAGAGAAATTGGTAATCCAGGCCCCGGGGATGCTACTGGTGATGCCGTGGGTGCGCGCCCAGCACCGCACGCTGAACACGAGAGCTCTCACACGGGGGTCGAGGTTGCCGTAGATATAAAGGAGTTCTGAACTTCTCATGGCAATTCTGTTGGAGCAGAAGAGAGGAAGGGGAAGTATTACAGAGCAGCAGCAGCAGCAACTGAGACTTATTGCAAGAGAACACTGTACAATATTCTTAGGCCCATTTAGCTTTTGTATGGAGGCCGGAAGCAGTCAGAGCCAAGACCCGCACACATTAAAGTGTAACTTCCGAAAAGCTCTGCGGTACAAGCCTGAAAGACTGTGTTTGCAGCTTGGAGATGATTCTGGGTCCGTTGCTGCAAATGACAGCTCAGATAGATGCGACGGCCAGGAGTGACTACTATCAGCTTCGGCTACTACACCAGCTGCGCCCCTTCCTAAAGTTGGAAGTCCTAAAGACGGTAGTGCACGTGCTGGTAACTTCGAGGCTCGACTTCTGCAATGTGCTCTACATAGGGCTGCTTTTGTGCCTAGTCTAGAAACTTCCAATTAGTTCAAAATACGGCCACCAGGTTGGTCACCGGTACACCTAGGGGGGGACCACATTACACAAGTTTTAAAATCTCTTCATTGGCTGCCAATTAGTTTCTGGGCGAAGTATAAAGCGTTGGTTATCACCTTTAAAGCCCTACATGGTTTGGGTCCAGGCTACCTGCAGGATCGCCTTCTCCCGTACAATCCGCCCCACACACTCAGGTCTTCTGGGAAGAATTTCCTTCAGCCAGCCAAAACTAGGCTGACTGGTATTACGCAGAGGACCTTCTCTTCTGCTGCTCCCAGACTGTGGAATGGCCTGCCGGAGGAGACTCGTCAACTTAACAGTCTTTTAGCATTTAAGAAAGCTCTAAAGACTGATCTCTTCCAGCAGGCCTATCCAGTGGAATTTTAGGATTCTTTTAGGATGTGGTTTTTTAGGAAGTTTTAACAACGTATACTATGTTTTTAATCAGTATTTTATGTATTTTATACTTGCTGCTGTTCCCCACCTTGATCAAAATGGAGAGGCGGGTAAGAAATATTATTATTATTACATGTGATAATAATGCAAAATAAATAAATGAAAGGACATTCAAGACTAATTACAAAGAAAATCTAGGTGATCACAGAATGGCCAACATTTTCTTAAAAAGCAATGGCCATGTCTGGGTACAGATGACGGCTAGAGGCAACGGGAATGAACGCAGCTTGGAGACCAAGGGTGTGAAACATCTCTCTCTATTATATGTATGTATGCACACACGCGCACACACAGAGGCAGCTCCTTCCATCTGGCGGAGACTTAACTTCCTCTAGGAATTGTTCACAATAAGCTGATGTGAACAGACTTAAGGGTCAGGCAGTCATACTACAAAAACAAGGGGGGTCTTGTTGGGAGGCTTCCTAGAAGCCCAGCAGAGAATTCATGCAGAAAGCAAGCAAGTTGTGCTCTCACGCCTACAGCCGCCTCCTTCGGGTCAAAGTTGTGAGGGACCCAGCCGAGGTCAATTTCGGTGGGTGAGGCTGGTTTTGTGAATCATTTCAGGCAGTCAATTCCATGCACATCATATGGGTGAAGGGTCTCAAATGCGGCCTCTCAAGAATGTCGAGGTAACAAGTTGCTTTGAAGGAACTGAAGACTCTGCAACTGGAGCGTTTGCTGGTTTGTGACTGAAGAAACAAAGCTTGCACACACGTTCATCGACTCCAAAGCCAACACTGAGTTCCCTTGCAATCCACAGCGTTCTTTTCTATGTGAGCAGCAGACCAAAGTCCACTGAAGTGCTTTCTGTAAGGCTGCCTACCTGTTCCGGACACAGACATTAGGCACAACCCACTCTGGAACTATAGGTGACAACTGGGACCTGCAACAAAATGTTGCAGCGTGGAGAGGTCCATTCCACTGTTCCAGTCAGCCAAGCCCTCCTCTACAATACAACATTACATTTCCCCTCTTACCCACTTTTCCCTTTTTTGCTCCCCATCAAATCAGTCAGCATCCTGCAGGTGCTGAGCACATTCAGCCCTCATCGGGCTGTTTGGGGGTGGGGTGGGGGCTTCCCCCTCTTAGGGTTTCTTTTTTCTAAAGATTTCTGTGAACTTGTGCAAACTTTTAAGGTTCCCTCCAGCCTCCTGATTCTTTCCTCTTGGGAATGGATGGCGCTGTTTTGGCTACATGAGCAACAGCCCTCACACCTGAACATCGTAGCAGGGGAGATGCAGGATCCACAATAGGCAGACGGCATCGTGCCCCCGAGCCGAACAGGGAGCCCAGGAAGAGATGCTATTTCTTGTCTTGCATACCAGCGCAAGACTCTCTTGCTGGTGGTGGAGTGAAGAGGAACACAGGCACCTGCCTGACACGGCAGTCAGACCACTGGTCCAGCTAAGCCCAGTACTATAGACAAACGAGAAGGATCTTGGAATTGTTGTAGATTGCAAGCTGAATATGAGCCAACAGTGCGATATGGCTGCAAGAAAGGCCAATGCTATTTTGGGCTGCATTAATAGAAGTATAGCTTCCAAATCACGTGAGGTACTGGTTCCTCTCTATTCGGCCCTGGTTACGCCTCATCTAGAGTATTGCGTCCAGTTCTGGGCTCCACGATTCAAGAAGGATGCAGACAAGCTGGAGCGGATTCAGAGGAGGGCAACCAGGATGATCAGGGGTCTGGAAACAAAGCCCTATGAAGACAGACTGAAAGAACTGGGCAGGTTTAGCCTGGAGAAGAGAAGATTGAGGGGAGACATGATAGCACTCTTCAAGTACTTAAAAGGTTGTCACACAGAGGAGGGCCAGGATCTCTTCTCGATCCTCCCAGAGTGCAGGACACGGAATAACGGGCTCAAGTTAAAGGAAGCCAGATTCCAGCTGGACATCAGGAAAAACTTCCTAACTGTTAGAGCAGTACGACAATGGAACCAGTTACCTAGGGAGGTTGTGGGCTCTCCCACACTAGAGGCCTTCAAGAGGCAGCTGGAGAACCATCTGTCAGGATGCTTTAGGGTGGATTCCTGCATTGAGTAGGGGGTTGGACTCGATGGCCTTGTAGGCCCCTTCCAAGTCTGCTATTCTATGATTCTATGACACGGACTGGCAGCAGCTTTCCAAGGATTCAGGGAGGAGTTTTTCCAGCCCTACCTGGAGATGCCGCCGGCGATCGAACCTGGGACCTTCCGCAGGCAAAGCAGCAGCTCCCCGCCTGAGACGTGGCCCTTCCCTAAGAGGGAAGCCGCAAAGGACCCCTGAAACCGGGCCAGGAGCAAGAGAACGCTTCATGGAGGACTGAAAGAGAGGCCCGACGTGGCTGCTAACAGAGAAACACGGCTCTGTCCGGAGAGGGCAAAACAACAGCTGTGACAACGTCTGTGGATCCTTGGCTGAGAGCACGCCAGGCCTAGTAGGTCCAACAAACACCAAGGCTTTATAATCCCCAAGGTGATTCATTGGAAAGGCAATACTAAAATATTCAAACTATTGGTATTTCCCCCTGTACGTGCAATAGAGAAACAAAGGTTGGAAAAGTAAAATTATGTTCCGGGAGAAAACAAGGCTGCTATTCCTAAGAAAACTGCTCCCCCTACTGGTCATTCTCGTGAAAAATAAACTTTCCCTTGATATCCCAGCCCTATAGTTCAATTACGCACATTATTGTAAACGAAAATGCAGGGGTACGCAACTTGGTGCCATCTAGGTATTTCGGACTACAACTCCCATAATTCATGACCACGGACCATGCTAGCTGGGGTTCATGGGAGCTGCAGGCCTAAACATTTGGAAGGCAGGTGGCCTACTCTTGACTAGATGGCAAACAGTTAATTCAATACCCATTAGGTTTAGTTTAACACAAAGATCAAAGGTGCATAAATTGGGAGACTGAGAACAAAGAAATATAACGGAGTACAAGTTAGGGTTCAGAGTCTGTCACTAACTGCTTCCATTGCTTAATGAACCCCTTAAATTATACATTTCAAAGCAAAATCTGCCCGGATTTATGGACTTAAGGGAGGAAAGCTCAGAACGGTGCCATGATGAAACATCAGCATACTAAACCGTTCTAGTGCTCTCTGGGCCAAAAATGAACAGATCAGGTTTGCAGGATCTACTTTTTTTCCCCTTTTACTAGAACCCCAACTGAAGTTACATGCCGTGCGCATGGGCAGGGGAGAATCAGAAGCAAAACAATGGCTCAGGTGGCACAGGAAATGGCCCCGCTCTACCCCATAAGCCACACACTGGGATGCCGTGCATATACAAAATTACATGAGACTTACAACCGGTCAGTGGCTCTAACGGCTTAGTTCGCCAGGGGTGGATGGGGGAGTTTTACCTGTAGCTAATAAACAGCTGCCGCCTAGCTGCAAATCCTCCAGCAAAACTTGGCCTACCTTTCGCCCACTCCTGCCCCAGAATCCCAAAGGACATTGTTACTCAGTAACCGCTGATGCAGCCATGCCCCAAAACAGCATGGTGTGTGTGTTGCAGTGCGATGGATACAGTGTTGGGCTGGGGAGACGTGGGTTCAAACCACTAGCCCAGCCACTAAACTTACTGGATTAGGCTGGTGACCATCTCTCAGCCCAGCCCATCACAGAGGGCCATGTCCTGGCCCGTAGCTCCTTAGAGGGATATATGACTTATTTTATTTATTTATTTATTTATTCATTGCATTTTTATATGGCCCAATAGCCGAAGCTCTCTGGGCGGTTTACGAAAATTAAAACCACAAATGCCGTTCAAAATATAAAACCACCAGTAAAAAAGCATAATATAAAATACAATGTAAAAGCACAACAAGGATAAAATCAAGCCGCAATGCAGAAATTAATACAGATTTAAAATACAAATTTAAAACAGCAAAGTTAAATTTAAGTTACTAGGCTGTTAAAAGTGTTAACAAAACAACACTTCTGAGAAAAGCTTACCTATTGTTAGCTGTCAAGTCGCACTGAAATCCCGAAGGCTGATGGGAAAATCTCACCAACGGACAGCGAGCGTTAAGTATCTTTTGCACACTAACACACCCCGGGCCGAAGTGATCGATAAATTCACCAATCACGTAAAGGATCCTCTGCGTTGCTATCCGTTGAGATGGTACTCTCTTCATTTGATACTCTATGTGAAAGGGACCTGTTTTCTAACACAAAAGAGAGAGGCATAAATCACTGAACCGAAGGAGCTTTCCAACGAGGCTTTTATGGTGCAATCGCCCAGAAGATGACGTCTTCAATTTATAACCTGCCTGCCTTTGCCCACAGCTTCTTCTGCCTCTTTTCTTATCAGAAAAGAATGGTTAAGGAGGAAATGACAGAATAGCTATGCAACATCTTTTGATCAGTAGTGTTAGGAGCCTTCCATGGGGAAGCAAGCCAAGAGCAAACCCAGAGAGCTTCAGCTATTGAGCGGTATAGAAATGATGATGATGATGATGATGATGATGATGATGATGATGATGATGATGATGATGATATATGGACAGACACAATACAGCTGCAAAAATAATTCACCAACAACTGGCCATCAAATTCAACCTTATCAAACAACTTACACTGTACTATACATACTCACTCAAAACAATCTTGGAAAATGCAGATCATAAAATATACTGGGACAGAACAATTCATACTGACAAAACAATACCTTGCAACCGACCAGACATAATGGTCATAGAAAAAAAGGAAAACACACATACCTCATCAACATAGCAATACTGAATGACAAAAATGTTGTTGAAAAGGAAGAGGAAAAGAGAGAAAAATATACACCACTGGCCATGGAAGTCAAAGAACTATGGCAACAGGAAAAGGTCACAATTATTCCGTGAGTCACAATAGTCACCGGCATCACATCAAAAAACTATACCAAAAACCTTCAGAAACTGGGCCTACCAAAGTACATCCACACCAACATCCAGAAAGCAGTCATACTTAAAACATGCTCAATTGTCAGGAAATTCCTGAATCTGTAAAAGACAGCCTGACCTGGCAAAGCCCACCATGTCCATCTAGAAAAACCAAGAGGAAGGAAAGGTGAAATCCTTAACAAACAAGAATACAATGCTCAACAAAATGTTAAGGATATATATACAATGAAACCATAATGTTTAATATACAAAAATATAAAATAAAGATTAACAATGATATTGCATTAAAAGTACAATAACATATTGCACAGACCAATGTGTAGCTAAAACCACGTAGAAAGAGGCCAAATGTGTTTCGACAAAGGGTCTTCGTCAGTGGCCAATACAGACTGCTGTGTATTCCCTGGAGATTTACTGGGGCTAACTTTACAATTCCCACAATTGTGTGGTGTCACTCCCCTTTGAAAATACGTTGGGCTTCAGCCTTTCCGAACAGCCTAGGTCATGGTCTTCAGAAGAATGGCGTTCTTCTAAATGCTCAATTGACAGGAAATTCCTGAATCTGTAAAAGACAGCATGACTTGGCAATGCCCATCATATCCATCTAGAAAAACCACCATGAGCGAGAAAGAGATAATAATAATAATAATAACAACAACAACAACAACAACAACAACAACAACAACAACCTCACTCTGTGCAGGGTTTCCCCAGAAAATGAATTGAGGTGGTGTTGGAATTTTTAGGGACATGGGGGATGGGCCTTCTTCAGCCTGGGCAACACGTGGACTCAGGCTGTTCAGCACCTTAGTGAAAAATATTACATGACCATGACCGTTCTTATCAGATTTACCTGATGTTTTCTCTAAAATGCAAATTAAAGTTAACTGCGTCTACACACTTCTTGGTTTCTTATATTTTGGTACAACTCCCTTACTGAGATGCTGGAATTTATTTATTTATTTATTTATTACATTTCTATACCGCCCAATAGCCGGAGCTCTCTGGGCGGTTCACAAAAATTGCAATGCATTCACCAGTCCTTCCATGTAGATGCTTATTAATTCCGCCTTGCCCAACCATCTGCCCTCTGGATGTGTGGGGGCTACAACTTCCACCATCTTTTACTTGCTGGCCAGGGAATGCTGGCAGGCCAGGCTTTTTCTCAAGAGATGGAGCTCATGTAGTTCCATGACAAGATCAGCAGCAGCATCTCTGAGACACAAGTAGATTTACATTGTTCACAAGGCACATGCTAATAAATATTAATTTCAATGAGAATCTCCAGCCATTAACTAAATGGGAGGTCTTTAGTCAACTAAAAAAATGACAGCACTCATGTGACTACTGACTGCAAGGAGCGTTGGAGAATTCAGGGAGAAGGGAAGGAATATTTCAGGTTTCAATATGCCCCACATTCCTACTGCCCCGATATTTCAGGTTTTTACAATCGCTCTTAACGATAGCTTAAAACAGAGATACAATTTTTAAAATTATTATTATTATTATTACTACTTGCCTCTCCCTCTGGATCAAGGTGGGGAACAAAATTGAATACAAAAATATAAAATACATAAAACTGATTAAAAACATAAAACCAATACATTAAAATCTCAAAATATTTTAAGACGTTTTAAAATTCAACAGGGTAGGCCTGATGGGAGAGCTCCATCTTTGTCTGACCTGTGCATTAGCTCTGCAGGTACACTGTAAGCTCCCTGGGGCAGAGACCTGTCAGACCTGTTCTTTGTAAGCGCCATGTATATCGATGGCGCTACAGAAACAAAAGTGTATCTAAGATCGATATCCACGTGTGAGTCCTTCGATGGCAGCTGTGACAGACAGAGCATCACGAAGAAAGCCATGAGCCACCTTGCCTAATCACAGCTGACTCACAGCTGACACACAGGGAGGCCCAGTATTCCTGGACCTACGCCAGGAGCTGCAATCTGGTGCTTTATCAATGCCAGCTACAAGGTAGTGGGCACTTGTGCATCTTTGCTTTTTCAGAATGAAAATAGGACACACTTGCCTGCACTGTGTGTTACACTGCAGCCAGAAGCCACGTTAAAAAAAGATGGTATATATACATAACAGATGTCAGGTACAATGTCCGCCCAGGGATATGCATACTAAGCAGGTGTCATCCAGGCAGCCACAAAGCCTTGTACATTTCCTGTGTATAATCAAGACAATCTCATCACAAAAGGCAACGCACACAGAACGCGGTGCTGCGGTTCGTGTTTACACTTTCTTACGACAATCCAACAAAAGCTGTGGCTCAAAGCACACCAGCAGAAAGGTGTCCGACTATACCACTTCCTCCCTTCGTGCAATTGAAGCCAAGCGTGTTGGCCAACAGTGTTGTTTCAGCCAAGCAAACAGAGGCTAGATGCTGGAAGCGATTTCCTCTTCACCTGTGGGAAACCCCGAGCTTTCATCACTTCCTTCCCCCCCCCCCCCTCCATCAATAATGGCTCAGTGGATGCCTGCCTTAAGGTAGCTTTCCTAGACAAGAGCGCTGATGGGGCAGGTGTTTACAACACCGGAGCATGTCTTTACCAGCAGTGCTGGTAAAGAAGGCTCTGAAATGCCTATTAGGGCTGGAGATCACGGCTTGGATGCAAAGAACTGCCTCTGCTCCTACACTCAGCCCTTCCCTCCAAAGCAACTCTTGAAGATTGAGGGACCCTCTGAAACAGCATCCAATGCAGGGCAAGGGGCTTGCAGCAGGGAAGGCCACACCAGCAGAAGCGAGGCACAAACTCATTTATTTATTATTATATTTATATCACGCCTTTTGTCCTGCAAGGAACCCCAAGGGTGGCTTTACATAACCCTCCTCCTCTCCCTTGTTTCCTCTCAACAACCCTGCAAGGTAGGTTAGGTTGAGAGTCAGTAACTGGCACAAAGTCACCCAGTGGACTTCATGGCCCGAGTGGGGACTAGAACCCAGATCTCACGACTCCCACTCCAACACTCTAGCCACTACGCCACACTGGCTCTCAAATGAGGTGCTTTAGATCCTGGCCATTTATTTTAGGACTATGCAGCTCTTTCCTGCTGCATATCTTTTAGAACGTTTTTAAAAAGCAGTGCGGAGGGGCAGGACCTAGAAAGCAAGACTAGAAAGAGGTGGAACAGAATGGCCACAAAGCTCTCAGGAGATGCCCCTGACACCAGAGTGACACACTTTGGCCCTTTCTACACCTAAGGGTCTACAGGGAAGGAGGGGGGAGGATCGCGGACTTGCCTGCTTCCGCGATCATCCCTGGGCATCCAAACGGAAGCACAACATCCCAGAAGTGAAGAGGGACGTCGCACCCACCATATATATTTTTTAAAAAGGCAGGAGCCGCGAGTGCAATTGCACTCCAGTGAAATGGGAGTAAAAAAAAAAAAAGCCCCGACCCCGCTCCTCCCACCCTCAAGGTCCCTGGACTCCCCCTGGTCCGGCTCCTTCCTTCTGCTGAGCCCCGCTACCCGTGGGGAGGAGGGAAGAAGCCGGGATGGGCACTGTGGTGTTACACCCCACAAGTCAATTCCAAATGTATGTCTGCAGTTCGTAAGTCTGTGGTTTGTAGAATGTTGGCCTGAGTGGGCGGAGTTAGAATGTCTTGGGAGGGGGAGGAGTGATATATAAGGGAAGGACTGAGGGCATTGAGAGTTCTTTCCAGGGAGACTTGTTAGGGACTCTTAGAGTCTGTAGTGCTCTCTGTATTTATGGTACTTAAGTTCTGGGAAATTTGAGAGTCAGTGTAGTGAGTGGTGTCTTTAGAGTGTGGTGTGCACGTAGTGGAAGTATATTAATCAATACTGATAATAAAGAAAGTTCAAGAGTGATTGTGTGAGAAAAAGGAAAGCGCGAATGTGAGAGTGACAGGATTGTATGGAAGGTTTCAAAAAGGTTTTTAAATGTTGTTATTTGAAACAAAGCTTATGAACTTTTAAAAATAAATTTTGATTGTTTGTTTTAAAACTACCACAAAAATCCCACGTGTCTGTTTGGCGTTTATCATCTTAAGTTTACACATTCAGCACCCACTCTGACAATCATTCACCTAAGCAGATATAACTCACAGCGCATTATTATATAAATTAAAATCCATTCTCCATTTTAAACCCCTTTCTCCACATAGTTTGGAGGAAGGTGGGCTTTATCCCTTGCCTCAGGCGTATCAAGTGGAGGTGCTTGGCTTGAGCAGGGAGTAGCCTCGGCCGGGTCTGGTGTTCAGAGCCTGTGTCGTGGCAGGCACCCACACCACCCGTGGCCTTTGGGATTGTCCTGGGACCGCAGGGGCCATCCCTGCCTGCTCCCAGGAACCCCTGTGTGTCATTTGGACGCACAGGGAGGGCCCAGGGATGACCCTGGGAAAAACCCACCACATAGAAAGGGCCTATGGCTGCACATTGTTTTTTTGGTGCTCATTATCTTGTAATTCTATAGCAAGGCTGTAGAACTTCAGGCCTGGGGGACAAATACAGCCCCCTCCAGACTTCTCCAGTGTGAACAGGCCTCCCACTGCCCAGCCACGCTCCCATTTTCTCTTGATCACACATCATTTCTTTGTTTCCTAGTTTTTGTGCAGTTTTTTTTAAAAAAAAATCCACTCCAAATGGCATTAATGCCTCTCTTACGGCTCAGGTCTTGGCAGGAAGAGCTGTAAGCTAAATTATGGTGGGAGTTTTAGGATTTCGTTCCCCACCTACCGCTTCTGACCTTGGCCCCACCCACCAAGAGCTTCTCCGAAATGGAATTCGACCCCACCCACCCAAAAGAGGTTCAGTGGAGGATGTTATTAGAGAAAGACTTTACCCTTCCAGTGGTATTTTTCCTGATTTCATCCAGGTCCAAAAACATGTCTAAGTCACATCCCAGTTTACCAAAGGAGTTCACAGACGAGCCAAAGGGCTTCACGGTGCAGTCCGGAAAATAAGCACCTGCAATGTCTTGAATTAAAGAACAAGCCAAAAACCGGAGCTTAGTGTTTTCTTCTGTCAGCTGGTAATTCTTTGTGAGCATCTGCAACTGGTCACTCACCTGGACAGGAAAAGAGATGGGGTAGGGAGAATCATTCTCAAATTATATGGGGTTTAAGCAACTAGCAGGATTCCCCAATAGGGTGCCTGCCAAATGTTTTGGAATACAACTTCCATCAGCTCCAGTCAGGGATAATAGGAGTTATAGTCCAACACATCTGGAGGGGCACCAGGTTGAGGAAGACCAATCTCAGATGTGATCACCTTTAAGGCGTGTCTACAAGCTATAAATTTACAACATAAAGGGCCTGTTCAGAAGACACCTTAAACCTTGCTGGTTAAGGCTTTTGGTTAAGCAGCAGGATTTAAGGTGTCTTGTGTGAGGCGTTTTGCTAAACCCTGCTCACTCACTAACCCCAGTCGGACCATCTGCAGTAGGGTTAGCAGCTCTAACTGTGGCTTAAAGTGTTGTGTACGACAGCAAGGTTTGTGGCTAGTGCTAACCCCAGAGAACCACAGTTTCGCTAACCACAGAGCCTGAAGTGTCATCTAAACAGGCCCATAGTAAGTCAAGGCTAACCTTTCTAGCAACGTTAGTTTTAAAATCCAAGCATCTTAGAAAACCTAGCTGAAAGCTTGAACATATAGAACAAGTAGAGTTAAGACAGAGCCTAACGGAAACATTCTCTCTCTCTCTGCACTGAAGACATTGGATATTGGTTGAGCAGACCATTAGATTCAGAAAAGCTGGAAATAAATTTATATACAGCAGTTTCTACACATTGATTTTTTTAAAAAAATATATCTTGGTAGTCCTGTTAGCACAATATTTTTCCTGTAGTTTGGTATTTGCTGCAAATATTGTGCCCTTTTGAAGGCAAAAGGACAGGAATTTGTAATCCACCCCAATCCACTGGCATTTCCATCCTAATACAAATCCTCACAATTTCTCCAGGTCTGACATCTGTAGGTATCTGACTGAACCAACTGAGACATTGTACAAATATGTACAGATTGCACCAGGGACAACCACTAAATAACTTCACAGTCAGTTACATATTCAATGCAAAAATAAAGCTGCTTAATTCTAACAAGAAGAACTATATACAGGAACTTACGCTGTCAGCGTTGCAAAGTTTCTTCACCAGCTCTTGAACTGGAATGGTAGTTTGTTTATGACAGTAAATCAGTGTGTGTTCAGAAGCTTGGCTTGGTGGATTTTTCAGTGTCAAGGTAAACATTCTAGATTTAAACGGAACAGGGCATTCATCCACAAACTGTGGGGTTCCAGTGGCATCCTGCAGTGAAGCTATACTGTCCATCTCAGAAAATTCTATGACTGCATATGTACCCTGAAACAATGGGGGGGGGGGGAGTCAGTAACATTTACATTATATATGAAACATAACAGTTTGCATCTGAAAATATAAGTGAAATAACAAACTCATGCTTTGCTGGATACAAATACACAGCCTCTTATATTTTTTAAAGCCTGTTAGATTATTACACCACTATGGGGAGAGAGGTAAGGCGCAACTAATTTTGGACAGTTATTGTCTATCTACACGAACACTGAATAAAAATTAAACTGATGGTTAAATTAAGAAAATGAAAAGATCACCATTAAGGTAGCACTGAACGCCCTTCAAGCCTTTTGGCACTTCATTTGGTTGCCACGTTGAAACTAAGACAAGAAAACATGACTAAAGGCACAATCCTATCCATGTTTGGACAGAGAATATTTGATACCTTGTAGAATAGTTGATACATCTGCATTTTAAATCAAAGATAAACCAAGAAACTGTGCTAATCCAAACAGTATAATCCAACTACCTTGCCTTTAAATAGTATAAATGTCCCCTGAACTTTACAAAAAAAGTTTTCTCTGCTGAACTAGTACGTCTTGCCTTCCCTGACATTGAACTGCATGTTAGACACAGCCTGGATTAAAAGAGATTTGCAAATCATTATCGTAACAGACAGCTTTACAGTTAAGTAACTTACCTACAACAACGTTTTGTAGGACAGATGTTTGACAGATAAGACAATCAAACTGACCTGTGATACAGGCAGGCAAGTCAAAAACTTTGTTTGTACTTACCTGGTTTCAGCAAAAAAGTAGAATTTATCAAAAAGAAATTTCTGTGCCATCCATATGAACACAAAATACAGAATAGAGGTGGTTTCTCTTACACCCATCCATTCAGCATTCTTTCGATTTGAATTATCACAGAGTTTAGAATTCAGTTGCTAATGCTCCCAATACTTACATAACTTTCATAAAAGTAGTGATTCTTAATGTTTCCATGAGATGACAAGTATTTGAGAAATTTTTTCTCACTGATTTTGGATGGGCAGTTAATTAATACTGTCCTTTGTGCTTCCTCTTGTCTTTCTGCTAGTACTTCACTGAATGTCTTCTTTCTGGAGCCAATTTCAGTATCTAGATGGAAGGAGGAAAAAGACATTGATGTGAACGTTTAGATTGTATTGCAGGTTTTTGCAGCCTGGCATTAGT
The DNA here is from genome assembly GCF_023053635.1 of Elgaria multicarinata webbii. Taxonomy (NCBI): domain Eukaryota; kingdom Metazoa; phylum Chordata; class Lepidosauria; order Squamata; family Anguidae; genus Elgaria; species Elgaria multicarinata. The sequence goes on along the minus strand of NC_086171.1, from coordinate 26,675,516 downwards.
ATATACAATTCATTTTAAAAAGTAAAAGGTAAATACTAGCTGACATGTCTCTCCCTTCTGTACATTTTTCAGTAAGCCTGTGTCTTGACCAATTTTTACATCTTCGGACATGCCCAGGAACATAACAATTTTGCATATAGTATTGCTGAATGACACCAGAGACAACAAATTCACAATAAATGTGCCCCATTCTGAAGGAGAGCATGTATTTGTTAACCATTTTGAACACACAATAAGAGAAAACTGTGGTTCTATTAAGTTGTTCTAACTTATTATTATAGTATGGTGATTGGGGACAAGTCCATTGGTGTCACCCTTTCCTGAACATCCCTATCACAGCCCCAGCTTTTTCTACTCAAATAGACTCACTGGGGTTCTAAATCACATGGGAAACCTAAACAAGTAGAAAAGGCTCTGTGCTGCAGAGATTAAGCCCCAATGAACGAACGTATGTGCAAGAATGGCAATGGGGATTTGCAGGAGAGGGCACTATCACCCTCACATGATGGTAACTGATGGGTGGGGTGGAGAGAGAATGCTGGAGTAGCTGAGTAGGCCTAATGAATATTTCCCCAGATGTGTACTTCTGTATCACTCACAGCTAATTTGACATTGATCAGAAGTAATGGCAACATAATTGACCTGCTTAATTCAAACACACCATGAAGAACTGCTTAAAATAGCCAAATCAAGATACTAACACTAATATGGAAGTAAAATATTGTTAACTAAAACAAAACATCCCAAGACTTCTCATTCTCTACATAACAGTGCATTAATATCTAAAAGGAGGGAAATTTTGGGATGGGTGAGGGCAGGTGGACCTGGGGGGGGGGGGCAAAGTTCCAATTTCTGAGGCTTAATAGCCTCATCTCAAATCCTCACACAGCAAAAGCCAGAGGCCTTTTAGTTCTCACAGCCTCCTTCCCCCAGGCCTTTCCTTCACCCTCTCCCAATTTGATCTACTATCTCCAGAACTCCATTGGCCATACTTGTTGATTCCCAGCCTGTAGCTATCAATGGAGAGAATGAAGGCGAAAATCTCAATTTTGAAAATCTCAAAATTTTCTACCAAAATGTGTCTACCAATCTGCCCATACCTCGTGTCCTCCAGATGTATTTGGACTGCAATTCCCAGCATGCCGCAGCTAGCTGGGGATGCTGGGTGTTGTAGTCCAACCCGTCTGGAGGGCACCAGCTTGAGGAAGGCTGATCAATGCTTAATAGATTCCCCACTCACCCCCTTAAGAGTCAGTATTGTATAGAGGATCAAGCGCCCTCTCTTACCCGCTGCCACCGCCTCGTTGCCCGGGGCCTGATGGTCGCTCGGAGCAGCTGCGGCGGCCTCCGTGGAGCTGAATCGGGCCCGCAGCTTTGCCTCAGCCCGGCGGAGAAAGCGCCATCCCCGGCATGGAAGCAACAGAGGCAACCGCCCCATGGGCGCCGCCATTGCTGGAGCACGCGAAGGGGCCGTAGTGCGCCTGCGTCGCGGGACGCAAAGCGCACGGAACGGCGCGGTGCGAGGGTCAATATTCCTCAGCGAACCGCGAGCGCTCTTTTGGAATGAATGCATCTCTGTGCTGAGCGGGCGGGGAAAAGCGGTTTCCTGGTTCAGGCGAAAGGGAGTTCTTGACCGCGGCGGAATAGAGGAATCCAGTGGAGGCTGGTGGCTCCGATTTCGTTGGGGCTGTAGATCCATTCTGGGCTTTAGTCAGAACCAGCCAGAACAATAAAGGAGCTATCCAACATGCTGAACCCTTGGGTTCAGTACCTTGGCTAGCTCCTTTAGGGTTCTGGCTGGTTCTGACTAAAACCCAGAATGGATTCGCAGCCCGACCAAAATCAGAGCCACCAGCTTCCGGTTTAGGGATTTCTTCGCCAGATCCCGCGAAAAGTTCGGCCATTTTTCTCCAGAGCAGAGCCTGATGGAAATACCCACTATCCCAGCCTTCTTCAACCCGGTGCCCTCCAGACGTTGGACTACATCTCCCAGCAGCATAAATCCTCTGTAGTTTTACATCCCAGTTCTGTGAATCAGAGATATCTTGCCTTCGAACATGGAGGTTCCATCCTTACCCATTATTTGGCTCATAGTCTTTGGAACTCGACGAGACCATATCACGCCAGTCCTCTTTCAGCTTCCGGGCCCGATTCAAAGTGCTGGTATTAACATTTCAAGCCCTAAACGGCTTGGGGCCAGGATCGCCTCCTCCCATATATACCTGCCCGGACCCTAAGGTAGTGAGGCAGGTGGCTACCAGGAGGAGGGCCTTCTCTGCTGTGGCACCCCGGCTGTGGAATGAGCTCCCTAAGGAGGTTTGCCTGGCACCTGCGCTATATTCTTTTAGATGCCAGGTGAAGACCTTTTTATTCTCCCAGTATTTTAACAGTCTATAAGTTAATTTTAAATTTGTTGTTTTAAATTTGTATTTTAAATTGTATTTTTGCATTGCTGCTGATTTTATCTTGGTTGTGCTTTTATATTGTATTTTATATTATGGTTTTATACTGTTGTTTTATACTTTGAATGGTCTTAATTTTGTGAACCGCCCAGAGCTATTGGGCAGTATAGAAATGCATAAATAACGACCATGAATTTGTCTGAACCTAGTAATGACCACAAGACAATTTTTAAAGTGCATTTCTCACCCGTTTGCCCAGTAATTATTGCTGGCAGCCCTGCTGTGGCTGTGAGCTTCATAATACGAACAGAGGGCTTCATAATACGAACAGAGGGCTGTGGCATGGTGCCTTACCATCCTATGAATTCATGTCTGAGCTAAGACTTGAACATGGCAGCTCAAAGCCCATGTTCCAGGGATCTTAGAACACGTCCTCCCCGCTTGTGACAATGAGTTCTGTAGGGCGCAATTCTATGCATGTTTAGACAGAAAAAAGCCAGCAATTCCCAGCATTTCTCAGCCAGCTATATTGTAGGATTTTTTTCTGTCTAAACATGCATATGATTGCGCCCATAAGCTAGTTTATGTTCCTAGACAACACGCTAAGCCATGGTTAGGCTGCTAACCCTTTTGCAGCAAATGGTTAGTGAGCGTGTTTAAATCGTGGTTATGAAGCCACCATGGTTAGGAATGGTTCACATGACACACTAAGCCATAATGTTTAACTCAAGCTTAATCACCATGGCTTAGTGTGTGGGTCACTTAAGGATCCAGTGAAGCTGCTGTTAATGGTATTTAGTTGTGCTCCTATGGGGCTAATGCAGCAATCCTAAACATAGAGACTTTCTGAGCTGGTCGTTGGCTTGTGTATTTGTGCACAAGTTTCCTAGAGCAATTATGCATGCTGTGGAGAAACAGTACTTTCATGAAATAATCATGAAAGGGCTGGAGACTGTGGTATAAATGATTAAAGCTACACCTGTAGAACAACTCCCTGGCTGGTGCCTGGTTATTTATTTATTTATTGCATTTTTATAACGCCCAATAGCCGAAGCTCTCTGAGCGGTTCAGGTTATGCCTGGCTTGTCTTTTACAGTGTCCCTGCTCAAATTCTCCCATGGGGCCACTTGAGTTGAATGTGGCAGATCCCCTTATCCGTGAAACGTAGAACTTGAGTTGCAGATAAAGGGTTGTCCTACTTAAAGTAGACCCATCGAAAGGAATGTGATTTGAATTAGTTAGACTAACATTGGATAGAAGCCACTGGATACAACCCAAATCAATGGAATGCAAGATGCAAGCACATCGGAGAATGCCCCCAGAGCAGTTCAGGAGACAAAACACATGAGGGTGTGGTGTAGTGGACATCATCATGTTGGACTGGGGAGACCTTGTTGAAATCCCCACTCCATCGTGACATTCACTGGGTGATCTTTGGCCAATGGCTGTGTCTGTGCCTAATCTACCTGGCAAGGTTGTTGGGATGAGAAAACTGGAATAAAACTCTAAAAGATAAATGGGATACAAATGTGACAACAAAAACAACAACAATGTCCCCAAGCTCCATTGTAAGTTAAATATGTGTGTGTGTGGTGTTGTTGATGATGCTTTTTTCAAGAAAAACTTGCAGCAGTAAATAGAATTGTCCTGCATTTCAGACCGATCAAATCCTTGGCATGTTGTAGGGAAGGGTCACAGTTCAGTATCAGAGTTCATGGAGCATTGTACATTGAATGCAGGCTTTCTCAGACGGCCTGCATTCAAATGCACCCATGCAATGTGGTTTATGAGCATTCTGTCAAAATCACAAGCCAGCCTGAAGCCATGAACACAGTGGCTGCACACCTGAGGCTCCCATGAATCATCTCTGCCTTTTATCAGGCAAATCTCATCACGAGGTACCATTAAAAAAGAAGAAACATGACGTAGTGGGACGGGAACTAAGCCCTTATCCAAATGCACCTTTCTTAGGTCGATTAGATGAAGATGATAGCCACAGAAATATGTTCCACCAGACATCTTCCCCTCCCTGAGCTGCCCCTAATGCACTTGGGAAGTGCTGGGCCACTTGGGGACTCTTTCAACGGTTGTTTATGGCATCATTCTATGCATCTGCTCAGGAGTAAGCCACAGAATAAGATATAGGGGGGAATTATGGGTTGTTGTTGTTTAAAAAACCACAAGCATCCGATTTCCACATGCTTTTCTTGTGAAGCTGGTTTAAATACCCTGCCCTTGAAATTTCTTTAAAATCTAAAGGAACTAAAAGAGCAGCTGGGTATTTAAAGTCCAAATGCCTTTTAATCGCTCTGATCACTGTTTGGGGATAAGAACGGGGTTTTGTTGCTTAGTGCGAAAGAAAAGCTTCCTCCTCCCCACTCACGCCAAGTGACCCCCAACCTAGGTCGTTAATCAGTCGGGCTGTGGGGGGAAGGGGGGGCATGCAAATCACAGACACTTGCAGGCCCCAGGTTCATATCATCCGATCTCTGCAATCAAGATAGAGGAGGTTGCTAAATCAAATTCTGTGCCTACGCTGCCAGTTTGGGGATGTTTCAGCCACACCCACGTGCTATCTTGGCCCAATCCCCAGTCACAACAGTGTCTCTGTAGCACTGGGAACTCCGTCTGTCTGAGATAAGAGCCCAAACCATGATGAATCAAGGACCTGTGATCATGCCAAGAGTTATTGACTCACTTCACCCTTTGATTCACACCTAGGAACGTAAGAAGAGCCCTGCTGGATCAGACCAAGGGTCCATCTAGTCCAGCACTCTGTTCACACAGTGGCCAATCAACTGTCAACCCAAGTAGGACACAGTGATAGCCTTCTCCTCCAGGAATTTTTCCACCCCCCTTTTAAAGCCATCCAAACTGGTGGCCATCGCTACATCTTGTAGCGAATTCCAGAGTTTAACTATGTGCTCTGTGAAGAAGTCCTTCCTTTTATCTGTCCTGAATCTCCCAATCCCAGTTGTAACCTTCCCTCATAGGGGAGATGCTCCAGTCCCTTGATCATTTTAGTTGCCCTTTTCTGCACTTTTCCCAGCTCTACTATATATATTTTTATTTGCGTTCACCAGAACTGCACACAGTATTCTAAATGTGGTCGCACCATAGATTTGTATAAAGGCAGTATGTAACTAGCAGTAAACCGATTGCTTGCAGCGAGTTTTGAGAGTTGCTGTCCTAGGATAACAAATATTATTACAATCTCTGAACAGGCAAAAATAACCCAATATCCCGGGACTTCCAAGATGATACCCAGAAACACCTCTCTTGGTGCTTGCGGGGCTCCTCACGCCTCCTGATTTTAATTTTATTTCTTAAGATTCCTTCTAACAGGGAGGCTGGCATATTACAAAGCCAAGTGCTGCCCTCCAAGGTTTGGGTTCAAGAGTCGTCTTCTGTTTTGGAGCTTAGAGTTCACCTCTGCTGTCTGCTTAGTTTGTTAGACAGGTTGCTTTTCTTTTAGTCTCACCATCGTGTATTCCAGGAAGTGAGTGTTTGTGACCCACTATGCCCATCATGGTAGCCATTTTATGAATGGCCAAACCCATCTCGCAAGGTAGCCATTTTGTCCTCTTTGTAAAAATTCCAAACATGCCCACTGACCCAAAAAGTTCAAGGACCCCTTGCTATCAAAGATCGTAGCTGGAGACTTCCAGAAAGTCTCTGGAAAAAGACTTCCAATCGTTACAAGTGGAACTGACAAACTTGTGCCTTTTATGTTTCACTGGGGAGGTCAATAGTCGGTGGAGGCTGGTGCTTCTGATGTCAGTGGGGCGGTGGATCTGCTCCGGTTCTCAAAACAGCCAGTCCTTTAGAGTTCTGGCTGGCTCTGGCTGAAACCCAGAGCAGATCCACCGCCCCACTGACATCAGAGCCACCAGCCTCCAGTGACTATTGACCTCCCCAGTGAAACATAAAAGGCACAAGTTTGTCAGTTCCACTTGTAACGGTTTGAAGACTTTTTCCAGAGACTTTCTGCTTGCAGGACTAGAAGCTTGGGACCGGACTACATGACGCCTAATTCAGCCTCCACCCACTGCTTTGATGCATGTGGAGTCAAGCCGTTGGTATTTAGGTGAGCAATCAAGTGATACCAGTGTCCACTATGTTGTTGCAGTAGGAATTCAGCCAGCGTCTTCCACAGTTTAAGTGCTTACACCCACAGATAGGCTACCCGGTGCTCTCCAGCTGTGTCCCATAACCCCTATCATTTGCCATACTGACTTGGGATGATGGGAGCTGTAGTCCAACACATCTGGAAAGTGCCAGGCTGCCTGCCCCTGGTATACACAGTGTAGTTGTTGCTAAAGCGTCTGATGTTTAGAGATATTCACAAGTGTTTCCAGATGGAGAGCTCCTAGCACTACCAATGAGAAGGCACCGTACGGCTAGTCTGTCTATTTTTCCTTAACAAATTTTCTGCAGTATGAAAAAGGGTGGACGAAGCCATGGGAAAACATGGGAGGGTTACTAGTGAAGGCTGCCATCTCAATCCTCTGTAAAATTGCATGAACAAGGCAGGGTGATGGCTTGATAAAACCCTTGTCTGGAAGCACCCCACATCTAAATTGGGTGTTTCCACCAGCTCAAGGTAACATAAAAATGAGCAAGTCTAGCAGCAGATAAAACATGACACATGCAAATGAACTTGATTCTCCTTTGTCAAATATATTATCTTACTATGAATCCTCTGGAAAGGCAAAGTACAATTAGAAGTATGACAAAATTTGAAGGGATATTATTGGAGCATATGGTCAATATACGCAAGGATTAGTCTCACCTCTTATTGAAATAGACACAAATACGTCAGATGGGTTGAAACTAATATGGGGAAATGATATTGGGATAACAATAAAGCAAGATCTATGTGATAAATTATGGAGTACTCGATTAAAGAAAACTGTATCAATAAACCTTAGACAGAAGTTGTTTAAATTGTTACACTGATGGTATATGACACCAATGCATTTGTCAAGAATAACAAACACAAACAATATAAAATGTTGGAGAAATTGTAATCAGCAATGTGATGATCGTGTCCTGTTGTGAAAGTTTTGGACCATAATATTCTCAGAAATGGTAAATATTACACATCAAATTATTTATCTTACATCAGCAATTCTTCCCATGTCAACCATACAGGAAAAACAAAATGCAAAAGTGACATCTAAGGAATGAATTGTGTTCGTGCGGACAGCAGCTCCCAAGAAAGCTGCAGAAATTCTAACATTCAAGTCTTGGTACATGGAGCTGTGGCCAACAGCCTTGGCAGAAAAATGGACTTACCAACTAAAATTAGCTAAAGGCAAGATTAAAACACCTGCTTTTTATAAAATATGGCATGATACTATTGTACATACAAATCAGGGACACACGCAGCAATATTCGTCAAAGTCTTTCCTTAGTTTATGGGAAAAAGACTTGGGGCACAATCCTATGGGGATGGTCGTAAGCCTCCGAACACAGAGGCTTAAAGCCATCCAATGAAGAGCAGGAGGACTGGTGGAGGTGGGCTTTGCCTCTGTGCTCGTCCTGCTCTGCATTTTAGCTAGATGGGCATTTTCGCCCATCTAGCTACGTCGTCATGGAGTGAGAGGGAAGGAGGAGGGAAGGCTGGAGCTGGAGGGTCCTCATAAGCCGGCCTCCCCAGTCTTCCCCTGCTCTCCCCACCCAGGGGAGCGCCCTGTTCTGTCCTCTGTGACTTTGGAGAGGCAGCTGGCATGGTTGTCTCTGCAGAAGCTTCGAGGGAGGCAGGGAGCTCAGACTCCTGGGGCTGGAGTACTAACTCTGATGTCAGATCCAGGAACCCGAAGCACCCCATGGCCCCAGACTGTCTCCCCAGCTGCAATCCTATGCATGTTTAGACAGAAAAAAGTCCTATGGTATCAGGTGAAGAAGAAAGAAGGAGCACGAGTCTTTCCTCTGGGAGGAGAGACTCAGCAATTTTGGTAGCAGTGTGGCGCCTTACGGAGGGGGGCGTGTGTGTGGGGGTAAGGCACCTAGTGGTTTCAACAGCATGGCCCCATGCATCTGGGAAGAGGGGCTTGACTCTTAAAACCTGAGGGTTTTTATATAATCTAGAGAAAAGCAGTGACATCACTGCTCACAAGCCCCAGAAGTGATGCTACTTTTGTGGGAGAAAGACATAACAAAAGAGGGTATTTTGAGATGATGGCTGTACTTGCCAGAAAAACCCCTTCAACAAGAGATGACTCTACATGCCAATGACTGTCTTAAGGACAGGTGTCCAGGCTAGAGTTTAACAATAGGAACACATTAGCTTGTGCATGACCAGCTATATTACCAGTTATCACTCCTGCTATTCAGCTTTTATATTCTGCTCAATTTTACCCCCACCTTTGCTCCTGGGGAATGCATTTTAGGAGGTCTATTAGAAAATGGATTACTTGACCTAGCCTTGTGTGATCTCATTCCTATGCTTCGAGATGGAGTCAGTACTGCTCACTCATAAGAGAGCTACTTTGTAACAAGACCTAATAACACTATACACATATAAAACTGACTTAATAGTGTGGCCACTCACAAGCTTTTTTCTTTTAAAGGTCTAAATCAGCAAACTGGAAAGTGCTCTGCAACCCCATGCTTACTTCTGAGGTCTTACTCAGAAGTAAGTCTCTCTCTGTTCAATGGGGTTTACTCAAAGGTAACCATGCATCTGATTTCTGTATGACTTGGATGTAAATGCATTTGAAATCAATGGGATATACTCTTGAGTAAGGGAAACAGCAGATCTGTAGTTTATGAACTTGGAGATGCACAGCTTTGCAACATCAAAGGAAAGGAAGATTATTATTATTATTATTATTATTATTATTATTATTATTATTAATTTATATAGCACCATCAATGTACATGGTGCTGTACAGAGTAAAACAGTAAATAGCAAAACCCTGCCGCATAGGCTTACATTCTAATAAAATCATAATAAAATAATAAGGAGGGGAAGAGAATGCACCAAACAGGCACAGGGTAGGGTAAAACTAACAGTATAAAGTCAGAACAAAATCAAGTTTTAAAAGCTTTAGGAAAAAGAAAAGTTTTTAGCTGAGCTTTAAAAGCTGCGATTGAACTTGTAGTTCTCAAATGTTCTGGAAGAGCGTTCCAGGCGTAAGGGGCAGCAGAAGAAAATGGACGAAGCCGAGCAAGGGAAGTAGAGACCCTTGGGCAGGCGAGAAACATGGCATCAGAGGAGCAAAGAGCACGAGCAGGGCAATAGTGTGAGATGAGAGAGGAGAGATAGGAAGGAGCTAGACAGTGAAAAGCTTTGTAGGTCAACAGGAGAAGTTTATATTGGATTCTGAAGTGAATTGGAAGCCAATGAAGAGATTTCAGAAGTGGAGTAACATGGTCAGAGCGGCGAGCCAAGAAGATGATCTTAGCAGCAGAGTGGTGAACAGAAGCCAACGGACTGATGTGAGAAGAAGGAAGGCCAGTGAAAAGAAGGTTGCAGTAGTCCAACCGAGAAATAACCAATGCATGAACAAGAGTCTTGGATTTAAGTGGGGTGGGAAGGATTTAAAAATTCTTTAAAAATCAAGGGATGAACCAATCTGATTCAATTTGGCATGCTGAAAGCCCTACTTAAGAGCAATCACCATGCCAAGTTTGATCTTTTTATGTTTAAAACTTATGTAAGCATTTTGGTTACCTTGGAGCAAAGGACGGGACCTGACCACCTTTACAAAAGAAATTGAAATGATTGTTCATCTGCCCACCCTTTGAAATGAGCAAAACAAACCTTCGCTCCTCCTCCCCTGTAAACCTTTCCCAAGGGGTGGGGTGGGAGATTTCACTGGTATAGTAATGCTCCAGGTGAAAAGATACATGAGCTGAAAGAGCGCAACACAGAAACATGAAAGTGCCCAGTGCTGGACCTGCTAAGGAAACGGTGGGGGAAACCATGGATGAAAACTGGATAAAAAAAGTAGGTGTGATGGAGCCCGTCCTCTAAAGGATGCACACACTTCCATATAGCAGTGAACGTGGAATAAAATGCTCATAAGGTCATGATACATCCTTAAGTGGCATCAGTTATCCCAGTTTTGCCATCTCTCCACTCTGTTCTCCAGAGATCCAACAGACGTAAGGGAAGGCCAGAGGCCAGGGGAATCTCCTTGACTGATTCCTTCACACACGTGCCAGGTAATAAAATGTTTTCATTGGCCCCTCCCCACAGGAGCCATTATATGCTTTTTCGATGGGATCTGGCGACACTCCCTCATAAATGCAGTGACGTGACTTGAGAAAGAGACGCCTCTTCTTCCTGTGAGCATGACCTGTAAGAACAAGAGTGTCATTAAAATTAATTATGAACTGAAGAATGCTAATCGTTCCGGCAGTTTTTTAAAAATAATGACATCTCAAGGTCTAGCTGCGGCACGAGCTGCTACGGAGGAGATGTTCTTTCTCCTGATGCTGTTCACCTCCACCTCGGTACGCCTCAATTGTACACCTCCTTTATATTCCTCACCCTGTATTCCTCCCAAGTATCCTTGCTGCACCACACCTGATATACTTCCTTTGCCCGCTTCAGTTTTCACACTCTTCCTTTATATGATCTTGTGAGGGACTAACCGGCTGGAGAGAGAGAGAGAGATCCTATGAGAGATGAATCACTTGGTCACCATCTTCAAGAAGGTAAGCCTGGGAAGACAAGGCTGGGGTGGAAGATGAGAGAAAGAAAATGAGACGATGTTATCTGGGAGGGAGCAGAGCCTATTTACCTGTGTGGTGTGGAAACTGAAGGAGAGCGGACTTTTTTTAAAAAAAAGAAAACAAAAACATTATTTTATTTAAAACACGGCTATGCCATCCTCCATCGCGTAAAGCAGCCATAAAACAAGATAGCAATAAAAATTACAGCAACAATTTCCAGCAGGTGCAACGTTATACAAATTATAAAGGCCTCAGTCAAAAGATATGTCATAACCTGGAAAAGAAAATATGGCAAATTATGCACTTCCTTAGGGAGGGCATTGATAGACATTAGTTTTGTAATGCTTTTTTTCCTGACTGGAGCAGCTCAGCCCCTTTTCCTGTGCCCAGTGTTAGCTGTTTTATTATGGGCCTGAAGCTACTACCTCAACAGAATGTCTTTGTGGAAAATTGTCTGTGGAGGGTCAGTGTTGGACTGAAGCCAGAGAGAGAAATCCTCACTCTGCCTGCAATCCTATACACACACAAACACACTTACTTGCTAAGTCCCACTGAATTCAGCAGAGCTTACTTTTGAGTAGACATGTATGGGGTTGTGCCCTTAAGTAATGATGCTCACTGACAATGTAATCCTAGGCCTGGGTACTCAGAAGTAAGCCCAAAGCTCCGTTGGGTTTAATGGGACTTACTATCAGGGGCATGTGTATAGGACTGCAGCCTGGGAAGCCAAGCATTATCTCTTAGCCTAATCTGCTCACACGATTGATGATAACAAGAGGGGAAAGACCGTGGGCATGTCTACACCAGCCAATGCATCCAAATGACACACAGGGGATCCTGGGGCAGGCAGGGATGATCCTTCCATTTGCCTGGGATAATCCTTAGGTGTAGAAAGGGCCCATGTATGTTGTCCTGGGCTTCTTGGCAAAAGGGCAAGGTGCACACACACAAATAATTTACACGCAAGACATTTAGTTGAAGCTGGAAGCTACATAATATGTAAAGTGATCTCTTTTGTTGGGGCCAGCATCTGATTTAGTAGGAATGTGAACAAGCTGTTGAAGAGGGACAGCAGGGAATCAGGGATTTTCCTTTTGCTTTGCGGAGAGAAGAAACGCCTTTGAGCTTCTCCACGAGTGATTTATTGCTTGCTTGTGATTGGTCATTCACAGAAGTTTGCAGGTCCTTTTCGTGACATTGTCAGCCTTAGATGCCTCTCCCGCCTTTTTCAAGCAGGAATCCGCCATTTTATAAAACCCTGAATATGCTGTAATATATTGAAATCAGGCAATAAAACGGCACTATCTGCTGGTGGTAGAACTGAAATATATGGGAAGAACATGGGACAGGGAATGCATGTATTGTGCCGATCCTCAAAGATTCCAGAAGACAACGCTCCAGTAAGGACATGGGATTTTTGCTAAATGTGAAGCCTTTGTCTCATCCTCAACTATCTCCTAGTGGCAGTCATTCTGTCAAGCTACCTGAACTGTATCCATCCTGTTGTGACAAGAACTGCAACTTTTTAAGAACTGGAGCCGGAGTTTGCTTTCTCCCTCCCTCCTTATCCCCTTTTTATGTCGTATCTTTTAACTGATCTGTGAACAAGGACAGGTGTGTGCGCATTTATTTATTTATTTATTTATTACATTTCTATTCTATTCATGTCCTTTAGAGTGATATATAAGATGATCTGGGAGCACTTTTCAGATTAAGAGCAGGGTAAAAATTAGGGCCTTGGGTCAAACCCCTGAATCTGAGCCAATTCAGCCTGCTGTCATAAATCACAGGCATTAGCGAGATAAGCAAGCTGGAAACGCCTGCCTCAGCCCGAATCCAAGCCAGTACTGGTTGGCCGAGGCACCCTAGAGCTCAAAGTGAATCGGTACCGAAGCCCTTGGGGTGCCTTGGGCCAATTTGGAGTGGGGGAGGGCCACTCCCCTTGCCTGCACGGGAAAGCCAGTGTGAGACCAGCTGTGAGACCATTGGTCCCTGTCCCTCCGGCCCTCCTCTCCCTCCCCAGTTACCTCCACTGCTGGGACTTACCTTGCCATGCAATTTCCACCCTGAGAGCTGAGCCACAATTTAAAGGTAAGATCATGGGGGCTCTCTCTTTTTTAATAGATCTATGGTGGCTGTAAAGGGACATTTCTTCTAGTTTGCAACCATAGATCTATTTAAGAAAGAGCCCCGTGATCTTACCTTTAAAATGCAGCTCAACTCTCAGGGAGGAGGAGGCAAGTCCTGGCAGTGGCTTTGAGTGGATGGAGTGGGAGTGAGCAGGGATTGAGGAGTCCAATGGACTCCCAATCGGCCTTGCACCCAAGAATCCACAAGGCTGACCCACTGGGGGGGGGGGGGGACATAAATCTTGCTATGGCTTCGGTGCCGAAGCAAGGCAACTAACCCCCGAAGCACTTTTAGTCGAATTGGGAGCATTTCAGAGGCCCTGAAACTGCCTCCAAGGTGAATTGAGGGGGGGGGGGGCATTGTGCACAGCCCTAGTAAAAATGCCTTAAATAAATACTTAAATAAATGTAGGAGTTCTGCAGAACTCAGGAAAATTATATCTCAAACGTTTGCATGCTCATATCAAATAGAAGCTGGGCCAATAAAAGACACTGTATCTCACTGCTGTTCTTCAGCTGGTGTTTCATGACGTACCGATGAGTCATAGGACAACTTAGACAGGTCAAACCACTGCTATTACACCTGTGACTTTTTTTGAGAAGCGAATGGAAAAATTGGAGAGTAGGAGAAAGAGAGAAGGGGAAAAGTCTAACAGATGAAGGAAAAAATGGTGATGATCAACAGAGGGGAGACAAAGAGAAGGACGGTGGATTGATATAATTTAAAGCCCTAGGTACACATCATGCGCATCTTGTCATTATATCACCATGTTTTGGCTGGACTGATGAAAGGGTGGTCACTGTGGGGAACTGCGGGCAGCTAGTGTCATGCCGACTCCACATGGTTTTCAAGAACATGGATGAAAACTAGTAAGGACCCATAGCAAAAGGGAACCAAAGGAGATAGGTGGAGAAAATGGGCACACAGCCAAACATCCAATTCTATCCAGTTCCAGAAAGTGAGGCTTATTTCTGGGCTGAGGGGGAGAGGAACAGATCAGTCAGAGGGAGGAGAGCCGGCTGCCCCGGTCCTCCCCTCTCCCGATGCTCAACCCAGCGGCCTCCCGGCTGACCTGTTCCTCTCCTCCCCCACCCGTTTTTTATTCATTCATTTATTTACAGTGCGGCTGACCCATTCCTGTTCCTCCCCCCTCCTCGGTGCTTAGTCCGGCAGCGGCACCAACTCCGCATTGGTGCTCCTTCCTGTGCAGATGCCTGGAAGGAGTGCCAATGCGGAAGCCCCAGGCCTTGCAGCACAGATGCACGGGGTTGGGCAGACATTCCCAGCATCCCCAGCCAGCATGAGATTTGCAGCCCAACAGACTTGGAGGGCACCAGGTTGGGGGCCGGTACTTAGCTGTCCAATACTTTGCCAAGTGCCACGCCCGTTGCTGGTGAAAAAACAATCACCATCACTGCTTCTGTTACCATAACTTATTTTAGATTTGTTTTCACGATTTTGTTCCTTCGTTTAAACGCCTCTCATCTTCATTTTTCGCTAGTTTTCATTTGAGCGGCGGGGAAAACCCCCAACAACGGCACAGAACTATTCGCAAGGGAAGGCAGCTCTGATAGCCCTCTGAGGGTTGGATGGGTCAAAAGCAGCCCAAATAATAAAACGTTTCTTTAAAAAGAGCAGCACTTTGACCTGGAGGGCAGCAAAGAGGTTTGAACTCCCTGGAACTGGAAGACCCTCGGGGCTGCGAAGCCTCCGGCCCGCCCCGTCTTTTCTCCCTAGCCGCGCCAACTTTCTGCTGCGCCGCCGGACCCTTTCGCGTTCCGCGCTGGGTGGAGGGGGTGAAAAGCGAAATCGAAAGCAGCGGCCTCGCTGCGAGTCAGACGCTCCCTCGTCGCCGGCTTTCGGACTGGCCGGCTAGGCTGCAGCGCTCGCTCCGCCCCCTCTGGCGCCAGCTCCGCCCCCTCTGGGGCCCAGCTCCGCCCCTCGCCCGGGGCTTTCCCGTTCCATCTGGGACTCGGCGGCGCTCTCCGCCTGCGCCCGCACAAGCCTCTCGGGCTGGCAGGTGGACGGAGACCGCGCGCCTCGCTCTTTCGCCCGGACTCCGCGGAGGGGGCAGGCGATACGCGACGCTGCCATCGGCGGGGAAGCGATTGCGAGAAGGGCGGAGATCGAGAGAAAGGCAGACTTCGAGTAAGTCTTCCCCCATTTCTGTTTGGCTCAGCCTTCTGCTTTAGGATTTTACACATTGTTACCCGCCCTGAGCCTCCAACATATGATGGGTTATAAGCTTCAGTTGCAATATAGACAGCTCAACTTCATAGCAGCTTTAATTTGAAAAGGGCTCTGTTGTTGATGCTTGGCGAGGGGGACGAGGAAGGTCACTTTTCATTCCCATTTTACAGCTAGGAAAGCTGAGGCTCAGAACGATTTGCCTAATGGCGCCGATTTTCGAAGATCACAGTTAATCAATCCTCGAAGAAGATGAATATGGGTGCGAACTAGGAAATCTCCATTCTAAGGTTCAGTCGCTAGATGGCTCTTTAGGTAAGCCACTTGCCTCTTGGCCTCAGATGGAGCGCACCCCTGAGGTAATAGGGGAATAATAGAACTCTTCTACCTTATAGGGTTGTTGTAAGGTTTATTGAGATTGTTTGTGTCAAGTGCGTTTTAGCCCCTAGCGAAATAGTAAGCATGTTCCTGTAAAGCTGAGCGCCTGGCTGTCTATTGTTTTTAAAAGAGATGGGTTCCTGCATTTTCTTGTCTGGAAATGTTATTTGGCAGGTGCAGGGAAAGGTTCATGCTGGGAGTGATTTTTAATTGACTCAGGGGTTTTCCCCGCATGAAATAATAAACTGGCTGTTTTCACTAGGAATATGCTGCCCTGAGATCTTATTGATAAAGGGCGGGATATAAATGTTTTAAATAAATAATCTCTCTGTAGCAAGGGAAGAATAAGGAAGATGTGAGAAGGCTTGTTCTTGCTGCGATTTTTAATTGCACTGGCTGCTTAGATTAAAGTGTGCTTGAGAATCAAGAGTTTCATTCCAGCAGAATATTAGCACGTTCTGAGCAGGTGATCACATAGCTCCTTGCTCCACAATCTCCATACTCCAAGCATTGAAACAAACTTATTTTGGAGGTGCAGTGCATTACTGCCAATCATGTCGAGGAGGGACCCTGGTTTAAAATGAAGGCAGTCTGGCACAGTTTGCTCAATGGACACTGTGGATTGGATCCATGCTAAGTTACCTGATCTTGGCTCCCATTGAAATCAGTGGGACAACTTAGTCATGACTTGATTGAAGTCCTGTTGATTTCATTAGGAATTAAGCGCAACCTGCTTAGTCTGGATCCAGACCATTGAACTTGATGATGATGGTGCCGATGCATACAGATCTTTACAGAATAATGCAAGCAAAAGGGTGCAATGTTTCAATAGGAGGGGAGACAACAGAGGAGAAAAAAGGGAGGCATATGTAATACAGGATGAATATAAGTGGGTAAAATCCAATATAAGTCCTAATTAGAGTAGACCCATTATGATGAATAGGACTGAAGTTAATCATGCCTAAGTTCAGTCCCATTCATTTCAATGAGTCTACTCTAACTAGGACTTCATTTGGATTTTACACACACATAGTCTTCATTTCAGTGGGAGGTGTGGCCTTCCCCAACCTTGTGCCCTCCAGATGTTTTGTACTGCAACTCCCAGCATTCCTGATCATTGGCCATGCTAGTTGGGGCCAAGGGGAGTTGAAATCCAAAACATCTGGAGGGCACCAGGTTCAGAAATGCTGCCTTGAAGGGTAAGGCAATGGCTTCATGGGAAATGAAGGTTTGGAGGAGATATCTGATAGAAGAGAGATATGGGGGGGGCAGCGTTTAGGCATTTGGGGAGAGAGTTGTGTCACATTGCTTGCATGTTAGAAATTTGGATGGAGATTTGTAAGTCAAAAAGTGATAGGGGTGTATGTGTGTGAGAGAGACAGAGACAGAAAGAGAGAGATTTCACAGTAGTCAAATCGGTAAAAATAGCATGCAGAAGTTTCAGGAGTTCCTTTTCAGCTTGCTCTTTCTTGTTGCACTCTCCCGTGGTTGATGTCACATCATCAGGAGGAGTGACAAAGGAGAGTTGAGCAGCAGCTCCCCTGAGCAAACAGGAAAGTGAAAGGCACCTTTTGCAGTTTCTTTGGGTCACCTGACAGAAATTTCACTGGGAAATTCTTGGCCTTTTGAGAAAGCACACAACCTTTAGCAGTGCTGGTGCCCCGTGCTTAATTCTGGGTGGACCCTTTAATCCCCAAAGAAAAGTAAGGAACTGGTATATCTTTGGTGCAGCCTTTCCCAACCTTCCATCTTCTGGATATACTGGACTGCAATTCCCATCATTCTTGGCATGGTCAATGGCCATGGGTTATGGGAGTTGCTGTCTAACACATCTGAAAGGCTGTGTTAGTCCTTTCAGCCTTTGAGGAGAGCTCAGAGGTAGAGCACCCGCTTTTGTGTGGAGAGGTCCCTGGTCCTTAGCATCTCCTGTTAAAACAGCCTTCCTCAACCTGGGGCGCTCCAGATGTGTTGGACTACAACTCCCAGAATGCCCCAGCCAGCTCTGGCTGGGGCATTCTGGGAGATGCAGTCCAACACATCTGGAGGGCCCCAGGTTGAGGAAGGCTGTGTTAAAATGATCTCAACAACTTGCCTGAGATCTCAAGCAGGTCTTTCTCATCTCTAATAGTCAAGAGTGGAGTGAGCAGTGGAGGCTGGTGGCTCTGATGTCAGTGGGGCAGTGAATCTGCTCCAGGTTTCAGTCAGAACCAGTCAGAACTCTAAAGGAGCGATCCAAGAACTCTAAAGGAGCGATCCACCCCACTGATGTCAGAGCTACCAGCCTCCAGTGGAAGTAACTGGAACTAAACCAGAGGGGCTGGTGCTTTGCCTCAATAAAATGCAGCTTCCTTCCTCTGCATGCCCATCTGGGAAGCAAGAATAGTAAACTCTGCCAACCTTTCCTTTGCCATCTTGGATGGAGTGTGTCAAAACATGCTGCCAACCACAGTCTCCAGTGTTGTGCCTATCTGGATGCCCCAATCCTGAATCACCAGCTGTGTTTATCTGCTCAGAGTTTGTTGCATGAATCAGTGATCAGCAATGTTGCAGCAAAAAGTAGAAGACGCTTGCCTCAAAAATGAGGTCACGTTTCTGCTCTGTGGGGATGCACAGCACCTGGGTGTCCCTGTTACAGATGTAGGAATGCTTGCTTACACCTCTCTTAATGGCTTCGCTGGTCAGCCGCTTGAGCATACCTTGGAATGCCAGCTTTATAGATCCTCAGTGGGGCAATATCTTTATTAGGGACAACCAAAATTCCACAAAGCCGTGCAAGCTTTTGAGTTCTTCAGAACTCTTCATCAGACTGGGTGGTCCAAAAAAAACCTGGGGGTGGAAACAGTGGGAAAACAGAAAAGACCAAAGATTTGGCCAGATAATCTTAGCTTTCTGTTCTTCCATTTACATAGATCAGGGGTGGGCAACTTGTGGCCGTCAAGGTGTTTTGGCCAAGCCAGCCCAAGCTAATGGTGAGGTATAATGGGAGTTGTAGGCCATAAGATCGGGAGGGCCAGAGGTTGCCCATCCTTGAGAAAGACCCTTTCCCAAAATGGAGATTTGCCATGTGAATGAATTAGTCAGCGGCAAGTATTGTAGGTATCTAGGAATGCATGGTCCAGGACAGGTAACTTTTTTTGTTTGTTTATAATAGAGCATCCTAAAGTAGTTGTTGGGCCCTCTCAACTATTCCAATTCTGCGGCGGCCTCTGGGCATGTTGGGGACTACCATTCCCATCATCCCCACCAGCATGGGTCAAACTGGCTGTGGGATGACAAGAGTTGTAGTCTCCCAACACATCTGGAGGGCACCAGGTCGAGGAAGACTTTTTGACACCCAGTGTCAAGCTAGCATCCTTGCAAGTGACTTGCTTTTTTGTCTCAGTCGGTTGTTGCGCAAAGCACTGTACGGGTCAGACGTGCCCCAGTTTGCCTGAAATAACCTCCCTAGCGTCATCCACGGCTCGGCCTCCAGAACACTTTTGCAGGAAATCACCCCACCCCCACCCCCGCTCAGTGAATGGGAGAAAGACTGTGCTGTGCATTTCTTGGGTGGTGTTGCTGCAGAGTCAGCTTAGAAGAACTAACCCTGGGTGGGTGGATGGGAGAGACGGAATGCAAGGCAGTAGCCAGGTGGGAGATATAAAGATACAGGTTGTGTTGCTGCAGTCGGAATACAAAGCAAAAGTGTCTTCAGGAGTCTCTACACCAGGGGTGGCCAACACATAACTTGTGGGCCGCAAGTGCCTGCCCGTCTCCAGGCTGAAATCGCAGCCATGAGTGCCCTACCACTAATTTGCCGTGGTGGCAACCTCCGATTTTTCTTTTAAGCAAAGTGTGCAGGGAAGGTGAGGTGCTTTTGTGCAGTGCTGGTAATTTAGTAGCAGCGGGGAGGGATGTGCTCCCCCCCCCCCAGTGGCTTTGTGTGCGGAATTCCCTCTGCAATGGCTGCTCGCTCCTGCTCTACCCATCCTGGACCATGCATTGCTAGGTATAATCCGATACCTACAATACTCTCCCCTGACTGATTCATTCAACTGCTTTAACAGACATTCCCTTTCTGCAGAAGTCTGGGAAGATGCTGTTCTGTGAGGCGATGCAAGGGGTCACTAGCAGATAATTCTCAGCACAGTTTGCTGTATTCTTTGGGGTGGTAGGTGGGGAAGCCATGACACTTCAACTAGTATAAAGCTGATCTCCATTTGTAGTGTGGAGGTCTTCTCACAAATGGCCTGGTCCTTCTCAGTGCTGGGGGGTGGAGGGGAGGTTCATGAAATATGCAGACGTTTTATAATGACAGATAATATCCATGGGTTGGATCCTGAGAACCATGAACAGAAGGAAGGCAGTAGGACTCTGTATGCTAGTTGTTGGGAAACACGGGCAGAAGGAGGAGAATCTTGCCATGTCGCAGGTGTGGGCTTTTCATAGGCATTTGGTTGGCCACTGTGGGGACAGAATGCTGGGCTACCCTTTGATCTGTTCCATCATGGCTCTTCTTCTGTTCTTCACTGTGATGAAAGGGGTGTGGTTCATCATCATAAGGGAATTCCCTGCCAGGCTTCCCAAGGATTATTGATCCAAGATCACCATGAATTGACACCACTGGGTATTTGTGATCAGGCAGACAAGGCATAATGTGTACATAGCACAAAGGACAGCTTTCTTCTCTACTGTCAGGTTATCCTCTGCATTGCCCTTTTAATTATCATTATCATCATCATTGAATTGGGATTCAGAGGTCAGGATGAACTTGGTAAGCCCCCAAACTCAGGTTTTCTAGGCTTGTGATGATCTTGTTCCACATGAAAGTCCCCTGTGCAACAAATCTGCAAAATCAGTGATTTGTGGAGAAATCATGTGGGCAAATCCATCCCAAGTGTTCATAACTATGGTGCTAGGATATTGTGCATGGGTGCATGTATATAGAGAACAACTAAAGGAGTGTTATTACCAGTGCCAACTTGGGACATTCTTTTAGCCTAGCTTACATGGATCTCTAACCAGAATGAGGTTGGAATCATATATATCCACCTGCCCCAACTGGGTGCCCTCCAGATGTGTTGGACTAAAACTCTAATGCTGGCTGGGGATGATGGGACTTATAGTCAAACACATCTGGAAAGCACTAGGTTGGGGAAGGCAGATATATAGTTTGGGCCTGGGGAAAAACTCAGTCTTTAAGTCAGGGGTGGGCAACTTGTGGCCCACCAAATGTTTTGGACTACAACTCCCAGCATCACTCACCATTGGTTGTGCTGGCTAGGGTTGATGGGACTTGTAGGTCAAAACACCTGGAGAACCGTAAGTTGCCCACCCCTGCCTTAGCCAGCATCTTTCAGCTAGGAGACTGGCATTCGCCCTGGTCCTGTCTGTGCAGAGTTTGTTTAAGGCCAATGAAGTCAATTGTCACCTAACTTTGCGTAGGTTTGAGTTGCATATTGCAGAGGCACACCTTGTGCTAGATCTGAAGTCTACCACTGTGAATCTTGAATTGTAGGACTGGAGATCTAAGCTGCAAAAATAACAAACAAACAAATAAATATCCAGACACCATTAAAACATAGATGACATGGAAGTTCTATGTGGAGAATAATCCTTAACTAGTTGGTGGAAACTATTGAAACCCCCTGCTGTGGAGGGATTCCCTATTCCAGAACCCTTGAAAACAGTCTCACAGGCCTAATCTACACTAAGCAGGACATTGCACTATGAAAGTGATATGAAAGCGGTCTACGGTCTGTGTCAGTGGGCCCCAACAGTTGTCAGTGCACTTTAATACCGCTACAAAGCAGTTGTGTGGCTCCTGCCTTTTATATACCGCTTTCATAGTGCAACACCCTGCTTGGTGTAGATTAGGCTCCAGTATGCCCACCCATGATGAAGAAAGCACAGCACTTAAGTCTTTGGGCCGAAGAGATTTTGATCCTGATGGAAAGATGACTCAACATTTCCTGTTGCCGGGGCAGGAATGGGGCATTTCCTGCTGTTTCAATGAAGCTCTCAAATGTCTCGCTCTGTTTCGAAATAATACGACTGAAATCTGCCTGCCAGCGAATGAGCCCCTCCTTGCCCAGTTCGTCTGCAAGCATGTTTTTCAGACTTGCCTCTTCCCTTTTTTTATTTGACCCCATTCCAGAGGGTGGCTGTCTGCACTTTGCGGACGTGCATCATGGTCCTGGTCTTAATGCTGAGGTGGGCTTGCAGCTCTTAGCCATGACGCCAACTTTTCGCTTCCGTTCCGGTGCACGTGCTTTCCTGGTATCCCAGGCGTAAGCATGTGAGAGAAGGCTGCTACAGCTATGCAGCAAGATGAGTGCAGATAGGGATCTTGACCAGCAACTAGAGCTAAGCACGCCACTGTGACCAGGCACACTGCATAGTCTGACAGCTCCAGTAGATCAGGTGTCACCTCCCCGACCTTGGAAGGAGTTAACTGGTCTCTCTCTCTATCTGTGTCACTGTCCAGTTGTCAGTGGGACACGTGATTGTGTTGAGCAAGCCAGGTGAGTCGAGAGACACTCGTCTTCAGCTAGAAGAAAAGTAGGCATAAGCCTGGAATTCTGTATGAAAGTGATGGGTACACAAGGATAAAATTTAGACCTTTTTTAAAATCATATCTGATGTCAAATCTCAGTTTGTGCTGGCCATGTCATCTTTCCACCAGGAATTTCCCTTTTCTCTGGAATTTTCTGTTTCTGCTGATGAGTTCAGTGCCAGATGATCTTGTGACAATGGGACAATTCTTCAGAGACGGGAGCTGTTTCATAGAAGCCCTTTCGGTAGAAATCAGGAAGCAGTCCATGCTCTGTGGATCGGTGCTAGGACTTAGTCTGATTCGACTCATGCTTTTTAATGTAACACCAGCAAAGAAATCTGGCATTTTTGCAGCCGGTAATTGCTCCAACTCCATTTCCTTCTTCCCGATGTGTGTGTGTGTGTGTGTGTGTGTGTGTTTTCTGATGGAAATATGTGTATGCTTGGGGGATTTCCAGTCATCAGTTTGTCTAGAATAACGCAATCCTTGTGTTGTGAATAGGAAGGTTCCTTCTGATTGTGGACTGAGAGGTGCTTTTAGTTGGCATGTCGGTGTTGGATTCCTGTAAATTCCCATCACATTCCTAAACCCCTTGTTGAAAGTGCGTCAAGAATTTGCATTTTCAAAAGAAAAAAAATAAACAATCTGGGAACAAAGCAAAAAAGAGAGCAAACCGTGTGATGTGATTACTGTACAGTTGTAGAATTCCTGTAATGTGGAGTCTTGTTTCTTCCTTTTGAAGCTACACTTCATATGGCTGGAATGCACTTCGCTTTGCAGACCGATTGCGTTACGATGATCGCGTTTCAGTCACAGCGTCGGTTCTTGGATTGTCTTAGTGGAGAAGGGGGCCGGTGGAGGTTTTAACTTGGATCATGCTTATGGGCACAATCCAGAGTGAGTCGGGGCCTTCGTTTCCAGCCCAGTTTCTCATAACGCATGAGAAGGATTGCGGTGTCTTTCAGATGTCTTCTCCTAAAGCAGAATGCCCATTTCTGGGATAGCACATTTTCTCGTCCCTCAAAACACAATACCTATTTGCTGGCGAATTGCCGTCCTTCCCGCCAGGTATTCCGAATCTTGCCAATATGACTGCACTGTGGATTGTGGCAGCTGGAATGTCATGGATGTGCATTGGCTGATGCCCACTGTGATGTGGTTTACACCGCAAGACATGCCTGTCCAAGAGCCTGTGCTCTTTGATTCATTGCCCTCTTTTTCTTTGCTGGGGTATTGCTCTTGCCCTAGACTGCTCCAGGAAAACATTAAAAGAGAAAGAAAGAAAGAAAAAGGAAGCAGCAGCAGCCCAGCCTACCTCACAGGGTTGTTGTTGTGAGGATAAAATGGGGAGGAGGAAGATTATGTACGCTACCTTGGGGTCCTTGGAGGAAAAAAGGTGGATTATAAATGCAATAATAAATAAAATAAATGAAGAAGAAAGAAGAAGAAGGCCAGTCAGGTTTCAACCAATAAGGGAAGGAGATGGCATGGAGTTCCCCCAGCCCTAAACATTTCCCTAAGGTTTTGGTTTGTTTGTTTGCTTGCTTGCTTTAAATACTGGGAACATGAGGAGCCATCCCCCATCCCCTGCTCTCTTTGTCAATATAGGCATTGGTATCACTTTTCTAAACCTTGCTAAAAGGTACAGGTTGGGTGTGGGTTGACTGCTTCCCTTCCTCCTCCTCCTCCTCCTCCTCCTCCTCCTCCTTCTTCTTCTGACCTTCCTCTCAGCCCAACTTTTGCCTTCACCCCACTGTCTCTGGTGCATTCAATTAGCTGCTGTTCCTGTCTATCATGTGAGAGAGCACCGCCCACCCTCCTGTTAAACCAGGGGTGGGCAACCCATGGCCCTCCTGATGTCTTGGCCTACAACTCCCGTCACCCCCCACCATTGGCTATGCTGATAAGGGCTGATGGGAGTTGTAGGCCAAAACATCTGGAGAGTCACAAGATGCCCAGCGCTGCATTAGACCATCATGAGCTTGTCCTATTTTAGCACTATTGGTATTGCTACTAGCACTTAAATCTGCTTTTGGTTGCCCTCTGGAAAAGGCCCTGAGCCATGTTAAGGTGCATTTAACAGAAAGTCCCCTTGAACTCAATGGGACGTCAAGCATGTGTAACTCCAGACTGTGCCCAATGTCAAAATCTGTCATGGTCACTTTAGTCCCATTGCTTTAAATCAGATTTTCAGCCTGATCCAGTACATGTTTATTGGGCAGTAAATCCCACTAATATCAACGGGCTTGTTCCCCAGTAAGTGTATACAAGATTGCACCCTTGTTCATGTAACTGTGCACAGAGTTGCAGCCTATGATTATGGTGACTGCATGGTTCATCTCCTTTTCTTCATGGTACAGATCTGGGTGTTTGAGATGAGCATGCAAAATACTTCCTCTGTTGAAATCTCTTAGTTTTCCTCTTTAAGCAACTGTGAAATATTATTCTACTTTTTTGGTTTCGTTTTTTGGCTTGCCAATTATAGGTAGAGGAAGAGGAAGAGGACAGACCGTAATGGAGTATATGAGCACCGATAGCGACAATAAAGAGGAGATTGACTTACTGCTAACAGACTTAAATGTGTCTGAAGTGATCGAC
Source organism: Elgaria multicarinata webbii (assembly GCF_023053635.1). Lineage (NCBI taxonomy): Eukaryota > Metazoa > Chordata > Lepidosauria > Squamata > Anguidae > Elgaria > Elgaria multicarinata. Next base: position 26,650,598 of record NC_086171.1, on the reverse strand, counting down.
ATCATGGAGAACCTTTACCCAAACGGGGAGCTGGCCAGTTACGAAGACAGCCTCCTTGCGCTCTGCCCGGAGAAGAACAAAAACGAGGAACGCACCGAATCCTTGCTGTTCAGCAGGAGAGAGGTGTCTTTGTTGTCATCCGTCAAGTACGGGACTGTGGAAGACTTGCTCGCCTTCGCAAACCAGGTGTCGAACACAGCGAAGCAGTTTTGCCGGCCCAGAAGACAAGAGGCTGGAATCATATTAAATATGGTATGTCGCTTTCCCAAAAGGCTGGCTGCGCTTCCTTGAGATGGGTCGCTCCTGAGAGCCATGGAATATAATAATAATAATAATAATAATAATAATAATAATAATAATAATAATATTTATTTCTTACCCGTCTCCTTCTGGATCGAGGCGGGGTACAACACAAATGCAAAACACCATAAAATACATATAATTGATTAAAACATATAAAACTATTACATTATGAAAAAGCAGCACATTATTAAAAGGCATTGTAATCAGTAAATTGGCTTCAACTTGGTGGCCTGGAGATCTACGTCCCAGGGGGTTCACTGCTGCTTTGTAGCTGATTCCCTCAAAACCCTGCAGCATCGCTGCTGTCAGGCGGGGACGATACATTTAGAGGGCAGGAGGGAGCGTGGGCTATCCAGCCAGAAAGTTCGCAGCTCATCAACCCCTCACCTTGCCCTGCATTCCCACGCTTACCCTGGACTTGAATCTACCACCAGCAAGGCCCACTGGCTTAACCTGAATAGAGGCCACCACTGACAGGCAGAGAAACTATGTGGTGACCTCAGAGCAACTAAAAAAATTGATGTAAAACACCACCACGAAAAAGCGCAGTTTTGGGGTTAAAAGCCCGGTGTGGCTGCGAATTGGTGGTTGCGTCATATAGACAACACACTGCCTATATGCACGGCCACTATTTATTTATTTATTTATTTATTACATTTATATACCTCCCCCATAGCTAGAGCTCTCTGGGCGGTTTACAGAAATTCTAAAATTGAAATTGAAACGAGTATACAAAATTTAAAATTCTAAAATGCAGAACATACATACATAAAGCATTGAAAACCGTTAAATAGGTAATGGGTAAATAGGTCATATAGACATTCCACCAGTCAAGTGTGGCTACTGGTCACTTTACAAAAGAGGGCAGGGCTCCTGCAGCTTTAACTGTTGTGATGAAGAGGGAATTTCACCAGGTGCTGCATGCATACAAATGACACCTGCTGAAGTTTCCTTTTCTATACAACTGTTAAAGGTACTGGGGGCCTGTCCTCATTTTCGTATGTTCACCCTAGGTTCTGACACACACCCAAAAACGGTGCAGTCAAAGGGATGGTGCAATAAAAAATATAATTGCTAAATGCGGAACTCAAAAACAAATCTAAAGAAAATGTTAGAGCACTGAAATTTTGATTTTAGCTACATCAGTGTCCAGTGCATAGTGGCCAACCCTTTTGGCACTGAAAACAGCATAGCACAGGCTTGCCATTCTGTATTAAATGCTATCTCTGAGACCATGAGGACTAGAAAGTTACTCTTAAAAAGAAAAAGGAAAGGTAGGATGCCCATAATTTTAATAAAAACACACTGTCTCAAATCAAGATCAGGGAAGCAAGGCCTTCAGGCTGCACAGGGTCTTCCTCAGACTTCCTATCACCACCCCAGTTTTTGTGAGACACACAAGTAAAGAATTACAACTGTGTCACTCATTTAAGACATTGTTACAAACCCCAAACCATAGTTTCAGCTTCCAAACCATCATGGGAGCCATTGTTTAGTGCTACCTGTCTTTCGTTTGTTTGTTTTCTACCTGGCTAGGACTCCTTGCGTCCAGGCCCTAGAAGTTGGACCATCACGTCAGTACAAACTATGGTTTGCACAACCATTTAAAGCCATGTTTTGGGGTTTTATGTGGCCACGTGTGCGACGGCTGTCAATTCAGCTGCTGTGCCAAACTATAATTAAACATCCTTACCCATAATTTGGGGTGATGCCTGAGGTGAGCCGCACCCTTTCTGTTTGTGTCGATGGAGCTGGAGGTTAATGGGTCAATTCCCCAAGTGTCTGAGTTTCTTTTTCTTTCTTTTTTTCATTTCTCTGGGTCACGTACACGGCATGCTTTTATTACTCTTTATATTGGGTGCAATCCAGTGAATGGAAGGGCTTTTATTTGAGCAAATACCTCTGCTGATAGAAAAGGGGAAGGGGAAATTTTTTCCTGTACAGTCCCCATGCCTCCCCAAAACTATAGTCCCTGAAAGCTTATGTCATAATACATTTGTTAGTTCTTAAGGAACTACAAAACACTCTGTTGTTTTTTGCTAGGTTCAAGGCTCTTCTGCAAATGGAGGACTCTTGTTCCATGTGCACAAAGTCACAGTTGGATACAACCCATTGAAGCAAAGGGTGCAATCCTATGCATGTTTAGATAGGAAAATGTCCTACAACTCCCAGCATGGCTGGGGAATACTGGAAGTTGTCGGACTTTTTTCTGTCTAAACATGCATAGGATTTTGTCCTAATTAACTGTTTAAAAGAGAAAGTATGTCTGCTGCCTGATCAACTGGGGATATCTGTTTTTAACTGATGCAAAGGTTTTAAATTGTTAATCTATTTAATTGACTAACCATGACAGCCCTACTTTCAACCTTGAGGAATTCCGATCGTTATTTTTTTAAAAAAAACTTTCTGTTGTAGGGCCAAAGATGCTTGTTGTTCAAACTGCAAATCAACCCTTTATTGGGATAGGTGATGTAATTAGACCGTAAATCTTTATTCTGAGCTGCTCAGTCTATTTTGGAAACGTTGGTTTTCCGCACACCTCTGCCCCGTACGAGCTCTGCTGGAGGGAGCTGTTGAAACTGTTTGCTTACCTTCGTTAGCCAAGCCCACGGCTTTGTGAAGCAACCGGCAAGCAGGTTCCAGGAATAAAGGAGCAAACCACCAAGTGGACTTGTTATGCAAGTCCTCCTTATTAGTCTGTCAGCCAAGCTGTTGTTGCCAGACAATTATGTGCAACTTATGCATGATGGCAGTCTAATCACTCCCTGGAATTGTAAATATGTCCAGGGCGAACTGCATGCTTCACATGCTGTTCCCATTTGATTGTTCTATATAAAGACTGCTCCTTCGGCCATGGAGCTTCTTTGTATTGGGAAAGAAAAGAACAGGTAATGTTAAGTTCTATTATGGAAAGGCCCATAGCTCGGTGGAAGAGTGCATAGGTGGAAGGTCACAGGTTCAATCTCAGGCACATAACACTAACTCATGATTTATTAAACTCATGGTTAAGCCATTGCTTGTTAAGCCATGGCTTGTTGCCCTACCAAGGATTCATCTGGCAGACATTTGAACAAACCGTAGTTTGTTTTTTTTCAGTTCCTGGGTTGTTTCCCTCCTCCTTCACCGGCACCTTCCCTGTATCCCAAATGCCTTTGCAGAATTGCAATACTAGCATGTAGAGTGGATGGGTTGGTTGGTTTTCAACCACTCTTTCGTGCAGCCTGTGTAGCGTGGCAAAACAACTCATGGTTCTGGGTTCACACATAATGGCAAACCGTGGTTCCAGTAACCCAGAGTCCACAATGCAACAACAAATAATGAGTTCTTTTTCTGGCTTGGTCAAGGTTAACATATCATGGGATGTTAGCACAACTGGGTTTGCATATCACAACAAACAAGAAATGGACAACCCATTGGTTAAATAAACAGTGGGATAGCATTATGTGTGAACCAGGTGAGAGTCTGTTAAAAGATCTCATGGAAAGAGACTAAGGAAAGCCACTCCAAGAGTAGATAGCCTTTGACTAAGTGAGCCAAAGGCCTAATTCAGACCATATCTATATATCCAGTCCACAGATCTGTCTTTTTTTAAGTACAAGTTGCTAATTAAAAGTGGTCCTGTTTTTAAAAAAATGTTTCCATCTTTTTTAAAAAATAGATCAGGCCCAAGAATGGGCGCTATCAAATTGACTCAGATGTGCTCCTGTTTCCATGGAAGCTAACCTACCGAAATATTGGGACTGACTTCATTCCACGAGGAGCTTTTGGAAAAGTCTACTTAGCCCAGGATACGGAAACCAAAAAGCGAATGGCGTGCAAACTGGTATGTGTCTAGGATTTCCTTTCTGAGTGTCAAGGCATACGTAGCATATGTGAGCTTGCATGACCCTCTTTGCTCTGGCTGCGTGATTAAATCTGCTGACGTTTTGGCCCTCTAGGTCCCGGTGGAGCAGTTTAAGCCATCAGACGTTGAAATCCAGGCCTGCTTTCGCCACGAAAATATTGCGGAGCTGTACGGAGCCATCTTGTGGGACGAGACGATCCACCTCTTCATGGAGGCAGGAGAAGGAGGCTCGGTCCTGGAGAAGGTGGAAAGCTGTGGGCCTATGAGAGAGTTTGAGATCATTTGGGTGACGAAGCACATTCTCAAAGGCCTCGAGTTTCTTCATTCAAAGGGAGTTATACATCAGGATATAAAACGTAGGTTTGCCTTCTCTTTGAAAGAGCTATTCTTTCCGTGACATCACTAGCACTACATGGTGTTGAAAGCCTTTGGTTTGGAACTTCTCCTTATGGGCTGCATTAGTGGTTTATAAGCCATGTTCAAGATAACCGTTGAGTTCATTGGTGAGCTGTATCCAGTGGAGGCTGATGGCTTCAATGTCAGTGAAGCACCTTACATAGCTCCTCTAGAGTTCTGACTGAAACCCAAAATGATTCACTGCCTCACTGACACTGGAGCCACCAGCCTCCACTGGATGTATCTGTTTATGATGCCCCAGTTTTCTGTCCATTAGGATCCACAAGAGTCAATTAATATAACAATAGAACAACACAGCTGAAAACTTAATAAAAGAACAATGTCATGAAAACAACAGCAATGAAAACTAAAGCCAAGCAGGGCGTAGGGTTAAGTGATTATCTGCAGCCCCCACAAGCCCTCTGAAATAGCAAGTCTTAACCAGCTACCATTAATTAAGGAACCCAGCGAGTACTCCTAGAGAGGGAGCTGCACACTTTTGGTGCCATCACAGTTAAGGTCCTGTCTTGTGAAGGATGCCTGGATAACCTAAGTGGTGGGAAATAAGTGAAATAATGACCTGGTTCACATGTAATGACAACCCACAGTATGGTTTGTTGAGTCCTGGATAATTGTTACATGTAAACTGGAACTATGGGTAGTCCAATAACATTTGGAAGGACATAGGTTGCCTTTAACAGTTGCATTGATAGTCATACATCTTGGGGGTGATGGTTGTCTTGGCATGGAAACGCATTGGTGCTGGCAGAAAGAATCTGCTAGAAATCCTAATGAGTAAAGCTAGAGAATAAACATGTTAATTAGTACTTGCATAATGCTTTAGAATAGTTTTCAAAGGACTTTACATACATTGACATGGTTTGCACATAATGACAATCCAGAGTATGGGTTGAGTATGAGTTCTTGTTGAATCGTAGATTGTTGTTAAATGCATTTTTTGCACTATGGTTTAACTATGAATTCTTAACCATGAACAACCCAGAGTTGACAACCCAACAACAAACTATGTTTTCTCTTCCTCGGTGGTTAACAACCTGTAATTGAACTATAGTGTGGGGTTCATATGTAATGACAGCCTACAATTCAATGACAACCCATGCTTGACCCATATTCTCGGTTGTTATGTGAACCAGGTCAATTATGTCAGAGGGCCCTTTCCGAAGGGCCCCTGAAGCCTTGAGCTGGTCCTGGGTCCAACTATAAAACGTTGGGGCCCCTTAACTTGGTGTGGTTCTCTTGAGCCTTATAAAAATAAGAGCCTTGTCATGTGTCCCCATCACAGGCAATTACTTGAGGGGAAGAGCAGAACAAAGCCCACTGGCCCCTCCACCTCCCATGCATTGGGGGGGTTGTCGTCTGTCAAGGGAAACCTAATCTACTCACATAGGTTCCCCCTGTGATGAGGGAACCCTGTGGGAAATGTGAGGGAGCCTATGAGCATAGAGCAGATTCACCTCTATAGCTGTACATCTAAAAGAATATTGTAGAATTGAAAAAGGTGTAGAAAAGGACAACGAAAATGGTCACAGAGTTGGAGCCACTTCTCTGTGAGGAAAGGTTACAATGTTTGGGGCTTTTTAACTTAGAAAAGAGGTGAATTAGGGGGGACATGATAGAGGAGTACAGGGGCATGCGTGGTGTGGAGAAAACTGACGGAGAGACGTTTCCCCCCCTCATAATACTAGAACCTGGGGTTATCCCATGAACCTGAATGGTGGGAGATTCAGGACAGATAAAAGGAAGGACTCCTTCACACAGCACATAGTTAAACTAGGAATTCACTTCCCCAGGATGTGGTGATGGCCACCAATTTTTGAATGGCTTTGAAAGAGGACTGGTCAAATTTATGGAGGCTAAACCTACCAATGACGTCTAATCATGATGGCTAAGTATAAGGGCCATTACGTCTCCAAATGCTAGAGAACATGAGTGGGCGGCTGCTATTACACCCACGTCCTGCCTGTGAGCTTCCCACATGCATCTGGTTGGCCAATGTGTGAAGCGAATGCTGGACTAGATAGGCCTCTGCATGTTTTCTGTGGTGTCATTGCCCCCGTAGGGTTTAAATCCTCATCTGTTCCCTTTTGTTTCTAGCAAGCAACATTGTTTTCATGTCAACCAAAGCAGTCCTGGTGGATTTCGGCCTAAGCGTTCAAACCATGGAAGATATTTACTATCCCAAAGACCTTCGAGGAACAGAGGTAATGACAGTGCATGGGAAGGACGCCTTGTTGCTCTTGTACCCTTGTAATTACGGATGAATGTGAAAGAACTAATGGGGGGTACAGTCCAGTGGGAATGCCTGCCGTGAACTCCCATTCATTTCTATGGAGCTTGCTCAGGAAAATTTCCCCAGTGGATTATCCCTGTTTTCTCTGCAGTGAGGCGAAAAAACACTCACTTGTGTCGGATGGCCAGACCTTGAATATAGTCAAAAGTGTAATGTAATTTCCAAACACCTGACAGGGTTTAGTAATAACAGATTGTGACCTTTTTCAGATGACACACTAAGCCATGATGGTTAAACATTTTGAACTAAACATTCTGGCTTAGCGCATCGTGTGAACCATGACATAGCGTCATCATGTGAACCATTCCTAACCAATGGTGGCTACATAACCATGATATAAAAATGCTCACTAACCATTTGCTGCAAAAGGGTTAGCAGCCTGACCATGGCTTAGCGTGTCATCTGAACAAGCCCTATTTGGGGTGGTAGGGAAATGGGAATTCTGTTTAGTTACTTGCCATCCTTTCACTCTGAGCCCTATCATCCAATTTGCAAGCTAGAATGTGTATGTGCAAGAACATTCTCTTCGGCTGTCTAATCCTGGCCATAGCACTTCTACTGTGTGCATGGAGACTCAGTTCACACGTAATACCAAGCTAGGGTTTGGCACTAAATAAATGAGCTTCAGGCTTAATAGTGTAGCGATCAATTTTGAAGCACTGGCGCTCATTCTGATGGCCCCCATCGCCACGCCCCCAAGGAGAGTCCAAAAATGTAGGCAGCTGCGTTGATCCACATCAACAAACCAGTTCTAGCAGTTTTTAACTATATCAGGAGCAGTTCTTTTTCTTCTTCTTTTTTTTAAAAAAAGATAATGTTTTTTAATTGCCACCCAATCTACCCCAGAATACTATGCATCACAGCAGGAAACAATCTATTGTTGCTGGGAAAATTCATAGAATCACAGAATTGTGAAGTTGGAAGGGACCACAAAGGTCATCTAGTGCAACCCTCTTTTTTTTTTGCTGGAAATGGTAACGGTGAAACAGATGTAATTTTTGGATTCGACAAGCAAACCCTATTCTTCCTTGATCAGCTGCCCTTACCTGCTCCATGAAGGTGGATGTGAGAACTGAGCGTTGGCCCTGAGTGGCGTACATTGGTTTAGAGCCCTTTACCCCACCCACCCTGACATTTTCAAAGTGGCTTACAGATGAAGGTGACAAGGCAGAGATTACTAAAATGTCAAATCGCTTAACAAAAGAAAATGCTGAGTAAGAGAAAACAGTAGGAGGACAGCACAAAATATGAAGAGGCACAGTAGATGCACTTAAACCCGAGGAACGTAAGAAGAGCCCTGCTGGATCAGCCCATGAGTCCATTTAGTTCAGCATTCTGTTCACACAGTGGCCAAGCAGCTGTTGATCAGGAACCCGCAAGCAGGTCATGAGTGCAACGGCACCCTCCCACCCATGTCCCCCAGCAACTAGTGTTTATAGGCTTACTGCTTAAAAGCAGCAGTAAAAAAATCAGTCTTAGTTCAAAACCGGCTGCTATATAAGAGAGTTTGGACTATCGTCCTCACCTCTGCTGGTCTCCGTCTGTTTCATTTTGGCTTTGCCTGGCTTCCTTGAGAGATCTGAGAAGATGACTAAGTTAAGGTGGTCAGGATTAAGGGCGCTCATTTCCCTCTCTGGATTTTGTTTGCAGATTTACATGAGCCCGGAAGTGATCCTCTGTCGGGGCCACACTACAAAAGCTGACATCTATAGCCTGGGAACGACCATCATCCACATGCAGACGGGCATCCCGCCATGGGTGAATCGCTACCCACGCGCAGCGTACCCCTCCTACCTCTATATAGTAAGCATAGATTTTGGCTGGCTGGCTGTGTGCATTGCGTTGCATGTGTTGTATGTGTGCCATTTTCCTGATCTAAATAATCCCTATCCCCTTCCAGCTGCTGTTACCCCACTGTGGGGGGAAAGGCCGGAATAAAACAGGCTGGGGATTTATTTACTTATTTATTTATTTACAATATTTATATATCGCTCCCATGCAAAATTTCAGAGTGGTGTACAAGATAAAATAAAAACAGAATGAAACACTTTAAAATAGATTTTAAAAGAAGCAAAATGTACAGTGAATGCCATCTGCTGGGAATGCTTTCATTCTGGATTTCCTGCATGACGCATGGGGTTCAACTAGATGGTCTATAAAAAAACCCTTCCACTCTATGATTCTAGAGTTGGTCTTTCCAGACACCTCTTTTGGTGCCCACCAGCTCTCTGCTACTCCTGATTTTTATTTTAAACTCTTTTAAAAAAAAGTTAAAACAAATAAATGAGAGGTTGCCATTCTGCAGACCGAAGGGCTGCCCTCCAGTGGCATCTTCATTGGGCTTCAAAAAAGTAGTTTTGTGTTCTGGAGTGCCGACCCCACCTCTGCCTTGTATTTAACATTTGGGGCAAGTTACTCTTCCTTTAGTCCCACCAGCTTGCCTTCTGGGAAATGAGTGTTTTGTGACTGGCCATGGCAGCCATTTTATGAATGACAAATCTCTCCCCCATGGCAGCCACTTTGTGAGAGTGCCCACAAGACCCCCAAAATTCCAAATGTGTCCACCAACCCAAAATGTTTTGGGCATAGAATATAGGCCTCCCCACCCCTTGTCCAGCAGGGTGGGAGGAGCAATTTCAGTTAGCAAAATGACACAGGCGAGAGGGTTAAACACTCCTCGCCACAACACCACTACTCTTATCAAAGTCAAAGCCACCTCCCCACGGAACCAGCTCCTTCTATTGATTCTTTTTTAAGTTGGCAGAACTGATGAGGACTTCCGTGTCTCCTCTGCACTGGCCCAACGTAGGAAACCTGTACAGGTGGACACCGCTTCAGACTGCAGGTGGGGGCTTGCATGGTCGATCGCCCTCCATACAAATACATATAGCCCCATACATTAAAAAAAAATAACATGGTGGAGAGGTTTTCTTGTGGAGGGTGTTTGTCTGTGTTTGAGGACCTCTGAACTCCCAATTGCAGTCTGAAGTGGTATAGCTCATGCACCCCAAACTGCAGTCTGAAGTGGCACTGTCCAGACACCCCCAGATGCAGTCTGAAGTGGTACAGCCCAAACCCCCTGAGCTGCAGTCTGAAGTGGTATAGCCCAGACACTTTCAACTGCAGTCTGAAGTGGCACTGCCCAGACACTCCCAAGGGCAGTCTGAAGTGGTACAGCCCAGGCACAAGTTTAGCCCCTCGATGAGAATAAAGCCTCATCTATGCTGGTGTACAGAGGAAATGGCATTGTTGCTGCACTCACTCTCAGCCCCTTTGCATTGCTGCTGCTTAGATTTGATAAACTGCCATGGGAATGTGGAAGTACGAGCAGAAAAGGGGAACGGTGATCTGAGTGGGAGCTGTGGGTGGGGAATGGGCGAGCTGTGAAGTTCACAGGCAGGATGTGAACTTTGGAAAAAGGGCCTCCGATAGAACAAGCTCAAATGTCGCCCCCCCCTCTCCCCAAACCTTGGGCTTTGCAAACCAGAGCTGGGAGGGGGGATCTGGACCCACGATGGTTTTGAATTTGAACACCTCCAGAAACATTCCAAAGTGTAACTCACTTGAAGTACATACACCTTCGCATCTTTCGAAAGAATTCTTCCTCTACAGCAGCACAAGCAGAGCATTTTTTAACAATAAAAACTGGTGCAGATTTTTTTCCTTCTTGGAACCAGATCGCATATCTGTCAGGAGTGCGCCTGAGGTAAAAAGCCGCATCCCGGAGCAGGCCAGCGATTTGGGATGCGCGTGGAGGCCGCGTCACGTTGCCAGTCCTCAGGGAAAATAACTGCCCACACTGAATCCAGGCTATTACTCATGCCGTGTCAGTCAGTGCTCCTTTTGGGGGGCCCCAAACTGAGCTGCCCTCACCCGGTTGCTACGCGCGCCTGTGCCTGAATGACGGAGCTAGGATTGCAAGACCTCTGGATGAACCCGAAAGCTAGTTTTTGGGTTCGTCATTTCAGCGTGAAACTGGCTCTTCAGTGGCAGTTTTCCAGAGCATGAGTCAAGGAGGGAAATTCCCAGGGCGGCACCTTTCCAATACCCAAAAGACAAAAAACTCACCCCCCTCCTCACCCCTCGGTGAGCCTTGCATTAAAAGCTGCTTCTGTTCATTCTTTGGGTAGATCCATAAGCAAGCCCCGCCCTTGGAGGACATCTCCGAGGACTGCAGCACCGGCATGAGGAAGTTCCTGGAAGCCGCTCTGGAAAGGAACCTGAACCAGAGGCCCTCTGCTACGGAGCTGCTGAAGCATGAGGCCCTGCACCCGCCGAGGGAGGAGCAGCCGCGGTGCCAGAGCCTGGACTCGGCTCTCTTCGAAAGGAAACGGCTGCTGGGCCACAAGGAGCTGGAGCTGCCCGAGAATATTGCTGGTACAACACCTGCCCTTCCTAGTGCTAGCCTTTCCCAGACAGCTCCCGTGCTTATGACAAGGCTGAGGTTTGACGCAAGGCTGTGGAAGCTCAGGCCCGAAGCCCAAAGGTGGCCCTCTTGGGATCCCAATCCAGCCTTCCACGGTTCCCCTAATGGCCCCACCCCCTTTCCCCTTCTGGTGATCCCTAGCTTCGTGCAGTCCCCTGCCCCCGCTTCGGTTCTTCAACTGAAATGTCTTTGTTAAAGCTTAGTTACTGGCAGTGAGAGGTTCCAACAAAAACATGCTGGTATTTTGACCACGCCCCTTTTGCCTTTGTCCTGCCCACCACTGGAATGCCTCCGCTCCCCAGCCCTTCTCTCAAATGGAATGCGGCCCTTGGGCTGAAAGAGGTTCGACACCCCCGCTTTGAAGACTTGAAGGCTTTCTGCCAAAACATGCCAGTGACAAAGCCTTAACAGGCTGAATTCAGATGAACATTGCGCCCACCCCACTGACTTCTCCATGGGGCAAGGCTTTAGCCTCAGATCTGTAGTTCCTGTAAAATCAGTTCAATGTCAAGCCCAGATAGTCATCCAGGAAGCTCTTGAAAAGTATTTTAGGGTTTCCAGGGTTGTGAAAGAACTTTTCAACAGCATCTCCAATATTAGATTTATTTATTTTAAGGCACACTTTAAAAGTATTCCATGCTTTGTTCTTGACTGATAGCACACTGGCCAGGAAAGTTGGCCGCCACTGATGGACTTAGAAAAATGAAATGTTCTCCTTGTAAATGTAATTGGTGCCACAGAGGAATTAAATTTAGAACACCGGAAGAGCCCTGCTGGATCAGACTAGAGGCTTATTGAAGACTAAACAGATGTCTGTGAAGAGACCACAAGCAGGACAGGAGGGCAATAGCCCCCTCCGGTGGAGGCTGGTGGCTCCAATATCAGTGGGGGGACGACGACGTATATGCTCCAAGGAAACTCCTTTAGAGTTCTGACTGCTTCTGACTGACACCCAGAGCGGATTCGCTGCCCCACTAACTTCGGAGCCACTGGTGCCTCCCTCCCTTGTTCTCCAGGCATGCTACTTCTGATCCTGAAGGAAGTATGACTGGTCACCATTGACAGCTTTAATCTCAATGAGTTTGCTTAATCCCCTTTTAAAGCCATCAAAGTTGGTGGCCATCACCACATCTTGTAGTAGCAAATTCTGTACTTTGTGCAGTATGTGGATAAAGTACCCCTTTTTGTCTATCCTCAGTCTCCTGAGACTCCACATCCTGTGATGGCTCCAGGTTCTGGTATCATGAGAGAGGGAGAGAAATGTCTCCCTGTCCACATTTTCCATACCATACATAATTTGGTCCACCGCTGTCATGGTCCTCGTTACTTGCCATTTTGCTAAACTAAATAGGCCCAAGGCTGTGACCTTTCCTCGTAAGAGAAAAGCCCCAATCCCTTGATCTTTCTGGTTGCCCTTTGCTAGCTCTACAATATCCTTTTTGAGGAGCAGCAACCAAGAACCATACACAGGATCCAGCGTAGTCACAGCTGCATTCCGCTATTTCAGTTCACCGTCCTTGAGCAAACCTGGCCTGTTGTGTTGCAAAGGGCGGCTGCCTTATTGTCATGATTGAAGAGAAGCATAGCTAGTGAACTTAAGGAAGAGCGAAACAAAAATCAGACGTAGTCAATTGATCTAAAATAGGTCTTATTTTATTTTATTTTATTTATTACATTTTATATCGCCCAATAGCCGAAGCTCTCTGGGTGGTTCAATACAATATGATGATCTCTTTCTTTTCTTTTTAAAATTTCCCTTGTCAGATTCTTCGAGTCTTGGGATTACCGAAGAATCGGAACTGCTGAAGAGACAGCGGTCACTGTACATAGACCTTGGAGCATTAGCTGGCTACTTTAATATTGTCCGAGGAGCAACAACACTTGATTATGAATAAACCTGGGAATCTCTAGTGCTGGACAGAAGGAGATCATTTTTCATGTGCGTGTGTGGAAGAAGGATGCAAAGTTGTTGTTTTTAATCACTTGAAGGATTTTTGTGAAGCTAAACCTCTTGGAAGTCTGACATTATATCACTATTTTTTTGTTCTGAACACCAAGCAAACAAAAAAATCCAGAAGGTTACTAGTTTGGGGCAAAATACTGCTGATTGGCATCTGACATGTGTCTAGAATGTATATCTCATTTGAATAATGCTTAGTGGGTTGTATCCAATGTTAGTACTACCTAGAGTAGACCTGGTTAACCCATAACAACAACCCAGAATATGGGTTGAGTAATGGTTGTTGTTGAATCATGGGATATTGTTATGTGCAAACCTACACTGTGGTTTAATTATGGGTTGTTAACCAATAACACAGGAAGAGAACCCATGGTTTGTTGTTGGGTTGTGAATTCTGGGTTGGTTGTGGTTAACAGCCCATAGCTAAACCATAGAGCAAGGTTCACACCTAATGGCAACCCATGATTCAACGAAAACCATTACTCAACCCATACTCTGGGTTGTCATTATGTGCAAATCAGGTCATTGAAATGAATGGGTCTTGTTAGACTAACATTTGATATCATAGTGTGTGTAAATGTGTATTAAAAAAAGGAAAAGAGAGACCTGACCAGTGGGTCATAATTTGTAAGCTAAAGATGTATTGGGACCTCCCAGGTCCCAGTTAGGAATCCTTGAACTTTTTGTATTAATCATTGTTAAATGCGTTGTAGATCTGTTCTATGGCTGTTTCTAAACAGAAACTGCTGCCACCTTAGCTTTTAGTATGTCTCTCCACTCAGAAAAACTTTGGATTATAGCATTAAGTTGGCTTCCCAAAGAAGGGCTGTGCCTTGTTCACTGCAGTGTGAAGCCTCCTCTGCTTATCCTGCAAATTTTTGCTTGGACCAAGAGCCAGCTCAGTGACCCACAAATGGGCACAGCAAGAGTATCTCAGCCACCCACTTGCATTGTTGCTTGCTTGCTCTGGATGCCAAGGAAGGCAACTCCCAATTTTTTCCCCCGGGACCTCCCTTGGGTTCCTTACCCTACTTCTCGGGCTTTCTTGATGCTGCTTCTTTGATCTCTCATCTTTAAGGCTCGGTCCTTCGGGCTTGGACAGATTGCCAGAGCTCACGGGGGGATTCTGAAGGTTGATTTTTTGACCCGAGTTGGAACACCATGAGACACTTTTGTGAACCCCAGAATGTAGGCCTTCTGGGTCGCATCAAAGTCCTTCTCAATCTCTTTCATCAGCTGATCAAGTCTGCTGGCTTTCGAACAGAGTCTTAGGATTAATGCACAGTGCATAAAGCCCATCCTAGCTGTAGGCTTTTAAAGGTTTTGTATGTGTTAGGCTGCTACTCAGAAAGCTCTGGACCTGTCATGCTTGCATGCTGACAGAGCCATCTTGGGTGCAGTTTGCCAGAATGCTCTCTTGCGCAAAGCTCATTGGTGTGGATGGCACCTGTGCAACAGCATGGAATAAATTCTGGCATATTAACTCAAGTGGTTTTGTTGATCACAAAGAAATAGTAACTATAAGCACAAGCCGTTTGTAGTATAACGTTGGTATTAGAATATTGCACGACATTTGGAGATTGATACCAGTTCTGATGGGGGGTTAATTTATGGCTGTGGGACTGCATGTTTGGGAAAGATAAACATGTGTTTGAATGTCATGAATTATAGATTATTTTATGTTCCTATGGAAAAAGACGTCCTTTGCTCTTGAAGATGTTGAATGCGTTTAAAACACGATGTTTTGGATGGCACTAAAATTGTTTCAAGAACATAGTTTGGTACATCCCATCGGATGAATATGTAAACTTTTATAAAAACAATTCAGTACTGTATTAATCATTTATGTGTGTTTTTAAGGTAGCATACTATGTATGTTGTAAATAGAATTCTTCTTAAATTGACACCTGTTTTAAAGTTTATATTTAAGGCTCTTTGTATAAACAATATATTTGTATTTTCCCCAGTCCTGATTCCAATAGGATGGCATCAACTATTTGAAGGAATAAATTCATGTGTTTCTTGCGAGCATTTAGTCTGTTGTTTCTGTCGCTGTGTGTGTGCATAACAGTTGCATTCAAAGCTGGCCCAAGACACTTTGGGCCTGAGGCAAAGGACAAGATGACGCCCTCTCCCATTCCATGTACAACGGCTGACTGGACTGGCAGTTGAATCTTTGACATTGGCAATGGGACAGCATTGGCCTACCACACCTGAAGGCAGCAGGCTAGTGTAGGGGGTGTAGGACATGCTGTGTGGCTCACAGCTCTCTCCTCAAACACTTTGCTGCCACCTCCCAGCATCTACTGCCTGAGGTGACCGCCTCCCTCTACCTAATGGTAGGGTTGACACTGGTTGTATTGCTGAGGTGGATGAAAGTGATATGAAACTATTTTGTTATTTTGCACCATCCCTTATTTTTCATTGGGTTGGTTCCAGACTTAGTCACACATAGACTCGGCCCACTGAAATTATTCATGACTAACTTGCTCCATGGATTCCAATGGGCTGACTCTAAGCGTAACTCAGTCTGGATCCAACCCACGGTGAATTGTTCTTGTCCATTTCAAAGCAGGTGGGAGGGACTGCTAAAGTAGCCTTCACCCACCTGGTGCCCTCCAGATGTCTTGGACTTCAACTCACTGCATTGCTGATCGTGAACATAGGCCATACTGGCTCAGACTGATGGAAGATGATGCTCAAAACATCTGGAGGGCAACAGATGGGAAAAGCCTTTATTTATATATTTATTTATATATTAATTTATTGCATTTATATCCTGCCTTTTCCCCCCCAAGGAACCCAAGGCAGTGTACATAATCCTCCTCTCCATTTTGTCCTCACAACAACAACCCTGTGAGATGGGCTGGGCTGAGAGTCTGTGACTGGCCCAAAGTCACCCAGTGGGTTTTCATGGCCAAGTGGGGTCTAGAACCCAGATCTCCCGACTCCCAGTCCATCACTTTAGCCACACACTCTCTCTACTTTAGTAAAGAAATTCTTACTTTATACTATTACATATAAGAGATGCCCATTGGTTGGCCTCCAAGAGTCCTGAGTCAACAACTTTATAGATAGGGAATCCAAGGTATGTAAGTTGTTCAGCCTTGCTCGGTATACAACTTTATTTATTTGTTTATTTATTGCATTTCTATACTGCCCACTAGCCGAACCTCTCTGGGTGGTTCACAAAAATTAAAACCGTGAAGATAATTCAAAGTATAAAACAAACAACAGTATAAAAAGAGTATAAAAAGTAAATATAAAAGTACAACCAAGATAAAACTGAGCAGCAATGAAGAGATTAATACAGATTTAAAATGCAGATTTTAAACAGCAAAATTAAAACCTAAGATGATAAACGGTTAAAATACTGGGAAAATAAAAGGGTCTTCACGTGGTGTCACCTAGCCGGACAGATGAACCACCCACTAACAGTACCTCTGTCTTGTCTGGATTGAATCTCAGTTTGTTGGCCCTCATCCAGTCCATTACCGTGCTCAGGCACTAATTCAGAACAGCCAGTGCCTCACCTGGGTTTGATGAAAAGGAAAGGTAGAGCTAGGTTTCATCCGCAGATTGATGACACCTCAGTCCACATCTCTGGATAACCTCTCCCAATGGCTTCCATGTAAACATTGAACAGCATAGGGGGCAAAATAGAGCCCTGTGGAACCCCATGGCCTAAATGCCATGGCACAGAGGAATAATCCCCCAGCACCACCTTCTGGAATCGGCCATCCAAGTGGGAGCGGAACCACTGCAACACAGTGTCTCCAACTCCCAGCTCAGACAACCAATCCAGAAGGATACCATGGTCAATGGTATCGAAAACCGCTGAGAGGTCCAAGAGAACCAACAGGGTCGCACTCCCCCTGTCCCTCTCCCAGCAAAGGTCATCCCACAGGGTGACCAAGGCAGTTTCCATTCCAAAACCAGGCCTGAAGCCCGATTTAAATGGATCTAGATCATATGTTTCATTCAAGAGTGCCTGGAGTTGTCCTGCAACCGCCCGCTCAAGCACCTTGCCCAGGAAGGGGATGTTAGTCACCAGCCTGTAGTTGTTACCATCCTCCAGGTCCAGGTTAGGCTTTTTCAGGAGTGGTCTGATTACCGCACCACTCCTTCTCTCAGGGAGGCATTTACAACCTCCTGGACCCAGCCGGTGATCCCCTCCTTATTTGATGTAATGAGCTATGAAGGGCAAGGGTTGGGCACAAAGGTGGTTGACTGGACTTGGCCAAGCACCTTGTCCACATCCTCGGGCCTCAATAACTGAAACTCATCCAATAAAACTGGACCAGATGGTGCTCTGAATGCCTCTACTAGTGGAGCTGCATTAAGCGTGGTGTCCAAATCATGATGAATCTGAGTGACTTTAACTTCAAAGTGCTGTGCAAACTCGTCACAGCATGCTACTGTGGATTCCACTATCTCTTGCTCTGGCCCAGAGTGTAACAGCCAAAAGAGAAAGGAAACCCCAGTTAATGAATGAGCAAAAAAAGCCAAAGGCAAGGGGTGGAACCAGGAGTTGTGAGTCCGAAAGGATTTATTATTGCCGACGCTTTTCGGACTAAATCCAGTCCTTCATCAAGGCAATTCTTATAACAATATAAAATCACTTATCTCCTGAGCGAGGGTGTTAGTGGTTTTATATTAGGGCTGTGCTCCGCTCCGTTTCGGATCCCCGAATCCGAAGCAGAGCGGGCCAATCCACACCTCTGAAGCCCGGTTCCGAAGCGGATCGGGGGAGGCGCGGATCGGCGCAGAGCAGTTCGGACCGTTCCGAAGCTCCGGACGTAGGTAAGGGGGGAGGGGGGCTTACCTGGTGCTGTCGCCACCGCAGTCCGTGCAGCGACGGTAGCGGAGCCAGGTTTGTGGGGGGAGGGGGGCTTACCTGGCGGTTCGGGGTGGTGGTGCACAGCCCTATTTTATATTGTTCTAAGAATTGTCTTGATGAAGGACTGGATTTAGTCCGAAACGTGTCGGCAATAATAAATCCGTTCAGACACACAACTCCGGATTCCACCCCTTGCCTTTGGCTTTTTTTTTTTTTGGTCACCCAGAGTGTAACAGGCCATGAACCACCCGGAAAAGCTCCACTGGATGACACTGAGAAGATGCAATGCTGGTGGAAAAGAACTGTCTCTTTGCCCCCCTCACCACGACAAAGAAGGCTGGATAGTGAGCTCTAGCCTGTGTTCAATCAGACTCAGCATGAGTTTTCCTCCACCTGCATTCTAGCCGTCTTCCCTCTTGCTTCATTGCCCTCAGCTCAGGTGTATACCAAGGAGCTGGCCAGGCTCTGCTCAGCGGGGGAGGGTACTTGGGCACGATCGTGTCAACCACCCAAGTCATCTTTGCATTCCACAGAGCAACCTGGGCTTCGACAGGACCACCAGCCACACCAGCAGGAAAGTCCCCCAGAGTCTTCCGGAATCCATTGAAGTCGATTAGCCTCCAGGGGTGGACCATTTTAATAGACCCCCACCCTTGCAGAGGGGAAAAGCTGCCGAGAGTCTAAACCTCAATAGAAAGTGATCTGACCATGCTGGTCTATGACCATAATACATTTGATTGATTGATTGATTGATTGATTGATCTGACCATGACAAGGGGGTAGATGTTAATTCCCCCACTTCCAGATCACCCTCCTCCTGCTTAATTGAGAAAAACAAATCAAGTCTGTGTCCTTTTGCATGTGTTGGGCCAATGACATGTTGAGACAGCCCCATGGTTGTCACAGCAGCCATGAAGTCCTGAGCCGTTCCGGATACAGCAGCCTTGACATGGAAGTTGAGATTCCCCAGAACCACTATCCTGGGGGTCCTCAATATCAAACCCGAGACAATCTCCATCAGCTCAGTCAGGGAGAATGATGGGCAGTGGGGTGGATGGTACACCAGCAGAATCCCTACTCTGTCTTGGGTACCCAACACAAAGTAGAGACACTCAAATGAACAGGAAGCCTAGAGAGGGAGATCGTATTTCTATATACCACAGCCACCCCCTTCAAGTTGGTGATGGTGCAGCACGGAGTACCCAGGAGGGCAAATCTGGGTGAGAGTAACCCCTCTTAGTTCACCCACCCAGGTCGCAGTGATACATACCAGGTCGGCCCCCTCATCCACAATCAGATCATGGATGAGGGAGATTTGGGCCATGTCTACACCAGGTCTATATTCCGGGATCATCCCAGAATCATCCCTGTGCATCCAAATGACACACACGGGATCCCGGGAGCAGGCAGGGATGACCCCTCCATTTGCCTGGGATAATCCTTAGGTGTAGAAACGGCCTTTGTTTTGGACTGATCTGACATTCAGCAGCAGCACCAAACTGGAGGCCAAGCTGGTGAGGCCACCAGGAACCATCTGGTGGGGGAAGAACCAGAAGAGGGGATAGCTGTAGCAAATTCTGAGCTCCATCCACTTTTGCCTTCCGGTGGCAAGGCTCAAGACACACAACAACCCTTCAACTCTGGGTTTTTCTTGCATTTCCCTTTGGAAATGAGCTGAGCTAGTATGCTGCCACTGAAGTCTTACAAGAATGTCAGTTGCAGCTCAAGAGGAAGCAAACAGGGTAGCAAATTTGTAACAAAAGGAGGGGATTGGTTAAAAGTGGCCAAAGTGTGATGGGGGAAGGGAGGGCTCATCTACACCAAGCAGGATACTCCACTATGAAAGCGGTATATAAAAGGCAGGAGCCACACTACCGGTTTATAGTGGTAATGACGTGCACTGAGGATCTACACTACCGCTTTATAGTGGTAAGGAAGTGCACTGAGGATCTACACTACTGCTTTATCGTGGTAACGACGTGCACTGAGGATCTACACTACTGCTTTATCATGGTAACGACGTGCACTGAGGATCTACACTACTGCTTTATCATGGTAACGACGTGCACTGAGGATCTACACTACCGCTTTATAGTGGTAACGACGTGCACTGAGGATCTACACTACTGCTTTATAGTGGTAATGAAGTGCACTGAGAACTGTTGGGGCCTGTGACGCATCTACACCCAGCAGGATGTAACACTATGAATGTGGAATGAAAGCAGTATATGGTATGTGTCATGGGTCCCAACAGTTGTCAGTGCACTTCAATACCACTATAAAGTAGGAGTGTGGCTCCTGTCTTTTATATACCGCTTTCATACCACTTTTATAGTGGAATATCTGCTCGGTGTAGATGAGCCCTGAGTCTAAATGTTCACTTGAAAGAGTTTTGTACTATACAAATATCTTCCATAGCGTTCAGCCCATCACCTGGATTGGCCTTGCAATCCCTGCTGACCTAAATGAGAGCTTCTTGTGTTCACCGGTAAATAGGCCACTGCCTTGTTATTTCTTGTATATCCTCACTGGTGTTCTATTACCGTGTTGTGATTGATGGTCCCAGATCTCTAGATTTCACCTTCAAGCACCTTATCTCACCTCACCTCACCTTATCTCAGTGACTGGTGCTCCCTTGGACAAGCCCACCTGGATTGATGCTCGACACAGGTACTTTATTTCAGGGGTACACAGGAGGAAGAACGGGATCTACTGGTAGATCTCAGGTTGATTTACCATAGATTGGGAAAGGGTTCTATCTCCTTTTTCTTTTCTTTTTTTAACAATAGCAGCATCAGCGAGGCTCTTCTCTCACCATTAATTATACTGCTGAAATGAAGAAAACCAGGAGTGGACTCTTGTGTGGAAGGGCTATGAGCTCTATTCCGTTTTGTCACCCAGAACAAATCCCTGGGCTCAGAATCTTTTCATTCTCATTTTTATGTCTTTTGTACTAGGCTGCGACTTGTGGATCTCAGAGTTTTAATTAAAAGATACAAAATCAAAGTAGATTATGCAAGCCCAAAGGTTGTTCCCACCCCCTCCAGCCCTATTTTAATGCAATGGTATCTTATATCTGTTTATGCTAGTTAATGACTATGCTCTGGATTCCAGCCCAATCTATCGGTTGATGAAATGAAGTATGCATAATTATTGCCAGTGACTCCTTTAATCTTGCTTCAGTTTGCAGGAATAATTCCATAACTGTGTCAGTGAGTTAGACAATAAAATGAACAAAAGGGCCATTGCATGATAGCCAGTCATGTTTTGATGCCTTAGGCCATTTCTACACCAGCTTGATAGTATAAATGATGCACAGGGACTCCCGGAGGCAGGGAGGGACAGGGATGGTTTTCGCAGGGATAAAGAAACTCTGGGAAAACCCTATTCTTCCTGTGGTATCGGGATCATCCAAAGACCGCAGGAGGTGTGGGCGCCTGTCCCGCCTGGTGCCACACTTACTCATGAGTAAGCACGGCACCAGAAATGGGCACGGAGCTGTGTGGTGCAGCTCCGTGCCCACCAGGGGAGGGGGTGGCAGCAATTTCACCATGCCTCGGATGGCAGGGAGGGGGTTGGGGAGTTGATTTCAGGTTGTGTGGTTTACAGTTTCGCTGGAGTGGGGGCTCTCTCTTGTGCAACCGGCCCCACTCGGTGGTGGTGGGGAACCAGCACGCGCAACATCCCTGCTTCCTCTCAGGACATCATCACCTCGTGTGCATGCTGGGGGAGGCTCTCACAATCAAGATACCATGAGAGCCTCCCCCCTCCCTCCCAGAATGCCGGGAGGTGTAGAAAGGGCCTTAGAAACCTGCACCTGTTCTTCACTTTTTTCCATTAGGGTTTCTGAAGGCGATCTGATGTTTTGAAGAGAGATGCGTTAAGATAAGCACAAGACCCTGGCATTGTTTTTGTAGCACAAAGTAAACTTCCTTTTTATCCAGCCCAGCTTAGCCACGGCTTACGTGTTCTGGATTTGAAAGTGGAGGGAGGCTTCCTGCTGTCTGAACTGAGCGACTGAACACCTCATGAGCTGAAGAAGAGCCTTGTACTAGGGTGACCCTATGGAAAGGAGGACTGGGCTCCTGTATCTTTAACAGTTGTATTGAAAAGGGGATTTCAGTAGGTGTCATTTGTATGCATGCAGCACCTGGTGAAATTCCCTCTTCATTACAAAAGTCAGAGCTGCAGGAGCCCTGCCCTCCTGACCAGATACAAAAGAGGACCCCTTTTGTACAAAAGAGGGGTCCTGCAGCGTTAACTGTTGTGCATATAAATGGCACCTGGTGAAATTCCCTTTTTCTACACAGCTGTTAAAGATGCAGGAGTCCTGTCCTCCTTCTCATATGGTCACCCTACCTCGTGCTTCCAATCTAAAGGCGTCCTCATTCCTCCAGCCTCACTTGCTCAGATGATCTGCTGCTTCCTGAATACTGCTGCACTCCCCGACCTGTCTTTGTTCCCACTGAGCACCCGGCATCCGGTGGGGGGGGGGAGTTGTCTCATAGAAGAGCTTGTACTTTACTAAAGGAGAGGCACAAGCTTTTCCATGAAGAGTCACCAAGGCTGGTGGTGATTTTGTATCACCATTGCACCCATTGTCCTAGGTAATTCCCACATAAGATGAACTCAGTCACTTCACTGCTGCATCTCAAGTTCAGGTTTTGGCTCGCTCACGGCTGTCCATGATTGGGTGCAACTAGGGACAGGCTCAAGCGTAGGCCTGGTTAGGTATCTGTCGAGGGCCACACCTCAACAGGGGCCCATGGACATGAGCCCCCTGGAGTTGCTCCTGCTCTTCACCGCTGCAGCCTGCTTCTTCACCTGCCTCTCGCTCTGCCCCGGAAAATGGTGGTAATGAGAAGGAGGAGCAGTAGCCGCCACTTCTTAGATGTCCCCTGGCTTTCTGCCTCTCAAACCAGCAAGTGGAAGCAGTGATATGAAAGAGGATGAGGAGCAGGAACAGCTGGTGACAATGGTGGTGAGAAGGCAGACTCACGGAGGGAGGGGAGCCATTGAAGGCGTCTGGCTCAAGGGCCCTCAAAAACCAGGAGCTGACCTGGGGTGCAACTACAGAAAAGTCATGAGGGGAAAGAACACATATTTTTGCTTAAAAGCCTCCCATTCTTCAAGGGAAATGCCTGCATACACAACAAATAGGCAAAATACGTTCCAGGGCAGCAAAGAATGAAATAATAATAAAAACTCGTCAAGGCCTGCTGGCTTAGATGCAATACAGGGGTTGGGAAGATATGGCTTTTCAGATGTTGGACTACATCTCTCGTCATCCTAGATCATTGGCCAGGCTGGCTGCAGCTAATGGGAGTTGGGGTCCAATGCCAGCTAGAGGGCTTCAGGCCCCCCACCCACTGGTCTAAGTGAATGAACTCTTTCTT
Organism: Elgaria multicarinata webbii; assembly: GCF_023053635.1. Classification (NCBI taxonomy): domain Eukaryota; kingdom Metazoa; phylum Chordata; class Lepidosauria; order Squamata; family Anguidae; genus Elgaria; species Elgaria multicarinata. Next base: position 26,627,122 of record NC_086171.1, on the reverse strand, counting down.
GGCTGGAAATGCCATTATTGCGACTATTCCAGTGCTTGCTGAATAGACTGACAGGGATGGGGGGATGGTGGTTCTGGGAATTAGGTTGTCATGTGAGGTACATGTGAGGTACTCACGTGAGGTACTGGTTCCTCTCTATTCAGCCCTGGTTAGGCCTCATCTAGAGTATTGCGTTCAGTTCTGGGCTCCACAATTCAAGAAGGACGCAGACAAGCTGGAGCGGGTTCAGAGGAGGGCAACCAGGATGATAAGGGGTCTGGAAACAAAGCTCTATGAAGAGAGACTGAAAGAACTGGGCATGTTTAGCCTGGAGAAGAGAAGATTGAGGGGAGACATGATAGCACTCTTCAAACACTTAAAAGGTTGTCACACAGAGGAGGGCCAGGATCTCTTCTCGATCCTCCCAGAGTGTAGGACACGGAACAACGGGCTCAAGTTAAAGGAAGCCAGATTCCGGCTGGACATCAGGAAAAACTTCCTGACTGTTAGAGCAGTGCGATGGTGGAATCAGTTACCTAGGGAGGTTGTGGGCTCTCCCACACTAGAGGCCTTCAAGAGGCAGCTGGACAACCATCTGTCAGGGATGCTTTAGGGTGGATTCCTGCATTGAGCAGGGGGTTGGACTCGATGGCCTTGTAGGCCCCTTCCAACTCTGCTATTCTATGATTCTATGATTCTATGATTCTATGAAATAGAGGGGTAGAGCTGAAGGATGACAGGAGGCATTAATGAGGTATGAACTGGACACGTGGAGCAGAAACATACCAAAGACAGCCATACTAGTTATAAGTGACCTTCCCAATCATGAAATAAAAGACAGATTATCTGAAGGAACACCTTTCTCCATATCAACTTGCCCAATCACTGAGAACTGCAGATCAGGGCCTCCTCATTATCTTGTCACTTGCACAGGTACACCTGATGGCAACTAGGGACAGGGCCTTTTCAGTGATGGCACCCCACCTTTGGAATTATCTTCTCCCCTGCAGTGTGACAAGTGCCATCTTTAACAGTTTTACACGCCTGTTGAAAACTTAACTGTATACCCAGGCATGTGAAGATTTGAATTCGAAGCTCAGTAGATTTTCTTCGTTATTGTTTTTAGCTTTGTATTTCATTTTAATAGTTTTAATGCATTTTATATACCGCCCTCTGGTTGGATAATGAGGGTGGTATAGAAATATTTTAAATAATAAAAAAATCTAATTACAACCAAGCCTTTTAGAATTGATTCAAGGATTTAGATTTTGTCACAGAGCTGATGTTCCCCAGAGGCCTGCTAAATTAGCAGAGCCGCGGTGAACTTTGAAACCCTTTGACAAACACAGAGATGAGTTGCCATGTGCAGCTCTAAGAAAAATAAGTTTCCGGCATTGAGTAGGGAGTTGAACTAGATGGGCTCCAAGCTCCTTCCAATTCAGAAGGAAGTCCCATTGTCTTCACTAGGCCTTACTCCCAGGTAAGCGTGCCCAGGAGTGCAGCTGAAGTCTGCATAATTATGCTGAGTTGCCACACTGAAGATGCTTTCCCACTTGGTATCTGCTGCCCCCAAACAAAAACAAGAAAGAAAGGAAGGAAGGAAGGAAGAAAGAAAGAAAGAAAGAAACTTCCCAGCAGCTGCAGAAGTCGTAGTTTGTCATGAGATGGAGAAACGATCAGAAAAAGTGATGTTTGTAAAGAGGAAGAAACTTTTCCTTCCGCTTTTGCTCTTACTAATAGAAACAGGCAAGTCCAAATCAAGTTTTGGAACAAGGACAAAAGATTGTCAAAGCAAAGCTGTTTGTTCCACCACCACCCTTCCAAATTTTTTGGGTAAAGGCCCTCGCTTCCCCCACTACTTTCCTCTGCTTCCTGCAATTTATGTTGAAATGTACTATAATAGCATCGTCAGAGTTTTTTTCTCCAAAGACTTTTTTATTTTATTTAAAGTGTGACAGAAAAAATATATGAGTACAAACAATCCCCTAACACTTAATATCAAACCAACAGTTATATGGATATGTATAATATACAAAGAAAAGGAAATAGAAAAAAAGAAGAAGGTTGATTGATATAATAACTAGGGGAAGGAAGCTTAATCGAATTAGAGAGAAGCATTAAAAGGAAAAAAAGAAGGAAAAGGGAAATTAAAAGGAGAGAATAAATAAATAAATAAATAAATAAATATAAACGTGTCCTGTAATCCTTCATTTGTTGTTACAATGTCCATATACTCAAAGCTGAAGCAGGCCTACATTGTTGCACATCCGGTTGTGATGCATATCGAACGAGTCTCCCCCATATGGCATCGAACGATGTTGATTCTGATTTTCCTTGAATTTGAAGCAAGTCATAAGTTATTTTTTCTGATATTGCCACAGACCATATGTTTCGATATCCTACAGTTAAATTCTGTGCCTGTCAACAAACAAGTGGTAGTGATGACAGGAAAGAGAAGGAGAAGCCATAACTGTTGATGACAACGGCGGTGGGAGTATAGACTCACTGAGGGGCCATGGAGAGTCTCCTGCCCAAGGGCCCTCAAAAACCTGGCACTGCTTGGAGGTATATGATAAATAAATAAATGTCATGCTTATATATAACTTGGGGCTAGGGATGCTGGAGAATTCTGCAATGGAGTGAAACACATTCAGATTTTTATGTATCCGAACCACAGTTTCCAAGCAGACTGGCTATCCGCCCCTCCTCTCAACTCGGGCAGAGTTCATGGAAATGTGGACCATTTCCTAACCCTTTGGCAATTTTGTACAATTTTTTTTTTAAAAAAAAACTGGCCCCGAAAGTGTACTTCACTGTAGGCTAAAGCGCGAAAATGCACATTTCAGAAGAATCTGCAAATTCGCACAAATTCACATTTACGCAAATTCAGAAACCGAAAAAAATATAATCCGATTCCGTTGATGGGCAGATAATGGAATGAAAGGTGTGTGACAATCCGCAAAACACAGATGGAATGGATTTTACGCAATCCGTACTTCCCTACCTGGGGCCATCTGCACATGAAGCCCTACATCGAAAGCACTGTATGGATGTATCGCAGGGATGGGCAACTTGTGACTCTCCAGATGTTGTTGGACTGTAACTCCCATCAGCTCTTACCAGCAAAGCTGATGGTGAAGGCTGATAGGAGTCGCAGGCCAACAACATCTGGAGAGCCAGAAGTTGGCCGTTGCTGATATATTGACTTGGATTTGTGCTTGATGTGCTTGAGTAGAGGAAGTGGTTTGAGGTTCCGAAGCATTTGCTTGCCTACCATAATCATGATGCATACAATCCCAGAGGGCAGGGTCAAGAGGGCAGGGCTCCTGCAGCTTTAACTGTTGTGATGAAGAGGGAATTTCACCAGGTGCTGCATGCATACAAATGAGACCTGCTGAAATTCCCTTTTCTACGCAACTGTTAAAGATACAGGAGCCCCGTCCTCCTTTCCATATGGTCTCCCCTGACACCGGAGACACCAGGTTCGACTGCTTTTGGACTTCGCAGAGCTCTGTGTCCTAGAACAAGAGCATGAATTCATTCAATCTGGTTTTTCATGCAAACTTACCCAATTCACACACCTTGAACCTAGATGTGAACAAGAATGCACACGTACACGGAAAACTGCACTTTTCTGAATTTGCAGTGCGGTTTGCAGCTGAAAAGTGCGCACAAAAATGCACTATATTAGGGGATAATTGTTTACAAAGAGTGCGTACACTAAGGATCGGATCCAGATTTATATTGGGGGCCTTTCTACACCATGTTTCCCCCCCCGAGATTGTACCAGGATTGTCCCTGTGTGTCCAAATGATGCACAGGGACTCCTAGGAGCAGCGGGGGATGAACACGGGTTTTCCCACGGATGAATAAACCCTGGGAAAACCCGATTCTTCCTGCAGTCTCAGAATATATATTGACTTGGATTTGTGCTCGATGTGCTCGGGTAGAGGAAGTGGTTTGAGGCTCAGAAGCATTTGCTTGCCTACCATAATCATGATGCATACAATCCCAGAGGGCAGGGTCAAGAGGGCAGGGCTCCTGCAGCTTTAACTGTTGTGATGAAGAGGGAATTTCACCAGGTGCTGCACGCATAAAAGTGGCCCCTGCTGAAATACCCTTTTCTATGCAACTGTTGAAGATACAGGAGCTCTGTCCTCCTTTCCATAGGGTCACCCTCCTTAGCCTCCTTCTTACTCTCCCTTCCTACCTTCTAGCCTTGCTTTTTCTTCCCCGCTCACCCCTTTATCTTGTTGTTTCTCCCACCCCCAACCTCTAGCCTGATTCTGCCTCTACCTCTTGCTATCTCTTGCTGCCTGCAGAACAGCTGATCTACGGCAGGGTCAGGAACAGGAAAAAGAACCTGTGTACCCTAACGTTTTTCAATTTTTGATTAATTTTTTTTTTTGAAGGGGACAATGAGTGAAGAACTTTGCGGGCACCACTGGAGGTGCCTGGAGGCGCCATTGCTGAACCCTGCACTCACCCAATCTGTTACTGGAATTGATAAGCTAGGCTGCGGGAATGGGCGGACTTTAGTCTTGTTGGATTCACTTTATTAATTATTACTTTTCGTTACAACACTGAGATCCACCCTGAGATCCACCAGGAGGATGGACATACACCATGAAGAATTTGGGGCACAATGAAAGCCTCTGAGCGCATGTTCAGCCCAGGACAAAAATCCACTCCTGGTTTCCTTGCCAAGCTCCCTTTGTTTCAGAAGCCTACTTTAGGGTGCAAGTGGTAGTGAGGAGCCTTCTCGCCAATTCGAAGTCATAAAGCCTTGTCAATCTAATGCAAGAACATAGGAACATAAGAAGAACCACCCTGGATCAGACCAAGGGTCCATCTAGTCCAACATTCTGTTCACATAGGCTTTAGCTAGACCTACCTTTTATCCCACAACAGAGGAGGGAAGATCTTGCATTGTGTTTAACGCAAGATCCCTCCTCTGTTTACACGTAACATGTGACGACCTCAGAAAGAGTGATGTCGTGCCTGCCATTTTTAATTTATTAAAGGGCCAGGAGCGCACGAACGCTCATGCGCAAAAGGTAAGTACTTTTTAAAATTTAACTTACTTTCCCCACTTCCCCCACCCTATCCCTCATGGGCGCAGCTCTCCTGAGGAGCACTGCGCCCCGTGCGTGGTTCCCGGCTCCTCGCGAGGAATTGCATAGAGCTGGATCAACCCACGACACCCGGCCACACATTCCGTGGTCTCGGGGTCAGCCCGGGACTGCGGAAAAACCAGGGCCAAAGGGGAGAGCAAGATCCTGGGGCAAGGGAGGGATCATCCCTCCCTGATCCCGGGATCCCCTGTGCGTCACGTGGATGCACAGGTACAATCTCGGGGATCACCCCAGGATAAAGGCCCGTCTAGCTATGGCCATAGTGGACAGCCAACTAATTAACCAGACACCCATAAACAGGACAGGAATGCAACAGCTCTCTTCCACCCATGTTCCCCAGCAGCTGGTATATATAGGCTTACTGCCTCTGATACTGGAGGTAGTACATAGTCATCAGGACTAGTAGCCATTGACAGCCTTCTTCTCCAGAAAATGTAAGTCACCCAGAGATCTACCAGTAGAGTTGTTCCTGATCTACTTTCTGCTTAAAGCTGTTCCATCGCTCCTAGAAAAATGGGCAACTTGTCTATTAAGGGTGTGCAGAGCAGAGTGGAGCTCTGCTGACCATGTTCTCCATTCCAATTTCAGAGCAGCTCCCCTAGCTCTGCTTCATTGGATTATCTGATGGAGCGTCATTCCATTTTCAGATAATGACTTCATTGTAGTCTATGGCAATTAACAAAAATGCTTACATCTCTGTCATTTTAAAATATAATGAGATGAACCTTGGTACAATGGTGGGTCTTAAGGAGGGCTTCAGACATTCCAAGTTTGAAGCACATCCCTTCATCCCTTAATTTTTATATATATAAAAATTAAAAATCCCCCTTAAACCATTCCCCCATACACACATACACGCACACACACACGCACACGCACACGCACACACACACACACACACACACACGTGATTCTGCATTAATTCACCCCTGTGCATTTATGGAGGGAGCTTTTATCCTTTACTTGCTGATGCACAGCTGTGCATCTTCAGTTTATAAAAATAGAGATCTGCTGAGTTCCATGACTGTTTGCTCTAATGGGGGGGGGAGTGCACCCCCCCAATGACTATAATGTCTTAATATAGATATCTAGTAATATAAAGGCACACCTGTCCTTCCTCCACACCTGTAAATGCAGGTAAACCTCAGCTGGTGAGCTTTTGGCCAGGAAGGTGTATATTTATTTAACTGTTCTCAGTACTGCTAATTCAGACCCAGGCAGTCCAAAAAACAAATAAACTTGAATGCTTTTGTTATAGATACTAGTTGTGTCTGTGCTGGAAAAACACCTGAGTTTGGGATGTTCCCTCTTCACTGCTGACTCATTCGGCATTTGCATCCATTGCTATTTTTGTATCTTATCAGGTGCAATTAATACATTTCATAACACACATTAGCTGGAAACTTGAGTTCATTGCAATGTATTTCACAGAGGCAATCCCAAAGACCTGCTGGTCTTGCAAGTCCCAAGGTGTATAATTGCCCGCATGGGTAGTCACATTGCTTTGATGTGCAGCATCCAAAGTACTTTTTGTCATTCTCATTTAAATGAAGGGGATCCAAGAAAGCTCTATGAAGTAATAAACCGGGTGGAGAGAGTGAAGAGGCGTGCTCTCACTCAAAAGGCTAGTGATTGAGATTGGTGCCGGCTCTAGGTTCACCACTGCTATTGTTCCTCATCTTCTTTCTCACCTCTGACACCATTTGGTTGCTTGACAGGCAGAGAGCCAGCGAGCAAGTAGGCCTCTCCCTCGGGCCCAGATCAAGGTAGTGGTGGTGACCACCACCACCATGGTCTGGGCAAGAGGGAGAGGCAGGTGAACAAGCAGGTTGCAACAGTGAAGAGGAGGAGCAAGTCCGGGGAGGGGGGTCTTGTCCATGGGACCACGTGGGGTGCCCAACCCATGCCAACCCTTCACACCCGCCTTGATCATGATCTTCCTGACTTGGAGTCTGGAGACATCAGGTTGGAGGGTGGCTGTGTGACAACAGAGGACAAGGCTTTGCCCCTTTCATAGGTAGAAGAGGGGATTTCAGCAGATGTAGCTTGCATGACAAGCTACATATGTCTGCTGAAATCCCCTCTTCTGCACCAGGGGTGGGCAAAGGGAGGGGCAAAGAATGCAAACCAGAACACTAGCTCCACCCCCTGTCCCTGTTGCCCTCTGTGAATTGGAGGGATAACTTCTGAAGTGGCGGGCCTTGGCTTCTCATGTAAGTTCCCCGTGCAACTTTGAACCCTGGAAAATCAGGGTTTTACATCATGTGGGAATTTTGCATGATGTAGACAGGGCTTCCTCTTTCAGAAGTGATCCCCCTCCCAAGTCATAGAGAGCACTGAGGGAGTGGAGCTATGGTACTTGCCGTTCTGCTTACCCATTCCCTTGCATGTTAAAGACAGAACTAGGGCCTCTGAATAGAATTTACAACAGCGGCAGCAGCAGCAGCAACCTAGAATGCCAAGATCCACTAACCACAGCCAGGTGCAAAAGAGGTTAGAATGAAAGAACAGGGTTCCTCTGAGCATATTCTCAGGCAAAGAATTTGTTTTCAGTACCAGAACTAGAGATATGAATGTCTGGCAGGTAAAGAACAGCAAAACAAAACAAAATGAAGGGATGAAGAGACACCCTCCCCCACCCACCCCACACACATTTTCCCATTTGGAGGTGGGGAATGTTGCAGGAAAGTTTCCCCCCCCCCCCAGATATTGCCCCTATTTTTTCTGGGCCTTCACATCTCTAGGCAAACTGAATGGAGCTCATAGTCCTTTCATGCTAAGTCTATTCCTGGAAAAACCTTCCTCACCAAGCTTTCTTCATTTTAGCTGCCTGCGTAACTTAGGTGGGAAAAAGTTGCTTTGTTGTCGCTGGAATTAAAAAATGGCTAGTCAGAAACTAGGGGTGTATGCTTCGGATTGGGCTGAAACCCCATCCAAATTGGACTGATTCGGAAAGATTTGGGAGATCAAAATGGGGCTCCTCCGAAGCGGACCGAATCGCCATCTGAACCCTCTCGGAGCTCCGCGTCCCCTTCGAATTCAGAGGGATACAGAGATACAGACAGTTTGGGCCTTTCTACACCTCCTGGTATTCCAGGAGGGAGTGGGGAGGATCTTGCGATATTCTGTTTGTGAGATCTTCCCCTAAATCCACATGTGTGTGTGACATCCCGAGAGGAAGGAGGGATGTTACGCCCACCATTTTTTTAAAATGGAGATGAGCACACGTGTACTGAACTAAAAGTAAGTTTTACCAAAAAAAACCCCAAAACCTGATCCCGCTCCCCCCGCCCTGATGGGCACAGAACGCCCAAGAGCTCCACGCTCCATGCCCGGTTTCTTTAAGGATGGGCAAACAAGTAATGTTTGAGGTGGTTGAGGTTCTCTGAATTCTCCTTTGAAGTTTGTTTTGTTTCATTCGTGATCCCGAATGTGAGCATCATATCTATCTATCTATCTATCTATCTATCTATCTATCTATCTATCTATCTATCTATCTATCTATTTCAATCAGGAAAAATGTGTATTTTAAGGGTACGCAATTTTTCCCAACTGCAAAAATACCCTTCTTTTTAAGGTGCATTTTAAGGTGCACAGGCTAAAATATGGAAATGCAAATTGGGGGGATTGGCATTTTTTAGGGTGCGCATTTGCGCAAATGCATGTTTTTCAACGCAGACACAAGTAGAGGAAATTGCAGATATTTCCCAAGAACTGTTCCTACTCACATTTGCATTTGGGGTTGCAAATGGGACATGTTTGCGAGATTGGCAGACAGGAATGAATATCTCCTACATTTCTAGTTCCCTCTCCTAAGAGCAGTTTTGTGGCATTTGTGAGACCTGGGAGAGTGTTTGCTTGAGAAATGCTGGATGTTCAAGACCTTCTGGCTCTATACATTCCACATCTATCAACCATTCCTTGTCCTAGTCTGCAGGTTTCTCTAAACTTTATTTTTAAAAACTACTTCATACCATAAGATCTCTAAGCAGTTTATGTAAGAAATACATATATAATATTCAAAAGAAACACCAATATAAAATAATAAACACATTAAAACACTAGAGACACTGTAAAATAGAGCAGTGCAATTAAACATCAGTGTATTTTCAAGAGGCATCTAAAGTTTGCCACAGTTTCTGCTTGTCAGACCAAAGGATGGGTGTCACCACCAAGAAGGCCTCTGGTTACATGCCATGATTTGACAACATGCTCTTGGTTGTGGGACAATCAACAAGGCCTCCTCAGAAGGTTTCAGGGACTAACTTGGCATACATGGGGGTTTGCTATGTTGTATTCCATTTTCATATGGGGGAGAAAAACACATCCTTTTTTGGAGTGCTTCATACTGTAAAAGCCTGCTCTTGCAAGCAAGCCCTGTTCTTTCAGTCTCTCCTCATAGGGCTTTGTTTCCAGACCCCTGATCATCCCCATTGCCCTCCTCTGAGCCCCCTCAAGCTTGTCAGCATCCTTCTTGAAGTGTGGTAGCCAGAACTGGACACAGGACTCAAGATGAGGCCTGATCAGTGCTTCATCTTGAGATGACCAGTGCCTCATCTTGAGACTATCCTTCTCTTTGAGTCTGCCTACTGCCATTTTGAAGTGGCATAAGGCCTGGTCTTCACACACAGAGCACTATGAACTGAGAAAGGTAGAGGTGCCTTTCTAGACTGTACCATTTCAGACAGCTGGTGGAGTTTTTTTTTAAAAATCCCACCCCCCCATGTAAAAATAAAATAAAAGCTGCTTTCAATTCAGATTCACTCTTCGATATATGTAGAGTGATTTGGGCAGAGACGTCTTAAGTGAGTTGGAAAGAGGCGTTTTAATACATCCTTTCCCAGCCTGGTGCCCTCTAGGGGTCTTGAACTACAACTCCCATTATTCACAGCTAGTTGGTAATTCTGTGCAGAAGAGAAGGCTGAGGGGAGACATGATAGCACTCATCAAATACCTGAAAGGTTGTCACACAGAGGAGGGCCAGGATCTCGTCTCGATCCTCCCAGAGTGCAGGACACGGAATCATGGGCTCAAGATACAGGAAGCCAGATTCTGGCTGGACATCAGGAAAAATGTCCTGACTGTTACAGCAGTACGATAATGGAACCAATGACCTTGGGAGGTCGTGGGCTCTCCCACACTAGAGGCATTCAAGAGGCAGCTGGACAACCATCTGTCAGGGATGCTTTAAGTTGGATTCCTGCATTGAGCAGGGGGTTGGACTCGATGGCCTTAGAGGCACCTTCTAACTCTATGATTCTATGATTCTATGAAAACCCCTTGCACCAATTCCTCTAGAACTTGGCAGTCTTGAACCCCTCAGAAAACACAACCATGCCTGCAAACGTTATCCAATTCTGCCAAGAAATAAAAATATTTATTGACAGTTCACATTTTAAAACACACACAAATCAATCAAAAGTGAGAGAGGCATCTATCGTTTGCCCTTTGTTGGGTATGTGGCTGGTGTCATTCGATCCCCTTACAAGAGGCTACTATGCCTTCAAATTCCATCCAATGCTGTTGAAACAAAACTGGCAACCCTAGGAATGGGGAAAAATGTGAGCAAACGGGATTTTTGCCCTCCAGTAAAGGCTGCCCCACTCCTCAATGCTATCTGAACAGTTAGGAAGCGCCTCTTACTGGTTTTAGGAAGGATTTCCAAATAAGGATAGTGGGTTGCACCTGCTGTTCCATCAAAATAGAAGAGATCTCCTGGCATAAAAGATTATGCACCTCTCACCAACTCTAGTGCAAAAGTTAACTGTCCCAGGCACAATGTAGATCTTATGTAAATGGGGAGGGGGGGGTGAAGTTAAGCCAACATTGCAGTCCCAGGAAGTGGTTTCAGTAGAGTGGGTTGGAGCCAGATTTAGGTACATGCAACTGGACTGACACAAGCAGAGTTCCCCATCCACTCCTCCCCAAGGCAGCACCTAGAAAATGTGACACCAGATGGTTAGTGGACCCTGCTGAATGGAGAAGACTTTGGTACAGGGAGAAGGGGACGTACCCCGAAAATCAGGCACAAGCACCTTCAGTAAGTGGAGCACCTTCTGCTCATGCAAATTACCTCTGCCCAATTTGGGGGGGATCCCACTAAGCCCCCACTGCACAGCCTATTCTGTTCAGCAGGGGGCATCTTCCCTGTAGCATGTTCAGGGGGCTGAAGGGACTCGTGTGTGGGGGGGTAGGGGATGTCTGCTCCTATCCACCCCATTGCACAACCCTCAATCTGGATCCAACTAGGGATGTACGGATTTGGTTCAATCTTGCCTGTCTTTGCTTTGTGGATTGCCAGTCATCTTTCATTCCGTTGTATGCTCGTTGACGGAACTAGATACGTTTTAGGAATGTGTGAGAATTCTGTTCCACTTGCGCTAATATGCATTTGAACTAATACACATGAGCGCAAGTGCAAATTTGCACAAATACCACCAAAAATATTTAAAAGGTCCGCAAAAAAAAAGAAAAAGCTAGTCTGCTGTGGAATCTGCAGGTTAGATTAATAAAAATCGGAACTCATTTGAATCCCTTGCAGAGTTTTCTGACCTCCCTAGATCCAACCCATAGTGGTGATGTATATGTTTAGGTTTGCCATATTCTTTTAACAATAGCCTGCTGTGCAAAAATTAAGAAGGGGGAAGTTTTCCGCAGCATTTGTCTCTATGTTTATTTATTTTTTAATTGCCAGGTTGCTGTTAAAAGACGCAGGAGTCAAGCTAGTAAAAAAGGTGGCCGTATTAGCCTGGCAGGGCCTACCCCCCCAAAATGATACTCAACGCGAGCACAGTTTGCATTACGTTGACAAAACTGCCTTTGACAGTGTCACACTGGCCTGGACTCAACTTCGGAGTGCAAGACAAATTCAACCCACAAAACCTGTTCCTCATCTAAACCATCAGGTTGTTTGAAGTCAAGCCTTTTTGTCGTAAAAGTCGGCTCGTGACAGTCACTTGCCTGAGAGTGACGCATCAGTGATGGGTCTCCTTCTAAAGATGTACGCAAGTGCCAGTGTTTGAGGCAAAATATGGGCCTAATTACACACCTGAATCACAAGGCCGGTTGCTTAGGAACCAGCCCAATTGACATAAAACAGGCCTCCTGGCCAGGTAATATGAGGAAACACTAGCAGGGCAAGCAAACACCACATCTCTGTATTGTGTCCTGCCAAGGCGCCTCTTAACCTCACATTAACAGAAATTGCCACATTATACCATTTCGTAACCTGTCCTGAATATAGCTCTGTTGAAGGACTTCCATAAATAAAGAGGCGAATGCTGTATTCGGGAAGCAGTCTGAACGAAGGACCTTGCCATCTGGATTAGGCCATGGTGAAACCATCCATGATTTGGGATGGGGGAGAGAGGAGCAGTTCAAAGCACAGCACTGGCAGGATTGGGCTTCCTTTTGAAGGAGAGGTTCCAGGACCGGAGTTTTTATCGGATTTGAGTTATTTGCAAATATCATAGTGGGAGGTAAAAGGCACAGCATTCCTGGCAGGTAGTGGGTCTGTCCTGTCCCCAGCGAGAGGCCCCCAGCACCCCCAAACATAGTGTGACCATGTGGAAAGGAGGTCAGGGTTCCTGTATCTTTAACAGCTGCATAGAAAAGGGAAACTCAGCAGGTATCATTTGTATGCGTACAGCACCTGGTGAAGATCCTTTTTCATCACAACAGTTAAAGATGCAGGAGCCCTGCCCTCTTGCCCAGATACAAAAGAGAGCAGGGCTCCTGCAACTTTAACTGTTGTGATAAAGAGGGAATTTCACCTGGTGCTGCCTGCACACAAATGGCCCCTGCTGAAATTCACTTTCTATACAACTATTAAAGATACAGGAGCCCTGTCCTCCTTTCCATGTGGTCACCCCACCCAAACGGCTTTAGTTAATTTTCCGTCTCTTTGAAAAACTGCAGTTTCTTTCACCGGCATACCTTAAGACCCACCCTCAGCTGGGGATGGTGGCAGTGCTGGTGAAGGATGAATCACCTTCTGCAGATGGTGCTCAAATTCCAAGGGATGAACTTTGCTCACTGCAACCATTAGCTCCGTTTCACGTGCAATTTCCCATACAAAGGACCTGGCTGGCATTCATAACAATGTTTTGAATTCATTGTGTGAGAAAATCTTTTGAGCTCTAATTAAGGTTGGGCGAATCCGACAATTTCAGTTTTGCATTTTCCAGACCGTAGATTTGTTTTGGCCTGTTTCCGCGTCAGTTTGTGAATTAGGCCTTCCTGATGTCAACACTTTCCAGATGCTTTTTTGTGCTCCCTTCTTTTAAAATATGCTGTTTATTAGGTTGGATTCATGAGCTGCCTTCCAAGAGAGGAAGGTCTCTGCTCATGGAAAGTCGTTCTGCCCAATTTGGGGTGTGTGTGTGTGTCACACTCTGAAAATGAGGTTCTGACTTTTCCCCAGTGGGCGAGAGAGTGCAACCAGAGCTGACTTAGGGCTATTTAAAGTTCAATATGTTTGAAAATCTATTTTAAAACTTAAGCTTGAAAACAGTGAATATTCCTTCAGCTTCTTAGACAAATGAAAACATGCCACAGGAAGTCTTAAGATATAAATGGTTTATAGAGAAAAGTAAATTCCAAAGAACATCACATACAGAAATAGAATGTGAAACATGCAATGATTACAGGGGGAAATACTTATAACCTACACAGGTTACATGCTAAGATTACACTGTGCAAAATTAATTTCAGTTTAACTAGGGTGACCATATGAAAATGAGGACAGGGCTCCTGTATTTTTAACAGTTGTATTGAAAAGGAAATTTCAGAGGAAGATTAGAAGCTACTTCTCCAAGAGTCCAAGGTGTAGGACTCGGCAAAGTCTGGGTGGGAAAATGAATCCAAAGTAGGAAGTGAAGAAAATAATTTAAAATGAAAAGGGTGGTGAAGTTTGAGCCTCACCAGGATGCAAAATAAAATAATAAGGGAAAACTGAACCAAGCTGTGCAGGAGCTAGGCATTTAGCCCGAAGAAGCTAGATCAGAAATGATGGTGAGCTGCAGGATATAACACTATGAAAGCACTAATATGAAATGTGCAAAGTGCCCCAACAGTTATCAGTGCACTTCAATACTGTAAAGCAGTAGTACATATGTAGCTGTGGTCAAAGTATGAAATTCTCTGTTCTCTCAGAAAAAAGTTATGCAGGAGACATCCCAGAAGGAAGGAGGGATGTTGTGCCCACCATTTTCTTTTTTAACACCCCCCCCCGAGATGAGCGCATTTGTGCTCCGACAAAAATGTAAGTTAAAAACAAATAAACCCCATTCCCGCTCCCTACCCACCCCCGAAGGGCATGGAGCACCCAAAGAGCGCTGTGCCCTGTGCCTATTTCCCGCCTCCTCGTGAGGCGGCCACATACCTCTCACGGTCCCGGGACAATCCTGAGACCGCAGGAAGAATCGGGTTTTCCCAGGGTTTATTCATCCGTGGGAAAACCCGTGCCCATCCCCCGCTGCTCCTGGGAGTCCCTGTGCATCATTTGGACACACAGGGACAATCCCAGAACAATCTGGGGGGGGGGGGGAACATGGTGTAGAAAGGCCCCCAATATAAATCTGGATCCGACCCTTAGTTGTACGCACTCTTTGTAAACAATTATCCCCTAATAGAGTGCATTTTTGTGCGCACTTTTCAGCTGCAAACCGCACTGCAAATTCAGAAAAGTGCAGTTTTCCGTGTACGTGTGCATTCTTGTTCGCATCTAGGTTCAAGGTGGGTGAATTGGGTAAGTTTGCATGAAAAACCAGATTGAATGAATTCATGCTCTCGTTCTAGGACACAGAGCTCTGCGAAGTCCAAAAGCAGTCGAACCTGGTGTCTCCAGTGTCAGGGGAGACCATATGGAAAGGAGGACGGGGCTCCTGTATCTTTAACAGTTGCGTAGAAAAGGGAATTTCAGCAGGTCTCATTTGTATGCATGCAGCACCTGGTGAAATTCCCTCTTCATCACAACAGTTAAAGCTGCAGGAGCCCTGCCCTCTTGAACAGATACAAAAGAGAGCAGGGCTCCTGCAACTTTAACTGTTGCGATAAAGAGGGAATTTCACCTGGTGCTGCCTGCATACAAATGACCCCTGCTGAAATTCCCTTTTCTACACAACTGTTGAAGATACAAGAGTGCTGTCCTCCTTTCCACAGGGTTGCCCTATTTTAGTGAGAACCAGCCAGAACTCTAAAGGAGCTAGCCAAGGTGCGAACCTGGAGCAGATTCACCACCCCGCTGACTTCAGAACCATGGGCCTCCACTGTGTAAGGCTGTTTCTACATCAGCCTGAAAATGCGGGCTGGTCACGGCCGAGTCCCTGCGTGACCAAATGATGCACAGGGACTCCCAGGGGCGGCGGCGGCGGCGGGGGGGGGGACACGAGCATGGGTTTCCCCAGGGATAAATAATTCTTGTGAAACCATGGTCTTGGGATCATCCCCAAACCGCGGGAGGTGTGTGGCCGCCCGTCCTGGCTTCTGCCCTCCTTCCTGCGAGTAGCAGGGAGCAGTAGAGGGGAGGAGCCAGGCCGGGAGGTATCAGGAGTGGGTGGGGAAGCGGGAGTGGGTTCCCCCCCACACACTTACCTTTCGCTGGAGCTCCTGTACCTTTAAAAATAATGCCCGCCTCCACTCGCACGACACCCCTCCTCCCATCCCAGATGTTGCACTGGCCATGTGGACACGGGGGACGATCCTGGCTGGAGGTAAGTCTGGGATCGCCCCCCCTCCCTCTACACCTGTCTGGTGTAGAAAGGGCCACAATATCTGGCTCCTCCTTCTGCTTCCTTCTCTTTCCCCCCTCCTCCGCAACTCATCCAGGGATGCAAGATTTTCCTGCCGCCTCTGCTATTCATGAGAAGGCCTGGAAGGGATGTGGTCTTTCCCCCACCACAAACAACAGCAACAACAACAACAAGTGGCATAAAGCATATGTGTCATGCTGTTGCTTCTCAAGCATTTGTGGTCAAGAAGATGACACCAACCGCTGCTCAGCAGTTGCCCTAGATGGAGGATTTGGGGGCGAAAGGTTAGGCTGGGATATGAGGGCGAACTGACTTCAACCTCAAAAACAAAAACAAAAACATGCAGCCACGGCAGGGACCCCGTAATGAGTACTCAACACCACAAAGCCACCATTCTCCAACCCGGTCGGCTCTAACGTGCAGTCAAGGGCAGGAAATATACGCATTGCTCTTAGCTATGGCTCCTCTTCGCTTGTGTTGACAGTTGTGGTTATGTGAGGGTGAACTAAGAAGATAAGCAAATCGGTTTTCTGCTTCCCTCCCTTCCCCGGAATCAGTTTCTAGTTCTGCTGCAGAAAATTGGCAGGTTGAGTTTATGGCTATTATGTTGGTTGACTGTGTGGTTCTAGTTAGCAACCTTTCCCTACCTGGTGCCTGCTAGATAATTTGGGCCATAACTCCCATCATCCCCAACCAGGATGGCCAATGAATGGAACTGTAGTCCAACACATCTGGAGGGCACCAGGCTGGGGAAGGCTGAACTACTATTTTCTAGTGGGCCGCTGTGAAGGGTGGCGATGGCCCCCACATCGTGTCGATCTACCGGTAGCTTGGTAGCAAATCCAGCTACGATTCCTTCTAATGCCCCTTCCTAGTACTCAGGGGCTGCCTGAACTATCTTGGGTTGCAGGAGAAGAGGAGGAAAGACAACGGTATATCTGGATGAGCAGCTCTTTCGTAAGGTGCTGTCCAGAAGGCTACAACCAGACTGTTGAAGAGGGCCAGTTATACGGGGCACGTGGCTCCCTTATTACAACAGTTTCACTGGCTACCGGGCTGTTTCTAGACTTTATTGTTTGATTCCCTGAGCACGGATTTATGGGCAGAAAGGCAGGATCAGGATTAATTAAATAATAAATAAATATCTAGATAGGGGTCCTCAACATGGTACATGGTGCCCATTGCCACCATGGGTCCTGTGGGGATCTCTAATGATGCCCACTAATCATCACACTCCTGCCCCCTTCAAAAAATTATTTTTAATAAAAGCCTTGAAAACATGGAGGTGCCAGGTTTTCCTTCCTGTTTCTGAACCGGCCACTGGTCAGCCGTTCAGTGGACAGGAAGAGAAAGAATGAGTTGCTTCCTGGCCCCACCGGATCTTCTTCCATCCAAACAGATAGGCTTTTTCCGAGTCACGAGGGTTCTGCAGACCTGGGGACCATTTTTCTCCCCCCCCCTCACAAATTTGTACTTGTGCTAATGCGCACTTGTGCAAGTAGAATTAAATTATCTATATCCCCCCCCAAAAAAATACAATTCCATCAGCGAGCAGACAATGGAATTAAAGATGCAGAACAATCTGCAAAATGAAACCTCTACATCTCTAAGCACTAACAATCAAAAGCGATCATGCAGAAATTCCATGCTACTTCTGGCAAGAACTAAGGCAGAAGAGGCAGTAGGAAAGCATAGGAAGGCTAACAGTTCAAGATGACCTTGTCTGGACAAGCCCCCCTTCCAGTAAAATCCCATGAAGGAGGCAGGGCAATTGTCCAATGTAAGTCTCATCTGGAAGCCCCCCTAATCTACCCCCTCCCCACTGCTAGAGGTACAAACTATGGCTAGCTTTAGCAACAAGAACAACAAAAGCTCATTGGATATGTGTTTGCATATCTCTGGTTTGCTCTGGTTTGTCCCAAAGTGTGATGAATGGGAGCATGGCCGGCCCTTCCATAAGGCAGAGTGAGGCAGTTGCCTCAGGCAGCAAATTTGGGGCAGCAGATAGTTATTTACCTTGTTGTTGTATTTCTACTGCCATGGAGGGGGAGAGATGCTGAAGGCATTTTCTGCCACTTGTATCAAAATAATACAGCTCACCTTGGGTACTGTGGACTTTGACTTGGGTGGGTGGGGGGACACCATTCACTGCTGTGTCTTAAGGCAGCAACATGTTTTGGGCCAGCCCTGAATGGGAGATAGAGGTTTGGAGATTGTGGGCACTCCAGAAGGTTGAAATTTTGCCTGGTTGTCAGCAGCTGCTAATTCCTAAGCTTAAATTTTAACTTACGTAAAAACCTATCTTTCATCTCTACTGTAACTGGATAGAATCTACTTTCAGCCTGACTCTGATGGATGGTAAATTCCTTTCACAAGATTTACAGGGAGCAACAGTAATTCATGCTCTAACCAAACCCTCGATGCGCTGGGTCTAAACTTGCACTTCCTCTGCATTTCCCAAGATGTCCTGGTGTCTGGAGTACAACTGACCTCAGTTGTTTCTGGGTCATCCAGGGACAGTTGTGCAAATGGCCTTTGAGGTCAGAGCAACATGGCCAGTGGCGTAAGTGGTGGAGGCGTGGGAATGTTGGGGAATGCATGCTCCATGGATCTATGTGGCATTGGACATGTGCTAATGCAGTTGTATGGTTGCTTCAGGGTTCACCCAGCTTGTTGCTCTATTTATCTCTTCCACATTACGACTCAATGCATTTAGGGGTGGATTTCTGCGGAAGCTTTGAGATGAGAACTAGGAAAATAGTGGAGTGCTTTCAGTGTCTATAGAAAGCTGTGTACAGATGCATATGACCACCATCACAGTGCTCCAGACTGTTTGTCTTGAGAATTGGCCATCAGGATGTTGCGCTCTGGGCTCATTGGACTCAGAATCCGGGTTCGTGGAGTGTCCATCGGAATAGTGGAAGAAAGAACCCTTGAGCTGAAAAGGGATCCATGGACCATCCAGTGCAACTACTGTCCTAAAGAAGGACTCTGTACACATGGGGGTATCTTTTGGGGGGGGTCACATGCCAGGACTGGGCAGGACCAAAGCCAGTGGGGACACTCTTTCTTTGCAATGGAGTCTGGTGGCTCAAATGTCAGTAGAGCTTTGAATCTGCTCCGGGTTTTAGTCAGAACCAGCCAGAATGCTAAAGGAACTATCCTACACCTTAGATAGCTCCATTAGAGTTCTGACTGAAACCTGGAGTGGATTTACCGCCTCATTGACATTGGAGCCACCTGCCTGCACTGCTTCTCTCTCTCTCTTTCTGCAACCTCCTTTCCTTTCTTTCCTTCCCTTTCTTATGCCCTTCTCTCTCCCTCTCTGTCTATATAGCAGGCTGCTGGATGCAGGGGAGGGGGACAGATTACTCTTGCTGGAGGTCTGAACTGATCACTTGAGGAGGGCTTTTGAAATTAGAACCCACACGTGCACCGATATGCAGGCACTCTTGGAATTCACGCTTCTCCGATTTTTTTTAAAAAAAATATGATCAAAGATACACACAGAAATGCAGAGATGGTAGGGAAAAGGCACACAAAAATGCCTGGTGAAAAAGTCACATTAAAAAAAAAAGCATTGTCATTAGGGAAATGGCATGTAAAAATGTGCATATTAGGCACAGTTTTCTGTACAAACTCCCAGGCCTGAACAGAAATGGGCAGGAAAATGGGTAGGAATTTCCATTCAAAGTGTCGGGGGAAAATCCTCACGTTTCAGGACAAACTGAAGTAAAGACTGGAAAAATGAGAAACCGAAATCGGCAGATTTGTCTGTCCCTAGTTGCTTGTGCCATTATCAGATCAGTCCTGGCTCGAGTAGCGTATTTAGCCCTTGTACTATCTAAGCATTTTCATGCCGAAATTAAAGCCAGCTGGTCTAACCAGCTTTTCCGTTGCCTTACAGAGCGGCCTAAACAGAAGGTTCTGCTCATGGTTGGAGTTCAGAAATTGTCTAAAGAGTGACGTTTGCGACAATATTTTAGGGCCAGGAACAAGCGGATTTATCTTAGGTGACCATGCTTGGAGGCTTTCAGCTCCTTAAGGCCAAATTTAATCCAACTTGGCCTGCTTCCTTGAAATATAGCTTTTCTATCCAAGAAGAGAATTCAGGAGGCAAGTGAAAACTTCAGAAGGGCAATTTGGGCATCCAGATTCTTTGGAATTTACCCATTTGAACATCTTCAGGGATGGATGCCTCTGGAGGATACAGTCGGAGGTCCCCGACCACTCATTCACAGCAGTCAAGCCATTCAAACTTGCAACAATACAGCATCCCGATAATTCTATACACCACACTGATGGCAACATCACAATAAAAGCAACTCTTCACAACTATTTGTTTGTTTATTTATTTATTTAAAACATTCCTTGGTTGCCTTTCAGGGAAGAAGTCCTCCTAAGGCAGTTTGCAGCAATAAAATACATTTTAAAAGTTAAAATATTAAAAGCAATAAAGACGTAAACACAATAAAAAGAACAATAAAAGCTAACAATACAACCACCAGCAACAACAATGGCAATAGCAGCAGCAACAGCAGTCGTATCATGAGAAGGCCACAGTAAAATAATATGTTTTCAAGACCTCCTTAAAAGTATGCAATGATGGAGCATGGCAGACTTTGGATGGCAGCTTGTTCCAAAGGCGTGGGGCCACTGCAGAGAAGGCCCGCTCACATTGTGATCACCCACCTACTTGTTCTCATGGATGGGCAAATGAAAAGGGCCTCTCATTCTGAACTTAAAGTCCAGGCAGGCTGATATGCGTGAAGGAGGTCCTTCAGATAACTTGGTCTCAAACCATTCAAGGCTTCAAAGGTAAAGACAGGCACTTTGAATTGGGCTCAGAAACACACCGGTAACCAGCACAGCTGGCCCAGTATAAGCATTATGTGATCAAATTGCCTCACCCCCACCAATACATGGGTGGCTGCATTTGACACCAGCTGAAGTTTCTGAACCATCTTCAAAGGCAGCCCCACGTACAGTGCATTACAGTAGCCCAGCCTCCCTCACTGTACGAGCCTCCTGCCCCCTACCTGGACCCATCATAAGCGCCTGCAGCCTCCAGGCCTCTTCAACTGCCTTGAAGAGGCCTGGATGGCTGCAGGGGCTCACAGCAGGTCCAGGAAGAGGCAGGGGGCTCACACAGCAAGGGGGCTTGGCTGGCACCCAGGAAAGCTGGACACCCGCTGTTCATCCAGCCTGATGGATAACTGAATAATTTGGACATCTGAATCTTGATCCAAGGTGAATCTCAGAGGCGGTTTGGGGCCAATTCAGAAGCTTTGAATCGGCCTCAAAAGTGGTGGAATTTTGCAAAAAAATTCTTGTAGAAACACACACACACACACACACACACACACGGCTACTTACTAAACTATTTACTGGTTTCTTGGAAGGTAATGTATGATCAGTACAAATGGATTTTCCAAGCCCTTGTGACAGCCAAAGGACTGATATTACAATGTTGGAAGGCTAAATGTTCACCTCCCATAATGCAATGGATGGAGGACCTAACAACACTATCAGCATTTGGTGCAACTTGTAAATGGATAAATATATGGATATTTGGTCTGCTTTTCTTGAAACTTACGCATAATCTCCCACCCACTCACCCCACACTTTTTTAAAAGAATGTTGTACTTGATGGAATATTGATATTTCTATGCATGTAACACTCTGTTCTTTTTTCTTCTTTTTTTCTTTTCACAATTTGTTTTCTGTTTTGTTTTGTTACATTCACAATAAAAGGAAAAAAAGATTAATTTTAAAAAGTCCCCAAATACACATTTCCCCCAAAGGCTAAAACGTTTTTTAAAAAAGAAAAAAAGCACAGTCTGGGGAATTTGCACATTTTGGGGGAGTTTGCATTTGTGCAAATTTGGAAACTGGAAAAAAAATCCAATTCTGTTGATAGGCGGATGATGGAACGAAAGGCACCTGACAATCTTTGAAACACAGACGGAACGGATTATACACAATCTGTACATCCCTAATAAAGCCCAATACTCAAAGCTGTCTGGGACGTTCAGTTTTAAAAGTTTTATTATTTTCTAAAACACAAACAAAACAAACAAATAAACATTACAAACAACAAAATAAAACATCAAAATAAAAACGTACAAAACATTCACAGTTAAGATGGACTTCCGATTCCCTCCCTAGCAAAAAAATAGGTAACAATATTTTCTCTTACTCTATAATTTTTTAAAAATGAAGTGAGATATACACTATGGCAGGACATGGGAGAGGGCTTTCTCTGTTGTGGCACCCCGGCTGTGGAATGTCCCCCCCTTCCCCGGAGGCCTAAATGGCACCAGCCAAATGAACAGGCTTCATTTCAGCACCAGGTTAAGATGTGGCTTTTTAACTTAGGGCTCATCTACACCAAGCATGATATTCCACTGTGAAAGGGAATATGAAAGGGGTATATGAAAGGCCGGAGCCACACTACTGCTTTATAGTGGTATTGTAGTGCACTGCAGGATCTACACTACTGTTTCATAGTGGCACTGAAGTGCACTGGCAACTGTTGGGGCTCATGACACATCTACACCAAGCAGGATATAACACTATGAAAGTGGTATGAAAGCAGTATATGGTATGTGTCAATGGGCCCCAACAGCTGTCAGTGCACTTCAATACCACTATAAAGCAGCAGTGTGGCTCCTGCATTTTATATGCTGCTTTCATACCACTTTCAAGGTGGAATATCTGCTTGGTGTAGATGAGCCCAAAGCCTTTGATGGCTAAATCCACCAGCCTGCACACTGTCTTGTTTTAATCGGATTTTACTGTTTTAAAATTCCATACTGGTTTTAACATATTAATGGTTTAATTTGTTTTAGAATTGTATATTTATTGTTTTATTTTATATGTATGCTTTTATCTGTACGCCGCCCTGAGATCCTTGTGATATAGGGCAGGATATAAATGTTTCAATAAATAATAAATAATAAAGGCAAAAGGAAGCGAAGTCAAGTTAACCCCTTATTTGCCATTGAAAGGATTAGTCAAGAAGAACACAAAATAACACTTTAATCCACCTTCCACTGGCCCAACCAACCAACCAACCAACCAGTGCCGTTGCCCATTTCTGACAGAAACAACTAGTCCCTCCTGCAAACCTGTGTTATACTCCTTCAAAACAAACAGGGATGAACCTTAGAGCAATACGACAATGGAACCAGTTACCTAGGGAGGTTGTGGGTTCTCCCACACTAGAGGCCTTCAAGAGGCAGCTGGACAACCATCTGTCAGGGATGCTTTAAGGTGGATTCCTGCATTGAGCAGGGGTTGGACTCGATGGCCTTATAGGCCCCTTCCAACTCTACTATTCTGATTTTCCATCTGTAGTTCCTCTGACATCACTCATTTTCTGAAGAAAATCCATTTGATTTACACCCTTGACGACAACAACATTGAGGCAGGTTGCCCATTGGAGGTAAGCTGACAGCCGTGAGTCACAAGAACTGAGAGTGCAGCTATGTGGAAAAACCAGTTTCGTTGTGCTGATGGCATGTGACAAAAACATTGGCCTGCTTTGGGAATCAACAAACACCCTGAAAGTCAGGCAAATGACTTCCTCTGTGACGAATTTACTCTGAATAATGTGTATCATCGGTGTTCCTCCCACGGATGAGCTCCTCTGTCCGCTCCCCCATCTTTGCTCGAGAGTGAAAACTGCCTAGGAGAAGTTGGTGGCGCCTGGGTCTGTGGCACTATCGCCACTGGAAAAGAAGCACAGGTAAACCAGCAGGACTGATCATGGAAATGCAGAGTAG
Organism: Elgaria multicarinata webbii; assembly: GCF_023053635.1. NCBI lineage: Eukaryota > Metazoa > Chordata > Lepidosauria > Squamata > Anguidae > Elgaria > Elgaria multicarinata. Next base: position 26,603,470 of record NC_086171.1, on the reverse strand, counting down.
TATGCAGATTAAGCCACCCACCCACCCCACCCCTGAGTTTAAATCTGCCCCCCTGCTGTGGTCTAATCGTTTGCAGTTGCCTAATACGAAGAATTAGACCCATCTTTCTGTTCTCCTGCTGTGAAATCCTTTAAAGGTCCTGCCGCTCTCAGCATGGCTGATCGGGATGCTTGACACTCAACTATTCTTTTACTGATCCGAAGAGAAAGCTTGAGGTTGTGTGGTACCTTTGGCTTCAGTCCTGCATCTGTCTTCCACCAGAGGAATTGTTCGACTTGCAGAACCAGTCAGAACTCTAAAGGAGCTATCCAAGGTGCTTTACCTGGGACAACTCCTTTCAAGGCCCGACCAGTTCTGACTGAAACACGGAGCGGATTCACTGCCCTGCTGACATATGAGCCGTTGGCCTCCATTGCCTCTGCCCAAGTTTTGGGGATCTCCCTTCCCCCTACACACAGCAGCTCACCCCATTCAGCAGGGTCTCCTGAACCTGGGTAGCTTTTTTAGGAGGTTGGTGGGACTGCCACAGGGAGAAGGGGAGGGGGAGGAAATCTGCTTCCACCAGCATAATTGATCTAGCTTAAATCTGGATCTAACCTGATATGCCCCCCCCACACACACACACCAGGCAAATAACAAGCATTTGGAGGAAAGGAATTCCAATTGGGAATACTCCATTGCAACAAGTTACCTAGGAAAGTTATGGTCTCTCCCACACTAGAAGCATTCAAGAGGCAGCTGGACAGCCATCTGTCAGGGATGCTTTAAGGTGGATTTCTGCACTGAGCAGGGGGCTGGACTCGATGGCCTTATAGGCCCCTCCCAATTCTACTATTTTTTGAAAAAAATGCTAGTGATTGCAAGGGGGAGGGTAAAGGCCAATCCAACCCCCCAATCCAAATCCCCCCTTCCCCAGCTATGCTTTAACCTGGGGGGGGGGGGGAACAGGAGGTCTGATGGTAGATGATGATGATGATGATGATGGTGATTATGATGATGGTTTATTACATTTCTATACCGCCCAATAGCTGGAGCTCTCTGGGTGGTTCACAAAAATTAAAATCTCTTGATGCTGGATGAGATCTCTTGATGCTGGGTGCTAGTCTTGCCCCGAGATTCTGAAAAAAATCCAGCAAACTCCTGCCAAAGTGATCGCACACTGCTGTGGCTGTTTATCGTCCTCTTCCCAGGCTGATCACTGCAGCTTGCAGGACAGCATGCATGAGTCTAGTGCGCCCTCTAGCGACACTGCATTGACTTTTTACTCAAACGTTTCACCTCCAAGGGGCGAGCAAATTTTGAGAAGCCGAGTTTGCAGCAGGAGGGCAGGGAGTCACAGAGAGGATTGATTTGGCGGGCTGGATGTGAGCAGCGCAGCTAAATCAAGCACTGAATCAGGGCATTTCAGGGATCAAGAACCAGGTTCCCCTCTGCTCCAGCTCTTGCACTGTTGCTTGGAAAGGGAAACAACTACAACAACAGCAGCAGCCGCAGGAAGGGCCAACATCAAGAGTAGGCATGGTTGGCCATTTGTTCCTCCCCTCCCAAATTTTTGGTAAAGGCCCTCACTTCCCCCAAGTCTTCCCCTGTCTCTCGCCTCTACTTCCCATAATTTATGTTGAAATGTGCTATAATAGCATTGTCAGAGACGTGTCAAAGAAGGAAGTCGCTGTGTCACAAGTAATCTTGCTGGGTGCAGTGACATCCCACATGTTCAGGGGGTTGTACACCTTTGTTTCAGTGAATGGGTGAACGCCTGGAGGCAGAATGGGCATCATAGGTAGGCATGATTGGGCACCTGCTGTGGAGTCATACCACAGCAGGGGCCCACAGACAAGAGCCCCCAGGAGTTGTTCTCCTCTTCACCATTGCAACTTCTTGTTCACCTACCTCTCTCTCTGGCTCAGACAAGATACGTCATGAGAAGAAGGAGCAGTAATGCACAGGAGATCCCAGGGGCAGGGAGGAATAATCCCTCCGTGTCAGGTTCTGTCCTGCAGCACCACCTGGTGGCTGCAGTGCACCTTGCCAGCCGCAGAGTAGTTGCAGGTCCCAGGCTCATATCACGTAGCCCTCACCGGTGGTCTGATGCAGACCAGCTGGGAGCAGCCAGGAGTGGGCTATATAAGAACTGCATTTCCACTCCAGCTTTGCCACAGCAACATGGTCTCCTGTGCCTGCTACAGCCCATATCTGATTACCTGTGAATCCTGGACCTTGCCTTGTTGGCCTGATCTCCTGTTTCTCCTGACCACGCCTTTTGCCTCTGGCCCTGCCTGAACCCTGAACCCTGTTTGCCTCTGGACTCCAAACCTTGCTTTCTTCTGGACATTGCCTTTTGCCTCTGGCCCTGCCTGGACTCTGTTTGCTGGTTCTACCACCATCCATCCCAGCCCTGGCGATCCTGTGCTGAGGCCTTGCCACTCATGCCCCGGATCCTGACACTCCATTTCCCTGGAGTAAATGGGACAGCATTTAGCCCAATTTTTTCCATGGTCTCAGGATCATCTCGAGACCGCAGGAGGTGTGGGCAGCCATCCCAGCTTCGTCCCACCTCTGCACAAGTAAATGCAAGGAAGCAGGAACTGGGCACAGGGCACAGAGCTCTTCTGGTGTTCCATGCCCATCAGGAAGGGGAGAAGCAGGATCAGGGTTTTTTCCCCTTACCTTTTCATTGGAGTGCCCGTGAACTCCTCTCTATTAATTTTTTTTAAAAAAAATGGCATCCAGGACGTCACGCAGCCGTCTGGACACCCAGCGAGGATCATGGAAACCGGTAAGTCCACGATCCTCCCCCTACACCCTTGTGGTGTAGACACGCCTTAGGATTCAGATGAGTTCGGATTCAGCTTGGATTCATAAAAATGGGCCCCTGAAGAGTCAGGGCCATGGCAGGTGCCTGATGAGGCCGACCCTTGACACCAGCCCTGCCTCTCTACATGACATGCTGGTCTTGCTAAAGCTTCCTTTTCTACAAAGCTACTAAAGGTGCAGGAGTTCTGGGTTTGTTTCATGATTTTGGTGTTTGCTCATTCGACATAAAACAGTAGCACTCTCTCTCTCCATGGGCCTCTCTCTTTCAAAAATGACAACAACTATTTTTATACACTCTAGCTAGGTTTCGGTTCATCTCGTGTCATCAAAATCCCCTCAGGCGTGTCGGTGTGGTTTGCTTTCTTCTCTTTTCTCATGATAACTTTAGGACAGCCTTTACAAACAGAGGCCTCTAATGAGAGCATTTCTGACAGCAATTTTTCTGTGATTTCCTTGGATAGTCCAAAAAAATAATAATGGTAAGGGTGGGGGATATAAATAGGCCAAAAAGAGACCCAAGTTTCGGGCAGTGGGGAAAGGCGGAAGAAGTACGGAGAGACCTCGGGGTAACAAGACAAATGAGGTGTTAGAGATATGGGTGCAGAGAGAAGTGTGATGATTCAGGGACAGAAGAGAGGATGTGAGGTTGTGCAGAGATAAAACAAAGAGTGTTCATACAAGGAATGGTTAAAGAAAATACTGAGTTAAAACTCGAACAAAAATATGTTTCTGTGGTTAGCAGAGAGAAGTGATCTAGTGTAGGTGAGTTAATAAAAATGTAGAAGCGGCCCTTATGAGTGATTTCGGTTGTACAGCTCCTAATAAAATAATACCTGTTGCCCTGCAGGAACTATGCCAATTACAGTCTTTGCTCTCTCATAGGGTGACCATATGGAAAGGAGAACAGGGCTCCTGTATCTTTAACAGTTGTATAGAAAAGGGAATTTAACCTTTCCTCATGTGGGAGTTGTTTTAGGCCTTTAATGTTACTCCTTTCTGCCCCCTTCGCAAGCCTACAATATACTTTTCGAGGCAAGGTGACCAGAATTGCAGTGATTCTATATCTACCCAGGGTGCTTCCGATGGCTTTGACAAAGCACAGTCGGGATTAAAGGATATGCCAATATCCCGGGGCAAGGGAGGGATCATCCCTCCCTGCCCCCCTGGGATCCCCTGTGCGTAATGTGGATGCAGAGGAATGATCCTGGGACGATCCCCGGGATATTGGCAGGTCTAGACATGCCCATTGTTAATATGCAGGCCCAAGGAGAAGTGAAGCATTTGTAGCTGAAGTGTGCATTCAGATGGAAAGTTTTACATTCTTACTACAAATTCATTTCATAGAATCATAGAATAGCAGAGTTGGAAGGGGCCTACAAGGCCATCAAGTCCAACCCCCTGCTCAATGCAGGAATCCACCCTAAAGCATTCCTGACAGATGGTTGTCCAGCTGCCTCTTGAATGCCTCTAGTGTGGGAGAGCCCACAACCTCCCTAGGTAACTGATTCCACCGTCGCACTGCTCTAACAGTCAGGAAGTTTTTCCTGATGTCCAGCCGGAATCTGGCTTCCTTTAACTTGAGCCCGTTATTTAAGCAAAAGCCACTTTTCAGCCTGACGTGAAACATCCCAATACATGTGTCTCCTTTTCTGTGTCTTGTTTGGACCATTTTAAATTATTTTTAAAAAGAGCTCTGTGTGTGTGTGTGCGCGCGTGCCTGCCTGCCTGCCTGCCTGCCTGCCTGCCTGCCTCCTTCCATTAAATTACACCCCTCCCTGCTGTGCTCCCAGTACTGCTTACATTTCCAACCTGCCAGTAGATGGCAGCTAGATACAGATTATATTATTTTTGTTGTGACCCAACAGATTCAGACATACAAAACAAGCCAATATTTCTATTATCCATTTTCTTTCATTACAGCTGACAGGTTCACACATAGAAACTTGCTGAATCATGAAAACCATCCTTTCTATATTGGTATCATTTTGTGTCCTAAGGCATAACACACGTGTACGCGTGAATGAGCAAATGCATAGGAGATCTTGCACTTCCACAGAGAAGGAAAACGCTCATTAATAATGTCTACTGAAATGAATTCTCAAGGAAGTACTTCCAAGTAAACCGCCCAGAGAGCCCTGGCTATGGGAGCAGTATATAAATGCAATAAATAAATAAATAAATAAATAAATAAATAAATAAATAAATAAATCACACTCTAAGATAGGCTGCCCTGATATTCATATATAAGCTCTTGGATATAATGCAAAATTCTAGACTTAGAACTACAGATTAAAACTTTCAACAGTTTGTCAGATTTTCAATCTATGAAATCCATTTATTTATTGGTATCCTGCTCCTCAGCCAAAAATGTCTCATAGAGCAGCTTACATATAGTCAGTTAAATAAGAGGATCCCTGTCCACAAGGCTTACAATCTAAAAAGATACAACATGCAAGGAAAAGGGATGTGGAGGGGAAAGGGAAAAAAAGTAGTCTTTGAGCAGGGCAGGGAGAATGGCTCTGCTTCTCCTCTCACTACCATCTGTACAACCTGCTGGAATTACTAGATGCTGGTGGCAACAGCTGAGGGAGGAAGAGCAACTGACAAAAGCGACAATTGACTCATTTCCATTCTGAAAACATTCAGTCTCAGGTAGAAACAGCAAATATATTTCAGTTAAACATTTCTGTCCAACAGATTTCAATGGGGGCTTTGCTGTTGTGTTGCTTTGCACCTCTCTCTCTCTCTCTCTAAGTTCTTAGCACAAAAGATGGTCTAAATTCAGAACATTTAAATTAAATATTTCTCTCTCTCTCTCTTCTAAATGGAGAGGACAATCCATCCTGTTTAAGCAACCAGCAAGAGAGTGGAGCTGTGTCTTTTACTGGGGTGCTGGATTGGATGATAGATACATCTAGTGGAGGTTTGTGGCTCCAGTTTCATTGGAGCTGTGAATCTATTCTGGGTTTCAGTCAGGACCCGCCAAAACTCTAAAGGAGAAATCCAAGATGTTCAACCTAACACACACACACACACACACACACACACACACACACACACACACACACAAATAGGTTCAGCACCTTGGATAGTTCCTTTAGCATTCTGGCGGGTCCTGGCTGAAACCCAGAATGGGTTCACAACCCCAACGAAATTGGAGCCACCAGCCTCCACTCTCTGTATCCAATCTCTGTCTCTCCAGCTGATCATTTGATGCCATTTAGTTACATTGGCTAATAGCGACTGATAGACCTCTGTTTTGAAGCTGAGCCACTTTGTCTTTTGCTATTTCATAGAATAGTAGAGTTGGAAGGGGCCTACAAGGCCATCGAGTCCAACCCCCTGCTCAATGTAGGAATCCACCCTAAAGCATACCTGACAGATGGTTGCCCATAACCTCCCCAGGTAACTGATTCCATTGTCGTACTGCTCTAACAGGAAGTTTTCTCCAATGTCTAGCTGGAATCTGGCTTCCCGTAACTTGAGCCCGTTATTCCGTGTCCTGCACTCTGGGAGGAGTGAGAAGAGATCCTGGCCCTCCTCTGTGTGACAAGCTTTCAAGTATTTGAAGAGTGCTATCATGTCTCCCCTCAATCTTCTCTTCTCCAGGCTAAACATGCCCAGTTGTTTCAGTCTCTCTTCATAGGGCTTTGTTTCCAGACCCCTGATCATCCTGGTTGCCCTCCTCTGAACACATGTCAGCCAGGTACTTTTGTCATAGGCAAAAGTACCTGGCTGGTGAGCAGTGAGTGAAAAGGCTGAAATTGACAGCAGATGGCTTTCTCTACCCGCCAGAACCCAGTGCCGGACTTCTGACCAAATAACGCTATTGCATCAGCACAGAATTGGAGACTTCTTGTTTTGTTTTTCCCACATGTCGGCATGGCATGAACGGCAACTGCACCACAAGGCCAGATGTTATGCTTTTGAGAAGGGAGAATGCTTAGCAGGATTAATAGCTGTCACTATTTATATTACTATGGTGCATGGTAATACTGCCTGCCTTTCTTGGGACAACATCTACATCTGAAATAAGTGTTAAAAATAGAGAAGACAATGGAATCCAAGATATACTGTGAGATCTTTGCGGTCTTCCAAGAAAAGCTGTGGCTGGCAAATTCATAAACAGTGATGGCCAAGGCAATAAAAGAACTTCCTGCAGGAGAAAAGTCCCAGGGTGGTTGCGAGGGGAAATAGGGCAGAGAGCAGGACACGGGACAATCCGATGCAGGAGCTGATACAAGAATATAGCAGGCATATAGGACTGAGGGTAGAAATAACAGACAATAGTATAAGGATTTGTTTAGAACCATAAATAGGTGTGAGGATTTCTACATAACTAACTTGCTTTGCCTTTACATTACTTCATCAGTACCTTGGTTCCACCCCTCCAATCAATGCTTTGGTTAGATCCAGATTTAGGCATGCTTAGAGTAAACATATTAATATTAATAGGACTGAACTTCATTCCAACTAACGTAAGTCCCATTAACTTCAATGGAGCTTCTTTCAGAATGACTAATTCTGGATCCAGCCCTTTGGCTAGACGTCCTACTTCACAGAGGACTGCCCTCTATTTGAAGAGGTGTCAGAGGACAGTCCTCAATTTGAAGGTTTGGTGAGCTGTGTCCAGTCCAAGTCTGGTTTAAAGATGAACCACAAGAAGGGAGTGCAGCAAAGGCCCTGATGATCCCCATCAGCAGCACTGAGCAACTGGGCAGCAGGCTGAGCCAGGGCCACACGTCACCTGGTCAGTCTTCGACGCTATGGTGAGATGTCCTGTATTTGTATCTGAATAGCAGAAATTATTTCTAAATCTGCATCTGCCGTGGGAACGCTGTGGACGTCATATACCTTGACTTCAGCAAAGCTTTTGACAAAGTACCACATGACATTCTGATTAACAAACTAGCTAAAAGTGGGCTAGATGGAACAACTATTAGGTGGATCCACAGCTGGCTACAGAATCGAACTCAAAGAGTACTTATCAATGGAACCTTCTCAAACTGGGGAGAGGCAACGAGTGGGGTGCCGCAGGGCTCAGTCCTGGGCCCAGTGCTCTTCAACATTTTTATTAATGATTTGGACGAGGAGGTGCAGGGAACGCTGATCAAATTTGCAGATGATACAAAATTGGGTGGGATAGCTAATACCCTGGAAGACAGAAACAAACTTCAAAGTGATCTTGATAGGCTGGAGTGCTGGGCTGAAAACAGCAGGATGAAATTTAATAGGGATAAATGCCAAGTTCTACATTTAGGAAATAGAAACCAAAGGCACAGTTACAAGATGGGGGATACTTGGCTCAGCAATACTACAAATGAGAAGGATCTTGGAATTGTTGTAGATGGTAAGCTGAATATGAGCCAACAGTGCGATATGGCTGCAAGAAAGGCAAATGCTATTTTGGGCTGCATTAATAGAAGTATAGCTTCCAAATCACGTGAGGTACTGGTTCCTCTCTATTCTGCCCTGGTTAGGCCTCATCTAGAGTATTGTGTCCAGTTCTGGGCTCCACAATTCAAGAAGGATGCAGACAAGCTGGAGCGGGTTTGGAGGAGGGCAACCAGGATGATCAGGGGTCTGGAAACAAAACCCTATGAAGAGAGACTGAAGAACTGGGCATGTTTAGCCTGGAGAAGAGAAGATTGAGGGGAGACATGATAGCACTCTTCAAATACTTGAAAGGTTGTCACACAGAGGAAGGCCAGGATCTCTTCTCGATCCTCCCAGAGTTCAGGACACGGAATAATGGACTCAAGTTAAGGGAAGCCGGATTCCGGCTGGACATCAGGAAAAACTTCCTGACTGTTAGAGCAGTGCGACAATGGAATCAGTTACCTAGGGAGGTTGTGGGCTCTCCCACACTAGAGGCCTTCAAGAGGCAGCTGGGCAAGCATCTGTCTGGGATGCTTTAGGGTGGATTCCTGCATTGAGCAGGAGGTTGGACTCGATGGCCTTGAAGGCCCCTTCCAACTCTGCTATTTTATGATTCTAAGAACATGAAAAGTGCCCTGATGCTGGATCAGACCATGAGCCCATCTAGTCCAGCACTCTGTTCACACAGTGGCCAACCAGACTTCAGCCAGGGATGAACAAACAAGACACGGTACAACAGCACCCTCCCACCCATGTTCCCCAGCAACTGGTGCACACAGGCTTACTGCCTTGAATACCGGAGATAGCACACAACCATCCGGGCTAGTAGCCATTGATAGCCTTTGCTTCCAGGAATTTATGTAAATCATCATATGCAAATTTCATGCAAATCTACATCCTCTTTGGTCTCCTTTTCTGGTGATTCATTTCCTCTTTTTTGGCAAAGCATAACTAGGGGCTGGCAAAATCGCCTGCGTCTGCCTCAGTGGAGGCTCATCCTTTGCTGCTGCTGTCCGCCGCCCGCCCCACTTGTCGAGTAGCATGAGCCTCTTCTGAGGCTCAGCTTGGCCCGATGAGCACTCAGCAGCTGACTGCCCTGACTGTCAAAATTGCGCACTTCCCCCCACTGTGTTAATGGTGGCCAGTGGGTGATTAATACTGTTCCCAGTGGCACGTCCGCCTTGAACTTCCTTGTGGCAGCTTTTGGCAGGGTCTACACTACTGTTTTAAAGCGCTTTAAAGCACTTTATAACAGTTTTGACAACTGTTGGGGCCCAGGACACACTGCATATACAGTTGTCAAAATTGTTATAAAGTGCTTTAAAGTGCTTTAAAGCAGTAGTGTAGATCAGGCCTTTGTTGTTACCAGACCCAAGATAGCATGGTAAACTGGGTGACATAGCTAGATAAACAGGTTACCTCCGGTGCTGATGACCATAGATCAAGACAACAGAAGTTCAGTACACTGCAATTCAACTCTAGCTTCCTCATGACTAGACAGATCACATGGGGGAAAATCACATTTGCGTACCATTGCTTCTCCACCTGTACATTTGTCCCTCAATACTTCCTCTTTTGAAAAGGGAAGTAAACAACGTGCATGTGGCCCATTCAGTGGGCTGTTTTGATCCCACTGCTTCTCCTGCACACAGCAGGAGATAGCTGTAACTTTGGTCTTTAAAAATAAATCGGACTTCCCGGAGGTGTATTTTTGTCACATGAAGAAGGCTAGAAGATGTGGGAGGTGAATAGGAGGCAGACAATGTTGTGAGAGGGACCTGCAGAAATCCATTTTGCTCTAAACATTAAGCGAGATCTCTGGCCAAGCCAAAGTTATAGCTATCGCCCCTTATTTCTGCCATAGACATATGCAGAAATATCTAATATAGGATGATACAGCAATACAACTCGTCTTCTGCTCTTATCCTGCAACATCCATGGTTCTCACCTGCCATTTTATCCTCACTACAATCTTGCCTGGTGGGCTATGTGGAGCACTCGTGACTGGCTCAAGGTGACCTAGTGAGCTACATGGCTGAGCGGCAGCCTGAACCTGGCTCTCCCCAGTCTTAGCCTGACACACTAACCACTGCACCCCTTCAGCTCCAGGTTAGTTCTTGCATGGTGGGATGTTCTCAAATCACCTGAGCTCCAGCAATAAACAAACAAACGAAGTGGTGGCCAACCTGGGTGGAGGACGTGTCTGCAATTTAAGGAGATAGGATTGAATTATGATAGAATCTGGCCAAGATGTTGGTGTTTCCTAGAGATATAAAATGGATGTCTCCTTGCACATTCTTGGGGTGGGGTGGAGTGGCAAAAGCTGGAGTGTGCAGTCAGCCAAAGGATATGAGGAGAGACACTTTTATAACCATCAATGTAATGCTAAACAAACCCTGAAACATTAATGGGAGTAATTTAAACATATTTCCTGCAATTTGTAATATTTATTTTGATATATGTTCAGAATGTTTATGTAATTTTTTTCCCCTTGGTGTATGAGCTGCTCTTGGCAAAATAACAACATCTCCCCAGGCGTGCAAATCTGCTATTATGATTGGCTGTGCTTTAATAAATGATCTGTAATGCCAAACACTGGCCAAGCGCTGGGATCAGACACGTGCCAGGAAGACCGCATCACCCACGGTTCCAAAATGGAAAAATTGACTCGGCGTCAGAGGTCGCCCGACCTGGTTTGACTTCCAGATGACCCCACAGAGAAGTTCAGCTGTTGAACTGTTCCTTTGACCCACAAGGCCCTTTGGCACCCAGAAGCTCTTTCTGCTTTCAGGGCTGCATGGCATAGCAACCATCTACCTTTGGATGTGGATTTCACAAGCTGCTCCTGTGTAGGGAAGAGGATATGACACACACACGGCAGCCGTTATCACAAGATGGGCTGTTTCTGTGCTGCAGCTCAATATGGAAAGCACGGGTGGGCAACAGGTGGACCCAGGCTAATTTTATAGCCCCCACTACAAAAGTGCCCTCTGGGAGGACACTTGTTTTAATGGGAAATTGGCATTCCTCTCAAGTCCCCCTCCCTAATTTCAGCAGCAAATTCAGTGGCACAGCAGTGGGATGTGACCTTTGGTGAGATCTGAGGAGGTATTGACACCTGGACCTCCAAACCTTCCCCACACCTGATGTAAAGGATCATAGAATCATAGAATAGTAGAGTTGGAAGGGGCCTATCAGACCGTCACATCCAGCCCCCTGCTCAATGCAGGAATCCACCTTAAAGCATCCCTGACAGATGGTTGTCCACCTGCCTTTTGAATGCCTCTAGTGTGGGAGAACCCACAACCTCTCTAGGTAACTGGTTCCATTGTCGTACTGCTCTAACAGTCAGGAACTTTTTCCTGATGTCCAGCTGGAATCTGGCTTCCTGTCACTTGAGCCAGTCGTTCCGTGTCCTGCACTCTGGGAGGATCGAGAAGAGATCCTGGCCCTCCTCTGTGTGACAACCTTTTAAGTATTTGAAGAGTGCTATCATGTCTCCCCTCAATCTCCTTTTCTCCAGGCTAAATATGCCCAGTTCTTTCTGTCTCTCCTCATAGGGCTTTGTTTCCAGACCCCTGATCATCCTGGTTGCCCTCCTCTGAACACACTCCAGCTTGTCTGCGTCCTTCTTGAAGTGTGGAATAGCTCTTCCTCCCTTCTCCCCACAAAGATTTGCAGCAGTGCAAACTGAAGCACCTGATTCACATGGTGCGCGAATTGACCTAAACAGCTCTCATGTGCTAACAGTGTCCCCAAAGAACAATTTAAAGGCAGCCAGCCCTTGGCAGCTGGAACATATCTGAGCCCTACTAAACATGGGAGGATTTACTTCTGAGTAAACATGCACAGGATTGCATGGCTTAGAGCTTTCCCAGCTGGGAGAATATTGCTGTTCTCTCCTGCTGGGCTGCTATGGGGAGAAACTTCAGTGTGGTTGTTGAAATGTGTAGCTATCTCTCTGGTCGCAGGTGTGCTTAAGATCTGACTGAGGCCATAGTGATGGGAGAATGAGTAATGATCAAGCTCATCAGGGTCCTCATGTTCCATCTCCATGCTCATCATGCTTTCTTCTCACTCCTGAACATAAGCATCTTTTTCTTCAACCAAGAAAAGTGCACCTTTTCAAACCCCCAAAATGTGCACTTTTCCAAGCACACACCTCAAATGTGCACTTTACCCCCATAGACTAAAACATGAAATGTGGGAGGTTGGGGAGGAAATGTGCATGTTTAGAAGTGCACAGTTGCGCAAGTGCACACTTTTAAAATTGTGGACGTTTCCCAAGAATTGTGCTCCTGCTCATGTTCATGTTTGGAGCGGAAATCAATGGGGTGTAAGCTGGACCCGAAATGAAACTCTTGTTCATCCCCACTCTTTTACGTTGTCAGGAGCTTGAACAGGGGAACCCACAGTTTTGTGTGCAGCTGCCCAGTGTGGTAAGATATCAGCAACTTGGAGCATCCTGGCAGAAGTGGAGGCTGGTGGCTCCAATGTCAGTGGGATGGTGAATCCACTCCGGGTTTCAGTCAGAACCATCCAGAACTCTAAAGGAGTTATCCAATGTGTTCTGCACCTTGAATAGTTCCTTTAGAGCTCTGACTGAAACCTGGAATGGATTCACTGTCCCATTGACATTGAAGCCATCAGCCTCCAGCACTGCACAGCAATGAAGTATTCTCAGGGTTTCAACTGGCCCTGCCCAAGGATGCTGGCCACTGGGAAAGCAATATAAAAGCTTCCTGGTTCGGCTGGGGCTTTGCTTGAGTGACAAGGTCTTCCTGCCTCTGGTGTGTTCCTTGGCTTTGATACCCTGGCTCAAGTTCTGGTTCACCTCTGACATACGAACATAAGGAGTGCCATGCTGGATCAAACCAAGGGTCCATCTAGTCCAGCACTCTGTTCACACAACCAGGAATGAACAAGCAGGACATGGTGCAACAGCACCCTCTCACCCATGTTCCCCAGCAACTGGTGCACATAGGCTTACTGCCTCACCATTTCCTATGGTGAGTATTGTGTTTGTATAAATTGTTGGCAGAAAGACATATTGGCCCTGTTCAGACAATACACTAAACCATGCTGCTTAACCACAAAATTCCATTAACCATTTTGTGGTTAAGCAGCATGGTTTAGCATGTTGTCTGAATGGGGCCATTGGCTTGACTGGGTTGTTCTATATGTAACTGGTCTTTAGCTGTATTTCCATTTGAACTAACTAATGAAGGCCTCTTTGCTCACCATGGAAGATCAGCCAAGAACATCCTGGGTTCTGGAGGAGAAGGCTATCAATGGCTACTAGTCCTGATGGCTATATGTGACCTCCAATATCAGAGGCAGTATGCCTATGTACACCAGTTGCTGGGGAAGATGGGTGGGAGGGTGCTGTTGCACCAATGTCCAGCATGGCTCTTCTTATGTTCCTATATATTTGGCCACCAGATTCCTGGGCTATTTAATAGGAGTTTTTTTTAATGCAGATTGTAACAACATGACATTATCTACCTGCACCTTGAGGATAATATTTAAGCTCCAATGAATAAATGTAAAAATACCATCAAACACACCTATTAAAACATGTTTTGTATTGTGTTAATCTCTGGAATCAACATGGGAGAAACAGTGTTTATGGAATGCAATGTAAGTTTTATTAGCTATGTTATTTTCTATTTTCTAGCACCATCTGGTGGCTCTGTTGTATAAATTGAGGGCACCTTGCATATAATATCCTTTAGACATAAAGGAAGCTTTAACAACACATATTACAAAGTCAATAACCACTTTGTAATATGTTTATCATCATGATTTCATTTAGTCTCTCTAACAGAAGTGCAATCTTTCCCCCTCCGAGGGGTGCGCATAGGAATCCATTTTTTGTCCTATAGTTCATCTTGTTTTAATTTGAAAGGAATCAAAAACAAAACTGCCAATATCAGAATGTCCTTGTAGACCTTATGGGATGACCACACTTGGAATACTGTTTACAGTTCTGGTCACTGCACCTCAAAAAATGATATTGTAGAGTTGGGAAAAGTACAGAAAAGCGCTACAAAAATGATCAAGGAGCATCTTTGGAGGGTTTCTGCCATGAAAGGTGGCAAAGAAATATTTTAAATAAATAAAATAAAGCATGGAATGGTGGTTGAGAATAAATACAAAGAGAAAGATCAGTTGTGTGTTTCACAACTGAACCAATACACATGGTGGGTAAGGCAAATGAATTCAGGGACTAAAATTACGTAGCTGCTCCACTGCCCATGTGAGTTTTCCACCACTTGATTCTGTAGTCATTGTCTGATGAATGTATATATAGGGGATGGGTAGGCAACCTTTTGGAGCCATGGGGACATTTGGGAATTTGAGAAACTCCCCAGGCACCACCACAAAATGGCTGCCATAGGAGGCATGGCAAAGGACAATTGCTATGTCCAAAAGATTGAGTTCAAGGCAGAGATGGGGTCTGAACCCCAACGCATGAAACAGCTCCTTTGAGCCCACAGTTTGCAGTGCCAACATAAACCTTTTCACAGCAATTGCTATTTATTTATTTATTTTAAGTGGTCACTTGGCGGATGCCAAGAAAAGTGTCAGGTTTGTGTTCATTGGTTCCTGCAGGCACCATGTTACATACCCCTGATATGTGAACATGAAAACATATGTGAACATATGTGAACATGCCCACGCAAGCAAAATTCTTTGGATGTTCCATTTGTAATCCATGGGAATTTTCTGCCAAGTAGAAGTGTTTAGGGTAAGAATAAGTTAAAAGGACATTAGACGTAGCTCTAAATGTGGGTATGTGTTGGACAAGGAAGCTGCAAATAGAAAAGCAGATTTACTTGGGGGGGAGGGAAGCAGAAAAATATTCACTCATTACAAACAGAGTGTGTGCATGCCATTCCCTCGAAGATCTGCCAGATTGTTCTTTTCTTTACTTTTCTTTTCTTATATTTCCCTTCCCTGAATATTAATAATCAAAAAGTAAATAGGTCACAGCTATAAATGCATGGAATATGTAAACAGTGGCAGAAAGCCAAAAATACAACAGAGATGACAATCATGTGAATCTTTATGCCAATATAAATATTTCACAATTCATCCAGATAGTGTTGAATGTATTTTTCTTTTTTAGATAAAGATCCAGAAAAAAACATTTAGTAGCAGTTCAACAATCCCTTATGCCAGGCACTGCCAGCTTTCTTTAGTCATAGACTGTGGCCCCTGGCAAGTTTTCCTGTGCAAGCAGAGCTGGCCAAAGAGACGTTTTGATGCTTGGCAGAGAATCTGAGGCATGCTCCCCACACCCACCTCCTGCAAGCCAAGGTAGTAAAGAGTAAACCAAATACTTGACAATGTCCTGCTCTTTAAACTCCACCCTCTCTCCCAGCAGTAGAGGAAGGAAGGCTTTCTTTAGCCCAGGTAGAGGAAAATCTGCTCTCATTTCCAGCCATTGGTCAGGGATAACAGCAGGAGTTTCCTATCCCTCTGGTAGACATAGGCTGACTTTCTCTAGTATTTGAAGGGACGGCATTTTGCTACATGCAGAGAGAGAGATGAATTGATGGCTCCATACAGTGGAAGCTGGTGGGTCCTATGCCAGTGGGGCTGTAAAGCCGCTCTGGGCTTCAAACAGAACTAGTCAGAATTCTAAAGGAGCTATCCCAAGTGCCAAAGCTGGTTCTGACTGAAACCCAGAGTGGATTCACAGCCCCACTGACATCCAAGCCAGCAGCTTCCACTAGCTCCATGCCTTTCTCTGCATGGAGAAACTGTGCACGTTGCGAGGGGGACACCCTAACTTCAAGCATAACCTGATGGGATGCGAGGTGGCGGTGACCGAACAAGAAAAAGATCTTGGGGTTGTGGAGGACAGATTGATGAAAATGTCAGCCCAGTGTGCAGCTGCTGTACAGAAGGCAAACTCCATGTTGTGCATTATAAGAAAAGGAATTGAGAATAAAACGGCCAGTATCGTACTGCCCTTGTACAAATCTATGGTGTGACCAGACTTAGATTACTGTGTACAGTTCTGGTCACCACACCTAAAAAAGGATATTATAGAGCTGAAAAAGTGCAGAAAAGGGCAACTAAAATGATTAAGGGGCTGGAGCATCTCCCTTATGAGGGAAGGCTACATCAACTGGGATTGTTTAGCTTGGAAAAAAGGAGGCTAAGGGGAGACATGATAGAAGTGTAAAAAATTATGCATGGTATGGAGAATGTGGATAGGGACACATTTTTCTCCTTCTCTCAAAATATTAGAACCCGGGGTCATCCCATGAAGCTGATTGTCCTGATCCAGGACAAATAAAAAGAAGTACTTCTTCACACAGTGCAGAGCTCTGGCTCTGCTTGCACAGGAAAACTTTCCAGGGGCCACAGTCTATAACACTTTTATAGTGTTATATTCTGCTTTTTATTCCACATTCGGAATGATTTGACACAAGGTGAGGATCTCATCTAAGACATTTTGCTGCTTGAGGCAAAAGATAGGATGTACCTCTATCACCCATTCCACAGGCAGAAGCCAACTGGACTGACAGATGGACTAACACTACCGCATCTCAACTGTACCTAGCACACGCAAGGCCAGCAGGCTAGCTTATGGAGGCTATGTGATGTATACACAGCTTTGTCCTCCAACACTTCACCATCTCTCCCTGCTCCCAGCAGCTGCTACCAGAAGCAGCTGCCTCACTCTACCTCATAGTAGGGCTGGCCCTGTGTTTGAACCCCAACTCTTTAGTTCTGGGTTATGCAAAGCACCTATGCAAAGGATAAATGGACAGGCAATTCCTTTACAGCTTGGATACCCTGCCTGAAGCAAAGCCTATGTCCTGCTGATGGTATAGCCAAGGCTGAAGAAGACTGCTTTTGACACAGAGTCAGGTAGTCCAGAGTCTAAATCAGGAAGGTTCACACAAACACAGTACCAGGCAAGCAAGACTCCAGACATGAAGACACAAGGCAATTCTGGGTCTACTCCCAGGAGCTCCACAGGAAGGGCTAGGAAGCCAGAAGCAAGATGACCAGGCACCAGAGGTAGTGCAAAAATGTTGTTCCATCAGGTCTTCCTATCTCGGACTGAGGCTTATAAG
This sequence comes from Elgaria multicarinata webbii, assembly GCF_023053635.1. Taxonomy (NCBI): domain Eukaryota; kingdom Metazoa; phylum Chordata; class Lepidosauria; order Squamata; family Anguidae; genus Elgaria; species Elgaria multicarinata. The sequence continues at coordinate 26,586,179 of NC_086171.1, read as the reverse complement.
TTGGAGCTTCTCAAGCCCCACCCAAGACTCAGCTGCAGCACATTCTGGAAGAAGTCCTCCTCATGAGGAAGAACATCAGAAGCTGCTTTATATTGATTCAGAACTTTAGTCCATCTAGCCCAGTTGACACTGGCTGGGAATTGGGAACGAGATGAACACAAGTGTGTGTTCAGCAATTTGCGGACATTTTCAGCAGAGATGTGCTCATGCTCGCATTCACATTCAGGGCTTTGAACAGGCACGCCCACATGTTTTGTGAGCAAAAATGGAATTCTCATGCATCCCTAAGCCAGGCTCCTCCTGGTCTGCCTTGTGGTCTTCTTGCATGGGCTACTCCTCGATACAGTTTGTCTCCAGGAGCTTTAGTTCCTCCTCTGAAGAGGATTTGTCATGACAGCCTGACCATTATGAAGGGACAGGATATTGGGCTACTAGTACTGGACTACAGCTAGTATGGCTATAAAATGAAAATCATGATTTTCTTTGTCATTGTCTGGGAAGACCCTGATTCCTCATAGCTCTTGCTACAGGAGAATGGAAAAATCAACATGTGCTGAGAGACATGCTTTTTGTATGAATATACCCTCTACTGAGCTGCTTGGGTGTGATGCACAACCCAACAGTAGCCCTGAACCATGTTGCTATGGCAATACCTGAACAATGGATACATTGTGCAGTAAACAGCTGAATAGTGCTTTTTTTTAAAAAAAAGTATTAACATGCCATACCAAAGACCTTATCATCTCTATATGTTGACAGAAAAGAAACAGGCTGGTAGAAATTAAAAGCACAAGTATGCACCTCAGTGAAGATACCCGTGTCAAAACAAGGAGTCCATTATCTAATATGTGACCTCTGGCTGGAAGCGTTCCTGTAGAAGTTCTCTGGCAAATTTCCCCCCTTTCATTTTTGCCCCATTTGCTTTGGCTTCAAATAAGTTCTCCACAGGCAGGCTGGGAAAAGAGCTATATTAGCTGCTCGTGTGTCTCATAATTCCAGAATCTGCCAGAGCCACAAGATGAGGAAAAAATGTCAGTCTCACAGCTGGGAAAGAGGCTTTGGTGACTCAGTAAGCATGTTAAATTATTATGGTTATTACTTGTCCTGTGTAACATTAGGGTGTGGGAGTGCTGAGCCAAAGGGAATCCTGGCCATATTTAATTGTTAATTCCCAGTGATGAGGGGCTTCTAGAAAATTCTCAGGAAGAAGTGATTCAGCTTCCTAGGAAACCAAAGAAAACTGTGGCTGCTAGGAGGAGGCTCTAAATAAACACGAAAGGCTGTGAAGAAACGTGGAGGCAGTCCTGCTGAGAGAGCATGTTCATGTGGAGACCATCGAAAATAAACCCCGCTACCTTCAAGGCTGACCTGATGCTATTCTGAGGGCAGCAATGAATGTTCAGGACAGAAATTCACGTTTACCTCACATTTACCTCACAATTTTACCACACATCTTTTCTCTGTGTGTGTTTATCATACCACAATAATCAGGGCTTGTCCATATGGTTCTAGTTTCTGAGAATAGTTGGGATGGTGACAAGGAATGGATTTGGGCCCACTTTGCCGAAAAGAAGTAGCGATTCTAAAAATACAGGTGCCACTCACAATTGAGGGAAGGGTTTGTACTAGTTATCTGGTTTTGCTTCATTGTATATCTCAACTTCCCTATGAGAAGTGCAGTGCAGTATCCTCACGGCATCTCTGAGGTAGGAGCAGCTTTCTCTAACATGGTAGGGTGACTACTTGTAAATTGCCAAAGAAAGACGTCATGCATCACCCAAAGAAGAGGACAAAAGAGGAAACTGATTTACATAAAAATTGCATGTTCTTATTTATGTGTATAGATGGACATTTAGAAATAATTATGATAATTTAAAAAGAAATATGGTACATCTCTCCATAGTGTGGATGACCTGAGTGTCTTGTTCAGCCTGCTGTCCAGGTGCTGTTGATGGGCAACTTTAAGGCCTGGCTACTTCTTTAGATCTTTATATTTAAACCAGGCTTGGATGGGACAGCCCTTCAAATGGGGGATGCCTTCAAAATAGAGGACAGTCCTTTGGTAGCTCTTCAAATAGAGGACTGTCCTCTGTAAAAGAGGACACTTGGCCACACTACAAAGTGATGCCTTCCAGTTACGTTGGACTGCAATTCCCATCATTCACAGCCAGCTTAGCTAACGTTGGGAGTTGTAGTCCAACACATTTGGAGGGCACCAGGGTGTGGAAGGCTGGGTTAGTCTAAGAGATAGTAATTGCTCAAGTTGGTGTCAGGATTTGAGACCCAGCTCCCTGGACCAAGCCAAGCTGTTATCTACCCAATGCTGTATCCAAGTACAAACACCTTTGTAACAAGCAGCCTTCTCTCCATTTCCTGTACTTACCTCTGTTACTTGTGATAAAATCTACTTGACATTTTAAAGCAATGGCGCTTTGGCCAAATCCTCCCTAGGCCTAACTCCATGCAATGAATGGAAATATGGGATAGTCTCTGCTTTTCATCAGAGCACACAGGCAAAGAGGAACAGCATGAGTGGAATTGTCACTGAACTGGCCCCACGGACAGGACTTCCAAAATGAAAGTGGAAGTGACTGAACTGCTGCTTTGAGAAGATGGTTGTGAATAGGGTTGTGTGCCACCTTGGTCCTCAATCCCAAATTCCAGTGGGGATGAGATTGGGCTGCTGCCCCTGTCCATTCTTGGGGCTTAACCCGTCTGCTTGCACTGGTGAGCTGGCCAATTTCCAGGAGGATTTCCTTAAAGATGGTGGCTCTGACCTGCCGTAGATTTACTGTTGCAAACTATGGTGGCTGGAATAGGTCAGGCAAGTCCCGTGGGCAGGCAGGTAGGGGATAGCAATTCACTGGGTTCGGGGGCAAGTGGGGGGGGGAGTGGGAGGATAGGGGAGTCTTATGGATCCAAATCTGAAGTGGGTCAGAGTGATTCCGAGGCACGGCAAGCCAAAAAGGGGGCCAATTTGAAGCTTTCAAATCAGCCTTGGAGGTGAATCTGGGTGGCTGAGCACAACCCTAGTTATGAATACACCTATTCATTGAAGGCAATGAACAAAGCCAATTGCACCCTCCTTGGCTTTTGTGGTAATATACTCATTTCTCTGAAATTTCACTGACCAACCCCACCCCTACCTCTAACTATTCTGGCCAGTTTACGTGCTTCCAGATAAGAGCATTGGATGTGCTGAATCAGCAGGAACAACCTCCTACAAGCGGCATGGAGACAGTGCTGCAGCGCTCACAGTATTTACAGAGGGAAAAGTAGCCATAGCACTAAATCCTTTAAGCTAGGCAATGTCTATTTTTGGAGCTTCTGCTCCCATCCTTCACTACACTTTCGATGCTTTGATTATTGCCGTTTTTCAAGCGGCATTTGTTACCATTTAAGTATTGGTCAGGAAGAAGGTGGCTGTTTAAGCATTGATAAAAAAGAGGAAAAGAGGACATCAATTTGTATGAAATCTGCATATGCTGATTTATATGTATAGATGCAACTTTAGAAATCATGACTATCATTTAAATCAGTGGTTCCCAATTAGCTAAGTTCTGTGGACCCCTTGTTTTTCAAATGCCAAGCTATGGACCCCTTCCTTTTGAAAAAAATTGTTATCTCTATGGTAGTTATCTGTGTGAAGCAATTTTTTGGAGAAAATAAGGGGTAGCCCCTAATAAGCAAAGGATTTTAGGTATACTAAAAAACAGACCATAAAATTTGTGATATTTGTGATATTACCACACAAAAATGACAATGATTTAGTTAGGAATATAGTAGTAGTAGTAGTAGTAGTAGTAGTAGCAGCAGCAGTAGTAGTAGTAGTAGTATACCGCCCCATAGCCAAAGCTCTCTGGGCGGTTTACATAATATTAAGACACTTGAAAACAATATGCAAAAATTAAAAGCCACAAAAACATACAATATACACATACATTTAAAACCATTGTAACAACTTTAAAAACTATGAGCCTAAAAAACTAACTGCTGACCACAAACCACAAGGACACTTAAGGATCCTTGTGGTAGAAAGCAGGTGAACATTAGAATGGCCTTTCCTAAGATCTAAGCTGGAGAAATAGTAAAAAGGAACAGTAGGCTGGCAGGCACAGAAGCGGGGGTGGGTGGGTGGTGGAAGGCAAAAATAATAATAATACATAAATGAACAGAATCAGGGCACAATAATAAAGGTACCTCACAAGATACTCAGGTGGTCAACTAATATTATAGGAAACTAAGAGTGAAAACAACAATAATTTGTTGCGAAAGACTTACTGAGATCTAGTTACTCATTATTTGTTGCCAAGGTTTGCTACTCAATCAACTGAAAGTTATTTCAAGTTTACTAAAATATAAAGACGAATTTAATTTTACTAACGTCTAGTTTACAATTGAACAAATTATGACATGTCTAGCAGCTACTAAACCTAAATGTGATGGGAGAAATCATGCCTCTTTTTGTCCTGAACAATCCCTTCCACATCTGGTTCAATATTTCCTACTTTTAATCTCAAATCTGGATCAACATTGAGCCGATTTCTATGCTTGTTCCTGATATAACAAAATGTTGAAAATGTTTGTTCACAAAGATATTTGGAACAAAAGGAAACTAGAAGTTTCAAAGCTTTTTCACCTAACTTCTTATAATCAGGAAAAACCTTCACCCAGAATTGGTCCAGTCTATATTCTTTGCAGAATGATTTCAATGAATTATCACAAGTCACGTCAACAAGTACATCTTGCTCTTCCGCAGATAGAGTTGTTAGTTGTACATCACCACATTCAAAAGGATTCCTTATCCATGAGTTTTCAGGATTAGGTGCAGGGAAGTAATCTCTGAAGCTAGTCGTTAAATCACACAGGTGCTCAGTGATGTTATATTTTACTTCTGGTAGGAATTTGTCATCAGTGGACTCCAGAAATGAATGGTGAATATGTGAATGCTGCCAACGACCCCCTGGGGTCCACAGACCACCAATTGGGAACCACTGATTTAAATAGAAAAACAGTCCATCACACCTTAGTGTGGCAGACTGATCAGGTGAGCAGTGAGTCCACTTAGGCCATTTCTACACCAGCCCGAAAATCCGAGCTGGTCACGGCCCTGTCCCTGTACGTCCAAATGATGCACAGGGACTCCTGGGAGGAAAGAGGGATGAGAATGGGTTTTCCCAGGGATAAGTACTCCCTGGAAAAACCTGATTCTTCCCATGGACTCGGGATCATCCTGAGACTGTGGGAGGTGTGGCCACCCGTCCCGGTTTCTTGTCTCCTCCCCGCGAGAAGTGTGGATCATTAGAAGGAAGGAACCAGGCCGGGAGGAATTGGGGGTGGGGGGGAGCAGGATCGGGGCTTTTTTTTAAAAAAACTTACATTTAGTTGGAGTGCACATCTCCTTAAAAAAAAATGGAGGGCATGACACCCTTCTTCCTCCCAGGATGTCGTGCCCACATGTGGACTAAGGGAAGGAACTTGTGATCAGGATATCGCAAGATCCTCCCCGCTCCCTCCCTCTACACCGTGCTGGTGTAGAAATGGCCTTAGTCTGCTATCCAGGTGCTAACTTTGGATGGGCCACTTCAAGCCTCCTTCTCTCCTTCTGAAGGATGCTTTCAGGGAGAGGATTGCCTTCTGTAAAGTATGGCATCTGGTCACCCTAGTCAGGAGGAATGATCATCATCTGCTTAATCTTTTCTGCTCTGTGGCCCTCTTGCTTCCTTTTTCTTTGCTGTTGTGCAAACTCACTTCTCGGTGGTGGTTGCCTCAGTCGGTATCGTTCCTCAGCTTTGCTGAGTCAATCTTCCTGTCAGCTTTCCTAACTTTCGTCACTGGTTTCACCCACATCGGCACACGCTGGACAGCACTTCTTGGAAACCCCCTTAGTGCTTTTACACAATAGTTTTCTGCCTAGTGTGCAAGGAGGAGCAGGGCCAGTTCTAGACCTCGTGTCTTATTGCTAAGATGCTGTCATGGTAACTCTATATCCCTCTTGCACATTTATACCTTGCAGCACACACAGTGACATCTGTTGTGGTATGTTGGACAGTAGGGAATTTTAAAAAGTGGGAAATAACTCTAGAGAAGTGATATATGGAGCTTCTTTAGACAAATGTTTTATTGCATGCTCATGACTGGCCACTTACGGATCTTCACAGGTCATTTTGAGGACACAGTGATCCTCCTGTGCATCTCCCGCTCTATTTCCTAGTTTTAGTGTTGTAAATTAATCCACAGAAAAGCCGATTTATTTATTTATTTGAAATAAGACTGCATTTGTCAGGATTTCCTGCTGTATGCAGGAAAGTTGCGCTATAAAATGCCCACTACAGGGCGCTGTTCCCATTGAGCTGTGTGGGCAATGTGGTCTCTCTACTCTCTTTCCGCATGTAACTTCAGCTTGTTCCCAATGCGGAAGAAAGCAGGAAGCAAGAGCAATGTGACAGTAAGGAAATGCGATTTCCTCCCGTCTGAAGATACACATGGAATGCATAAATGTGCTCCAACACTTCAGTAACAATAAGAAGCACTAGCGTAGATCTAGCCCAGGAACACTCCCAACAGCTCAGCTCCAGCACTCAAACATTTATCCAAAGGTTGCATCTGAGGTTTTGCACAGGCAACGTCTAGACACTTACAAGCTCTGCCCCTGTGACTGGGAAATGTGCAAAATGTGAGGCCCCGACCGTGTGGAGAAAGCCAACATGCGTGCAAGTTGTGCATTTATGGGACTCTGTTCTGACCTCTAGGTGAACAAGTGGCGGTCAGGCAGCAGAGATAATCCCCTTCCCTTCTCCTTATCTTCCTTCTTCATGGAACTGTTGTGTCAGGACAGCTCGTGCCAAAGAACTAGACTTGATCTCACGTACTGGTATGATGAAGCACCACTTTCTGTCTTCTCCAAGCAGTGTCTGCAGATGACAAACCCTTGACCTCACCAAGGAAAGCTGTGTGTGAGAGAGAGATGGTGGGAGCGCGGTGGGGTGGGTGGGGGAGCTTCATTTAATGTCCCCGTGCAAGCCAGCTTCAACAGTCTCATTTCAGTTGGGTCAACACAGTACATTGTGTTTACAAGATGCAGTTCCCCCCACCCCACAGATTTCTTGATATGTTAGGGGCCCCGCATAGCTCCCTTTTGCATAGCCCTAATTGAATTCCTGGAAATGTTTAATTTCCAGTCTGTCTCGAAAAGCTCTGTCAAACAAAGTGTGTATCATCTGAATCTATTTATAGAGCCTCAGCGCCTTCTGAATATGTTCCCCATGAATGATTTTTGACCTGTAAGCTTTGTTTTGCATGGGTTACTGAAAATTATAAACAAGGGTGTGTGTTTTTGTGTTGTTGTTTTTAATGGAAGTATTTATCTCTTATTCTGAAGAGCTTTTGTGAACAGAGAAACAATGTGTAAAAATAAAGACAGTAGTTCATACCAAGCCCCTGAAAGAATGAGGATTATTGGGCATTGTTATGCACCCTCTGTAGGACTACTCTTCAGAGCTGCCTGAACTGAACATCACAGAGGAGCTGCCTGTGTTGAAGGACCTTGAAACAGATCATTGGGGGGGGGTCCTTTGCTCTCCGGGGAGATGGTTGTTGAGCCCTTCCCCTCAAGACATAGCTGGACTCCTCTCAGACTTGGAGGCTGATGCTAAGTGGCCACCTACCCTCAAGGGAACACAGGCACCTTAAAGTTCGGACTTGGTCAGCTACCAGATGCAGAAGTGCCTGCCTGAGGTATAAGGATTCCTTCTAAGTAAATGATGGCCTGCAACCGTGGTCAGGCTCAGCTTTAAACGCCTTCAGTTCTAGGCATAGAGAGCTCGAACAATGTTTGTGTACCAGCTCATAGCTCCCTCCACTGATAATCTAGCTCTTATTTGGAATATTGATTTTGGACTGCCTCCCGACCTTGCCTTTGGAACATACCCTAACTAATTCACTGAATTTCTGTCCTTGCACCATGCCAAGTGGGATAGGTATGCTCAGCTTGTTTCTCAGTTTTGTTCCCATCAGAGTTTGCACTGCAGGCCAACTCTCAAAGTTCCCTTGAGCTTAAAAAGAAGGTTTTGATGTGACATAAAGGGACTGCTGTTAGGGAACAATAAAAGACTTCAAAAAGGTCACTGAGTGAACACATGAAGCTAGTTTCACAGTTCCCTGGATTATGGCCAAAATAATAGGATACTTTTATATGAGATTTTATCCAATGTTAGTTCTACTTTGAGTAGGCCCACTGAAATGAATGGGACTTAAGTTAGTTATGACTAATGTAAATCCCATTCATTTCTAAGTAGGACTAACACTGGATACAACCCATTATGTTTATTCTAATGGCAAGGGGACACACAACTTGACAATTTTTAGATTTTTATTGTTAACTTTAGGGGGAACCAAAGCACTACATGAACTCCAAAAAGTGTTTTTATTCCATTCCCAACCCAATTACATGGACAGAGCAATCCATTGGGTGCTGCAGATTGCCGCCTCCTCATCCGTAGACCAAGCTATGAGCATGAAGAAGAATATCCAGTTATGGATCTTTCCTTCCTTGTCCCTTCTACCCTTGCAGCTGCTATGGAAAACATCTCTTATCAGATCACAACTGAGACCTTGTAAGAGAAGTCAGAGAGGGAGAAAAGGGGGTTAGGAGGCAGGGAGAGGAGAGGTCAGGATACGTAGTATCCTATGGCCTCTCCAGTCCCATCGCAACCACCAAAAGGTAAATCAATTTGGCAGGCTCAGAGGGCCATCTAGCTATTTTTTGTATCTTAAATGGGGAAACAGAAACAAAATCGCCTCCATCTTCCTCTCACCTTGCCTGGCTCTTGCCAGCAAAGTATAGGATAGATGGAGGGCTCTGAACTTGTAGCCCTCTATCTATCAGGGGCTCAACCCATAGAAGTGCACTCCAACTCACCCATGCAAACTTATTGGGTTGCTGTCTTTCAGTCCTGTCTTTCCATTTGTGGAAGAGCCTTTAATCCAGTAGAAGTGACTTATGGAAAATGGTACAGGTGATTTTTTTTTTTAGAACATTCTGCCCTAGAGACCCTTCGGAACAGCTAGGAGGTGCTGAAGTCTGCTGGTCAAGGGGCTGGTCAAGTTATTTTGGCACCTGAGGCATGAAATTCCAGCAAAATATTTCCCTCTCAGTGGCAGTACAAACACAACAACAATAAATTGAATACCTAACAATAGGCTACCCTTTCATGGCAGTAAAAATCAGCTGCCTCACTCTGTCTCATGGTAGAGCTGGCCTTGAATGAAGCTCAGGACGCCGTAGGCTATAAAAAATGGGATTCCGGTGGTCACTTTGATCAGATCTTTAGGGTTAGGATATGATGTGTAGCCTTAGAGAACTAGAAGTGTTGTAGAACTTTGAGAGTATTTCAAACATACACCAAAAGAGCTTTATGTGTGACTGCGGGAGAATGTAATGAGATAAGAGGCTCAACCATGTAAACAGGATATGACAAGTTAATTGAATGACAGCAATTGTTGTGGCCAAATATTAGTAGGTTGAATTGCTTGGATGCAGAATCATCCTGAAGAACAGGTATGGGCACACAATCAGGATGTGGTTGTTAAAGACGAATGGAACATTTCTTTCTCTCTCTCTCTCTCTCTCTCTCTCTCTCTGGAATCCATGCCTTGTCTCTTGGCAAAGCTTTTGGGAGAGCTGCTAGAGGACTGAAATGGTGAATTTTGGAGGTGTAAGGACCAGGCAGGCAGATGGAGGGATAGAAGTCACAGGTGATAGGAAGGATGAAAAGCTGATAGGAAGACTGAGACCATAATACAGTTGTTGGAAACTTGGCAAGGAGTGATACACTCTTGTTGTGTAGGCTGTTAATCAACTGGAAAGATAGCTCTTAACAGCTTGGGATCCAGCTATCTGAAGGGCAGAACAAGGAAAAGCAAATGGGAAAACCAAAAACAGGCAAGCAAAAATGGGGTGTGAAAAATATTGTAGTCCCATGTGCTTTGGATTCCCATCAGAGAATTCTAAAATGAATATACAATATTAGTTATAAAGCTTATTCTCTTTCACCTGAATTATGTCTATTTATGACGATATATTAATCTGCCTCTCATTAAAACAAACTCTAAAATAACTTCAAAAGATCACTTGCTTTTATTTTGTCCAAAGGACAACCAAGCTGTTTCTACACCTGCCTTTTTTCCAGGGATTGTCCTGGGATCATCCCTCTGCATGCAAATGACACACAGGGGATCACGGGAGCAGGCAGGGGGCTTTGCTAGACCTGCCGGGATAAGCTGGCAGGGAGGCGGGGCGACGGCGCGCTGATGTTAGCGTGCGCTGCCCGGGCTTCCAGACGCGGGACGCGCAGGGACGTCGGGATCCCTGCATCATCCGCCATTTTTTAAAAAAGTTTAAAGGGGCCACGTGCGGCCCGAAGACTGTGGAGAAGGTAAGGTTTTTTTTTTAGTTAACCCCCCCCCCCATCAGCTCCTGATCTCTTCCTGATCTTTCCCTTCCTCTGTGTCCCGTGTGTCGTCTCTCCTCCTTCTCCCTCCATGTGTGTGTGTGCGTGTTCTGTGTCGTCTGTGCTTCTTCTCCCTCCGTGTGTGTGTGTGTTCTGTGTCGTCTGTGCTCCCTTCTCTCCCCCCGGGATCTCCCCCCCCCCGGCCGATGGGCACAGCGCTCAGCGCTGTGGCCAGTCCGCAGCTTTTTGCAGCTACTCGCGAGTATGCAAGTAGCCGCAAAAAGCCACGGAAGTCTCTAGACGTTCCACAGCTCCGGCCTCAGGCCGGGGCTGGGGAAAAGGCGCGCCATAAGCGACTTCGCTTATGGCGCGTTAGAGGAGGCTTCAGTGCAGCCTGGGGCCGGATTCCCCTGTGCGCCATGTGGAAGCACAGCAGGGAAACTGGCTCTCAAGGCGTGCTAAGGCCTCGTCTAGGAACGCCCAGGGATGATCCTTCCATTTTCCTGGGATAATCCTTAGGTGTAGAAAGGGCCCAAGATAGGTGCATCCATGATTCTTTCCCTGCAAGGTTCGATTGTTCCTCTCTGACTATCCTTGAATCAAAGGCTCCCGGACAGGTGGTTGTGAGACTTCTGTGTTTCTTTTTTTCCAGTTGGGTAGTGCTATTTGGTGTAATGAGTAACTCATTCCCTTGAAATGTTGACCTATTGTCATTGACTTCTTACCAGGTAGACTTGATGGAGAACAGAATAGCTTCTTTATCTCCATTTTACACAGCTCACCAATATTTGTTCATTATTGTATGCTGTGGAAGCTGGTGGGTCCAATGTTGGTGGAGCAGTGAATGTGCTCTGCTTTGCACGCTGAAGAGCTCTTTAGAATTCTGACGGGTTCTGACTAAACCTGGAGCAGATCCGTCACCCCACTGACCTCAGAGCCACCATCCTCCACTGACTGTATAGTAGGGGTGCACCATCAGTTTGGGATTGGAGACCAAATTGGATGACCTATCAGGGGACTGCATGAGTAAAGGGGGCATGTCCAGAACCAAAAAGGGCTAACCTCAATCAGACAATTTGTATTTCATTCCAAAGCTCATTAATGATAGTCATCCCATCTCTTCTTTCTTTCATCTATTTTTATTTTATGTCATCCCATTGTATTTATTTATGTTGTCTCACCCCATTCTTTTATAATCAATGTTTGCTTTTAGCCTCCCCACCGCACTGCCCCTCTGTTTCTCTCTTACTTTTCGTCATTGTGCTAAGCTGTACTTGGCTCTTCCTCCTGGCAGCAGCAATAAGCTACAAATGTGGTGTAGTGGCGAGAGGGTTGGACTGGGAGTCAGGAGATCCAGGTTCCAGTCCCCACTCAGCCATGGAAAACCCACTGGGTGACTTTCGATGCACAGGGGATCCTGGGGTCAGGCCGGGCTAAACCCTCCCTTGACCCGGGATAACCGGATCCGCTTGTGGCCTGGCTTTTCTGCAGCCCCGGGCTCAGCCCGGGACTGCAGAAGGAGTAGCCGGGAGAAGCCACGCGCTAAGCGCTGTGCCCATCGGGCTGGGGGGGTGGAGATCATGGACAGGGGGGCAGAGGGGGCATCAGACATGGCGAGTGGGCAAGCGAGCGGGGGGTGGACAGGTGAGTGGGGGGGTGGACCTGGCAAGCGGTGTGTATGTGGACATGGCGAGCGGGGTGGTGGTGGACATGGCAAGTGGGGTGTGTGTGGACATGGTGAGTGGGGGGATGGACATGGCAAGCGGGGTGTGTGTGGACATGGCGAGCGGATGGACGGGCAAGTGGGGGGGCAATCATACATTGTGGGGGGGAAATCGGGGGCAGGGGGGAGCGAGGAACCCTTTTTTTTAAAAAAAAGACTTACCTTTTCGTTGGTGCACTCCTGCGCACATGGCCCCTTTAAGTTTTTTCAAAAATGGACGACGCAACGGGGCTTTCCCTTACCCCGTCGCGACTTACGTGTAGAAAAGGGTGACGGCCTGTGCTAGCTGTAGCGCGGCCTCGCTCCTTCTCCTCTCCAGATTAACAGGTAGGTCTAGCAAGGCCTACAGACTCTCAGCCCAACCTACCTCACAGGGTTGTTGTTGTGAGGATAAAAATGCAGAGGAGGAGGATTATGTACACTGCCTTGGGTTCCTTGGAGGAAAAAAGATGGGATATAAATGCAATGCAATGAATGAATAAAATAAATAAATAAATAAATAAATAAATAAGTGCTGTCAGTCTGTGGCAGATGTCGTCCTGTAGATGACATGGGACAGACTCAGAAAGCTCTGTGAGCAATAGACTGGTGGCAGTGGGGTGCGAGTATTGATTTGTCTATATTTTAGGGCAGCTTTTTTAGCGGCAACAGAGGCTCGGGGTCTTAGGGACCACCAGACAGGGCTTGGGGGTGCCACCTGCAGGCCACACTTTTGCACCTCTGCTATATGGTCTGCCTGCCCGACTCAAATGTGTGGCATGTTATTACTGATCCTAAATCATAGAAGATGTGAAAATGTCTTTCCTTCATCCTGTGAATCCTTTTATAGGAAACCAGTACTTATGAGAATAGAAACTGACATGGAAGCAATTAAAGTTCCCATCGTATACCTACTTAATGTACATGAGAGTAAGCCCCGTTGAACTGAATGGCATTTACTTTTGAGGAGACATGTACATGATTGCACTGTAAGAGATGCTGTTCAACGGGTAATTCATAGGCTATTTATCACTAACCACCCAACTGCACTTATCAGGTATCAGTGGGTTCCAAAAGTGGACTGCCTTTTTCTGAGTCTTGTGGATTCCTTAAACTTGCAGTCCTGTTTTGTGGTATGTGTTTTTGTTTTTACTTCTGGGTAGGATTCTGGGTAGGATTTTTTAGCTCAACTAAAAACTTTTCTTTTTCCTAAAGCTTTTAAAACTTGATGTTGTGCGGACTTTATACTGTTAGTTTTACCCTACCCTGTGCCTGCTTACCCTACCCTGTGCCTGTTTGCATTCTCTTCCCCTCCTTATTGTTTTACTATGATTTTATTAGATTGTAAGCCTATGCGGCAGGGTCTTGCTATTTACTGTTTTACTCTGTACAGCACCATGTACATTGATGGTGCTATATAAATAAATAAATAAATAAATAATAATAATAATAATAATAATAATAATAATGTGCAGTAGTGCTAATGCAGATCTGTGGTAATGCAGACTAGAGCTACTGCACATTAGCACAAATGGAACAAAATTCTCATACATCACTAAAAAATAATAATCTGATTCTGTCCATGAGTGGATGACAGAATGAAAGGCACCTGTTAATCCATGAAACACAGGCGGAGTGGATTTAACAAAATCTGTACATCCTAGTTACTATCTGTTCTGGGCCATGTCAGGCAAGATGGGAGTCACATCAGAACCTTGTATAGCACCCTGCAGGAGGTGCTAGCTGAGGTTTTCTCCCATAAAGCGCTGTTGTTCCAGCAAAGATCTGCAGTCAACTGATGCCTTAAGGTGGTTAACAGAGTCTGGCTTTTAGTAGCTTCACCCGTTTTGGATGCTGATATTCTTAATGGGCTGGTATTTGTTTCTGCAGTTTCATGCTCCTGCATGGCTGAGGGACAGGAGAAACAGCAGGGAGATCCTCAGGGTCTGATGTTGATGGGAGGGTTACGTCCCCAGGCTGGGAAGATATAGAAATGAGTGCCCAGAGCAACCCCCTGAAGTGGGGTGACCTGTGACTGGTTTGAATCCGAGTCCTCCTTGGGGCAATGCAGAGCCTCAGAACCAGGGGACATGACAGACAGGCTGGTACTGCAACTGCATTTTATTACATTTCTTCCCCTGCACAAATCTGGTCCGGGGTGGGTGGGGGGATGGTGGGAACGCACACAGCAGGACAAATCAGAAAGCACTGGAATGCAACTGGCTGATAAGAGCATCATCTGGATGCTTGATAAAAAATGAGTGAATGAAGGATGGCTATTCAGAGAAACAGCTAGTATGGAAGAAACCTCTGTTGAGAGACTCCTCTGCTTCAATTGACTGTCCCCTGTCCAGCCAACTGGACTGTATGTGTTAGAACTGATCAGGCTGTGAATCCACAATTGAGGTCAAATTATGTTTGCTGAGGCAGACCATGGCCCCATGACAATTATTATCACAGAACTCCATCTCCATGATTTTGTCTACAAAGCCAGTTTGCCTTTGGAGAAAGTTTTTTTTTTAATCTGGCATCACAGAATTGTTAGCAGAAGCATCAAATTTGTAACTGTTGTAGAATGCCTTCTTTATACATGTCTTGCTAGATGAAGAAAAAACAACACCTTACTGTTGTGTGGAGGGACAAAAATGAAAAATGCTAATACTGGGAAACTTATCAGACAACAGGAAGGAAGCCAGCAGCCCCAAACCTTCCTACGTTTACGTAGCATAATTTTGAGTAAAATGACCAGCAGGCCTTTGAAGCAACTATGGGAAAGAAATCAGGCGAGGGGTGGTGGTGTTTATGTAAGCCCAACCAAGCCAAATACAAGATGAATCTCATTTAAGAAAATGTTTTCATAGGAAATGTAACCTCAGCTAACTTCTAGCAAAAGCCGTTTTCCACAAGGCTCTTGCAGTGAAGTTGTTCCTATGCTGCCAATGTTACCAGCCTTAGGGCTACTGGAAATAAAGTGATATGTCGGAACGGATCTGGATTTGATCTAGCACCATCAAGCCTGGATTAAAGGGCTGACTGCCACAATGAGCTGAGCTTGGGGTTGCATATGTCTGCGATCTGTAAGTCATGTTCTATATTCTGCCTGTTGGGTAGGCAGATGTAAGAGTGTTGGGATCCACCAACCAGAGCCTGGTGCAAAATTCATTCACTAAGGGTCAAGCTACATGACACATTAAATGCACAGCATGCAGCTGACAGTCTCTTTCTTATTTACTCTAAAGTAAGCACACAGGCCCTTGATCACTGTGTACGCATAGGGGAGGCTTAAACCTCTCCCCGCCCCCCTGTCCACTTGTTTAACAAACTCCGCTTCCCAAAAGCCCTCATTGGTACCAATATTGTCTTTTTTTAAAGTCCCTGTGCAGGACAAATTTTGGAAAATAAGTGGTACAGGGAATGGGAAGAGTCCTACTACTACTACTCATGTGCAGTGGTCCCAATCGAGATCAGGGCCCTACACGCTTTAGAAGAAAGAAAGAAAGAAAGAAAGAAAGAAAGAAAGAAAGAAAGAAAGAAAGAAAGAAAGAAAGAAAGAAAGAAAGAAAGAAAGCCCAGGAATTTTGTTTTGAGTTCCCAAACTGACCAGAGCTTACAGCCCTTCTGCACAAAAATCTACTTCTGTATGATATGGTAGTAATAGGAGCCAATTTGTTGTTAAGCAGTTGGGAATCAGAAATCCTTGCTGATCTACTGCAAATCCCCCAGGCCACAGCTAGACCTAAAGTTTATCCTGGGATCATCCAGGGTTCGCCCCTGCCTGAGCACTGGATCCCCTGTGTGTCACCTAGGGCCTTGCTAGACCTGCCGGGATAAGCCGGCAGGGAGGCGGGGCGACGGCGTGCTAAGTTTAACGCGCGCCGCCCAGCCTCCTAGACGGCCGACCCGCAGGGACGACGGAAGCCCTGCAGCGTCGGCCATGGTTTTTTTTTTTTAAAGGGGCCATGTGGGGCCCGAAGCCGCCGGAGAAGGTAAGGGTTTTTTTTTAATTTAATCCCCCCCATCCGCCCCCCTCGCCGTCTCCTTCGTCGCCCTCCGCCCCCCCACCATCTCCTTTGTCGCCCTCCGCCCCCCCACCATCTCCTTCGTCGCCCTCCGCCCCCCCACCATCTCCTTCGTCGCCCTCCGCCCCCCCACCATCTCCTTCGTCGCCCTCTGCCATCACCTCATCGTCTCCTTCGTCGCCCTCCGCCCCCCCCCACCATCTCCTTCGTCGCCCTCCGCCATCACCTCGCTGTCTCCTTCGTCGCCCTCCGCCATCACCTCGCTGTCTCCTTCGTCGCCCTCCGCCATCACCTCGCTGTCTCCTTCGTCGCCCTCTGCCATCTTCCCCCCCCCCGGATCACCCACCTCCTGGCACGATGGGCACAGCGCATCGTGCCAGGTCCGTGGCTTTTCGCGGCTCCTCGCGAGTAAGCGAGGAGCCGCGAAAAGCCGCGGAACTCTCCACACTTTCCCCAGCTCCGGCCTGAGGCCGGAGCTGGGGAAAAGGCGCGCCATAAGCGACTTCGCTTATGGCGGGTAAGACCAGGCCTCAGCGCGGCCTGTCTGCGGATTCCCCTGTGCGTCATCTGGACGCACAGCAGGGAAGCCGGGACAGAATGCGCGCTAAGGCCTCGTCTAGGAAGGCCCCTAGATGAACAGGTTTGACCCCTGGACGATCCAGGGATAAACCTTAAGTCTAGCTATGGCCCCAGAGAGCTGCCATTAGAGCCAGATCTATTTTCTATCTGCCCTTGTCCTATCCTGTATGTGCAGAATGGACCTGTCTTTAATACATGCTAGAAATCTGTAGTACATGTTGGGAATATTGCAGCCTCATCTGCAAGTTACTGGAAGGGGGCAGTGTTGCAGTTAGTTAGTACATGGGAATTAAGGCCATAGCTAGTCTTAGGATCTCTATAGCCTACAGTGTGGTTTCCTGTGGTTTGTTCCTTTTGTCCTTCCCTGCCTCCGACGACCTCTCTCTGATCTCTTTCATGGCTGGGAGCAGTTGTGCTTTTTCTTTCTCTCCTGCCGGAGTTACAGAATACAAAATAGACTGAACAAACTCCCTCTTTGAAACTGTATGCTGTACCTGTATATTATATGCAAGATTATATTGTGAGTAAAGCTATTTTACCTTTCTTCATGAAAGAAGGGAGTGGTCTCCTTTTTTAGCCTTGTGTGCATGTGGGACTGGTAAACACTCGTTTTTTTCCTGCCTTTCCCCCCCTCTGCTAACTGCCTTTCTAACAGGATGCATCATTATCAAATAATTCCCATCAGTACAGAGGAGTTTCTTTTTCCTGCTCCTGCTGAGAAACATGTCAGTAGTTAAAATATCACCACAAGTGGAATACGGGTCACAGTCCAAAGTTTCAAGGGGCTCTAAGGTACACACAATGTCCTATGTATACTCAGGTGGGTTGTATGTATGCAAGGAGAGTCACTACCCATAACATACTGCCCATTAGCTACCACGAAGACAAGTAAGTGGGGAAGGGGGCCCAAAATCTCGATCCACCCCTCTGGATCTCACTCTGCGGAGCGGAGCGGGGGAGGGGCGGATCGACCTGAAGCGGTTCTGGTGTGTGGGGTCCATGCACAGCCCTAGTTACTATCATATGAAGTCCTAACACAACTTGGGACCAGGATACCTACCAGAACGCCTTTCCTTATACATATCTAGGCAAGATTAGCAGAGGAGGCATTGCTGGTCATTCCAAAACAAACAGAATGTCATCATGAAGTCCCTAGATGGTGGGCGTTCCCTGTAATGACACTCACCTACTGGAAAACCCTCCCTCATGTAGTTCAGGAGGCAGAAAAAGTGACATCTTTTAAAAGCTTCCTGAAAATGTACTTGTTCACCCAGGCTTTCCCTGACTTGTAAGTAAATTAATTATGCCACTCCATTTTACTGCTCCTTGATATTATTTTATTGTAGTTGGAAGTATGTTTAAATGAGGAGTTTAAATATTGTATTTTATTTAATATTGTGAACCACTGAGGGATTTGACCATATTCAGCAATATATAAATGCCACAAATAAATAAATACTCTGCCCTAAGGAGGCCTATCTGTATGGAATCTTATGTGTATGTGTGTACCACATGAGCTGTTGGATTGTGGCAAATGTTCCTGCTCCCATGTAATGTGACAAAGATGTAGCTAATGTGCTCTGAGCTGTATAAGCAGGGCTGGCCCTACCATTAGGCAGAGTGAGGCACTCACATCAAACTCCCCCTGAATTTGAGGACAGAGCTGTGTTTGCCACGCAGAGCTGTGTCCTGGGCCACCTAAACTGCTTCAGGTGTGGTGGAGGACACTATCCCATCGCCAAGATTGAAGTACGATTCAACTACTAGTCCAGTTAGCTTCTGGATGTGGAATGGGGAGGGGTGCCATCTTGTCTTTTGCCTCCAGTAGCAAAATGCCTTAGGCCAGTCCCATGTATAAGGCAGCTTAATGCATATCCATAGTATGTGTAGTGTTCCTTTGCCAACAAGCAACTGGACTGAGCCCAGAGGAATGGCAACAACAGCAGCACAAAATTCCCACTGCTACTGTAGATTTCCTTTTAGTCAGTGTGTAATTTATCTTTGTGATTCTTCTGAGACCCTGAGAATTTTGCCTTTTAATACTTGCGCACAGTTAACTTTTGACCTGTGTTAGCTGTCAGGTTAGAATGAGTTTAGTCACATCAGTCTGAACAGGAATTAAAACCAAGCTCAGGAAGGTGAAAGGGTAAAGCCTTAAAGGGATCACCTTAATTGACTGGGCCTCTTAATCCCCCCCTGTTCTTGTACATTAACCCAACTGCCTCTAGTTCTTCTCTAACCTGTTTTCGCAGAGTCGAAAGACTTACCCTTTCACTTAACAAAGCCAAGCGGTAGAAGGAACATGACCTTAGGTCTTCCTGAGAGGGGTCTTTAGGATCATGTTGAATGCTGTGTTTTATCCTACATCCATCCCCAGTGGGTTTAAGGGATGAAAATTATCAGCCAGATTCTTCTGAGCTTGAAGCATGTCAGTGATATTCTGCAGTGCCAGACATTCCAGGTGCCATTTAGGTTTGCAGTGTTTGAGTCTCAATAACCTCAGTACTTGAAACAAGCATGGTTTAGGGCATGCTGCATTTATTATCTGATAAGCTGAGGGGGATAAACTTTTTCCTAACAGAACCCCCCCCCCAAAAAAAAAAAACCAGGAACACTCAGAAACTTTGGTCAAATGAAACATTTTACTGAACCCCAGAGATTTATGCATGACACTAGTCCTCATGAGTATGACATTATTACTGTGTGTGTGTGTGTGTGTGTGTGTGTGTGTGTGTGTGTGTGTAACAGAGGCCTTAGCTAGACCTAAGGTTTACCCCAGGGTCGTCCCTGCCTGCTCCCAGGATATTCTGTGTGTCATTTACATGAACAGGGATGACCCTGGGACAAACCCAGGATAAACCTTAGGTCTAGCTAAGGCCAGAGAGACAGACAGACAGACAGACAGACAGGAGATAGCTAGGTTGACCATATGGAAAGGAAGACAGAGCTCCTGTATCTTTAACAGTTGCATAGAAAAGGGAATTTCAGCAGGTGTCATTTGTTTGCATGTCGCACCTGGTGAAATTTCCTCTTCATCACAACAGTTAAAGCTGCAGGAGCTATACTGCAGCTATACTGTGACCAGATTTAAAGGAGGGCAGGGTACCTGCAACTTTAACTGTGGTGATGAAGAGGAAATTTCACCAGGTTCCCCATTTATACAAAGGACACCTGCTGAAATTCCCTTTTCAATACAACTGTTAAAGATACAGGAGCCCTGTCCTCCTTTTCATATGGTCACCCTAATCAGATAGCATCATAGCAGCAAGTTCCACCCTGGCATTTATTTACCTATTTAAAATATTAATAAACCACCCTTCATGAAACATTGATTCCAGGGTGGTTTACAAGAATACAACGATATAGAATACAACCCCAATAATATCATAAAACACAGAGATGAAAAGAACAGCTACTGGCCCTCATCCAGCCCATTAACAAACCCAGACATCGATTCATCATTTCTACAGCCACATCTGAGTCAGAGGACAAAGAGAAATAGAGCTGGGTATCAACATACTGGAGACACTTAATCTGGCAGGTTGATACAGATATTAATGAGCATGGGTGACAAGATGAACCCTGTGGGACTCCATAATGCAAATGCCAAATGTCTGAGCAAGTCCCCCAGTACTACCCTCTGGAGCCAGTCCTGCAGGTAAAAGTGTAACCACTGTATTAACATGCCTCCAGGGTGGGCCCAGATGCCGAGAATCAACAGGGTTGCACACCCCGCGCCTCTCTCTCCAATCTTAACTTTATTTTTGATATGTGTGAGGAATGCCGTGTACATAACCATTTTTGTGGTGTAAGGTTATGCAGATACCCTGTGTGACCTCTGAGAGACTACAATGTACCTATGTAGCCTTGAGGCCTAGTGTTGTTGCTGTGTTGGAGGCCTATGTAGTAGCTGCTTGGTGACATTCTGAAGGGGTGGGGAACAGAGAGAGATGATCATTTGAATATGTGTAGATGGGGCCTGGATCAGTTAAGTTCGATTCAGATTGGTTGGGGATGCTAGCTAGGTGCAAAAAAATGGATGGAAAATGTCAGTTGACAGGGATTGAGAGAGTTTTGTCTGTGGAGAGTGAGGGAGAAGGTCTATTGGTTGGTGGGTGGTGATATATAAGGACTAGGAGAAAACTGAGGAGAAAGTGAATAGCTAAGACCCAAATATTAAGCTATTACTTCTCTTTGGGATAACCTTATGTGACTGGGGAAGGGCAGAGCAGGATCTACACTACTGCTTTATAGCAAGAATGCCAGGCCATGTTCAGAAGACACCTTAAACCACGGCTTTAACCATGGTGAAAAAGGCAAAAAGCCTCATTCACCATGGTTAAAGCCATGGTTTAAGGTGTCTTCTAAACACAGCCCTGCTTTCTGGCTTAACCACCATGGTTAAAGATATGATTTAAGGTGGCCTGAGAGAATTTAGCGGAAAAGGGTCAGATTGTGGAACTTGAGTTACAGTGACAAAGAGTTCCCTGGGCCCTGAAATATAAGCATTTGCGAAACAAAGAAAGAAAGAAAGAAAGAAATCCCAAAGGTGGGATTGTCCAGTCAAGGAGCAGTTTTCCCATTGGTGGTGGAGGTGCTACGGAGAAACAATCCCCCATTACATGTCAGAACGTATTGTGGGGTGGAAGAAGTAAAATGCAATTAAAAGAACTTAAGAAGCGCCCTGCTGAATCAGACCAAGAGTCCATCTAGTCCAGCACTCTGTTCACACAGTGGCCATCCAGCCATCGGCCAGGGACCAACAAGGCAGGACATGGTGCAATAGCACCCTCCCACCCATGTTCCCCAGCAACTGATGCACACAGGCTTACTGCCTCGGATACTGGAGATAGCATACAACCATCAGGTCTAGTAGCCATTGATAGCCTTCACCCCCAGGAATTGATCCAACCCCCTTCTAAAGCCATCCAAATTAGTGGCCATTACTACATCTTGTGGTAGTGACTTCCATAATTTAACTATGCACTGTGTGAAGAAGCATTTCCTCTTATTTGACCTGGATCTCCCACCAATCAGCTTCATGGGGTGACCCCAGGATCTTTTGAGAGAGGGAGAAAAATGTCTCCCTATCCACATTCTCCACACCATGCATAACTTTGTACACCTTTATCATGTCTCTCCTTAGCCTCCTTTTTTCCAAGCTAAACAATCCTAGTTGATGTAACCTTCCCTCATAAGGGAGATGCTCCAGCCCCTTAATCATTTTAGTTGCCCTTTTCTGCACTTTTTCCAGCTCTATAATATCCTTTTTTTAGGTGTGGTGACAAGAAATGTACACAGTGTGGTCACACCATAGATTTGTATAAGGGCAGTATGATACTGGCTGTTTTATTCTCAATCTTTTTCTTATAATACCTAACATGGAGTTTGCCTTCTTTAAAGCGGCCACACACTGGGTAGACATTTTCATTGAGCTGTCCACCACAATCCCAAGATCTCTTTCTCGTTCAGTCACCGCCAGCTCAGACCCCATTAGCTTATACTTGAAGTTGGGCTTTTTGCCCCAATGTGTATCACCTTACACTCACTTACATTGAACCGCATCTGCCATTTGGATGCCCACGCTCCCAGCTTGGAGAGATCCCTTTGGAGCTCTTCACAATCCCTTTGTGCAAGAGCACCCTCCTCTTTTTCCCTCTCAGCAACTGGTATTCAGAGGCCTACTCCCTCTGATCCTTGACGTAGTATAAAGCCAACATGACTAGTGGCCATTGATAATCTAATCCTCCATGAGGCATTGTGATTTGTGAATGCCCACAAGAGCAGGCAGGGTTGTGTGGATCAAACCCCAGGATCTCTTGATCAACAACTTCTTTGCCTTGCAGCCCCCACCAGTTTCCATAAAACAGTCAAACGCCCACAGAAAGGGGAGTTATCAAGTGCCATCCCAACATTTCAAGGGCAGGTTAAATAGGAACTTGAAGAAATTAAATGAAAGCATCAGCTGCTTGAATGATCATAGTCTCAAGATGAAATCCCTCTTCTGCCAAACAATGGCAGTTTTAAGGTTCTGGAAATCACTTTGATTGAAAAGTCACTATTCAACTGTGAGTCCCTCAAAGGAGACAATATATATATTTAAAAATCTGCTTACCAATTCCACATTTTGAACAACTATCAGCCCTAGAGTTAAAAAAAAAATGTATTGCAGAAAAGTGACAGAGTTGAAAAGCTGAACAAGGCAAAGAGAAATTGCAGAAGAGGCAAACCTCAGCCCCAGTGAAACACCCTCCAGCTTGTATGCTAAGTAGAAGCTATCGAATCTCCCTCTTCTGGTGATGGCAGCAGCAGTCCACGTAGCTCCTTAAAAGAGCTGCAAAGTGGCTGTGGCCAGTGTTCAGTCTCAGGGGTCCATGGGAACGGAAAGGGAACAGACTGGTCCCAATAGGTAACACATGGCAGTCAGCAAAGCTCTCTCCTCTGATAGTTTGGGTTAACGATAAACTACAAAGACGTAATTGCCCTATTATATAATTCTAATGTAAAGTCCATGTCGCCATAGGTGAAAGTTGTCTGCAGGCGAAACATACTTGACTACCTTACCCAGCTCTCCTGGTGCCTGGCATAAAGCCATTGCAGCATGCAATGCAACAGAGGCCCTTTCTACACCTACGGGTGTAGAGAGGGGGCAATCCCGGACTTACCTTCTTCTGGGATCATCACCCTCAGTGTAAACGGGCCAGGCGACATCATGGGCATTGGGCCAGGCGACATCATGGGCATTGTGCCCGTTGCGGCCACCATTTCTTTTCTTTTTTTTAAGATGACAGAGCTGGAGCGCACTAGCGCTCCAGCAAAAATTAAAAGGAAAAGAAAAAAGGCCCGGCCCAGCTCCCCACCCTGATGGCCCTGGACTCCCCCCGTCCTGACGCCTTCCCTCTGATGACTCCCGCTACTCGCAGGGAAGAGGGAAGAAGTCGGGTTGGGCGCCCACACCAGCTGCAGTGCTTGGGACTGTCCCAGGAACGCATGTAAAACCGGGGTAACTGAGGTCTCAGTTAACCTGGGGAAATGGAGGGATCATCTCTCCCTGATCCCGGGATCCCCTGTGCATCATTTGGACACACAGAGGGATGATCCTGGTATGATCCCTCCAAAAAAAGATGGTGTAGAAAGGGCCAGAGAGGGAAGGAGGCGAGACACCACTATTTCCACTACTGTTGCTCCTTTGCTAGGGCAACAAGAAATGCAAGGGCAGGAGAGGGGGACTGGGGAGGAACCAGGCAGATGGGTGGGCAGAGGGATGGGATTTTGTGTGTCCCTGGGGGACAGGTTTAGGGAGGGATCGGATCCTGCAACATCATCAGGGTGTGTAACAGGGGTCCAAAATAAGTTTGCAGCTGAATGAACCAAACCAGTTTCTGAGTTCCAGAGGCAAAAGTTTGGTTCTCTAGAGTCCAGTTCTGACCCCGAGTAAGCGGAGTTCATTTGCCCATCACCAGTTGTGGGATGTGAAATGGTAAACTTATGCACTAACAGGGCTTTAGTGTTCGTGTGCATGTGTGCTTGCCCAGTGCACCTATGTGCACAAATGCATAAATCATTTCAAAAGGGGTCCCCCAAAAGAAAAACAGGAACCAAGTTGGATTAGGGATTTACTAGAGATGGGTCCCGTTTTATTGGGGCTGTCCCCAGTCAAGAGGAACAGTTGGAGCAAACTTTTAAAGAAGTCCAATTAAAACAAAACAAACACAGTTTTGAAGGCACTTACTTTTGGCAGGCACAGTTTAAGTTTATTCTGTTTCTCGTGCTGTACATAAAATAGCACACGGTTCCTCTTTCACTGGAAAAATGTTCTTGCTAATAGAATGAATCACACTGGCCGGGGGGGTGGGGGACAGGGTATCAGCTTACGAGGAAAATAGGTTCATGAACTTGAACTACTTTTTGTGAACCTGGCAGTTGAAAATATAATGATTTGAAGGATTTACAAAAACCACAAAATTCCACAAGACCTGCCCATCTCGGAGTTTGCATTTGTCAGGCCATTAGCCCAGATTCCACATCAAGTTGAGTCCTGTGCACACAATAAGGATAATAGTGTCTTCTTAAACCTGGTTCGAAATACAGTCTGCTACTCTCAATAGCTGGAATAGAAGGCACTCGGGGAGGGGGGGGAGTGGTGTATGGGAGAGCCAATCCCTTTGAAGTGGGGAACAGGAGAAGGCCGGTGGTAATCGGATGTTTGGGAGGACTGTCAGAGAAATCTCCCAACACTTGACTTGCCACTGATGGTATCTCGCCGCACATAAAACAGCAACTGCAGGTTTGTTTTCGTTGTGTGTTTTTAAAAAGAAGACACAAAATACAGTCCATTATGTGTTCTAGATCTGGACTATGCAGGATATGCAGAGCAGCAAAGGAGGAAGAAAAGTAGCAAAATTCATTTCACCCCGTATCATTAGCTATAAAGGAGAAAAAACTGTTTGCATCGCAAGAAAACGAAAATAAATAAATAAACTAAGCTACGTTTCATTATAGTTTCTCAGGGCTCATCTACACCAAGCAGGATATTGCACTATGAAAGCGGTATGAAAGCAGTATATAAAAGGCAGGAACCAGACCAAGCAGGATATAACGGTATAAAAGTGGTATATAGTATGTGTCAATGGGCCTCAAGAGTTGTCAGTGCACTTCAATACTGCTGTAAAGCAGTAGTGTGGCTCCTGCCTGTTATATACCGCTTTCAGACTGCTTTCATAGTGGAATATCCTGCTTGGTGTAGATGATC
This sequence comes from Elgaria multicarinata webbii, assembly GCF_023053635.1. Classification (NCBI taxonomy): domain Eukaryota; kingdom Metazoa; phylum Chordata; class Lepidosauria; order Squamata; family Anguidae; genus Elgaria; species Elgaria multicarinata. The sequence goes on along the minus strand of NC_086171.1, from coordinate 26,560,676 downwards.
CCTTGGATACACTGGGACAATTCCGTGGGGGGAAAGGCTGGCCTGCTCAACCTACCATTAAACCCATGTTCGCTTTGTACATCTAGACTTGCTAACTGACTAGAACAACACCAGCTTGATCTGCAGAAATAAGCAGAAATAAGCTTTTTTCAGCACGAAGACAAGCATTACCTCAGGCTAATGACTGCAGATCAACCATCTGTTAAAAGCACAGAAGCAGAGGGCGGTGAACATTTGGCAACACTGCGTAGAATAATATTACTATTATTGTTATAATAATAATTATTTATAATAATTATTATTCATCATGAGAAAAGGCAGCAGGCGCCCATCTGTGCCTGCCGCTCTGCCTGCCTGCCAATGCCCGTCTGTGCCTGCCTGCCTGCCTCTGTGCCTGCCTTTCTGCCTGGGAGCCGTCCTTGTGAGGTAGCTGGATCTGCTAGGATTGACTTCCCCAGAGATCTATGGCTTACCTGTGCAAGGTACCAATTCCTCTGTGCCCGCCCTCCAATGCCTGCCAATGCCCACCTGTGCCCGCTTCTCCATAGATCTATGGGTTAGTCATACATTGTGTGTGTGTGCCTCTCTGCCCTCCTGGTGCCTAGGAGATGTACTAGATGATGGGCTTTTTGTGTGGATCAACCCCACCAGCCTCTGGCATGCTTGCTCCCAGTGCTACAGGTGCACAGCCGCCTGCTGACTCGCCTCCTCTGTGCCCGCCTCACAGGGATGGTTTGTGCATGTCTTGCTTTGACTCAGGGGATAAGTCCTTCCTGCGCTCACTTAGACTTCTTGAAGTTCCAAATTTTTTCAAGTGTGGAAGAAGATTCATATTTAGGTTTATCTACTCCCCAATTCATGGCATGTTGGGATTTCCTTTGAAATGGCCATAAATAAGGAAAGCCCATTGAGCTGTCTGCAGCTTTAAAAATCCCTGAGATACTGGAGTGTCAGATTTTCAAAAATCCCCCCCCCAAATCAGGGGATGCTTGGATTTTCTTGAGGCTTGGCATGCATGTGTATACATGGATAAGCTGTCATGGTGCCTAATTTGAGGTTTCTAACGTGAAAACTGATGGAGTTCTAGCATGGGATTTGAATTGGGGTGAGTTAAAAGGAAAAAAAATCACCAAAATTTAGGGGATGATGGGATTTGCTTGATGCTTGCCATGAATGTGGATCTAGATGACATATGTGAGGGTGCCCACTTTCAAGTTTGTATCTATAAAAATGTCAGAGTAAATCCCATTTCTGAAAATGGGGTGTCAGATTTTCAACTATTCCCCGAAAAGCAGGGGATGCTTGGATTTGCTTGAGGTTTGGCATGAAAGTGTATACTTGGATAAGGTCTCATGGTGCCAATTTTGAGGTTTCTAACGTTAACAGAAAAAAAGTTATAGGCATTTGGATTTCAATGCAAGACTATGGGGGAAACAGAGCTCAGATTCGGATCCGGAGCTCCACAGCGAAGCGAAGACCATAGGCGGATCACTGTGGAGCGGAGTGGACCTGATCCAGAAGTTGCAAATCTGGAAGAGAAGAGGATTGGGGGGTCCGTGCACAGCCCTAATTTGAGTACCCTGTCTTTCACTGTATACTCATCTCTCTGCACCTCTATTACAGACAAGATGTAGCCACAGCCCACCCTTAGAAATGTCATATTTCAAAGATTCTGGGGAAAGTGCTGAACTCTGAAGAATGGCATCTAGAGAGCCGGTGTGGTGTAGTGCTTCAAGTGTTAGACTGGGAGTCAGAAGATCTGGGTTCTAGTCTCCACTCGACCATGGAAGTTCACTGGGTGATTCTGGGCCAGACACAGACTCTCATACCAACCTACCTCACAGGGTCGTTGCTGCAAAGATAAAATGGAGAGGAGGAGGATTATGTAAGCTGCCCTGGGTTCCTCAAGGAGAGGGGAAAAGGCAGGTTATAAATGAAATGAAATGAAATGAAATGAAATAAATAAATAAATCTGAGCCAACATGTCTCAAAGGCCATTTTTCTCATGAAAGTCCTAGGATTCTTCTCTTCTTACTCCACACACCCCAAACAAATAAAAGGCTACTTTGCAGAATTTCTGCAAATTTCATCTCCGTTTTGGGGCAGGTTTCACTTTCCCACCCCCCATCAGTGCCCCAGAATGATGCCCAGTATGGGGTATTGTGGACAATGGAAAATGGGTGCCGACACAGTTGCTGCTGTTGCTGCTTGCAGTGGCAGTGCCAAAAAAAAAAAAGAAGAAAGGAAGGAAGGAAGGAAGCCTTAGGAAAGAAGAAAGAATCTGTGCTACAACCCTCGCCAGTAGTGAGCCCTACTTGTGAGAAATTATTGGAGAATTTCTCTGCCCACAAATAGGGCGGAGAATCTCAAGAGGTCATTTGGTCACAATAACAGCAGCAACAACAATATGAACTTTTCAGGAGGAAAAGTGGCATAATTCTTCAAGAGACGAAAACTGGCAGATGCCCAAAGAAAGGCTACTGCCACAGTGAGAGTGTGGCTGTGGGGCTCTCCAGAGCACCCCCTGCAGGCGGTAGGGCAGATGTAACGGGCTTTCTGGCAGGGGCGGAGGCAGTGGGGGTAGTGGCACAATTTACCACTCCTCCAGTTTTCATGGTATTTCACATATTCTGTCATGGTTTGAAAAGTATTAGAAAATTCTCAATTGGTCATGGCTCAAAGCTACATCCCATCATGACACATTTTGCTCCAGCCCTGCCTTCACTGTCTCCCCCTATCCCATCCTGGTGGAAAGAGACTGTGTGAAAGCTTTAAAAGGCTAAAAGAAATCTGCAAACTAAAAGTTCCCTGGAACAGGAGACTTCTGGAGAGAGGATATTGGATAAGCGCCTTTATAACAACAACAACAAGCTATGTGAGAACCACTATCCTAAATTGTCTTGCACAAACATGGTATGTTTGCTCAACACACACAGTATAAATCAGGAAAACGGTTTCTATGGGTCTCACTTGGTTTCATCAAAAGAAAAAAGGAAATGCCCTTTTGGGGAGGAAGTTGTTATAGGAATCAATTTTAAGTATCGGAACACTCTTTAATATTTACTTATGTACATGTGCTTTTAAGAGCTTCTCTACATGAAGCATCCTTACCAGGCTTTCTTCTTCTGATGTCTTTCTAGATTTATGATGGGCTTCTTTAGATAGTGAACACATTATTTGAAATTGAAAACTTCCCTTTTTGGCAATGCTCTATATGTTCAATGAGACATCACCATGTAGTGGCTGAATTATAGTGCAATGCTGGCATTTCACACTGCCGATATGGCAACATTAAGTGTTATTACAGCTTATATCTGATCTTTTTGAAAGTGGGATGAAGGGGGGGAAAGTGTGTGAGACATCCTGGAAGTTGACGATGTCATGTAAAGGGCCCCCAAACATCCATGAGTGACCAAACATGAACATGCAAGAAATCACTCATATAGAGAAGCTCTAAATTGTTTACCTGCTTCCTGGAAGTTAATGCATGGTCAGCGTAAATGGATTTTCCACACCCTTTTAGCAGCTAAAAGACTGATACCACAACACTGGAAGGATTGATGCTCACCTCCTATAATGCATTGGATTGCGGACTTAATGCTATTAACACCTGAGAGGGTGGCACCACTATTTGTTTGTTACATTTATATCCCACCTTTTCCTCCAAGGAGCCCAAGCATTGCCTGAACCTCCTCCTTTCCATTTTATCCTCACAACGAGTTAGTCTGAGAGTCAGTGTCTGACTCAAATTCACCCATTGAAGTTTTATGGCCAAGTGGGAACTCGAGCTCAGGTCTTTCCAGTTCCAGTCCAACACTCTAACCACTGTACCACACTGCCCCTAGGCCATAATCTTGAGACTGGTCACAGTTCAGCAAGAACTGTGACCAGTTCAGCACACCTAAACCCATTGATTTCCAGGCGCATCAATCCCTTTGCTGGATTGTGCTCTATTTATAGCTCTTGCCCCTATCCTTACTAAACGAAGACATTGCCTCTCAACTAAAAAAATACCTGTAAAAAAACAGCACTTGTTTTATTGCTTGTATGGCATTCCTCAAAGAAAGGGACTTTGACCTTCTAAAATTCCTGCCGGAGATTAAATACCAAAACCAGCAGTACAAGAGGGAGTTAATAGACAGTTTCACTACACACAGCAGGACCTCTCAAAGAGGTCAAGTTATTAACACACTGGGAAATGTAGGTCGTATTTTCTAAAGCAGGATTTAACTTGCACCCGAGATTGGCTCCTGACAGCAGTCCCCAGAAAGCCACATTTCAGCAGCAACTGACAGATCTCAAGATATTGCTTGTTTGGGTGAGCAAACAAATCCTGCTTCTTTTAAAACATTTTCCATACAATATGATATGAATGGGCTTATGCAAGCCGGGAATGCTTGCTTCCCATAGGTTAGGAAATACCTGGAGATACCTGCCTACCACATTACATGCATCTAGAACTGACTTGGGATTATTCATTCGTATCTGGATACAGGAGCAGAACTGGGTAACTTCGTGGCTGCTGATCTGGCCTTCCCACATTTGTAGGGTAGCCAGGTATTCTACTTTCAACTGAGCCCTAGAATTCTTTCCTTATTTGATCCTGTTCACTGCCACTGTGGCCACAGCTAGACCTAAGGTTTATCCTGGGATCATCCAGGGTTCGCCCCTGCCTGAACACTGGATCCTCTGTGTGTCACCTAGATGAACAGGTCTGACCCCTGGATCATCCAGGGATCAACCTTAGGTCTAGCTATGGCCTGTGTCTCCTATATCTGCTGCTGCTGCTGCCTGTTTCCTTCAGAACCATTTTTCAGTTTATTCATATGGACAATTCCTGCAAATTATGCAGTAGAGAAGAGGAAGGGTAACTCAGGCCATTGCTAGACGGGGCTTTATCCTGGGGCAATCCCCAGGATCATCCCTGTGCATTCACATGACGCACAGGGAATCTCAGGATCAGGGAGGGATGATCCTTGCCCCGGGATATGGCCCTACAATTTAGGCCTGCTTTTTCCGTGGTCTTGGGATGATCCTGAGACCGCGGAAAGTGTGGCCCACCGTCATGGTTTGTCCCGGCTCCTCGCAGTTACTCACGAGGAGCTGGGACACACGCATGGGGCCCAGAGCTCCTCAGGAGCTCTTCACTCATCCGGGGGGGGGGGGGGGCAGGGTCGGTGCCAGACTACTTTGTGCCCTAGGCAAGGCAATCTTCTTGCACCACCACCCAAAATTGCCAATTTCAATTTTTAAGAACAGATGTTTTGAAGAAAAACAAACAAACCACAAAACTTGAAACTGCTAAATTTATTTTAAATTGCAAGAATGAGTAATAATCAATTTTTGATTATCTTTCGCAAATACAAAAGAAAATATTTTGGCACACAAATCATTTTGAACTAAAGGGCACTCGGTTTAATGCATACCCCTGCCATTGGCAAAACAATGTTAAAACCTTTCACTTCACACACCTTTAAGTATATATACTATTTAAGGTTACTGTTAGGGTTAACAGTATTGTTAGTTATGAACTAACAATGAACTTGAACTATTATATTTTTCTTTTATTATGTTTTTTCTTAAAACAGCTAATTTGTATAAAACTGTGACCCTTAAAGGTCAGTACTGTGCCTCTCTGAAGTCTGCGCCCTAGGCGGCTGCCTAGTTGGCCTAATGGTAGCACCGGCCCTGGGTGGGGGGAGCGGGAAAATGTTTTAAAAATTAAAAAAAACACTTGCCTTTTGCGCACGAGGTCTCATGCACTCCTTCCTCTTTAAAAAACAACAACAAAATGGTGGGCGCAACGTCCTCTCCCTCTGAGGTCATCACACACTGCTGTAAACAGAGGGGGAGATTTCATGATAAAAATATCACGAGATCTTCACCCCTCCGTCATGCCAGGTCAAGCTGAGGCCTCCGTGGTAGAGTACAATTTTTGCAGGCCAGTTTCAAGCTATTGCTAGATGAGGCTTTAGCCCGGTGCGAAGCCCAGGCTCCCTGCTGTGCGTGCAGATGACGCACAGGGGATCCCAAGTTCAGGCCAGGCTAAATCCTCCCTTGACCCGGGATAACCGGATCCGCTTGTGGCCTGGTTTCTCCGCAGCCCTGGGCTGAGCTCAGGGCTGCAGAAGGTCTAGCTACTTCCTTGGCTTTTCCCGGCTGCTCACTTACTTGCAAGTAGCTGGGAGAAACCGCGCACTGGGCACAATACTCCATAGGAGCGCTGGGCCCATCGGGCCGGGGGGGATAAAATAACCGGGGGAAATGGGGGCCAGGGGGGAAAGAGCGGACCTGGCAGGAGAGACGGGGGGAAGAGTAGAGCCAGGGTGGGGAGATCACAGACAGGGGGGCGTGGAGGGGGCATCGGACATGGCGGGCGGGTGATTGGGCGGGCATGGTGAGTGGGCTGGCGGGGCATCAGACATGGCGGATGTGGGGGGGAGAAGAACGGGGCCAAAATTAATTCCAAAAATAAGTGTTAAAATACTGAGAGAATAAAAAGGTCTTCAGTTGGCGACAAAAAGAGTACAGTGTAGGCGCTAGGTGGACCTCTCTGGGGAGCTTATTCCACAACCGGGGTGCCACAGCAGAGAAAGCCCTCCTCCTAGTAGCCACATGTTCTTATGCAGGCTTGCTCTGAGGTGGATGGGGGAAAGGGACAATTTGCAGAGTGGGTCCATCCTGACAAGCATTTTGTATGAATGTGTGTATGTGAAAGCCCCCCTACCTGGAAAAAATTAATTGCCCCAGGCCCCCAGATTCCTCTGGGTGGCCCTGTTCTTATGACTACCTTCTCCCATATAAACCTGCCTGCACCTTACAATCAGGTGGAGAGACCCTTCTCTGTGTCTGATCTAAAAGGAAGGCCTGGTCCCTCAATCTAAAACAAGCTGGGGAACTGGTTGCAACAAGCGGGTGATGCCCCAGAGAATGATGACGTCATGTAAAGGACCCACAAACTACCATGAGTGAGCAACCACAATCAAAGCCTCGTGTGGAAAAGCTCTAGTTCCACCCTGTGTTTTATCTGCTGTGCCTGCCTTTGAGGTACACTTTTTTTGATAGTGCTGTTGTATAACATATTGTGATTTTAATTGTTATAAGCAACACTGCATTAGAAGAGCAGGGGTCTGAAGTATAAATAAATAAATAAATTATCTGAAAGGAAGCCTAAATCCCTAACAGGAGTTTTAATCTTCATACTGTGCTGTCAGTTACAATTTATCTTGCTGGTTCGTGTGTGTGTGTGTGTGTGTGTGTGTGTGTGTGTGTGTGTGTGTTTAATGTAATGACAACAAAGGTTTCATCTTCAGCACTCTAACCCATTAGAACAGCTGGGTCATTGGTGGAGTTGTGGTGGGGAGGGGGCAAGGAAGTTTTATGTGGCTGTTTTGTTTTCTCCCTCTGCTCCGAGAAAACTGAAATAAGAGCTGAATTCAAAGTGTCTCCTCAGGACATTGTCACTCTAGCCTGATACTTTGTTCATGTCTGTGGTGGAGCCATTACGCTCTCAAAAGTCCACATCAAAATCCTAATTCCTAAATGATTCTCATCTCATCAGTATTTCCCCCTCCTCTCCCTCTCTTCCCCCCCTGTCCCCCTGAACATAATATTCCTATTGTATGGGGATGTTGTTTTTTTCTGAGGAAGCGGCGTGGACTTAGATATCATAAAGGCCAAGGTTGGGCTTTGATATACTGTCAGCAAAAGCTGAATACTGTAATTTTCAACAATTTTCTAAAATCTCCTCCCTGTGTATCTCTCTTCCCTGCCCCCCTACCTCACCCGACAAGACACTTCTTTCGTAGGATCTTCACATTCATGGCAGAATTAATGTTCTGTTGTTGACGGGAGACAGTGGGTTACTGTGAACGCCACCGACTCTCTGGTCTCCCTTTGCTATTACGCCCTGGCAACTTCAAAGCCCCGGACCATCCTGTTTGCATCTTCCCCTGGGTCTGACTGAACAGCATAGTTCAAAAGTGCAGCTTGAGGTGGCTGGCAACAATGGCTCCTCCCCAACAGGCCTCTACCCTGCTGGGGTTCAAAAATAATAATCATTTATTGGCGAGCTCCAGTGGTTTTGGTCAGTGCAACGGTACCCCTCTTTCCCTCATGTTCTCTCATTGTTCCTTCTACTCCGATTATTGGTCTGGTCATGCAACACTTGCTCTCAGAAGTGTGACACAGGTGATAGGTACTGAGTGAGGACCTTTCTTTCTCCCCATATTCTGCCTAAACATTATTGCTGCTATATTCTTTTCATGTCAAATATTTATGTCCCAGTTTTCCACAAAATGGCTTCTCTACATTAAAAAACAAAACAAAAACAACAACCCCAAAACCCATGCTGCCTTATTATGGCTTCCACGTTCACTTTTTTCCTTGGATATGATTAGCGGCATTGAAATGGAATGCTTCCTGCTCCATGTGCCCAATGGACTTTACTGAGATAGCAATATCTGGTGGCCTGATTATAGCGCAACGCCGAGATTACGTGCTGGAAGATGGTGTGATTTCCCGGACATCCTACTTTATCTCTGTTTCTTTTAAAAACCAGCAAATCCCCCAGATATTCCAGGGCACAGGAGGGTCCCTGGATGCTGACAATGTTGTGAAAAGAACTTGCAAACTTCCTGGTAGAGCAAGGAAAAGAATCCCGTCTGAAACCCTGGAGAACTGCTGCCAGTCAGTGTTGACAATATTGGGCTAGATGAACCAATGGACTGTGTCTCAGTATGAGCAGCTTCCTATATTCCTAGAATTTCAAAACATCTCAGTGTGGAAAACTGTGACCAGGTAGCCTGTGTGCTTTGCCCAGTCTGCTTTCTGCGGGCAACTAGGGATGTCACAGGTGCCAGATAGAGTCCAGGAGTCTAACATACTCCCCCGTATCCACCTCTCTGGGCCCAGTTGGACACCTGCAGCACGCTCACAGACACGTACTCCGAGTGCCCATGAGGCCCAACGAGGGTTCAACATCTGTCTGTCCTTGTCCGGAGACTCCATCGTGAGCCACAATGGAAGCTCTAGAAATTGCTTGTTTCCTCCGTTGTGTAAGTAGTGGCCATAAAGGACCCATTTACATAAAGGTGTGAAAGCTCCGTTAAACTGATGGATTCTTTTTTGTTTTGTTTTGTTTTCCTTCAGGGATGAGGGAAAGCATAATGCCATTATTAATCCCCTGCCCACCCGCCAATCTGTCCTTCTCCATCTGTTCCTTTGAGCTTTGACCACCCTGGTTTCGCTTGTAACTAGAGACTGTTTGGAAAGTGATGCAAAATAAAATACAATAAAATCACATGGAATTCCTGCTTTGTTTTGCACACATGCTTTTCAAGGCAGCCCCAGTCCCTCTTCATTTCCAGCTAAGAATTTTTTGGCCCTAGGAGGATGTGGGTGGTGGATATGATCAGAACTTGGTGTGCCTAACAGTGGTTTTCTAGAAAGCACACTAACAAATTTGCCTGGGATTTCAGAGAAGGTCTTTAGCCTTAGCTAGACCTACCTGAAAGTCCGGGGGAGCGGAGGGGAAACCTTGCATTGCGATTAATGCGAGATCTCGCCCCCGTTTACATGTAAGATGCAACGACCTCAGGAAGAGAGGCATCGCGCCCGCCATTTTTAAATTTTCTTAAGGAGAGAGAGGAGCGCACGAATGGTCGTGTGCAAAGGTAAGTGTGTTTTAAAATTTCATTTCATTTCTCCACTCCCCCCACCCTAACCCCGATGGGCACAGCGCTCCTGGCTCCGCGCGAGTAATCGTGTGGATCCGGGTAAACCCGTGGAAACGGGCCACACGTTCCGTGGTCTCGGGCTCAGCCTGAGACCGCAGAAAAAGCAGGCCCAAAGGGGAGGGCTGTATCCTGGGGCAAGGGAGGGATGATCCCTCCCTGATCCCGGGATCCCTTGTGCATCATGTGGATGCACAGGGACGATCCTGGGGTTCACCCCGGGATATAGCCTGGTCTAGCTAAGGCCTTTGAGAACTACAGTTCTTTAGCAGTCAGAACAAGCTGCTCGGAAGCCTAGCTCCTTGGTTTCCTCCCCCCGCACCCCAGCAGATTGTGCAGCATCGGTGGCGGGCTAACTTGCAATATTTTCATTCTGAGTGCCTGCATCCAGAAATCAAACACTGGGAGAGAGAAGGGAGGGGGAAATGCTACCTGGGTACAGAGGATCAGGGATGCTGCAGCTTGCACGTTACATCCCAAATCGGTGCATGAATCGCACATGAAATCCATATTCTGCCAATGAGCGGGCGATGGAATGAAAGGCACCTCACAATCCACGAAAAACCCAGACAGAATGGATTGAACCAAATCTATACATCCCTAGCCTCCAGAGTGATAGAGGAAGGAAGATTCAACTGCCAGTTCGACTGGTTTCCGTATATGGCATACGGGTGGAGCGCCATCTTGTCCTTTGCCTCAGGCAGCAAAATTGCTTGGGCCAGGCCTGGTTAAAACATTGGATTGTCCAATAAAATGGCACCAGGAGCTTGGTCTTGCCCACCTCTTGGCAACATCTGACTTCAGCCAGAGGCAACAAAACTGGATCCTTATCAGGCTCCATGGTTTTTCCTTGGCTTTTTTGTGTGTGGAAGAACGGGTGAAATATAAATGCTTGGCAGAACAAAAGCTCCATTTCCAAGCAGTCAGATGTTTCTTACCACGCCATTCCCATGACCTGAATTTAATTACTTTTAAAGCAAGAGTGTGAGAGAGGCAAAGTGCGGTGGTTTGTCAGCCTTTGGGATTTCAGGCCCCCCATTTCCTATTTGAATCTGTGTGTGTGTTTTCGACGCGGTCTCAGATCTTAGTGGATAAAGAAACACTAGCTTCAGGCGTTGCCGTTGTGCTTTTTTTGGTCCACCTCATGACGTCATTGTGCGTAACGAAAATTCCAGGGGCTTGTTCACACAGCACTTGGCTGGCCTGGGTGGAGGAGTTGGCGGTCGCTAGATTTATATGCTGATTGGCGCAGCTGGAGGTGGGTTATGGGGCATTTCAGAGAAGCGGCAGAACTATTGCGAACTGCAGACGTTGGGGCCAGAGTCATGAGCAGACTGTTGGCCATGTTTTGTACTAACCCAGCAGCATTTGAAGAGGGTTGCAACTGCATTTAATTGATGTTTCACGGAGAGAATCTGCTTACATGCACTTTTTCTGGGCTTCTGGGAACTAGCCACATGTTAGCCTCAACTCAGAGAAACCTAAGATTTGGCCAGTGTAAGGGTGAGACGCGCATCTCAGTTTGCATCCTTTAAACTCCAACTTTGGAACTTAAATTTCCACTGCACTTCAGAAAGAGGAGCAGTTTCTTCAGCAGGTGCTTGCCTTCTAGTTTAGAGGCTGCTGCAGTCCATGAACGTCTCTTATTCATTTTACCTTTGTATCCCATCACCTACCCTGCTTGGCTACTTTTTGTGCCACAAATGTGAGGCAAACAAAAACCAGAACAGAAGACCCTAATCAGGACAGAATGTGAAAAGTTAACCTGTTCTATGCATGGTGCAGAGAACGTGGATAGAGAGGCATCTCTCTCATAATTCTAGAACCCAGTGGGTTCATCCCATGAAGTTGGTTAGTGGGAGATTCTGGACAGATAAAAGGAAGGACTTCTTCACACGGTGCATTCTCAAATTTACGGAATTTGCAACCAGAAGATGTATTGATGACCACCAATTTGGATGGCTTTAAAAAGGGGTTAGAGAAATTCCTGGAGAAGAAGGCTATTAACGGCTACTAGTCCTGATAGCTATGTGCTACCTCCAGTAGCAGAGGCAGTAAACCTCTGCACACCAGTTGCTGGGGAACATGGGTGGGAGGACATGGTTGCACTCATATCCTGCTTGTGTGTTCCTGCTCAACAGCTGGTTGGCCACTGTGTGAAAAGAATGCTGGACCACATGGACCCTTGTTCTGATGGCTCTTCTTATGTTCTTATGTATGAATGACCTATAGAACTAAGAGCTCCTTCATACAAAACCCAAATTACGGAAACCATCAGGGTCATATAGTGTAAGTAAGACAACCACCATATCTGAAAGCTGGCTTATCCTGTTTCCAGAATTTGAGTTTTCTATGGCTGCCCCTGACAAAGGAGTTCTTGGTTCCGAAGCATGTGGGGACCAATAATAATTTTAAAAGTTTAATTTAATGCATTGATGTTATTTTATTCTTCATTAGCACCTTTGATAATATGTTCTCTTTTAGCTTTCCTTTATGCATTCAGGCCTCTGACACAAGGTCAGCACTGAAACTATGGCCATGGCTAGACCAGGCCTATATCCCGGGATCATCCCTGTGCATCCAAATGACACACAGGGGATCCTGGGAGCAGGCAGTGCCGACCCCTCCATTTGCCTGGGATAATCCTTAGGTCTAGCTAAGGTCTAAGATTTGAAAAGAAAGCTACTGTATACTGCCCGGAAGAAGCTACTCGCGGGGAGGCAGGGGGGAGTTGTGAGATGACTCTTTTAGGGAGCTGCATTTTGAGAGTTCCTACATCAGCCTTTCCTAAGCTGAGGCCCTCCAGAATGTGTTGGACTGCTCTTGGCCATGCTGGCTAGGAGTGATGGTAATTGCAGTCCAACACATCTGGAGGGCACCAGTAGGACTGGCGTCAAGAGTTGGCACGGTCAAGCACCTGCCGAGGGCCTACACCGCAGCAAGGGCCCACTGACAGGAGCCCCCTGGAGTTGCTCCTCCTCTTCACCGTGGCAGCCTGCTTGTTTGCCTGCCCCTGGCTCCGGCCCAGGCAATGCTGGTGGTGAGAAGGAGGAGGAGCAGATGCCACTGCCTTCTTGCTCACTGGCTCACTGGCCTGTCAAGCAATGAGACGATAGCAATGATGAGGAAGAGGAGCAGCAGCAGCTGATGACCATCTTGGTGAGCAGGTTATTGCACCGGGGGAGAGGGGCCCATGGAAGGCTTTTTGCCCAAGCGTCCCCCGAAAGCTAGAGCTGGCACTGGGCACCAGGTTGGGGAAGGATGCCCAATGTGATTCTCAACCTGCCATCTTGACCCAAGCAGCCCCCTCCCCCCCCCACTTCCTAAGGACAAGCTATTTCAACGTCAAAACTGTAGGATTGGGGCCATTGCTGGCAGCCTCTCATGAGCATCCATCTCTGCTTAGTGCTCGGTTTGGCTCTTCCAATTGTGATGATGATGATGATGATGATGATGATGATGATGATGATGATGATGATATATTGATGGAATAAAAACCAGCAGGATTTTTTTTAAAAAAAAAAACCCAAGAAATGGGTAAACATCTATATTTAATACCTCTTTTTTTAGCAGAAAAAATGAAATGTATAAAAACATCCAAAAGTCTTTATTATTATTTTGCATTTGCTCTGTGTGCATGGAAAAAATGTCAAGAACATATCCCCAGCATTTTGCTTGCAGGCTTGAGAGTTTTTGCCAAGGAACTATTTATGTCCAAGTTATAAAGCATGAAAGATGAGGGTGTCTAATGGAAAAAAAAACCAGTGCCATGATGTGACATGCTGTACAAGCACCGATGTTGGCAAATCACCTGCGAGGTTCACTTTGGACTTTGACGGAAACAGGATGAGGCCTTATGTGTAATTGGTTCATATCTTAGCGGGAGACTTTGTGTGCCTCTGAAATATGGGTAGGGATGATCTCATCATCTCTGCTGTCCATCTGGGCTGCCAGAATTTTTTCAGGTTTAAATGAGCTAAACTCAAACATATGTGTTTGCCAGGTTACCTGGAATCCTTGAGTCACTCCACAATGTACACATTCCGGAGGGTACTGGGAATCTGGTGGTCCCACAGAAGTCTGCGCCCTCCAACATTGGACCGAGGAAAATAGGTATGATTGTTCTACGCAGTGTTGCCAAATGTTCACTGCCCTCTGCTCCTGTGTTTTTAATAGATGGTTGATCTGCAGTCATTAGCCTGAGGTAATGCTTGTCTTCATGCTGAAAAAAGATCTTTTCCTGCCTATTTCTGCAGATCAAGCTGGTGTTAAGGGCAGTTGTTGTTATTCTAGTCAGTTAGCAAGTCTAGATGTACAAAGCGAACATGGGTTTAATGGTAGGGTGAGCAGGCCAGCCTTTCCCCCCACGGAATTGTCCCAGTGTATCCAAGGGATCATCTACACCAAGCAGGATGTTCCACTATGAAAGCAGTCTGAAAGCGGTATATAACAGGCAGGAGCCACACTACTGCTTTATAGCTGTATTGAAGTGCACTGCAGGATCTAGTATAGTGGTACTGAAATGCACCGACAACTGTTTGGGCCCATTGACACAGACTATATACCACTTTCATGCCACTTTCATAGTGTTATATCCTGCTTGGTGTAGATGTGTCGATGGGCCCCAACAGTTGTCAGTGCTCTTCAGCACCACTATAAAGCAGTCGTGTGGCTCCTGCCTTTTATATACCACTTTCGTACCACTTTCATAGAGGAATATCCTGCTTGGTGTAGATGAGCCCCAAATGACACACAGGGGATTCCAGGAGCAGGCAGAGATGATCCTTCCATTTTCCTGGGATAATCCTTAGGTGTAGAAAGGGACAGAGAGAGAGAGAGAGAGACTTCAGTTACTGGTGTTTGGTTAGCATGGGTTTCCAGGCATTTCAAATTCATTCAATATATATATTTCTGCTCAAATTGCTGCTTCGAGGGCCTACATTTGAGCAACGTTATTGTCATAAAGCGTGTTCATCCCAGAATACTTTTCGACACTGGGCCTAATCTAGCCAAAATTAAGCACATTTAAGTCTTATTGATTCCTGTGAAGAAGATTTACAGCACAATCCTTTCCATATTTACTCAGAAGTAACTCCACTCTATTCAATCCTCTCAGGTAAATATGCATTGGATTGCAGCCTTAAGCATATGACTGGCTCTCCTGTTCAATTAAAACATGCTGATTTGGGTTAGATTGTGCCAGGAGGGTTAGACTGAGCTTAAAAGACAGTGACCTGGTTCGCATGGGCGTCCATTCCTGACCCAACCCCTTCTCATGGTTTGTGGTCTCGCCTGCACCTGAAGAGGGTGGGTTGTTAGCAAGGTAAAGAAGCCATCCTCAACCCTGAAACACCCCATGGATTCTGAGTGGTTTGCTAACCACACCAACAAACCATCCTCACTGGGTTTGAATCATACGACAACCTATGAGCAGGGGTTGGGTTATGGAACAGGCACCCCTGGGCACCTAGCATGTGCTGCAAACCACAGTGGCTTATTGAAAATGGTTGTGCAAACCCGCTTAGCAACCCTATGGCCCATGGCCAGCCAGTGAGATTCATCTCTCTGGTCAAAGACCAGTAGTGCAGTGGTAAATTTCGAAATGCATGTGCTGATCAGTCAGGCCCCATAGCCAGCCCCCTAAGGAGAGTCAAAAAAGTTAGGCAACTATGTGGATCAGTATCAAGGGGCAGGGCTTTTGTGAAACTAATGGTCTTAATTGCCCATTCATGACGTTGGGGCTGTCTTGACGTTGTCTATGCTCCGGGGTGACTCCGAATACATGCTGTGTCGGTTAGATTATGCAGCCTCAGATTCAAAGCCACTCCCAGGCAAAGAGGTGTAGCTGGAAAGTCAGGGACTTACCCTGACTTTTCTAGCCAGAGAGAGGTCAGCCTGGCTCTTCTGACATTCTGTCCTCGCTCAGAGCCACCCCGGGGGCATTCCTGGGTGGAAGGTGACTTACTGGTCGCTGGGAGCCAGGGGAGGGGAGGGCCCAGCATGGCTGCCAGCTGCCAGAAAGCCCACGCTGCCTCCTTCCATTAGAACAACTTGCTGCCACCAGACACCAGCGATAGCGTGGGGTTTGGCGACGGAGCAGCACCAATCCAGTGCCGTGAATACAGCTACTAAGGCACCCCAATATACTTTGCATTGCAACTATATGTTGTTGTTGGGAAAATCCACCCCATCCCGCCCCAAGCTGCTGTGAGGATTGGAACTAATGCCAGAGAAGATGACATCATGGTCCCTGCTAATGAAAAAGTCCTGGTGCTTCCACCCTTCGAGCCCTGGATTCACTACAACACTGTCCAAGACCAACACTCTACAAACCTTCTACCCCAAGACGGTTATAATTATATATAGGATTTTTAAAGTGCCCATAAGGGGCAACTGGAATGTCATCAAAACTGTTTTTTTGTGGCTTCTTCATACTGAAAGGATTTCCAGCACTGTGTGTGGACTGACAAGCAGTGTTGTGAATTGATAAATTAATTGAAATTGCAGGAGGAAAAAAAAAAGTCTGGATTCAGAATGTGGTTCCTGAAACAGGGATTAACACTTCTATTTTTTGCACCAAGTGTGATGTTATATGTTATTTTGGGAAGCCACAAGAATTTGTTTTACCCTTGATTATTCCCTTCCCCTGCTCCCTCTTACCTTGTTAGAAAGGTCGGTGGTGTTGACAAGCTTGACATTATTAAGGGTCGATGCAACATTTCTGGAATTCTGGATTTTTAGGAGAATTTTGCAGCCCTGTAGAGGGTTTTTTTATATATATATATATATAAAAACTGCTTTAGGATGCCAGTTTAGGGTTATCAGTAAGTTTTGCTTCAGGGTTTCACAGATATACAGAGTTATATCCCGCCTTTTTCCTCCATTGAACCCAAGGCGGCGTACACAATCCTCCTCCCCTCCATTTTATCCTCACAACAACAACCCTGTGAGGTAGGTTGGGCTGAGAGTCTGTGACTGGCCCAAAGTCACCCAGTGGGTTTCCATGGCCAAGTGGGGACTAGTACCCAGATCTCCCAACTCCCAGTCCAACACTTTAGCTACTACACCACATTGGCTAGATTTTGGCTAGATTGGCTTTTTTGCCTGTCTAGCTGGGGCTCTGCAGAGCTGGAGGGGAGGAAGCTAGAGAGGAATCAGGATAGGGCATTAGCCGCCCTGCCCAAACCCCTCCCTGCCCATGGGAGCGGCCCTGTTACCTTCCCTCGGAGGGCATTTTTGCATGTTCTGAGAGGCAGCTGGCACAGTTCTTTCCACACTGGCTGCAAGGGGGAGGGGCAAGCGGCTCGAGGTTGGAGCACTGTCACCAACCTCAGATCCAGGAAGCTGAACTACCCTGTGCGTCAC
The DNA here is from genome assembly GCF_023053635.1 of Elgaria multicarinata webbii. NCBI lineage: Eukaryota > Metazoa > Chordata > Lepidosauria > Squamata > Anguidae > Elgaria > Elgaria multicarinata. The sequence continues at coordinate 26,543,577 of NC_086171.1, read as the reverse complement.
TCCCGGAATCTGTCTAGGGGCCATAGGATCTAGGACCTTACTATGATTTCATTTGATCACAGTTTTATTTTCTGATTTTCTTTTTGTAAACTGCCAGGCAGCTTGAAGTTGCCCATCCGTAGATAGCATCTGGAGAGCGGACAGAGCAGCAGGGGACACAGAGATCATCGGGTCGTGGTCTTCTCCACTATGGTGAAAAGCACTATATTCCTATTCAAATGGTAGTCATTATTTTTACTTTTGCACCTGCCAAAATACATGAACACATGCACATCTTTATGCAAATTGGTGTCCTCTTTTCTTGGTGATGCAAAAGTGGCCACCCTAGGCTAAGGTGACCATAGAGAAAGGAGGACAGGGATCCTGTATCTTTAACAGTTGCATAGAAAAGGGAATTTCAGCAGGTGTCACTTGTATGCATGCAGCACCTGGTGAAACCCCTTTTGATCACAACAGTTAAAGCTGCAGGAGCCCTGTCCTCTTGGCCAGATACAAAAGAGGGCAGGGCTCCTGCAGCTTTAACTGTTGTGATGAAGAGGGAATTTCACCAGGTGCTGCCTGCATACAAATGACACCTGCTGACCATGTCACTCCACTTCTGAAATCTCTTCATTGGCTTCCAATTCACTCCAGAATCCAATATAAACTTCTCCTGCTGACCTTCAAAGCTTTTCACGGTCTAGCTCCTGCCTATCTCTCCTCTCTCATCTCACACTATTGCCCCGCTCGTGCTCTCCGCTCCTCTGATGCCATGCTTCTCGCCTGCCCAAGGGCCTCTACTTCCCTTACTCGGCTTCGTCCTTTTTCTTCTGCTGCCCCTTACGCCTGGAAAGCTCTTCCAGAACACTTGAGAACTACCAACTCAATCACAGCTTTTAAAACTCAGCTAAAAACTTTTCTTTTCCCTATAGCTTTTAAATATTGAGTTTGTTCTGACCCTATACTGCCAGCTTCACCCTACCCGGTGCCTGTTTACACTTCCCTGTGCCTGTTTGCACTCTCTTTCCCTCCTTATTGTTTACTACAACTTTATTAGATTGTAAGCCTATGCGGCAGGGTCTTGCTATTTACTGTGTAATCTGTACAGCACCATGTACATTGATGGTGCTATATAAATAAATAATAATAATAATAATACAACTGTTAAAAGATACAGGAGCCCTGTCCTCCTTTCCATAGGGTCACCTTACCCTAGGCCCAATCCGGCCCCTCTGCAGCAACCCTTTCCAGGCCTGGTGCTGAATTTTGAGCCAAGGGCAGCCATTGTGAGCAGTGCCCTCCCCTCCCCGCGCTTGGAGGCAGCCCCTTCCTTTGCAATCCCATGCAGAACTTGGCTGTGCAGACCCAAAGGCTTTGCTACATGGATAAGGTCTCCTCCTCTTGGATAATCAAGAAACATCCGATTGTCTTATCGTCAGGGCTTGGGCCATGTGGCACCCACCCACCCACCCCGGCATGCTCCTCCTTTCGGCCGGCCCAATCCCTGCTCAAGAGCGATGCCTTCGTTCCCTACTTGAAAATGAAGGAGCAAATTACTGTGGGTCACGCATTGAGCGGAAACATTACAGATTATATTTCTCTGGTTTCTGAAGGAGTTCTCAGCCATGGGGGGAGATATATATATATATATATATATATATATATATATATATATATATATATATTATTAACTTTCGTTTTATGATTACCAGCTGAGTAACATGTGGTGAATAATCTCCTCCGTTTATAAGGTCCAGAGGCCCCTAAAGCCGAAATATCAGTTCAGGAGCTTTGTTAGAAGGAGTAACTGTTTCCTTTCCCTCATAAAGTGCCTATCTCCATTAATCTATGTTTATTTTCCTTCTGCTTTTTTAATTTGCTTAATGGACTTCAGCCGAAGTTTCTCCTTGCAGCCGGAGGAAAGTAAACTCCACTAAATCCCGTGGGACATAATAGTCACAGTTAAGCACTTCTTTGGATTATTTTGTCTGACTTTCATCTTTTGCTGCTGGAGAGACGATGGCGGTGGAGCACTCTGGCCCTAACCCCGTGACTTCAGAGCCTGGGAATGGACTGCCAAGATGGCTCGAGATTATTTCCTTGCTCTCGATTCTTCCCCTCCTCCCACCAAAGGGGAAAAAGAAAAAGCAAATTTGGCCAAAGCGGAATACAGAAGAGGATTCATTTATTTTTTCTCCCCACCATTATATCGGTGAGGAAAACAAGGCTCTGAGCTCCATCACACCAGTGATTTAGTGCACTCTCACCGTGCCTGGTGTGTGGATCTGCGGAACGGTACTCACATGATGCTGTTCCTGTCCTGCTGACACCATGCCTCTTCCCCAGCCTTTTCCGTCTTTTCCTAGAACGCCTAAAGTCTAGATTATTTCCCCTAAGCATGTTTTCCCTTGTTGGGAGCATGACGGGAGCCTTGCTGTTGGCTTGAATGGATTGCATCAGGTCCTGGCAGGGAAAAGTGTTCTCTCCCAACAACCGGCTCCAAGCCTCAATATAAAACCCAAACCTTGCATCCCAGGCTCGAAAGCTTTTTTAAAAAATCGTACAATGCCCAAATCTCTGCAGAGACAGGATTGTACTCCCTCAATTCCCACAAAGAGCCAGACTAAAGGGTCGTTACATTTTTGCCGGGCAGAAAGGCAGTCTGGTTGAAGTACTGGACCCTGTCTTGTGAAAGGGGGGAGAGGAGCAACCAATGAACTGGAGGGAGAAAGAGAAGGGGGCGGGGTGGAGTGGAAGAGCAAACAAGCGAAAGAGCATTGGAGGTAAAAAGAATGCGGAGGCAAAGCAGGGGGAAAATTATGTGTGATGGAGCCCTTTGTCTCCCTGTCCCAAACTAGTGATGTGCAAATCAGCAAAAAATGAGTTTTTCTTGGTTCTCCCTCCATCGGATATTAAGTAGTTTTGTTGTTCCTAATGTAGTCATTGAATAATGGCCTCTTAACCAGTCCAACTTCTATAACAGCTTTCCTCAACCTTTGTGCCCTCCAGATGTGCTGGGGATACTACTCCCATCATCCCCAGCCAGCGTGGGCCAAGCTGGCTGGGAGACGACAGGAACTGGAATCCAAAATAGGGCAGCGTGATGGTTACCGGAGTTTGGCGGATGTGATCATATTATGCCAGTACTTTTCCATCTGCACTGGCTGCCAGACCATGTCTGGGCCTGATTCGAAGTGCTGGTATTAATTTTCAAAGCTCTAAATGATTTGGGGCCAGGTTATCTGAAAGATCGCCTCCTCCCATATGTACCTGCCCAGACCCTAAGATCATATTCAGTGGTCCTTTTCCAGGAGCCCCTGCCCAAAGGAAGTGAGGCATGTGGCTACCAAGAAGGGGGCCTTTTCTGCTGTGGCACCCAGACTGTGGAATGAACTTCCCAGAGAGGCTCGCCTGGCGCCTACAATGATACTCTTTCTGGTGCCTGGTGAAGACCTCCTTATTTTCCCAGGCGTTTTAGTCTTTTAGCTTTATTGTTTTCATCTTTTAAGCTCCATTGTTGTTCATGTATTTTAAATCTCTGCATGGCTGCTAGGTTTTTATTGTGTTTCGTACTTCTATACTGTAGGTTTAAACTTTTACATGTTATATTTTATTTTATGGTGTATTTTGTGGTTGTTGAGAACTGCCCAGAGAACTTGAGCTATTGGGCAGTATAGAAATGCAATAATAATAATAAAAATCTCCCAACACACCTGGAAGACACCAGGTTGAGGAAGAGCTCTATTACACCAGTGATCTATTGCACACTCACCATGCCTGGTATGTGGATTTGCAGAGTGGTACTCAGATGACGCCGTCCCTGTCCTGCACTCATCAAACCCCTTCCCCCCACCCCGTAGCATTTTATTTTGGTGCAGGGGAAGTCTGGATTATTTCCCCCTCTCACTTTTTCCTTTGTTGGGGGCGTGTGCTAATGGAGTCTTGATGATGAAAGGGGAGGGCAGGGTGGTCGTAGGGACTTGTTAGTTGGTTGAATGGACTTTTTAGTGCTCCAACTGCCCCACCCCCTTTGCCTGCAGAAACAGAGCCCAGAGGAAACCTTTAATTGCTAGATAACAAAGCCAGAATGGGGGGCTGGGGGGTAAGAGCCCACGTCCATCAGAGTACCACAACCAATGAACTGGACGAGGAAGGAGAAGGGGCTGGGTGACATGGAAGAGCAAACGAGGGGGAAACCATGTGAAAGGGACCATGTGTGAGGGAGCCCTTGCAGTGCTTATGAAATGGAGGTTGAAAAAACTCGGAGGTAAACCAGAGGGAGAAAAAAATAGGTATGACGGAACCCGAAGGCTCTTCTGGAGCAAATGGCTGTCCAAACCAGCATCCTTGCAAGTGACTTAGCATCGGTTCAGTCCTTTATTGTACAAATGGTTGCACGGGTCAGACGTGCCCCGGTTTGCCTAAAATAACCACTCTAACATCATCCATGGCTTGGTTTACAAAGCCGTTTTGCAGGAAATCACTCGCCCACCCACCCACATTCAGTGAATGGGAGGAAGATACTCGGGAAGGTCTGTTGTGGATTTCTTTGGTGTCGTTACTTCAGCGTCTACTTAGAAGAACTAACGGGCTGGGTGCAGTGGGGGTGGGGGTGGGAGGAGACGGAATGCAAAACAATAGCCAGGTGGGAAATATGAAGGAGCTGTGTGCCTGCAGTCTGGGATGCAAAGTAAAAGTGCCTCTAGGAGTCTCTACACCAGCCTTCCTCAGCAAATCCAGGGGCCTCTTGTCAGTGGGCCCCTCCTGGGGTGTGGGCCCTCAGCATGTGCCCAAGCATCCCTGCCCTTGATGCCAGCCCTGAAGATGGCCTGTACACTGCAGGCCTCTCTCCCTCCCTCCCTCTCTCTTTCTCTCTCAGCTTTAATTCCTCCATCTATAAAATTGGAATAACTGTAACCAGGGGCAGATTAAGACATGTTGAGGCCCTAAGCCATATCAAGATTCAGAGGCCCCATACCTTAAAAATGAAGAGAGAGAAAAATCTATTACATTATAATAGGGAGGGTAATGAAAAGGTACCACCCAGCATTAGGGGTTGCTAATAACGTTTATTTTATTTATTTATTTATTTATTTATTTATTACATTTATATACCGCCCCATAGCCGAAGCTCTAAACAGTGTTAGATAGCCTTCTCTGAAGACGTGTATAAAAGCACTAATAAAGTAAGTTGATTTGAAGTGCTTTTAAACTGGCTCTAGTTTGTACTTATTGCCTCCAATACTAAATGCTGTGTTGCCACGCTTCCACTGTCTAAGGCAACTCCGCTGTAAGTTACACAAGACGTTCCAACATATTGAAGCCAAAGCGATTTCATCTTAGTTATCTTACATCTTAGTTATCGCCAACATATTTAGAGGCCCCTCATAATATGAAGCCTTAAGCCATGGCTTACTTGGCTTCTGCCTAAATCCGGCACTGACTGTGATCCACCTTCTTCTCAATGAGAGGAAGACCGTGTAGAGTAATCTGGCACACACAAGGTACTGTAGAAGTGTTTGAAGGGAGATCTGTCATTGACCGAGTTTGAATGACAGCCAATGTTGGGATTAGCATCTAAATGTCACCTTTGTTTGGAGTCCAACACATTAATGGGCTTTCTAATATGGCAGCACATACATTACAGTCATATTTCTATATAATTTATGTTGCCGGGCGGGAGGTTAAGTCAGAGATTTTGTTAGCTTCGCCAGCAATTGGATTACATTATTAGACTCCATCTACTTGCTTCTTACTGTGAATAAAGAATCACCTTATTGTTCATTTTAGCAATATGCTTTCTCATTTTATTTCTTCTGCATATTTTCATGCAATTTTCTGAAGCTTCATTATGTTAAGCTTTGCCTTTATCAATAAGCCATTAATAATGGTATTTTATTGCTAGTCATAATGTATTAGATATTATTATTATTGTTATTATTTATTTATTTATATAGCACCATCAATGTACATGGTGCTGTACAGAGTAAAACAGTAAATAGCAAGACCCTGCCGCATAGGCTTACATTCTAATAAAATCATAATAAAACAATAAGGAGGGGAAGAGAATGCAAACAGGCACAGGGTAGGGTAAACAGGCACTGGGTAGGGTAAAACTAACAGTATAAAGTCAGAACAAAATCAAGTTTTAAAAGCTTTAGGAAAAAGAAAAGTGTTTAGCTGAGCTTTAAAAGCTGTGGTTGAACTTGTAGTTCTCAAATGTTCTGGAAGAGCATTCCAGGCGTAAGGGGCAGCAGAAGAAAATGGACGAAGCCGAGCAAGGGAAGTAAGAGACCCTTGGGCAGGCGAAGAGACCCTTGGGCAGGCGATATATTGGTAACCGTGAAGTTTGCCTTCACCCTCTCCCGGGTCAACTCTTTTCCTAGCAACATTTGATAGCTGACAATAGTTTGATGGCTGGAGTGACAAGGGAAGAAGGAAGGAAGGATGAAAAGCCAGGTGGCCTTTGTTCACCCGTGGCAGGGTGTTAAGAGGGATTCTGCAGCTATCTCGGCCCAATCTTTACAGCCTGGGATCCTGCCTGAAGTTGCACCGCATCCCAGAACCCTCTAAATGGGTTCCTGGAAACTGCTGAGAGCTCTCTTTCTCCTTTTGCATACTTCTGACATATTCCCAGGCTAAAAGTCACACATTGCAATCAGAATATTTAATGCAAAGATTAGTAGGCATGATAGAAGTGCTGTTTTAAAAGGCGGAACAAACATAAACTAAATGCTGCGCACAGGCAATCCATGTCCATTTATCTGGCTAAAAAAAGGGGGTCTATCTTGGCGTCGGGGCGGGGGAGGGAACGGATGCGCAGTGAATTCCAGCATTATCTACAAGAAGTCAGGGTGGGGGTGGGGGAAAGCATCACAAACACTGTTGAATACACACGGATGAAAACCCGGGCTTTTAAGACCTACACCGCACTCAAATCCCTTTGCCTGGACGGACAAATCTATCACTTTTCTATGCGCCTGCATTCAGATTTGTTTAGATCTCCATGACCCCTCATCAGGTGGGACCCATATGTGCAGGAAGATATGGGGGAGGGAAATGCTGCTTCCTGGTAGTGTGTATGTTGATGCTGGATTATCTTACCATATTCATTGCAGTACACGAAAAGCTTGGCTCTGTAGGCCTCAGATGATTCAGAAGATACTGCCTGTTTACAGAAACATAGAATAGTAGAGTTGGAAGGGGTCTACAAGGCCATTGAGTCCAACACTCTGCTAAATGCAGGAATCCACCTTAAAACATACTTGAAAGATGGCTGTCCAGCTGCATCTCAAAGGCCTCTAATGTGGGAGAGCCCACAACCTTCCTAGGTCATTGGTTCCATTGTCGTATTTATTTATTTATTTCATTTCTATACCGCCCAAGAGCCGAAGCTCTCTGGGCGGTTCACAAAAATGACTCTAACAGTACTGCTCTAACAGTCAGGAAGTTTTTCCTGATGTCCAGCCAGAATCTGGCTTCCTGTCATTTGAGCCTATTATTCCGAGTCCTGCACTCTGGGATGATCGGGGGAAACTCTCATTTGAGCTCATATGGGTGAATGCATTACTTTCCAAGGAAACAAGGGGCTTCTCTAAATGAGCGATTTATAGCATGCTCATGACTGGCCAGTCGTGGAAGTTTGCAAGTTGATCAGATGACATCGTCATCAGCCAGGATATCTCCTGCGATTTCCCCTGGAAATTCTGTATTTTAAAAGCACTAGATAATTAAATATCTAATTTATGATGGATTTATTCTGCCACTAGAAGGCACTTATTTATCGAAAAGAATAGGTTGCAAAAGCATTTCTTTTTCAATTCAAAGTCACAATCACGTGGTCGCTGTTGGTCACTGCCATTGTGAATGCAAAGAGATCCGAGACCCGGTAAAGTTGCATTGTTGTTTTTTCTTAATGTAGAGATGCTCAAAGAATTCACTCAGGGTTTATTCACCCACCACTTGTGGAGAATGAGAGCATGCCTTCCCTTCCCACCAATGGTGTGGTGGTACATTTTGAAATGCAGGAGCTCATCATGACACATGTACACAGCAAAGAGCAGCAGCACATGGCATAGCATTTATTTATTAGGATCAGTGGAACTACAATCTTACTATTCATAGTTAACCTTGGAGTAAGCTTCATCAAACGTAGCTGTGCTTCCTTCTGACTGCATAGCTTTGACTTGGAAAACACATTGTGCTTTAAGAAAAGATCTGTCAGCCTTTTCGTTTTTAATTAGATAGCAAACAATCTTGCATGAAGCCCCTGCTTGATTATTTTTCTCATCCCCTAACTTTCTATACGCTAATCTGTTGCGAACAGTCATCAAATTAGACAGCCTCATCGCTGCAACATTCGCTTACCAAAACAAGGAAGATCCATCAATCACCCTGGCGCTCCAGCAGATGATGTCACTGCTCCTCCTCTGAAAGAGGTCCAGGCGCTCCACTTCCCTGCATTCCCACTCTACTACATCACATGGCAGTGACTCCCTTCTGCCATGCCTTCAATACCCATGGTTGGCTGCAGGGGGAGCCCGTAGCTCAGTGGAAGTGCACATGCTTTGCATGTGAAAGATTCCAGGTTTAATCTCCAGAATCTCCAGTTAAAAGGATCTGTTAGCAGGTGATGGAGAAGAACCGAGACTGAGATTCTCAACAGCCACTGTCTGCAAGAGCTAGATGGACGAATTGTCTGACACAGTTTTTTTACACTCAAGGCTGTATAATCTTTTGGTTTTGTTGCAGACCTGAGATCCGAGCACTACACGACTGGAGTTCCCTTTCCTGCTTTTCTGCTACACAACATCTAGGTGGCACAGTGTTATAGCAGAATAGAGCAAATACACTATTTTGTAAACTGCCCAGAGAGCTTCGGCTATTGGGCAGTATAGAAATGCAATAAGTAAATAAATACACAAGAGGAAATCCAGCCTTCTTTCACTTACAAAATTAAATGCTGCATTTCTCCTGCTCTAAAAATGCTTGCCAAAAGTTTTGGTTAGACACAGAGGTGAAACTGGAGAGTTATGATTTCTAAAGAACCCCCCAAAAAACCCACTTCCAGATGTTTTGGACTACAACTCCCAGCATTCCTGAACATTGGCTATGGCTGGGGCTGAACCTGTAAAAAACCTTGAGTAGAAAGTGATGGGTGCACAACAAATGCCTCATGTAGAAAAGCTCATGGTATATAGCAGTCTTCCCTGACCTGATGCCCTCCAGATGTTGTGGACTTCAACTCTCATCAGCCCCAGCATGAAGAATGTAGGGGGTTGTAGTTCATCTGAGGGGACCAGGTAGAGGAAAGGTGGTATAAAGCATCTTCCTGTGTTGTTGCTCAGGTACAAGAAGGCACACGCACATACATATATAATCTAATACATGCAGTGCAAATCATGCAGTCAATATCCCAGATAAAGGCAGGGGAGCAATCACATGATCTGGGCACGCTTCTGCTCCCCACCATGCATACGAGTCTAGGGCAGCATTCCGCAACCTGGTGCTCTCCAGATGTGTTGGACTACAACTCCCATTGTAGCTATGTTATAGTTCCTATTGCTGGCTTGGAGATTATAGGAGTTGCAACTCAACACATCTGGAGGACACCGGTTTGGTCAAGGCAAACAACCCAGGTAAAAGGTAGGGCTGATCTGACCAACTTGGATGATCTCTTTCAGAGGGAGTGAATCGGTTCACTCTCTTCTCCCCAACAGGTGAGAGATGAGCACTATTAGAACAGACAGTGCCTGGCATACTGAGCAGGGGGAAGGTGGATATTTATATTCTCTCTCTCTCTCTCTCTCTCTCTCTTTCTCTCTCTCTCTCTTTCTCTCATGCTGAAATGACCGGGCAGGATCAAAATGAATGGAAGATGCCCAAGAGGCATTTGAGACACCTGTCAGCATTCAGGGACCAGTACCCTGATAAAAGTGAACACAATGGAAAATCAATTATTTGGGGAAGGGCAGTCAGCAATGGAGCACCAAGTGGGTTAATTTGCACATCTAATTCACACTATGGAATTTGCTTTTCTTAGAGTTTAGGTTACCTTTCTAGAGAAGCTGTATATATGTATTTAAAACATTGTGTTAATTGCAGGGATTTCTGTGCATGATAGGGCACTGTGTTTGATTGGGGCTATGCCCAGTGTGATGATGGGGATCTGTATTTACATCACATATCGACAGTCATGAGTGACAACAAAAGCAAGTAGTGATCCACCTTCTGATCCAGGTTGGTTCTCCCATCAATTTCTCCCACGGTGCTTTTTTAGTCTCAAGTAAAGGATTGCAGCCTTAAGAGTACTGGGGATGATCTCTCTTTTTTCCTACATGCAAGAGCATTAAGTGTGGTTCCATGTATAGAACCTCTATTCTGTGTGCAGTTTGCAATTGAAGGATCAGAGAAGCAGAATGTGGTTGTTCATATAACCCTCAGCCTTCCCCTAACTCTCAGCATTCCTGAACATTGGCCATGGTGGCTGGGGCCGATGGGATCTGAAGTCCAAAAGATCTGGAGGGCACCAGGTTGGGGAACGCTGCTGTATATGGGTCCTTTGGAGATGGTGAAAGGTTCCTCTACTGTGATTTGAGGTGGGTGATGATGATGATGATGATGATGATGATGATGATGATGATGATGATGATGATGATGCATTTATAATTAGTAGACAGAAAGGGTAGTCATATCTTTATCTCTTTAACTATGGAAACTAGGGGTGTGCACGGACCCCCTGCTCCACCCCACGGGCCGATCCAAAAATTTCGGATCGGCCCGCTCCGCTCCACTCCGCTCTGCGCCGCTCCGCCCATACACCGCTCCTCTTCGCCGCGGAGCTCCGGCTCCGAATCGGAGCTCCGCAGTGGAGGGCAGTGGTGCCAGGTAAGGCCGGGAGAGGAGGATGGGGGAGTTACCGGGCCCTGCCGCCATCGCTGCCCGTGCGGCAATGGCGGCAGAGCCCGGTAAGGGACCAAGGGGGGAGGGGGGCCTTACCTGCCTCCGTCCGCGGTCCGTCGGCTTCTTCAATTGAGCCCACGGTTCAGCCAGGAAGTCTGGGCCGCAAGTGTGGCCTAGACTTCCTGGTTGAACAGCGGGCTCAATTGAAGAAGCCGAGGGACCGCAGACGGAGGCAGGTAAGGGAGAGGAGGGGGGGTTTACCGGGCCCTGCTGCTGTCGCCGCATGGGCGACAGCGACAGCGGCAGGGCCCGGTAAACCCCACTTACCTTTCCGGCGGAGCTCCGGATCAAGGCGAAGGGTCCGCCTTCACCTCGATCCTCTTCGCCACGCTCCGCCGGCCCCCCAATCCTCTTCGCCTCCGCCTTAAGGGGAGGCGAAGCACCCCGCTCCGCTTCTAATTTGCCGGTCCGATTAGAAGCGGAGCACATCCCTAATGGAAACATGAACAGAGGTTACAACACACACCTGATTGGTTTTCTGTTTTATATTACAACCTGGTGGATTATCTGTTTTATATTAAGAACATAAGAAGAGCCTTGCTGTATCAGACCAATGGTCCATCTAGGCCAACCTTGTATTCACACTGTGGCCAGCCAGCTACCTGTTGGAAGCCCACAAGTAGGACACAAGTGCAATAGCACCCTCCCCACCCATGTGCCCCTAAACTGGTATTCAGAGCCATGCTTTCTCCAATACTGAAGATAACACATGGCCATTGACTAGTAGCCAATGACTAGCTAATGATGAATAGCCAATGACTAGTAGCCATTAATAGCCATAACCTCCATGAAATTCAGCATATTCCAAATGCTGAAGCATTTTTTTAAGACGTGCTATGGGTTTGTTCTACTTTGTTCTACTTTATCATTCTTATATATGTGCCAAATCCTACGTCTGACTTAAATGATCTTCCTATACTTCGTGTGTGTGTGTGTGTGTGTGTGTGTCTATATATGCCCCAAATATGCTGTCAAGTTTTGCAGTACAACCAGTGTGACTCAGTGTTGTTTCTGGATTCCAGCGCATTTAGGACTCAAGCTTGGCAATAGCGTTACATTTACGAGGTGCGCCAGAACGGTCTTGGCCCGCACGCACCGAGGTATCCCTGGCAAGCGGTTTCCAGGGGTGTCCGTTAGGCTCGCCGCCTTTGCTGTCTGGCAGCTACCAGATCTCTGGATAAGCTGAGCGGATTTATTTGCAAAACAATAAAACAGAAGCCGGTCAGGAATTGGCAATTGGATCAAATACACGATTTTACTCTGATTAAGCTGTTCTGCAGGCTGGCTGGAGCACAGGCTAAATTGACGATCTAGGAAGGGGAACGCTCCCCCTCTCTTCCCCCCCCCCACATTGTTCAGAGTATCTTTTAGGGTGGGATTTCTGTGTGCTTTGAAGCGGGGTACCATTTAAGGAGTCCAGGGAGAGCAACTGCCTCTACCTCTCCACCTTGCGTTTCAGGCCAGAAGTCAGATCTATTTCTCATGCAGCTGAAGCCAGGGTGAGGCCGAGGCAGAGAGGCAGGAGAGTACTAGCTTAGCAGGAGCAGGGCTCCTACTTGCTCAGGCCAGTGGGGCCGCCTGATTCAGAGGTTATTATAGGTGCCACCATGTATCATCAGGTCCACTCTTAGGGCTGCCAGCATTTGTCATAACTTTGCAGAGATAGATGGGGGAGACCTCTAGATCTGGGGTAGAACTCGGTGTGTACGGATTTGGTAAAATCAGTTCCCTCTGCATTTTGCAGATTGTCTGTTGTCTTTTGTTTCATTGTTCACTCATGGATGGAATCAGATTTTTTTTAATTTCCCAAATTGGCAGATGTGGGGAACAGGTTTTCCACATAGCTTTTTAAATGCAGCTAGTTGTTCAGAGGGGTCTTCTTTCTTTCTTTTAATTTTCCTAAAAAACACCCACAATAATTTTAGGAGGCCTCCTGACCAGATACAAAAGAGGGCAGGGCTCCTGCAGCTTTAACGGTTGTGATGAAGAAGGAATTTCACCAGGTGCTGCATGCATACAAAGGACACCTGCTGAAATCCCCTTTTCTATACAACTATTAAGATGCAAGAGCCCAGTCCTCCTTTCCATAGGGTCACCCTGTTACAGCAGTTGCTGCTTTAGCTCCACTCGTACCGCCCCCGGCTGTGGATTAGACACAATAATAATGCCATTAAATCAGGGATGACATGGTGAATAGGACGACACTACAATTTAGGTCTATGATGATAGTGCTTGGACAACTGAGGGCAATTTAAATCAATCAGCGAAACATTTTTGCAGGGAGCACAGAAGAAATGACCCATAAAGTGTGTGTCTGTTGGGGGTGGAGTGGGGGAATGTTTCCAATGACCAAAAATGTTTACAAAACCCAAAGAAGCACTTTTCACCATAGGCCAAAACGATTGCCAAAAAAAAAGAGGAAAAAAAAGAAAAAAGAAAAGTAGTTTCAGTTCAGACCTAATTAAAAGTGAGTGTGATCAGAGATTACTTTATTTATTCCACTTGCCACCGGTAGAGACTTCAGGCCTGATTTTTCAGAATGGTGCAGAGCAGAGAGGCATTACTTTAAAGGCTGAAGCAGTCGAAGATTAACTGAAACATTATGACGTCTGGAACCTGGAACCATTCAACTTTGATGTTACTTAAATCTTTCTGCCTTCTTTGCTTTCGTACTAGATTTAGAAGCATCGTCTCTCTGAAAATTTATGACAACGGGGCATAATAATCTCCCACAAGGATTTAGCCAGGAATTTCAAAGACCGTTTTCCAAAGCTTTATATACGTAGAGCGCTTCTGTTATATAAGCAGTGTGTGACCGTTCCGTTAGAAATGTGTTGGCCTAAAGGGAGCTTCGTGCTAAATCAAGGGGATTCTAGAAGGCTGCCAAAAAGCCCCTGTAGATGTTTACGATGTCTCTCTATTTCTTCTTATTTATTCGTTTATTTATCAAAACATTTTAAAACCAGCCTTCGTCGTTACAGTTGCTAGGGCGGTGTACAAATGTAAGAAAAACAATATGAACATGCAAAACACATCTTGCCTACAGTGGCCAGACTAATGAGTCTTGGGAGGGATTTAAAATCCCCATCCAATGTAGAAGGCCAGGAGTTCTCTGACATGGTCTTTTAATCTTCTGCCAATTCAATAAAGTCTTTTCAAGATGGAGACTTTCAAATGCACTGTCTGATATTCAGTGGGTGGCATAAATGTAACAACACCGTGTATTACATAGTAATACAGCATATGGTGGAGGTTGGTGGCTCCAATGTCAGTGGGGTGGTGAATCCGCTTCACACCTTGGATAGCTCCTTTAGGGTTCTGACTGGTTTGGACTGAAATCCAGAGCGGATTCTCTGCCCCACTGGCATCAGAGCCACCAGCCTCCACTGATCCATATTAGTAATCTTGCCTTCCTTCATGGCTCCATCTATCCTGGGCTCCATCTATCACCCCTGGTGGAGTTCTAGATAACAACTGTGGTTGCAATCCTATACTTACTTACCTGGGACTGGGAATAAGTCCCACTGAAGTCCGTGGGGTTTAGTTCTGATAAGCCATGTATAGTATTGCACTGTGCTTGACAATATGTCAGTGTTGGGCTTCTGCTATCCCATCTGTTCACCGAAGTTGAAAACATTTCGGTTTAAGGAAACCCTCTTGAAGAGCAATGATCACTGACATAATGGGAGAGAGAATACAGGGAGAGAGCTGTCCTGGGACATTTTTTTTTCAGAGCCAGAGCAATAACATCATCTGCAGAACACCAGAGTAAATTGATGGACTTCTCCTTACTTTGGCATGTGAATGAGCTGATAATGAGGCTTTTAAATTTTATTGTTGCTTGAGACAGGAAGACAGAAAATAAGGGAAATGATCAGAGGTTGGATACGGTTTTCTTTTCCTTTGATGGAATTACTACTTCATCCCCAAAAGCCATTTCAGCAGTAAGACTTCTTTGCAAGATTGATTGCATGTCTAACAAAAAGTGAAAGGTTCCAAACAAAACACAACACAACTGGACCAAGCCGGCTCCCCAGAGGTTCACCAAATAGGATTGCAACTGGGGTGGGGTTTTTTTGGGGGGTGGGGGATGGTTGGGAGAACAATTTCAGCTCCTGAAATTCTATTATCTCACACTTAATATATTTGGGCACAAAACCCAAGCTCAGGCAGAAGCCCTAATCTGAAAGAGTAGTGCAGATGTGATGCGGTTTTCCTCACCCCAGCATGATGTGTTGCACCCATTGATACCACTTATGCGCAACTGTTAAAAGGCACAGGAACTGTGTCCACTTTTGCGTCTGGCCCATATACCGTACAAAGGCACTGTATGACTAGTAGGTCTTATCAGTGGAAGCTGTGAGCTCTGATGTCAGTGCAGTGGTGAATCCACTCCAGGTTTCAGCCAGAACCCTAAAGGAGCTATTGAAAGTGCTTCTGTTCCAGGTTTCAGTCAGAACCAGCTAGAAGTTCTGGCTGATTCTGACTGAAAACCGGAGTGGATTCCCTGCCCCACTGACATCGGAGCCACCAACCTCCAATGGGTAAACCTCAGAGGAGCCATTTTTAGCTAGATCTCACAAGACCTTATGTAAAAGGAGGAGCGTAACAATTGGGTTTGATGCTTGCAGTTCAAATCCTGCCACTGATTTATACACAGTTTGTGGCCTTGAGCAAGACCACTAGCCTCCTCTACCCCCATTAAGAGATTGATGTGAGAAGCCCCAAATCCCCCCCTGCAGTCCACTCCATCCCTGGATCTGACCCCAGGCAGCGACTGCCTTCATTGCTGCCTGTGCCCTGGATAAAGCACAGGCCTCCCATGCAAAGATACTTATTTGTTTCCCCACATCATGGTACCCCTTTGCAGCTGCCCCCAATTCTGAGATAACCCTATGATTAACCCTCTTTTTCTCCCCAGACGTGATGCATCAGGAGCCAAGTCAGGGCCTACCTAAAACCGGCTAGTTGGCACACATGTACATATAATTTGATCTCTTTTCTCATCACTTCACAGAACCTCCACACAATGGTTCTCAGTGGAATGTGTGGAAACGCATGACGGCCATTGGGACATAAGTCACAATGTTCTAACTGTGCAGATGCCCTAAAGCTACTTAGGCCACAGCTAGACCTAAGGTTTATCCTGGGATCATCCAGGGTTCGCCCCTGCCTGAGCACTGGATCCCCTGTGTGTCACCTAGGTGAACAGGTTTGACCCCTGGACGATCCAGGGATAAACCTTAGGTCTAGCTATGGCCATACGTTGGCTGCATGAGACAAGGGCTAGACCTACAGTAGTGCTTTTAATCGGTATTGATGTACACTGATAACTGGTGAGGCACATGACACACTCCACGTACCACTTTTCTAGAGTGATTTCCTGCTTTTTATTCCGCATTATCCCAAATATCGCAACCGATGTCATTGTGTGTGCTACGAGGTACAAATGCATAGGGATATAGGGTCACCATGATGGGATTGTATTGATATGACTCAAGGTGTAGATCTGGCCTAGGATCATGGCCACTGGCCCCACTGATGATGTCCCTATGTTCATTGTCACTTGAGTACGAATTGCGATGCGGGTGTACACGCAAATCTGCATAGGGTCCCGTATGTACAATTTGAGAGCCTGGAAAGTGGCGTCTCCCAGAACTTGCATGTGTTCAGGTGTATGAGGTCTGTATGATGCATCTATAGAAGACAGTAGGTGTAGTATCTGGTGCTACAATTCTGCTCACACCTCCTTACATCATAGATTTAAACTATGTACAGGGCAGGAGTACAGAACCTCACGTCTGGCCCTGATGGCCCCGCCCCTTCCTCTGGACCCACCCCTTTCAACCACCCATCATTTGGTGGCTTTTGTGCAGTCCCCCCCCCCAATTCTAGAAGACTGAAATGCCTCTCCTAAGGCTGAGTTACTGGCAGTCAGAACTTTAAGCTAAAATGTAATGTTTTGGGGTATTTTGACCCACCCTCTTTGCTGTTGGCATCTGGACAGAACAGGACGGCTTGTGGCCCAGTTCTTGGACTGCCTGCCTTCCAGCATGGTGCCATCGCTCACTCCATGGCTCAGTAGTCTAGAGGCAATACCATTCCAAGGCATTGGAAATGGGGAGGAGCTCCGAATGTACTGCCTCTATATTCGCCTTCCCCAATCAGTGCTGTCCAGATGTTTGAAACTACAACATCCAGCGTTCCTGACCGTTGGTGAGAGTTGAAGTCCGAAACATCTGGGAAAGGCTGCTCTTTATGTTTTGCACTGCACACTAGAGTAGCATTATCTCATATGTTTATTTTTGGCACGAGCCTGCCAACTGCAGTAGTCCTTCCTAAGATATTGCAATGGGTCTTGCTTTCCTTCTCGTCTTCTCTCCGACACCAGCAGGTGGCAATCCTGTGTGGTGTTTCGAAGTTTCCAGGACCAGCGTACTGTGTGTCATGACTCCCTTCCAGACTAGCTACTGCTTTTCCTCTGCCTCACAATCCTGGTGGAAGCAAAGCTGGAGAGCACTGTTGGACATCATCGCCTCCTTCACTATTGCAAAATATGAGTGTTCCAGCACAAAACAGAGTTGGTACCTATAACTGTGGTGTATCTCTAATCAAGGAAAACACAATCAAGGAATGATTTCTTTAAAAAATATAATTCTATGAACTATTTCCTCCACCACACCACACCCACCACCACATTCTTTCTTTCAAACCCACTTTAGGATCCGTATCTCAAGATGCATGTAAATATGTCTTAAGAATGGCTTCATTCATGCATTTATTTTTAGCCAACTACACGTCAAACAGGTCTCAGTAATGAAATCATTCATCATTGTTAGTGATGGCTTGCATAGCACTGTCAACTGAAGGAGGCAATTAATATTCTTATTCTGAAAATGAGGAATAGAGGATGGGGCCCACCTCCAGCCCCCAGCCATTAATGCATCCATTTGAAATTTGCATGACAATTTGCAAAAAAGAAAATTACACAAAATTACGTACATTTTTCCATTAAAAAAAAAAAAAAGACAATCCACCCAGAACTGCCATTGAATGGATTTGGAAGTGGGAAAAAGAGGAAAGCCACAGAAATGGACTTGACAGATCCATCCACACCTAGCCAAGAACTCTGGACGTCCTCAGATGATTTTACTGGACACAAAGGGTAGAATCCAACCAAAGTCCTACTTAGAGTAAACCTATTGAAATGAATGGGACCCAAACCTCCATTTGGAGGGGAAAGTGGGGAATATACTAATGTACATATATAAGATGTGAACATTACTGGACTAAGGCCCACCATTCTGTTGAAGTACCGAACAGTTTGCCATTTTTCTGGAGAATGCAATCCAGGGCTCCATCACACCTATTTTTCCCCCTCTGGTTTGTCTCCGTGTTTTTTACCTCCATTTCATAAGCGCTGCAAGGGCTCCCTCCCACATAGTCCCTTCATGTGGGTTTTCACTTATTTACTCTTCCATTCCACCCCGCCCCTTCTCCTTCCTCCTCCAGTTCATTGGTTGTGGTACTTTGATGAGCGTGGACTCTCTCCCCACCCACCCCGCTCTGGCTTTGTGATCTAGCAATTACTTTTAAGGTTTCATCTGAGCTCCATTTGTGCGGGCAATGAGAGGGTAGGCGGTTGGAGCACTAAAAAGTCCATTCAACCGACTAACAAGTCCCTACGACAACCATGCTAAAGGAGGAGAACCGCCCCGCCCTTCCCTTTCATCATCAAGGCTCCATTAGCACACGCCCCCAACAAAGGAAAAAATGAGAGTGGAAAATAATCCAGACTTTCCCCACACCAAAATAAAACACAACAAGGGGGTGAAGGGGCAAGACAAGCGCAGGACAGGGATGACGTCTTGTGAGTACCACGCTGCAAATCCACATACCAGGAATGGCGAGTGTGTGATAAATCACTGGTGAAATGGAGCTATCAGATTTTTTGAGATGATGAGTAATTCCAAAATGACCTCTACATTGGATTCAAACATTTTCTGATGGCTTCTTCCTTACCTTAAAACAAACAAAACATTGGGCCTCCATCTTGGGGCATTGGTTTGGTAGTAAACTTCTTATAATCAGAAAGAATGTCCCCACTGTATTCTCTCTGGACCATCCCAAGTTCTGTTGTTAGAATAATAATGGTAGTGGCTTTTCTTTTCTTTTTTTTTCAAAGTGTCCTCCCTTCTCCCTTGGCACATTCTTTTTAATAAGCACTGACTCCTCTAGACAAAGGATGTCCCTCTGCCAAACCACAAAGCTCAATCCAGCATAATTTACTGTTATTTATTTATTTGATCCACTGTCTCCTGAACCCTTTCTTAGTGGAAAGCTTTCTTTGGGAACTTATTTCTGGCGCTGGGAATCCAAATTGTACCAGACACAATGACAGAACAGGAAATAATGTCAGCGCAGAAGAAGGCTGATACCCATAAAACCCTCATAGTACCAAGTGGGAAATCTTGGTCCTTCAAAGCGCCAGCAACATTCCCCTCTTTTGTGGGGGAAAGTAATTATAACGTTATCAAGAACAGCACTCTCTTTCTCCCAGGGGAAAATCTCCAACTAGGGAGCTGCCTTTATCTCATAAATTCTGCCTAATCGCTGAGAGATTCCTTCATAGTCCCAGAACAGTGTTTATCACATCACGCCACAGCCCAGTTTAGGGCTGTTTTGATTCTTTCCCTTCAAAAACACAAGCAAAATAGTGGAATGTATGAAATAGCTTTTAATGGTCAGTTTAATCCCCGCTTCCAAGAGAACACTGATAAAACCATTTTCCACCAAGTTAATATTTACAACTTGGCATTACAGGGTATAACGTTCCAGGCCTTGAAGGCTCCTTGTGGGCCTAAGCCCTGGGATTTAGAAACAGAAGAATCGCTTGCCCCTGGATTTATCTACGAAAGGCCCATTGAAACAAAAAGTAAATCAGGGAGCCGACCAAGTGGCGCTTGGGATTAAAATAACAGCTCTTGTGGTAGAGTCTCTTCTTGGATAAATGCCCTCGTCAGCTGGTAAGTCAACTGTGCTGGGGGAATCACTGGTGGCATCGCCTGAACTGGGACTAAATTAGGGTGACCATATGGAAAGGAGGACAGGGCTCCTGTATCTTTAACAGTGTATAGAAAAGGGAATTTCAGCCGGTGTCATTTGTCTGCGGGCAGCACCTGGTGAAATTCCCTCTTCATCACAACAGTTAAAGCTGCAGGAGCCCTGCCCTCTTGAGCAGATACAAACAATAGGGTGATCATATTTCGGAAACCAAAAAGGAGGACAACATGGCCGCCCCATGGGGGTGTGCCCACCAACATGTCCAGCCCCAAGGGGGCGTGCCCACCAACATGTCCAGCCCCCAAGGGGGCGTGCTCACCAGTATGCCCAGCCCCCAAGGGGGCGTGCCCACCCAAACATGGCCTTGGTCACATGTCTGATTTCACAGCACACAATTAAGACAAACCTGTTCTACATAACATCTTAATGTTAAAATCACTGGAATAAGGAATAAGTGAGACATTCAATGTATCAGTCATTTCGACTTTTGTAGCTTTTGCTGCACTTTGAATCTTTTGCTATATTCTGTGTGATACAGAGCTTCATCCCACCAGCCAAATATTGTGCTGCTGCAGCGAAATCCACGCAAAAGGCTCAAATGACATCGGGGTTATCGTCTGCTTTCACTGAGAAGGACTCCGATTTCAGCGATTATGTCCTGCTTTGATTGTGGGTCTTTTCCCCTTTATAGTGGATTATAAAGGTGCAGGGAATGTCTGGTTCTTCCTAGCATGCGAAAGCACATGGCTGAAATTTCAAGTGTATTTTTTATCCATTTTCAATGCACTGTACTGTGGGCGTGTTCTCAAGGGGCGGTATTGCTGACATAAGAGAGGGGTGTGACGTTCTTCAGGGCTGAGCCTTTCTCAGCAGTATGGGAAATGCACTTTGCAGTCGCTCAGAAACATTACAATGGCAACGTGTGTGTGTGTGTGTGTGTGTGTGTGTGTGTGAGAGAGAGAGAGAGAGAGAGAGAGAGAGAGAGAGAACGAGAACTTAGGATCACATTTCCATGCCTTTGAACATCCAAAACTGTGCATCTTTACTCAAAAGTAAATCCCATTGATTTCAACATCTGTGCTTGGAGGGGAGAGAAACGGTGAAGGGTGGTGGTGGAAAGATTTCCCCTCTTTCCACACCTGGGAGCTTTTCCTAAGCAGGGGGGAGGAAGCCTCCAGGCAGGGTTAGGGGATTTACTTTACTCAAAAGTAAATCCCATTGATTTCAACTGCTAACGTGATCTGCTGCCCCTTGGTCTGTGCTTGGAGGGGAGAGAAACGGTGAGCCTCCCTCCCTTAAACCCTTGGAGTTTATAGTTTACCACTGCGAAGGACCGTAGGAGCGCTCTTCAAAGCAACACGCTCCAGGCCGGGCTGGTGGGATGCAGGGCAGTTAGAAGCAACCACTCCCTTCCCTTTCGCTCCCAATTGTCAGTTCCACCCAAATGTCCAGTCAGTTACCTACTTCCCTTTCAGTTGGGCTGGAAACATCTTTTGAAACAGGCAAGGACTTGGAGCAGGGGGCGGTAATCAGTGAGAGTGAGACAGGGGGGTGGGGCAGTAATCAGATTTTCCTGGTTCCCTTACTCAAAAGTAAATCCCATTGATTGCATGCTACAAAGTCTCCAGGCAGGGTGAGGGGAATGGCAGTAGCCTATGCAATGGAGGGGGAGTTGTCCAACTTACAACAAGCAATAAACTATAGGGGGAGGTACAGATGAGATATGGTGGGGTGGGGATGTGCTTCTCAATGAAAAGAGGGGTGGAGGCAATGGCGAAAACAACAACAATCACAGCAACGCACTACAGCAGAGGTGTAAAGAGGCTTGGTTCCTAAAAGCACACTTACGCTATGTAAATGCTATATAAGCAAAATGGGATAATCTGAGGGAGAACCAGAAAAAAAGTGGAGGTGGGATGAAGCTAACAGTCTCCCCTTCCCTCATATATCTTTTCTGACTGCAAATCCTTCACTGGATGACCATAGTCTAACCTTCCCTAACATTTAACACTCTTTCCCCATCACCTTTTTCATATCCATACTCATAGTTTCATCATACTGCTACCACTGAACAAATGAAGCAGTTGACAAGTACAGAAAAATCTGGTACAATGAACAAGCAAACTAGCATATAAAATACTATTACCCTGCAAACATTAGCCATGGAATAAAATGGACTAAAAGGCTTGGTAAAGTCACTTCTCACTAGCACCTCTTTCAACTTCTGGTTTATCAGTGAGAAACTAATCTAAAAAATTGTCATTGTGCCTCTGGTTCATTAGCCATATTTATCCAAATATATGCTAAGTCATAAAGTTTAGCTCAAAAATGCTAAACCACTGTGGCTTAGCATATAATCTGAACAATGTCATTGAGTTCTACATTTTCCCACTGGTGGTATGTTGTTGTATAAATGATCTTTGATCATTGATTTCAATCATTGGTAACTATTCAACTTCTATCACACACACACACACACACACACACACACACACACACACACAGGCCATTTCTACACCAGTCCCCAAATCCGGGCTGGTCACGGCTGAGTCCCTGTGCATCTAAATGATGCACAGGAACTCCTGGGAGGAAGGAGGGACAAGAACAGGTTTTCCCAGGGATAAGTACTCCCTGGGAAAACCTGAGGCTGTAGCTAGACCTAAGGTTTATCCCAGGATCATCCCGGGTTCGTCCCTGCCTGAGCGCTGGATGCCCTGTGTGGCACTTAGATGAACAGGCTTGACCCCAGGACAATCCTAAACCTTAGATCTAGCTATGGCCTGATTCTTCCTGCGGTCTTGGGATCGTTCCGAGACCACAGGAGGTGTGGCCGCCCTCCCTGGTTTCTTCCTTCCTCACCACAAGTAGCAGGGATCAGTAGAGGGAAGGAACTGGGCCGGGAGGAATCAGCTGCTTTAAAAATAATAATTTAAAAAACGGCAAGCACAACACCCTCCTTCCTCCAGGGACATTGCGCCCACATTTACACTAAGTGGAGGATCTCGCGAGATCCTCCCCCTTCCATCCCTCTACACTGGGCTGGTGTAGAAATGGAGAGAGAGAGAGAGAGAGAGAGAGAGAGAGAGAGAGAGAGAACTGGAACAGAGCGGGGAGTCTTCCAAATGATATTAAATGAGTGTTTTAAAATGCTATGTCAATTGCATATATAAAGTCAAAAAGTAATGTTCATTGGATGTCTTTCTACTAACTTCAGTGGTCTTCAGAACCAATCCTAAAAACTTCTTCCCCAATCTCAAGGTGGTATATAATATGGCATACCTAGGTAGGCACCCATCCAAGTACTGACCCACTTCAGCCCTGCTTATCTTCAGCAAATTGGCTGCATCCTGTGCCTTCAGGTCAGGCTCATATCTCAATGCTAAACCTGGTAGTAGAGTAAAATTTGTTTGTTAAATTTATATTGTCTTCCAGCCAAAAATGGCTTTCAAGGCTGCTAACAATAATAACACCCAATTAAGAACAGGAATACAATTAAAACCTAAAAATGGATTAAAGACACAGTCAAATACATAAATACTCGCAACCAATTTTTTTTTAAAAAAGAAAACCTTCAACAGCAAGCTGTTGAAGTGCCAAACGTCTGCCTGAATAAAAAAAAATATCTTTGCCTGCTAGCAGAAGGTCTGCAGGGAAAGATACAGTATAAGTTCCCTTGGCAGGGAGCCCCAGCACCTGGGTGTGGCCAACGAGAAGGCCCTCTCTTGTGTCACCACAAAATGTGCCTCTCATCAGTAGAGGCTGGTGGCTCCGAACTCAGTGGGGTGATGAATCTGCTCCGGATACCAGTCAGAAGCAGAACTCTAAAGGAACTATCCAAGGTGGCACTGAAAGAAGAGCCTTTCTAAACATCTTAAAAACCAAGGAGGGAAGATAGGGACTTTCTAATAACCTGGTCCCAAAGTTGTATAGCACTTTATCGGTCAGATAACCAGCACACTGAATTCACTGGCTATGGAAAACAGTCTGGTATTCTGTGAAAGTGTTGTAAGAGAGGAGTCCCAAAGTTGCTGCTGGATTTCATCTAATGTGAAATTTCAAGGCAAATTTCAAAATCAATTCATGCTCAGGCAAAAGCTCTGAGGAGTTTTGATAAGGCTAGCCAGTTTTTAAAAGAAAAGGTGCCCGCCCAACCATAAATGGCTACCATATTGTTTGTAGAGTAATATTCCGAGCCAACTTTAGAGGTTCCTGCTCTGGCTCAGTATATGAAGAATTTTGAGGAAAGCAAAAAGAATTTGGGTTGCAACATTTGGGAAGGAAAAGGAGGTTTGGCACTTAGATTGCTGCTTGTTATTGTCCAAGGGACTGCATGGATGCCAGAAGCATGATTTTGCATTAATGAAACATTGAAGAATTCTTTGGTGAAGCTATAAGCCAAGGACTCGCCAGATATTGTTGGCCTCTATCTCCCATCTGCCCTCACCAGCATCGCCAATGGAAGGCCACAAGTTGCCCACCCCTGCTAGAAACAGTCTACTTGTTTTTCCGCAAGCCAGGTTGAGTCAACAGCAGGCCATGGAGAAAAGCCTGGGAGGCAACAATCTTCCTGATGGCGTGATGTCATTGAGAAATGCCAGCCCGAGGTCATTACGGCAAAAATGCAGAAGGGAGAAACACTGTCGAGGGGGAGAAAGAACTTCTGTAAAAGATCCAGGGATTTCATGAGTAGGAGGGAAATATTCTTGCTTTCAATAAACATTAGAAAACCCATCACAATATGTGTTTCCTCTTGCCAAATACTTAAAACCTCCCACGGGATTGTTGTTTGGTAAAAAAAAAAAAAAGCAAGGGGAAAAAAAGCTGAACCACGTTGCCAAACTCTAGTGTCACACACATGCAAATTGTTTGGGCGGTGTTTAAGCTGGAGTTCTTGCGGTCCCGAGACGAGAAACGTTCCTCTTGCATTAGCCTTCATTTAAACTCTGTCGATACGGGGCCCAGTTATCTAGGCCAGTGAATTAAATCCCCCCAAGAGAATTAGTGGGAGATGAGAGCAATCCAGCCAGGCCACTCCAGATAACGGAAAACCGAGAGCTAATAAGTAACATGATACAGCTGGAGTTACTTGTCTCCGTCGTGTTTGTTGCCAAAGATATGCCACGGTGGTCTGGATTAGGAGGAGGAAAACACATTGGAGAGCCAAGGTTGCTTAGCTGTAAATTGACTCGGTGGAATATAATTCCTTGTTTCATTCAGCCTTGACAAAGGAGCAAAAGGACCGTAGGCAATGCAGGTATGCAGAGATCAGTTGGCAACTGTGGGAACTCATCATGGTAATTGCCACTTATTAAATGGCCGTCTGTATTCTGCAATGCAGGATGAATACAGGGAACCATTTTTGTGTGGTTATTTATCATGCCGTTTATATTTATCGTGCCATTAGATTCCTCTTGCGAGGAATCCGATGCAGTTTAAATGGTCCTCCTACTCCTCTCCATTTTATCCTCACATGAACCTTGTGAGGTAGGTTAGGCTGAGAGTCAGTGACTGTGAACTTCATGGCCTGAATGGAGACTAGCACCTGGCTCTCCAGGTTCAATATTCTAACCATTACACCACACTGGTTACTTCCCATTGGGGATGTACAGATTGTG
This sequence comes from Elgaria multicarinata webbii, assembly GCF_023053635.1. Lineage (NCBI taxonomy): Eukaryota > Metazoa > Chordata > Lepidosauria > Squamata > Anguidae > Elgaria > Elgaria multicarinata. Next base: position 26,517,958 of record NC_086171.1, on the reverse strand, counting down.
TAAATTCCGTTCCGTCTGTGTTTCACAGATTGTCAGGTGCCTTTGGTTCCATTGTCCACCCATGGATGGAATTTGCATTTTTTGTAGTCTCTGTATTTGCACATGCAAAAAGTTGCCAATTCCCCCCCCCCAAATTTCCTCCAAATGCACAGATCTCCCCAAAATGTGCTTTAGCCTATTGGGGAAATGTGCATTTTTGGCCACTTTTGCATATTTTTCTAGGACAAAATCTGTGCCAGAAGGTCTTAAAACCCAGGGACATTTTTATGGGAGAAGGTAGTTTGGTCCCAAGCCATATAGGGGGAGAATCCACACATTAATACTGTTTAAGAAGAGTCCTTTTAACGGTGAATTGAAATGTTTCAAAAGCACCAAAACGCTAATGAAGAGACATACCCTGCTTGGTGTGCCCCACCACGCCAGCTGCAAAACAGAGGCGTTCACTCTCTTTTCTCTCCCTCCCTCGGCAAGCCTGCGGTGGGTGCTTCCCATTTAAAGGGGCCGCACGCAGGGGGCACTGGGCATGAGTTTGTGGAACCAAGGGGATGGTTACCTGAAAAAGTTTAGGAACCACTGCTTTAGAGTGAGCACAGGGACCCTATCTTGAGAGGGAGAGGGCCTTTCACCTTTTTCCTCTTGATTGAGATCAGCCCCTCCGCCATGCTGCATTTTGTACTGCCAAATAGGAACCCACTGAAGCAACTTAATCACTATTTGTCAATATATATTGCAAGCACAGAAGCTTATTGTGTAGGAACTGGGCAAAGGGCCTTCTTTGTAGTGGCCCCTCATCTCTGGAAAGCCCTCCCAGCTGAAGCTCAACTGGTGCCAACGCTGCTATCATTTTGGTGCCAGCTTAAAAGGTACTTATTTGGCCAGACATTTAGAAGTGTTCTTCTGGTTTTGTTAATTTGTTCTAATGTTTATATACTTTCGATTTGCTTTTGTTGTAATGTAGTTTTAAGATTTTATTTGGCCTATTTTATGCCTATGGTATACCACCCTGATATACTAGGATGAAAGATTGTTTTGAAAAAATACTTTTAGTGAACAAACAAATAAATAAAGAGTAGAACTTTTACGTATATTATAGAAATGACTTGACATCGGTTGAAATTGACCTTAATTATGTCAAACTTTGCTTGATCCATAGGGATCATTCTACTCTCACCCCCGAAAATGTGGCAATTCATAAGAAACTAACCCAAACACCCTAAACAGGTCTCAACATGTTCCTTCGGCATTAGGCGTTGTGTATTCGCAGTAGGTAAAGTGTAACAAAAGAAGGCATGTTGGCTGATAGGAAATGAAGAAGAATGTGAAACAGTAATTATGGCATTAACATAAGGGTCAGAAGGTAACGAGCTGCTATGAATAAGACAACACCTCTCTTAGACAAAATGAAGTATCTTATTTGAACGAAACCATTGTGGTGCCATGGTAGATTCACAGCCTTCTCCAACCTGCTGTCCTCCAGGACATTGGACTATAATTGGCCCTGCTACTGGGGATGACGGGACTTGCAGTCAAGTATATCTGGAAGGTGCCAGGTTGGAGAAAGCTGATGTACTTTTTCTTGGTGAGCATTGCAAGAGTGCTGGCAGTGTACAGCCATTTTGTTGCCAAGCATCACAACCCTGTGAAGAGGGACATCCGTCATTTGCAAATCCAGCCCTTTTGGACCCTGAAGGATTCCTGCTTCCTGTCCAGCCTGTCTTGCATTCATGAGCTGAGGACTTTTCTTGAGAGTGGAGTATTTTCCCCATTTTTTTCCATAAATAGAAAGTTGCACAAATTGGAACCTCAATTTGCATAATTTGCCCAAATTCTGGTGGAAATTTGCTTAATTTAAACAAATTCTAGTTAAATTTGCTCAAGTTAACTGCTGCACAATTTTCGATTTACAGTCGGGTGGGGGGAAGGAAAATCCACAAGCTGGCCTGACTTGATTCAAAAGTCTGGGGCGGTGGGATGGTCTGCTGAAAGCTCAGCGAGTTCCAAGCCGTTATCTTATTAGCTAAGTTGGTAATACCTGCTTTAGCAACTGCAATTCTTTTTCTTAATCTTGTATTTGCATTTCATTCTCTTTTCTTGTAACCACACAGAGAGAGATTGTATACTTATATAACCACCATGCCACTTGTTTAATTTTGAAATTCTTACAATAAATAGATTCTTAATTACAATCATGTCTGTGGTGATGCTTGTCGGCTAAGATTAAATGTTTGTCTGTTTGGATTAGCACTGGTGTTTCGGACCCAATTTGGTGTAGGTTCTGAGGTTAAAAAGGACCAAATTTACAGCACCCGCCGGACAGGTTCCTCTGACATCCCTAGCTGTGACATAGTGACATGGTGGCATTGATACACTGTGACAAAGTGTGGGTGGCCATAGAACAGGGATAGGCAACTGCAAGACATCCGGGGGTCATTTATGCCATTTGGAACTCCTCCCATGAGCGCACTGGAAGATATTTGACAGTTTGGTGATGAAATTCAATGGCAAACCTCTGCATTTTAACACTCATGGTGCTAAAACGAGTAAATTTAGTTTGCTATCAATCTAAATTTGACCCTTTTAGTGCTCCATAGCATGCAGGATTTGTCCCTTTTGGATTGGGACCACAACACAGAGGTAGGGGAGGTTTAAACTTCCCCAGCAGCTTTTTTTTAAAACTCTGCCCTTTTCCCCTGGCAGCTTTTAAGTTCAATTTTAGCCCTCTGCAGTATTCCTTCCAACACAACTTCTGTTGTTGGTGAAACACAGAGCAGGGCCTCTGAAGGTATTCCTAACTGATGGGCTTCACATGGGAAGTTCACATGGAAGAAGGTGGCCGTGTGAATATTCTGGTCCTAAACCCTATGGCCGTAGCTAGACCTAAGGTTTATCCCAGGATTGTCCTGGGGTCAAACCTGTTCATTTAAGTGCCACATAGGGCATCCAGCGCTCAGGGACGAACCCAGGATGATCCTGGGATAAACCTTAGGTCTAGCTACAGCCTCTGAGTGCTTCATAAATGATAACCATCAAACTGTAGCTAGGCATGTCACGAGCGTCTGGTTGGGGCTTGAGGCTCAGCAATTTCTGTTTATAATCATAGAATCATAGAATAGTAGAGTTAGAAGGGGCCTCTAAGGCCATTGAGTCCATCAATGCAGGAATCCAGCCTAAAGCATCCCTGACAGTTGGATGTCCAGCTGCCTCTTGAAGACCTCTAGTGTGGGGAGAGCCCACATCCTCCCTAGGTAACTGGTTCCATTGTCATACTCCACTAACTGTCAGGAAGTTTTTCCTGATGTCCAGGTGGAATTTGGCTTCCTGTAACTTGAGCCCATTATTCTGTGTCCTGCACTCTGGGAGGATTGAGAAGAAATCCTGGCCCTCCTCTGTGTGACAACCTTTCAAGTATTTGAAGAGTGCTGGAACCAGCTAGAACTCTAAAGGAGCTATCCAAGGTACTGAAACTATTTTGGAGATAGGTTTCAGCATTTGGTACAGCTCTTTTAGAATTGGTTTCACAGCCCCAGTGAAATCAAAACCACCAGCCTCCCCTGAAAACAGCTATGTCACTTAAAAAACTGACACTGGAGTTTGCTTGTTTTCTTCCTCCTTCCTCATCTTCGTTTCCTTTTGTGTTGGGTCTTTTTTGGGCAGGAAGAGTTTTGTTTTACTGAACATATGTGCGATAAGAACATAAGAAGAGCCCTGCTGGATCAGACCAAGCGTCCATCTAGTCCAGCACTCTGTTCACACAGTGGCCAACCAGCCATCGGTCAGGGATGAACAAGCAGGACATGGTGCAACAGCACCCTCCCACCCATGTTCCCCAGCAACTGGTGCACACAGGCTTACTGCCTCGAATAGTGGAGATAGCACACAACCATCAGGGCTAGTAGCCATTGATAGCCTTCACCTCCAGGAATTTATCCAGCCCCCTTTTAAAGCCATCCAAATTGGTGGCCGCCACTACATCTTGTGGAAATGCGTTCCATAGTTTAACTATGCGCTGTGTGAAGAAGTACTTCCTCTTATTTGTTCTGAATCTCCCACCCATCAGCTTCATGGGATGACCCCAGTTTCTAGTATTTTGTGAGAGGGAGAAAAATGTTTCCTTATCCACATTCTCCATACCATGCATAATTTTGTACACCTCTATCATATCTCCCCTTAGTCTCCTTTTTTTTCCAAGCTAAACAATCCCAGTTTAAATTAATAAATGAATGAATAAGGCAGGTGTTTTATGCTGTGTTTTGTGTCTTACTGAGTTTACTGAGGTTGTATTAAGAAGTTGTGTTGTATTCTAATCATGGTGTTTGGGTTTCTTTTTCTTTCTGTTTTGGAAATGCCCTTGACATTTTCTTCAAAACAAAACAAAACAAAAATTAAACAGTGGGAGGAAAGAAGCACTTTACCTGGTTTACTTTTACATGCCAACTGCAGTGCGACGTATAGAGTTTAGTCTTTAAGCATATACCCACAACTATAATGTCTGAAGAGGCTTTCATTCCTTCGCTCCACTGCCATCCTCTTGTCAAACAGGTTTTGCAGATTTTTGAAGCCCTACAAAGATCTTGAATACAGTTGACAGCGAGATGAGTCGCTTTGGGCAGCGATGCCATGGCGGGGCCTGGGCCTGTCATTTGCTCATGTCACCTCATAAAGCGTCATGTACACAAATGGCACAATAATTACCATCTCCCTTTCATCCTGAGGTAAGTGAACATCCAAACAATTGCAAGAGGTTATCCAGTGGATAGAGTTCAGAGTTTGAGGGAGAGAGAATGAAAGAGAATGAGAGAGAGAGAGAAAGAGAGAGAGAGAGAAAGAGAGAGAAGCCATGACGTGTGAATGACCCAAAATAGTTAATAGGGGAGGGAGCGGGAGTCTGAAAAAGTCTGGTATTCATCCCCTCATCGATAGAAGGTATTTCCTCACACTGCAGGAGCCCTGCCTAGAGTGACCTGATGAAAAAGAGGGCAGGGCTCCTGCAGCTTTAATTGTTGTGATGAAAACAGGATTTCACTGGGTGCTGCATGCATACAAATGACACCTGCTGAAACTCCTTTTTCTGCACAGCTGTTAAAGCAACAGGAGCCCTGTCCTCCTTTCTACATGGCGACCCTAAATACTAAGGACACATAGGATTGTATCCAATGTTAGTCCTATTTAGAACAGACTCATTGAAATGAATGGGACTTAAATTAGACAAACATTGGAAGCAAGCACAGCAAGGATAATTCATTAGGCTCCAATCTTAAAGGCGCTTATGAGGGAAGGAGTCCCATTGGGCACAGTGGGACTGACTTTAGAGTAAACATACATTTGATTGCACTTTAAACAAATCAACAAAATGTGTTCCTCCTATTGAAGTACCTTTCACAAGGGGGTGAAACAAACAGCCAACCCCAGTGCAACTGTCAATCAAGGATTTCCTCCCTTTCTGACTGTTCTACACTTGCCACAGAACAAGGACGAGGAATCCATTTGGAGTGGAGCACGGTTAGTTCCTTTCCATGAATTGGCCTGACTCAACATGTTAGAAGTCAGAGCAGCTCGTGAATTTGGGGAGGTGATTTACTAATTGTGATTTGTACAAAATTGTGGCCGTAAATAGCACAATTTGTGCAAAATTGACTAATTTGCACTGATTAGACTACTTACAGCCAAGGTTTTGTGCAATGCTATTTTCTGTGATTTTGCACAGACTGGCCCATGATTTTGCACAAACAATCCCCACCTCCAGGTTTCAAGGACTAGTGAACAGCTTGATTTTTTAAACCAGACTTGGACGGGACTTGGACTGTCCTCAGCAAAATAGGACACTTGGCCACCTTAGTTGTAAGTAGGCATGTGCTCCGCTCCGATTAGAAGCGTAGAAGCAGGAACGAATTGGCCTGCTCCGCCTTGCCCAGAGGCGGAGTAGAAGCGGACCGCGGACCCCTAGAAGCAAGGTGAAGAGAAGCACCCATTTTCAGAGTGCTTCTCTTTCCGTGGACCGATCCGATCACCATCTTGAAACATTTCGCCCATAGGATTGCATTGCGGAAAAGAAAGGGGGATAACTGTGTTGTTTTTGAAGCTACCTTTCTGAAAATTCTTGTGCTTAGAGAGTCGTGGATGGGGGTCATTTTGAGCCTACTCTCAGCTCTTTGCGTGGTGCGGTTCATGTGCTAGAATTTTTTTAAAAACCGGCGGGAAAAATACCTTTTCCGAAGGGCTGAGGGGCAGAGTCAACTCCCGGTCATGATCACATGATCCCAAAGTTGGAGGAGGGGATAGGCAAAACAGGTAACTTGAGATTCTGGGAACTTCTCTTTCTTAGTCTGAACGGACTTTTCCCAGTGTTTTTTAAAACAGTAGCCCCACCAAATGCACAAACACAACCTGAAATCATATACTAAGCCAATAATAAGAGATAGAAACACAGCACTGCTACCCACCCTAACTTTGGGGAACAACTGAAAAGATGTGGTGCAAGGGGATGAGCTCCCCTAGGGCATGCCATGTGGACGTGCCCTCACTCTCTCCTGTACTTGGAGGGCAATCAGAGCCCTCCAAAGAGAGTAACCCGGTGGAGCAATGCCTATCATGATTTGAAGTGAGAGCTTTACTCCTTAGAGCTCTTGTGGTGGAGCAATGGCTTTCATGAGTTGAACTGACAGCGTTGCTTCTTAAAAGACTGGTTCTTAGACAGGACCAGTTAAATTGGCCGATGATTCCCCCTCCCCTGGGCACGTCCCCCTATTGCTGGTAAAAGACAGATATAGCCTTTTTAAAAAAGTTCTTCTTGTTGTTTATTTAGCAACACTGCTGCTTTTAATTCCACCCCTCCTTCGTTTATTTATTTATTTATTTATTCCATTTTATATGCATTACTGGCTTATCCTTGGCTCACTTCCTTATGCCCCCAGAAATGTCTGCTGCCTGCCTGCCTTACCTCCCTCCTCCCCTGCCCGCCTCGCAGGGATGTTGTGTGTGTCTGGCTTTGACTCAGGGGAAAAGTCCTTCCTGCGCTCATTTAGACTTTTGGAAGTTCCAAATCCATTTTTCAAGTGTGGAAGAAGATTCATAGGTTTATCTCTACTCCCCAATTCATGGCATGTTGGGATTTCCTTTGAAATGGCCCCATTGAGCTGTCTGCAGGTTTAAGCCCCGCCAAAAAACAGGGGATGATGGGATTGCCTTGTACCTTGGCATGATTGTGGGTCTAGATGGAATCTGTGAGTGTGCTCACTTCCCTTTTTTTTATCTGTCCAAATGTCAGAGAACAGTCCACGTCTGCAAATGGGGTGCCCGATTTTCATAAATTCCCCAAAGATCAGAGGATGATGGGACTGCCTTGAGTCTGGGCGTGCGTGTGTATCCCTGGATAAGCTATCATGGTGGTGAGTTTGAGGTTTCTAACGTGCAAATTGACGGAGCTATCGAAAGGGGTATAAATGGGGTGTTGGATTTTCATAAATTCCCCAAAAATCAGGGGATGATGGGACTGCCTTGAGTCTGGGCGTGCGCATGTATCCCTGGATAAGCTATCATGGTGGTGAGTTTGAGGTTTCTAATGTGCACATTGACGGAGCTATCGAAAGGGGTGTGAATGGGGTGTTGGATTTTCATAAATTCCCCAAAAATCAGGGGATGATGGGATTGCCTTGAGTCTTGGCGTGCGTGTGAATACCTCCATGAAGTGTCATGGTGCCAAACTTGAGGTTTCTAACTTTCACAGAAAAAAAGTTGTATACTTTTTTAGCTTAATGCAAGCCTATGGGGGGAAATGGAGCTCCGATCCAGATCCGGAGCTCCGCAGCGGAGCGGAGCAGACATGGGCGGAGGGGGGCAGAGCGAAGCGGCCCGATCTGCAAATCGCGGATCTGGAAGAGAAGCGGAGCGGGGGGTCCGTGCACACCCCTAGTTGTAAGGAATGCCAAACATCATGGCGTTGTGACATGAGATAAGTTCTACTAGATCTTACACAGGAGAAACTAAGGCCTTAGCTAGACCTAACGGTCTAGCAGGATGGAGGGGTGAAGATCTCATGATTTTTTTCATTGTGAGATCTCCCCCTCAGTTCACATGTGGCGTGCAATGACCTCAGTCGGGGAGGCATCGTGCCCGTCATTTTTGTTGTTGTTGTTAAAGGGACAGCAGTGCACGAACGCTTGTGCGCAAAAGGTAAGTGCTTTTTTAAAAAAAATAATTACTTTCCCCACTCCCCCCACCTCACCCCCTATGGACACAGAGTTCCTGAGGAGCTCAGTGCCCCATGCATGGGTCCCGGGTCCTCGCGAGGAATCACACGTTCCGCAGTCACGGGCTCAGTCCGAGACCGTGGAAAAACCGGGCCTAAAGGGTAGGGCGAGATCCTGGGGCAAGGGAGGGATCATCCCTCCCTGATCCCAGGATCCCCTGTGCATCATGTGGACGCACAGGAATAATCCCGGGGATCGCCCCGGGATTTCGCCCTGTCTAGCTATAGCCTAAAGGTGGGGCTGCCATTTTTGGTGGTCGCCACGTGTTTATGGTCATGTCTATTTTGTCTTTAAGAGTCTTCTTCTGGAACTTCCTGCCTCTCTGTTCTTTCTTCCCCTTTACAATAAGCCTTAGGAGAGGATGCACAATTAGGTTGTCTTCTGTAAGGTCAAGTCACCTTCCCTCATTTTTATGTCAAATGGACTTCATTGTAGATTCCGCTGCCTCCACACTTCACATAATCTTTCTATCTCTTGAGCTGCTTCCATGAACCTCTGAAGAATCAATCTTTCACAGCATAGCGATCACACCTCAGAGCACCTCCCGCGACACCTTTAGGCTGCTAGAAACATCACAGATCAGTGCAAAAGAGAGAGAGGGAGAGTCCAGATTAAATACATACTGTAGCTAGTGGATTAACTTTAATATATGCAGTTTGGAAGAGGACCAGCTTCTGATTGTTATTAGGTTTGACTTGCCCACTGGCAAAGGTTGACCTGGAAAGGTTGTCTTTGTGCCTTTCCCCCATTATTAAAGTCTGTGTGTCAGAGGCTATAGTTAGGCCTCAGCAAAGTGACATCAAACAAATGTAATTGTCTTTAGTTTGATTTTCATAGAAAACACTGATTAATTAAAGATGGAGCCTTGTTCCAGAGCCCTATGGCCAACATTTTGTGCCTCATCCAGTTCAACTGAGTTGGTAGATATAGATTGGTACTGAAAGTGAGTTAGAGAAGTAGCAGGAAATGAATCTTAGGGCATGGCTAGACAAGGGGGTTGGTAGGGTATGATCTCATGATTTTATGATCACGAGATCGTCTCCCTCATCTACACGTGGCGCACGACGTCCCAGGGGGAAGAGGACATCATGGCTGCCATTTTGTTTTTGTTTTTCAACCGGAGAGGAGCACAGGAGCGTTCTTGTGCAAAATGTGAGTTCTTTTTAATAAAAACCTCCCACTCTCCCCACCCCACCCCAGTGCCCGGCTCCTGGCTCATCGCAGTTACTCGCGAGGAGTCAGGTTGAAAACGGGATGGTGGGCCACACGTTCCGCGGTCTCTGGATCATCCCGAGACTGCAGGAAAATTGGAATTTATTGGTAGGGCGATATCCCAGGCCAAGGGAGGGATCGTCCCTCCCTGCTCCTGGGATGCCCTGTGTGTCATGTGGATGCACAGGACGATCCCGGGACAATCCCTGGGATATTGCCCTGTCTAGCCATGCCTTTATATCTATTCCACTGTTTTAACAATAATTCCTTCTCTGCAGGAAGTGGAATGTTTTATGTGCCTCAACAGTTAGCGCACTTCAATACCACTACAAAGCAGTAGTGTAGATCTAGCCTCTTTTTAGGGCTGGTGTTATCCTCAGGCATCTGCCAATGCCTGACTAGGCTCCCTTCCTTCTACCACTCAGCAGTGGATGGTCAGGGAGCCATTTTCATTTTGATATTATTGTCCACCATGCCCCCAACATTGGACCTGTTCAGACAACATGCTAAGCCATGGTTAGGCCACCAAGCCTTTTGCAGCAAATGGTTAGGGAGCGTGTCTAAACTGTGGCTATGTACCGGCCATGGTTAGGATTGGTTCACATGACATGCTAAGCCATAATGTTTAGCTCAAAACGTTTTACCACTGTGGCTTAGAATGTTGTCTGAACAGGCCCATTATGTCACTCTGAGGCAATGGGGTTTATTTTTCAGTCACACCAAGAGTGCAGTTGCAATTGGCAGAAAAATAAAATGAAGGAACCCATTTTCACTCTAAGTACACCCATCCTGCAGTAAGTACGTCCATCTTCCCCAGCAGTCATTATACCCGCCCACCCCATTCGCTCCGTCCCATTTAGCTGCCGCTTTGGGAGTTCAAGGGAAATGCCCACAGGGGGGAAGAAACTGTTCAAGGTATAATAGCGAGAGGATGACATTGGCAAGTGGGGGTTATTGGCTCCCCCACACACACACACACACCACCCAATAGCAACTCTTTTTTGGAGCAATTGCTTCATTCACAGCCTCCCCACCCCCAGTCCTTTTGAATTGCACAAATGCCTTTGTATTTTCTTTTATTATTATTTCCCCCAGTCCTTCGTTAAGTATATGCAGACTAGCCTGTCCACTATCTGCTGTCTTCAGCAATACCATCGCTGTGTCAATCTCCTTTTAAATCACCCACTTCACTTCGGGGCTTCCCCGTGGCATATATGTGGTTGACAAACCACGCTGAATTGTCTGCGCACATCACAGTATGCGACGCTAACACAAGTAAACCCTACCATGGTTTAGCACACTGTGCAAACCCCGTCACTGACTCCTGCTTGATAACATCTTGTTAGTAGCTCTTCTAATTTCCTAGCCGGTGTCCTGCCTCTAGAAGGCATCCTGCAAACATAAATAGACTGCTATGGTTGGCAGATTCATGTATGGCTATAGATACATGTTTTGTTCACTTAATTAGTTTTATGTGCATTTTTCTTTGTTTTGTCAGGTTTGAGGCATCCCAAACTGTGATCTAATTTATCCACGACGTAATGGGACACATTTCCGGTTTGCATCGTTTATGTTTAATTTCTATGATTTATTTCTCTTACCCTTTTTACTCCCCTGTCACAGTTGCCAGTATTTCATTGAAATGCAAGCGTGTGTGTGTGTGAGAGAGAGAGAGAGAGAGAAAGAGAGAGAGAGAGAGAGAGAGAGAGAGAGAGAGAGAGAGAGAGAGAGAGAGAGAGAGAGAGAGAGAGAGAGATTTGCCTTGAAGCAGGAGTGTAGGAGACAAAGCCCCATTTAGTCTAAAGTGTTTTTCTCTTTCTTCCTGTTTCTCATCCAGTGCCTGGAATGATAATCTCAGAGGGGAAACCCAGAAACCCAGACAGCATGTGCAGAGACATGCCAAATGCAACACTTTCACTGTACTAGCTTCTAATGAATTTAATAGCTGGATTTCCAGGTCCCTCTAGGTCATAGTTTAAGGCGTCTTATTATAATTTTTCTCATGTTGCCTGAAAGATGGTGCAGTTGCAACTTTGATGGCCATGAAAACTCATTCCAAGGAGTTGGTACATTATCTTGTGGTTTATCATGTATATTTCTAATATATGCTCATTTCATGCAATTTCCACAAACGATGGGAATGATTCAGGAACTCTCAAGTCTGCACGAATACTCAATTATATATTTTCCAGCTTTAACATGTGCCATGCACTGGTTTCCCCAAACCATCATTCTCTCCTGCCCATAGGGTGACCCTACGGAAAGGAGGACAGGGCTCCTGTATCTTTAACAGTTGTATAGAAAAGAGAATTTCAACAGGTGTCATTTGTATGCAGGCAGCTCCTGGTGAAATCTCTTCTTCCTCACAACAGTTAACATGCATACAAGTGACACCTGCTGAAATTCCCCCTTCTATACAACTAAAGATACAGGAGCCCTGTCCTCCTTTCCATAGGGTCACCCTACCATAGACACTGAGACTAATAGCTACAGTTATCCATGCTCTGATAACCTCTCGCTTGGATTACTGCAATGCGTTATACGTGGGGCTGCCTTTGAAAACGGTCCGGAAGCTTCAGCTGGTACAAAACAGGGCAGCCCGTTTACTAACAGGGACTGGCCGGCGAGATCACATTACGCCAGTCCTTTTACAACTTCATTGGCTGCCAGTCCAGATCCTGGCCCGATTCAAAGTGCTGGTATTGACATTTAAAGCCCTAAACGGTTTGGGGCCAGGTTATTTGAAGGAACGCCTCCTCCTATATGTACCTGCCAGGACCTTATGATCATCTACAGGGGCTCCTCTCTGTGAGCCCCTGCCAAAGGAAGTGAGGCAGGTGGCTACTAGGAGGAGGGCTTTCTCTGCTGTGGCACCCCGGTTGTGGAACGAGCTCCCCAGAGAGGTCTGCCTGGCGCCTACACTGTACTCCTTTCGTTGCCAGCTGAAGACCTTTTTATTCTCTCAGTATTTTAACACTTAATTTTAACTTAAATTTAAATTTTACTGTTTTAACTCTGTATTTTAATTTTATATCAATTTTGCTGTGTGGTTTTATCCTGGTTGTGCTTTTTATACTGTATTTTGTATTTGTGCTTTTAACCTGTTGATTGTTTTATTATGGTTTTAATTTTTGTGAACCGCCCAGAGAGCTTCAGCTATTGGGTGGTATAGAAATGTAATAAATAAATAAATAAAATTCCTGTTTTTAAACGCAATTGGCATTTGAGATTTGGTTCCTGGAGCTTTTTACAACAGATTGACAGACAGATATTTAGCAGGGGAATACTTTCCTGGCATAGAGATCACTATTCTTAGAAAAAGTCACAGGGCAAGTTTCGTTAACGTAATTTTATTGTGCCAGGCACTGCAGTGAAAAATACAAGAGCAGTGCCTGCCAAAAACATTGGCAACCCTGTTTGCAGATCTTAAGCTTGCAAATTCCTAAAGAGTTAATGGTTTGCAGAGGGCTTTCCCTCTCTGTAACAAATTTAGCAAAACCATTCCTATTGCTGTTGTTCGCTTCCCTCAATCCTTGCTCAGGGGAAAAAAAATTAAATTGCTAGTTTAGCGATTCACTTCCAAAAAAGAAAAAAAATGGAAATGGCTTCCCCCATTGCTCTCTGCACCAATGTATTCTTTGTGGTTAAAGCAAAAATTACTTACAGACTGTGCAAAGTTTTCTTGCAAAGAGTACTTCAGACCAATGGAATATTTTAAATTTTCAGCTGTAACCCCTGCAATATGTCTGTCTCTGTGTGTGTGTGAATGTGTGTGTGTGACTGAGGTCTAATGCTATCTCTTCCTTCTCAATTTTATGAAATTCTGTGCCAAGAAAAGTCATTCTAATTAGAAATTGCCTTTGCATCTGTCAAAATGATCAGTCGCTGCACTGAGGTGCAATGCTTCAAGAATTCAGTTCTGCAGATACACTTCAAAGTTGGATATTAGCTTTGCCAACATCAACAGAAATATGAGTTTCATCTGAGAAACATGGGCCGAAGTTAAAGATTTTGAAGTCTCACTCATTGTAATAGGAGAGCTCCCATTCATCCCCCAACAACAACTGAAAATAATGGAACATAAAAGCACTTGACTTTGGCCAGGGCTGGATTGCACCTATGGTTCAATTCCAAATTCTGGCCTCACTTATGTCCACAATCTGGCAGGTAAAACCCAACTAAAATAAGAGCTTCATAGGATGCAGAAGACATATTTCTTGGGGCTTGTTCTGGGAACGTTGGAGAAACCTGCAATGGATTTGAATTAGTTCAGAATCAGATTTCTATAAATCTGATCTGTGGATTCTCCAACAGGCTGGCTTTTCCTGAGGCCCATGGATTCCGCAGACTTGTGCATGAGTTTTTCACTTTGGGGGGGATTTGCGCTAATTTGCATTAGCATGAGTGTTAATGTGCACTTGTGCACATCCACCAATCTGCATTAGTTAATCCATATTTGCGCTAATGCACACTTGCCTTAATATAAATTAGCAGTAATGTGAATTAGTGCAAGTAGAATGAAACTCTGGTTAAAAAAATCCAATTCCATTAATGAGTAGATGATGGAATGGAAGACACCCAACAATCCGCAAAACACAGACAGAATGGATTTACCCGTACATCCCTAGCTTGTACAGGAAATGTTTCTGATAGAGAGTAAAACTTAAAATCCAAGCACATCTTCAGATGCACAAAATCATACCGTGAGAAATTCAAATATTTCCGAAATGGTTCTGGAGCAATCCCAAATGGTTGATAATTCAAGTACACTTGCTGCATTGTCCTAGTTTACACTTTTTTTTTATCTGTAATGGTGTTTCCAGACAAGGCATTCGCAATCATCCTGCATCGTTTACTGGACTTTATGGGAGTTCCCAACATCATTGTGTTGCATTTGTAACCCTCCTGTTTTCCTCCACTGCTTTTTTCTCCATCTTTTCCACAGAAAATCCCTTAAGGAGGAGAAGTCAGAACACCTACCCAGTATCTTTTGATTAGTAGAGCTAGGAGCCTTCTATCTGCTTATCCAGAATTGCCAATTGACCACAGGGGGCGGTGGGGGGCGGAAACCTGGCGTAGACATAGAGAGGTCATTGACACATTACGAAAAAATAGGGAATGGGTCACCAAAAAAGAGGACAAAAGAGGAGGCGGATTTGCACACGTTGATTTATATGTATAGGCGAAACTTTAGAAATAATTACTATAATTTGAAAAGAAATAGCAATATATCTCAACAAAGTGGAGCCTGCTGTGGTTGGGCAGCTTCAAGATGCAGGCTTCTCTCCCTTCTTAGTTTGATTGATTGACTGGTTGGTTTGATTTATACCCCCAACTTTCTAACAAAAAGAAAAAAGGAATGTAAGTCAGCTTACAAAAACAATTTTAAAATAGATAAAACAACAGACTTTAAAATACATTAAAAATGTAACAATTACAGAATAATATTTAGAGTCCTTTACACTGGATTTGGACTGGGCAGCCATTCAAATCAAGGACCATGCTCTTTAAAATAGGACACATGAAGTAGAATCCAACCAAAGTCCTACTTATGTTTACTGATCGGGTTGCTATTTAAAAAGAGACATGAGCTTGGCCCAGTAAAGGAGTTGGTAACTGTTTTCTCATTACCCAATCCTGAGTACATCTGCTTTGAAGCCATTGTCACTAATCTCAGTGGACTTCATTTCCAGTGTGTATCTGCAGGAAACAGAGTGAATGAGAGAATTAATTGTGTAAATGTGAATGTTTTAGTGGTACCATTTATGGACAGAGATCAAGCACACACAAAAATCCAGATGTGCCTGCAAATAAGCAGATGAGAGAGAGAGAGAGAGAGAGAGAGAGAGAGAGAGAGAGAGAGAGAGAGAGAGAGAGAATTGGGTATCAGAAGACTTTACTTCCCAAAGCAATAAGCTGCATGCTGGATCTCTGTGTTCACTTTTAAAAGCATTTATTTGCCCATGGTATAACTTAGGGGGCACAGGGCAGGCTGGTTGGCCAATGCAGCTGTGTCCTCCAACATCTTGCCACCACTCCCTACCCTAGCATCCGGCACCTAAGGCAGCTGCTTCATGCTGCCTAATGATAGGGCTGGCCCTGGTGGCCAACATTTGGACTGCTCAGTCATTGCAACTCAGTTCTCCTCAAGCTAAGGAGGCCTTGTTTACACTTGGCTCTGGACTTGAGATATTGGAAATAAACACTCAGGGAGGCAAAATGTGGTCTTCCTCTGCAGCAAATGGCTCCCTCCAGCATGTTGCAACAGGCTTTTTCCTATTGACTTCGCTGAATCAGCGCAATGGAGGGAACCCAAAGTTCCCTGCCAGAATCTTATGGCAATCCTTCCTTACCACTGTGGTCTTGAACAGATGTTATGATTGTCTATGTTGGGAGCCAGATATTCTTTGTGTCAGATCTGGGTCAGGCACAAGGAATTCTCTATTCTCCTCTTCCCCCACCCAATTAAAAACAAAACAACAGGGAACAGGAGCTAAGTTGGTTGTCAAAGCAAGACATCGAGTTTTGATTGAGAGGGACCCACCAGTCCAACCAAACCTGCACCCTTAAATCTTGTCTGACAATAAGGAAGAGACCTGTTTCTGAAATTTATTTATTTATTTATTTATTTAAGGATTTTTATGCCGCCATTCAGCCAAAAAAGGCTCTCACAGCGGCTTACAAAAGTATTTCTTGACAGTCCCTGCCCACAGGCTTACAATTCTAAAAGACATGACACAAAAGGAAAGGGGATTGGGAGGGAGGAGGAGGAGGGGGAAAAGGAAAGCAAATTCAGGCACTACAATCTTAGTTGCAAAGTTCAGCAGTTACAGTTGACAGCAGGAGGGAGGGGGCTCTCAGCTGGAGCTGGACCCAGGCACGGTGGAGAGGTGCCTGGCTGCTGCTTCCTCCCTCACTGGTGGCCTCTCCAGAGACAGTTGGTAGCAGGAGGGAGGGGGCTCTCAGCTGGAGCTGGACCCAGGCACGGTGGAGAGGTGCCTGGCTGCTGCTTCCTCCCTCACTGGTGGCCTCTGCAGAGACAGAAATCAATCCCAGGCCCAGAAAGTATTGTTACTCACTTCACACATTGCCAAACAATGAGAAGTTTCAAAGGATCAATTCTCTTGGGAGGAGAGAGAACTGATAGTTTGGGAGATTAATTATTTGCAAATAAACATAGAAGAGCAGAGAGGGTCTGAGATAGACAGTCTTAGGGTGCAATCCTAAGATATCCACCCTGGATACTCACAAGCCTCTGGGTACTTGCAAGTATGCAATGAAGAGCAGGAGGCTGGTCACGCCTCCCACTCTATATTTCAATTAGACAGGCATCTTTGCTCATCAAGAGAAGGTTTGTGGCAGGAGAAGCGACGGAGGCTGGGAATGGCTGAGGATAGCTCAGGGTTTGGAATGGAAACAGCCTTGATTGCCCTCTGTGATGACCCCTGTCAGGAGCAAGGCAAGAGGAGTGTTACGTAATTTGCACAAATTACGTCCAACACAAGAATATGTGTGCAAAAAGTCCCCAGAATTCAGGGAAAATCCACAACTCAGCTCACAAAATGCAAACTGAATTGGGCATGCCACAGAACTCTGGTGAGCCCCAAAGGGTTGGATTTCTTCACAACAGGTATTCCTAGCTGGGATTGGGGCAAGAGGGGTACTATATTGCAGTGGTTCTACTCCTACTTGGATGGCACATCCAGAAGGTGGTGCTTGGGAAATATTTCTCATCCCCATGGATTCTCCCAAATTGAGTTCCTCAATGGTCAGTTCTATCCCCCATGCTATTTAACACCTTCATGAAACCATTGATTGGGGACATTCGGAGTTTTGGAGTATGTTGCCATCAGTATGCTGATGACACGCAGCTCTTATTCTTCTTTTCATCTTCATCAGGTGAGGCTGTGGATGTGCTAGATGAGTTCCGGACTGTGGCAATGGACTTGATGAGAGTTAATAAACTCTGGGCTCAACTACACCAAGCAGGATATTCCACTATGAAAGTGGTATATAAAAGGCAGGAGCCACACGACTGCTTTATAGTGGTATTGAAGTGCACTGACAACTGTTGGGGCCCATTGACACAGACCATAGACTGCTTCCATACCACTTTCATCGTGGAATATCCTGCTTGGTGTAGATGAGCTCTAAGATGCTGTTGGTGGGTGGCTTTTCTGACTAGATGGTGCTCATCCTATTCTGCATGGGTTGCACTCCCCCTGAAGGAGCAGCTTTGTAGCTTGGGGATTCTACTGGAACCACCTCTGTCATTTGAGGTCCAGATGCCGTCACGAGTACAGAGCATCTTCTTGCCAGCTTTGGCTGGTGGCCCAGCTATGCCCCTATATCTGGACAGGGATAGCTTGGCTTGTGGGCCACCCTGACGGCTCGGCTATTGGGTTATATGGAAATGCAATATATGCAATAAATAAACACTGCACATTGAAGAAATACCGGTTGACCATAATTTCAACAGGAAATACTGAAAATTACATATACATCTCCAAAACAGTATAATTTTCTCCTCTTTTTCCTGCTTACCAGCACCACCAGACATACTACACTGTCCATTGGAAGAAACCATACATTTGGGTGTTGGAAGGATGCTTTGATTAATAGATACATTTTTTTCCATGCCTGGCTGCATTCCATAATTTATGTGCAACAATCAGGATGTGTTTTCTGAAGACAGAAAAACTTGACAAAATCGTTCTTTGACGTAAACCTGTAATTTAAAAATTATATATATATATTTGGAGTGCAAGTCTAAGCAGGCAATACATTCTTTAACTGGATAAAGATATTTCTGAAATAATTGTCTAGTTTTAAAGTTCTTCTCATTTATCTACTTATCATTTTGACAAAGATCTAACAAATGTGCTTGAATTTTATGATGAGAATCTCATGGTTTGGGGAGGTTTAACATTGCTATAGCAAAATAATTAGTGTTGATGGATGCATAAAGTCCACCACATGATAACAACACCCCATTAAACACTTTCCAATAAACAAATAATAGTGGTCCAGTTCCACGCATAGGGTGGGTGACGAATGAGATGATTTCCCCTCTGTAATCATACAAACTCGGCCTGTAACTATGCCTGGAGACATCTAGGGAACAGTATTTCCATAACAAGCAGGGCAGGCAAAAGAGGATTGGATGCTCTTGCTAGGAGAACCTTCTGGAAGCAGCACTAACTGACCACTCTTCTTGATGGCCCTTCCCTTGGGGGAGAGGCAAGGAGCTTCATGGAAATGTCAGGTGGGGAGGAGAGATGAAATTAAGCAGGTGGCTACATCTGGCCCTTGGGCTGAAGGTTCCCTTCCCCTTGATTCAGGGCAAAGGACAAAGTGGCACGATGCCACCCCTATTCCACATACAGAAGCCAACAGCTTAATCCTGTTTCAACCCTGGTAGCAAGACATCTTCCACCACACCTGAGGGGGCAGGCTAACTTAGATAGGGCAACCCTATGGAAAGGAGAACACAATTGGGGTGCTTAGCACTCAACCACAAAAACTCACATTTGCAGTGAAAGATAAATGAGACAAGTGTCCGGTACAGTGCCCGTTTCGAGATATCTTCATCAGCTGGACACTTATTCATAGAAGTTGCTGTGGCTGTACGTTTGGGGTGAAGCCCTCACAATGACACTATTTTGTAGTTCTCATGTGTAGATCAGCCAAATAATGCTCTCAACCACAAGCTAGCTTAGATAGGGTGACCCTATGGAAAGGAGAACACAATTGGGGTGCTTAGCACTCAACCACAGCAAGCAGTTGAGAGCAATATTTGGCTGATCTACACATGGGAACTATAAGACAGTGTCGTTGGGAGGGCTTCACCCCAAACATACAGCCATGGCTCCGTCTATGAATAAGCGTCCAACTGATGAAGATATCTCGAAACGGGCACTGTACCGGACACCTGTGTCATTTATCTTTCACTTCAAATGTGAGTTTTTGTGGTTGAGTGCTAAGCACCCCAGGGGGGGGATCCGCACGTCGCTCCCAGAGCGCTTCTATGTGACCCCAGTGCACCCCGAAAACGATAGTCTGACTTCCCTGTAAAAGAAACGAGGAAGAGCCGTCCATGCCGCCGCCGCCGACGACGACAAGGAGAGCTCTCCGCCGGCGAGGAGAGCTCTACAAAAGAAGGCGGGGTGAAGAGCGGAAGAAGCTCTCTACCCCGCCTTCTTTTGCCGAGCTCTCCTCACCGGCGGAGAGCTCGCCTCGGCAGTGGCGGCGGCGGCGGCAGCATGGACGGCTCTTCCTCATTTCTTTTACAGGGAAGTCAGACTATCGTTTTCGGGGTGCACTGGGGTCGCATAGAAGCGCTCTGGGAGCGACATGCGGATCCCCTCCAATTGTATTCTGTTATTACAACCACAGGCTTGTGCTCCTGTATCTTTAACAGTTGTATAGAAAAGGGAATTTCAGGCCACGTAGCACACACCCCTCTGCCCTGCAACACCTCCCTGCCTCTCAGCATTTGCTACCCAAAGCAGCTGCCTCCCTCTGTCTAATGGTAGAGCCGGCTCTGCCTGGATTAAAACAAAATTGTACTGGGGGGAGAGAAGGGTCAATGGGATTTGGAGGAAAAGAGTCTCTGGGGTGGGGGACAGAAGTGGCAGTATAGATGGACCATCCACATCCTTGTGTCATGCTGCTTCGGATTCCAGTTTGTGCTGGGGCGAATTTAGGCCACGAAGCTATTTAGTACCAAATTTAGGCCACGAAGCCATGCACTGTGCAAAATGTGCTGCAGTTCTTATACACATTTCCACGAAACTGGATTAACATGTTGCTTGCACTCTCTCCTACCAACTGAAGAAAACATAGTCATTAAGCCACCCAGCTACACGCCTTTGATCTGAGTACAAATCAATCATCCACTTTAAAATTGTTTGTGCTAATTACTATAGTGCACAGGAGTTCATTAAACACAACTTGGTCTGGCAGAAAGAGAAGTACTACTTTCATTCTTTTAATTGCCATGCACCAAAATACCATTTCAGATGGAGATTATAATTTTGCAGCCTATTTATTCATTATTTTTACATTTTAAACAGCTGCCATTTTTGTTTAAGTATGCCCCTCTCTCTCCTCCCAACGCTGCTGAACCACCTCCATGTTATCTATGCAAAATGGTAACTGTTCAATGCCTGTGGTCACCATTCTATACTCGGGTGACCATATGGAAAGGAGGACAGGGCTCCTGTATCTTTAACAGTTGCATAGGAAAGGGAATTCCAGCAGGTGTCATTTGTATGCATGCAGCACCTGGTGAAATTCCCTCTTCATCACAACAGTTAAAGCTTCAGGAGCCCTGCCCTCTTTTGTATCTGGCATGTCACTGTAAAAAGACCTCTGCTGAGTTGACTTGGAGAGCTGCTGTAACCAGCCTGTCCAGACTGCTAGATCAGGGGTGGCCAATCTGCAGCCTGTAGTCTTTGGCCCCCACTGCCTCGTGCCACTGAATTCAGCAGTGGCAGGGAAAAGAACAGTTTTAGCTGCTACGGAGTGCTAAAAAGGTCAAATAGCTAAATTTGACCCTTTTAGCACTCCGTAGTGGTTTGCTGCCACTGGACCCCACAAAGTTGCCCATCCCTGGCATGACTGAATATAAGGCATTTTCACACGTGCAACTTCCAGCATCTTTAGAATGGCATATTGCTGGTGCATTGAGCTGAGCCGAGTGGTTACTACAGCTGAACTGAATGCTCTGTGCTGAAGTAACTCACTTCTTTTTTCATGCCATCCATCTTGAGATACATCGGGCCCAGCTGCACTGTTAACACTCTCACCTTTTCTCCCTCACCTAGCGGTCCTGGACTTGCATCGCTGATGGTGGACATGCATCTTTGTGCGAGCAGAATTGGTATTTTTCCTAAGTGGAAACCATAGCGTAGCTACAACAACGCCCCACAGAAAGCTATCTCAAAGCGAACCTGACAAGGAATCATAGTAAATTCCAGCGTACGTTCTAGCAAACGTGTGCAGCATTTCATTTGTTTGCTGCACAGTCTACTCCAGCTAATATGTTTTTGACCTCAGGCTCCTTGTTGAGTTGGATTGTGCTGAGAAGAAGGATACACCCTTGTCTGATGGCTTTACAGTACATTATTACACAATAACCTGTTATTATGTGATTGTGTTTTGTCTTTCCCAGTTTTGTCCCAAGGCTATAGGAGCTCTTATAAGTGAAGTGATTTCTCTCCTCCCCCCTCTGCCCCCCACCGCCTGGCGCTTTTCTAAAAAATAACTTCAGACCAGCTACCATGCCATTATGCATGATACTGATCTGCAGAATCTTTGCTTTTAGCCCAATTACGGGAGAGAAGAGGGAAAGGGGGGTTCTAGCCATATTATCTTTGTAGCTTTATTAAATAAAGCAACAAAAATAATAATGCCAAGGCAGGCAAAGTTAAGGGTGGCTGCATTAATTTGTTTTTCTGGTGCTAGTTTGCAATGCCTGCCTGCCTACTGGGTGCTGCAACACCCCTTCAGACTTTTCACAGATGAGATTAGGGACAGTGTTGTATTCCCATATAATTCCTGTCCTCAACTGCATAATAAGAATGATAATGAATATATTAGGTAGGGCTGCGCACTGAAATGGCTCGGGATCCAAATCCCAAGCCGAAGAGGGGCGATTCGGACTGATCTGGTCTGAATCTAAAGCAGGTAGGGATCAGTCCAAAGTGCTTCGGAGCACTTTGGACTGATCTGGACAATTCAGAGGCCCTGTCAAAGATGGTGGCTCCCTCTCGACATAGATCTGTGTTGCATACGACAGCAGCCTTACAGGGCCATTTCGGAAGGGCCATTTCCAAGGGAGGTCACAAGTCTGGCAACCTGCCTCAGCCTCATGCCCAGCTGATCCAGATCCAGATCCAAAGTGATTCGGATCTGTATCCAGAGCTGAAGCAGGTTGAGTTGGGCCTAATTCAGGCCAAAGTGGATCAGGGACAATCCACTAACCCAAAATCGGCCTCCGAAGTATGTTGGGGGATGTTAGCTATAATATTAGGGGAAGTTGCATACGAACAAAGAGCAAATTTTCATTAAAAAAATCCTCAGAGTGATGTGGAAGTTGAATGGAATGGCCTTATGACTGAAACTGTGTCCACAAGCAATGAGCTGGGGTTAGCTTCACACAGGAGGTTGTTTACCCAGCAACCCTCCAAAGGAGGCTTAAAATCTTATATTATACCCTTGCCAGTCCCTCCTCTACCTGATCCTCAGCTGGGTCATTGCTGGATTGTCTTCCTCCTCTCAAGTAGATCCTTCTTCCTGTGTAGACCCCCCAGCATCTCCACGTAGGGCTGGAAAAACTCCTGTCAGAAACTCTGGAGAGCAGCTGCCAGTCCGTGTCAACAGCAATACTAACCTAGATGGACCAGTGGTCTGACTCAGTAGGAGGCAGCTTCCTGTGTTCCTCCCCATCTTCAGCTGAAGAGGATGGGATATGTCCCTTCCTTAGAAGAGGATCTGGGACAGATGGGACCCTGATACCCCGACTGGATATAGACTGATTCATCCACCCCCAGGGACAATGATTTCCAGCAATTAAGGACACTTGCTAGGTAAATAAGGACAGCTGGAGTATCTGCTCCATTAACTGGTTTTTAACAATGTATATTATGTTTTAATTCAGTTTTATGTGTTTTATATTTACTGTTGTTCCCTGCCTTGATCAGAATGGAGAGGTGGGTAAGAAATAAACTTATTATTATTATTATTATTAACAACCAATATATGGGAAATAATAGTAATAATAATAATAATATATTTATTTGTTACCTGCCTCTCCCTCTGGATCGAGATGGGGTACAACACAAATGCAAACACCATAAAATACATGTAATTGATTAAAACATTTAAAACTAATACATTATTAAAAGGCAGCACATTATTAAGAAGGCATCTTCAACTGGGTAGGCCTTCCAGAAGAGATCAGTCTTTATGGCTTTCTTAAATTCCAGAAGACTGTTAAGTTGACGAATCTCTCTACTTGAGAGAAGGTATGGTGCAGCACAAGTGAACTATCTGCTGACAGGCCGTATATACCTCCACTGTAAGGTATCGGGTGGGTTATCAAAGCAATTACTCAGGTGCTGAATCTTCTCTTAGCCTCTGAGCTGCCAGATCAGCTTGCCAGAAGAGGGAGCATCTGTACCTCTCTCTTTGGTGCTTAAAGACCACCTGTGAGGAGGGCCTGAAGATGGTACTGTAACTACTAGTTCAGCAGCTCTCAGGTGAATCAAGGGGCCCATAGGTTCCGTCTGTCTTTATAAAACCTCAGGCTGGCCCTGGCTTTTCAGCAGGGATGTGCGGATCATCAAAACCTGCACTCACCAAAGAGCTCCAAATCCTACCTCGAAGCTTATTCTGACTCAAATCCATATCAGCTTGTGAGCTTGGTTTTTGTTTTTGTTTCCTTTTGGCGTGAAAACCAGTGCATATCTTTGTGCATATTTTTTCCAAATGTATGCATCAATTGTGCACATTATTTAAATGTATGCATTCCTCCCCTATTGATTAATGCGTATCTATGTGCATTTTTCAAAAGTATGCATTTTTCTGTGCATTTTTTCAAATGTACGCATGCTGTCAAGCACATTTTAAGTTTGGGGGGGAGACATCACATCACGTTGCAAGCTCAGAAATCTGTGCTCAGTACAGAAGGTGTGTGAACTCGATAAATCCTGATCAAAAGCTAACTGAAATGAATTGCTCATAAATCCCTTCTTTTCAGCCTGACCAATTTGTCAGCTAAAGGGCTCTTGGCTTACCCACACACATCAATGCTTGCTTTTCCAGTGACACCCACTTTTTGTCTTCATTGTTTTGACAAATGGGGAGGGACCTCATGGGTTAAAATTGAATCTCCCCCCATAGATCAATCAACTTAAGTTTAGTTGATTCATCTCCTGGTTAAACTAAGCCTTGCAGTGTCCAAGTGGCTGACACTAACAGATCTGAGAGGTGCAATCCTATATTATGGATATATTTGGGGAAATAACAGTCAAAATATATTACGGTCAGGAAAACTGCTTGCAACAAATAGTAGGGGAAACTGCATTCAAAGATGATGTGCACAACTAGTCTTGTTTCTTACTGTGCCAATATTTATTTTTATTTATTTATTTTTACATTTTTATACTGCCCAATAGCCGAAGCTCTCTGGGCGGTTCACAAAATAGGCTCTTAGAGTTTGTTTTCTTCAGCTGTAACCATGCAAAACTATCTGTTCTCACACACTGTGCAGTGCAGGTGACTCAGGCAATGGTATTTATGACATTTTCTTTTCCAGTGATTAATTTAAATATTTCCCAATTATAAAAAGAATTGGATCACTAGCAACGTGATGCTCAGGAACTGGTGTACAAAACTGGAGCTGGACAGACTTGAATCACAGCAAGAATGACAACAAGAATAATTTCTAGTTAATGGTCCTCCAAAACAAAACTCTGACATGCTCACATAAAATACGAGGTAGAAAAAGGAGAGTTTTACGGCCCAGTGATTCAGTTTTCCTGTTTTGTCATGGGGTGGCTCTTCTCTGCCCACTCACCTGGTAGAGATTGAAAGGAAGTTCAAATAAGAGGTACACCTAGAAAGAAACCTAAAAGCCTACATGGAAGAACTCCTACCACCATTGTAACAACAAAGCAGTGCATGAAGTATCCCTTTACTAATTTGATCATATGGAAAGGAGGACAGGGCTCCTGTATCTTTAACAGTTGCATAGAAAAGGGAATTTCAGCAGATGTCATTTGTATATATGCAGCACCTGGTGAAATTCCCTCTTCATCACAACTGCTAAAGCTGCAGGAGACCTGCTCTCTTGACCTTCAGGCAGAGCTCCTGCAGCTTTAATTGTTGTGATGAGGAGGGAATTTTACCATGTGCTGCATGCATACAAATGACACCTGCTGAAATTCCCTTTTCTATGCAACTGTTAAAGATACAGGAGCCCTGTCCTCCTTTATATATTGTCACCCTGCCTTTACACAAGCCTTCCCCAACCTGGTGCTCTCCAGGTAAGTTGGAGCCATCGTGGGCGTTGTAGTCCAAAAGATCCGGAGGGCATAACAACTCGATGGTCTCCATTGTCTTTTGCCACCCCCTAGCCAGGACCAGTGGAGGGTGGTGGCTCCGATGTCAGTGGGGCAGGCAATCCGCTGCTTCTTTAGAGTTCCGACTGGTTGTCACCTTGGATTTCCCGCCCCACTGACATCAGAGCCACCAGCCTTCATTGCGTAGGTGGCAGCATCCTTGCTCCCCCTTCACACCTTTTGTGCTCACCTCAAGCAACATATTCTGCACTCTCCTCCCCTAGCCCTTGGGCTGGCTTGCTTCTGTTCAGTAGCCATGGACTCCACCCGTAGGCTCTGTCCTAGGGCCTAGTTAAACCCTTCCTAGCCTCTCCTACAGTGAGTCATCTTTGGAGCCTTGTTTGGGCCTAAAGGCATACATTCACAAATTAATAAATAATTATGGGCTTTATGCTCCTGCTGCTGTTGCTGACCCCAATTCTCCACCTGCTCACAGTCTGCCAAAAGCACAAATCCTTTTTCCTTCCGACAAAAGAAGTTTTTGTATCTTGTGTTGATCACATCACCCGAGTTATTGTGAAACACATTAATTACAACCAATGGTCTTAATGCACAGCTTTGTTTTGTACAATTTAAGCCTGAATGTTTTAAAAAATAAGCCTCTAGACCAGACATTCCCAACGGGAACCCCCCAGATGTGTTGGACTACAAGTTCCATTGTCCCCAGCCAGCAGAGCCACTGAGGATATGTTTCTACTAAATTATATTTCCCCACTTGTGAGTGCACATGGACATATACCCACGTTTAAGTTTGAAATCTGCATGTTTTATGAAGGGGGAGAATCTCCCTCAGTTTCAAGTTATTGCTATCACCACCTAAAGATGCAGGTCTCAACATAACAACAACAACAACAACAACACCTACCTTGAAGTAATTGGGCCTAACTCTAAAAAGGATTGTTTGAAAACTGTAAACTATATTTTAGCATGAGAATACCAAGAGCTGTTGCTACAAATATATATTTTGGGAGGTGATGGAATTGAAGAAGTGCAAACCTATGCATGTCTACTCAGATGTGAGTTCCATTGAGTTCAATCGGGCTTACTTTCGAGATATAGGATTGCTACTCACGAGAGTTTGTGGGTCTGTTTGATGACTCCTGCGTGTCTCCAGCTCCTTTTCTCAGTTTTACCGTCACAAAATAAACCTCAGAAAACCTGGTTCTTCTGAGGTTGAGCTATAAAATGCCCACTAGAGGGCACTGTCCCATTGAAATGTACAGGCGAGGTGGTCACTGTTCCCTTCTCTGTGTAATTGTGCTTGTTTCAAAGGAGGAAGAGAAACAGGAAGAGAACAACAGTAAGGAAACATGGTCCCCCCACCTTCTGAAGAGACCCTTTGAACAAAATGGCATACTGTGGTTTGCTGAATACTGAGATCTAAGAAAAGGGACAGATGGAAGAGAGGGGAGAAAGGAGCATCCAAGCACAAGCCTCATTCATGCAGTACCAAGCTATAGTTTGGTGGTACCATTCCGTAAGCCCTGGACATCTTACCAGCATTGTTGCCAGTCCCAAAATGGAAGCCCTCAGTCAGGTTTACAATGGGCATGGAATGGTGCTGCTCAAACATCACTGTCTGTTCCTTACTGCTACTTGCTGGGGAGGATGAGGCTATGAGAGAGATGGCGGGAGGGGAGAAAAAAGTAAAGAAAAGTGGTATGTTTTTTGTTTTTAATGAAAGAAAGGAAGGATTTGACAATGATTTGTTTAATTTTACTGTGGGAAACATTCAGGCAGAAAAGCAGGAAAGGGGGTTAGACAAGGGTGTGTCTTCAGAGGCTTTCTTGAGGTAAATATTTCTTACCACTACTTGGATGAAGTTTTACAAACGTGTGTGTGTGTGTTTTAAAGAGGCCTCTGTAATTACTTCGGTAACCTATATACCGCTAACTGTGAACACAATATTCCAAATCCTCTCCCTTTCAGTTACTAGGCATGTAATGACTCCACAACTCCTCATGTAAGAAGGTGACAACTTTATGGGAACCAGGGGGACACGATTTCCTAACTCTTACTGGAGCACAACTCAACAACTAGAAAGGAAAGCAAAAGCAGACAAAAGCAAAGCCCCTTCTACCCTAGGAGGCAGCCTGAAACTTCACAAACAATTGAAGAAGTGAATGACACCAGATTTGGTTCCAGGGCTGTTTACAAAATTAAAATGTTTTGACAAAGAAGTCAACTAATGGTAACCGCTGCATCACCACATTAGAAATGGTCACATGAAGAAGTCCTTCTGGGGGTCCTTGTTTGGAAACCTAAAAGAGCAGCCTTCCCCCAACTGGTGCCCAGTAGGTGTTTTGGAATACAATTCCCATAACCCCCAGCTAGCTATAATTCCCCAGTTATGGTACCTGGGGATTATGGGAATTGTAGTCCGACACATCTTGTTGGGCACTAGGCTGAGACAGAGGCCAACAAAGAAGTGTCTGTATGGAATCTTAGAATGATTTGGTGGATCCAGACTCCAATACTCCCAGATACGACATTACTGGCTGTTGGCATTTGTTGATGTGTGTTTCTCTGCACGTCTTCAGTTCAGCTAATGAAAAGGCTTTTCACAAAGGAACAGTGTGGGCTGATCTGCGGAACGGAAGGCTTCCCACACAGCTAATTATGTGTAATCTCAGGGGCACAGCCGACTGTTTTGCAGGCTCTAACTGTTTCAGCCCACTCAGAGATGCTTTCAGCTCTCCTTTGTGAGTGCTGGACCTAAGCTGGAGGCTGCTGTCCTGGGTCTTTGGTTTTCAGAACTCACTCAACTCACACTTGGCCTCCCGTATATTTAGCTCTTCTTTCTGTGGTGCCAAAAACATCCCGCTCTTCTCCAGCACAGTGTTTATCTTTGCTTTGGATGCCTGCTCTTAGCTCAGCCACAAACCAAACAAAGCCTACAGCCACAACCTACTAGCTTTCTCAACATAGACTCAAGTGTGGAATATGTTTTTTTCCCCTCCATACCGCTTATCTCTTAGATGAAACCAAGATACCCTTGAAGGAGTTGGAACGTTGCATCTTCCTTCCACTTCCAGAGGCTGCTGGGAATTTTCCTACATGCTGGGAATTTTCCAGTTACATTCAGTCATTGTGCAATGTGTCATCCATTGTGTATGTTTGTCTACAATAATGGCGTTATGATTGTTTTCATTTTATTACATTTCATCCTGAGGTTAGAGACTGCCAACTTTATTTTCTTATCCCTTTTCTTTAGAATACATCTTCTCAGGACCAAACAAGTGTCCATTTGGTTAGTGCAGCGGTGGGCAACATGCATCTGGATCTGGTCCTTTTTTGTGGTGGCCCCTGCTACCTCTACTGCAATGTCATTAAATGTGGCAATTGTAGCAGGAGTGAGGCCTAGGGTGGAGAGTGTCCAGGGGGTCAAAAATAGCCCCTAGGTCCCCCTGTGTCACCCACCCCTGGTTAGTATGATGAGTTCCTGAACTTCTTCTGGTTAAGGATAGATCAATTTGTTAATCTTGGTTTCCTTATTTCCACGTCAGTTTGAGATGTTTATTTTTAAAAGTTTGCATGAAAATTCATATACATTTTAGTGTGCATTTCTCCTAATGCATGCATTTCTTTTTTGCATTTCAACTTCGCCTAATATATGCATCTTGCAAGCAGTTTCCAGTACAATCATGCATTTCAAACATTATTTTCCCAAATATGTACATTTTTATAGACCGTTTTTGATGTGAGAACTCCATCACAAAATTTGAGGAAGTGTGAACTGCAATGGATAACTGAATTTTTGTTCTTGGGTAGGTTAGAAAGTTCACATTAAAATGCAAACTGAGCCCATTTCTTCCCCAACTCTACTCCTGATCTTGAAGCTACAGTTGGGTGGAGCTTTGGTGAGCACATGGAACACAGTGGATCAGTGGAGGCCAGTGGCTCCAATGTCAGTGGGGTGGTGAATCCGCTCTGGGTTTCAGTCAGAACTCTAAAAGAGCTATCCAAGGTCTTTTGCTCCTTTAGAATTCTGAATGGCTCTGACTGAAACCCGGAGGAGATTCACCACCCACTGACATCGGAGCCACCAGCCTCCACTGGAGTGGATGAGGCCAACAGGTGCAATCCTGCTGCCCATATCATGGTGAACAGTCATTCCAGGCAGATGAATGGCAGTCACAAAGGCTCCAGAATAGCTTGTGCTCCCCATTTCAGAACCAAGAGAAATCAAGACCACAGCTAGACCTAACGTTTATCCTGGTATCATCCAGGGTTTGCCCCTGCCTGAGCACTGGATCCCCTGTGTGTCACCTAGATGAACAGGTTTGACCCTTGGATGATCCAGGGATAAACCTTAGGTCTAGCTATGGCCCAACTCTTTCCGGAGTTAGCATCAGGTCTTCTAAACATGAAGTTCCTCATCTTTCTTTCAGTGCCTCATCATCACCCCCAGCCACTTTGAGTTGTTTCTTAGAGACAGCCTTTGCTGTTTTATTCCAGATGATTTCCAGACCACACAGAGGGGAGAGAGAGGCAGAGGGAAACCATGGCCTTCCGATGGTTGCCTCGAAACTCCCTCGTGGGAGAAAGACAGGAAGAGAGTCTCTCTGAGTTGTCGGCCTGTTTACCAACAGAAAAGGGCAGGTTTGGACTCCAAAATAGCAATGGAAAGTTTGAGTCCGACTCACACCTTTTTTAAAAAAGAACTGTGTCTGTGTTCTAAATGAAAAGAAGCCTGTTTCACACAATGATCACAAATGGGCTCCGAGAGGTTCGTCCAGAACAAAGCTACTGCCAGGTCAGCCCATGGCGACTGTCATGCAGGGCTTCATCCTGGAGCTGGCATGACCAAGGCCTGTTTAGATGAGGTGGGAAATGGAGTTGTGCCCAACCGATTACTGGATACATGACCCACAGAGGCTGGATGGAGGTGGAGCCCTAGTCCATCCGTGTTCCATGTCCCATTCCACAACCCTGTTCAGATGACACGCTAAGCCATGGTGGTTAAATATTTTGAGTTAAACATTACGGCTTAGCATATCGCATGAACCAGGATTTTTTTTCTTTTTCATTTTACCTTGTACACGCTCTGAAAGTTTTCAGTGGGGAGCAGTATATAAATATTCTAAATAAATAAATAATAAATAGCCATGGTTTAAACACTAACCATTTGCTGAAAAAGGGTTAGCGGCCTAATCATGGCTTAGCATGTTGTCTGAACAGGCTCCACGTGTCCTGTTTAACAGAACATTCTGTAGAATGAGTTGCTGGCTCAGGCCTTCCTTGAGGGAACCAACAGGCCCTTTCTACACGTAAGGGTGTAGATGGAGGGAGGAGGATCGTGGAGTTACCTGATTCCGTGACCCTCCCTGGGTGTCCAAATGGAAGCACGACGTCCCAGAAGGGAAGAGGGAGGTCGCACCCATCATGCCTGCCATTTTTTTAAAAAAAGAGGGAGGAGCTGGGAGCGCAATTGCACTCCCCAAAAAGTGAGTAAAGAAAAAAAAAAAGGCCCAACCCCACTCCCCCACCTCGATGTCCCTGGACTCCCTCCAGCCCACCTCCTTCCCTCTCTGACCCCTGCTACTCATGGGGAGGGGGGAAGGATCTGGGATGGGTACCCATACCACCCGTGGTCCTCGGGATCGTCCCAGGACCACTGATAAAATTCAGATAACCGAAGTCTCGGTTATCCCAGGAAAATGGAGGGGTCATCCCGGCCTGCTCCTGGGATGCCCTGTGCATCATTTGGATGCACTGGGATGGCCCAGGGAAAAATCCATAATGTAGATTGGGGGGGTGGGAAGGGAGAGAGAGAGAGAGAGAGAGATTGTGTATGTTCATAGAAATAACTGTAGGACTTGAGAAGTAGTGTAGTGTAGTGGTCAGAGTGTTGGACTGGATCCCGGTGATCCAGGTTCTAGTCCCCACTCAGCCATCAATTTCACTGGGTGACTTTGGGCCGGCCTTTGACTCTCAGCCTAACCTACCTCACAGGGTTGTTGTAAGGATAAAATGGAGCAAAGGAGGAAGATGGGATATAAATATGAGGGATGCAATCATAAATGCTTATTTTCACTTAACACGCAGGTTTTGTAAATAATAATAATAATAATAATAATAATAATAATAATAATAATAATAATGCAAATTGCATGAAGGGGTGCAGGAGTGAGCAGTGGGGGCGTTTATCACTTGCCACACATGTGATGGTCCCTTTGCCCAAGGTGCATTGTGCTTGGCTGGTGTTATGGTTGAAAAATGATTTCCCAGCATTTGTACATTCAATACAACCATGGCCAGATCTACCCCAAGCAGGATATAATACTTTGAAGACAGTTTGAAAACTGTATATGTAGAGTGTCCTGGGCCTAAACAGTTGTCACTACTGTTATAAACCATTATAAAGCAGTAGTGCAGATCCTGCCCATAACTCATAAACCACAGAAGGTTTTGCCACTGATTTTCTTTATCTGCATCAACAGAGCTGTCCTTTGCCAGTGTAAAGCAGCCTTCTCCTACCTGATGCCACCTGTGGTGTTATTCCACAATTGATTATCTTGTATATGTCTAGATAGTATCTCTGATAAGTATGGAATGTTAGAACTGAGTGGGTGTGGTTTATGATGTAATGGGGGGAATGAATATATAAGGAAAGCGTTGGGAGTTTGGTAGGTGTGTGAGTTTGTGGAGAGTTTGAGGGCATGAGAGTTGTTTATTTGTGAAGAGTTTGGATTCTAGGAATTTAGGATTGGTGTGAAGAGAGTGAGGTGGTTGGTGTGTGGAGAGTTTAGATTAGGCAAGTTTGATAGTGCTATGTTTTTATTTCAAGCTTTTAAATAACAATAAAATTATTATTATTTTGTTAGCTACCAAATACCAAGTGTCAGGTTGGCATTATTTACCTGTCTTACAGTCATTAAACACCCACACCGGATTATTCCCACAGCGTATTTAGAGAGATCCTATATTAAACTTGTTTCCCTCATAGCTAGGGGAACGGTTTTAATTAACCCTCCCTCAGGTTTTCAAGTGATGGTGCTTGGCCTGAGAAGGGTTTATGCGACAGGCCTAGTGTAAAGGGCTGGTGACGTTGCAGCACCCAGATGTGTTGGTTTCTGGGAGTTGTAGTCCAACGTATCTGGAAGGCATCAGCTCGGGGCAGGGTATTCCACAGAAGCAGGGCTCCTTCAGAGACCCAGGGCCGATCAACACCAAGCAGGATATAACACTTTTAAAATGGTATGAAAACAGTATATGTAATGTGTCCTCGGCCTGAACAGTTGTCATAACCCTATAAACCATTATAAGCAGTAGTGTAGATCCTGACCCAGATAGGTATTCTACAAATGCAGGATAAATCTCACCACTGCCAAAGCCTGTTTTCTGTAGCAGTAAATGGTTCCTTTGAATTCAACTGCTGGAGCGACTACACTTGACGAAAGACAGGCAATTGAACATGGAGTCTTGTGAGGTAGAATTGCCTCTGGCTAGCCTAGAATTAACACACACATAGCTACTCCAAAGGCCCGTTTAATTGTTTATAACATAGGCAGAGGTTTTTTCTTTCTTTCTGTTTTGAACATTTTCAGAACTGCTGGGGGGGGGGGGGAATCCCCTGCTTTTTCCCAGTGATTTATTTTTAATACACCGGAGGTGGGTAGGATCTATACTACTGCTTTTAAAGCGCTTTAAAGCACTTTGAAAACGTTTTGAAAACTGTATATGGAGTGTGTCCTGGGCCCAAACAGTTCTCAAAACTGTTATAAAGCACTTTAAAGCAGTAGTGTAGATCCCCCCTCTAGTTTGTCTATTCACTTACATGCCTTGCTCTCACTTGTTATCATTTGCCCTCAGTTATGCCGTCAAATATGATTGGCTACATAGGATTGGGATGTCATCCTATTCCCTGTGTGATCCTCATTCAGCTAGGATCATACATGGAAGTTATTAAGAAAGAGAAAGGAGAAGGCCACTGGGGAAAGCAACAGTGCTAAACAGGATTAAGAAAAAAGGGAAATATTTGGGTAATGAAAGTATTTTTCAGGAAACATATCATCTATCAAGACAAAATAGCTATTTTTCAACATGAAAATCAGAATGGATGAAAATTCAGTTCAGACTTATTTGTAATAATAGTCCCACAGTAATCCAGTCCGCAAGATCACTGTGGATTAAACAAGTGGCTTGTTTAAGCTGCGGTGTGCTGGCCACTATATTTTCTCAATTATCCATCTAGGCTAGGGTGACCAACTGTCAGGATTTCCCCGGATTTGTCCTGGTTTTTGTTCTTTCCATGGTGTCAGGGGGGATTTTCTATAATTTTCAATAATGTCCTGGAATGACACACCTTCCCCTTTAAGGCTGCCATTAGCATGGCAGGAGGGAATGACATGCTTTCTTAAGGCACATCATTCCCCCACCCCGAGCTCCAATTGAGGTCTTAAAGGGGAAAGTGGCTCATTCGTGGACATTATAGAAAAGGCCCCAATTGGAGTGGATGGTGGTGGTGCAGAATGAAATCCTTTCCCCTCCTCCACTCCAATCGGGTTCTCTAAGGTGGCGGGGGAATAACGTACTTTCTGCAGGACTCAGAAAGCTGCTTCCCCACACACACACTAGGTGTCCTCTTTTTTGGTTTCCCAAATATGGTCACCCTAATCTAGGCACAGTTACTGTATTATCCAAACTCAGGCTGCATGGCCTGTCTGAGGGGGAAACAAACCTCAAATAACCTACAGCAACAAGCCATGTCAGCCAGGTTCGGATGAGATGACAGCCACGCTCATGCAGGTGATTAGACAAATGGCACCCGGCCTGCATTGGTGATTGTGTGAACCCGGGCCACTGTGAAACTCTAGCTGATATGCAAATGTTCCTAAAGTATGGTGAGTGCTCCCCCCCCCCCAATTGCAAGTCCAGCTCTCCTTCCCTTTTTAATGCTTTCAATCGGGAATGGAGACTCTGTAGCCCCCCCCCCCCGGATGTTGCTGAACCCCCTCCACCATGATTTGTGATGAGGGCAACTGCAGTCCAATATCTGGAGGGCAACAGGTGCTCTGCCCCATCTCTACTCCACACCTCTATGTGTTCATTTCAAGGTTCAAATAGCACCTGGATGCATCCAACTGCAATCTCTACAATGAGTGGGGAGCCCTGCTCTTTCAGGATTCCTGATCAAGCAGAGAGAGAGAGACTTATTCATGTCCATAAGTATGTGTGTGTTATATTAAGAGTTAAAATGAAGCTCAATTAAGTGCAGATATTAAGTCTGTTTTATTATCAAGTTGAATAGTTAGGATTGTGTGATGGTGTGTGTATTGAGTATTAAACTAGATTCTTCTGATATTTACTTGTAAATAAAAGGGGCTGCAGTTAGCCTACATTGGAAGTGAATCAATACAGTACAGGTCAATAAAGCCACCCATTTCTGTAAGGAAAGGTCAAATTTCCTGGAGGCATTTCTGATTACCCCCAATGATCTTTAATCATAACATGTGCAGGCTCACTTCCAACTTTGAAATGAACATGCAATCTGGCTTTTGTCCAATGTTGGTCTAACTTAAGTCCCATTCATTTCAATTTATCTACTCTAAGTAGGGCTAACATTGGATACAACCCAGTGCGTGCAATCTTGCACTCTCACCTATATGCATTTAAGACAGTGTGGAAAGCATCTAATTACTGCTGTTTCAAAAACAAACACAAATCTTGCAATATAATCCTAATCTGTACACAAAATTAAGCCCCATTGAGTTCAGTGGGTCTTACTCCCAGGTAAGCGTATATAGCAGTCTTCCACAACCTGAAGCCCTGTGGATGTGTTGGACCGCATTTCTTATAATCTAGGCTGTCTGGAGATTATGGGAGTTGTAGTCCAACACATCTGGAGGGCACCAGGTTGGGGAAGGCTGGATACAGGATTGTAGCCTAATAGGGTAGCTCTGGACTAATAAATGCATTCATTTCAAGCAAGGCATGTGTAGAGGGCAGGACACAGAATGCAAACACTGAGTAATTGGCATGACAATCTAAATACTTGATTTGGAATTGCTATTGGAATTCCACTTGGAAGAATGGAATTCCTTTCTATTTGCATGCATAGAGCTTGGTAGTTCCAGTAACATCTTTATCTGCTGAGCAGTTAATAATAGAAGAACAAGTAATATGAAGCACAAGGATCTCTTCCCCCATCCAAACCCCACATTCCCACAATATTTTGCCTTCTGAATTCACTCTTGTGAGCTTCAAGGCAAATTGACAAGTTCAAGCATGGATCTAATTCAAGCTCTGAATAAAACTTGTACATGACAAGTCTAATTATTGGGTGGATGCATT
Source organism: Elgaria multicarinata webbii (assembly GCF_023053635.1). NCBI lineage: Eukaryota > Metazoa > Chordata > Lepidosauria > Squamata > Anguidae > Elgaria > Elgaria multicarinata. Next base: position 26,482,077 of record NC_086171.1, on the reverse strand, counting down.
GCTTTTACATTATGTTGAGTGGTACTTAAATTCAATTACAACTGTTCTGCAATGCAGTTCATTCATTCATTTACTCATTCATTCATGCATTTCTATTTCGGTAACTTAGCAGACAGGCCACCTTCTAATCAAGCCTGCAAGCTCATTTGGATACATGTGGGGGGGGGGGTTGTTATCAGGAAAGGTGAAACAAGGGGCAAGTGTTAGGTGCCCCCATCCGGTATGAAAACCAAAGAGGGGAAAGAAGTACCCAGGAGTGATGGGAAAGGGGTTGTGGAATTGGTCCCAGGATGTGTGCAAAAAGATTGGGCATAATCCTGCTCAGGTCCCGTTGAGATTAATGGGAGTTACATAAGAACAAATCTGTGTCGTTGCACAGCTTCCATTCATTACCACCAGGCATAGAAAAAACATATTCTTGCATCTTGTGTATTTCAGTCCTTTATTATACATAAACAAGCTAATTTTGACTCTTCTGGTGCTCCGTAGCAACATTGGATGCCATTTTGTTTCTAAAAAAAAAAAAAAATGGAGGGGAGTTTTCATAAAGTGTGAAAGGGTGATCAATGTGCTCTCCCTCCCATATCACCTTTGAAAACCCATGCAAAATGTGAAGGTGAATCATTTGCTAATTGGGAATTTCCTACTGTGAAGCAATTAACACCACCACTCTGCAACTTGCCCTGCCTGGCGTTTATGGTGCTGTTTTTGAATAAAAGAGTCCCAAGTGATGAGGACAACACAACTAGTTCAGGATCCCATCGTTTCTTATGTGTAAAGCATGTAACCAGTGGAGGCTGATGGGTGCGAATCCGCTCCAGGTTTCAGTCAAAACCAGTAAGAACTCTAAAGGAGCTATCCAAGGTGTAAAGCACCTGGCTTGGACAGCTCCTTTAGAGTTCTGGTTGGTTCTGACTAAAACCCGGAGCAGATTTGCCACCCTGCTGACTTTGGAGCCGCCGGTCCCCACTGCACTGAACCACAAAACTAACCCCTGCTGACTTCCAACAGGCACTTTTTAAAACTCCCCTTTAAAAGGCAATGGGGGTGGTAGTCATTGCAAATGTCACTTTTTATTTTTTTATTTTATCTTCAATTTGATTTCTAAAAGATGATTAGGTAACAGCCTGTCAATTTGGTGTGTGGGATAGAGGGTTTTTTTGGGGGGTGGGGGGTGGACTTCTCTCCATCTTCTTCACTCCAGCCCCTTCTTCCGTTCATCTCAGGCTACTTCAAGGCCTTCATCTACGTCAAGGCCTTCCCACCTGAGCTCAGATCAGCCGGAGACAATACAATTGGGTGAAGTTGCAAATAGAAAGTTTTCAATAGATAGCTGTCTTGTTTTAATGATAGATTATTGTTATCTCTCTGTTTAAAATGGATGGATACTTGAGTGACTCCTTTTGGGATGGAGGAAACTCAGGATGCAGAATCTCTTTCAACCTGAGGACTGAATTACATTCTGGAGAAACTCTCAGGAGCCACACTCCAGTGGTGGGCAGGGGAATTGCTGAGGGGTGCGGGGAGTGCAACCCTCACAATTCTTTTGGACCTGTCAGGGGCTTTCGATACCATCAGCCATGGTATCCATCTGGAGCAGCACTCTGGTTTGGGAGTTGGGGGACACTGTTTTACAGTGGTCCCATTCCTACTTGGATGGTTGCTTCCAGAAGGCAGTGCTGGAGATTAATTCTCTGTTCCGTGACAATTTCATTATGGGGTTCCGCAAGGCTCACTTTTATCCCCCATATCCAGGGTTATGGACTTAGGGATGTGGACTAAGTTGCCATCCATATGCCAATGACACCCATCTCTACCTCTCCTTTTCAACAAACCCAGATGAAGCAGTGAATGTCCTGAATTGTTGCCTGAGATGGGTAATGGACTGGATGAGGGCCAGAAAACTGAAGCTTAATACAGACATGACAGAGATTCTGAAAGCAGTTGGTTCATCCGACCACTTGAAGGGTCTTCAGCCTGTCCTTGACAGGGTTGCACTAACCCTGAAATATCAGGCACACAGGTTGGGTGGGCACCTGAATCCACCATTGTCACTTGATGCCCAGGTGGCCTCGGTGGCCAGGAGCACCTTTTATCAGCTTGGGTTGATATACCAGCTGCAATTGTATTTGGACAGAGATAGCCTGGTGACAGTTATCCTTGCTTTAGGAACCTCCAGATGGGATTACTTCAATGCATTGTACCTGGGGCTAGTTTTGAGTATGGTTCAGAAACTTCAAAACAGAGCTGCTAGGTTACTTAACTGTGACTGGCTAATATGATCATGTGATGCCAGTGCTTTGTCAGCTGTTCTGACTTCCAGTCCATTTCCAAGCCCAGTTCAAACTGTTGAGTGTTGACTTTCAGAGCCTTAAATGGCTTGGGAGCAGAGTATCTAAGGGACCATCTCCTCTCATTAAGCACTTTAGGTCATCTTCCTCCTTTTGGTTCCCATGCTGAATGACACTAGATGGGTGGGCCTTCTCAGTTGTGGCACCCTGCTTATGGAATGACCTCCCCAAAGAGGTTTGCCTGGCACCTATGTTGTGATCTTTTCAGCCCCAGGAAAATGTGTTTCTTTTCTCCCAAGCATTTTAGAGACTTCATTCTGGATTTTTGTATGGCTGCTTAAAACAATTTAATAAATAAATAAATAATAAATTAAAGCTATTACTGCCAGTAACTAAGCCTTAGACTGAGGGGGGGAACTGCACAAAAGCTGGGGAACCACCAAATGACTGGTGATTGAGAGAAAGGTGTGTTGACTTCTGGGGACACCTGGGGAGTCAGATTGAGTCCTTGGAGGACCAGATTTGCCTCCCCGCCACGGCCTGAACTTTTGCCCCCCTGCTCTGGAGCAACGTCATGTTACGATCTGTAAAAAGAAAGTGGATTAACAAAGGGTGATGATTCCAGAGAAAAAGTTTCATGTAGAAGCACACACAATTTCACACTTTGGTATTAATTTGAACTTAAGCAAGTTTTTAATTGTATACTTAGGCTAGCCACTTTAAGGACATAAGAAGTGCCAAGCTGGATCAGACCAATGATCCATCTAGTCCAGCATTCTGTTCGCACCATGGCCAAGCAGTACTGAGTGCAACAGCACCCTCCCACCCATGTTCCCCAGCAACTGGTATACATAGGCACACTGCCTCTGATAGTAGAGGTAACTCACAGCCATTAGGACTAGTAGTCATTTATTGCCTTTTCCTCCTGGAGATTTAATGCTGCAATTTCTTTTGCTCTTTGCTCCACAGATCATCTGCTTGCACAATGTAAACATCACCATACTAAGAACACATCAGTTTGGGGAGTGTTTGGCAAAGCACTCTGCTAGAATTTTGTCTGAGTTATCATCTACCGCTATCACCCCAGCAATCACCTGCAAGTCTTACAGTGCAATGATGTCTCTGTCCCACTTGAGGGAGTCTCTGCTAATATGCAACTGAAGAAAACCTGTAAGGAACGCATGCTAATGGAAAATCACCCTTGTGGGAACATCAGGAACATGAAAGGCAATCTAGTTATAAGAACTGATACGAAGAGAACCAGAGGTAAAGTCAAGTAGAATCAAGGTAACATAACAGCAAGGAGTTTGTCCATAAGAGGAGCGACTAGCATAAGACTGGAGGGATTCAAGATATGAACATAGACCAGAAACCACAAGTTTAAGAACATAAGAAGAGCCATGCTGGATCAGGCCAAGGGTCCATCTCATCCAGCATTCTGTTCACACAGTGGCCAGCCAGCTGCCTACGGGCTCCATCACACCAGCATTATAGCCTACTGTCACCATGTGTTGTTTGCAGAGGGCTCACATGACGTCGTCCATGTCTTGTCGTGATCTCACCTCTTCCCCTCCCCTTTGCGAGGTTTTTTGGTGCGGGGAAAGAACGTTTTTTCCAGCAATGCGTTTGAACCTCAACGTGTATTTTTATATTGAAATCAATCCGATGTTCTGAGGGCATGTGTTAAAGGGGTGGTATTGCTGATGAAAGGGAGGGGGCATGCCTTTTTCCAGCATGCCATGTTGATCACTGGGGAGGGCGAGGTGTCCAACTGTGAAAGAGCTTATCCTTCTTCCCCTAGCACTGTCAACCGCTGCTGCGTTCTCTGAAATGCAACTGCTGTTGACATACCATCCACATATCACAGCTGTTTGAACAGCAAGGGGGCGGGGGGGGGCTTGGTCATCACCTTTTGGGATTCACACTCCAACAAGAACATAAGACGCTCTGTGCTGGATGAGACCAAGGTCCATGTAGTCCACCATTCTGTTCACACAGTGGCCAACCAGCTGCTCATGGGAAACCCGCAAGGATGACACAAGTGCAATAGCACCCTCCCAACCATGTTCCCCTGGATCTAATCAGTGGCCATGACGGCTGGGAATTATGGGAGTTGCGGTCCAATGCATCTGGAGTGTACCAGGTTGGGGAAAGCTGACCTAATTGATCACATCTGCCTTAGGGGAAGACGTGGATGGCCAGGGTCTGCCGAGAGTCCCGGCTTGCTCAGAATTCTGCTGGGGGCTGGACAAGGTGATGCGTTTGTGCTCTGCCTTTTCACTTGTCCTCTCTGCTTGACGCCACTACTGAACAAAAGGACAGGTGCGGGCGCCTGTGGTTTTCCTGGAGACATTGAAGCATGACTCATTCTATGCCTGACTCAAAACAGGATATCATCAGCAAGGGCACTTTTCCATCCACGGTCAATTGTCAAGAGACAGCCCTGTGTAAAATTTAGCTTGTGAAGAAATCGGTTCAGCTTGCATGAGTCAGAGCAGCTTGGGAACAGCTCCAAGCACTCGGGGGGTGGGGGGAGGAACAATTCCCAAGTTGACTGGGATGGCTCCCAAGTGAATTCACCGCTGCTGAATGGAAAGGAGATAAAATTAATGACAGTGGAGAAATCAAAAGATCCTTAAAAATGATTCTAACCTAATGACGGCACCGGGCGGTCTTCAGCTTCAAAGGGCTGTAGAGTTGAATGTTCTTTCAGCTTCTCAGTGTTCCTTCAAGGGGGTTATTAGACCAAGTTTATGAAGGATGGTAACCAAGGTGCATAATCTGACTGACTTGCTCCTGGAAAGAGAAAGGAATGCCAAGCACAGGATTAGACCGCAAGGGTAGCACCTTGGCTCCACCGGCAGCCGTGGAAAGGCTCCCACTAGCTTGAACTGAACCAAGGTTTCAGCCCTGCAGGCTTCCTTACCGCTGATAATTTAGCTCGGGTGGGGGGAGGTAGACAGAACGGCTCTCTTCCAGCTAAAATTACAAGCCCATATACATTCACCCATACACATTCGTAATAACTGTGCTAGGACATATCATTTCATGGCAGCAGCTCTTGAATGGTTAAGGCAGGGCTGAGCAGTTGCATTGAATTCTCAAAATTCCATGGTGGTTGTTTGGGGGGGGGGGGTTTCTGCCACTTAACCAATAACATAAACAAGTCACGGAGGACAGCTATAGAAACGGCATGATAGGTTTTGCTAGGCTTTCTTGGAATATACTGTTCTATTTCGAATGTAGTTCTATTGCCAAAATACATAATTATCTGGTTAAGAATATGACTTTGTCCAGCTCATAATGGTTGGCTACATTGCGAGTTGAACATTATTTCTTCCAAATGTTCTTCTTTGGCTCGGAATGTAAAATAAGATCCCGTGTAAGCATAGGCAGTGTTCTGAAGACCAGGTGCCTCAAGTCAGCCATTTTGTAGTGACCTATGGCAACTTTTTATGCTAAACCCTTTATAGTCAGGAACACCGATGTTCCTGTTGGTGAAACTATGTGAATTGCAAACTAAACTGCTTCATATGTGGATGCCTACATCCAAGGCCACTTTTCAGTGCTAACTCTTTACGCTTGAGGAACCTCTCCTTGTTGGCTGCAAACAGGGATGCAGGAGGAATTCATATGAGGGTCACATTTTAATGCAAACTAAGACCTAATCTACGCCAAGCAGGATATTGCATTATGAAAGTGGTATGAAAGTGGTATACAAAAAGCAAGAGGCACACAACTGCTTTATAGCAGTATTGAAGTGCACTGGCAATTGCACTACTCCAAATTTTGCAACGGACTTTGCCCATTAAAAAAAAGCATATATTAGAGGAAAGTGCACAGAAAAATGTGCATATTAGTGAAAATAACATTAAAATGCATTACAATCAGAAAATTGCTTGCCAATTTTGTGGGTATTAGGCAACATTGTATATAAAAGTGCATATATTAGGGGAAATGTACAGAAATGGACTTTCATCTAACTTGTGTGTGTATATATGCATGTGTAATCCATGTTTGGCATGAAACGAATTTCAGATATATATATTTATATATTAAAAAATTAACATTTGAGATGAACCAAAGAGTCAAACAAGGAGAAATTGAGAGACACCAAAATTGATGGATTTGTCCACCCCTGGATGTGAACCACATGAACAGACCACTTGACCAACTTGGTCTTCTGTTTCGGTCCTTTCTTTCAATTGTTTCTTGTAAGTATGTCTCAATATATTTGTTGTCACCCATCCAGATCTAAAACCCCTCTCCTGTTCCCAGAAACATGTGTCTGAGAGGTAGTGGGAGAAATTTCCAGGTGGCTCACTGCCGTGACTCACTGGTGCTATGAACTGTAAATGCCAGGGTGCAATACAGCACAATATGTGCACATGGCACCATCACTGTGTATGGGCCAACATTAGATGCCAGGAGAGAATGCTTGGAAAATAGGTGGGTGGGTGTTTGTTTTTCTAAACCCTTGCCAAGAAAGCTTGTAAATACTGAACCAATTCCAAATTGAGCTGACCATCACTAATTTTAAGAGCTTCTCTGAAAATAGTTCAAGACAAATGCTGATGCCTCAGCTTAGGAGATAAAACATCTGAGATATTTCTAGGGAAGCAAAAAAGTAGCAAAATAGATCTGATTCTGTAGTTTTTCATGACACCTGATCCACAAGGGTATTGTGCCTCTTTGAGGGAGACATTTATTCATTTACAATATTTATATACTGCTCCATATCTAAAATAGATTCTGGAGTGGCAAGGAAAGGGAAAGGAAAGGAACCTCTCGTGCCAGCACTTAGTCATTACTGACCCTTGGAGGGACACCAGCTTTCTCTGATGTTTTCTTGGCAGGCCTTATAGCGGGGTGGTTTGCCGTTGCCTTCCCCGGCCGTTATTACCTTTCCCCCAGCTAACTGGGTACTCATTTTACCGACCTCGGGAGGATGGAAGGCTGAGTCGACCCGAGCCGGCTGCCTGAAACCAGCTTCCGCTGGGATCGAACTCAGGCCGTGGGGAGATTTTCAGCTGCAGAAATGGAATAAAGCAGTAAAAAGCTAAAAAGCTTAAAACAGCAAATTAAAATGGTTCAATTTAACACGAAGTACCAATAGCAACAGTGGCTGGTCACTTGAGGAGTTCTTCCTGGAAAAGAGTTGTTTTTTCAGGAGGCACCAGAAGGAGTACAGTGTTGGAACCTGCCTGACCTCCAGGGGCAGGCAATTCTAAAGAGAAGGGGCCACCACACTAAAGGCTCTTCTCCTCGTGGACTCCAGTCGGGCTATAGGTCCACATGGAACCACCAGGAACATACCCTCCAATGTTTTGATGATACTTGTGGATGGACCGTTTCATGGCAGCGTCTTTGAAGCTAATTACAGCTAAAGTTGGCTGCCGGTTAGTTACTGAGCCATATACAAGGTTATGTTGTTATCCTAAACCCACTGGGTGACTTTGGGCCAGTCACACACTCTCAGCCCAACCCACCTCATAGGGTTGTTGCTGTGAGGATAAAATGGAGAGGAGGAGGATTATGTACGCCACCTTGGGTTCCTTGAAGGAAAAAAGGCAGGATATAAATGCAATAATAAATAAATAAAATAAACAACTTGGAACCAGCATACCTAGCAGACTGTTTCCCCTTATATAGGCACAGATGGTAGTTACAATCTTCAAAGGAGGCAGTGCTGGCCATTGCGAAATGGACGGAACGTCGCCACAAAGAACTTTGGCGGTGGGGCCTTCTCTGTAGCAGCACCCACGCTCTGGAAAACCTTCCTTCATGCAGTTTGGGAGATGGAAAATGTAATAGCTTTTAAACACCTCCCAAAAATGTACCTCTTCACCGAGGCTTTCCTTGGACTGTAATTTATCTGATGTTATATTGCACTTTTACTTTTTAATTTATTGTATACTTATTGTATTTTAATGGGTTTTGTGCACTGCCTAATGTAATAAATATATAAAACATCCCCAGACTGGTGCCCTCCAGATGTTTTGGACTATGACTCCAATCAGCCCCTGCCAGCATTGCCAAAGTTTAAGGATTATGGAAGTTGTAGTCCAAAGCATCTGGAAGGCACCAGGCCGGGGAATGCAGAGGTACACCTTTTCTGTGTTAAACTTCCTTGCGTATGTCAACCGACTGTGGGAGACAAAGTAAAAGAAAATGAGATTTAGCGTTTATTTTATATTATCATGCCCTGAGCCAGTTTAGACGCCGTTTTTAAGAAACATTAAATGAGACGCCTTCAATTAAGCTCTCTGAACAGCGTTTAGCAACACGAGGGGTTTTCTATGCATCAAAGGAGTGCCTGTTAATTAAGACAACTATAATAACCTATACATGGACAATTTCTGTTTATTAATTAAAATTGTTGGTTCCTTTAGTTTCTGAAGCTGGCAAATTGTCAGCTTCTGTATGAACTGGAAATAATAAAACCCACACCTCCGGAGAGGCTTGCTGGAGCTCTTTCCCCAAGACTTCACATTTGACATCTTTGAGTGACAGTCTGCCCATCAAAGTTCTGCTGCTGCCTTAAGCATTAAATACCTTAGGGTGCAATCCTATACATGTTTAGACAGAAAACAACATCCTATAATTCCCAGCATCCCCCAGCCAGCATGATATGGCTAACTGGGGAATGCTGGGAGTGGTAGTACATTTTTCTATCTAACCAAGCATAGGATTGCACCCTAAAATATTTAATGCTCAAGGCAGCAGCAGTACTTGGAGGCATAGGATTGCACCCATAAGGAAAGCCAACTCTGGGAGAAAGCTGTTGAAAGGGGAAGATTCCTGGATTCCATTTTGGGGCAGGGAGTTTACCTCTCCAAAGGAAAATATTCTTCAAAACACAGAAACACTAGGTCTGATTATTTATCCATCTAGCCCAGCATTTTCTACTATAGTGTACCCTGAGTTAGCCTTGGCACCCTCCAGATGTGTTGGACTACAACTCTCATCATCCACATCCAGCATAGTTGTGGATGATGGGAGTTGTAGTCCAATGTGTCAGGGAAGAGGCTCCCCCTTAGAGAATGCTGGACTATTCTGAATGAAAGCGATGGCCTTAAGCTGACGTTTTCCCCATCACCTCCTACTTGATCTTTTGAACTTAAGATGGCAGTGGTTGGATCTGTGGCTTTTTATATACCAACGCATTTACTCTTCCACTGAGTAATTGCCCTATCCTTCTCTTTGTAAGTGTTCATGCACTGATGGGAACCAATATATGGCCAATAAATAATCTAATTTTTGATTATTTATTGTTCAGTTTTATAACCCTCTCTTCAGTTCACCAGAATTCCCACAGCAGCTTCCAAATACAATAAATATTCATGTAACATTAAAAGCGGACATAGAGCACAATAAAACTGACTTCAGAGAATAAAAAAGTCTTTGCTTGGTATCAAAATGACAGTAAAGATGGTGCCAGGCCAAAGGAACAGACACATCAGCTTATTTCTAGTTCCTCCCAGTTTCGCGGACGTTCTGTCATAGGTTTGTTCTATCCCATTTTCTTTTAAACGCAGGAAGTAATGATTTTAAATTGATGAATTTCCCCCCTGAAATACATGACTTTATACCCATTCCCACATAAAATACATAGTTTGGTATATATTTCCCCCTAAAATAAGCATTTCTTGACAGGAGAACTGCATTGCAAAATTTGGAGAAATGCACCATCTGAGCGATAACTACATTCCAACCTGCATAATTAGCCCTGGAAAAGTGAATTAGGTTGGTTTAGTTAAAAATGCAGAGCGAACGAAATTCTCCACTATCCCTACAAGGCAAAAGATTCATGGGTGTGGGGGGAAGGAAGTCTATCTTGGGGAAGGAATTCTACCTTGGGGAGGGAAGTAGCTAAATCCTGTCATTTTTTCCTGTATATTATTGCCACGATTCGATCATTTTTATCTGTCTCTTCTGCCAAGACTCTTGTTCATGCATTGGTTATTTCTCGGTTGGACTACTGCAATCTTCTTCTCACTGGCCTTCCTTCTTCTCACATCAGTTCATTGGTTTCTGTTCACCGCTCTGCTGCTAAGATCATCTTCTTGGCTCGCCGCTCTGACCATGTTGCTCCACTTCTGAAATCTCTTCATTGGCTTCCAATTCACCTCAGAATCCAATACAAACTTCTCCTGTTAACCTACAAAGCTTTTCACTGTCTAGCTCCTTCCTATCTTTCTTCTCTCATCTCACACTATTGCCCCGCTCGTGCTCTTCGCTCCTCTGATACCATGTTTCTCACCTGCCCAAGGGTCTCTACTTCCCTCGCTCGGCTTCGTCCATTTTCTTCCGCTGCCCCTTACGCCTGGAACGCTCTTCCAGAACATTTGCGAACTACAAGTTCCATCGCAGCTTTTAAAGCTCAGCTAAAAACTTTTCTTTTTTCTAAAGCTTTTAAAACTTGATTTTGATCTGACTTTTATACTGTTAGTTTTACTCTACCCTTATTTATTTATTTATTTTTATTTATTACATTTTTATACCGCCCAATAGCCGAAGCTCTCTGTGCCTGTTTGGTGCATTCTCTTCCCCTCCTTATTGTTTTATCATGATTTTATTAGAATGTAAGCCTATGCGGCAGGGTTTTGCTATTTTATTGTTTTACTCTGTACAGCACCATGTACATTGATGGTGCTATATAAATAAATAATAATAATAATAATAATAATAATAATAATAATAATAATAATAAGTCTACCACTGGCTCCACCCGTGAAAGGCCCATTCCCTGGTCGTCCCCTGCCTCATCTCAACATCCAAGGCCCACCCTACTGCCTGGCCATGCTGCATGTAGGAGTGATTACACCCATCTAACCTTCCCCCAATGTGGTGCTTTCCAGTTGTTTTGGGCTTGAGCTGCCAACAGCCCTTGCCAGCAAGACAAATGATCAGGAATGGTGGGAGCTGATGGCCAAAATGTCTGGAGTACACCAGGCTAGAGAAGGAATGGATGCATCAGCTTATTTCTAGTTCTGTCGTAGATTTGTTCTATCCCGTTTTCTTTTCAACGCAGGAAGTAATGAATTTAAATTTATGAATTTCCCCCTGAAATACATGACTTTATACCCATTCCCACATTGGCCATGGCTGCTCGAATCAATTAATCTAACCAAGTGGACGTGACAAATTTATGTCCCCGAGGCATTGCAAAGTGGGCAGGTTCCATAATGTAGTAGCAAAGCACAGCCAGAAGGTGTTGGGTTCAATCACTGGCATCTCCAGCTAAAATGTATCAGATAGAAATGGAGGGGAGAGATCTCAGCCCTGGACTAGTGTCACTATTAAGAGTAAGGCTAGATGGAGTCATAGTCCGATGTCATTTGACTGCTTTCATATATTCGTAACTCATGACTTTGGTAATGGCAGTTCCCAATACTGATCCCCGCAAGCTGCATTTCAAGGCTCATATTCAAAATCTTTTCACAGAGAAGTTTTTAACCTCCCTCTTCCTCTCTCTTTCCTCATAATACACGTGTGTGTGTCAAAGTTACAATTATGTGGAAAGTCGCCCATCAGTCGTGGGGGAAAGACCACATGATCAGCCCTGCTCCCACGATTGCAGAGGGTGACCATATAGAAAGGAGGAGAGGGCTCCTCAGCTGCACAGAGAAGAGTATTTCAGCAGGTGTCATTTGTATGCATGCAGCACCTGGTGAAATCCCCTCTTCATCACACCAGTTAAAGCTGCCTTCTTTTGTATCTGGTCCAGAGGGCAGGGCTCCTGCAGCTTTAACTGCTGTGATGAAAAGGGGGTTCACCAGGTGCTGCATGTATACAAATAACACCTGCTGAAATTCCATTCCCTATACAACTGTTAAAGATACAGGAGCCCTGTCCTCTTCTTCATATGGTCACCCTATGGCCTTAGCTAGACTGGGCAAAATCCTGGGGCGAACCCCGGAATCATCCTTGTGCATCCGCATGATGCACAGGGGATCCCGGGATCAGGAAGGGATGATCCCTCCCTTGCCCTGGGATCTCACCCTCCACTTTGGGCCCGCTTTTTCCACGGTCCCGGGCTGAGCCCGAGGCCATGCTACATGTGGCTCGTTGCTGCGGCTTGACCCAGCTCCGTGTGGAGCCAGGAGCCACACATGGGGCACTGCACCCATCGGGGGTAGGGTGGGAGAAGCAGGGAAATTAAGTTACAATTTTTTAAAAAACTTAACTTTGCGCACGACCACTTCTTTAAAAAATAAAAAATGGCGGGCGCGACAACTCTCCTCCTGAGGTCGTCACGCCTTACATGTAAACGGAGGAGGGATCTCGCGTTAATCACAATGAGAGATCTTCCCTCCTCCGTCATGGGATAGAAGGTAGGTCTAGCTAAGGCCTAGGATTGCATCGTTCACACATGGCCCTGATTAGTCACACCATGAACTAATGGCTCCTTGATGCTACTGTTCCATGTGAAAGGAGACACACACACCCCAAAAAACAGTAGACAGGCTAAGTTTTATTTCTGCTTTTAATTTATGTTGAATGCCAATTTACGGGAGGGTTTTCGCAACCTTATTTGCTTTTGATTGTTATCCTGGATTCGTTAAGATGGGCTCTGCCAACAACCTCTGTGACCGTTATTCTTTTATCATTCTTTAAACACTCCAGTTGGGTGAAGAAATGAAGAAAATGGTGAGGGTCGCTTTTAGTAACAATGGTGCATTGACTGAGAGGGAAAAGGGAAAATACTTACTCCAGATATTCTGCAGTATCCGGAAAATACATGTGGAGTCGATCATTCAGAATTCTGCTTCTGCTACTGTTTGGCTTCTGCTGCTTCTAATTTCTGGACCCCCCCTCCGCCCCCCTCGCTCTGATCTGAGAATGGCTTCACCTCTTTCATAGCCATTGCTGATGGTTGCCAGGTACTGTCTTAAATTTGAAGGGAACTGGGAAGTTAACATTTCTCTTTGCCAAATAACTATTTCTTTTCTTTTCTTTTAAATAGAGAAAGAAATTGGAATTGCATTTTTCCCTGCTTAAAGCTGCGTGGTAGAGGCTGGCAGTCAGGATCCAATCCTTTGGACTCAGAGCCAATTTACAGTTCTAGCACTTGTGGTTGCAGCTGGAAGTTGCACTTTTTAAAATTATTTTATTTGCTCCCTGCACATAGAAAACTAACAATTCTGGGAAAATACTGGCCTAGAAGCTACTTTTCTTTGATCCTTCACATGCAGGAAAAATCAGCTCCTACCCCAGCATTCTAAGGTGATATGCATTACCTAGAATGGATGCAAACCAGGGCAAAATAACCCAGTGTCCTCCAGATGTTTTGGACTACAAATCCCATCAGCCCCAGCCAGCATGTCAACTGTTCAGGGATTATGGGAGTTGTGATCCAAAACATCTGGAGGGTGCCTACCCCAATGTAAACTTTGGAAGCCAGCCTTGCTGCCTGCTAGATGTATTGGAAGGTAACCTCCAGCATTGGGGGATGCTGGGAGTGGTAATCCAACATATATGGAGGGCCCCAGACTGGGGAAGGCTGCTGCAGCCAGTTCGTGGAATCTCCACTATAATTTCGCTATAATGTGCACTATCGTTTGCTTTCTCAACCATGAGCAAGAAGGGGAGGAAAAATTACAAAGCATTTTTACTGCTGGGAAAACTGACAATTACCAAGACAGGACTTAAACACCACATTTATGGTGCTGCTCTTGATGCTGCACCCTTTCATCTCTTTTACTTCTGCAATGAAATCAAAAACTGTGGCTGCTCCAAAAGTTAAGTGTGGCAGGTCCACCGTGCCAAGGGAAGGCATATCGTTTGCTGCCGTGGCTGGATTTCAGGCGAACTCCTTGGCAAATTCCTCTCTTGTCTCTACTGGCAACTCTTCAGAGACTGCCTCGGGCATGTTTTGGATTTAGGCTACAGCTGGCTTGGCTTCCCTAACTCACCAGTCTCCTTGGACACAGCTTGCCTTTGTCTTCTCTGCCATGGCACATTTCCCTGGGTACAATTAGGACTGTCTCGATCGCTTTGTTTCTATCTTTGGGCAGCTTAACACATGGCATAGTTATGTTAATTGCATATATTTGAAAGTGCATGCATAAGGCTTTTGGTTTTCTTTTTGCCCTCTGGGATGAGCCTTTTTAATGAAATTTGACATTTATCTGATGCTCTTTGACTGAAAATGGGAAAACCCTGAAGACTCGGTGAGTCTGGGCAGAAAATACTTTGGGATCCCTCGAAGCCTTGCCTCTGAATGGACATGCAAACAAAAGATGGGGGAGAAATTTGTTTAGTTCACCTGTTAAGGTGAATTGACTGAAATTCATACTTTCAAACCAATCCGTGAAGTGAAACTGAGTTATCCTTTGAAACTTGCACTCCTTTGGATGTTGCAGTGGAGCGCTCCAATCAAAACATGCATGCAAAAATGTGTATATTAGGGGAAAGTGAACAGAAAAATGCATCTATTAGTGAAAATAGCATTCAAAAATGCATTATATTACAAAAATTGCTTGCGAGGAATGTATGCAATTCAGAAAAATAGCACTAAAAATGAGAGTATTAGGAGAAGCATGCACAAAAATGTTTCCAAATTCTCATGAAAATGTGTGTGTGTGTGTGTGTGTGTGTGTGCGTGTGTGTGTGTGTGTGTTTTAAATCAAAATTCAGGGCAAACCAAATTTAAGATTAGAAAATGACAAACCAAGAGAAACCAAAATTACTAGATTTCCCATCCCTAGCACTGACTTTGTCTTCCCATGTGCCTGTTCAGGGATCAGCACAGGAATTCTGCAAACATTCATGATTGACATAGATGCCATCACTTCCTGAAAGCATATTTTATGCTTTGCTTTATTGTTCTAATCATAGGCCATTATAGCATCATCCTGCAGTAGCACTGGGCAAGTCAATACGGGCACTTCGCACAATAGGCACCAATCTGACTGTCTGTTTATTCCCTTTGTATCCTAACCTTCTTACAAGGACAGATTGCAGGGTGGCCTTCATGGTCTCCTCTCTTTTTAACCTCACAACAACCCTGAGGTTAGGCTGAGCCAAGGTGCATGTTCCAAGGCTGAGAAGATACTTGAAACTGGGCCTTCTTGAGCATTTCCATGCACGTCTCTCCCAATACTCACGTTTTTGCATGCAATGTTGCCTAATACATACATTTTTTGCAAGCAGTTTTCCTAACATAATGCATGACATGCATTTTTTTCTGTTCACTTTCCCTAACGTGAACATTTTTGTATGCTTCTTTTGACTGGATGGTTCCACTGCAAAATTTCAGAGGAGTGCAAATTTTGAAGAATAGCTAGATTTTGGTTTGCGTACTGGTTCAAATGTGCAAAATTCGGACTGTTTATACTAAAACGCAAGGCAAATGAATTGCTCCCCCCATCACTACCGACGAATCTGTCTTTCTCTTCTCAACCCCTGCATCTGTGATAAGGTTGTCATTCAATCCAATGTGACAAATGTGGAGTCATGTAACAATATCCAGACTGCCAGGGGGAGGGAGGCTGCAGAATCTGCCTTTAAAAAGTGTCCATAGACAGTCCAGAAGAGCTCAGACTGAATTCTTTAGAGGCTTCCTACTTCCTTGAGAGCATCAGAGCAAAGATGTGAGGTGAGAAGAGACAAAAGGCCAAAAGCTACGAGGAACATGTTATAAAGCAAGATGAACGTCAGTTTCATGTACACAATTATACTTGGAACTGGACACCTATAATTTTCAAGGTGTGTCCAACCAGAAAAAGAGAAAAAATAAGATGGACTGGTCAGCTCTGACAGAACAACGCCAATTTCTCAGGACTGCTTCTCATGACAGATGAAGGCGTAGCCAGACGTTCTGCACTACAACTCCCACAACCCCTGGCCACTGGCTGGGGTTGATGGGAGTTGTAGTCCAACACATCTGGAGGGCACCAGGTTGGGGAAAGCTGGGCTAATGTACTGGCTCAAACTTGGATCTGCCAAAAAGGATGTGTCAATAAGGATGAAATGGGTACCTAGAAAGTTGTAGCTGGGTTGTGGTTGTGGCCCCTCAGGTGGGGCAGGCAGGACACATGGTCACACTTGGGTTTAAAGGATCAGCGACCCCCTACGATCATCAGGATGTGCTCCCTGGGTTGAGATCCCTGTCATTCCCTTTTCCAGCCTCATGAATAGATAATCTATAGCTGACCCATAGGACCGCTGGCTCAAACCTCGAAAGTGCTCTAACAATATGTACCAAATGCATGTCTTACTGTCATCACACCTACCAAAACCAGGCAGGACTTCCCTCCATGTGGCAAAAGAGGCATGTGAGGTGCATCTAATTTCCTATACGGCAATGATATCCATCTAGGACAGCCTTCCTCAACCTGGGGCGCTCCAGATGTGTTGGACTGCATGGCTGGGGCATTCTGGGAGTTGTAGTCCAACACATCTGGAGCGCCCCAGGTTGAGGAAGGCTGATCTAGGAAATGTAACATGTATGAAATGGCCTCAAACTAGAAATGATTGTTTTGGGTATGGACTCAGTAACCCATATGCTCCGTGCATGCAAAAATTAACAAATCAGGTAATTGTAATGCCTGTGGACAACGTAGTTATGACACACCTAACACTTATGACACGACATGCCTCGATCTGTATTTAACTAGCTGAGGATTACAGGCAAGGGTTTTTTTCACACTTCGTTCCTTTGTGGGCAATGAGCAGGAGATCTGTACATCTAGTAATTAGGAAAAAGAACATTTCTTCCCATTGAAAATAGGAGCTACATCACAATCCAGAAATAGTTGTGACTGTTGTTTCAAAGGAAGAGTTGAGCTGCTGGAATCAAGCAAGAATGTCACTCCATATTTTAAACCCAATCTTAATCCCAGTGAAGGCACGTATTTGTATTTACGTTTATTTTTATTAATTTGTTTATTTTTGCCACAATCTAATTTTGCGGAAGAACACAAGGGATTTTGTTGCCAAATTCAGAAAACCAGCTTAAACAAACATTGCTTACAAGAGAGCTTGCCCATGGTTTAAGTACTACAACCTTCACTAGGCAAGTGCCCTCCACATGTGTGTTGGACTACAGCTCCTATCATCCCCAGCCAGCACATCCAGTGCTGCAATCCGCCATTTCCATCATCCTCAGCATAATGAGTCCAGGGCACGGTGTTGCCTGAACTGTTTCTGCTGTTTGGCTGCCACTTCCCAGGTCGTGGCTAGTCTTTGGTGTCCACAACCTGCCAAGTTAACATGCTTGCTTGAATGGGCTTCGAAAGCTAAGCCTGCAAGAAGTTGGCATATGCTATGCAGGCTACATTGAGGTTTTGTGCAAAAAAAGAACAGAAACCGTTCCTCTGACATTGGAGCCACCACCCTTCACTGCTTCAGCTAGACATGCTCCCTAAACGTTTTCACAGTCCAATTCCATGCATCTACTTGGAAGTAAGTCCCACTGAGTTCAGTGAGTCTTATTCCTAGGCAACTATGCACAGGATTATAGAGTTGACGGCATTATTTGATTCTGACTATAAGTGTGGTAGAGGATCTGCAGCATTTTTGGTCAGGATGGTGCACAAAAAAGAGCTCCATTGTGTGCTGGCTGTCTCATTTATTTCAAAGATGGGGAAGTTTCATGTGCTTCAAAAGGCTGTGCATACAGAGCTGCTTCCCTCCATTCAAAGGGATGAAATAGCCCTGCCATGCAGGAGCTCCATACACACACGGAGCTCCGTGCCCATCTAATGGGAGATTCTAAGTATGTATGGAGCTCCTGCATGGCATTTTTCAAATGCATTCAGCTTTTTTCCAGACTGAAAATTAGATCATATCCCTAAAAGAACTCACAATTATTCCCAATTCCATTTTAGTAGGGTTTACATTCCCCCCCCCGCCCCCAGGATATAAAAGGCAGAAAACAATGCTTTGATGGTCCAGCCTGAATTTCCCTGCTCTAATTCCAAATTTAGACGCAGCCTGGATGTCTCCGGCTTTGCCATACTTGGCTAAGACAGCCTCAGACAACACCTGGTTCTAAACAGGAAACATACCGGCCACAGGCTCAGTGCGGACCATAACCCACCCACCCCCCGTCCCAATAAATTAAATGCCAAGGGATGGTTAAACATGTAGTTAATAAAAAGGGCTGAGCTGAGAGATGCTTCTGACATCTGGCTCCAATCATGGCTAGACTTGGACTCTGATGCATTTCCAGTAGAAATGGATTCCAGAGCTGGAAGCTGCCAGTTGAAACACCCTGCCCATTCCCCCCTCCCTGCCCCCCAGAAGAACATGGTTGTCAGAGAGGACACAGGAAGCAAACTTTTTTCTTTTGAGGAGGAGAGGGGTCTTCCTTGGGCTAGTCATACTAGGGGTAATTCAGCAAAGAGGTGATCTGAATTCCAAGGATTCAACAAGTCTCATACCTGCAATCCATGTGAAGCCTGTGCCAGTTCCCTGGTGCTATTCGCACGGGGAGAAAATCCCAATGCCTATAGGTGCCAATGGGGAATCCCAACTCCCTAAAAGCAAACGCCAGATTTAGAAAAGGGGATTTTCTCAGGATTGCAGCAGAGGAAGAAGAAAGGGTTGAATTCCTGGTCCATGTCTGCTCTGATCTTGTTAATTAGCAAGGGAGGGGGGGGCAATGTAATCTGCATTTTTGTTATCAACAGTTTTTAAAAATATCTTCATTGTGCAATGCAGTACAGACAGGAAACACCTCCCCATTCTATACTCCCTTTGTCCCTGTTCCCTCTGTAGTATTTAATGTTTCATTTATCTGTAGAATACTCTCCAGTCAGCATAACAAAGAGTAACCTTTATTGAATAAGTCACGATACATACTAATTGCCCTCCAATACCAAGTGAATGCCTATATACAAATCATTGTAACACTCAATCAAGTTAATTGATACAATTAACAC
Source organism: Elgaria multicarinata webbii (assembly GCF_023053635.1). NCBI lineage: Eukaryota > Metazoa > Chordata > Lepidosauria > Squamata > Anguidae > Elgaria > Elgaria multicarinata. The sequence continues at coordinate 26,462,894 of NC_086171.1, read as the reverse complement.
ACAATCATTACACCCTTCCATTTAGGTCCCCCTCTTCATATCCTCCTGTATTTAAAGAATAAAAAATCCGTGCCCTCCCCTTTAGGGTGCTGCCATTTTGCATAAAAATGGCAGCTCAGGATTTCCAAGAATTTAATGTTGCGTGAAGGGGACAGGGTGCACTACGGTATTCGTCAAGCGCACCGCAGGATGGGCAGTAGCTTGCACAGTAAATAGGGGCGGGGGGCGACTTGGCGAGTGCCTGGCAAAACTGGGTGGAGGTGAGTCCATCCATCTCTCTCTGTGACAATTCCATTGTGTGCAAAATAGGCACAGCAGGCAACCATTCCTATGAACAGCAATCATTGGGAGTAGCACAATGACCCTGGCACTGCTCAGTTACTTAACACCTGTTGTGGTACAGGAGACCATGCACTGTCTCTATTCACAGTTGGATGAATAGAATCAAACTTCCTCTTTAGAATAGGATTTACATCTGAGTAACCATATGTAAGAGGAGAAGGCTATCAATGGCTACTAGCCCTGATGGTTGTGTACTACCTCCAGTATTCGAGGCAGTAAGCCTGTGTGCACCAGTTGCTGGGGAACATGGGTGGGAGGGTGCTGTTGCACCATGTCCTGCTTTGTTGGTCCCTGATCAACAGCTGGTTGGTTGCAAATGCAAATTTCTCATTCAACTGGCCCCATCATAAAGATATCCTTAAGCGTGATTGTATGCATTCTGTGGCTCAAACTATCCCAACTTTCCTCACCCCCACCAAAAAACCCCAAATTTCTTACATATAGCCAAACACAGATATATCATTTCTATTACTATTTTAACAATAAAGAAACAAATGCATCCAAGATGACCTATGAGGCCCATCGTGAGCTGTGTTGAATTTGCCTCCTCTGTCCCAGGCCCATGCAGAGATGCCATTGAAACTGTTTATGGTCTTGATTCATTAAGCAACAACCAGAGCTGTAAAGCATCGGTTCCCTACCGCACCACCAGCTAAATGTCATTCTCTTTCAAGCAGACCTGATAGAAAGCCGCGATAAGCCTTCCTTTTAATGTTTTATTGAGCAATGTGTACTATTAGTAGGATTATTGCAAATTATTATTGACATTCTGTCTGTGCGTAAGGTGTGTGTATGTGTGTGTGTATTTTTAAAAGGGGTCCAGAGAGAGTTCAGGAATAGTGAGAAGCACAAACTTTTTTGCTAGGTGGAAATAGACTGGGGATATGCATTTTTAATTATTTCATTTCATTTCATTTCATTTATTGCATTTTTATACCGCCCAATAGCCGAAGCTCTCTGGGCGGTTTACAAAAATTAAAAACTACAACAATATTTAACAATGTACAAATCAACAATATCACAATAATATTCAAAATATACTAAACACGCATGTACAGCAAAACAAACCAGGTAAAGGAAAAAAAGCCTTCAGCTCCAGCCTTGCTTTAATGTCTCCAGGTGGGGGGAGGGAGGGGAGCAGGTGGAATAGCTCACCCTTGATGGTCCAGCATTTCTCCCCCAGAAGCAGCACTTCCCAGTGGTTTGTATCAAATTGTATTTGTTTCAATGCTGCACTTTACCATCATCTGTTTTAGCTGCTCAGTTATTTCTGTCTTTTAAATTACTCTGACTTATTGTCTCCGCTTTTAAAACAATCCTTTTAATGTGTTTTATTTCCATTGGTTTTATTGTATTTGCTTTTATTTTATTTATTTGTTTATTTATTTGTTGCATTTATATACTGCCCCATAGCCGAAGCTCTCTGGGCAGTTCACATAAGATAAAACAATTAAGAACAATATACAATATTTTAAAAAAAAAAATTCAAAATTCACATTCATTTAAAACCACTATATCAACTTTAGGAACGATGAGCCAAAATGATGTGCTGCCAACAATGTGCTGCCCTGAGAGCTTCAGCCATAGGATGATGCATAAATGGAATGAATGAATGAATGAATGAATGAATGAATGAATATAGACTAAGGGCACAATCCTATGGCCACTAGACACTGTCTGCAAGGCCATATGGTGGTTCAGTTTCTGGGTTCCCAGAATCCACACTCCCTGCCTTCTTGTTGCCAGTATGTTTCTCGCTGGTCTCTGGACTCGGAAAGGAAGTGTGGAGAGAGAGAAAAGGAGGTGGTCCATGGGGCGGGAATGGGAACAGACTGCAGAAGCCTGCTTATGCAGTTTCCTTTGCGCTGCACAGCCTTTCTCCAGCTCTGAAGATCCCTGGCTAGACAGGCAAAACTGCCCATCTAGCCATAAATGCAGGGTGCCTGGAGCATGGAGGCTAAGGGGAGACATGATAGAGGTGTACAAAATTATGCATGGTGCGGAGAATGTGGATAGGGAGACATTTTTCTCCCTCTCCCATAACACAAGAACCTGGGGTCATACCATGAAGATGGTGGGTGGGAGATCCAGGACAGATAAAAGGAAGGACTTCTTCACACAGCGCATAGTTAAATTATGGAATTCACTACCACAAGGTGTCGTGATGGCCACCAATTTGGATGGCTTTAAAAGGGGGTTGGATAAATTCCTGGAGAAGGCTATCAACGGATACTAGGCCTGATGGTTGTGTGCTATCTCCAGCATTCAAGGCAGTAAGCCTGTGTGCACCAGTTGCTGGGGAACATGGGTAGGAGGATGCTGTTGCACCATGCCCTACATGAGGGTCCCTAGTCAACTGCTGGTTGGCCACTGTGTGAACAGAGTGCTGGACTAGATGGACCCTTGGTCTGACCAAGCATGGCACTTCTGATGTTCTTATGGAAGAGAGGGTCCCTTCCATGCTCCAGCTGTCCTGCATAGAATAGTTGGCAGCCTCCGATTTTAGAGTCTGGTGACATCCTATGCATGTTTAAATAAACATCCTACAACTCCCAGCATTACATTTTCAAACCATCAGCTATGGTATCCTTCTGGCCCACCAGTCAGGAAAGGACCTTGGTGGCCCCAGACTCTGATGGCTGTTGTGTTGCTATCTGGCAGATTGGCTCCAGAAGGTGGTGCTGAGGGACTGCGATGGAGTTCCAGAGGGCTTCGTTTTGTGCCAAGACAGGTTCCCATTTACATGAAACTGCTGCGGAAGGTGAGCGGAAAGTTCATCTAGCTAGGCTAGTGTTGTTCACCCTGATCTGGGTGGAATTGTATTTCCCCTTAGAGACCAAGTTCATAGGTTAGACAGCGCTGCTCTTAGATCTGGCCCTTACTTCAGATGCTCAAGTGACACCAGTGGCACGAATCATCTTTCATCATTGTGCAGGCCACTCTTACATATGGTTACTCAGATGTAAGTCCCATTAAGTTGAATTCTATTTACTCTCAAGTAAGTAAGCATGCAAGGGGCATGCCTTAGTTTGGGGCACCAGCTGCAGTCCCCGCTGGACAACGATAGCCATTCACCCTCACCCACAGGGATCCATGCCCTGGTAACACCACTGGTGCGACCACTGGTCCTGCTGTTTCATGGTGTTTGTTTCTTGTCTTTCTTTTTTATTGTGTACTTTTTTGTTATACTGTATAAGCACTTTATTTCTTTATCGTTGTTATTTGGAATAAGTTTTGTTAGTCACCTTGTAGATTTCCTGGAATTGAATGGTGGGATACAAATAGTTTGAAATAAATAAATTTCCACTGTTTCTGTGCTGTCACACTTCCAAGGTGGCTCAGACAAAAACATACAACTAAAATCATACCTTTTACAATTACAAAAATGAACTGAAAACAGCTCTCTAAAACACTGCACACACCAGCTAGGGATGTCATGGCCTTGCCTGCCTGCTGACCCATGAGACTTACCTGAAGCCTGTGCATGCGCCAGCAAGCCACCCGGCCTCCTCTCTGGGTTCCACCCCTCCCAGCCACACCCCTCTACTCACTCCAAGCTGCTGCCCCTCCCACTTGTCTGGAAACCTGCAGGAGTTACCTGAGGCCTCCGAGTTGCAAGGCCTATTGGGAGACCATTGGACCTCCTTCCCAAACAGGGATCCTTTTCATCACAACAGTTAAAGCTGCAAGTGCCCTGCCCTCTTTTAAATCTGGTCACTCTAGTATAGCTCCTGCAGCTTTAACTGTTGTGATAAAGAGGGAATTTCACCAGGTCCCCAACATATACAATTGACACCTGCTGAAATTCCCTTGTCTATACAACTGTTAAAGATACAGGAGCCCTGTCCTCCTTTTCATATAGTCACCCTACTATTGCCCTCACATCCTGGTAGAGGGCTTCTTAGAGACATTGGGTTGGCCACTATGGGAAACAGAACGCTGCCTTAGGCCTTAGCTAGACCTAAGGTTTATCCCAGGATCGTCCTGGGATCATCCCTGTTCATGTAAATGACACACAGGGGATCCCAGGAGCAGGCAGGGGCGACCCCGGGACGATCCCGGGATAAACCTTAGGTTTAGCTAAGGCCTTAAATAGGCCTTTGGTCTCAGCCAGCAAGGCTCTTTTTATGTTCACCATCACTAAGGTCCATGAGTTACTTGACATCAAGAGAGCATTCAAAAGGAAATCTCTTTTGCTTTCTTGAAAGGCAGCATGTTATAAACCCCATTACTGACCACACTTGCACCTGCGGTGATGTCATCAACTCACGTATTCATTTACACCCTTATCTAGAGAGCTTCGGCTATTGGGCAGTATAGAAACGTAATAAATCAATAAATGTATTTACTTATTACATTTCTATTCTGCCCCATTGCCAAAGCTGTCTGGGTGGTTCACAACAATTAAAACTCCAAGATACTTCATAAAATACAATATGAAATATACAGCAAACATTTAAAACTGCAGTATAAAAGTGCAACCCAGAAGAAAGTCTAGCAGCAATGTAGAGATTTAAAATACAATAACAGATTTAAAACCGAGCTTCCTGGGAAAATCAAGAGAGCCGGCGCCAGAAATTTCCTGGCACGGGAGAGAGCTGACATAGTGATGAACTCAGGAATGACACAACTTTGAGGGTGATGCCCTAGTGAGCAAAGCAGCGAATGCTTCTCTGAGAAGACATACGAGCCCCTCAGCTTAGAGTGGAGGGAAGGATGGCACAAGGCATTGCAGGCAGCACTACCTTGCACAAAAGCTTTCACAGATGTGTGTGCAAGTGGAAGTGTGAGAACCGCTATAGAACTTATTTATTTATTTATTTATTTATTTATTTATTTATTTATTTATTATTAATTACATTTCTATACCGCCCAATAGCCAGAGCTCTCTGGGCGGTTCACAACTTAGCTATGATGCTGCACGAATTCTTGCACAATCGTTTATGGAACAAGCTGGTGGTGTTCCCCAGCCCACTCTGATCGTGATTCTTTGGATCTAACCCACTGTCAGACTCTTTATACCTACCATGTGGCATAGATTCTTGGAATTATTCCTCCACCACCCTCTCCAGATACAAAATTATTGTGAGCATATGACTCCACCCCATAGCTTGAATGCAGTTCCAAATCTGATACCCCTGGGCCCTGCACTCGTGACTGAAACCTTTGCACTCATGGGGGAGAAAGTGGGGGGGAATGCAGAGAACAATTTAGATGAATTATGTTTGGAATGACTATTATTTTTTGGTAAGCATAAACTTTGTACCGAACGTTTTGTTTTTTTCCTGACAGTATAGTGATAATGAATGTAACCCACATGTCGAGGTAATTAGCTCACACTTCTGGAATCACTGATGGCCGTATTGGCCTCTATTCGGCAACAATTTATCTTTCCAATCCTTACAGATGGTGCATATTATTATCCCTGCTCAGTTTTGAAAACTTTTCTGGGTGCCTGGTTACAGAAATGACATGTGGAGCAACCCTGTGCGTGTTTACTCAAACATAAGGCCTGCTTGGTTCTATAAGATAACTCTGCATAGGTAGGCTTCCATTGATTGTTTCTTCACATATGGCTTCGGAATTTTAAGTATATATCATTATGCACTTGTCACTTTCATCAGCAGTAAGGGCCAGGGTTTGGCTTCCTTTTTTTCAGTGACTCAGGAGCTATAGATAGGGTGGCCCTGTGTTGGAATTTGCAGAGAATGGTCCCCTTTTCTGATGGTGTCCTATATTTAAAGGACTTTAACAAATTACTTTTTGGATGGTACGTAATAGCACTCAGGCTCTGTAAAATCTATAGTCAGCTGGAAGAGGGCAACCACGATGATCAGGGGTCTGGAAATAAAGCCCAATGAAGAGAGACTGAAAGAACTGGGCATGTTTAGCCTGGAGAAGAGAAGATTGAGGGGAGACATGATAGCACTCTTCAAATACTTAAAAGGTTGTCACACAGAGGAGGGCCAGGATCTCTTCTCGATCATCCCAGAGTGCAGGACACGGAATAATGGGTTCAAGTTACAGAAAGCCAGATTCTGGCTGGACATCAGGAAAAACTTCCTGATTGTTAGAGCAGTACGACAATGGAACCAGTTACCTAAGGAGGTTGTGGGCTCTCCCAAACTAGAGGCATTTAAGAGGCAGCTGGACAAATATCTGTCAGGGATGTTTTAGGGTGGACTCCTGCACTGAGCAGGGTGTTGGACTCGATGGCCTTATTGGCCCCTTCCAACTCTACTATTCTATGATTCTATGATAAGTGATGGAGATGTGATTCCTCTGGAACAAATATATACCATTTTTTTGGGTTCTGCCCCCAAACAGTAAATTTTTGGAGGATGGTAAGAACATAAGAAGAGGCATGCTGGTTCAGACTAAGAGGCCATCTAGTCCTGCACTCTGTTCACACAGTGGCCAACCAGTAGCCCATGGGAAATCTACAAGCAGGACCTTGGTGCAACAGCACTGTCCTGCCACGTTCCCCCACGACTAGTGTAGTTAGGCTTACTGTCTGTGATACTGGAGGTAGCATAGAGGCATCAGGACTAGTAGCCATTGATAGCCTTCTCCTCTGGGAATTTGTCTGCCCCCCTTTTAAAGCCATCCAAATTAGTGGCCATCACTACATCTTGTGGAAGCGAGATCCATACTTTGACTACGTGCTGTGGGAAGAAGTATTTCCTTTTATCTGTTTGGTATCTCCAACCAATCATCCTTCATGGGATGACTCCCATGAAGGATGAAATTATGAAAACTACAGATATTGAGCTCTGTTTGAACCCACTGATATCTTGATTTGGATATGTTAAATATATGTCTCACTGACAATGTGGAAAGGACTATTCACTTAACTGATCGCTGCCCGGACGCCAATAAGCTATAAATGGAAGGAAGTTAATCCTCCAGCAATCGATTTGTGCATGAAGAGTTGAGATATGGCCTCGATGATGACACTAACTAATAGAATTGGAATTGGAAAGGGACGATCAATAAATAATTTCTTTATAGAAAAATAAAGTCTCTTAAGTTTATATTGGCATTATAAAGTTCAGGATTCAGTACAACCTTATTTACTGTTACGTGCAATTTAACTGGTATGAGTTTTAGTTATGTTTATAACTCTTCTTTGTTATAATTTGTATTTATGGATTAATGTAAATTGAAATGTTTTCCTTTATTTATCTATGGAGAGTTTCTTTTGTAACAGCAAAAGTATAAATAAATAAGATACGATAAGATAAGATAAAGAACAACAAGGAAAAAAGTAGCAGAGGCCTTGAAGTTGCCAATCCACAGGTAGCACCTGGACAGGTAGCACCTGGACTGAACAAGGAACATAGATCACCTGTTCACAGCCTTCTTCACTAAGGTGAGAAGTATTGTATTTCCGTGAAAATGAAATTTAACTCTTTTTACGGTGGCATCTATACACACAAATCACCATGTGCAAATTGAATGCAAATACATGTCATTTGTCCTTTTGGCGGGAGATGTGTTTCTTCTTTTCCAGTGATGAGTGAGCAGCCACCATCTGTGCGGATTGTTCTCTCACCCTCTGAATTTGGGGGTGGGGGACATAGAACTGAGACTTTTGGACTGTGGAGTGCCCATCAGGGACTACCTGACCCCACACCTTTTTGTGAGCAAAATGTTTGCGAGTGGAGAAGGAAGCATGAATAAAGACGCAGACACCAGAGATTGGGGTAAACTAGGGCCTCTTTATTTAAACAAGGGAACTTCACCCCTCCCTGGATCTGCATGTGAAAATTATTAGATCTTTTCTTCAGGCACCTAGCCTGCCATTATGGGCAAGCCACTCTCCAAAGCCAGGAGTCTTGTAAACCCGGCCCCTCTCTTATGGGACACTTTGAAAGTGTGGGGAGACCAGCCTGCGTCATCCCTACTCAGTGCTGCAGAGCTCTGAGGAGATGAGATGGGAGGGTCCCCAAAAGCAAACCATATCCTGACACGAGAGTTGCACAGCCCCAGAGGAGCAGGACCTCTGGATATAGCAATCACCAAAAGGTGCCAGAGTGCTCACCGTCCCTATTGGAATATCATGCAAATTCCCGCACACCCCTGTCAATCCAATCTAATCCACCTATTTACTCACCCTCCGCTAATCATAATTCCAGTATGGAGTAGGCAAAAAACTGTGGCAGGTAAAATTCCTACTCAGCTCCCCCCTCCAAAGGGAGCGACTGGATAATCCCATAGTAGTTAAAGGTGGTAGGGGGAGCTGGAAAGCGAAAGAGGCCGAGGTACAGCAGGGCAGGCCTCTGTAGGCTCTGCCTCCCCCGTGCTTCACGCTGCCCACATGTACCTTGCACGTGCAGCATCTTCCCCTCCTTCCCACCCGCAAAAGTCGCCCCCGTCCAAGCCATTCCAGCTGGGCATCTTTTAAGGAAAGCCTTTTGGCCTGAAGTTTTATTTGCTACTCCTTCTAATTTTCTGTCAGTAGTTTAAAATGTCCTCTTGGGCTACCTGCTTTCAGTTGTTGCACTACAATCCTGGATACAGTTACTTGCGAGTAAACACTATGATTGCAGCTTTAAAATTTTGTCTGACAGAAAAGGGTCCTTGGCAGAAAGTCTGGATAGAAATGTAATAATAAATATTGCATCGTTTATCGTTTCTATTCCAAGCAGCCAGCCTCAACGTTTCACTGAGGTGGCCTTGACCAGTTAAGGTGGGCATGGCTCTAAACAATGTTGAGGTCTTCCCAATGCTCTGTTGATATCCTCAATAGAAACAAGTCTGAAATGACCCAAACAATTGTGGCAATCCTAGATGGTGTATTACACGGCTCGAGGCATTTCTCTGCTGACTGCACATTCGTGTTTTTAAAATGCTGTACCTTGAGTTCAGAAGAAGGGCACAGTACATAAACACATTTCGTGTTGCCTTGCGATTTGAAGAGAGGTACCCTTTGAACGGCTTCTCTTAAGCTTGTTAGGACTCTGTAGCATTTTATCTCTCAGCCTAGCAGATACAATCTAATGCAAATAGCGTTTCAATAGTATGGAGATTATTAAATTGCCAAAGATGATTTCTAAAAGCAACCTATTACCCTGTTCAAATACCCCAGCATTAGATCTAAGAGGCTCCTAAGTGGGGCCTAAGTAGGCATTTTTAAATAACGCACATTGTTCAGCTACGGTTACCCAAATTCCAATCTGACATTTAGCACTTAAAGAGTTTAGACAATCCAGACTCCCTTATCAGCTTCCAGACAAGAGCACTAAATATCATGCAGGCTTCCCTTGGCTTGTAACCGCAAGGTTCATGAGGAATGTAACGTGGCCTAGGATTGAGTGGTTAAGATATTAGGGAAACATAAAAACAAAGAGAGCACTCCATTAGCAGCATTGGGGGTGACTTTGGGGGTCGGGTGGGGGGAGTTGTGTACCTGTGGGTTGGTTTGAGTCAAGAGCTGCCAAGTCAAGGGAGAGTGTATTGCCTGGAACTTCTCTGGGTGTGTGCGTGTGTAAACGTTAAGTCCACACAGGCCAATTCTGCATATGATCTAGGTTTCTTACATATACTGCTAATTGCTCATGCAGAGGACCTTCTCTTCTGCTGCTCCCAGACTGTGGAATGGCCTGCCGGAGGAGACTCATCAACTTAATAGTCTTTTAGCATTTAAGATAGCTATGAAGACTGATCTGTTCGAACAGGCCTACCCAGTGGAATTTTAGGGTGTTTTAGGAGGTTTTAATAATGTATACTACTTTTTAATTCAGTTTTATGTATTTTATACTTATTGTTGTTCCCTGCCTCTAACCAAATGGAGAGGTGGGTAAGAAATGTATTGTTGTTGTTGTTGTTGTTGTTATTATTATTATTATTATTATTATTATTATTATTATTATTTATTCACAAATGGAGAACTTTCTGCCTGCAATTTTACATTCCTAAGGACCACTGTGTAGGTTAGCCACAACACCCCATGCCGCTCTGTTCACGTTTGGAACCAGGAACCAACGACACTGATCCTTGCAGCCAATGGTCTGGTTGGGATGATGCGAGCTAACTGAACATTAATCTAGTTCAGAATCTTATGCACATAGTGTGTCCATGTGTCCACCCTTTGCAGAGGACAATCCTCTACTTGAAGGTGTCGTCTATATGAAGGGCTGTACAGCCCACGTTCAGTTTAAAGATCAAGAACCCTAAGAAGGGAGAACGGTGGCCTTGACATTGGCCATCAGCACTGACCACCTGGACAGCAGATTGAGCAGATACATGGGTCAACTGACCATAGTCCTCCCCATGATGGTGAGATGTATTGTACTTCTAATCAAATTATTTCTCAATATGCAGCAATACGTATAAATCGGCATATGCAAATTGCAAGGGAATCCATGTCTTTTCTCCTCTTTTGGGGTGGTGCATTTTGGTGGTGCCTATGTAGATGCCCTACATATCTATCTATCTATCTATCTATCTATCTATCTATCTATCTATCTATTTATTATTGCATTTATATCCCACCTTTTTTTCCTCCAGGGAACCCAAGGTGGTGTCCATAATCCTCCTCCTCTCCATTTTATCCTCACGACAATAACCCTGTGAGGTAGATTAGGGTGAGAGTCTGTGACTGACCCAAGTCACCCAGTGGGTTTCCATGGTCAAGTGAGGACTAGAACCCAGATCTCCAGACTCCCAGTCCAACACTGGTAGCCACTACACCACACTGGCTACATATGCACCCATCTAGATGAAGATCTGCAGCTAAGCAGGTATTTGCAAGAAAGCAAGGGAACACCATCAAATATCTGAAAGAAAGGCATGTTGAGGTATGAGCATAGCATTTTGGATGTGATGACAATTTGAAGCAAATGATCCAGGATTATTGTTTTTTAGACAGTTTGATTTTGAACTGCAGGGCCATCTACTTCATTCCCTCTTTCCCCATCCAATTACAGATCATATTTAAAGTGCACGGTAAAGTATGTTGTGTCACATGATGCATTTATCATCTTTGGTATATAACTTCAGGATTACCACTGACTTGATTTTTATAGAACTGGTTGGAACTGTTTGCTCGGTGGTCTCTCAATATTTTGCTCAATGGTTTCTCAATGGTGGCTGCTATCTAGGATACACTCTACACATGCTTAGATGCTGGCTGGATGTTGCCAGTGAAATAGAAAGGACACTTCTGGGGTTGGGTAGGGGGTAGGGGGAGGCCAGCTCCAGGTTTGAGGAGGCCTTGGCCAAAGTGATGTCTGGTAGGCCGTCTCCTCTGGCAGGCTACCCTAGCTCACCTGGCTGTGGTGGTGGTGCCCTAAGAACTGCTGTGGGGAAGGCTGGGCCTTGCTACCCTTTAGGACGGCAGCCTTGCATCTGCCTGGTAGGAGTTGCCCCGAGGCACCAGGGCTATTTCTTGCATGGGTCTAAAATCTGCAACTGGATTGTGGCCTGTTTCGGCCCTGGAAAATGGGGATTTCTAAACACTGCTGCCTATGACTTGGGGGCATTTCCCATTCTTTTCTGTAGATTTACCCATCTTTTGGAAACATCACTCTAAAAACTGAAAGAGAAGATGTACTCTCTTTAGGTAGAATGATGGCACAAAAGGGATTATTTGATTATCCCTGTTGTTTCCCACACTGATTCTCCAGAGCATAATTGGATTGCTGGCACTTGACTCAAGTGGACTGTTTCATCTCAAGATTTTAATGCAGAGAAGGAAAAAGGGTATCAATGGGTCTCCCAGGACCTGTCAAAGAATAGGAGCAGTTATTTCTTGAGCTGTGCACAAATGTCCTCCTGAAATAGTCCACCCTATTTGTGGGCAGAAGAATTGGAGGGGATCATTTCACTGAATCTCTTCAGTAAGAGGAGAAATTCTCTGACAGTTGTTCAGGGATGGGTCTCATCATTAGCAGCGGCAGTAGCACAACTTCTTTCTTTATTCCAAAGGTGTTTTTCCCCAGAGTAAATAGCAGCAGCAGAAATTGTGTTGGCAGCCTGGCCATCATTTTGCCCCCCCCCATTTTGCCCTGGACCTAGCCTCATTCTGGGGCATTATGGGATGGAAATGGCAGCTCCCCCCGATACATAATAATATTGGAGAAAATCCAGAGAAAATCCTGGGCTTCTTTTTCTAGCGGGTGAGGAAGAAAAGAACATCTGAGAATTTTTCTCAGGTGAAAAATGTCTTCTGAGAAATTTTGACAGAGCTCTAGGCCGTTTCTACACCTAAGGATTATCCCAGGCAAATGGAGGGGTCGTCCCTGCCTGCTCCCGGGATCCCCTGTGTGTCATCCTGGAGAAAAAGGCAGGTGTAGAAACAGCCATAGTTATTTCTAAAAGAAGGAAAGACACAAATGCAAGAGATCTTGACATTTATTTATTTATTTATTTTTATTTTATTATTTTTATTTGAAAATGACTCTTTACTCTCCCTATATGGATTTATTTCTTTTGTTTTTTGTTTTTTGTTTCAAACAATACTTTTGACATTGTGTACAAGGAAGGATTGTAATTCAATTGCTCCATCCAAAATTAGATTATTCTGACATTGTTTATTCCATTTCTCATCGTACAGACTTGAAGAGGGACTAAGTACTGTTCTTAATTCCCTTTGTCAGTTTGTGATTCACTGTTATTGCAATGTACTAATTGCTGCTTTTGAATTTATTGCTTTCTCTCCTCAAACCTTGAAAATAGGAGATTCTATTATCAGTTTACATTGTGCAAAATAAGCACATTTTCATATATTTTTATTTCATACATGTTTTTTATTATTAATCGATTCTGCTTCTGGTGCTCACAGGGCAGGGCAAGGCGCTAAACTGGCCCTGAAAATGAAATCTTGGCCACCTAACCAATGGAAATCTTGGTCAAAGTCAAAATAGACACTCCAGCTTATAGTAGTATCCATGAACAAGGATGATACCTTAGTCCATCTTGCTGATACACCATAAGAACATAAGAGGAGCCCTGCTGGATCAGACCAAAGGTCCATCTTGTCCAGAATTCTGTTCACACAGTGGCCAACCAGCTGTCAAGCAGGAACCCATAAGCAGGACCCCAGATCCCACGTTGAGTTTTCATACAATGAAACTAGAACATGCACAAACTTGGGTGTCCCTTCACACATATTCAGCCAGATGGAATGAACAGGGGTGTAGAACACTATTTGGGTGGGGGTCTGGATTGCCGCCCCACCAGGCCTTCCATGGGCCAGATAGCATTAGTGCATGTGACCGTGCCCACTGACAGCTTCACCACACTCCCTGGATATTTCAGCCCATCTGGCTGAAGTACGAGTGTGAATACCACAACCACGTGGGACCTCCTTACCGCCCTACAATTGCTGTGTGTGACTATGGCCTAATCTACACCAAGCAGGATATTGCACTATGACAGTGGTATAAAAGTGATATATAAGAGGCAGCAGCCACACCAAGCAGGATACAGCACTATGAAAGCACTATGAAAGCAGTTTAATGTATGTGTCAATGGGCCCCAACAGTTGTCAGTGCACTTCAAAGCAGTACTGTGCCTCCTGCCTTTTATATACCCCTTTCATACCACTTTCATAGTACAATGCCCTGCTTAGTGTAGATTATGCCTTTGTGTTGATTATCAGACCCATAGCAGAGGTATTCACACCTGTACCTAAACAATGGAAAACCCTTCCTCAGGAGGGAGGCAGAAAATGTAATATCTTCTAAATGCCTCCTAAATCTTTTTAAACAAGCCTTCCCTGGCCTGTAACTTATTCTGTTTTTATGTGATTTTAAAGTTTTAAATTGGATTTTATGGTTTTAGTTGTAAACAGCCCAGAGAGCCTAGGCTGTTGGGCAGTATAAAATATATAATAAATAAATAAATTTGGATTACACTGAAAGGAAATGATTCCCATGTGGCTGTAAGTATGTGTGAAGGGGGTGTGGGTTGAGTGTCATTCATTGATCAACTCAGCATATCACCTGGACCACAGTGAGCGAAATCCTGGATTTGGCATATGCCAGAGCAGTTACATGACCACCTCTTTGCATCTGCTGAATTATAGTTGCCGTGTGTTGGCATATTTCTGTGAATATGCCTTCCGAGTATGTTGAGAAGGCAACGTGCACTTACTTTTATTCAGGCAAACATTTTGTGGAACAGGGAGTCCTTTCATTGGTTAATGTTTTCTTGTTCATTCCTTGTTTCCAGTGAGTTTTCTTGTTCTTCCTTGTTTCCAACTAGTATTACTTGCCCTGATCCAAAGCCTTTGATAAGGCCGTAAAAAAAAAAGCCAAATAAATGAAATAAGTCAGTAAAACATTATTTCCTTCAAGATGCATAACATAAATGATCCCCCTTTTCATTGTAATAACAACACATTGGCAACCCTTCCTCCCCCTTATTATGCTAGGCTGGCTGCAGTTAACCATATTTCTTTTGCATTTTAAGGAAAAATCAAGTTGATTCAGATCTAACATAGGGCCAGAGGTTGAGGCTGGACAGCACTTTATCCATCAAACTGGAGTTCAAAGTTTTTAAAGAAACACTAATATAAGAGTAGCTGTTTTGCAGGGGGGTGGGGAACCAAAATGACCCAAACTTCAAAAGGGAACAACGTCAAGTCATGGCATTGAAGTTTCCTTAATAAATAAACATTTGAATCTGAAAGGAACATTTTCACCTTTCTGGGCTGACAGCGGAAACCATTGCAACCTCTCCATTCAGATTCTATGCAGTAATGACTTCCCTCAATGCAGAAAGCTTTTCTACCCTAATAAAATTAAATATAAACATGCTTTCTATATATATTAAAGGGGGGATCTCCATCAAAGCTCTAGTGTATGCTCCGGATTCACAACAGTGATCTCCTGCTTACTTAACCCAGACAGCAATATTTTTCTTCTCTTAATTCAGTTCAGTGTATCGCTTTGATTTAGAAAATCCCAACATTGTAGCAGCTTGTAAAGATGTGAGTACAGTAGTTAGTAGAAGCCTGCTTTGAGTTAAAGAACGTCGGAGAACTTTGGCACATTAAGAACAATGAGAAGCCTGGAATCTTTTGATCTCAAGGCCCACTCCAGAGGCGGTGGCTCATTGCGGCATCCGGCATTTCCGCCATTGGCTAGTCTAATGGAACACGCTGACCCCCTTGCCCTGCTTTTTAGATCCAGGAGCAATACTGGGGCAGCCCGGGGTGCTACATCATCCATTTGTTTTCGGGTCTATCCCCGATTTCACTGCTCTGAAGGCAAAACTATGGGCATGTCTACACCGCACGGGGTTGCGGGATGGAGGGGGGGTAGATCTCACAGTATTATGCTCACAAGATCCTCCCCCTCAGTCTACACGCAGCGCGCAACGTCCCGGGAGGATGGAAGCCCACCATTTTTTTTAATGAAGATGAGTGCTCAAGCGCTTGAACGAAAAAGTAAGTGGTGTTTCTTTTTTTAAAAAAAATCCTCCTCCCACCCCCGATGAGCACAGAGCTCCTGAAGAGCTCCCTGCCCCATGCCCGAGTCCCAGCTCCTCGCGGTTACTTGCGAGGACCCTGGATGAAACCGCAATGGCAGGCCACACCTCCCGCAGTCTCAGGATCGTCCCAAGACCATGGGGAAAAACACGATTAAAGGGTAGGGCAATATCCCGGGGAAAGGGAGGGATCATCCCTCCCTGCTCCTGGGATCCCCTGTGCATCGTGTGGACGCACAGGGGTGATCCCCGGGATATCGCCCCGTGTAGACATGCCCTATATTTTAGAATGCACTGCTCTTCCTCCTCACCATGGCAGCCTGCTTATTCAATGCCTCTTGCTCTGGCCCAGGCAATGGTGGTGGTGGTGGTGGGGAGGAGGAGGAGGAGGAGGAGGAAGAGGAGGAGGAGGAGGAGATGCCCCTGCTGACCTGCTTAGCAGTTCTTGCCTATTAAGCAAGCCAGTGACAGCAATGATGAGAAAGAGGGGGAGGAGCCATAACAGCTGGTCACAATAGTGGTGAGAAGGAAGATTTACAGAGGAAAGGGCCCCATTGAGGCTGTCTTCCGCAAGGGCCCTGAAAAAGTCAGGCGAGCTGGCAGAAGAGAGAACAGTTTGGGATGCTCATTGACCTCCACCTTGCAACTGGATGCCTCTGAGAACTGGGGTTGGGCTGGGGCAAGCACGTAGGAAACCACATGAAAGCAGTGGGGGTGCCCCCACCATCTTTGGGCTTCGTCCTCACCCATTACCAGCATGAAGCACCCATTGTGCTTGCCTGCAGCCAATGTGGCCGTGAGGCCAGAACATCAAAGCCCCTGCTCCCCCTTTTATGGTTCTTTACCTTTATAGTGGACTTGGACTGGACAGCGCTTCGAATTGAGGGCTGTCCTCTGCCAGCCTTTCAAGCAGAGGGTTGTCTGTTGATAGCCCTACAAGGAGAAGACTGCCCTCCGTAAAATAGGACACAAGGCCACCCTAGTCAGCAGCCTGTTCATCTCAGCCACAAGATGTTCCCTTGTATCTCCAGAAATAAGGGAGAACTACAGGGCAGGGCTGATACATGCAAAGATCAGTCCCCAATGTAAAAGGCAGCAGGGCAGAACCATGTGCCACGTGCACAATGGACGAGGTATAGTGGACCTGAGTGATTGCCTCTAAATGGTCATTCTTTGTCTCTGACCTTGACTCCCTGTGAGTTCTGATGAGCAAACAGCACGGGGAGGTTTGCAAAAGCAAGCCATGCCGTTAAATAGCTTGTCTGCGAAGCTGTTTTCACAGCTGCCAAGTCTCCTTCACACTATCTGTCGAGTCCTAATAGAAGTGTTTGTTCTCACTCCTCCAAGGCTTCGCACATTCCCTGTAGCCAAAAAGGTAATATCAGACTGGGATGTTTAAAGAGGGGGGGGGGGGAAACCCTCAAATAAATGCCTGGAAAAATAAAACAAGAAAGCGGGTAACAAACCATGAACCAAATTATGTGTCGAGTTAAGCTTACAATTGGCCACTTTCTCTTTAGAAAGGGCAGCTGCGGGAACCCCTGATCCAGATCGGGACCCCAGCATGGAGGAGGGTGATTTAGGCCCTTTCTACACCTAAGGATTATCCCAAGAAAATGGAGGGATCATCCCTGCCTGCTCCAGTGATCCCCTGTGTGTCATTTGGATGCACAGGGATGATCCCAGGGAAAAGGCAGGTGTAGAAACAGCCTTTGTCTTTCCCTGTGCTTTTTTACCCACCGAAATTCATGTGACAACCCCCAAATTGCTGTTTTGTCCTGAAAGCAGTGGAGGTTGGGGGCTCTGATGTCAGTGGGGCGGTGAATCTGCTCTAGATTTCAGTCAGAACTCTAACAGAGCTATCCAAGGTCCAAAGTGTTCTGAATGGTTCTAACTGAAACCTGGAGCGGATTCACTGCCCCACTGACATCGGAGCTACCAGCCTCCACTGCCTGAAGGTGCTCTTTGGAAGCCAATACCAGCTCATGTCATTTGGCCCTTCAGCATTCCTGCTTGGTCCCTAACAATCCCTTTGATTTTAACGGGATTCCAGAAGACGCCATTTCCTCTGGCTTGTGTCCGGTCTATGTATCTTTCTAGACGACAAAACTTGAACGGGTCACATTGATGTCATACGAACAAATGCACGGATCCTGTGATGCTCTGCCAGGACCTCTGCCAGCTGCTGACCTAGCATGAACTTTGAAAAACCTACATTTTCTTAGAAAATCCAATAAAAAGGAGGATTACGAAAGAGTTTTGAATGGGATGATTGTAAAAGAAAGGCCGCCGCGGTCAAGGAGAAAAGAGAAGGACTGAGGCCCGACTCAAAGAAATACTTTATTTGTTCACTTGGCTGGCACAAAAGAGGATTGCAGGCTTCCCACAAACGATAACATGAACGCTGGACAATCGCTCTCTTATCAGAGAGCTCCCTGAATTCCTCCTCCAAACCAGCCTAATCTTCTTGGGGGACAGTGTGGTGCCAGAAGACATTGCGTGGGCGCAAAAAAACTTCAGCTCTGCCATAAATGGAGCCAGGGAGTGGGGGGGGGTTTGACACGGGCGCAGTGTGGTTGTTCTCATGTTTCTTTATGTGAGCCAAGAGCCAGTCGTATCAGTACTTCATGTTTAGACTGCAGCGCTGGGGGTGAGGGATGTGGCTTTAATGGCACCATATTCTATCTAGAGCAGCATCCATCCAATGTTTTCTGTTTTTGTTTGGGGGGCAAAAGTTGTATTTTCATGATGGCTAAAATAGTTAGACACTCATACACACACGCACACAGATGCTTAATTATGAGAATTCTGGATGCTCTTCGCTGCTCTTCATTTTCCTTATCTGCTGCTTGTTCAGTACCATTTCTCCCTAGTTAGGCTTCTTTCTTTTAGGGTGACCCTATGGAAAGGAGGACAGGGCTCCTGTGTCTTTAACAGTTGTATAGAGAAGGGAATTTCAGCAGGTGGCATTTGTACGCATTCAGCACCTGGCAAAATCCCCTCTTCATCACAATAGCTAAAGCTGCAGGAGCCCTGACAGCATCGCCCACCCAACCATGTTCCCCAGCAACTAGTGCTTACTGGCTCTGATACTGGGGGTTGCACTTAGCCTTTGGGCCTAGTAGCCATTGGCCCTGTTCAGAAGACATCTTAAGCCATGGCTTTTACCATGGTGAATAAGGCTTTTTGCATCATTCATAGAATCATAGAATCATAGAATAGCAGAGTTGGAAGGGGCCTACAAGGCCATCGAGTCCAACCCCCTGCTCAATGCAGGAATCCACCCTAAAGCATCCCTGACAGATGGTTGTCCAGCTGCCTCTTGAATGCCTCTAGTGTGGGAGAGCCCACAACCTCCCTAGGTAGCTGATTCCACTGTCGCACTGCTCTAACAGTCAGGAAGTTTTTCCTGATGTCCAGCCGGAATCTGGCTTCCTTTAACTTGAGCCCGTTATTCCGTTATTCATTGTGTTATTCATTGTGTTATTCATTCCGTTATTCATTGTGGTTAAAGCTGTGGTTTAAAGCTGATGGCTAAGTGCAACCTCCAGTATCAGAGCCAGAAAGCACTAGAAGCTGGGAAACATGGGCAGGTGGGGGGGGTGCTGTTGCACGGTGTCCTGCTTGTGGTTCCTTGGTCAACCGCTGGTTGGCCATTCTATGTTTCTTTTCCCATCTCTGGAAAATGGAAGCCTATTCCACAATATTTGGATGCCCAGGGAAACTGAAACCCAGAGAATGCTCAAAGGCCACAGGGTTCTTTTAGATGATTGAAGCGCTTGATCAGTTCCGGAATGGGTGCCTTTTTTTTTTTTTAATACAAATGCTTGATCAAAGGGAATAAGCCCAGAAATTGCATTATATTAAAATTCTCGGTAATTTGTAATGTTTGCACACATGGCCATCCACACTTTAGACTGAAGCTAGCTAGATTTGGTATTTATCAACTACATTCATTGCCATCTAAGAACAGCATTTAAAGTCAAGATGTCAATCCTTTCCTTCCACCTTCTCCCCTACCTCTGCCCACCTAGCCCTGGGATAATTTGTAATATTTAGCTCTGCAGGGAGCGACACCTGTATGAACATGGGCCTCTCATGTACGGACATGCTTGTGCTCTGCTGTGCATGCCGGAAGGCCAGGCAGGGAGACAGAGGGAAGGAAGGGAGCTACCCTGAGCTCTGTGTTGATCTCCACCACCCTGCTAGTCTGCCAGCAGTAAGATGGATTGAGTTCATAACCTATCCTCCTCCCTTTGGCACGGGAAAGAGACATCAGGCTTGCTCTGCACGAAGGCAGTCCTCGCCACTTCCTTCTTGTAGTTCTTCTTTAATGGATTTAAATCAACATATTCACCAAGGGCCACACCCACCCACACCCCTACATATAGACAGAAGAATTTAGTGAGTATTGCATTTCTTTTTGGGGTTGTAACATATGCCTGTAATCGTAATGTACAGTATATTGTTAAGTGTAACCCAGGTAAGTGAGGGTTAATAGTATGCTAGAGGGTGAGTGAAAGGTGGGAGGGGCTTGTGTGTGGGAGGATTCTAAGATATATAAAGGGAGATCTGACAGTTAGTCAGGGAAATAGGGCTTAGGGATTGAAGAAGCAACATCTAGTTAGTGGGGTTTGTGCATATAATTTTAGAAGGGTTAGAGTAGCAGGGAATTTACATCCAAGCTTTGATTAATACTAATAATATTGGGGCAGAATCAAACACGACTCTCTGATTCACACAGGGTTTGTTTCATTGTCATGAACCATCACTTCCTGGGAAATGAGGTGCTGCTTTTATTGATCGCAGGAACTGATAAAACAGGGACTTATTACCATATTAGGAAAATTAGCAAAGTCATTTATTAGATGAAAAACAATCTCAGGCCGTTTCCGCACCTGCCCTTTTCCCCAGGATCGTCCCGGGATCATCCCTGTGCATCCAAATGACACAAAGTGGATCCCGGGAGCAGGCAGGAAAGATTCCTCCATTTTCCTGGGATCTCTTAGGTGTAGAAAGGGCCTCAGTAGCATGTCTCTTTCTCGTGTGAACTGGCTGAATACATCATGAACTCAGCACTCAGGATTAGAAGCCTGTGTTCTGTTACTTCTGGATAGCAAGTTACTGATCATGCCTGTCTTTTTCTTTCTTTTAAGTATGCACTGCTTCTACACAGAGCTCCATCACGATTTCGCATCCCCAGTTCAAAACAAAACTCCATTTTGAATTTCTCTCCCAATGCAACTGAGGCCTTAGCTAGACCTAAGGTTTATCCCGGGATCATCCCGGGGTCATCCCTGTTCATGTAAATGACACATAGGGGATCCCGGGAGCAGGCAGGGATGACCCTGGGATGATCCCAGGATAAACTTTAGGTCTAGCTAAGGCCACAGACTCAATTTTTAAGTTTTCACTCACAATATATACTTCTTTGTATTTAAAATCTTAATTTGATTTCAAAAACAACAACTCCGTGTTATTAAATCTATTTCCTTGTTACTTCTCCTGTACTGGGTTGAGGGAACCAATAAGACATATTGGGTGCCTCTGGAACCCAGAGAGAGAGAGAGAAAGAGAGAGAGAGAGAGAGAGAGAGGACGCTTAGGTGTCAGTGGGGACAACTGATTCAAGTGAAATCATGTGTTCCTGAGGGGTTTGCTTCTCAGTTCCTGAGGGAGAAACTGGAGAAGGATGGAACTTGGGCAGGAACATCACAAGGATTTTAACTTTTTCTAAAATAAGGAGTTATTTCCTTATTTTAGCTTCCTGTATCATATGTGTCTGAAGGATGTGTGGATGAATATATCTGTTTATCTTCTCTTACGTCCAGGAAGGTAATGTATTAATATATGAAGAGATATTAGTGCCTGTTTTAATTGGGAACATTCAAATGAAATATATGGCGCCATGTGATTTTTTCCTGCCCTACAAGGCAAAAGAACTCTCCCCAGTCTCTAAATGAACTAACTAGCGCTTCTCACAGCTTGGCATTTTGTTACATGAGAGATTTGCTTGTGCACATCTTGGGTAGATGACATGGATTAGACACGTAAACCATCTGGGTTGCCTGACCCTTATAAACCTTGAAAGACGGTAATTTATGTTTTAACTCCACTCAATAAAACCTTTATCGTTATCAGTAAAGTTCCAGAAACGGCCATAGCTTGGGGGAATCTTCTCATTTTTGATAACTTTCTGTGGAGGCTCCATTTAGTTTTTCGGCAATGTCTTCTCTTTCATCAGTAAATACAGTAAATCCCTGGCTATCTACTGTATGCCCTTAAGGGACAGCTTCAGCCAAAAATGATGAAGTCCACATGTAGCCAAGGGGATATAAGTCCCTGCTAATTAGATCAACTTTAGTCCCTGTTTAGAGCACAGGTCGGCCCAAAAATATTGTAAAGATTTCAGCTTTTGCAAAGACACAAGTAAAATCTCTCAGAGCATAATTTATGCTGCTGACAGCAATGGCATATATAACATCAGGAAAGTCTGGTTTTAATTCATGTCATATTCTTGGGGAGGTGGGTGGCTTAGCTAATAATGCTGATCTTTCACCTTTAGATTCAGAATGTGTTCCCATGTTGAAACACGCCTGCATTTAATTTGGATATTTCTGTTTGTAATGGTTACCTGCTGCCCAATGAGAACTGGAATTGTATGTTCAGCACAAGCTGGCATGGAAGAGAAGGTGGGAAAGAATGAGGGAGACTGGGGCATCTAAAATGTTTTAAATGTCTAATGGAAATACAATAAATGCTGAAAGTGGCAAGCTACTGGCCTGGGAGGGAGGTAAGTGAATAGCGAGTAAATGAAGAGGAAGTTTTGGAAAGAGCTAGGGGGGAAACCACCAGATGCCCCTGTTGTTAGGGTCATTCCCAACTGGGCTGTGAGTTTTAGATCAAAGGCCTGTCTTGCTAAAACATCACGTCTTCAGCTAAGAATGAATCAGGAACCTGTGAGACATGGGCATGTCTACACCCAGGGAGGGAAGGGGGAGGATCTCACGTTATATGCTGATTGCGAGATCCTCCCCCTGGATTCATACATGGTGCGTGACATCCAGGGAGGAAGCAGGATGTCAGAGCCACCATATTTTATTTTATTTTGGAAGCAGCAGGGCCAGTCAAGCAAGAAAATGTAAGTTTTTTTTAAAAAAAAACCAACCACCTCTCCCTGCCATCCCAGGGGTGGTGAAGTTGCTGCCACCCCCTCCCCTAATGGGCATAGTGCCGCACTGTGTGGCTCCGTGCCCGTTTTTGGTGCCGTGCTTACTCACAAGTAAGTGGGCAGCAGGCGGGACAAGTGCCCACACCTCCCATGGTCTCGGGACAATCCCAGGACCACAGGAAAATTGAGGGGTTGTCCCTGGTCATCCCTGGGATCCCCTGTGCATCATGTGGATGCACAGGGACGATCCCGGGACAACCCCGGGATATAGGGCTGGTATAGACATGCCCATCGCAAAAACAGCACTGTTTTGCTTTGTGTTCACAGGATCACACAGCACATATCATATAAGACCTGGTCTTATGTGCATTTACTTAGAAGTAAATAAGTGTCCATAGGTTTGCAACCTTAAAGTAGTTGGAAAAGCGAAACAAAACAGGAAGGGAAAAATGTGAACACGTTTCCTTTCCTTTTCTTTAACACTATGAAACATTGTGGTCATGGGGCTGGATCTGCCTTCTGTGGACGGAAGAGCTCCACTCAGGGAAGGAACCACTGCCCGGTTTTTAGGAATGCCCCCTCTCCCTCCCAGCTCAACCCATTCAAGAGAGCCCCCAACCCTGGGTGTAGTATATTTATTGATTCAAAAAGGGGTTGCTGTGAAGGGGGGAGAAAGTCTGCTTCTGCCAGCCCAGTTACATGCACCAAATTAGCACCCAGCCCATGCAAATTAAAATTCCAAACACTGCAATTTTCAAAATGTCAGGTTCCCCCCCCCCCATTCTAAACCAGGGGGTACAGTTTTAAAACAAGATATGAATTTGTACTAACCTTATCAGCCTATCTACCTTAGTAGGAAAGACAATGGCAACATCAGGCTGTACCATATGGAACATTCAGTTCCTTAGTTCCTTGGCAACTTTGCCAAATAAAATCTGAGCTGCTGCTCGCCGGCAAACCATTGTTGGTTGCAACTTAACTTGTGCTCAGTGTCCTTGTCCATGAAACATTGGGATTGGGTGGGAAAGAACCCACTTGGGATTCCATTTTAACTGCATGCTAAAGAGGAGGGGAAAGGGGGAACTCAGCTATTCTATTTCACCTTTAAAGCACCCTGTGTGTAAATAGAAATCGTCATGATTTTCAGCAGCATAAAAAGATGAAAGGAGAGAATAGAATAAGGGAATAATAATGGTGGTGGTGAAAGGATGCAAATCGCTTTGCTTGCTAATGGTGCAATATATAGCTATAGATATATAAAAGAACTTCGAATAATAATAATACTGAACTCTGTTGGTGATCTCACTTATGGAAGCCGACTTGACCCTAAATAGGATATAACACTAAACAGGGGTCAGAGGAGGGCCCTGGGGGATTTGGCTGTTGGGTTCTTCACTGGTCCCAGCCTTACTGTTCTGAAGGGGGCCCACTGCGGACTTTCATCTTCCAGGCGCTTCGATTGTTTTCATCCCAGGAGGAATGGATGTTGGCTGTCCCAAGCAGAAGGGTAACACAGCATTCTTTGATTTCCTGGAACTAAGATCCTTTGGGGCAAAGCAAGAGTTTTTCGTGTCCCACTGTTGTATCTAATGTTTTGGAAAAGGATATTCTCCTCATTAGTGTCATATGGGGTTAATTACGTTTACTAACTTGGATGGCAGAACTCCAGTTCTGAAGAATTCAAGAAGTTAGCCATGCTGGGTCCTTGTTACTTGACCTACGAGTTTAAAGCTGGCTCAAGAAAAAGCATTTGCCGTTTTCCTGGAGCTGTGCACAAATGCCCCCATCGAATTGCTCCACTCTGTTTGTGGGCAGAGAAATAGAGGTTCCCATTTCACCAATTTTCTCCGGGGGGAGGAACTATTTTCCAACTGTTTCTTGGCAATGGGGCACACCATTAGCTGTGGCAGTAGCACACCTTTATTTTTTTCTACATGTGTGTGTTGCTGCTGCTACTGCAGGAGTAGCAACTCTGTTGGCAGCCTGCTTACCACTTTGCAGGGCCAGCCCAAGATGTTTTGCTACCTGGTGCAGAAAACAAGATGGCACCCCACTCCCTCCTCCCATTCACTGTACAAAAGCCAAGTGGAATGGCAGTTGAATCTTTTTTCAATGCTGATAATGGGACAGTGTCCTCCACGGCACCCAAAGGCAGCAGGCTAGTTTAGGGGGCATGTAGCACATGACTCTCTCCTACACCTTTCTGTCACCTCCCTCCATTTGCTGCCTGAGGCACCACCTCACTCTTCCTAATGGTAGGGCCAGCCCCATGCCATTTTTCATCCTCCACAATGCCCTGGACCTGGTATCATTCTTAGGAACTGTGCAGGAGAAATAGCATCCTCCACCAAAAAGAATTCTGAGAATAGCGCTTTGGCTCAGCTCTCATTTTACCTCGAGAACAGCAGTATCATTGCTAACAGTGAACTTGGGCTCCTCGTACAACAGTCAGCACTGGGTGTGTGAAGAGGGTGAAAATAATAATCAGTGACCATTGTAAAAAGCATTTACTTGCTTTTTGGATGGGCCGAAATTGTGGCCTGTTTATTAAAGAAAAAGAAAAAGAGATCTAAATAAGAAAATGAAAGTAAGCACAAGAACAGTCCGAGGGTGGAGGTTTTAGCCCCAATCCCAGTCAAGACAGGCGATGTTGTCATTTTACATCACTGCAAAGAAAACAGCCCTGAACATCTGAGGCTAAAAGTGGTCGAGAGGTGTGCACACTAACCCCCCCCAATGTCCCCCCCCCATGCCTGCTCTCCCATCTAAAGAGGCTTCTATGCACATTTGGAGGGATGCACTAAGAAACATCTGTGCAATTGAGAACTCTTATCTCATCACATGTGGAGAGCACCCCTTCAGACCTCTGCACTTAACGCACAGAAGTCTGAATTGGACATCAGGGATATGTTACCTGGGAGTAGAGCTTGCATGTGTGCTCTGCCCCTACTCACTTTTAGCCCTTGCACATTCAGGCAAGCAGGTGATCAGCTCTGCATAATGCTAATTTCAGCAAGGCACAGAGCATGACCTAGGAGCGACAGGGCGAAAGATAGTTTATCAGGGGAGATGGCAGTAGAAGAAACGAGTGCAATCAACTCACACCATTTGCACTTTGAAGAATACCCTGATGGAGATCACAGAAGAACATCTGCTTTGCATGCAGAAGGTCCCAAGTGCAATCCCCAGCATCTCCAGGTAGAGCTGGGGGGGGGGGGACAACGACGCCTACCTGAAACCCTGGAGAGCCTCTTGCTAGTCAGTGTCAGCAGTACTGAGCTAGATGGACCATTGGTCTGACTCCGGGCATGTCCCTGCGGAGGGGGGAGGATCACGTGATATGCTGATTGCAAAATCCTCCCCCTTGGTCCATACGCAGTGTACAACGTCCCGAGAGGAAGGCGGAGTTGTGCCCACCATTTTTTTTAAAAAAAGTAAGTAAAAAAAAAAAAGCCCCAACCCTGCTCCCCTTCCCATCTCCAATGGGCACAGAGTGCTTGAAGAGCTCCATGCCCTGTGCCTGGTTCCCAGCTCCTCGCATTTACTCTCAAGGAGCCGGGACGAAACCAGGATGGCCGCCCACACCTCCTGCGGTCTCGGGACGATCCCGAGACCGTGGGAAAAACCAGGGTAAAAGCCATCCCGGTTATCCTGGGGAAATGGAGGGGTCATCCCCCCCTGCCCCCGGGATGCCCTGTGCGTCATGTGGACGCACAGAGATGATCCCCGGGATAAGGCATGGTGTAGACATGCCCTCAGTATAAGGCACCTTCCTATGTTCCTATATTAAAAAGAACAACTTGAAAGACATTCTTTCACTTCTTTGTTGCAGCCATATTCTGCACAACTTCAGCTGAAATAGAATTTCATACTTCATCTATGTCATATTCTATTAGCTAAACCTAGGGTGACCAACTGTCAGGATTTCCCCGGATTTGTCCTGGTTTTTGTTCTTTCCATGGTGTCAGGGGGGATTTTCTATAATTTTCAATAATGTCCTGGAATGACACACCTTCCTCTTTAAGGCTGCCATTAGCATGGCAGGAGGGAATGACATGCTTTCTTGAGGCACGTCATTCCCCCACCCCGAGCTCCAATTGAGGTCTTAAAGGGGAAAGTGGGTCATTCGTGGACATTATAGAAAAGGCCCCAATTGAAGTGGATGGTGGTGGTGCAGAATGAAATCCTTTCCCCTCCTTCACTCCAATCGGGTTCTTTAAGGTGGCGGGGGAATAATGTACTTTCTGCAGGACTCAGAAAGCTGCTTCCCCCCACACACACACACTAGGTGTCCTCTTTTTTGGTTTCCCAAATATGGTCACCCTAGCTAAACCACACTATGTGGTCTATGGTTCCATTTCTGGAACACGAATGTTTGCGATCTTAATCTTGTTCTGTCACTATTACACTTGAGCAAAAAAGCAACAACCCACCAACAGCCCTGTACACAAATAGAAAGGCTTTTGTTTTACATAGCGTGGTGCCTGGTATGTGTTGTCACAAGACGCCAGTGATGTGAGAAGGAGAGGGAATGAACACCAAGAGAAAGTCGGAGAGTCAGAATAAAGGATGAGAGAGAAATCTCTGCCAGCTGATGTTCTGCTGTGAAGTCATTTGTGTATCTTTGTAGTTTTAAAGACATAAGAAACAACATGCTGAGGCCGACCACAGGAGGGGTGGACAGTGCACCAGGAAGTTCACACATTGGGTAAGATGGCGATTCCCTATGAAATTTCCTTTTGGAGTTAAACCATCTGGACCTGTTCTTATCTATTTTGAAAGGAACAAAGGAATTCATGAATTATAATTTTGAGTCTATAACTGATATGCTTATGGAACATCTACAGTAAAATGGTCTAAATAGGAGCTCAGTACCTAATGAAAGAGCAAAAATATAATTTATACAATGTAAACAGAGCTTTGTGCATGTGTACATTATTTTGTGTGTTTGTGTTAATCAGGAAAAAATAGGCAACTGTACTTGCTTGGAGTTTGATCAAAAGTCTGAAGAGCTTCAATATAGGAAATACATGGAAACCATGTGCTGTAATATCATTCTTAACGTTAGGATTCCTTGTTTGCTGCACTTTCTGATTAAGTTTGTACATAGTCATAATCTCCCAAACTTTATCAACCCATTAGCCTTTAGCGGATTGCTTTGCTGACTCCCACACTAGAGGCATTCAAGAGACAACCATCTGTCAGGTATGCTTTAAGGTGGATTCCTGCATTGATCAGGGGGTTGGACTCGATGGCCTTATAGGCCCCTTCCAACTCTACTATTCTCTGATCCTATGAATTACATACTATACATAGGGATGTCACAGCAGACTGTAGGTGGATGGAGTCTGATGGACTCTCCCCCACTTGCCCCCCTCCCAGACCCTGTTCAGCAAGCCACAAGGTACTCACAGACCCACTCGCAGAGCACCACATGGTCCCTCGGCCGCCCATCCTCTTAGCAGGATTTTCTGGGATGGTGGTGATACACAAATGGACGTCATAAAGGGGCCATTTATGCAACATTACAGGCATGAATGGTCCATACTTTTAACTAGATAGATTCACCTTGAACTATCCACTTGCACAGCATGTGCTCTACAACCGTGTTATGCCCACCACTCACACGCACACACACACAAAATTTCTAAAAGTTGTAGCTCCGCTTTTTTCCAACTCATGGAATTGCCTGGAAACTGAACTTGGAGCCAACAAATCCAACTTTCAACAAGGGACGTTCATTTCCTATTCTGTGTGCCCAGCAATGGATAATCAGGAGGGATGTGCACGGACCGCCCGATCCTCTTCGCGCCCGATCCGCAAATTGCCCAAATTGCAATTTGCATGGTGCCCAAAGGGAAGGGCGAGATCCCAGGGCATGGGAGGGATCATCCCTCCCTGATCCCTGTGGACGCACAGGGACAATCCCGGGGTTCACCCTGGGATTTCGCTCAGTCTAGGTAAGGCCTGTGAGTAGGAATAGGTGGGTCACTTTAATTCTGGTCCATGTCAGTTTCACATGTATTCATTCATAGGTCTGTTCCATCCTATTTCTTCACCAAACTATAAATTTTTAAATTGAACCTCTGCATGAAGATTTTCATGTAAATACTGAGTTAAATGCCCATTTTTTTGTATACATTTTATCCTAAAAATACATGGTTTTGCACACATTGTAACCCTAAAACATGCAATTTTTGCAACTGTTTTGGTATATTTCTTGAGCTGAGAACTCCATCACGACATTTGCAGAAGTGTGTAATCCAAAGGACAACTGCATTCGGATCTGTATATTAGTCTGGGAGCAGTCAATGCTCCTCTTCCCTCCCTTCTGCCATGCTGGCAAGAGCCAAGCAGGGCACAGGAAATGCTGGAGCGCCCCAACCTCCAATTTCCATTGAAAATATTGGAGCATTCTGAGATAAGGATATGATTGCTTTGCCCATCTTGTTGTAACTATACTGAAATTATGTTGATTGTAAGTCATGTTTGGTGCACTCTTTATATTTGGCAGAGAAATGGAATAAATGTATCTTAACCTTAGAAATGTTATAAAGGGGAACTTGCTCTTCAGTTATTGGCATCATGACTGACAAGAGTAGACGATACTGAGTGGCTGAGGATACGTGGCCCAGCCTTAAGTGGAACAGGCATTCCAAGGTGCCTTGTAGTTCAGATCCTGAATTTGACTTTAGAATCACTGGAGGTTGGGGCTCTTCACATCGCATCTATAGATAACAAAACAAAAAATAAAACAAAAAAGAGGGCTGTCTCTCCTAACGTTTTTTCCCATGAACTTATTTTGTAATTTTAGAGGAGACCTAAAGAAATCAATGTGACTTAAATTAGTTATTATTTCAATGGGTTACTCTAAGTATTACTAAATATGGATCTGATTCCCAGACCTTATGACCGGTCACCCTTAGCTGGATGGGGTTGGGTGGAGGATGAGTTGCTTTCCCCAAATGGCTTTCACACTTCAGGTATGATCAAGAAACCATCATCAAAGCATTAGTTCCCATAAAGACGCATCCACCATCCATCCTGGACCATTTACCTATAATTTCCTAAACAAAGGATGTGACCAGCATGGCTCATAACACAACAGTAACAATAATTTCAAAGGATGCCCACAATGTGATTAGGGTGACCATATGAAAAGGAGGACAGGGCTCCTGTATCTTTAACAGTTGTATAGAAAAGGGAATTTCAGCAGGTTTCACCTGTATGCATGCAGCACCTGGTGAAATTCCCTCTGCACCACATCAATTAAAGCTGCAGGAACCCTGCCCTCCTTTTCATATGGTCACCCTAATTAAGCCCCATAGGACCCACACAAGTAGAGGTTATGCGTGCACTATGCAGGTGTCATTTGTATGCATGCAGCACCTAGTCAAATTCCTTCTTCACCACAACAGTCAAAGCAGCAGGAGCCCTGCACTCTTTTGTATAGAGTGACCAAATACAAATAGGGCAGAGCTTCTGCAGCTTTAACTGTTGTGATGAAGAGGGGATTTCCCCAGGTGCTGCCTGCATACAAATGACACCTGCTTAAATACCCTTTTCTATACCAGATAAAGGAGCCCTGTCCTCCTTTCCATAGGGTCACCCTACTGAACGTAGGCCCTTTATTTATTTATTTATTTATTTATTTATTGCATTTCTATACCGCCCAATAGCCGAAGCTCTCTGGGAGAGAGATTTCCCCGGGAGGCGATTGATCCCCTTCGATAGAACACAGTGGGAATAACGACAGTGCCTAACCCTGGACTGAACAGGAGACGGACCAGCTCAAATGACAACTTGATGTTGGGAAGCATCGATCCCTTTCCTCCTCCGCTTCCAAACTGGAGCCTGCTCACCGCTCGTTTACTGGACAGGCAGATGGCAGGTTAGAGACGCTGGGGCCGGCTCAGGCACACTGCAGCCTCCTCGAATGATTAAGGAACATTGGACACCTTTGCTGCAGTCAGCTGTTTGCCCTTCAGTCTCCACGTCCCGTGGTGCTGCCAGCCAGGAGCACATCAGGGCAGCTCGGCAGCAGCTTAGTATTGATGATGGCGCAGGAGTCCTGGCTTGATCAATAGTGCAGCATTACTCCTCTGTCTCCATTATAGCTAAGAGCAGAAGAGACGAGCTGGTGGTGCAGACGTGATCACGAGGAGATAATGATAAGAGCACATTGATCGCCCGTTGGCACTTCAGGAGGCTGCTGGCAAGAGCTGCGGACTGGCAAGAAGGACGCCGTCCATCCTGCTCTCTGTCAGGCACCGGCAAGCAGGTAGGGGCAGGTTCAGACGAAGGCAGATGAAAGGGCCTCTATCCTGTATCATGGGGTCTTCTCCAGCCAGTTGTAAGACCTTTTTCTGTCTAAGCTTGCATAGGATTGCACCCTTAATTCATAATCATGCTCCCAGTAGCTAGAACAAGTGAAAATGCCACTGCCACACCGAAATTCAGTAGAGGTGATTTGGGGGCAGTGGTAGGCTGACCATATGAAAAGGAGGACAGGGCTCCTGTATCTTTAATAGTTGCATAGAAAAAGAAATTTCAACAGATATCATTTGTATATATGCAGAACCTGGTGAAATTCCCTCTTCATCACAACAGTTAAAGGTGCAGGAGCTATACTAGAGTGACCAGATTTAAAAGAGGGCAGGGCTCCTGCAGCTTTAACTGTTGTGATGAAGAGAGAATTTCACCAGGTTCCCCATTTATACAAATGACACCTTCTGGAATTCCCTTTTCAATGCAACTGTTAAAGATACAGGAGCCCTGTCCTCCTTTTCATATGGTCACCCTAGGCAGTGGGGTACGCAAAAAAGCCCGAGGGCGCCGCCTCTGGCCCAGGGGTCACCTGTTGCCAACAACCCTTAATTTATGGCCATCGCCATTTGAGGAATTCTGTGGCGTATTCGTCAGCATACAGCTCTGTAAGAAAACACTGGGCCTTCAGAGCAGCCCTTTGCGCCAGGCCAACGGCTGAAAGAAGAGATGCACCATTAATGATAAGGACATAGTTGGGTGACTGTTCCAAACTCTCCCAACATCAGCCACCCAAAGCTCAGCTCTTCAATAAAGCCGGCCTTGTGAGAAGAAACATGTGGTGGTAACGGATACCTCGCTTTTTTGTCCAAAGGTGAGAAAAATCCACAACAGGAAAGTCTCAAATGACCCGAAGTCATGTGGCCTGTAGCCACCAGCCTTTAAACAGGCGCTTCTTATCTCGACGTTTGGGGTTTCAATTTCCCCCCTGAATGCTCGTTGTTCGGCTTCAGCATGCGCAAGCGAGGACAGAAAATGGAAATCTGTAATCTATTACAGCTGGGGGGTGGCGGGGGGAATCACTTGGATTCTCTCTGGAACTAATGAGACAAAAGGAAATCATAAATAAATTAACTTTACTATGAGATTAAGGCCACTGCACAATTAATATCGAGTGCTTCCCAAGGGGATTGGAGCCATCATCTCAGTTTGGGTGTTTCCAGACATTTAACATGTTGCAGAGTGAGGAGAGAGATGCATAGTGAACACAGCACCAGGAAGTAAGGAAAGAGCGGTGCCCGAGCAATGTGATCCCCAAGGGAAGGCCACATTCAGCATTAGCATGCTCATTAGAAATTTAGAACACGTTCTCAGGCAATCTTAAACCACGACTTTGGAGACATTCACTTTACCCCACCCCCCAACAGACACACAGAAGTGGGCCTAAATCCAGACGTAGGCTAGGTGGGCCTTAGCCCCCCTTAATTTTCTCTGCCCCCTCCCATTTTTTATTTTTTATAAACAAATACTTACAAAACACTTTACAATTTTCCCAGGCTTTTTAGCCTTTTTAGACATTTTTTTTTAAAAAGTGTCTGTGTGTTTTACTGTGTGTTGCACTGCTGCTGACTTTCACCCTATTCGTTTACTCTAGTTTTATTTAAAAGCTTTTAAATGTTTTTATATTTTATTTTATTATGCTATTGTATGTTATACTTCTAAGTTTTGTCTTGTGAGCTGCCTGACGAACTTCAGCTATTGGGTGGTATACAGATGTAATGAATATGTAAATAAATGAATAGAACATGTATTTTCATGTCACATATAATTTGGCCTCAGTGTGGATTCGTACAGGTTTCCTTGGGAAGTGGCAGGAAGTACCGGAGATGTACCACGTTTTTTATCATATCTATTTATACCTCTAGTTGGGGAGAGGAAAGAAGACTGTTTGAATCCTCCGTTGGAAGCACACACCCAGTCTTTGTAGATGATCCACGCCATTGTCCATGATTAAGTCAACTTTAGTTGTAATGAACAATCTGGGGTTCTGACCTATTGTGATGTCCAAGGGACTGTCCATATGCCCTGTATACCCCATGGTGTCTGCACAATAGTGCTGTGTAGTTTATACGACACAGCCGCCAACTCGCACCCACCAGGGGCTTTCCTTCAAAACTGTTCACTTAAAAAATCGCTGACTTACCATGACTTTTTTCATTTATTCCAGGTTATCTGTGGGCAGTGCAAAAACGCTCTAATAGAGCTAGAAGCTGTCTTGGTTGGGATGTGAATGTGTGGGATTGGAATGCAGGGCAGGGGGCAGGCTTTTCTGGCCGGATAGCCCCCGTTCCCTCCTGCCCTGTTCTAGCTTTATTGGGTTATCCTCACAGCAGTGATTCTGCAGGTTTTGATCTGATGCCCTTCCAAGGCATTGTATAGACACCACCCAGATTTATACTGTGCTATTTGTTCTGGATGTTTAAAATATTTAAAGGCTACATATTTGTAATCTCCCTGAGAACCAGTGTGATTAAACCAGTAAACATTAAAAACAAATATACAAAATTTTAAACCATAAAAAGCATAAAATACAAACAAAAAACAGACAATATCCATTTAAAACAACTATTCTGGGGTTAGTTAAAAAAAACTCAGCATATGCTGTTAAATGCCTGGGAGAAAAGTCTTGACCTGGCATCAAAAAGATAACCATGTTGACGCCAGGTGATCCTTGTTGGGGAGATCATTCAATAATTGAGGGACCACCACTGAAAAGGCCCTCTCTCTAGTAGGGTACAATGTTGGCTTTCTGCTTGGCAAAAACTAATCCCATATAGAAGAGGAAAGCTACTACTAACTCCGAAATATGAAACCAAAACACAGGAGAGTAGGGATGGGCCAATGAGCAGTGTTCAAGATGGCTGGGATTCTCCGAATGTCCAAATGTTGTCTCAGCGGGGCTGAGTCAGTCTCCTGTAGAAATTGGCGCAAATTAGGAGATCTACACAAGTTGAACTGGGAATGAGACAAACGTGGGCACAGGTTCAGCAATCTGCAAACCTTTTCAGCACACACAGGCTCTCGCTCATGCTTGTGTTCATGTTCGGAGCTTCAAATGGGGCATTTTCTCGGTTGCTTTGCGAGTGAAAATGAAATTTGCATCCCTATGAAAGAGAAGGCGAGGAACATGAAGTCCATTTCATGCACAGGCAACCTAGCACCTTCCAGATGTTTTGGACTTCAACTCCCATTATACCTGGCCATTGGCCTTGCTGGTAGGGGCTTATGAGAGTTGTAGTCCAAAACAGCTAGAGGACACCAGGTTGGGGAAAGCTGCTCTGTTTAATAGATTTGGTGCCCTAACTTTGTTTTGTAGTTTGGGCCTAGGAGACATGGCTTCAGGCCGCATCTCAGACATGAGGCAAAAATATGCAAGTCTTAATGGTC
This sequence comes from Elgaria multicarinata webbii, assembly GCF_023053635.1. Classification (NCBI taxonomy): domain Eukaryota; kingdom Metazoa; phylum Chordata; class Lepidosauria; order Squamata; family Anguidae; genus Elgaria; species Elgaria multicarinata. The sequence continues at coordinate 26,428,232 of NC_086171.1, read as the reverse complement.
TGTCTCATGAGCTTGTCATGACGATAAAAGATGCTCTGTGGGCAATTTTTTTCCTGAAGGAAATTAAATTTTCGGAAGGCATGTGATGGAGCTCTCCTTTGGTAGATGTAGGGCATGTCTACACCTGCCTTTTTCCCCAGGATCGTTCTGGGATCATCCCTGTCCATTCAAATACCACACAGGGGATCCCAGGAACAGGCAGGGATGATCCCTCCATTTTCCTGGGATAACCCTTAGGTATAGAAATGGCCAAAGGCCTCAGATAGATGAAGAAATCAGAGGGAGATGATCTCGCAATGTTATGATCACGACATCGTCGCCCTCATCTACATGAAGTGCGCGACATCACAGCCACCATTTTGTTTTTTTCTTTTAAAGGATACAGAGCACACAAGTGCTCATGTGCAAATCATAAGTTTTTTAAAAAAATCCCCGCTCACCCCACCCCACCCCCAATGGGCACAGAGCTCCTGAGGAGCTCTGTGCCCCGTGCGCAGCTCCCAGCTCCTCGCGGTTACTTGTGAGGAGCTGGGACAAACTGTGATGGTGGGCCACACTTTCTGCAGTCTCGGGATCATCCTGAGACTGCAGAAAAACTGCGAAAAAAATGGCAGGGTGATATCCTGGGGAAAGGAAGGGATCATCCCTCCCTGCTCCCGGGATCCCCTGTGCATCATGTGGACGCACAGGGATGACCCCGGGATGATCCCTGGGATATCTCCCCATCTAGCTATGCCCTAAGTTTCAAGCAATGGGCATCGCCTCCCTTCCCTTGCTGTGCGCTTTGCCTGCATCCACCCAGCATCCGTTGCCACAGCGCCATGCCTCCTACAGAAGCACTGCAGATCGTTATTTTATGACCAGCTCCATGACTCCCAGCCAAGTGCATTACCTAAGGTCAGAAATGCATTGCACAGCCCTCATACCCTGGCCCAGCATGACTGAACAGGCATCTGTCTTGGAGATGAGTTAGGGGATGGTGCACTTATAGCATTTGAACCCTGTAATTATGGCAGAGTTATAGACCAAGTACGATCCTCCTGGCTGCAAGTCTGGTGTGACACATGGATTCCACTGCCTCTTTTACTTGTTCGGGGCTGCCCTCTGTGCTAGGATATAAAACTCTTTGGAGAGATGGTGATGCAGGAAAGGACATGACCAAAGGGGGATCGCAAGTGGATGAACAAGGGAAGCTGCCTCATATTGAATCAAGTCATCGGTCCATCTAAGATCAGCATTGGCTATGCCAGGGATGTTGAAACTCTTTCAGGCTGGCTTCCATTCTGGTGAAGATCTCAGGGGCCACATTCCAGTGGTAGGCAGGGCCAATGAGAAAAAGGGTGGAGCCAAAGATACCAGTATAAAATAAAACAGCCTGCAGCTTTTACTGCCAGTAACAAAGCTTTGGAGAGGCATTGCAACCTGTTAGAATGGGGAAGACATCACAGAAGCCAGTAGACCACCATCGGTAGTTGTGGGGAAAGGAGTGGGGCCAGGGAAAGGGGGAATGGCCCTCTGGGAAACCCTGGAGGCTGCATGGGGAGCCCGGGTCTGAAGTTGTGCACCTCTGGTCTGCAATGATGGGCAGCAATCCTCCAGGGTTTCAGTCAAGAATCTTTCCCATCAATACGTGGAGATGCTGGGGTTTGAACCTGGGGCAAGGTAGAGCATGCACTCTCCCACAGAGCTGCCACAGCCTTCCCTCCCAGCAACAAGAGAACGTCATGCAAATCCCACAGCGTTCCTGAAGTGGTGCCTAATATGTCAACAATAGAGAGTTTGTTAATTTGTTAATTTGCTTATTTATTACACGGGCATGCCACCCAACAGCCAACAATTAAAACCATAAAGTACAACACAATAAAACATAATAGAAAAGTGAACCACTAGGGCTTTGCAACAGGAGAAGTGTCATGTGGCCCTTCTGCCGTGGCCTTAGACTGATCCTGGTCCCCCTCTTCATCAATCTCTTCATAGCGCACTTGGGAAAGTCTTGCTCTACCATTGTTCCCTTTTGTCTTGGGCAGGATCTACACTACTGCTGCAAAATGGTTTATAACACTAGTGACAACTGTTTAGGCCCAGGACACACTCCATATCCAGTTTTCAAACCTTTTTCAAAGTGTCGTATCCTGCTTGGTGTAGCTCTGGCCTTGGGCTTTAAAATGCACCCTGCCTTCTCCTCACCAGCCTTTTTAACAGTGGAGGTTGGTGACTCCAATTTCAGCGGGGCAGATTTGCTTTTTAAAAGGGAGTTCTTCCATTCTCTCAAGGAGAAAATGCTAGCCAAGGGTATTGCATGACCATCTGTTCAGCGTGTCTCCGGCTGAATGAGCGGCATGCCTCCCATCCACTGCCATGGCTAAATGCTTTATTTTGCTACTAATGTAAAAAAGTAGTGTAAAAAACCCATGTTGCCGTGGGCACTAGTAGTCTGAGGGCAAAGCCGGCTGTTCCTCAACTCCCGCTCTGCCAGTCCTGTAGAGGGGCTATATTATTTTAACACAGCTGAGGACTTTTGGCCCTCACTTCCTTGTACCCGTTGCCATAGAACAACATTTGCTTCTTCCCCTCAGGTAGGGTGACCATATGAAAAGGAGGATCTTTAACAGTTGCATTGAAAAGGGAATTCCAGAAGGTGTCATTTGTACAAATGGGGAACCTGGTGAAATTCCCTCTTCATCACAACAGTTAAAGCTGCAGGTGCTCTGCCCTCTTTTAAATCTGGTCACTCTAGTATAGCTCCTGCAGCTTTAACTGTAGTGATAAAGAGGGGATTTCACCAGGTTCTCCATATATACAAATTACACCTGCTGAAATTCCCTTTTCTATGCAACTGTTAAAGATACAGGAGCCCTGTCCTCCTTTCCATATGGTCACCCTACCTCAGACCTCAAACTCACCTCTCCTACCATCTTCCTGCACACGTGAAAGCCTGGTTTTTCCTAGGGTTGCTCCATCCCTCCACTGCCACCACCTCAGGGCGTTCCTTGCCACCTTCAGCCCCATTCCTGCCACCACCATGGCAGCTTCGAGAGTGGGCTTGACTCGCAAAGGCCAAGGCCCTCCCTCTGTCCCGGCTTTTGAGTTTTCCTCCCGGCAGGCCTGTGGGGTGTGGAGCTATGTGGCAGCTGAGTGTTCCCCAACTGCCTGAAGCTCCTGGCCAGGGAGCAGAAATATACTGTTATTTTCTGCATTTCTACACTGCTCAAACTTGAGTTTAAAACAAAAATGAGCCAAATTAGTCTGGTAGATATCAAGTAAAAAAAGCCTTACACTACTAATATTAGATTTTATCCCACCGTTCCACTTTCTGAAACCTAGGAGAGGTGATACAAGAACACAGAGGTATACAGCAGACTTCCCCAAATCAGTGGCCTCCCAACGTTGTAAACTACAACTCCCAGCTTTCCTGACCATCTGGAAATCACCAGTTTGGGGGAAGCTGGTATCCAGTCTTGGGCTGGGAAGATCAATAGTTGGTATAAAAGGGCTTCATACATTCATAACAGGAGTTTCTGACTTGACTTCGCTAGGGATTGGAACCATTTGTGTACCAAAAACAGCGTGATCCATGAATTTATAAATTGGGGAAACTTGAAGGTAATGCAATGCATTTCAACATACCTTCCTTTAGAGCGCATTTCCATGATTCTTGACATTTGGATTTAGAACAAGACAAACACCCAAACTTCAGCTGTGAAGAAAACGTTGCATGTCTCTTGAACACAAGCAAGAAACAAATGAAACTGAAGCAAACATTGGATTATGTAGTTTGTCATATATCGAAAGAGAGAGAGAGAGAGAGGACTGATAAAAGAGCCTGTATTGTCCATTGTTGGGTGTTTCATAGCAGAAAAATCAATCTTCCTTATCCACATATTTTCCATGCAGGCACCAGACTGTCTGTATATTACAAGGACCACTAGCCTGTACAACTTTAGAACAAAATGTTGAAAACGTTTATGGCACTTAATTTATGGTGCTCTGGATCAAAAATACTTGTTTTGATCCAGAGCATCATATTTGCTCCCAGGCACACACAGAACTCTTGTATATGCAGGCTTCACTTAATAGGACAGGGTAGATTCATTCATCTGCCACTGATGCAAAGTGGATGACCTTTGGGCTGGAGGAGCTCCGTACAGCCATGGGCTGCAAATCCCAAGTGGCTCCAGAAATGATGTGGGCCTGGGTAAGCATGCCTAGGACTGGACTGAATACGTTCTAATTTTGAAGGAAATTGTCTTTTAAAATAAGTCAGTATGAAGGGCTTGAAATGTTTTGAACTGAGTAACGATTTCACAGTTTGTGCTCTGAATTTGAAAAGCATGTCTGTTTCACTCTGCCACAAAGGCTATGCCGCCTACCCCAGTTGGTCTAAGTCCAATTTAAAGATTAAAATAAAACATTTGGAGGAAGGGTGAGAGCTTTAACATTGCCCATTAAGAGTTAGGATCCTGGACAGCAGACTGACCAAGCGGATGGGTTACCTGGTCTTGAAGCTCCATCAGACAAGCGGTTTATTGCACGCTCTTTACTGGGCACTCATGGATTTTTGCGGGTCCCTCTCGCTTCTGGCATGCCTCCCACCCCTCCTAGCCTTCTTTACATGACAAAAAAAAACCCAGTAAGCCTGACTTATTTTTTAAAATGGAAGTTGCTGCTATCTCCTGCTGTGTGCAGGAGAAGCAGCGCGATCAAAACAGCCCACTGAACAGGCCACGTGCATGTTGCTTACTTCCTGTTTCGAAAGAGGAAGTAAAGAGGGACAAACGCCTGGGTGGAGAAGAGACTGTAAGCAAACGCGATTTCCCTTGTCTGATGGAGCTCATGGTCTCTCCCGCTATGTTGAAAAGTATTGTATTTCTACTTAAATTATAATAGTTATTTCCAAATTTTCATCTATGGATATACATTAGCATATGCACATCGTATGAAAATCCATGTCCTCTTTCTTTTCGGGCGGTGGGGGTGGTGTGGAGGTGGTGTGATGTATTTTCTCTTTGGGGGGAGACGCCTAACCATCCTGGTTGACCTAGCGACCCATTCCTTGTTTGCTGTACAAAGTTCTGTAGATCAGGTTTCCATGACAGCAATAATCCATGAGTAGATCTGGCTCTGTCAGTGGTCAGTTACAAGAAACATGCTTTGTCCTTTCTGTGTCTTATAACTGACTGCATTAACAGAGAGAGAACAGTCAATCTCAGTAAACATGACCTAATGAAGGCCTCTGGTTTCAGCTAATAGGGGCCTAATGGCTTGAAAAAGATTCCAACTAGAAAATCCTCGGCTTTCAGAAGAATTGTGGGTTTGGGGTGGGGGTTGGGTTGTTGTTTGGCCTTGCACACATTTCCAATGAGTTAAATTCAGAGTGCATTATTTAAGACGTGCATCTTGATCCACAACATAAAATATCCACCAATATATATTTTTTTAAAAAAATGACTCGGTGAGGTTACTAACTATCCCTACTTTTTAATGGATTGTTCCTTTTCAGCAGCTCTATTCCTAGAAAGAAGAAGAAAGTTGATCATAATATAGGGACATTTCTGCATGAACTGGGCTCAAGGGAGAGAAAGAGAAAGATGCTGTACCTGAAATGGATGGACACAGTGAATGTCAAGCTGACAAACAAATATCATATTTTCCCCTCCCAACCCCAATATCTCTTAGCTTCCAATCTAGTTTAGCCCCCCAGTCCCACCCAACCACAGCTCCTTAACTCTGCCACCACTACCTGCCATCTGTTAGGGTATATTGTATACATCTTAAGACTGAATTGCTAGAAAGAAAATTCTAAATGCCAATAAAACATGATTTTTAAAAAACAAACCACTTATTATGAAAAGTGTATGTGCGTGTGTGTGTGTGTGTGTGTGTGTGTATGTAGTGAGACCGAGTTCTGAATGAACTTTGATGAGCCCTGCCTTCTGTTAAAAACAATTAAAGGCACAATCCTATGCATGTTTAAACAGAAAAAAGTCCTACAACTCCCAGCATTCCACAGCGAGCATGGGTAGCTGGGAAATGCTGGGAGTTGTAGGATTGCGCTATAAAAGTGTTTGAGGGAGAAGCGTTACTGTCAATTAAATTCCAGTGACGGGACCAAAAAGTCATGATCAGTCTTAGTGTTCCCTGTGCATGCAAGCATTCTTGTTTATTTTATAAATGGATCCACAATTCATAGACCAGAAGTCCAGAAACCACCCAATATGAGTCACCATTTCCAGAATTTTTGAAAGGGGGCATCAGCTGCCAGACTCCATGAAAGGAGCTTATTCAAGCTGCTCCCTTTGACGTAAGGGCTACAATCCTGTGCAAGGTTACTTGGGAGAAAGTCCCATTGAGATCTATGGGGCTCACCCCCAAGTAAATACAGACAGGATCAGGCTGCACATCTGATTATTTGTTCTCCCATTTAGTGCAAAACAACTAGGGTGACCATATGAAAATGAGGACAAGGCTTCTGTATCACGGATTTTTGCAGGTCATTTTCATGACGCCATCCACCTTCCATGCACCTCCTGCTACCTCTGGTCATTTTCCCATTAAAAACAAAAAGACTCAGAAAAACCCAATTTTTCCTCCTAATCTGATTTTTATTATTACTGAAGTGAAACTTGCTGCCATTTCCTGCTGTGTGCAGAGATAGCAACGCAATTAAAATGGCTACTTCAGTGGGCCACATGGTCTTTGTTTACTTCCTCTTTCTTCAGCATGTGGAGGAAGAGGAAGCTGCTCATTCCTATTGTGGGACATTAGCATGAGGCAAACGTGAACCCCCCCCCCCCCGGTCTGAGGAAGCTCTATATCCTTCTTACTCATTTATACCTTGTATAGGGTGACCATATTTGGGAAACCAAAAAAGAAGACACCTAGTGTGTGGGGGGGAAGCAGCTTTCTGAGTCCTGCAGAAAGTACTTTATTTCCCCGCCACCTTAAAGAACCCGATTGGAGTGGAGGAAGGGAAAGGATTTCATTCTGCACCACCACCATCCACTCCAATTGGGGCCTTTTCTATAATGTCCACGAATGACCCACTTTCCCCTTTAAGACCTCAATTGGAGCTCAGGGTGGGGGAATGATGTGCCTCAAGAAAGCATGTCACTTCCTCCTGCCATGCTAATGGCAGCCTTAAAGGGGAAGGTGTGTCATTCCAGGACATTATTGAAAATTATAAAAAATCCCCCCTGACACTATGGAAAGAACAAAAACCAGGACAAATCCGGGGAAATCCTGACAGTTGGTCACCCTAACCTTGTAGAAACACAATGACATTTGTTGTGGTATTTTGGATAATGTGGAATAAAAAGCAGGAAATAACACTATGGCCTTAGCTAGACCTAAGGTTTATCCCGGGATTGTCCTGGGGACATCCCTGTTCATGTAAATGACACACAGGATATCCCAGGAGCAAGCAGGGACTACCCCAGGACGATCCCGGGATAAACCTTAGGTCTAGCTAAGGCCTAAGGAAGCAGAAAATGGAACGCGGAATGTGCCCCAACAGTCATCAGTGCACTTCAATACCGCTACAAAACAGTAGTGTAGATCTAGTGTCAGCAAGTATGGCAAAAATGGATACATCTTGTGGAATCAAATGCAGCCATTATCCCTGACAAGTCTGCTATCCTCCCTGTATATAAAATCCGGCAAAAGCCAACGAACAGTCTGTTCTGTGATTCCTTAAAGGACAGCCCCGAGGGACTTCGCTGAAACCCCTGCGTTTTATTTTCTCTCATTAACCAATCAGTATTTGAACCCATTTCTCTGGAGGTTAAAGGCCAGTGTTGTTAGCTCATGGCTGTTACTAACGCTGCCCCCATATGTTTCTAGAATCTGTTAACAAAATGATTTTGAGAAAAATTGGAACAGAGGGAGAGCTGTTCCACTAATTGCAAACTGCCCCTTTCATTTTATGCTGAATGGTCCCTGTCAACTCACTTCAGTATTAAAACGATCGCTTTATTTATACTCTATTGCAACGCTGTCAGGGCAGTGGGACCAATGATTTCCAAAACATTAAACTTTTCAAGCCTCTCTGGGAGAGAGAAAGCCTCATCGTGTAGCCACCGTCTCTTCTGAAAAATTTTCAAGAATTCATCAGGTATATTTCCAGGAGAACTGTTGAGTAATAAGCTCCCTCAAAACCCATTTTTATCACAGCACATCTAAGTTTATTTTCTTGTGCATGGAGAGAGAGGAGGGGGCTTAAAGTCTTCCTTTCCTTTCCTTTTTTTTTATTGACGAGATTTATTAGATAAGTATAACATTTGGAGGAAACACGTGATGTGGTATTTTGTAAATGAAAACATTACCAGCTGCCCAATCCTTGCAGCTTTCTGCTGGCACAAAACCCATTCATAAATTCATGAATGGAGCTGTAGTAGGGAAATCTCTCGAGATTCGGAACCAAGATCATTCCTTGTGCCGTACAAAGTAAGACTGATCAAACCGCCCAGTATTTAAAAAAACAAAAACCAATCCCAATCTCTCCAACACAGTTGCATAATGAAGATCAAATCAATCAGCTGCCCTTTGAAATGCAAATGATGTTATGATCCCCTTTGTGTAGCCAGTAGGTGAAACTACCGTCTGCTTTACAGAGCGTTCCTGGTACCAACAATTAACATCTATGGCTGATTAGACCCAACCTGCTATGTCCCTCCCATTCTCAACAGCAGTTTCTGAGGACTTAAACACACACACACACACACACACATATGAAATGTGGCACGGGAGGACTGGAAAACAGGTATAGAGGAAGGAAAAATAGTCCGTCTGGCTGCAAAGTCTTCTCTACCTTACAACATCCTGCCCCAGTCCAGAAGTCTTTGGGCAGTATCCATAGATGTCATTCCGCAAACTCAAATAGTGCTAACGGAGGGCCCCCCCACCCCTGAATCTTTCCGTTGCGTAAGCAGTTGCCCATGAAACCTGCACAACCAATTGCGCAAGCAGCTGCACAACTGATTACACAACCGGTTATGCAACACTTTGCCCACGTGGAATATGCCAAGGGTTGCGCAACAACATGAGCGGAATGCATAAACGGCGGGACAATGGATGATGCCCAGCTGGTTGCACAACACGTTGGGCAAGCATAACGTAATGTTAGTCAGGTTCTTCTCTTGCGAATAGTTCAGAACTGAGTTTCTACTGGTGCAACATCATTTTCACTAACAGAACGACATGGTTGGATACTGCCTGGAATTTCCTCATAGCTGGGCTGCCCATTTAATTCAATGGAGAAACCAGAACCAGGATTGGTGGGGTGTTGGATCTTATTATTGTTCTGATTTATTCTATTTTGTAAACTGCTGACCTATTTTACTTCATGTACAGCACTTTGTAACAAAGCACTATATTATTATTATTATTATTATTATTATTATTATTATTATTCATGTGGAATGCTCATGCAGACTGAATGGGTGAGGGCTTAATGGATGGATGTGCAGCTCCATACCTAAGAGGTCCTGTGTCTGGGCCAAATCCTGGAACTCAGGCCTAGATGACTTTCTGAGTACATTTACTGTCAATGAAATCTAAAACAAATATTCAAGTAATGTTTATTGTAAAAATGCATATTTCAACTAGAGGTAAATGAACGCCCGCCCGCCCACCCCCAAGCTCACATTGGATTAATTTAGAAATTACCCAGTTTGGGCGGCTGGGAGGGGCATGGAAGAACTCGGGTGTATTTTCCAAGTCATTCGTCCCTACTGATCTCCACCAGCCCCCCCCCTTCCAGCCCCCACCTGCCAAAATATATCCCCCTTCCCTTTTCCTTACTTTCAAGCACTGGCAGAGGCAGGGAGCATTGCAGGATGTAGTTCTCTGAACAGCGGTCCTTGGGAGAACTACATCTCCCATGCTCTTCCATGTCCTTTTGCACTGTTACCCAGCATGTTAGGGTGATGGATAAAGGAGTCGGGGGGGGGGGGAAACTAACCTTCCCTTCTCTCCTCTCCCCACATACCTCTACTGGTGCTCTCCCTGGTGGTGGTGCTGCTGAAAGAAGGGAGTGTTTTGACAAGGAGGATGTTTGAGGATGGGAAAAGCTGGCAGAAATGGGTGGATGAGTGTGGGGGGGGAAGCCAGGAGTTCTTCTTTGGCTTGGATTTTGATCCAAGCTGGAGAAGAATTTAGGGGGGAAGTTAAAACTCTCTTCTTATATCCAAGCCTGGCTCAGGTGAACTTTCCTGGCATCCTGAATTTCCACCATCTCTTTAACATTATATTGGTAGCTCACTTGTCATGTTGAGAGAACCCTACCTTTAAAAATAAGACAAGAAAAAAGTAGACCTGCAACACTATCTAGATGATTCTGTTTCTCAGCACTATTGCACTGTTTTAATGCGCCATGATCTAGTTCTGCAAGGCCTTGGTCTCTCCCAATCTGCACCATGAACCCACCAAATGAACAATTTGAGTGAAACTGAAGGGTCAGAAGAAAGTGGGGGTGGGGGTCTAGTGAACCCTTGTGGGGCAGATTGGGAAGGTTAAATTTGGCCCCTGTTCTACTTGTAGATTTCTCACAAGCAGATAGTTGGCCACCGTGTGAGCAGAATGCTGGACTAGATGGACCCTTGATCTGATCAAACATGGCTCTTCTTATGCTCTATGTGTTCATCAAACCCAGCATTGTCTATTCTGAAGACCAGCTGCTCTTCAGAGTTTCAGGCAAAGAAGTTCTTTCCCTTCTCTTGGAACCCGACCCTTTTTACTGGAGGTGCTGAGGATTGAACCTCGGACCTTCTCCATGCAAAGCATGTGCTCTACCACCAAGCTACAGTCTCTTAGAGAATTTGGACATAGCGGCTGCAAGAGCCGGTTGGAAATCTCCAGCAATCCCTTACCTCAATCCCTGTCATCATTCACCTTCACATCAAAGCAGTAAAATTGCTTCCAACCCATGGAGAAGATCAAGGGCATCTCACCCTGCTTTCTCCATCCAAGCTAGAATCCATGGGGTGGGGGAGATCACAGTCTTCACAGAGTCACATAAAAGGCATGCACTCAAGTGTAAGCCTTGCAAAACGTTTCCAGAATTAATAGGGTTAACCCTGGATGTAATTACAGTACTACATGAAAATATTTATGAGGTTACATAAAACTCAATAGCACAAACTCAATGAAACTTTTAAGAAAGAAAGAAAGAAAGAAAGAAAGAAAGAAAGAAAGAAAGAAAGAAAGAAAGAAAGAAAGAAAGGAAGGAAGGAAGGAAGGAAGGAATCAAGGGCAGCCTTTCCCAACCTGGTACCCTCCAGATGGCTGGGGGTGATGGGAGTTGTAATCTGACACATCTGGAGGACACCTCATTGGGGAAGGCTGATTAAGAAGAAGAAAACCTCTACGGGAACAAATAGGCAAAATAAAGGATGACCTTTATTTATTCTGGAACGCTCCCATTCATTTCAACAGGAGGGTGCTCCCACCACTCCGTGCATTGGGCCCTTTTTGGCAGAGAGCAGCGCAAGGGACTTGGCAGAGGTGGGGGAAGGAACGTTTGTGATGTAAATTTGACCGCCGAAGTCATGTTTATGTTATGATTGCAGAGTACAAGACAATTGATGGTTTTTTATATATACACATAATAGCAGCAGCCTTCAAAGCAGGGAATGCCCTAAGGTGATGGAACTTGTCCGTAAAGAGGATGCTGCATGAGATATTTGAAGAATAAAAGGAGAACGGCCTCCTTGGCACTGATCCAACAGATTATCCCATCTTGACAAGCAGTAAAATTGCCTGCATATCAAACAGCACACAACTGGGAAAGGGTGTGTGTGACTGACAGCGCTTTGTTCTTAAGTGTTTTGGTTGCCTCTTTTTCTCTTGTGGAAACCTGTTCACCCCCTGTGCTTGATAGATATTCAATTTCTACATGTTTCAGGTTAATCCTTAATAGTCAGGCTCTGCAGTGAATTCCTGCTCCTCATGATATAAGCACTATAGCATTTTGAGCTTATATATATATATATATACACATATACATACATACACACACACACACACACACACTTTGATGACCCTCGCAACAATGCTTTGAGATATGGCACATGTAGATTGTATGATATTATTCCCTAAATGGAAATAATTGCCATGTAGCGAAAATTGAATGTATGGGCCACGTATGATACTTTACATATGACAGTCCTCTATTTTTTTTATCATGAAATTTTATTTTATTTTGAAATAAGGTTAACAAAATAAAGGGGGAAGAAGAAGAAGAAGAAGAAGAAGAAGAAGAAGAAGAAGAAGAAGAAGAAGAAGAAGAAGAAGAAGAAGAAGAAGAAGAGGCGGAGGCGGCGGCAGAGGAGGAGGAGGAGGAGGAGGAGGAGGAGGAGGAGGAGGAGGAACATAATAATAAATGAAAATCACTACAGAAACAAAGGGATTCCCTAATTATAAATTTTAGTCTATAACTGATTTTTTTATGAAACATCTACAATAAAATGGCTTATACAAGAGCTCAGTACTAAATGAAAATAAAAAATACAAATTCTACAACATATAGAAGTGTGTGCCAGTGTATGCCGTTTTCTGTGTTTGTGCATATTAATCAGGAAAAATTATAGGCAACTGTGCTTTGTTAGACCTTTATCAAAAGTTTGAAGTGCCTCAACAGAGGAAATGAATGGAAACCATGGTGTCATAATGTCACTCTTCCAATCAGGATTCCTTGCTTGCTGCACTTGCTGAGTAAGTTTATACATACACATAGTCACTGAGGTTTTATTAATTAGGGTGATCATATGGAAAGGAGGACAGGGCTCCTGTATCTTTAACAGTTGTCTAGAAGCCCTGCCCTCTTGACCAGATACAAAAGAGGGCAGGCAGGGATCCTGCAGCAATAACTGTTGTGATGAAGATGGAATTTCACATGGTGCTGCATGCATACAAATGACACCTGCTGAAATTCACTTTTCTATACAACTGTTAAAAATACAGGAGCCCCGTCCTCCCTTCCATATGTTCATCCTAAATTATTAATCCGCTGCTCTTTAGTTGGTTATTCTGGACTGAAGATTACAAGTTGCAAGCTGCACACCACTTTGCAGCTGTATACAATTGCTTTTGAAGGTCTTTTTTGCAGGAATCCATGATCATTAGGTTCAAAAAGATGAAGCAGCATTGCTTTAAGAGCTACCAATGGTCCAACATGAAGAAATTCCTGATGCTAATCAGCAACCATGTTCCAAAACTCCCACCCTGTAGAACATTCCCACCCAAGATTATTATTTTTTTATTATTATTTATATAGCACCATCAGTGTGCTATATAATTTATTTATATAGCACCATCAGTATGAGCCAATGTGACCACACCCCTTCCAACGATATTGACTGCAATTTGGATGTATTAGGTGAAGCCTTGCAGGAGTAATGGACCACCTACTCAGAACTTTGTATTGTGCTTCCTTTATATTACTGTTGATTGATAAAGATGCAAAAGAAGCCTAAATACACTGCCAATCTTCTTCTTCTAAAGACTCATCTAAGTCAGTCTCCCATGCCCACACATAGGATGGCTTGTCATCCAATAATGGCATTTGAAGGATTTTATAAATAGATGACATCAAAGTAACAGCAACTTCTATAAAAGATTCAAAAGAAGTAAGTGGAGCTTGGCTGCCTTCTTAATGTGATTCAGGCTAAGAAACTCACTCAATTGCAGATACTCATAAAAAGAATAGCAGGGTTACTTCAGTGGTTTTCAAAACATCTGCATAGGAGAGAGGTTCCTCTGTATCCAAATAAATTTTAAAAATCTATTATTTATTTATTTATTTATTTATTTATTTATTTATTTATTTATTTATTACATTTCTATACTGCCCAATAGCCGGTTCACAAAAAATCTATAAACTTTTGCTGCTAAACAAGCACAAAAACCAATGGGGGTTGTTATGTGCTGCAAATTCTGGATGATGCAACACTGATATGAATGGAGATGGACCTGGAGATGGTTCTTCTTCTCACCAGTATTCCCAGGCAAGTAGGGTGACCATATTTTGGAAACAAAAAAGGAGGACAATATGGCTGCCCTCAGGAGGCGTGATTACAAGTTGCAAGTTGATGTTGATTACTCAGGAGGTAATCAACATCATTAGCAGCAGCAGCATTATCCATATCACCATCATACATTATCATTATCAGCATCAGCATCAGCATCATTAGCAGCAGCAGCATTATCAATATCAGCATCAGCATCAGCATCCATTATCATTATCAGCATCACCATTATCAGCATCAGCATCATTATCAGCATCCATTATCATTATCAGCATCCATTAAAATCATTACCATTATCATCATTACCATTATTATCATCACCATCATTAGCAGCAGCAGAAGGGCTAGATCAACCCTGGGGGGAGGCAGGGGCTGGGAGATGCCATCCTGCACGTCCAGGAATGTGTCTTCCAGTCCCCGCCCCCAACACCGATCTAGCCTCTGCTGCACTAGATCGGCACTGGGGGAGGGCTGGAGCACTCATTCCTGGAACTCTGGGAATGCGTCTTCCAGCCCGTTTCCCCTGTGAATTGGGGGCCAGTCCCAGTTGGCCCGGAGACCTCCATTTTTCTGGAGGTCTCTGGGGTTTCCTGGTGCATCTGATCACCCTAAGAATGGTTTCTCTAATCAATGGATGCTCAAAGATGCACTTGTACGCCTATCACAATGTCTGACCCATGTCAAGGCATCAAGAGGGTAGTTGCCCAATGCTTGTTGTTCTATGAATGTCCAGGAGGGATGCATCCATCCTACAAGAAATCTCAGTTGAGCAGCAGTATGATTCCAAATTTGGCACTGTAAGACCTCCTTTTGTCTGGGGTCAGCTAGAAGTTGTTCACTTCAACCTAAGCTTCCATCCAGACCAGGTAAAATCTGACAATAGTTTGTTCCATTTGGCCAGAATTAGAATAGACAGATGAAGTGGAATTGTTTGAAAAGGAATCTAGGCAAGATATTCATTCTTACTATAGCTAGTCTAGTTGACCATGGTAACTTATACTTACCCCATTTTGGGGTATCAGGATGGATTTGTTTATACAATGGCTGATAGTTAAATTTATAAAATTCATGTAATAAGGGAGAGACATGAATGCCCAAATGTCACCAAGGCTTAGTAACCCACACAAAAGGAAATTTCTTTCCTAGATTGGCTTGTGTAACTGCAGAAAGATTAACATTAATCATCTCTGACTTATGATAGTTTGCTTGTACCCAGAGGTTTGCCCCAAATTATCAACTGTGAGATTATTTCTGGTAGTGCTGATACTGGATTTGTTATATAGAGGATTATATCACCTTGGATAGCTCTTTTAGAGTTCTGTCTGCTTTTGACTGAAACCCAGAGGGGATTCACTGCCTCACTGGAATCGGAGCCACCACCCTCCACTGCTTCCAACTCTAAAAATCTAGGATTCTACGAATCTGAATTCTACAACAGCGAACACCTTTCATGGGTCCCCACCAAGTGCAAAGCAGGTGGAGGAGGGATGCAGGAATGGGTCTCCCCTGTTGATCTCAGTGGGCTGGTGGAATCATAAGATAGAAGAACCACACTTTTATGTATCCTGGTCCCAAACCATTAGGGTTTTAAAACAGACAGTTTTGAACATGGCATCCTCCATATCTGTTGGACTACAACTCCCATCATCCTCACGGCCATCCTCAATGGCCATGCTGACTGAGGGTGATGTAGATGGACACATCTGGAAAGTGCCAGGATGGAGAGGGCAGTTTTTCAAGTCTGTAGGCTGAGGCTCATTCCAAACCATGTCATACAAAGTCCTTTTAAATCGAGATATCACAGACTGGACCTGGGACCTTCGGCACGCACAGCTAAGGATGCATGAGGATTTAGTTTCCATTTGGTTTTGATAAGAATTTACCAAAATTCACAAAGTTCTTTGTATTCAGGAGAGAAAGAACTTGTGGGGGTGGGGGATGGAACGTGGGAGAAACAAAGGCTGTATGGATTGTGCGAAATCTCTTCTGTCTGCTCTTTGTGGATTGTCAGGCACACACACACACACACACACACACACACACACACACACACACACACACACACACACACATATATATATATATATATATATATATATATATATACTATTTTATATCTGTATTTTAAATCTGTAAAATATCCCCATTGCTACTCAGTTTTATTCTGATTGTACTTTTATATTGTGGTTTTATATTGCCGTTTAAGTTTCCGTGATTTATACTTTAAGCTGTACTCTGTGGTTTTAATTTTTGTGAACCGCCCAGAGAGCTTCGGCTATTGGGCAGTATAGAAATGAAATAAATAAATAAAAGACAGGAGACTGAGCTGGCTGACAGGCCATCTGGCCATGATCTTCCCACTATGGTGGGATGTATCATATTTCCATTTTAATTATAATCATTACTTCTACAGCTCTATATATTAGCATGTGCAGTTTTCACATAAACCAGTATCCTCTTTTGTCCTTTTTTTTTTGGGGGGGGAGGGTTGATGAGTTTCCTTCCCCTTCTTTTTGTAGCAAGGGACATGTGTCCACCTGCCCATTGCTAGGGTGTCTCAGATTTAACTGGCCGGAAGGGATCCCGAATGCAGCATCTTCTTTCTTCCCTCCCCCTGGCAGAGGGCTGTGTGCCTAGCACACCTTTCCCCCACCTGGTGCCTTCCTGATGTGTTGAACTACAACTCCCATCAGCCTGGCCAGGATGACCAAATGGTCAGGAATGCTGGATGTTGTAATCCAACACATCTGGAGAACACTGAGTTGAGAAAGGCTGGCCTAGGACCCTCCAGATGTTTTAGACTACAACGCCCAGCATTCCTGACCATTGGCCATGTGGTTGTGAGACTTCACTCAGCCAGAACTGGCCCAGGCAGTTTGCTTTGCTACCTTCAGAAGTCAGGCAGAGTTTCCTGGAGACAGTTGATGGTTTTAAGCGAGGGCCCGTCCATTGACCTCCCTGTGACACCAGGCTCATGAATAACCAGGTCTGTTGCTGGCCCTCGCGCTTAATTCTCTCTGAGGAAATCTTCTGTTAAGGGGCAACAGTTTTCCATTTCAGTCTGGCAGCACCAGCCAGCTGCTTGTTATTTCACTTGGCTGAGCCTGACAAGCTAATGGTATGTTTGATTTGCGCTACAAGTTCCTGCGAGGGACCTCGCGCTCCCGCTACAGACGTCACGGCTTTTATGACAGACGTGGTTCTCCTGCCATTTATTTATTTATTATATTTGTATCCCACGTTTTTCTTTGCCCCAGACAGAAGTGGTCTCTCGAAGAAGTTCGCTGCAATAAAAATGCGGTACCTAAATGAAAATGTCATGCCGGCCCTCAGAAAAAAAGGGAAAAAAGGAAAAAAAGGATGAGATGCACAAGGGAAAGGAAGTGGAGGGGAAAGGTGGAAGCGGGGAGGAGGGCGTGTGGTGAGCAAGAAAAAACAGCATTTCCCTTTCGTTTTAAAAGACTTTGCTTCTTTCATTTCATTATTTCTTTGTTAGACTTGCGTTGATTGCTGATATTCATTTCTTTTCTTTTATAGGTATTTTTTTTTACTACGGCTCACACTGTTTGTGCGGCGAGCTGACCCCGGCAGTGTTCCCTGTGGGCTGCCATTTTATTTACCCAGAATGCCCCAGATTTTGTACAATTCCTGGGCATATTTGAGGCATTTTAGGTGGCAGTCTTGGGATGCTGCAATACCTGTTGCTTTCTGGTAAAGTAAGTTGGTAGCCACCAGGAAGGAGGCTGGGAAATCTGCTCTGTTGCTGTCACAAGCGAAAGATAAACCCTCCCACCCCTGAATGAGTATGATGGGAACAAATATGAATAACGAAAAACTGACCCATTGTTACCAATTCATTGCTTGTGGCATTTGCATTGCAACGAATAAATTGAGCCAGGCTGGCCTCAGTTTTACATTCCTTCCCAAACACACCCTTGAAGGAAAGAAATCTGTTTGACAAAGAGGTGAATTGTTCACTACCATCGGCACCCAGTTGGGACCAGGTTGGTCTTTCTTTGTTGGTGTCCTTGCTGGATGGCATGGAATGCAACCTTCCCAGTGGCCCTTGGTCTCTGGCTGATAACAGGTTAACTAGGAGACCTAACAGTTGGTGGGCAGTGTTACTGATTGAATGCTGCTCACGTTATTACTTTCTTTGTGGGAGTGTCTACTAGCATGGCTTGCATGGACAAGAAATACGATGGGTTGAATCCAGATTTAATCAAACACAGGCCATGGCTAGACCAGGCCTATATCCCGGGATTGTCCCGTTATCATCCCTGTGCATCCAAATGACACACAGGGGATCCCGGGAGCAGGCAGAGACGACCCCTCCATTTGCCTGGGATAATCCTTAGGTCTAGCTAAGGCCACAGATAGACTATATTAGGGTGACCATATGAAAAGGAGGACAGGGCTCCTGTATCTTTAACAGTTATACTGAAAAGGAAATTTCAGCAGGTGTCATTTGTATATATGTGCAACCTGGGGAAATTTCCTCTTCATCACAACAGTTAAAGCTGCAGGTGCCCTGCCCTCTTTTAAATCTTGTCACTCTAGTATAGCTCCTGCAGCTTTAACTGTGGTGATGAAGAGGGAATTTCCCCAGGTTCTCCATATATACAAATTACACCTGCTGAAATTCCCTTTTCTATGCAACTGTTAAAGATACAGGAGCTCTGTCCTCCTTTTCATATGGTCACCCTAGACTATATATATCCTGGTGTTGTCTCTAGGTTGTCTCTGTGCATCCAAATGACACACAGGGAATCCCAGGGTCAACTGGAGATGACCAGAGACTTTCCACGGGATAACTGCAACCACGAATTAAATGGTTTTTCTGTGGCCCTGGGACAACCCCAAGGACCGCCGGCAGTGTGGCATGTCCTCAAACGGGCATGGAGCTGCACAGGGTGGCTCCATGCCCTTCAGGGGTGGGGTGGGGTGGGGTGGGGCAGCAATTTCACCATCCCTGGGATGGCAGGGGGGTTGGGCATAGAGGGGGGGTTACTTATCTTTTCCCCCAGATTGCAGCCGCGTGGCTCCTCTTCTTAAAAAAAATAAAATGGTGCCCTCAACGTCCCTCTCAGGATGTTGCACAGCCGTATAGAAGCTGGGGGAGGTTCACAGAAGCAAGTAAGTTCACAATCCTCCCCACTCCCTTCTGCCACACCCTTAGGTGTAGATGAGCCCTAGGTAGGGATGGCCATCACAGGGAAATCCAGCCCTTTTTGGACCCAACAGATTTCCCCAGAGCTCCCGCCTCAGTTTGCATTTGTGAGCCAGGCCACAGGCTTTTTCCCAGAATCTGGGAAATTTCTCAGGGTCCCTCCCCTGAAATCACCATTTATGCATTTTTCAGCTGCAGTTTGTGTAAATGGAGATTTTGGTGGCGAGGGAGAGAACTCCGCCAGCTGG
Organism: Elgaria multicarinata webbii; assembly: GCF_023053635.1. Taxonomy (NCBI): domain Eukaryota; kingdom Metazoa; phylum Chordata; class Lepidosauria; order Squamata; family Anguidae; genus Elgaria; species Elgaria multicarinata. The sequence goes on along the minus strand of NC_086171.1, from coordinate 26,408,793 downwards.
CCTGATTCCTATAAATCAGATCAGCTGGATTCCAGGGAGCTGAGCTGCCGAAATCTCAGCAAAGCCACCCACCCCCAGATGGATTCCTCCAACATCACTACAGTAGACTCATTGAAATCTATGGGAATTCAGTTAGACATGACTCATTTAAGTCTCATTCTTTTCAATAGGTCTACTCTGAGTATGACTAAATTGGGATCCAACTCAATGTGCGAACAAGGCAGTCCCAGTTCTGGCAATAGTTTCTGTTATCACATCGATGGAAGAATGTGTCCTGATTCCTGACAATCAAACAGCCAAGCCACTAATTACATTCCTTCCTGTGAAAATATCCTTGGCAACAGCAGAGAGCTTGTGTGGACAAGAAGTATAACGCCTTAAAAGTTGGGCTGCTGTCACTGATAATTGTATTGAAAAGGGAATTTCAGCAGGTGTCGTTGGTAGGCCGGCAGCACCTGGTGAGATGCCCTCTCCATCACAACAGTTATGGCTGCAGGAGCCCTGTTCTTTTTTGTATCTGGTCACTCAAGCTAAAGAGGGCAGGGCTCCTGCAGCTTTAACTGTTGTGATGAAGAGGGAATTTCACCAGGTGCTGCATGCATACAAATGATGACACCTGCTGAAATTCCCTTTTCTATACAGCTGTTAAAGATTCAGGAGCCCTGCCCTCCTTTTCATAGGGTCACCCTAACTACCAGGAGCAGAGAAAGGAAGCTCATAGTCCTTGAGGTGGAGTGCAGCGTTGCTGTTTGGTTTGTTTCATTAAGGTACAGTTGATAAAATAGTGAGAACATTTCATAAGCATTTGTAACATTTGCACAGTGGTGCGTTTTGGTTGTTGTTGTTTAGAAGAGTACAAACGCCCGATCAGATTTTTGAAGAATTTTGCAGACCTCATATCTGTGAAGAAAAATGATGTATCCCTTAGCCAGAGACATGATCATTAGGGTTGAGTCGGGATGCACCAGTCCAAATATTTCTAATATTGCTGTGCAGTTGGCTTCATCACAGCAACTCAGAATTCTGCCACATTGGATCACAGCTCCAAACCTAGAGCCAATACCAGTAGGGTGCATTTATTTACATGTACTAAAGGTTGGAACTAAAGGTTTGGCCCTCGGACATCTGTTTTTCCAATGCAGCATTTGCTTTAATAAAGTAGCTTGGACCAGTGCAATAGGTTGCGTTGAAGTCCTCAGATTCCTACAAGCTGACCGCTGCTCTTTGTGTGAGTATTTTGTCTCAGTATCTTTCTTGTTTACATTAATGGCCATCAGGAGATGGCATTGTTAGAGATCTGCTCCCAAGTTCTGCTGTTCGCTTTAGAGGCAGCCAGCCACTTTATTTGCTCCTCATGCTTTCAAGCAGAGATGAAAGGTGGGGTTTTTTTAACTCTCGGTTTTTGTCCTGAGGGAATCACAGCTCACAAAATGTCCTTGTAACTCCTTACAGCAGCTATTTTACTTCTCAGAGAAGATATTTACTGGGCCCATTTTTTCCCCTGTAGCAGTTAACAGATGATGCCCTTGGACTTAATTTTGATCTAGCTGTGAAGTTAAAGAACTGAAGCGAGTGGATTATGAGGAGTGACTGATACCAGAATTCCACCTCAGGCTGAGGAGGTTATGAGGTCCACTTTAGAGACGACAGTCTTCCATTTGAAGCCAGCCTCGCTTTCTGCCTTCCCCAACCTGTCAACTTCGAGAATCTTTGGACTACAACTTCCACCATTCATGACTATTTGTTGTGCTGGCTGGGACTTTATTCCCAAACATTTGGATGGTGCCAGATCAGAAACGGCTGCTCTGTTTGAAGGGATGTCCAGTCCAAGACTGGTTTAAAGATCAAGAGCCCTAATGAGGGGGAGCAGCAGGGGACTTGAAGTTGCCATCCACACTATCAGAGGCAGTAAGCCTGTATACACCAATCGCTGAGGAACATGGACAGGAGGGTGCTGTTGCACCATGTCCTGCTTGTGGTTCCCAAATCGACAGTTGGTTGGCCACTGTGGGAACAGAGTGCTGGACTGGATGGACCCTCGGTCTGATCCACCATGGCTCTTCTGATGTTCTTATGTCTTTAGATAGCACCTGGAGAGCAGAGTGAGCAGCCAGCACACAGGTCACCTGGTCACAGCTTTCTCCACTATGGTGAGATGTATCATATGCCCATTTAAATTATAGTAATTGGGTTGGATCCAAGATCTGACTTCCGCAGATGGAAGGGCTCTGCTCACAGAAAGTAGCACTGCCTGGTTTTTGGTGATTTCCCATCTCCCCTGTCACTCTATTCAGTACATAAGAGTGTGAGAAGATCCATGTTGCATCACACCAAGGATCCATCTAGTCCAGCACTCTGTTCACACAGTGCCCAACCAGCTGCCCAGGGAAAATCCACAAGCAGGGCATGAGTGCAACAGCACCCTCCCGCCCATGTTCCCCAGCAACTGGTGCAAATAGGCATACTTCCTCTGATACTGGAGGTAGCATATAGGCATACTTCCTCTGATACTGGTACAGGACTAGTAGCCATTGTACCTCTGACTCTCTGTGTAGCATTTTTTTCTGGAGGGAGGGGCTGCAATGGGGGGAAGAGGCAGGGGAATCCACTTCCGCCAGCCCAGTTGCCTGCACCTAAATGCATTATTTCTAAATTATTTCTAAATTTGCAGCTGCAGTACATTTACATTAGCCCATGCACATTTCATGCAAATATGTCCCCTTTTGTCCTGTGTGTGTGTGTGTGTGTGTGTGTGCGTGTGCGTGTGCGTGTGTGTGTGTGATGTATTTCCTTCTTTCCCTGTGGGTGCAAAAGTCTCCACCCTATACAGGCTGAGCTCATGGCTCCACCAAAAAGCTCAATGGGCTGAACTTTGAGCCAATCACTGTGGAGCTCAGCTTTCTGCCTCATGCAGGGCAAGATCCGCATACACCACAAATGAAGTGGACTTTTTGGAATCCAACCATTGATGCCTCCAGCCTGGCATTGCCAATACCTACCATCCCTATCTTGGTGCCTTCCAGATGTCTTGGACTACAGCTCCCAACATTCCCAGCCAGCAGTGGCCAACCCCTCTGGAAGGCACTCGCTTTGCCTTTGGCTCATCTACTTTGCCTTCAGCCCTGGCCATCACTGGAAAGTGGTCCCAATTCGCAAATGGAAGCAGAAAGAGGCTCCCCAGCCCTGTTCTGCATGGGAAGGCCTGTGCTCAGGCCCTGAGCTATGGATGGGCCCTGACCTCCTTGTTAGAAGGGCAATAAGCAAATGTGTTGAATAAAATGGTGGCCAGCTCTAACCCCTTTTCACAAGGAGAAGGAGGAGGAGGAGAAGGAGAGGAGGAGAGGAGGAGGAGGAGAGGAGGAGGAGGAGGAGGAGGAGGAGGAGGAGGAGGAGGAGGAGGAGGAGGAGGAGGAGGAGGAGGAGGAGGTTGTCTAAATGTTTGCTGGCCCTGGCCCTGGCCCATCGATCATGCCCTCCCTTGCTCTGCCCCAACCCTGCCATTTCCCAGAAGGCAAACTGGTGAGACTTAAATAAAATTACCTAAGAACCAAGTACCCAAGTACAAGACAGAAGTTGGGTCAGAACTCCAAAACACAAGAACACTCTTCTGAACCCCCAAAAAAGATGGCATTGGAGGTCAGCACCTCGATTTGCAGCATGTCAACATCCCAGGAAAATTATGATGGTGGTGGTGATATAAAAGGAGGGGCAGGTAGCCAGATGGGCTCCAAGAGAGGTGTCTGCAAACACATTGGTGTCCACACAACGTATGTCCCAGTGGCAATGAAAGTTCACACTAAGCAGCTAGCAGAGCGGAGAATGCCACCATCAGGCAATGTCTTTTTCAGAAGACTCTGAGAAAGATCTAGGCCCGGTTGAATGCTTTATTTCTTGGTATGTGACAAGGAACACTTGATGACAGAGGGGAATTGACTGTATGCACTGGCTCCATTGGAAAGGAGGTCACATGAGATGACCTGCCAGTTCTACCTGTGGTAAGGTGGCCATGTGTCCCTCTTTAAAGTCCCCTCTTTAAACATGAGCTCTGTTTGAAGGACTGACCAATCCGAGTCTGCTTTAAAGATAACGAATCACAATGGGAGGGAAAGCAGCAGCAGCAGCCTTGAAGCTGCCCATCAACACTTAGTACCTGGACAACAGAGTGAGCAGCAAGCAGACAGGTGACAAGGGGGCTGTCTATACACATGGGAAAGTCCCACCATGAATGTGGATCTGTGCTGTGTCGGTTAGATAACGCAAGTGCAGATTCACAGCCATCACTGGGCTTCCCTGCGATGCTGCGATTTGAAAAAGTTGGGGATTTACCCCAACTTTTTCAAATGGAGTGACATCAGTACAGCACTTCCACCATCTGACATCACTCCAGGACCAATCCAGGGTCAACCCGGGGGTGGTGTGTGGTGGAAGGCAACCAGCGATTGGTTGCCTTCCACCAGGAAGAGGCCGGGAGCAGCTTCAGGACCCAGATGGCCGCCCAGAAACCCTGCACTCCTTCCCAAGAGAGGGAAAGCGTGGGGTTTGAGAGGGAGGCGGAGCCAACCCAGATCCATGAAGACAGACCCCTGGTCGCAGTCTTACCCACTATCGTGAGATGCACTGTATTTCTGTTTTATTGATAGCAGTGATATCTAAATTTGCATCTACTCATAAATCAGCATGGGCAAATCTGCGTCCTCCTTTGTCCTTTTTGAAATGCAAAAGTGGCCATCCTAGGGTTGGCTTCAGACTTAGCCATACTTAGAGTAGACCTACTAAAATCAATGGGATTAAAATTAGTCATGACTAAGGCCTTAGCTAGACCTACCGTTTATCCCACGACGGAGGAGGGAAGATCTCGCATTGTGTTTAATGATCCCTCCTCCATTTACATGCGATGCATGACGACTTCACAAGTAGAGGTGTCGCGTCCACCATTTTAAAATTATTTTTTAAAGAGGAAGGAGTGCATGAACGCTCATGCACTAAAGGTACCGCTCCCCCCACCCTACCCCCGATGGGTGCAGCTCCTCGCGAGGAATCGCGCAGCGCCGGGTCAACCCACAGCAATGGGCAACACGTTCTGCGGTCTCGGGACCGGGGCCAAAATGGAGGGCGAGATCCTGGGGCAAGGGAGAGATGATCCCTCCCTGATCCCAGGATCCCCTATGCATCATGTGGACACACAGGGACGATCCCGGGGTTCACCCCAGGATAACGCTCCATCTAGCTAAGGCCTAACTTAAGGCCTATTGATTTCAACAGCTTTACTTTAAGTATGACTAATTCTGGCTCCAATCCCTAATCTGTTGTATTTTTGTCTTTGATGGTCCATTCCTCCGTGCAAGTCATCACTCAAACCGAGTGATGAACGTGCCAGTGTGAACCAGGCTCCAGGGGCCTGGCCTTCTCCTGTTCCTGACCTGATGTCAACTGAGCCCCAAATGGAGTGACTGAATTGCCATCTGCCTCTGCCAAGCAGTATTTTTGCACTTACTCCATAAATATCGTGTGATAGCATCATAGTAGCTTGGCTGTCACTTTCAATTAACACCATTTTAAGGGTTTCCCAAAGTATGTATTAATAACCCTGAAAGAGGAAATGCTAATGAAAAGACTAATACATGCCTGAGCCCTTCTGTTGAAATAGTTCTCATTTTTAAGTGGGATCAAGGAATTCCCAGTTTTAAAAAGGGGGAGGTGTTCTTTCTTTTTTTTTAATGTGACTCATGATGAACCTTCTCGAATACAATTTTATGTTTTTCTTTGACTTGCCCTATAAATATTTTTACTACAACATCCAGAGTTTATGAGATCTGTAAGGCTTGTAAAAAGGTTGAGTAACTGGAAACCAAAGGCTAATACCTAGCACAGGGGCTTGGGGATTTTTTTTGTTTTGTTCTTTATTTAAGAAAGAACCCAATTTATTCTATTAGCATTAGCAAAATATGTTTGGCCAGCAGTCTTTAAAAACATTATAGCTTTCTTCCTCTTTTTCACAATGTACCACTCACTGAATACTGAAGAGATTTTTTTTAAAAAAACACAGGCAATTATTTGTTGCAACCAAACGTTGATCCAATGCTTCATGCTTGCACTGTCTTGGGGTGCAGTTCTCACACTGTGATGTGGCAGCATTCACCCTGAAGCTGAGCTTCCAGAATTTAATTACCATGGTGCCCAAGTGTGAATCAGGCACATCGAGTCACCGTGTCGTTGAATCACAAAAATTAACGTTGCTGGTTAAGTTATTGCAAGTAGCTCTGTACACTCCGTTTTACAAGTTTCAGTCCTGAATTATAATTGTTTGGTTGAAAGGTTCACCCATACGAATGTTCATACAGATGGACTGTTCACTTGTGCTTGATCTCACATCACCACTGAATTAAAGGCCATGGGGATGTAGCTACAGCCTTCATCTCCAGTTCTTCCCTATCTGGAGAAGTTTATCAGGTGAATGGTTTAATGTGTCACTTCTCCAGGCATTTCCAGATAGCATGAGAGAGGGTTATCCAAAGACATCTAGGGTTTTTTTCCGTTTTGGAAGGGGGATTGAGACCACTTTAGTATAGGAATAGAGGAGAAATTGGTTTGGTCTGAATTTTCATACGGATGTCCACAATTCACAGCTCCTGGAACTATAGGCAACCCAGAATGCACTTGTACCCATAAATTGATGCTTCTCTGAATGTTGTGGGGCAGTTCACAATTCAAAGAAATGTGCACAAAAATGTGTATATTAATGTAAAAATTATTGTATTAGGGGGAAATGGCTTGCAAAAAGTATGCCCCCTAGGAAAAGTAAGTAAAAAAATGTGAATATTAGGAGAAAGGCCACGAAAATGCTTTTTTTTTTTTATGTGGATTTTGCATGTCTGTGTGTTGCCAAGTTCTCAAAATGATGCAGGAATGGGCCAAAATGAATTTTACGGTCAGAAAAACTGAGAAACTGCGTGCAAGCAGAATTGACAAGTTTGCCCAACCCTGCTTTAGTTTTTCAACCAAAAATGCATATATTCTGAGAAATACAAACACAAAGGTTACGAATATTATTGTAGACTCAAAAACAAACAAAATGCAAGTGATGTGGAAACAGGATGAAATGAGCATAAGGTTGGAAAAATGAGAAGCTGAGCAAAAGTGAAATTGACAGATTTGCCTACACTCACACTCCCATTGCGGGTTGAGAGGAATAAGGAACAAATTGCAAACCAGGTCAGTTGCAATACTTGGATAGGCACGTTGCACAGCCTCCCAAAGTGCATCAAAATGTTGGCCTTCATTCAATCCATTTATACTGGCTATGATTTACTTGGAGGTACATGAACAACTGGTACCCCAATTAAATTGGTTGTCAGCATCACAGCCTCCGATGTATTCATTTCACCAGACTAATCACAGACTCTGCAAACAGGGAGGTGTTTTCTCATAACAATCATCATGGCCACAAGGCTTGAGCAAATGAGTGGTTTATGGATTACTATTGTGAAGACTTTGACTTTCTCCCAAACTGGGTTTGCCTTGGTGGAGCACTGACAGGCGAGAGGAGTTATTCACCTCCCGGCCTCTTTTTTCCCTGCCCATATATGGATGTGGTTGAATTTCTAACAACATTCTGCTAACAATAGGAAGTAGTCAATGGTGTGTCATGTTTGGTGTGCTCTTGCTCATCTAAAAACTCTATATACAGAGAGACAGACAGGTACATCAGTTCCTTTGTCAGGCAAGAAATGTAGGAGCAGGGGAGAGGGGGGGGCTTAGCTAGACCTACCTGTTAGTCCGCAATGGAGGGGTGAAGATCTCGTGATGGTTTTATCACAAGATCCCCCCTCTGTTTACACACTGCGCACGATGACCTCAGAGGGAGAGGTGTCGCACCCGCCATTTTTTTTGTTTTCTTAAAGAGCCAGCAGCACACGAGCACTCGTGCGCAAAAGGTAAGTGTTTTTTTAATATATATATATATATATTCCCCGCTCACCCCACCCCACCCCCATGGGCGCAGTGCTCCTGAGGAGCTCTGCGCCCTGTGCATGGGTTCCGGCTCCTCACGAGGAACCGTGAGGAGCAGGGACAAACTGCAGCACCCCGGCTACACATTCCGTGGTAAAAACCGGGCCTAAAGGAGAGGGCGAGGTCCCAGGGCAAGGGAGGGATCATCCCTCCCTGATCCCAGGATCTCCTGTGTGTCATGTGAATGCACAGGGACAATCCCAGGGATCGCCCTGGGATTTCGCCATATCTAGCTATGGCCTTAGTCATGCTCTCTGCCTCCCTTCTTTCTCTCTTTTCAATTGTCGAATATTATTGCTTTTAATGAAGAATGACATCTGTGGAGGTCAGACAGGTGTGAGTGAAAGCAGAGATTTGCCCTTTGAGTGTACAGAATTCTCTGCTACTATTCCAGATGTGAGATCAGAAATTGTTTTAGTGCCAAACATAACAAGCCTGGGAAGGCGTGATATTTTAGTGTTACGGGAGCTGTGGCATGGCTGTAGGGAAATAATTCAACATGATGACTCAGCTGAGGGGGAAAGGGAGGCACCTAAAAAAATGGGTGAATTCCCTGTCCCACGGACATTCTGCAAGCTCTCAACAAAACATTCGTGAAAGATGACCGGGAACATCTCCTTGAACACGGCCCTGATAATGTTCAGTTCAGAATATTGGGTAACCACCTGCCATTTGCCATATATTGTAAATTTAATAAAATGGTGGCTATATGCTACAGTGACAACTACATAGGCACAGGCACAGAAATTCTGCATCCTCAAATAAACCAACTGTAAGACTGCGTTGATGGGAAAGCTACTTCTCCCTCTAAAAAAAAGCTCCCTTCTGCACAGCTATTAAAGGCATAAGTACCCCATCCCATATCAAATTGGGCAACTCTGAATGTAAACACCTAGAAGACGCAAGGGTGCACTAAGTGCTTTAGACTTCTTGGCAACCTCTTGATTGTTTGGCTTTTGTCTGGTGTTACGTATCAAATGCCATAAGCTGTCAACCATCAAAAAATGCCAGGTACTATTACCTGTTTGACCATGGTACTCAAATACCAAATATGATTGCGTGTCAATTATCAGATGCTGAGACATGATTTATTTTCTGATATATTGAAACTCATATCAAATCATATTCAGGAATACTTCTGGAACATGCCATCAAAAACTCTTTTTACCTTTGGCGTAACCTCATTTTGGGGCAGTATTTTTGTTTTGTTTCTAATTCTGCAGTTCAGATTTCTAACAAAGAATACTACCACGGGTCAGCTATCAAGTAGCATAAAAAGCTAAAATTTAATTGCATGTCAACTATTTTTAAAATATATATATGTCAAAACGCTACAAACCACTGCATCAAATGTAACTATCAAATTTTATCTAATAAGTATGTGAATTGTCAAACGTGGTCATATGTTTAGAGAATAACTGGCATCAAAACCTTCATAAAATTCTGAAGATGGTTTTTAGAGAAAATATACAATGTGTGTGTACATGGTACCTATTCAGTTTCTAGTCTTTGCTAACCTTTCGACTGTAACTACTAGAAATGGCTCTGAAGTTGGGAAAAGGCCGGTATTACGTACAGCTTGCCTGTGCACGTTTAAATAATCTCACGTTTCAGCTTCAGAAGTCATCTTCATTGTTTTACGTGCCATAAGGAAACCTTTGTCTTTACAAGCCATCGTATCAAACATCCTTTGAGTGCCTGTGAAAGCAGACTTCTGTTTTCTGTTGTCTTTGGGCGATAAGATCAGGCTCTGAACTTGGATACACCAACGGAGAGCGGAGCATGGTGATTCCCCACATACAGTGGGGGTGGCAGGGTGCGGTGGTGGGAGAGGGGGGAGAACAAGCCAGACAATAAGAAACAGAGGAATAATTCGGTCTGCCTTTGCTTCCTCTGTGCCTCATTAGGCACTTAGCCAGGAAGGTACAAAGGAGCAAAGACCTTGAAATGGGCCTCAGAGGTCCCATATTCCATCTGTGGGGGCTAAGTGTGAACTGTAAGCCAAATTCATTTAGTTCCCTTTACATAATTGTCAGCTTTGCTCAAAGCCGTTCCTTCTCCTTGATTGCGAGGGGAGATAGTCCATTGTTGTTCTGTTCACTTCATCACATGGAAACCCATTTGACAGGGGCTGACAGCAACTGCTTGCTAATTATGGGGCAGAATCGGCGGCGCAAGGTTTTGTTGTGTCAACGGTCCCCGGAACAATCCGGTGATTGTTTTATGAGAAGATTGGGCAGTCGGGATTGGGCGCTTTCCCTTCAATTATCCCCTGTTGCTGTCACGGTTTGAAGCAACTCTAGCGGAATGAAGAGAACAAAATAATGAGCTCGGCAACAACCCCCTGGGAGCAGCAGCTCAACCCTGAAGAGCCGGACCGCTTGTATCTGTGCACACGGCCATCGCAGTTCGCATTAGAGAGGTACCCGGTAGCTGCACTCAAGATTAAGGGGGTCTGTTAGAGCTTCCATGTTATTTCCAGGGTTTTACAACCAAGCCACAAGAATTTGCTCCGTGATGAAATTTCACAGATCCTGGCAAGCTATTTTCATCTTCTGTTCCCCATGTTTTTCCAGAAGATTGGTTAATCCATAAATATCCAGCGATTCAGAGGGTTTGCCAGCCAAAGGGCTATTTTGATGCTCTTTGCCTATTATTTTTCTTCTTCTAAAATTACAGTGATTACAGTGAAATTCTTTCTCATGTTTAGCAAAGGATCCAAGTGTATGTATGTATTTAATTATTTATTTACAACATTTATATACTGCTCCACATCTCAACAGATTCCAGAGCGGTGAAACAGTCCAATATGACATCTGGATAAGACGTTGAACAATATGGCATCCAAATGTGACATTAAGAAAACAAGCTAATATGTTTTTTAAAAAACCCTTGAAACTTCCAAATTCTCACCTCTAAAATATTTCAGCCACTCTGAAATCTGTTTAGATGTGGTGTAGAATATAAATGCTATAAATAAATGAGTAAAATAAAGCTCCATATTTTCTTGAGATTTGTGGGGTCAACATCTCTATAGATGGGACTGAGACATCAGGCTAAACGGGTGTAGGGTAAGTGCACCCTGCCTCTGAAAGGAATGTAAGATCAGGCTCTGATATAGTTTGCCACTTGTTTATCCTAAAAAGAAAGAGAAAGAAAGAAAGAAAGAAAGAAAGAAAGAAAGAAAGAAAGAAAGAAAGAAAGAAAGAAGTCGTATCAGCAAAAAAGAGGACAAAAGGAGGCAAAATCTGCAGTCTGCTGCTTGTCGGGAACCATTCATAAGCTTGGGATCAACATAGGTCACTATGACACGACTTCCAAAAGTCTCAGTATAGTAGAGAAAAATGGATGTGCCATCCCATAGTGGCTTCAGACATTCTACCAAAGTGACAAGGGGGAAGCATAAGTGATTTGTGCTTCCACTCTCACTGCTTGAACGTCTTGTGGGAAAATGTGAGACGCATACATTGTGGCAAGATGCATGCAGGGAACGTGTCACTTGCCAAAGGAGCAGATCCATCTTCTCCCCTCTGCTCAAGAGCCAGAAATGATGACTAAGGAAACATGAATTAAATCAGGTTTCCTACTTCACTATTTTGGTAGAAAATCTAAAGCACACTCAGGCCTTAGCTAGACCTACCCTTTAAACCAGGATGGAGGAGGGAAGATCTCATGTTGTGTTTAACGCGAGATCCCTCCTCCGTTTACACATGAGGTGCAACGACCTCAGGAGGAGAGGCATCGCACCTGCCATTTTTTTTTCTTAAAGAGGACAGAGCACATGAATGCTCATGCGCTAAAGGTATGTTTTTTAAAATTTTAATTACTTTTCCAGCTCCCCCCACCCTAACCCCAATGGGCGCAGCTCCGCGCGAGGAATCGCGCGGAGCCGGTTCAAAACGCGGCAATGGGCCACATGTTCCACAGTCTTGGGCTCAGCCCGGGACCGCAGAAAAACGGGGCCAAAAGGGGAGGTCTCTATCTCGGGGCAAGGGAGGGATCATCCCTCCCTGATCCCGGGATCCCCTGTGTTCGCTCCATGATAAAGCCAGGTCTAGCTAAGGCCTCACTCTCAGGAAGAAATCGTACCAAGGCAGCCATTGCAAGTGTCAATCTATGAAGTAGCGCTTCTGCTTTAAGGTACAAGTGCCTCCTGAGCCCTTGAATCTGACCCAAAGGTATTGTGCTTCATTAAAATGTGAGTCTTAAGATGATGATTTTATTACATCCCCTCTCCTGGGTGTGTTAACTTGAGACGGGAAAATGCAGCCTGCCCCCACAAGAGTTCATGGTGGAGCATTTGGATATTGGACAATATCCTCAGAGTTGCATCATTAGTAGTTTCCTCTGTGGTCATCCTGAGGAAAAACAGATATTTCACTTAAGCGACATAAAATCCTTAAATAAATACATCATTCTGCAGTGGTTGGGGAGATCTCTGGGGAATTCCACAGGGCTGCCTGCCACTTCCTCCCACTCAATGAAGAGGTTTTGTAGATTGACTCAGTGGTTGACCCAGCCTTCAGGATTTCCATCTAGTCTACATATCATCCCTCCTCTAGCCAGATAGAAGGAGATGGGTGTAGATGAAACTGGGTTCAACCCCTATACCCAAGACTTCCTCACCCTTGTGCCTTCCAGATGTTTTAAATCACAACTCCCAGGACTCCTGACCATTGACCATGCTAGGCTGATGGGAATTGAAGTCCAACATCTCCGTAAGGCACTAGGCTGGGGAAAGCTGCTATGCATGCTCATTAGGAAAAGGTAAAGAGCAATAGAGGACATTGAGATAAAGGATGGTCCACACTGAACAAGAGAGAATAAGTAGATATTGTGAGGCTGGCAATTTGTGGTTACCACTAGAATAGGCCTGTTGAGTAGACCATTTGCACCCCAGCACATTAGCCTAGAGATGTGCCATAAATATCATCTAGCCATAGTGTGAAAAGAAATTAAACCATCTGTTTTAGATGAATTTACCATTTATTTTTACCATTTAGTTTCCTCCCCGCCCTAGGTTTAACATTAAGGATGGCATTTCATGGTGACTGCCTCATCGCAGGACTCAAGATTTACTACTGGAGCTGAAACAAAATGTGGATTTCTAGGATAATATTTCCCCACCAAAGCAAAAACAGTCTGTGCTATAATCAAACCGTCTAGGAACTTTGAAAATTGCTTTCTGGTCCTTGTCCAGGGTCCTGTGTCGTGTCACCCAGAGATGCAAATTAGACAAGCAGATGACGACCCCAAAACATTTAGGCTGATAAAGAAGAGTTCTGTGAAACATTCTCGCCAACAGAAACTGATCCAACAAAACTATTCTACTACCTCATGTGTGTCTCTGAGAGTTGATTCATAAGGCTTCAAGAAAGAAAATGAGAGTGATGGAATCAGCTTGTTCATCTTTTTCCACTGGATTCCAGTGTGTGGAACTGGCCTTGTGAAAATGCTTGGATTTGTCAGACATGGTGATTTGTGATCTGTACAAATGTTGACCCCATTTCTTCTACTAGGGAGCGGCTTTACAGAGAACTGTCCTGCTTTACAGAGGACCGTCCTGTCCAATTCCAGTTTAAAGATCAAGGCCTATAAGAAGAACTGTTGCCCATCGACACTTAGCTCCCGGACAGCACACTGAACAGGCAGGCACAAGGTCGCCTGATCATAGTCTTTCATATGATTGTGACAATGTACTCTAATTCTATTTAAATTGTAATAATTATTTCTAAATTTGCATCTATGCATCTAAATTAGCATATGCAAATCACTGTCCACTTTTGTCCTCATTTTTATTGAAGCATTTCCTCTTTTGGGGTGCTTTATAAGTGGTTGCCCTATTAATGCCGTGTTGAATAGCAGAACTGGATCCCTGGAACAGAAAACAGACACTGAAAGGTCTTTCCTGAAATTTAGCAGAATTCCAACGAACAGCCTACTTTTGCCGAACTGCCTATGAAGTGGAACCCGGGGTTTGTTCCCCTCCCAGGAAGATGCGAAGGGGTGTGTGTGTTAAACCAGGGCTTCCAGAGGCCAGTTTTCAATACCTTACCTCCTGTGCCACCAGGACTCTGGATCTTTGACCAGCAAGTCAGTCTATACTCTATTGGGGTGAGCAGCAGCCCCCCCCCAGATGCTTTAACCTATAACTCCCTTCAACCCAGGCCAACATAGAAAATGTTGAAAGAGTTGTAGGCCAAAACATCAGAAGGGCCACAAGTTGCCCACCACTGCTCTACGCTCACCTGAGCGCTGTCAGCTGACTCACAGCCTGAAGGTGATCAGCTGACCTCCCACACAAATGGTGAAGCACTGGCCATTATAAAAGTCTTCCTTCTAAGCTGGCTTGGCAGTCTGGACAATTCATCATATTGAGAACAAGACAAACTCTTGCAACTCACCCCAGCTTTCAGGGGCCACAACTGAAGGCCTTCTCGGTGGTGGCCCCCCAAATTTGGAATGATCTCCCCAGTGAGGCCACCTAGCACCAACATTGTTACCTTTTCAGCACCGGGTTAAAGCTGCCCCCTTCTCTCAGGCATTTGGCCCCATATAATGAGTTTTTAATAGTGCTGTGCTAAATCCGGCCCCCTATTTTGGGGGACTTTTCTATCCCTGTGAAAGAGGCATTGTTTTTTTCTGCCTCTTTCACAGGGAGGGGGAGAATTTCTGAGAATTTTCTCCTGGGGAGGGGGGGACAGAGTGTCCACATACCTTTTTAAGTATAGCCAATTGTTGAAGGATCTTTTTATTTATTTTTATGTTGTTAAAATGCACTTCCTGCACTTGGAGGAGCCCAGGAGTTCTTCCTGCGTGCCTATTGGAGACTATGTGACTTCACTTCTCCAATAGGGATTCAGGAAGAACTCCTGGGCTCCTGCAAGTGCTGGGAGGTTTTTCTTAAATAATAATTAAAAAATAGAAAGAATACCCCTCAACAAACTGCCTACACTTAAAACAGTATATGTAAACTCTGTCCTCCTCCCCAAGAAGAAAATTCTCTGAAATTCTCACCTGCCCCAGCCTCTTTTTCCTCACCTACCCACAAAATGCCAATATATTTTCATCACAGCACTAGTTTTTAATCAGCCCTGGCTTGTCTTTGACTGATTGTTTTTATTATTATTATTATTATTATTATTATTATTATTATTATTATTATTATTATTATTATTATTATTACATTTATATCCTGCCTGTTTTCCTCCAAGGAACCCAAAGGGGCATACATAATTCTCCTCTCCATTTTATCCTCACAACAACAACCCTGTGAGGTAGATTGGGCTGAGAGTCTGTGACTGCCCCAAAGTCACCCAGCGGGTTTCCATGGCCGAGTGGGGACTAGAACCCAGATCTCCTGACTCCCAGTCCAACACTCTAGCCACTACACCACATTGGCTCTCAAATATACGTTGTCTAGTTGTGTGCTATTTATACGTTTTTATGAAAATGGTTTTTGTACTTCGTATAATGCTTTATAATGGCTTTTAATTTTTGTGAACCGCCCAGAGAACTTCACAGTGTAGAAATATAAGAAATGAAGTGCTTCACCTTGCTTCATACCTGCCCTATTTCACTTTACCTCTTCTATCCAATACAGCAATGCCACTTAAGCATTGCCAAAAAAGAGGGCATGCATCATCAAAAATAAGGACAAAAGAAGGCACGGACTTGCGTAAAATTTGCACATGCTAATGTACGTGTAGCGACATAAAATTAGAAATAATTGGTATAATTTAAATATTTATTTATTTATATACTGCCTTCCTTCCAAAAACCCCCACAAAAAGCGGGGGTCTCTCAAGGCAGCTAACAGTAATATGACCCAAAGGCTCAGTTCTCATTCTAGCTGCTGCATTCTGTAGCAGTTGCAGTTTTTGAATCATCTTCAAGAGCAGACCCATGTTGGACCAGGACTCCATGGCAGCCTGTCGCAAACTAGGCCTCCAGCCTGAGAATCCCTAGAAATAGCTTATCATCCAACACTTTCTCCCCACACTGTCCTTTTGTAAGGCTCTCTAAATGCCAGGAGGGCACATCAGTTCAGGCCTGCTCAACCTTATTGGAGAAATCAATAATCAGTTGAATGGTGGTGTCCATTTATCTCGCAAGGGGCTGTAGTCCCCCATACAACAGAGATATAATTATCCACTACCTGTGGGTAGTGGAAAAACACCACTGGCCCACTAATTACCCAAAGTGCTAGGTAGCAAAACCTTGAGTTAAATATTTGCAGAAGGCAGACAGCAAGGTGCCATCCCTTGCATTTGCAATTACTTTTATTCCTGGCGAACTTGGGATGCAGTCATAATAATAGCCGTGGGATTACAGAATTCGCAGGAAAGAAAAAAGGATGCTTATTTGTGGCCACTGTTGAGGCTCAGACAGTAATATTTAGAAGAGGCATGAAATGCACCATGTTGTGCACATTAGGGAGCCTAGGGACGCCATCCATTTGGAAATTGTCCTGCTAAAGGGCAACTGACATGTACGGTAGCTATACAAGAGCGCCTCTATATCCTTATGCATCTTCTGCAGGGCCGGCCCTACCATTACATCCAAAGAGGACTAGAATGCTTCCTGGTTACTACCAGATTCTTTCTTTCTTTCTATATGTAGGCCAACCTTCATCAGCCTGATGCCCTCCAGACATGTTGTACTACAAATCTAAGTACCTACGCCCAGCATGGGCATTGTCTGGGGCTGATGAGCGTTGTAGCCCAAGTTCAGGAGAGCACCAGGTTGGGGAAGGCTGCCCTAGGTTATTACTGGGTTAGACTGATCTAGCTGTATTAGGATTTCCTCATTCCTTTCCATATGGTTTGTGGCAGAGCACATACACGTTCCATTTAAGCGATACATTCCATTTGCGAGTCTGTTTATCAGTAGTTATTCTGGTCTGCATTCCTAATTTGATGATTGAGGATTAGATGCATCCACTCAAGAGTGGCATATAAAATTGGAGACTCCATTAGTTTAAGCTGCCAAGCCTAAGCAAATCCCTCTATGAGCTGTAAGTGGGAAAACAAGCTGCCACATCAAATGGAGCAAGAGATCCCCATTAATTCTCACTCAACTTGCTCACATTCTGGTTCCATGAACGGAGCAATTTATGCCCACGTCACGAACTCTGAGGCTGGTTCCCTGAAGAGACTCTGTGCTGGTGGAGCTCTGCCCAATGGAAGCAATTTGGATAAAGCGAACCTTTGCAGATGTCTGGCAGAGATACAGCCTTCCTCAACCTAGAGCCCTGTAGCTGTAGGTGTTTTAGACTCCATCTCCTATCAGCCCCAGTCAGCACAGCCAACCCAGCCCAAATCCGATTTGAAGATGGAAGAGCCTTGAAGTTGCTCATCACCAGTTAGCCCCTGGACAGCAGATGGAGCAGGCACACAGCTCAATTCATCACAGTCTTCCCTATTATTATTATTATTATTATTATTATTATTATTATTATTATTATTATTATTTATATAGCACCATCAATGTACATGGTGCTGTACAGAGTAAAACAGTAAATAGCAAGACCCTGCCGCATAGGCTTACATTCTAATAAAACCATAATAAAACAATAAGGAGGGGAAGAGAAAGCAAACAGGCACAGGGTAGGGTAAACAGGCACTGGGTAGGGTAAAACTAACAGTATAAAGTCAGAACAAAATCAAGTTTTAAAAGCTTTAGGAAAAAGAAAAGTTTTTAGCTGAGCTTTAAAAGCTGCGGTTGAACTTGTAGTTCTCAAATGTTCTGGAAGAGCGTTCCAGGCATAAGGGGCAGCAGAAGAAAATGGACGAAGCCGAGCAAGGGAAGTAGAGACCCTTGGGCAGGCGAGAAACATGGCATCAGAGGAGCGAAGAGCACGAGCGGGGCAATAGTGTGAGATGAGAGAGGAGAGATAGGAAGGAGCTAGACAGTGAAAAGCTTTGTAGGTCAACAGGAGAAGTTTATATTGGATTCTGAAGTATTCACTGGCAAGGGAGTGTGGTGTAGTGGCTAGAGTGTTGGAGTGGGAGTCATGAGATCCGGGTTCTAGTCCCCACTCTATCAGCCACTGGGTGACTTTGGGCCAGTCACTGACTCTCAACCAACATACCTCACAGGGTTGTTGTTGTGAGGATAAAATTGTGAGGAGGATTGTATATGCTGCCTTGCATTCCGTGAAGGAAAAAAGGCAGGATATAAATGTAATAAATATACATTCTAAATTAGCATCTATAGATATAAATTAGCATATGCAGATTTAATGTGAATCAGTCCTCTTTGCATTTCATCTTTTGGGGTGGTGCATAAGTGGCCACCCTAGGAGTTATGTGTGCTCTGGCTGCTTAATGTTTTTGCTCTGGCACATAGTCAGTTAAAGTCCATCCTTACAGATTTGGGGGATGAACCGTAGCTCAGCGATAGAGCATCTGCTCTGAATACAAAACATCACAGGTTGATGGAGGGGTTGTAGCTCAGTGGTGGAGCACATGACATGCACTTAGGAAGTCCCAGGTTCGACCCCCAGCATCTCCAGGTAGGGCCGGAAACCCAGGAGAGCTGCTGCCAGTTAGTGTCGACAATACTGGGCTAGATGGACCACTGATCTGACTCAGTATAAAGCAGCTTCCTATGTTCCTAATCCCTGGTATCTCCAGTTAAAAGGATCCGGTAACGGGGGATGGGAAAGACCTCTGCCTCTGACCCTGGAAAGTCTTTGCCAGTCAGAAGAGACAACACTGAGTTAGAAGGACCTGGTAAGAAGTAGCTTCCTATATTCCCATGCCTGGACCTCTCAACAGGGCAAAGTTGGAGACCTGGTTGCCTCATCCTCAGGGTCCTGTCAAAGACACCCACATCTCCACTTGATGGTCCGGTTATGCATAAGAGGACACCTAATTTTGTTTCAGAGGTCGATGCCTCAAGTTAAACTGCTGGGCTGAATTAGTAATCCCTGGCCTTTGCTAGACCTACCTGCAAATCCATGTGGGAGCAGGAGTGATCTCGCGTTGTAACTAACGCGAGATCCCATCTTTACAGACAAATCCCAGGGTTCTCCCATCACACACCTGTAGTATCTCCTGTGTTGGGAGCTTTCCCCCTAAAACAAATCTTTTAAATAAATAAACAATCTTCTATCTAAAGAAGGCCAGTTATGAAGTAACTCCATAACCGAATGAATGAAGAAAGTGAGGGAAATGTAAAGACTTTTGACTGGCTGGTCTTTTCTCTCTCCACCACCTCCATCATGCCTGCTCTTGACACCACCACCCTGAAATGAACAGTGGTATTGTACCATGATTCCTGGCAGTGAGGCTGATGGATGGCCACAAAGATTTGGCTTAATTAACCTCATCTGGCTTATACCACCCCCTGTCCCTATGGGGAAATGTGTTGTCACCGCATCACCATTGGTCTTATATGGCTTGCATTGTGTTCTATGCTGGTACAGGTCGAAGAGGGATAGGTGAGGAGACTCCAACAACTGGTGGTCTTTTCATAATGTTGATGTTTTATGTCTGTCTTTGAGAACTCTGTAGTCTAATGTGTGCAGTGACTGGAATTTGATGGATGATGTTAGAATTAGGATGTCCGGATTTTGTGAAATCCGTCCCACATGTGTTTTGTGGATTGCGCTGTGTCATTCAATTCAATAAGAAAGTTTGCAACAATTTACATAATTCATGCTAGTATGTAACATCTATCGCATTGTTTCCCCCACCCCACCCCACCCCGGTTCTGTTCAACTTTTATATTTTCCAGCATCGCATATGTCTCTGTAGAAATGTGCATATTTTCATGCGAATAAATTTGCATAAATTTCAGGAAAGTTTTTTAAAAATACGAAATCCCGCAGATTCCAAGCAGCTTGAGAAAGCCTGTCCACAGCAGATTCTTAGGATTGGAATATGCAGTGTAATTTATAAAACATTGGACCAATCGTGTGAGTTTCTGTGTGTGTTTAGCAATAGGTGTTCTTCCTGGCTTTGAGCTCTCAAATCCAATTTCAACCGGCTTCCAAGCCCAAACTGTTTAATGAGCTGATTTGATTGTGTCCTGGCTAACGCAGAGATATAAACAGCTTTAATCACTGTTTCACGGCCATGTTGACCCCCCGCTTGGTTTCATTCTTCTCCTTTTACCCACATCAAGGCATAACACTCCAACTAAATCATCCAACTATTTTGTGAAGGCCTCATCACATAACAGGATTAGTAAAAGAAAATTCTTATCACCCTGTGTTTTCCTTTTACTGCTGTCCATTGTTTTCGTTTTAAAGAAGAAAGAATCCACGCATAAATAAAAATTGCAGATACCCATGTGGGCATAACGGGGGGGGGGGGAATCCAAAAGTAACTGTTATGTCACAGCATTTATTAGGACAAACTATACCCTAAGGAAGTGTGAGTAAGTGTTCAAGTTCATCAAAATTCTTCCTCAGGCTCAAAAGTAAACAAAAAACAAGAATGGGTAGGGGTAGAGATATTGTGTAGTATCCATTGTAGCCTTATGTAGAGTAGACCCATTGAAATTAATGAGACTTAGGCCTTAGCTAGACCTACCTGATAGTCCATGATGGAGGAGGGAAGATCTTGTGTTGCAATTAACCGAGATCTCTCCTCCATTTACACGTGAGGCGCAACTACCTCAGGAAGAGAGGCGTCATGCCCACCATTTTAAAAATTATTTTTAAAGAAGATGGAGCGCACAAATGTTTGTGCGCTAAATATAGTTTTTTTTAAAAAATTAACTTAATTTCCCCGCTCCCCCCACCCTAGCCCCGATGGGCACAGCTCTCGGCTCCGCGTGAGGAATCGCATGGAGCTGGGTCAAACCACAGCAATGAACCACACATTCCGCGGTCTCGGGCTCAGCCCGAGACCGTGGAAAAAACAGGCCCAAAGTGGAGGGCTCTATCCCTGGGTTCGCCCCGTGATAAAGCCCGGTCTAGCTAAGGCTTTAGATTAGAGCATGTCTAGACCTAGAGAGGGAAGGTAGAGGATCTTACAATATGGTTATTGCGAGATCCTCCCCCTCAGTCCACACGCAGCACGCGACATCCCGGGAGGAAGGAGGATATCGCGCCTGCCATTTTGGATTTTTTTTCTATTGAAGATGGGCACACAAGCGCTCGATTGCAAAAGTAAGTGGGTTTTTTAAAAAGAAAAAGAAAAAGAAAAAAAGAAAGATCCCCTCCCCCTCCCACCCCCGATGGCCACAGAGCTGAAGAGCTCCGTGCCCCATGCCCAGTTCCCAGCTCCTCACGTTTACTCACGAGGAGCCAGGACAAAACCGGGACAGCTGCCCACACGTCCCGCGGTCTCAGGATGATCCCAAGACCATGAGAAAAGTCAGGATTAAAACCATCCCGGTTATCCTGGGGAAAGGGAGGGATCATCCCTCCCTGCCCCCAGGATCCCCTGTGCATCATGTGGGAAGATCCTGGGGTGATCCCCGGGATAAGCCCTCGTGTAGACATGCCCATTAGTCACAACTATCTGAAGTCGCATTCATTTCAATGGTTCTACTCAAAGAAGGACCAACAATGGATACGCCCCATCAATTGCTTTTTATTTGTTTGTTTGCTTTTTGCTAACCATCCAGCCTGATGAAGAATTTTGATGGACTAGAAAATGCTTTTGAGACATTTTAGTTCATCCTGATCAAAGGCATTACGCTATTGTTGCTTTTGCATACCTTGCAACTTCAATTATTTCATAAGGTAAATATTCTCAAGTTATATGAATCACTTGCTAGTTCATCCTCAAAGAGCTCGGCTGCCACCAGTCTGTCAACTACTTTCCACAAAAATGGGTTTTTTGCAAACCAGGCGATGGTTGTCCAGTATTTCTGTGTCCAGTGCACCCACTCTTCAGGAACGGCTGTATGACTGTAAGGGAAATGACAGGACCCCCTTCATGAAATGATGCCTTCACCACACTCTGCAACCTTCCCACCCCAGCCAACAATACCACCCCCACCTCTCCAGGCAGCTTCAATTAGGGTGACCATATTTGGGAAACCAAAAAAGAGGACACCTAGTGTGTGTGTGGGGGGGGAAGCAGCTTTCTGAGTCCTGCAGAAAGTACGTTATTCCCCCGCCACCTTAAAGAACCCGATTGGAGTGGAGGAGGGGAAAGGATTTCATTCTGCACCACCACCATCCACTCCAATTGGGGCCTTTTCTATAATGTCCACGAATGACCCACTTTCCCCTTTAAGACCTCAATTGGAGCTCGGGGTGGGGGAATGACGTGCCTCAAGAAAGCATGTCATTCCCTCCTGCCATGCTAATGGCAGCCTTAAAGAGGAAGGTGTGTCATTCCAGGACATTATTGAAAATTATAGAAAATCCCCCCTGACACCATGGAAAGAACAAAAACCAGGACAAATCCGGGGAAATCCTGACAGTTGGTCACCCTATCTTCAATAGGCATGAAGAGCAAGGGTTGAGAGAGAAAGCGGTTAGCCTTACAGCTGCATACACCTTGGCCTAATCTACACCAAGCAGGACATGGCACTATGAAAGCAGTATGAAAACAGTGTATAAAAGGCAGGAGCCACACGACTGCTTTATAGCGGTATTGAAGTGCGCTGACAACTGTTGGGGCCCATTGACATAGACCGTATACTGCTTTCATAGTGCTACATCCTGCTTGGTATGGCTGCTGCCTTTTATATACCATTTTCATGCCACTTTCACAGTGCAATATCTTGCTTGGTGTAGATTACAGCAACTGAAGCTGATCCCAGAAAACCAGTGCAGACTGTGCAAAGATCGGCCTACTTCTGTCTGTCTGTCTGACAACTGGAATCTAAGGCAGCATTATTATTATTTATTTATTTATTTATATAGCACCATCAATGTACATGGTGCTGTACAGAGTAAAACAGTAAATAGCAAGACTCTGCCGCATAGGCTTACAATCTAATAAAATCATAGTAAAACAATAAGGAGGGGAAGAGAATGCAAACAGGCACAGGGTAGGGTAAGCAGGCACAGGGTAGGGTAAAACTAACAGTAGAAAGTAACAGTAGAAGTCTGCACAACATCAAGTTTTAAAAGCTTTAGGAAAAAGAAAAGTTTTTAGTTGAGCTTTAAAAGCTGCGATTGAACTTGTAGTTCTCAAATGTTCTGGAAGAGCGTTCCAGGCGTAAGGGGCAGCAGACGAAAATGGACGAAGCCGAGCAAGGGAAGTAGAGGCCCTTGGGCAGGCGAGAAACATGGCATCAGAGGAGCGAAGAGCACGAGCGGGGCAATAGTGTGAGATGAGAGAGGAGAGATAGGAAGGAGCTAGACCGTGAAAAGCTTTGAAGGTTAACAGGAGAAGTTTATATTGGATTCTGAAGTGAATTGGAAGCCAATGAAGAGATTTCAGAAGCGGAGTAACATGGTCGGAGCGGCGAGCTAAGAAGATGATCTTTGCGGCAGAGTGGTGAACAGAAACCAACGGACTGATGTGAGAAGATAAAGGGAAGATAAAGAGAAGATAAAGAGAAGATAAAGAGAAGATAAAGAGAAGATAAAGAGCATAAAGGGAAGCACTTCGATCCTCAAAGTGGTCAGTGAACTTATCACAGTAGACTGCAAAAGGTTCAGGTTCCCCAATCACTGGGGTGGTTGCTAACAACCTCCAAACCAAATGGAACAATTCCGTTGGGAGGCTACTTGAAGCTAACAATGGAGGCAGCGAAATAAGCTTTTCTCCCTGCCCTCTCCATCATGCAACAGGCAGAATTATGCTCTACCGTGTACTTGGTCACCTTTGTGGTGTGTCCTTTTATAAATACACTCTAGGCCCAAGAAATACGTATTCATATCTCCTCACTCAAAAAGTCACAGCTGAAAGCATTGCCTGCTTCCATTGAAAAGTATAAGCCTAGTTCAAACATAACAACAAACCATGGTTTGTTGTCATCATAATTTGTAGTTATAAGTATCACCTGGCACAGACCTTGGGCTTATATGCTTCCCTCCCTTCACATGAAATAGGAGGAGATTTTAAACTTCTGTACCTGGTTTGACCCTGATGGGAAACTGTGGTATAACACAAACGAGGAACGGAAGTATTAAATCCTGTTCCCCTCATGAGCAAAAGGGAGGGAGGCGCATACAAGCCTAGAGTTCATACCAGCTTGTGCTCCTGACAAGAAATCATAGTTTGTTGTTACAAATGACCCAGGTTACTGTGCTTGAAGTAATGTAGATCATTATCTGAAAACATGGATGCTGGATCTTTGATGGCTGTTCCATACATGCAAGCAATCACTCAGGGCCCCCTGCATCACTGGAGCAGTGTTTCTGCATGACCCAGTTCCACACAATTTCAGTCATGTGTGTATGATGGAACTAGGAGGGCAAAATTAATTGTGTGGTCCCTCCCTACATGAACTTCTCCTAGCACCCAGGGAGTGCCACACTCACATGTGGAGGAGCCATGTTATTTGTACCTCCATCTGGTCCCTCCAGACAAGTGCATATGAAGCGGGATTCAGTGTTGCATTCAATGAATGTGTACATCTAAGGACTGGCCCTACCGTGAGGCAGAGTGAGGTGGCCACCTTGTGATTCCTAATTTTCAAGTAGCCACCTGGCCCACCTTGTGCTTCCTAATCTAGTCTGACTCCTTCAGGGTCAAACTATGGCCTAACTTAGAGCTCATCTACACCAAGCAGGATATTCCACTACAAAAGTGGTATGAAAGCGGTATATAAAAGGCAGGAGCCACACTACTGCTTTATAGCGATATTGAAGTCTACTGCAGGATCTACACTACTGCTTTATAGTGGTAATGAAGTGCACTGACAACAGTTAGGGCCCATGACCATCTACACCAAGCAGGATATAGCACTATGAAAATGGTATGAAAGCAGTATATAGTATGTGTCAATGAGCTCCAACAGTTGTCAGTGCACATCAATATCGCTATAAAGCAGTAGTGTGGCTCCTGCTTTTTATATACCACTTTCATAGCACTTTCGTAGTGGAATAGCTGCTTGGTGTAGATGAGCCCTTACACGAAGCAGGATATTGCACTATGAAAGCGGTATAGAAAAAGCAGGAGCCACACCAAGCAGGTTATTACAGTATGAAAATGGTATGAAAGCAGTCTATGGTCTGTGTCAATAGGCCCCAACAGTTGTCAGTGCACTTCAATACCACTATAAAGCAATAGTGTGGTTCCTGCCTTTTATATACCACTTTCATACCGCTTTAATAGTGCAATATTATTTATTATTATTTATTACATTTATATACTGCCCCATAGCCAAAGCTCTCCGAGTGGTTTACAAAAATTAAAACAGTTAACATTAAAAACAAATATACAAAATTTAAAAGCATAAAAAGCATAAAAACAGACAATATCCATTTAAAATAACTTTTCTGGGGTCAGTATCCTGCTTGGTGTAGATTAGGCCTATGTGTTAGATTCATTGTGTAGCTGAGCCCCTTCTTCCTTTTTAACTCAAGAATAAGTGCGCGCAGTCCTAATTCAGATCAGAACCAATGCACATCAGGAGGGGAGGATTAAATTCCAGACACACACACATGTGGAGATTTTTTAAAAAGGGGGGGCAGAGAAAAAAAGTTTCCATTGGGCATCCAATTCACATCATTATTTTCCTTCAACAGAGAAGGGAGGAATTGCAAAGATCGAATACCTGAACAATTGGTTGCTGGCATGAGATTTGAAATGCCATTTCTAGAATGATCCAATTGAGTATATTTTGGGGGGTGGCAAATCCTGAAATACAGTTCTTTCCCGTTGGTACATGAACGCTTGTTCAGAGCAGGCTTTTTCTTGACTTGTTTTGAGTTCAGCATGTAACCTAATCATGCATTTTTTATATTAAGGCTCTTGCTGATTATGAAAGTGAAGTTTCTCGTCCAAAGTTAGAGCAAAAGTGCTGCAGCTTAAGGCAGGAATATACTTGCTCAAGTTCATTGTTCGGGTTTAATCTATTAAATGCTAAACTGCTTAATCAGGAGATTATTATGAATTCTGATGAAGGGCTTTAGCTAAACAACCAACTGTGGTCACAGAGGGTTTTGTTGCCCGAACTTAACGTGAAATCCACAAGGGCATTAAGTATTTAATTCCTAAACAATGTACCAGGTTATTAGAATAAATCCAACAGGAGGGCAGAAATATTAGGGACTTGGCATTCTCCTAGTGCCCCAAAAAAAGAGTTTTGACTGTTGTGGATTCTGAAGTTAAGTATCATGGAAATTATACCATCAAGAAAAATGCGAGAAGAGAAGGAAATTCAATACCATACCATACCATACCATACCATACCATACCATACCATACCATAGGACAGCTTTCCCAAACTTGGTGTCTCACCAGATGTGTGGAATACAATTTCTCTCATCCCCAGCCAGCATGGGTCATGGCTGGGCTACCAGCCAAAGCTAGTGGAAGGCACTCTGTGTCATGGAAGCCACCTGAGCCTCCAATGTCACCAATGGTTATGGGAGTACACCTCCAAGCTGTGTACCTGCTTATTCATGGGGAATGTGATGCCACCTAGAACATCTAGCACACACCCATAAAGACAGCAGAATCACCCACTAGCAATGACTCATCTGAATCGAGCCTTGTTTTATTAGTTCTCATCCAGTCCGTTACTGAGACCAGACACCAGTTCAGCATTATCCACCTGTCTGAGTTGAAAAGTAGATGTAGAGTTGCGTGCCATCTGCATACTGATGACAATGCATCCAGCATTCCAGATGGCCCCACTCAGCTGTTTCATGTAGAAGTTAAATAGCATGGGAGGGTAGGACAGAGGACTCCACATGAAGAACATAAGAACATAAGAAGAGCCCTGCTGGATCAGATGAAGGGTCCATCTCGTCCAGCACTCTGTTCACACAGTGGCCAACCAGCCATCGGCCAAGGAATAACAATGCAGGACATGGTGCAACAGCACCCTCCCACCCATGTTCCCCAGCAACTGGGGCACACAGGCTTACTGCCTCGAATAGTGGAGATAGCACACAACCATCAGGGCAAGTAGCCATTGATAGCCTTTGCCTCCAGGAATTTATCCAACCCCCTTTTAAAGCCATCCAAATTGGTGGCTATCACTACATCTTGTGGTAGTGAGTTTCATAATTTAACTATGCGCTGTGTGAAGAAGTCCTTCCTTTTATTTGTCCTGAATCTCCCACCAATCAGCTTCATGGGGTGACCCTGGGTTCTACTATTTTGAGAGAGGGAGAAAAATGTCTCCCTATCCTGGATGCTCCTTGGGGTAAAAGAATACCACCACCACTACCCAAGCTTAACTTCTGAAAATGACCATTCAGGAAGGAGTTAAACCATCACAAAGCTGTACCCCCAACTCCCAACTTAGGCCTTAGCTAGACCAGGCTTTACACCGGGGCGAACCCCAGGATCGTCCCTCTGCGTCCACATGATGCACAGGGGATCCTGGGATCAGGGAGGGATCATCCCTCCCTGGCCCTGGGATACAGCCCTACACTTTGGCCCCTCCTTTTCCGCAGTCTCGGGCTGAGCCTGAGACTGCGGAGCGTGTGGCCTATTTCCGTGGGTTTACCCGGCTTCGCGCAATTACTCGCGTGGAGCCAGGAGTGCTGCGCCCATTGGGGGGAGGGTGGGGGAGCGGGGAAAGTAGTTTATATATTTTTAAAAAACCTTACCTTTGCGCATGAGCGTTCGTGCGCTCCAACTCCTTTAAAAAATAATAAAAAATGGCGGGCGCGATGCCTCTCTTCCTGAGGTCGTCGTGCCTTACGTGTAAACAGGGGCGAGATCTCGCGTTAATACCAATGTGAAGTCTCCCCTCCTCTCCCCCAGAACAAAAGGTAGGTCTAGCTAAGGCCTTAGACAGATGCTCCATAATGAGCAGGTGTCCAAGTTGGAAATTGGAGGCATAGTCACCCAAGAGACCAAGGAGAATCAACAGGGATATACTCTCTTGATGCAGGGACTCTCTTGACATAGAGATCAGGGCCATAGCTAGACCTAAGGTTTATCCCTGGATCGTCCAGTGGTCAAACCTGTTCATCTACGTGACACACAGGGGATCCAGTGCTCAGGCAGAGGCGAACCCTGGATGATCCCAGGATAAACCTTAGGTCTAACTGTGGCCCAAGGTAGTTTCAGTGCTAAAACTGGGCAGGAACCCTGATTGAAGGATCCAGAGCACCAATCAGAAGAGGTTCTTGGGTGAGTGCCTGGACAATAGACCCTGAACAACAGATTTATAAGCTGCCTTTCAAAACACATTATCTTCTCAAGGCAGTATACAGAATATGATAAAAAAAAATCCATTTAAAACCCACATCAACGTTGTGCTGAAATTTTGGGCATCGTTCAGTTATTTGGAAGTTTTGATTGTACAATGGGAAAACCATGTGCTTTTGCCTAATCCTCCTCTAGGCATTCCTCGGGGAAACATGCGATATAACAGCATTCTTTCTATTTCAGAGCTCACACTTGTTTTTACTCTGTGCTTAAACTTCTTTCAGGCATCTCTTGTGCCATAGTGCAAAACAGTGAAGTTCACTGTGTGGCAGGACTGACCCTAGTGGCATTTTAGAACAGCTGGATTATGAGCTAGGTTAAACATTATTAATGAGTTCTTTTTCCTTTTGATCAGCGAAGTAGTTATAAAATGGTAAACTGGATGTCTAGGATCTTGACATATATTTTTATTATATTGCTGGGGGGATTTGTGGGGGGGAGCTGAGGGGTCTTGGGAATCGGCTGCACAAATACTTCCCAGGTCAATGGTAGCAAGAGAAATGAGCTATTTAATTTGAGCAGCAAATGAAAGGACACAGTACAGCAAGATTTGTGAATTTACAACATAGAATCATAGAATCATAGAATAGCAGAGTTGGAAGGGGCCTACAAGGCCATCGAGTCCATCCCCCTGCTCAATGCAGGAATCCACCCTAAAGCATCCCTGACAGATGGTTGTCCAGCTGCCTCTTGAATGCCTCTAGTGTGGGAGAGCCCACAACCTCCCTAGGTAGCTGATTCCACCGTCGCACTGCTCTAACAGTCAGGAAGTTTTTTCTGATGTCCAGCCGGAATCTGGCTTCCTTTAACTTGAGCACGTTATTCCGTGTCCTGCACTCTGGGAGGATCGAGAAGAGATCCTTCCTAAGATCACATCCTAGGGTGACCCTATGGAAAGGAGGACAGGCTCCTGTATCTTTAACAGTTGTATAGAAAAGGGACGTGTCATTTGTATGCATGTAGCGCCTGATGAGATTCCAGCCTTGGCTGCGACGGAGGGGTGAAGACCTCATGATATTTTTAGCACGAGATCTCCCCCTCTGTTAACATGCAGCACGTGATGACCTCAGAGGGAGAGGACGTGCACTCGCCATTTTGTTTTTGTTTTTTTAATGAGGAAGGAGTGCCCGAGCACGCATGCGTAAAAGGTAAGTGTTTTTTTTATTTTAAAAAAGTTTTCTCACTCCCGCCACCCCACCCCCGATGGGCGCGAGGAGCCAGAATAAACCGTGACGGTGGGCCACATTTTCATCATCCCGAGACCGCAGAAAAAGCAGGCCTAAAGTGTAGGGCCATATCCTGGGACAAGGGAGGGATTATCCCTCCCTGATCCCAGGATCCCCTGTGCTTCATGTGAATGCACAGGGATGATCCCGGGGATCACCCCGGGATAAAGCCCTGTCTAGCTATGGCCTCCCTCTTCATCACAACAGCTAAAGCTGCAGGAGCCCTGCCCTCTTGACCAGATACAAAAGTGCTCCTGCAGCTCACCTTCTGAACCGCTGCATATGCATCTTTGCCACAAAGTGACTGGAAGGAAAAATATCACCAGACAGTGGGAAAGAAAATGGTTCAAGAATTTGCTCTAAATTGATGATAATCCCCAAATACTGGCAACCAGATGATGGGATTGGCAACAAGCCGCACGTCTCCATAGAAAGCGAGCGAGCTACACAATAGCCAAGTAAGCCAACAGCTATGCTTCATTGGTTCAAGAGGTTTGTTTTCACACCTCAGCCCTTTTGAGTAACTGCTTCTGAGTAGCTGCCCAACCATTATTTGGTTTAGATTCGGACTAAGGGTTGCAGCCAATGTTAGTCCTACTTAGAGTAGACCCATTGAAATGAGTGGGACTTAAGTTAGTCATGATAAAAGTCCCATGTATTCCATTTGATCTGCTCTAAGTAGAACTAATATTGGTTACAAAACCCTTAGTTCGTTGAACCTATGGGTGATCAGAAAGTAGCTCTCCAGATGTTTTGGGGCTTCAACTCCCAGAAGCCCCTGCCAGTATGGCCAATGGTCAGGAATGCTGGGAGCTGAAGTTGAAAACATCTGGAGATCTGCTTTCTGCCAACCCCTGACCTAGGCTCCACTGAAATCCACAGGACAGCTAGTCATGCCCATTGATTTCAGGGGGAACCAGGTCCCAATGCCACTAACTTAGTTTGGATCCAGCCTATTATTTCTACGCAAATGGTGGCAAATGCTACTCCCCATTGAGACACATTCAATCCTTTCCTGTCTCTGAAATCTTCTGTTGTGTGGGTAGTGTTTCTCTACACCTCTGAGTCATTATTCTAACATTCAACTGCAGCTTGAAATGAGGATGGAGCATTGAAATTGTGCTTTTGGTAAGGAATTAAATCCCAAATTTATACTAGCTCCAGACCAACTTTCCCAAGCTGCAGTCCTCCAGATGAGTTGTACTGCAACTCCTGCCCAGCCAACATAGTCATTTGGCCGGGGGTAATAGGAGTTGTAATCCAATACATCTGGAGGGCACCAGCATGGAGAACAGTGTTAATCTAGACCAATGTATTTTAAGATGTAATCCTATGCACATTTAGACAGAAAAAAAGTCCTACAACTCCCAGCATTCCCATGGCTGGCTGGGGGATGCTGGGAGTTGAAAGACTTTTTCTATCTAAACATGCATAGAATTGTGCCTCCATTTATTTTATTTTGTGACCTTATTTATCTATTTACAAGAGTTGCATACAACTCTGAGCGTCATCAGACATCAGATGGGGGGGGTGGAATCATGTTTCCTTACTGTCCCTTTTCCCCTTACTTCTGTCCCACAATACTTCCTCTTTCTTTACAAGGGAAAGAAAGAGGAAGTAAACAATGACCACGTGGCCCATGCAATGGGCATTTTTATCCCGCTGCTTCTCCTGCACATGGTGGGACATTTCGCTAGCTGAAAAAGTCAGATTTTCAGGTTCTTTTTTTGGGGACTGGAAATGAGCAGAAGAGATGGGAGATGCGGGAGGTGGGCATCATCATCAAAAGAACACACACAAAAATGTGAGTGCCTAGTAATGAGAGTGTGATAAAATGCTCATCTGATGATGCGCTCTATGACCTTAGCTATTGGTGCCCGCCTGACATCAATAGACAGAGAATTCCACAGAAAGGGGGCCAGTACACCAGAGGCTCTGCTCCGAGGGGACTCCAAATGGACTGCAGGTCCATCTGTAACCACCAGTAGCAGCTCTTCTGATGACCTAAGCAACTGGGCAGGCTGGTAAAAGAGAAGGCATTCCCTCAAATATCCTTGTTCCAAGTTAATTTCAGGCTTTATACACCAGCAGCAAAACCTTAAACCTAACCCAGTAGCAGATTGGCAGCCACACAGTCCCCTCAGCAAAGGAGTTACATGCTGCGAACCCAGTCTTCGGAAGAAAACCAGCCCATGCCTCCCGGAAAAACAAAAATACTTGAATGGGTATGATTAAAAAGGGAACCGTGTGACTTATGAAGGGATCGCAGCCAAGTCACACTAGGCAGAGAGAGGAAGCTCCTCTCACACCATTGTTGTTCCAGTCTAGTCATCACTTCACAGTCTTGTTAATGGCAGATCATTCTCTTCAATTGTTGCAACCTAGGATCCCTGCAGGCTTTTGATGTCGCATATTCTTGGCACACTGGTACACTGTTATAAAATGAGCGGGGAAAGGAGACAGAAAGACAAGAGCCCTTCATCGCTGCCAGAAGGCCATTTGGGGATGAGGAGGGCAGCTCAGATTCTTGGGTGGGAGCAGAAGAACGTGACCATTGGTGCCAGCCCCCTTCATTATTCTTCTTAGAAAGCTACCGAGGGATCCACGAACTGGCTAAAATTGAGGGGAGTCAGGGGGTTGTTTATTTTTTATTATTTACAATGTTTATATGCCGCTCTCCATTCAAGAATTTGGAGCAGTGAACAAAAAGAATAAAAACAGAATGAAAATACATTAAAAATACATTTTTAAAAGAAACAAAGTGTAAATAAAACCGCAGCTGGCCATTGAGGGAAGGCTTCTTGGAACATCAAGGTTTTCAGGTGCTGCCAGAAAGAATGCAAGTTTGGTGCCTGCCTGACTTCCAGAGGCAGGGAATTCCATAGGAAGGGGCCACCACACTGAAGGCTCTTCTCCTGGTAGACCAGCCTTCCTCAACCTGGGGCGCTCCAGATGTGTTGGACTGCATCTTTGGAGCACCCCAGGTTGAGGAAAGCTGTGGTAGACCTTAAGGATTGAGGCTCGTGGACTTGAATTAAGGCCTCCTTACCTTTCCCTGAGTACTGTGGGAGACTGGAGATGGGTGAACAAACTGGAACTATCCAGTTTGGAAGCACTGTTGGCTGAGTTAAGGCCGGCATCAAGGGTAGGGATGGTTGGACACTTGCTGATGTGGCAAGAGCCTTTTGTTGTTGCTCCTCCTCTTCACCACTGCAAGCTATTTGTCCGCCTGCCTGTCACTCTGACAATAGTGGTGGGGGTGAGAAGTATGAGGTGGAGATACCACAGCCTGCTTGCTCCTTGGCTCCCTGCTGGTCTGGCAAACAAGTGGTAGCAGTGATGAGGAACAATAGCTACAATGGGAGTGAGAAGGTAGATTCACTGAAGGAGGAGGGCCATTGAGGTTCTCTTGCCCAAGGGCCCCTCAAAAACCTGGAGCCAGAACTGGGCTGATCTGGGGTTGACGGGTGAATCTTCTTTGAATGGAGTCGCACTCTTCTGGAAGAACCACGTTCCCAGTTTGGGTGGTATTTCGTGATGTGGTGTTGCTTTGGGATGCTCAGGTGGTGGTGAAAAGTAGGAATGTCTTTTACCAGCTTCGCCAATGGCACCCATTGCTGGAGGAAGAAGACCTGCCCACAATCGTTCATGCTTTAATTCCCAGACAAGTCTACGAGTGTCTATCCCGGAAAAATGTTCAGATACGACTGGAGTGGGGTGGTTTGAACATGTCACTCCAGTGTTATTTGATCTGCTGCCCTTGGGCATGTCTACACTGGGCAGGGAAGGGGGGAGAATCTCACGATATGCTGATCATGAGATCCCCCCCCCTCAGTCCACACGCAACCAGGGCCGGCGCTACCATTAAGGCCAGTCAGGCGGTGGCCTAGGGCACAGAGGCAGCTGGGGCACTGGAACCGAGCAGGAAAGAGCAGCGAATTCAGCTGCTCTCCCCATCCTGCTCCTCCTCCGGAAGGTTTTTTCTCCTCACACAGCTGGTCTCTCCTCCTATCTCAAGCCCACATCAGCCCCACCAGAAATAGGGGGTGGGGGAAGCACCCACAGGAGGCAGCAGAGAAGGAAACAGCAGCAAATTCAGCTGCTCTGCCCCCCACTCTTCTCCTACCTAGGAGGGCCCGGGGCTTCTTTCCTGTTGGAGCCAGCCGCTCGCTCCCTCGCTCATTCAGCCAGACCCTCCTACAAGCTGCCCCAGCCAACCTCTCGGATAGTTGCTGCACAAGACAGAAGCAGCAGCCATGCGGCGGAGATGGAGGAGCACGCGGAGGAGGGCGGGCAGCAGAGCAGCTATTATATTAATTATTATATTAATAATATTAGTTCAAAATTATTTGTGTGCCAAAATATTTTCTTTTGTATTTGTGAAAGATAGTCAAAATTTGATTATTACTTATTCTTGCACTTTAAAATAAATTTAGCAGTTTCAAGTTTTGTGCGTCTTATTTTTTCTACAAAACATCTTTTCTTAATAATCAAAGTTGGCAATTTTTCTTGGGGTGTGTGTGAAAGTAGCTCACCTTGCCTAGGATGCAAAATAGTCTGGCCCTGCACGCGACGTCCCGGGAGGAAGGAGGACGTCGCGCCCAACATTTTGTTATTATTTTTTATTGAAGATGAGCACACGAGCGCTCCAACGATAAAGGTAAGTTTTTTTTAAAAAGATCCCGCTTCTCCCTGATGGGCACAGAGCTCCTGAAGAGCTCCGTGCCCCATGCCCAGTTTCTGGCTTCTCGCGTTTACTCGCGAGGAGCCAGGATGAAACCAGGAGAGCCGGCCACATGTCCTGCAGTCTCGGGATGATCCCGAGACCGTGGGAGGGAAAGGCAAAGCCATCCCAGTAATCCCAGGGAAATGGAGGGATCTTTCCACTCTGCCCCTGGGATCCCCTATGCATCATATGGACGCACAAGGATGATCCCGGGGCGATCCCCGGGATAAGCCACCATCTAGACATGCCCCTTGTTACTTATTCATTTGCTGGGCCCTATTTAAGGTGCCCCTTCCTTGGATTAAAGTAGGGTGACCATATGAAAAGGAGGACAGGGCTCTTGTATCTTTAACAGTTGTATTGAAAAGGAAATTTCAGCAGGTGTCATTTGTATATATGGGGAACCTGGGGAAATTCCCTCTTCATCACAACAGTTAAAGCTGCAGGTGCCCTGCCCTCTTTTAAATCTGGTCACTCTAGTATAGCTCCTGCAGCTTTAACTGTGGTGATGAAGAGGGAATTTCACCAGGTTTTCCATATATACAAATGACACCTGCTGAAATTCCCTTTTCTATGCAACTGTTAAAGATACAGGAGCCCTGTCCTCCTTTCCATATGGTCACCCTAATTAAAGCCCTAAATGACTCAGGACTTGGATACCTGGAGACTAGCCTTTTGCATGTCTTTGCTTATTATTGCTTTGTTCAACATCAGAGGTGAAATTTTGTCATTTGCCATAGGCAGTGGAATGTTTTGGGGTGGGCCTGTGTATATACATGCTTACATTTGGCCAGGTTGTGCTCACTGATGTGTGTTTGATTGTTTAAAATATTTAAATATTGCTTTTCTACCCTTTATTATGTCTAATAAAATCCAAGGAAATTGCAACAATACATTAAAAAATCAGAATGTTCTTTTAAAAAACAGCGCAAACACAATGTTAAAAGCCAAAGGCCTGGTGAAACAATACAGCTTTTGCCTGTCTAAAACTCAGTCAGTATAGAATCAGCCTGATCTCTTCTGGGAAGGAATTCCACAGTTGTGGTGCCACTACAGAAAAGGCTCTGTCGTGTACCCACCACCCTAACCTGTCTTTGTGGTGGAACACACAACAAGGCCTCTGTTGAAGATCTCAGAAGTAGGCTCATATAGGAAGAAGTGATCCTTCTGATATCCTAGCCCCAGCCATGCCAGCTTTTGGACTTTCTCATGCAGTCCTACTTTTGCACAGAGTTTACCTACACAGAAGAAAAATTTATAAGGTAATTGTTTTAAAGGGGGGAGGGGAAATGCCTGAAATCCTATTCCAATACTATTGGCTCAAGAAACATAAATGCCTCATATTTACTGCTCTTTCAGACAAAAAGCAAGCAAATGTAACTAGCAATCTTAATGTGTGTGTAAATTACAGAGCACTAACCAAACTCACTGCAAAGGAAGTTGGATAATATGTTTATGTTTAAAGTATATATATATATATATATATATATATATATATATATATATATATATGGCATCTGAAATTAGCCCAGACTTATCTTCTATTTAATTTTCCTGTTTAACTTCCAGCAGCATTTAACTGTAAAACGTCCTGCATAAAAAGCACTGTAATAAGAAAATCTGGTACTACTTTCAGAATCAAGGTTTCATTTTTTAAAAAAAGGGCATAAATGCTTTCCATGTGTTAACTTGTCCCTGTTAGTATTTTACTATGTTGTACTGCTTATTCCTGTGGTTAAGTAGGCTATAAACAGCTGACCGAGAGAGAGAGACGTGTCATTTCATAAGATGCGCCACCAGTATGTATCGCTAGGTTTTTTCTTCGTCTCCATTTGTCCATTCCAAGCAGATGTTCCATAGCCGTTAATTCAGAATGCTTTTATCTGCAGGAGAAAAGAATACAACCCTGGAATTCCAGCATTAGGAGGCGCGGAGGGGTGTGTGTCATCTCTCCCAAGTGTTTAGACCACAAAACAGTGGTTCCTCCAAGGAAATATTTGAATGGTATTTCATGAAACCAAGAAAGACAAGATGGTTGACGGGGAGGAAAAACATGAGAGGAACAGAGAACGTGAATATTTCAGGGGAAAGATATGTATATACTGTGGAGGGGAGAGAATTTCATTGGGTCCACATTTTTAAGCTAATTTTGACTTCCTGAAGTAACATATGGATTGGAACAACAGTTATCTGTCAGACTGTGCACTTCTCCAAATTTTGTGATGCAGTTCTTTGAAATAATCTGTTTATTTACAGATGTATAGGGAGGAGGAGGAGGAGGAGGAGGAGGAGGAGGAAGAGGAGGAGATGCCTTTCTCAAAAACAAGAAGTCTCAAGTCTTCTTACAACAAAATTAAAACATACAAAATAAAACCAATGATCCTCTAAAATACCGTCACCCCATAAAACCATTGATAGATCAGTGACAACCAAAAGCAATTCAATTACCGTATTTCTTCTATTGTAAGACGCCATCGATTGTAAGACGCACACTAATTTCAGTACCACCAACAGAAAAAAAAAACCTAAGACACACCCGCGATTCTAAGATGCATCCCATTTTTAGAGATGTTTATATGGGGAAAAAAGTGTGTCTTAGAATCAAGAAATAGGGTAATGCATTGAAGAGCCCATCATATCCCATCAAATGCCTGAGAACAGAGGGGAGGATCCAACATGAGTCCTACTTAGAGTAGACCCATTAAAGTAAATGGGACTTAAATTAGTCATGACTAACTTAAGTCCAATTAATTCTAATGGGCCTACTCTGAGTTGGAGTTATACTGCCCCGACATTCCAAGGGGTGGGGGCAGAAATACACATGCAAGGCATTATGTTCAGAGCAATATCATAGTCCAGTTGTTTCAGATACTAAACCAGCTGCACAGTTTATACCCAAACTGCTACTTTCCAAGCCTTTATACACATATTCTGGCAGGCAAAACTATGTTTAGCTCATATTGTTCCCCGCCTTGATCAGAATGGAGGGGCAGGGAAGAATTATTATTATTATTATTATTATTATTATTATTATTATTATTATTATTATTATTATTATTTTCAAAGGCTTTACAAAGGGTTGGATCCAGGACCTGCCTGCGACAAGACAACATTTGGTGAGATGGAATTGGAAAATATTAGAGTCTCCACCTTTCAAAAAGACAAAGGGTATGATCCATTAAACTTAAGCATGTTGAGTTTCAATTCTTTTCAAGGAAATCACTGATGTCTGTGCTTAGAGCTGCAATCTATACACTTTTACCAGAGAGTAAGCCTCATTGAACTCAATGGGCCTTAACTTTGAGGCCCCATTCACACACACCTGGTCATGTGACAGCTGGATTTCCCTAATTACTCTCGCTGGCTGGCCTGTTGTGTTATCTGAACCTGGGCAGCCTGGCTTGTGGATTGGCGAGTAACATGGGTTGTTTGAAGGCTGTTGCCCCCTGAGCCACGCTGCTCAGATTCGGATGACACTATAAGCTGCACCAGGATGGCAAATTAGAGAAATCTGGCTAGCATGGGACCCGGATGTGCAGCGAAGTTAAAAGTCACACAAATCAGTGTCCTCTTTTGAGGTGCTGCATTTCCTCCCTTTTGGCAATGTGTAAGTGGCCACCCAGGGCTGGGTAGGGGAGGGCCAGTTGGGCCAGTTGGCATGGGCCTACGATTTTGAGGGGGCCTACTCCGAGTCCCCCTGGGCAAAGTTGCTTGATTTTTCTGTTGGTGATGATGAATTTGCCCAAAGAAAAGCACGTAAAGCATTTCTGAATGTGAAGGAGTGATGCCTTATATACACCTTGAATAAAAGTGCTTGCCATTACCTTTTTTATAAATCGCTCTAATTCATATATATTTAGAACTGATTAAAAATACTTAATGAGCAGTTTGAAATGGGGCCTACATTTCCCATCTGGCCCAGGCCTACTACTAGCTTTGCCCAGCCCTGTGGCCACCCTCCAGTCAGGTGAAACCAAGCTACCTTTCCTGGTGACAATATGACACAGAAGACACATGTGCATGGTGGGCCCAATCAGGCTACTTGGGCAAACATTGTAAGCTGGGAGAGAGCTCTCAGCAAGCAATCCTTGCAAAAAATCATCTAGCATGTATATCTCCAAGAAGGCATATACATGATCGAGGTGTACAAAATTATGCATGGTGTGGAGAATGTGGATAGGGAGACATTTTTCTCCCTCTCTCATAATACTAGAACCCAAAGGGGTCATCCCATTATATTGATTAGTGGGAAATTTGGGTCAGATAAAAGGAAAGACTTCTTCATACAGAGCATAGTTAAATCATAAATCACTACCACAAGGTGTACTGATGGCCACCAATTTGGATGGCTTTAAAAGGGGGTTGGATAAATTCCTGGAGGAGAAGGCTATCAGACATCGCTCCTCTGATGCCATGTTTCTCGCCTGCCCAAGGGTCTCTACTTCCCTTGCTCGGCTTCGTCCATTTTCTTCTGCTGCCCCTTATGCCTGGAACGCTCTTCCAGAACATTTGAGAACTACAAGTTCAACCGCAGCTTTTAAAGCTCAGCTAAAAACTTTTCTTTTTCCTAAAGCTTTTAAAACTTGATTTTGTTCTGACTTTATACTGTTAGTTTTACCCTACCCAGTGCCTGTTTACCCTACCCTGTGCCTGTTTGCATTCTCTTCCCCTCCTTATTGTTTTATTATGATTTTATTAGAATGTAAGCCTATGCGGCAGGGTCTTGCTATTTACTGTTTTACTCTGTACAGCACCATGTACATTGATGGTGCTATATAAATAAATAAATAAATAATAATAATAATAATAATAATAATAATAATAATAATCTATGGCTGCTAGCCGATCCAGTCGCCAATACAGTAAGCCTGCGTGCAACAGTTGCTGGGGTACATGGGTGGGGGGGTTCTGTTGCACCATGTCCTGCTTTGTTGGTCCCTCATCGGCAGCTGGTTGGACATTGTGTGAACAGAGTGCTGAACTAGATGGACGCTCAGTCTGATCCAGCATGGCTCTTCCTATGTTCTTAAATACTGAGATGATTCCTAAGACAGCTGAAGGCACAGCTCTGCTTAAAGTTGCTTAACTTCAGCGTCTCAGATCATGGGCTCCTTGTCCTGCATATATTATTTTGTTTCACAAGGAGTTTTTGTATGCAAAGCGGCCACTGAGACAACAGTCAGGTCTGTCTCTCTGTCTTACTCCTTTCCTCTCTATTGGATTCTGCACCTCCAAATTACATCCCATCCCCACCCTTTCTTTTCCTTCAGTGGGCTGAAAGCAACCTGGGAAGGCCATTTTGGGATGGAAGACTGAGATTAAAATCCCCTTCTCCCCTCGCCTTCCCTGTTAAAGATGGCAGAGTGCCCCTCTGCTTTAGCTGAAAAGAAATGTTCATTGAAAAAACTATACACAATTTGTGTTGAATCTAAATCAAATGCTACCTGAACCTAAATTAGGGTGACCATATGGAAAGGAGGACAGGGCTCCTGTATATTTAACAGTTGTACTGAAAGGAGAATTTCAGCAGGTGTCATTTGTATATGTGCGGAACCCGGTGAAATTCCCTCTTCATCACAACAGTTAAAGCTGCAGGAGCTATGCTAGAGTGACCAGATACAAAAGAGGGCTGGGATCCTGCAGCTTTAGCTGTTGTGATGAAGAGGGAATTTCACCAGGTGCTGCATGCATACAAATGACACCTGCTGAAGTTCCCTTTTCTATATAACTGTTAAAGACACAGGAACCCTGCCCCTCTTTTCCATATGGTCACTCTACCTAAATACAAATTGAACCTAAATCAAATGCAAACAGATAGTCTCTGCTCTACATATGATTGATCTTCCATTTCTCTTTGTGTGTGTTTGCTGTTTCTTCTTTCCCTCCCACCTGGCAACTTCCCTTTTTTATCACTTCCTTTTCTGTACATCAACTTCCCTCATAACACTCTCTGTCTTCTTTTGCTTTCTTCTACTTCATAGCCTGGGAAAACTGCAGGCATGCAGCCAATTTTGCCTCCAGTATGCCTTTGTGGATCCACCAGCATGAAATGCAAATTGGCTTTTAAAAGAAGAAGAGGTTTCATTGAGCATTGCAACAGTCTGGGACTTCTGAAATATCACCTCTGATGATTCCTTCGTCCCTGTAGATGGGATGTGCTTTGTTTGCATAAAACAGCATTGTGGGTAAATTTAAAAACTTAGTTTTAATTTATTTGTACTATATATCTTTGAAAAGGGCCAAAACAACAATAATATCAACAAAAACAAATATTTTTATTTCCCCAAAGCTGTTTGCAATACAGTTTGTAATCCCGATAGCCATTTTGAAGGGTGACCATATGGAAAAGTGGACAGGGCTCCTGAATCATTAAAATGGAATTTCAGCAGGTGTCATTTGCATGCATGTAGCACCTGGTAAAATCCCCTCTTCATCACAACAGTTAATGCTGCAGGAACTACACTAGACTGTCCAGATACAAAATAGGGGCAGGACTCCTGCAGGTTTAACTGTTGTGATGAAGAGGGGATTTTGCCAGGTGCTGCAGGCATACATATGACACCTGCTGAAATTCCCTTTTCTATACAACTGTTAAAGATACAGCAGCCCTGTCTTCCTTTCCGTATGGTCACCTTTCATGAGGCCCCATTCATACATTAAGTTGACAGTGTCACCCTGTGGTAGCTTCAGGGTCAAGAAAGCAATACTTCTTCTCACACGTTTGGCCCACACCAGGTATCCCCCTCACAGTTTCATTCCTCAGTGGATGACTCTGTGTTCACTTTGGTGCCACTGAGGTTGAATGTGAACTAGAGTAGCCAGGTATATTACTTTACAGAGGCCAGATCTCCTTTTGAAGGCATCCTCTATTTGAAGGCTGTCCAACCCAAGTCTGGTTTCAAGATAAAGAACCAACCATGTACATTGATGGTGCTATATAAATAAATAAATAATAATAATAATAATAATAATAATAATAATAAGGGGAAGCAGGACCAGTTAGCATGTGGATTGCAGACTGGTCAGGCACTCAAGTTGCCTCATTACAGACTTCCTCTCTATGGTGAGATGTATTCTATATCTGTGGAAATGATAGTAACTTTTTCTAAATTTGCATGAATTAGCATATGCCATTATATGCAAATATGTACAAAGATTGTGGAAGATGGTGTTTCTGGAGATGGAAGAAATAGTGGGAATGAAGATAGAACGAACACCAAAAGTTGCATTACTGTCGCTATTTGAAGAATTAAAATGTAAAAAAGAAATTAAGGAATTGATATCGAATTTGCTGACTGCAGCACGATTGATTGTAGCTAGGAACTGGAAGATTCAAGGGGATTATTCTATTGAAGAATGGTATAAAGAAGTTTGGGATATAGCTATTAATGATAAACTGACTTGTAATATTAAATGGAGAAGAGGTATAGCGAAAACAAATGAGTTTGAAGGAATTTGGAAACAGTTCCTAATATTTGTGTTTTCTAAAGGAAGTGGGAAACCGCCAGCAGAAGAAAGTGTGAGATTTTGGAATCAGGAATGAGATCCCGAGGTGGGGGGTGCACTTCTATGTTATGTTTGATTATGTTATGTAGATATGATATTATGTTATTCAACATTTATTCAACATTTATGTAGTATGTTGTTTTCTTTAATTGTAATGGTGTATGTTTAAGTATTGTAGAAAATAAAAAATATTATATATTAAAAAAAGCATATGCCATTATCATGCAAATCTTGGCCTTCTTATGTTTGGTGATCCATTTACTATTTTGAGTGTTATGTAAGCGGCCACCACAATTGGGTCTGGGTCTGGCTATATGGCATAGAGTTGGGTGTGCCTCTCTTTCTCATACTGCACTACTGGCTGTTCTGGTTCAGTTGAGTAGAGATCTATCCCAAGACATGGCTAGGGCTTCATATGTACTGCAGTGTACCTGAAAGTGACATTGCGCCTGTTCAGAAGACACCCTAAACCCTACTGGTTAAGGCTTTTGGTTAAGCAGCAGGGTTTAGGGTGTCTTGCGGTATTTGTATTTGTATTTATTTATTTATTTATTTATTTATTTATTTATTTATTATTGCATTTATATCCTGCCTTTTTGCCTTCAAGGAACCCAAGGCAGTGTACATAATCCTCTTCCTCCTCTCCATTTTATCCTCACAACAACAACCCTGTGAGGTAGGTTGGTCTGAGAGTCTGTGACTGGACCAAAGTCACCCAGCGAGTTTCCATGGCTGAGTGGGGACTAGAACCCGGATCTCCTGACTCCCAGTCCAACACTTTAGCCACTACACCACACTGGCTCTTGCAGTATGTGTTTTGCTAAACCCTGCTCACTCACAAACCCCAGTTGGAACGTCTACAGCAGGGTTAGCAGTTCTAACCATGGCTTAAAGTGTTGTGTGCAATATCATGGCTTGTGGTTAGTGCTAACCCCAGAGAACCACAGTTTCGCTAACCACAGAACCTGAAGTGTCATCTGAACAGGCCCACTATCTCATGATACAACGGACTTGGCCACCACTGTTCTATAGTCAGTGAAGGCCGGTGGCTCTGATTTTGGTGGCACTATGAATCCATTCCAGGTTTCAATCAGAACCAGCCAGGCTTCTAAAGGAGCTATCCAAGGTGCTGAACCCTAACCCCAGTCTAGGTTAAGCACCTTGGATAGCTCCTTTAGAGTTCTGGCTGGTTCTGACTAACCCAGAATGCATTTACATCCCTGCTGAAATCGGAGCTACCAGCTTCCAGATGTTGCTCTGATATAGCCTCCACTGGCCATAGTAGCCAACTGGGATTGTGACAAGTTTAGCTGCCTTAAACCAAGTCAGACTATTTTTATTTTATTTTTTATTGAATTTTACATTTATAATAAAAAGATCTAAAATCCAATCACATCAAACATAACACAATAATCAAACACGGGATATCCTTAATACACAATCAGCATCGAATCAAATTAATCAGGTGACACAATGGACTGATTGTAACTGTATATATTCAGAGCTAGAGGAAAATATATCAAAACGATGCATCTAGCTTGGTATTGTCTATCCCAGCCGTCCCCAACCTGATGCCCTCCAGATGTGTTCATCTAAAACTCGAAGTATCCCCCAGCCAACAGAGGTATATCAGGGACTGAACCTGAAAAAACATGTGTTGTGCCACTGAGCTCTGGTACCCCTTCCCACATGCCACCTGGACGTATTCAAATTACTGCTTTTATCTCTTCTATCAAGCACTTTATTTTTTACTATCATGCTCTGGTCGTTCTTGACTGATCCTCTCCCTCCACTATGAAAGCTGAAGGCTGTTCCTCACTTCCCGAGATGGCCCTTTTCTTTCAGAGCGATGCACCCCCGTTGTGATGCCGGTCCCCGGCTCTGGGAGAACAACTGATCCCGAACATGTACTGGAGGAATGTCATCCGCTGCAGCCTCGTGCCCCAGAACCACTTCCCAAAGCCAATCGCATTTCCAAAGGACGCGATACAGTCCAAGTGCAAACAAGATGCACATAAAAGATGCATGGGACAAGGTCACGCTGACTGTGCCCTCTCTCTCTCTCTCGGGGCTGGGTTAACGTGGTGCTTAAGTGTCTTGAGTGGAGTATTAGGCAATCATCATTACCACACTGGCTCGCCTAACCTCTCAAAAGCAGAAGAACCTTTCAGAATGTAATAGATTAATAATGGCTGCCCTTTGTTTAAACCAAAGATGCAGACAAAGTGTCTCCAAGTGTACAATGTTTTTGAGTGACACATCCCTCCTGAGTCCCAGCCAAGCCGTTCTCACTCAAGGGCTCTTTTTGAAATTTGTTCTTTAGGGTGGAGTCAACACACACAAGGCCCACATGCCATCGGGGGAAGGGGGAGGACCGGTTTGTGCAAGAGACCAGTCTGGCTGGAGCTGGTGCCGTCTGTCACTGCAGCCACAGCTGGGCTCAGAGTCACGTCTGCTGTTCTGCCGATGTTTCATGTTTTGGGTGCAAACATATTAATGGAATATATGTCCCTACTGTGCACAAAACAGAACTCACTGATCTCCCTGCAGGACTGCTAAGGACACGGTGCCCTACGTGTAACCTCTGGAGCAACTGGGATCGGGGTGCGTCATTTGGCCATTTGCTAGTTTGCTGCTTAACTGTTGTAGCAGCAGGAATGGCTTATGAAGATGCTTTCACACCAGAGATGGAAATCCCAGTGGCATCATATAACACATACACACACACACACACACACACACACACTTCAGAAGTGTGTACCTACTCCTATGCCAGAAATAGTGGCACATACAAATCCATATGTTACTGCTGCTATGATGACATGCAACAGGATAAACAAATTATTGAAGTAATTTGTTTGAGCTTCTCTCTCTCTCTCTCTCCCTCCCTCCCCCCCATCATCTTAACTGATGAAATATCTGTTTGATGACCCGAACTCTACATTTTGCAGAATATGGTCAGAAGACACATATGTAAGACAGATTTTTCAACTTAATTATAAAATAAAATAACTGTCACTCTGCTTCCCTTTAAGTGCACCCTAAATCTGCTTGCTGAGGTCCATTGC
The DNA here is from genome assembly GCF_023053635.1 of Elgaria multicarinata webbii. Lineage (NCBI taxonomy): Eukaryota > Metazoa > Chordata > Lepidosauria > Squamata > Anguidae > Elgaria > Elgaria multicarinata. The sequence continues at coordinate 26,363,999 of NC_086171.1, read as the reverse complement.
CCCAACCTTCTCAGGGCTGGTCTTGGGGGGTTGGTACTGCGGGGCACCTGCCCACGCCAACCTTGTTTGACCAGCCTGATCCCATGGATCAACACACTGGCTCCAGTGTGATCTGGTGCAAAGATCCTACCTGTAGTAGTGATGCCGCCGAATCTCGTAATTTGTTGTTTCTGGTCTCTGGATGCTCATTTGGGGGGGGGGGCTGGACTAACCAGCCTCAAGACCAGCCCTAGCTGTAGCACTGGCTTATGGCACCACTATTTCAACTTACCAGTAAGGTTGGTCAATCTGTTCTATTTCTCGATCCTAACCCCCCACCACCACCACCATCTAGAGATGTACAGATTGTGTAAACTCTGTTCCATCTGTGTATTACTGTTTGTCAGATGCCTTTCATTCTAAGGTTCGCCCACTGATGGAATGGGAATTTCCCCCCGTTTTTTTCATTTGCGCAAATTTGCATTTGTGTGAATTTGCACATGCAAAATGCACAAATTCCCTCAAAATGTACATTTTTCACCCTTTAGCCTTTGAGGGAAATGCACATTTTTGGCTTCCTCTTTTTTGACCTTTTTTTTTTTTTTTTTTTTTTTTTTTGCGTAAAATTCCTGAAGGTTAAAAAAGAATGTTCTGTATGACTGTAGAATTTGCCCAGTGGGGAAGAGGCCTGCCTGCTGTGGAATCCTTTGGCCAGACTCATAAAAATTCAAATTCATTTGGTTTCCTTGTGGATTTCTCCAACATCTGTACCCCCACCCACAGGCTAGCAGAGCTGATGCACCACTTCTAGTCATTGGACGCATTTTTTAAAAATATATGTGTTGACTTCAAAAAATTATTTGTTGACTTAAACATTATTTGTTGACCCATCACATTCATAGTGTGTGTCAGGTAAAAGATTCACAACAAAGCCTGGGGCACTGTTGCCTGTGTTGATGCTTTCCAAGGCTCTCACCGAGAGGGCAGCAAGCCCTTTGGGTTGGGGATTTCTTCATTTGTTTTAACATGGAGATGAAAATTGTTGTGCCCAGTGTAATGATGCAAGAGAGGGGGACTCTTGGGGAGAAAAACACAGAGTGGGGTGCTCTGCTTGGTGTATTTGCATGATACACAGAGGAGAGCCAGGATCTCTTTTCGATCATCCCAGAGTGCAGGACACGGAATAACAGGCTCAAGTTACAGGAAGCCAGATTCCGGCTGGACATCAAGAAAAACTTCCTCATTGTTAGAGCAGTATGACAATGGAACCAGTTAACTAGAGAGGTTGTGGGCAACTGGACAACCATCTGTCAGGTATGCTTTAGGGTGGATTCCTGCATTGAGCAGGGGGTTGGACTCCATGGCCTTATAGGCCCTTTCCAACTCTACTATTCTGTGATTCTATGAAGATGTTGTGACAGTACAGCACTATGCTCAATTTCAGCAGCCTTTATCATGCCATCTTTGTGGCCGGAAGCCAGAACCGCTCCTTTCCATCGTTGCAGAGGTAATGGCAGAAGCCGCACATCCTGCAGAAGGAGACCATGAGGTGGCTCCTCTCCATGCCTCTGTTGCCTATCGGCAAAACCGTGGCAACACTGGCATGGGGAGGCATGGCAAGGTTGGATCCTTCCATGTGCCCGTCAGCTTTTGATGTTATCCAAGTGACACAAGGGAGAGTCATAATTAGGAATGTCGTGGCAGACGACTGGGTTCAAGACTCTGACAGACTTCCTACATCCGTACTCCTGGACCCAGGTGGGCACCCATGGCATGTTCGCCAGCCTGTGCTTTGAGCGCCTGCATGGCCCGACAGGCACCCAGCAGCTATCTGCCCTCATCCGGAGCCTCTATTGTGCACAACAATGGAGGCTCTGGAAATTATATATTTTCCCCATTGCATAACTTTACTTTTAACTCTCCTGTTTTAAGCCTGTATTTTAAATCTTTGTATCGCTGCTCGGTTTTATTCCGATAGTACTTTTTAAAATTGTACTTTATATTGGGTTTTTACATTGTGGTTTAAGTTTTATACTTTAAATTGTACTTCTTGTTTTGATTTTAGTGAACCGCTCAGAGAGCTTCGGCTATTGGGCAGTAGAAATGCAATGAATAAATGAATAAGTAAAATGTATGGCCACCATTTACACAACAGGGAAAACACGTAATTTCCAACGCTTCCATTTTTGCGCACAACAGAGGCTCCAGACAAGGATGGGTGGGCTCGTGATGTCACCAGATGCTTGGCGAGTCTCAAAAAAAGCTTGTGCAGTGCCACAGGTGGGGGCGGATGGTGAGTCCGTCCATCCCTAGTCATAATGCAGCTGCAACGCAGGTGTGGGGAACCTCGGGCCCGGGGGCCAAATCTGGCCTTCCTGGGACCCAATCTAGTACCCCAGATAGCCACGCCCCTTCCCTTAGCCACTCCCCCTTTCCCACCACAAATGATTGTTGGGTGATTTCCCATTTTTTGTGTAGTTTTCCCCCCATTCTAAAAGGTTGAAATGCTTCTCCTAAGGCTTAATTACTAGCAGTAAGAGCTTTAACCTAAACTATGTTGGGAGGTTAATTTATTTTTGACTCCACCCCTTTTGCCTTCAGTCCTGCTCAGCACTGAAATGCAGTCCCTGAGAGCTTCTCCGACAACGGATTATGTTTCTAAATATATATTTTAACCAACCCTGCATCTAAATTATGGTGACTGTTCAAAATTCAGTGAATTTTGATATCCACTTGTGAAATATTCAAAACCAAATTGATTTCCCTACTTTTTTTGGATGTGTCCCTGACTATAACTGCTGGTTACGGTTGTCATCAACCACCAATATAACTCTCACTTTTCAGACGCTCACAAAATTAATCTGGGACTGTCGAGATTGACCAATTTTCAGACATTCACACGAACATATAAACTTTTTTAAACAAGAAAAGAAAAGGGGGAGGAAAGGAGAGCCCTGTATTGAAGATCACTGATAGAGATGAGTAGTGGTCCTGGAAAAGCATGGGAAATATCTGTCATGTTTTCAAAGCACACAAATTTGGCCTCTTGCAACTGTTGCTTTATGTATACACTTGTACCCATAACTCTGTGCACAAATTTGTGCTGGGGGACGGCGGGAGGGGGCAGGAACAAAACCTCCTGCAGACTCAGTAGCTGGCTCCCCTTTGAAGCCTTTGTTTGGAAGGGATGTGGTTATCAGTGATCTTGATAGAAAACATTTCTGTGTACACACAGAGAGACATTCAGAGTCTGTGCACACAAGTTTGCCTTTGGTAACCTCAGAAATACAAGCAGAGCAGAATTACAGGAGGTGTATAAACAAGAAGGTCACAAGGTTAATGTCTACTTATACCATTCCTCAAACCACTCACCGAGCAGGAGAGCTGGGAGATTTTCAAAGAGCAAAGTCAAGACAAACACTGCAAGGATTCCGTGCCCCTGCTTTGAGAAACGGCACAAATTTCGCGTTGAAATGACAGAGGAGCCATCGGATAATCAAAGAAATCCATTTTTATCCATTATAAGTTGCTCTCAGTTGCCACTAAAGATGAGAAAGTAACAGGATCAGTTATATTTGGATGGAGTGGAAATGAGTGTTTATGGTGTCAAGGTAGAGTTTGTGTGTGTGGGCATAATTTCCCAATGGGTATATAAACCTAGGGGACATAATAAAAAGAAGGGCACCAAATGGCCATTGAAATGCATTGGATCATCCTGAATGGCCATAGGAAACCGCTAGAAGATTTTAGAGATCATCTTCAAATCAAAATACCTAAAGGGGGGAAACATTTATTTTTCACAGAAAACTACTCAGAATCAAAATACTTACTAACAGAGTGGTTTTAGGGAACAACTCGTATCCCTAAAATCTCCCAATGATTTCCTATGGCCATTTGGAATGAACCAAGGCATTTCAGTGGCCATTCAGTGTCCTTCTTTTTAGTACATCCCTAAAGCTGGTGACGGGCAAACTTCACAGCAGCTGCTGTGAAAAAGGCAAAAGTCCATGTTGGGGATCATTAGGAAAGGAATTGAAAAAAGAAGTCCAATATCATAATGCCCTTAGAGAAATCTATGGCCCAACTACATCTGGAATACTGTGTGTAGTTCTGATCACCACATCTCAAAAAGGATATTGCAGAGCTGGAAAACGTCCCCCAAAGAGCAATCAGAACGATCAAGGAGCTGCAGCAACTTCCCTATGAGGAAAGGCTTCCAAGGTTTGGAGCTATTTAGCTTTTGAAAGAATGTCAGTAAGGAGGGACATGATAGCAGTGTCCAACATTATACAGGATGTGAAGGAGGTGGACAGGGAGCAGTTTTTCACCCTCCCTCATAATACCAGAACCCAGGGTCATCCCCATTAAATTCAGGACAGATTAAAGGAAGTGCTTCTTCACATGGCACATAGTTAAACTATGGGATTTGCTGCTACAAGATATAGTGATGGACATCAAGTTAGACAGCTTTAAAAGGGGATTAGACACATTCATAGAAGACAGGTAAATCAGTGGCTTTTGGTCCAGATGGCTATAGGTTATCTCCAGAATTAAAGGCACTATGCCTTTATTTATTTATTATTACATTTTTAGTTTCTGGGGAACATAAGCAGGAGGGTGCTAATACACTAATGGACTTCCCATAGGCATTTAAGAAGCCCCTGTGGGAACAGAGTGCTGGTCTAGGTAGGCCTTTGTTCAGATTCAGTACAACTCTTCTTATGACCTCTTTGCTCCATCTGCATTCACAAGCTTTTTCACAAGCACTGGCATCCATCAATAATGCCTTGCAGAAACTTAAGAACATAAGAAGAGCCCTGCTGGGTCAGGCCAAGGGTCCATCTAATCCAGCACTCAGTTCACACAGTGGCCAACAAATTGCTGAACCTGCAAGCAGAACACAGATGCAACAGCACCCTCCCGCCCATGTTCTCCAGCACCTGGCATGTATAGGCTTACTGCCTCTGATACTGGAGGTAGCACATAGCGATCAGGTCTAGTAACCACTGATAGCCTTCTCCTCCAGGAATTTATCCAACCCCTCTTTAAAGCCATCCAAATTGGTGGCCATCACTACATCCTGGGGAAGTGAATTCCATAATTTAACTACGCGCCGTGTGAAGACGTCCTTCCCTTTACCTTTTAGGCAGGAGGAGGCAGCAAAGGCAACAGAGTCAGGTGCTCCCAGGGCCAAAGAGAGTCAGGGTGGAACTACAAGTCCCAGAATTCCTGCCTGTGCATATCATTTCAACCAAGGACACAGATGTGGCTGGGGAGGGGGGGCAAAGTGAGGACACCTATGCAAGCTCCCCTCTTCAAATGTCTCTGTGTTGCCCCCACTTCAGACCCTGTAGCAAAAATGGCCAGAACATCTTCCAGAGCTGTTCACATGAATAGCTTGCCATGTGGCACAGCCTCCAGTTGGCTAGTCTGTCTGTCTGTCTGTCTTTCTTTCTTTCTTTCTTTCTTTCTTTCTTTCTTTCTTGTGCCTGTCATGGCACTGACTGCATGTGTGTGAATCAGTCTTTATTTGACTGTGCTGGAGGGTGTGTTTTTTTAAAAAAAAGTGTAGGAATGCAATGAGGGGTAACTTCCATGTGAAAGCTTCTAGTTTTCCATAAGTATAAAATTGATTAAATAATTAAAGGCCCCAGCGAGGATGGGACTGTGATCCCAACACACACACACACACACACACACACCAGGCATCCACTGGACATATGAACTATGAGCTAGGGAGGTAAATTATAAACACTGTGCAGTAAACAGTCCTTGTACATGTAGTTTCTAGGAGATACAAGTGCTGGTAAAAGCTCCAGTAATTCTCTCTCTTTCTTCAGCAGATAAATGTAAACGCTTATCAAAATGCTGCTAGTGTCTCGCTGCCCAGCGTTTCCAGAACAGTTTACTTTGGCAGCTCACTTGGTTTTGCCTCTGTAATTAAATGATGAGATCATAGGAAACTCCATCTTATCGCATTGCCTTTTATTTACATTGTTCCTAATGCTTTGGCCTCCCCAGTGTAGTCCCCTCTCTCTCTCTCTCTCTCTCTCTCTCTCTCTCTCTCTCTCTCTCTCTCTCTCTCTCTCTCTCTCTCTCTCTCTGAGAGCAGGAGGGGACAGATCAAACCCATCCCTGGCCTTGCAGTTCACTCACGAACTCCCAGCTCAGCATTTTCTTGATATTCGGCCCTACTGAGAAGAAGGAACCTCGTAGCCAAGGCTGTGTGAGCATTCAGCGCATCCGTGCCATCATAGAGCAAAGCAAGTGCTGGCTGGTTCCTGCCACTGCTGCACAATGTTCCACTGCTGAGAATCTCCTGCCTGATACTTAGGGTGGTCACTTATGCTTTGCCAAAAACGAGGACAAAAGAGGACGCCAATTTGCATGGCGTTTGCTTATGATAATTGAGAGACTCTCTCTCTCTTTCACTCTTGCTCTGTCTCTCTCTCTCTCTCTCTCTCTCTCACACACACACACACACACACAGAGATGCAAAATTAGAAATAATTACTAATCAGGAAGCAAAGCAACGTCATATAGACATGGCCCTAGATTGGAGGACACCTTCAAACAGAGCTTTTTAAACAGAAAACTGTCCTCTGTAAAGTAGGACACCCGGGCACCCAATTTAAACCAGGTCAGAGTATTAGTCCATCTCGCCCACTATTGCCTATTTTGACGTGCAACGACTCTCTAGTGTCTCTGGCAGAGGTCTTGTTTCCCCATCGTCTGCTACCTAATCCTTTTAATTGGAAATACAAGGAATTGAATTTTGGACTTCTGCCTCCAAAACATGTGCTCTACCACCAAGTATGGTGGTAAACATTCTCCTAGACATCCCAGAGACTTACTTTCCTTTTGATGTTTCCGTCATGATTGCCATTGGAAACCTATGGTTTAAAATGTACAATTTCAATTTCTTATCACTCTTTAAAGATGCTCAGGCCTGGGAGGACGTGAAACAGAGCCATCCCTACTATTAGGCAGAGTGAGGCAGCTTCAGGAAGTCTGGAAGGCATTTCCACACACACACACCAAGGACGGATCCGGGACGGAGAGCTGGGTGGAGAGCGGAAAAAGCTCTCTACCCCGCCTTCTTCAAAAAGAGCTCTCTGAGCCGCCGGGGAGCAGGAAGCTGGGTGGCATCGGCGTCGGCGTCTCTTCCTCGTTTCTTTTTACAGGCAAGTACAGACTATCATTTTCGGGGTGCCCTGGGGTCGCATAAATGCGCTCTGGGGCCGACGTGCGGATCCGCCCCCAGACACACACCCACACACGTAGAATTCTGTGGAGCGCTGGCAAAAAAAAATGGTGGTTTTCAACCGGTTTTCCGCAGCGAACTTCTACGGAATGCTACAATGGCCAAATTTAGCTCTAAAGTAAGCTGAATTTAGCCGTTGTACCATTCCGTAGTGGTTTGATGCTAATTTTCATCAGAAAAACTGAGGGGGGTTTTGCCATCACGAATTTTAGCGGTGGGCTGCGGAGGCCACACAGGCGAGCAGCAGGGGGCACAGGGGGCCACAGAATGCACGTTACCCACCCCTGATATAAAGGGCTAGTTTTATCTCATTCCCTAAATCGCCACTGCCCCAATAATATTGCCCTGTACATAAGCAGGGCCTCCAAGGTCTTCTCAATAGAGCCTGATTTGCTAGGTAAACTAAATGATTTTGAATGGGGCCAAGCTCCGGTTCCCTTCCTTGCTTATGAGTGCATGCAGTGTTTGTTTACACTTACCACAGAGCCTTTTCAAGTATGTGTATCTTGGCCAAGGTTGTGTTTTCTGCTATACAACTTCTCCAGAGCTGCCCAGGCCGTAAAGTCACAATGGACAGTTTTGAACTTTGTGATTCACAGCTGGGGGGTATCTCAGGCTGCAATACAACATATTTACCTAGGAGTAAGTCCAATTGAACTTAGCTGAGCTTTCTGTAGGGATCTCCATCACTGGGAAATCCAGGCCTTTGGGGGCTCGGAGTTCCGCGGTGCGAGCCACGTTTTTTTCCCGAAGTACTGGAACTTTTTCCATTTGTATAATTATTATTATATTTTGTAATTTGTTGAAATAGACATTTGTGCAAATTACGCAACTTACAGCCACCATTTGCTCAAATGTCTATTTCCACAAATAAAAATAACGTACTAACTGGCCCAATTCACCGCAGAGCGAATCAGGCCAGCTAACAGAAGACAAGCCGAAGTCCAGGGAGCCAAGCTGATGGCCTGCTAGGAGGAGGGCTTTCTCTGTTGTGGCACCCCAGCTGTGGAACGAGCTCCCCAGAGAGGTCTGCCTGGTGCCTACACTGTATTATTTTCTTTGCCAGCTAAAGACCTTTTTATTTTCTCAGTATTTTAACACCTAAATTTAAACTTTGCTGTTTTAATTCTGTATTTAATCCTATATCAATTTCTGCTGTGTGGTTTCATCCCGGTTGTGCTTTTTATATTGTATTTTGTATTTGGGTTTTTAGATTGTTGGATGTTTTATTATGTTCTTTATGGTTTTAATTTTTGTGAACCGGCCAGAGAGCTTCGGCTATTGAGCGGTATAAAAATGTAATAAATAAATAAATAATAAATAAGCTCCACCCCTAACTGGATTCCTCCAACATCCCTAGCTTTCTGGGAGCAAATGGCCTCTCAAAGGTCTCTACCCTGTGTCAGCAGGCAGGCCGCCATATTGCATACTCCACCATGTCCAGGGTCTAGGGTCATTCTGGGGCCTTGTCTGTGTGCAGGGTGGCTGGCTGGCAGAATAGCCGCTGCCACCCACAGAAATGGTAGAGAATATTTGGAGAAACTTCTGAAGAAGTGTCTTGTTTTTCTAGAGGCGTCTTGTTTTTCTTTGTAAACCGCCCAAAAAGCTTCAGCTATGGGGCGGTGTATAAATGTAATAAATAATAATAATAATAATAATAATAATAATAATAATAATAATAATAATAATAGAGAGATTTGCATTTGTTAATATATGGGCATTTAGAAATAATTACTATAACTGTGTTTTATGCTTTTTATGTTTTTAAACTTCGTATATTTGTTTTAGTGTTTACTGTTTTTAACTTTTGTAAACCACCCAGAGAGTTTCGGCTATGGAGCTGTATTTAAATGCAATAAATAAATAAATAAATAAATAAAATAGAAATACTATACATTTCACCAAAGTGGGAAAGACAGTGACCAGGTGACCTGTCTGCCTTCCTTAACCTGCCATCCAGGTGCTAAATGCAAGGTGCTTGTGCTTTCCCTTCTTATAGTTCTTTGACTTTAAACCTGAGGTGGACCAGTAGAGGCTGGTGACTCCGATGTATGTGGGGCGATGAACCCACTCCGGATATCAGTCAGAATCAGTCAGAATTCTAAAGGAGCTTAGCTCCTTTAGAATTCTGACTGGTTCTGACTGATATCCGGAGTGGGTTCACCGCCCCACAGACATTGGAGCCACCAGCCTCCACTGGTTAAAGTGCTTTTTATGGTGTTTCTTTTGACTTCTTAGCAGGGCTCATAATAACTCATGCCCCTCACAATACATATATTAATTCATCTCATTGTGCATGCAAACTTTCAATGGAGGCGAAAAAATATTCCAGTAAAATGTGTCATACAAATTAGGATGTAATCATACAGATGTTAAGCCTTCCCCCACACTACCACCAATTGCGAACATTGTTGAACTCTTTTTTTAAAAATGGAAAGTCTCCACAAACAAGTTTTTATTGTACTGAAGTAAAACATTACAGTTTAGATGACTTCAGATCATATGCACCATAGATTAATTTTTAATAGAGGAGCTATGGCACAGATACAGCTGGGCTTACAAAGCCCATATCAACTTGGGCCTTAAATACCTAAGCAAACACTTTAAAAAGGTATAAATAACTGTAAGAGCTAACTAGGATAGCTGTTGGCTATCTAGATTTTCAGGCTCACATGCTTACAGAGAAAGACATAGGGTGACTGCTTGTGAATCATGAAAAAACAAGAAATGCATCTCCCCCCCCAAAAAAAAAGAGGACAAAAGAGGATACAAATTTGCATATACTAATTTATATGTATAGATGCGGATTTAGAAATAATTATTATTTCTAAATCAGCAGGGACCGGCCAATGAGACCATTTTACACCAGTCCTTTTCCAGCTTCACTGGCTGCCAGTCCAGGTCCCCACCCGATTCAAAGTGCTGGTATTAACATTCAAAGCCCTAAACAGCTTGGGGCCAGGTTATCTGAAGGAAAGCCTCCTCCCATAAGTACCTGCCCGGACCCTAAGAGCCTTCTCTGTGAGCCCCTGCCAAAGGAAGGTGGCTACAAGAAGGAGGGCCTTCTCTGCTGTGGCACCCCAGCTGTGGAATGAGCTCCCTAGAGAGGTTCACCTGGCACCTATGTTATACTCTTTTCGACACCAGGTGAAGACCTATTTATTTTCCCAGCATTTTAACAGTTTATCATCTTAGTCTTTTAACTTTCCTGTTTTAAATCCGAATTTTAAATCTGTATAAATCTCTGCATTGCTGCTTGGTTTTATCCTGGTTTTCCCTGCTCTAAAAAAATCTTGCCCCAAAGTGCTGTTTAAAAACAGGCGTGAAACTGGAGAGTCACAACATCATGTAACAAACCCATAAACAACTGCAAATGGCAAGAGCACAATGAATGCCTCATGTAGAAAAAGCTCAATGAGTTAGATCCAGATTTAAGCTGCATCCACTGCGCTGTCAAAAGTGGTCTTCTCTGCCACCCTCCATCCTTCCCACAGTAATGCCTCCAGCCCCCTGAAAAAAATGCTATACAGAGAGTTGGGAGACCCTGAGGAATGGGCTGAGCAGTTGGGGGAAATCCCCAAAAATCAATCAGAGGGACCTTCCACCAGCAGAGCCCTTCCTCACATGGAGGGTAGGTTCTGGCTCCAGCCCAAAGAAAAGACGAAGCAACTCTCTGCATTTGCAGACTGGCCTCTGAAAGGTTTTGTTTAAGCCTGATAAAAAGTTGTCGTCGTCATTTTAAATGAAAGCAATGAATGCACATTATTTTCCTTGACTTTCCATCTGTGTTGCAGCTGCAACTGGCCAGGAAGGTGAAGAAACTTCTGGCTGGGCCAGTCTAATTCTTCCCGGCCAGTTTGCAACCCTAGCTACTGCCATTTCTGCTAAGCGTGCGCCATTCCCTTCCTGAACATCTCCAGCCTCTAGCTACAATGCAGGCTTCAGGAAGAGCCACATGGTTGGGTGGGAGCCTTCTTTGGAAAATGGCAGGCAGCAGAGCTGGCTCTTGGCTCTTGTACCTTAGAATTAGATGGCTATAAATATATATGTGTGCGTGTGCGTGTGCGAGAGACGGTAGGACGCTGCCCAACACAGCACTTGAGCGCCTCTTCATAAAATGTAATTTGAAAAGCCTGGAAGATGGCAGGGATTGTTCCCCACGGCCCCTCCCCTTCGGTAAGAGGAAGTTATTATCTGCGATAAAAGCGGTTGTTGACATTGGAAATACAGACTCAAGGACCCAGACGGGAAATTTAATAAAAAGAAAACAAATGTCGAAGGGAAAGGGGAGGTTAACAGTATGGCAAAGCAAAGCCAGATGCAGCAGTAAATATCTGCCCAGAGGCAAACTACGGGCTACTACCTTTCAGGGCGGCTGCACACACAGCTCGCTTGCTCGTTACATCGGGTGCAGGGTGACAGTCAGACAAAAATGGGACGCAGGGAGAGACATGCCCTTCAGTTGAAGAAAAGCAGGGTTAATTCCGGATCTCATTTTGATGTATCATGTCATCTCAGGAGGAGGAAGGGCTGTTCAAAGGTTATCAGGCCTGTGGGCCAGCTTGTGTGGCTGGCATCTTGCCGGCCTTCTCTTTCTGCCCTCACTCTTCCTCCCCAATACCAATTTCTTGATCCAGAGCTTCTGAACAAGGTCTTCTTCTGGGCAATTCCAACCGAGGGTCTTGTAACACCTGAAAGACGAACAAAGGTATCACGGTGTAAGCTTTTGTAGGCTACAGACAACTTCATCATATGCATGAAGATAGAGGCCCACTGAGGAAAGCAACCCTGGACCAGAATGGATGATTCCCAAACACGCAGCTGTTAAGAGTGTAAGAAGAGCCCTGCTGGATCAGACCAAGTGTCTATCTAGTCCAACACACTGTTCACACAGTGGCCAAGCAGCTGTCAACCAGGGACCCACGAGCAGGACATGGTGCTACAGCACCTTCCCGACCATGTCCCCCAGCAACTGGTGTATATGGGTGTATTGTCATTAATACTGGAGGACTAACAGCCATTGATAGCCTTCTCCAGGAATTTATCTTTTTAAGCCATCCAAATTGGGCCATAGCTAGACCTAAGGCTTATCCCTGGATCGTCCAGGGGTCAAACCTGTTCATCTAGGTGACACACAGGGGATCCAGTGCTCAGGCAGGGGCGAACCCTGGATGATCCCAGGATAAACCTTAGGTCTAGCTGTGGCCTTGGTGTCCATCACTATGTCTTATGGTAGCGAATTCCATAGTTTAACTCTGCAGTGTGTGAAGAAGTCCTTCCTTTGATCTGTCCTGAATCTCCCATCAATCAGCTTCATGGGATGAAAATGTCTCCCTGTTCACATTCTCCACACCATGTATAATTTTGTACACCTCTATCATGTCTCCCCTCAGCCTCCTTTTTTTCCAAACTAAACAATCCCAGCTCAACCCCTTGATCATTTTAGTTGCCCTTTTCTTTTTATCCATTCATTCATTTTATCCATTCATTCATTTTCTTTTCATCCATTTATTACATCCATATCCCATCTTTCCTACAAAGAGCTCAAGGCTGCCTACACGCTTCTTCTTTCCCTCATTCTCATAACAACCCTGTGAGGTACGTTAGGCTCAGAGAGCAATTGGCCCGGGGCCATGCAGTGAGCATTCTGGCTGAGTGGGGATTTGAACCAGGGTCTCCCTATTCCGGGTCCTCTCAAGATGATCCTATGATACCAGGTATCATTTATATACTAACACAGAGCGGCCTTCTCAAACTTAGGGCCCTCCACAGATCTTGAGCTGGGATAGACGGCCTGGGACTGATGGGCGTTGTTGAGCTAGAACCGGTGGGCATTGAAGGCCAACATATCTGGAGGGCCCCAGGTTGGGAGAGGGTGGACTAGGGTGGTCAAAACAAGAAACAAGGAGCACCTTAAAGACTAAGGCTGCAATCCTATGCATGTTTAGATAGAAGAAAGGCCTGAGTGGGGAATGCTGGGGATTGAGGCTGTTCTTCTGTTTAAACATGCATAGGATTGCACCCTAACAAATTTACCATGGCATAAGTTTTTGTGAATCCAAGTTCACTTCATCAGATGTATGGAATGTTATCTTTTACACATGGGCACAGCTGGGAGTGATGTGAAGCTTAACAGCTAGATCAGAGGAAAACAAAATGCAAGAAATACAGTCTGTGATAATTACTAGGGGTGTGCATGGACCCCCCGCTCCGCCCCGCGGGCCAATCCGAAAATTTTGGATCGGCCCACTCCGCTCCGCGCCGCTCCGCCCATACTCCGCTCCTCTTCGCCGTGGAGCTCCGGCTCCGAATCGGAGCTCCGCAGTGGAGGGGAGTGGTGCCAGGTAAGGCCAGGAGAGGAGGGCGGGGGGGGTTACCAGGCCCTGCCGCCGTCGCAGCCCGTGGAGCAACGGCAGCAGAGCCCGGTAAGGGACCAAGGGGGAGGGGGGCCTTACCTGCCTCCATCCGCAGTCCGCAGATGGAGGCAGGTAAGGGAGAGGAGGGCGGGGGGGTTACCGGGCCCTGCCACCGTCGCCGCCCGTGCGGCGACAGCAGCAGAGCCCAGTAAGGGACCAAGGCGGAGGGGGGCCTTACCTGCCTCTGTCCACGGTCCCTCGGCTTCTTCAATTGAGCCCGTGGTTCAGCCAGGAAGTCTAGGCCGCAAGTGCAGCCTAGACTTCCTGGTTGAACCGCGGGCTCAATTGAAGAAGCCGAGGGACCGCGGATGGAGGCAGGTAAGGGAGAGGAGGGCGGGGGGTTTACCGGGCCCTGCCGCTGTCGCCGCATGGGCGACAGCGACAGCGGCAGGGCCCGGTAAACCCCACTTACCTTTCTGGCAGAGCTCCGGATCGAGGCAAAGGATCCGCCTTCACCTCGATCCTCTTCGCCACGCTCCGCCAGCCCCCCAATCCTCTTCGCCTCCGCCTTAAGGGGAGGCGAAGCACCCCGCTTCGCTTCTAATTCGCCAGTCCGATTAGAAGCGGAGCACATCCCTAATAATTACACAAAGGCTTACAAGTAAAAAATAATTCTGGTCACCATTCACAAAACAGTGTTGATGAAAACACCAACAACCTGGCATGGGTAAGCATCACACAGAATCTCCCAGTCTATCTTTACAACAACCCTGTAAGGTAAGTGAGTACGATTATCCCTATATCAAACACAGGGAGTGAAGCCAGAATGGCTTCCCTAAGGCTGAAAAGTCTGGACAGAAACTTCCCAGTTGGCGACTCAAGGCGAAATTACATGTTACGTTAAATATGTAATGTGCAGCTGAACCTAACAGTTTTCTTACCTCAGTGTAAGCGCATGGGGGCCCTGATCTGGACTGGGACCACTGAACATGGGTAAGGGAGGTTTAAAGCTTCCTACCCAGTCATTCCCCTCCACATGCCCCCCACACACACACACACACCATATAGGGCCTTTTTAAGAAAAAGAATAACACTTCCATTGGCACCACTGGAGGGTGGTTGTTGTTTTATTCTTTTTTCAACCCCTGCACTGTTTTGTTTCTGCTTTTCTTTCTTTTTTCTTTGCCTGCTTTTTTCAGCCACCCTGGGCTCCTTGCAAGGAAGGGGTGGATATAAATCAAATCAAATAAATTTCGTAGCAATAAGTTTAGCCCTCAGTCTCTTTGTTACTACGTTGAAATAATTTGCCTATGTGACACAGCCTCTCTGCAGAGGGGAAAATATAAGGCAGCGACGCTTCCTACATGTTTCCAACTTGTGCGATGATGTGTCCAGCCAGGCCATAGGAAGCTGTTGTCCTCCTAACATGTCCTTTTCTTTGTGCCCATGGGTAGAGTGGGACAAAGGACCGCCCTCAAACACAGAATGCATGCACAGCAACTCCCTACAGTGTTGCAGAGGATTCTGGGAGAACACTCTCTATTTGCAAAGGAAACCAGACACGGCCAAACAAGCTCAGGAGCCAGGATGAGCGTGATGGTTCTGGCACAGCAGGCAAATCACAACTTGCCTCATTTGCCTACATAGGGAAGCTGGCCCTGCTCTTAGGATCTGGGTGATCAGCTGAACAGAGAGAGGGAGGCCTATTGGACGGATGGTGATTGCGTAACATTTTTGAAAGGCACCATGGCACTTCACGATTTCGGCTCAGGAGATCCACGATGTGTCAAAGTGAGCCGCCACCCCCGGAGGGCCCTGACAAGAGTCAAGATTTCCTATTCCAGAATACATCAGTGACTTCCTATAAAGAAAACCAGATTCCTCCTTTCATGGAAAAGTGCCAGGTTCCAGACACGTAGAAAGGTTTGAATTATCCAGCATGACTTGCCCTCTCCAGCTCCACCAGGGAGTTCCTTGGATTTGCTGGATACTTCAAACAAACCTTATGAAGAGCAGCTGGAGATTCAGGTCGCGACAAGATGGTGTGTTTTGGCTTGTGCAGATGTATCTTGGGAGTGTGCCCATTGGCATTGGTATGTGTGTGTGGGAGGGGGAATAAAGTTTGTGGACTTGGCACTGGTCTGATTTGGTCAAAGCTGGGGCAGGCAAGTTTCTGGGCCATGGGGCACATTTGGCCAACTGAGAATAAGTTCTGGGCTCCACCACAAAATGGCTGCTATGGGAGGCATGGCAAAGGGTGAGTAACCTGCTGAAAAGACTAAGTACAAGGCTACCGTTTCCAATCCGCAGCAATTGCAGCTGCCAATAAGAAAATGTGTTAAATTATTTTAAAAAGTTGGAGGGGAGGGCATATTGGTGGATGTCAGTTAAGGTGTCTTGGGGCACAGACTATTCCTGAGTCAAAGGTATTCCTGGAATGGATTCACTGCCCTGCTGACATTTGGGCCACCAGCCTCTACCGGTGGACATCGTATTTTCAAACTAAACCCTAACTATTCCTCCCCACCCCAAGCAGGACTTTCAGGAGCAAGGGAGGTGCAGTGGGAAAGTAGCAGGGGCCAGATCTACACCAAGCAGGATATGTGCTCATCAATGGAACCTTCTCAAACTGGGGGGAGGCAACGAGTGGGGTGCCGCAGGGCTCAGTCCTGGGCCCAGTGCTCTTCAACATTTTTATTAATGATTTGAACGAGGAGGTGCAGGGAACACTTATCAAATTTGGAGATGATACAAAATGGGGTGGGATAGCTAATACCCTGGAAGACAGAAACAAACTTCAAAGTGATCTTGATAGGCTGGAGTCCTGGGCTGAAAACAACAGAATGAAATTTGATAGGGATAAATGCCAAGTTCTACATCTAGGAAATAGAAACCAAATTAACAGTTACAATGTTACAACAGCTTCAATTGTTATGCTGAAGAGGGAATTTCACCTGGGGCGGATCTACACAGCGTACTGAAGGCGCTTGCATGCGCCTCCAGTGCGCCCCGAAAATGATTGTGTAGATCCTGCCCTGGAAGAGGCGGAGGAAGAGGCGGAGGAGGAGGAGGCTGGGAAATCCGGACGCGTCCTTGCCGCCGCCACCCACCTCCCCGCCGGCCTCCTGCTGCCGGCAAAAGAGCCACCCGGGTCAGAGAGCTCGGCAGAAGAAGGCAGGGCAGCTTCTTCCACCGAGCTCTCCGACCCGGGTGGCTCTTTCGCCGGCAGCAGGAGGCCGGCGGGGAGGTGGGCGGCAGCAGCGGGGAGGTGGGCGGCGGCAAGGATGCGGCCGGATTCCCCAGCCACCTCCTCCTCCGCCTCTTCCTCCGCCTCTTCCAGGGCAGGATCTACACAATTGTTTTCGGGGCGCACTGGAGGCGCATGCAAGCGCCTTCAGTACGCTGTGTAGATCCGCCCCAGGTGCTGCATGCATGCACATTCCCCTTTCTATACAATTTCAACAGGTGTCATTTGTATGCATGAAGCTATTCTAGAGTGACCAGATACAAAAGTGGGCAGGGCTCCTGCAGCTTTAACTGTTGTGCTGAAGAGGGGATTTCACGAGCTACTGCATGACACCTGCTGAAATTCCCTTTTCTATACAACTGTTAAAGATACAGGAGCCGTGTCCTCCTTTCCATATGGTCACCCTACCACCCTACCATTGCCTGTTCTCCACTTTGCATCTGGGGAGGTAAGTTGCATGCATTGGCATATGACGCTTCAATTGGGCCCAGAGATTCTTTGTTTCCAGTGCACTTTCTTTGGCTCGGACATTTTGTGAAAGAGTGTAAGGATGGAGGAGAAGGATTAAATGAAAGAGTTGCCTCTTGTGTAAGTAAAAATACATTTAAAACACACCCACATGCTAGTTCTGTCGATTCAAGTCGACTTTTACTGTAATGTAGCAATCAGTCATTACATACCGAATGTCAACAATTAAGTGAAAACATATAGTAGCACTTCAGGGAGAAAAATATCCTAAAGCTTCACAATTATCCTTGCACACAAATGAAGGGCTAAAAGAAGGAATTTCGTAGGGCGAAATGTCACGTATTCATTAACATCCATCGATAAAAGAAAAATGGTTGCAAGGAAAGACCTTCTCATTGCTGAATTCAACACAGGGAGGAGATACCTTGATCTAAGATAGGGATGTACAAGAATTTCATTTGTCTGTGCACAGCCTCAGGAAGAGAGAGTGTTTTCACACATAACGCTAAACCGTGTTTTAGAGCTCTTCTCCCTGTACATGTATCCATGTCGTTTGTGCAAGACAGAAAGCTGAAGGGACCCATTTTCGAATTAAATGCACACTTTAGCCAGTGCTTTGTGGGAAATGCCAAAAAGCCATGCATCGCCTTTGAAGATGTCCTAAGATGTGGAGAAGTCCAAAGAGCTTGCTTTGAAAGCTAGCCAGTTAAACATTTATGGGCAACATTTCTGGAAAGTTTCATTTGCTAAGGTTCAAACTGTGCAAAGGATCAGGGTGGATTTAACTCCAGAGAGAGGGGGTGGCACATAGTAGAGACTCAAAGATTCAGCTCATGAGGAAGAGCGACAACTTCTCAAGAACTGAAAAGTCCCCTTTACTCAGAAGCAAATGGCTCTACCATGGCCTTCCCCAACCTGTGCCCTCTACATGTGTTGGAATACAACTCCCAACATCCCCCAATTAGAGGATGCTGGGAGTTGTTGTCCAACACATATGGAAGGCATCAAGATGGGGAAGGTTAGTCTTCAATCTCCTTCCACCCCCACCCCCGCCCCCGCCCTGCCTGCTGTCTCCAGGAGAAACTTGAGTGAAGGCTTTACAAATGACCTCTACAGTGATTCCAAGCTTTTCAGTCCAGCGGAGAATCTAAAGTGGATCCATTTCAGGTGATCAGAGGAAACAGGCTGACAGTGAGCTGCTTAGAAAGCTCTTAGAGACGCCTGCGCTGAACACAGGCAACGAGATATTCCTTTCTCTGGGTGCCATCTTTGACCAGGACCTGGGAGCTCTGTGGAGACAGATTTGACAATCCAGTCCCTGAAGAGTTTGTGTGCATGTCCAGAGACACCAAATAGGGGCAATTAGAAAGCAGGACCACGAGAGCAAGTGACCGTGAGCCCTTTGCCCGCCTGCCTGTGCTTGTCAGCTTCTCCTTTGAGGGGAACATTTAAAGATAACAAGGAAAGCCGTAATGAAACAATATGGGAAAGTCTAGTGGAATTTGAAGAGACAGCTACAAGCTGTTTCCTTGACTCTGTCTTATCTATGGGCAGGGGGTGGGGGGTGCCTTGTTGTTTGCCTCAGGCAACACCAAACCTTGGTTCAGTCCTGCTCCTATATATCCCTGTGAAACAATCGTTTGCTGAGTGTTGTTCTTGTTGTTTAAAACTAGCGCTGTGCCGAAAAAATAGTTTGTTCCATTTTCAGCATTTCATGGGGGCTGGGAGGAAAACAAAAACTCTGGTGAAAGAGGCTGGGAGAGGTGAGAATTTCAGATGATTTTCTCCTTGGGAAACAGACAGGATTTCTACATACCCTTTTAAGTGTAGGCAGTTTTGAGGGGTCTTCTTTCTATTTTTTATTTTTAAAAAAACAACCCCGGCACTTGCGGGTGCCCAGAAATTCTTCCTGAATGCCTATTGGAGAGGGAGAGGTCACATGGTCTCCAATAGGCATTCAGGAAGAACTGCTGGGCTCCTCTAAGTGCCGGGAGTACTTTAAAAAAAATAGGAACAAGACCCCCTAAACAACTGGCTACACTTTTAAAAGGTGTAAGGAAATGCTGTCCCCCTACCCAAGGAGACAATTCTCTGCAATTCTCCCCCTCCCTGAGAAAGAGGCGGAAAAAATAATGCCTCTTTTGCAGGGAAAGAAAAGGTTTCCCAAAATAGGGGGCAGGATTCGGCACAGCCCTATTTAAAACTTCCATTCTAATACTGACAAAGGAATCGCATCATTTAAGAGGTATTTAAGCCATTTTTATGATACAGGGTGCAGGTGGAGGTAGGACAGTGATTTATAAAAGGAAATATTCAGACAGAGTGTTGCATCTCTTTCAGCCCAGGGGCCAAATTCCATTTGTGAGCAGTTCTCGGCAAGGGGGGGGCATTCCAGTGGTGGGCGTGGCTGTAGGCAAAAGTGGGCGGGGCCAAAGGCAAAGGTTGCAAAGCTGAAATGCAACGAATACAAGCATATTTGTTTTATTTGTTTTTATTTATTTTATTACATTTCTATACCACCCAATAGCCAAAGGTCTCACAGCAAATTAATTCACAATAATTAAAATCATAAAATACATGATACGATTCAATATAAAAGTTTAACACTACAGTATAAAATGAAACCCAAAATGAAACCTAGCAACAATGCAAAGATTTAAAACCCAGTGACAAATTTAAAATACAAAGTGAAAGACTAAAAACATTGGGCAAATAAGAAGACCTTCACCTGGTGCTGAAAAGAGCCCAGTGTAGGTGCCAAGCAAACTTCTCTGGGAAGCTCATTCCACAAGCAGGGTGCCACAACAGAAAAGGCCCTCTTCTTAGTACTTACTAAAAGCTTAGTATTTTTGCTTAAAGCTCTTACTGCCAGTAACTAAGCCTTAGGAGGGCATTTCAGTCTTTAAGAATGGAGCGTGGGGGAATTGTGCAAAAGCTGTGGAACCACCAAACAATCTCAGCAGGGGAGGGGGTGGGCCTAGGAAAGGGGAGTGGCCATCTGGGGAGTCCTGGAGGGCCACATTTGGCTCCCAGGGCTGCAGTTCTGTACCCCGCTTTAAGGGAAATTTAAAATCGATGAAGCAAGTGACTACAGCACCAACTATAAATTGAAACTGTTTTTATTCCTATTTCAAGCAGTCACCATGTCGCACAGAGCATGTCTGCCACTTGTTTTTTACTGCTTCAGTGTAATAGAAAGTGCTTTATGAACTGTGCTACTCGCAAGAAGGACCCACGGAGACAGAAAAGATAACATGAACTTGTGGCTACCAAAGGATGCCATCACCCATGATTCTCTGTGGATGCAGAATGGTGTCACTCTAGATCAGGGGTGGGAAACTTTGCTGTAGGCTGACACTGCGTGTCTTATAAAACAGCAAACCTATTTTGTGACAAACACCCAATATCCAGTATGAAGCCAATCCCATTTTAGCCTTACTACGATTGCTATAAAACAAGCCGTGCCCCCCTTTCGTGTGTGTGTTGGAAGAACCTTGTAAAATCTTTGAAATGCTCATAAAATCCTTCATTGGCTTGTGGTACTCCAGAGAGAGAGAAACAGAGAGACAGAGAGGGAGGGGTGGCACCCATACAAGCAGCTTATCAACCTATGTGAAACAGTTACCCTTTTAGCCCAAGGCAGATTTAAAAAATGAAATGAATTGAACTAGCAGAAAGAGTGCCAGCTTTGCTGTCTTAAATTGTGCAGCCATCTCAGATAATATACAATTTTGCATTTGCTGCTGAATTTCTTGAATAATGGCCATGGCTTCATACATATAGGGGCTATCTTCATGACGCCGGGTTGACGCCACCTCCCTCCGAAACCCCGCAGTTACCCTCTCCTGAGGAGGGAGTGTGGGATTTCCTGTGGCCATCTGGGTACCAGAGCCGCCCCCCTCCTGGTGGAAGGTGACCAATAGTCAGTTGCCTTCCACTAGGAACCGCCCGTGGATGGGCCCCAGAGTGACAACACATGGCGGAAGAGCCTTGAAGCTCCATCACACCGGGGGTTAACATGCTCCCTACCTTCGCTTCTCTGCCCCTGTTTTCTTTCCTCAGTTACTTCCTCTTTTCAAAAGAGGAAGTAGAGAACGAGAACGAGGGCCATTGAGTCCACTGTTCTAATGGCGCTGCTTCTCCTGCACACAGCAGGAGAGAGCAGTGATTAAAAAATCGGACTTAATGAGGGTTTTTTTTGTCGCACAAGGAAGGCCAGAAGGAGCGGAAGGCGCATGGGAGGCAGACGACCATGTGAGGGAACTGAGCAAACTCATTGAGTGCCCAGTAATGAGCGTGCAATAAAACGCTCGTCGGATGGAGCTTTTGCTGGCATCTGTCCAATTGAAAAAGACAGGGGAAGTCTTATAACTGACACAGCACAGATCCACAACCGCCACAGACCTTTCCCCCCATATAGACAGCCCCATAGACAGTAATACAACACACACACAAATGCACACATTGCCATAGGCCTGACAAGTACAGTCGTGTGAAAAAGAAAGTACACCCTCTTGGAAATGTATGAATTTACATATCAGGACATAATAACAATCATCTGTTCCTTAGCAGGTCTAAAATTTGGGTAAATACAACCTCAGATGAACAACAACACATGACATATTACACCGTGTCATGATTTATTTAACAGAAATAAAGCCAAAATGGAGAAACCATGTGTGAAAAAGTAAGTACACCTTATGATTCAATAGCTTGTAGAACCACCTTTAGCAGCAGCAACAACTTGAAGTAATCGTTTTCTGTATGACTTTATCAGTCTCTCACATCGTTGTGGAGGAATTTTGGCCCACTCTTCTTTACAACGTTGCTTCAGTTCATTGAGGTTTGAGGGCATTTGTTTATGCACAGCTCTCTTAAGGTCCCGCCACAGCATTTCAATCGGGTTGAGGTCTGGACTTTGACTGGGCCACTGCAACACCTTGATTCTTTTCTTTTTCAGCCATTCTGTTGTATTTTTGCTGGTGTGCTTGGGATCATTGTCCTGTTACATGACCCAGTTTCGGCCAAGCTTTAGCTGTCGGACAGATGGCCTCACATTTGACTCTAGAATACTTTGGTATACAGAGGAGTTCATGGTCGACTCAATGACTGCAAGGTTCCCAGGTCCTGTGGCTGCAAAACAAGCCCAAATCATCATCCCTCCACCACCGTGCTTGACAGTTGGTATGAGGTGTTTGTGCTGATATGCTGTGTTTGGTTTTCACCAAACGTGGCGCTGTGCATTATGGCCAAACTTCTCCACTTTGGTCTCGTCTGTCCAAAGGACATCGTTCCAGAAGTCTTATGGTTTGTTCAGATGCAACTTTGCAAACCTAAGCCGTGCTGCCACGTTCTTTTTAGAGAGAAGAGGCTTTCTCCTGGCAACCTTTCCAAACAAACCATACTTGTTCAGTCTTTTTCTAATTGTACTGTCATGAACTTTAACATTTAACATACTCACTGAAGCCTGTAGAGTCTGAGATGTAACTCTTGGGTTTTTTGCAATTTCTCTGAGCACTGCACGGTCTGACCTTGGGGTGATTTTGCTGGGACGTCCTCTCCTGGGAAGATTGGCAACTGTCTTGAATGTTTTCCACTTTTGAATCATCTTTCTCACTGTAGAATGAAGGACTTTAAATTGTTTGGAAATGACCTTATAACCCTTCCCAGATTGATAGGCAGCAGCAATTGCTTCTCTAAGATCATTGCTGATGTCTTTCCTCCTTTGCATTGTGTTAACACACACCTGGATGCTCCAGACCAGCAAACTGAAAAAACTTCGGGTTTTTTAGATGTGGTCATACTTGCTGATGATCAATTAATCACAGGCATTTGATTAGCAGCACCTGACTGCTACTTAGCATCTTAATTCCTATGGAAGTAGTAAGGGTGTACTTACTTTTTCACACATGGCTTCTCCATTTTGGCTTTATTTCTGTTAAATAAATCATGACACGGTGTAATATGTCATGTGTTGTTGTTTATCTGAGGTTGTATTTACCTAATTTTTAGACCTAAGGAACAGATTATTGTTGTTATGTCCTGCTATGTAAAATCATACAATTTCACATGACTGTATGTAGGCTAAGCCTATTCCAATCAAATCCCATAGACTGCCAAGAAAAATTTAAACCTGAGACATGCAGACATCTCCTCCTCAAAACAGAAGACCCAAAGTACGTCTCAAATGATTGCGATACTTCGGATTGAATCAAGCTCTGCTTTCCACGGATGGAAGGGCTCTGTTCAGGGGGGGCTCCCACTCACACACCACAGCTCACTCCATTCACTAGGGTACCCCGAACCTCTGTGTGGCATTTTCAGGGGGCTGGAGGGGCTGCTGTGGGCCAGACAGGGCAGGGAAGCCTGTTTCAGCCAGCCCAGTTGCACAGACCAAAATCTGGAACCAACCCTCTGTGTGTGTTAGTGTAAACATGCCTCATTGAGATCAATGGTTTAAGTGTACCCAACTCCATTACACTGTGACCCACATAATAAGCATCTGACTCATAGCCAGTGTGGTGTAGTGGCTAAAGTGTTGGACTGGGAGTCGGGAGATCTGGGTTCTAGTCCCCACTCAACCATGGAAGCTCACTGGGTGACTTTGGGCCAGTCACAGACTCTCAGCCAAACTACAGGGTTGTTGTTGTGGGGATAAAATCAAGCGGAGGAGGAGGATTATGTACGCCACCTTGGGTTCCTTGGAGGAAAAAAGGTGGGATATAAATGCAATGTATAAATAAATAAATAAATAAATAAATAAATAAATAAATAAATAGCAGCCCCTCAGAGATCAAGTTTGCTGCTTTAATTTTTTTCCCTATTGTTTGTGCACATTTGTTGGATTATCCCCAACATTCTCCATTATAGGAAATAAGATAGAGAATTACTTCAACGGCTGAAACCCAAGTATTAATGCTTGCTTCATTCGTGAATCAGAATGTAAGTTGTTTGGTATAGAAACTGAAAAACGAAATGCTCTGATGCCCTTGGGGGGGGGGGTGTTGTGCTTGTGTGTATTGACTACTAAAGTATCCAGAATATCCAGTTTTCTAGCCAAGCTTGGTGTGCTTTGGAGTTGACTTCCCATAAAAATGCTAAAGCGCATCTTTGATCTCAGGATACATTTCCTTTATAAAAAAAGAGGTTAACATAACTGAGGTCAAGTGGAATATGTCATGTATCTAGTAAAACAGTGGTCAGCCTTGGAGGCAGTGGGCCAAGGACTGTAGATTTATTTATTTTCATCTGTCATGAGATACTTTCTTTGAAAGGAGCATAGAAAAGACAGATCCTAAACTAGATATCCATTCCATTCCATTTCATCTAATCTGAGAAGCTTTAACAAATCTTTTAAAGAGTGTTACTGAAGTTAAAGATCAAATATAGCAGTCATTTAAGCCAGAAAGTAATCTTAGAATTAGGCTGGAGGTGTTAAAAAAATCCACCCTACGTGAGCTCTCAGTCCAGCCCTCTGCAGTTCCCCATTTAGCCACGCCCCTTCCCCCAACTTCCCCCCATCTCCCCCCACCGCCCCCAGCTGGTGATCATTTGATGCTTTCTTAGCTTTTGTTTAGTATTTCACCCATTCTAAAAGGTTGAAATGTCATCACACGGGGGAAATCGCATTTGCTTATCGTCGCTTCTCCACCCATGTGTTTGTCCCTCATTACTTCCTCTTTTGAAAGAGGAAGTAAACAATGTGCACGTGGCCTATTCAGGGGGTGTTTTGATCGCACTGCTTCTCCTGCACGCAGCAGGAGATAGTAGCAACTTCTGTCTTTATTTTAAGTCGGACTATGCTGGCTCGAGAATGCTGGGAAACGTAGGCCTTTTTACCTTTCAAAACATGCATAGGATTACACCCTGAAGCTTAAATATGCTGGTATTTTTTGTATGTTCATCCTTGACATTTTTGCTTTTGGACTAAGTCCATTTTGCCTTTAGGCCTGTGTCCCCTCACCACCGGAATGTGACCCCCAAAAGTGTCTCTGTAACCAAATTTGTGCCTCGTTCTGACAGGGGATTGAGGCCACTGAATTTGTCAGGTATGGCCCTTTTTCACTCAAAGAATGGACCCTAGCTTGAGACTTGCCACTTCCTTTCTTTTTCTACTTTCTCTCTTCCTATGCTTTAAACAACACAGACAGCCCAAACTCATCACTGGGAAAATGCTCAAAGTTTGGGGCGATTGGGAAAGTAAGAAACTGAAAGAAGATGAAATTGGCAGATTTATCCAACCCTATCGTCGACATTAAAAACTCCCTGCAAAGGAGGAAAAACAGGACAGCAGGCAAATGGTTGGGTTGCAGCTTTCCTCCCTGAAATGCTAGTCTGCAGAACAAGTTAGTGTGGAGGAGCGTTCAAAATCGTACCTGCCCCGCCACCACCATTGTCGTCCTGCCTGCAATAGAGGTACATTCCACCAACGAAGAATTCTGACACTTCACTCCACTGCCTGTGGAATTACGTAGCCAACCACAGTGGCCAACCAACTGCCCACACGATACCCACAAGCAGGACATGAATGCAACAGCACCCTCCTGCCCATGTCCCCCAGCAACTGGTGTACATAGACATACTGCCTCTGATACTGGAGGTAGCCTATGGCCATCAGGACTATTAGCCATCACTATATCTTGTGGTAGCGAATTCCGTAGTTTAACTATGCGCTGTGTGAAGAAGTACTTCCTTTGATCTGTCCTAAATCTTCCACCAATCAGCTTCATGGGAAGATCCTTTTGGGTTCTGGTACGATGAGTGGGAGAGAAAAATGTCTTCCTTGCCACTTTCTCCACATTGCACGTAATTTTGCATACTTCTTTAAGATACATGCTGCATAGATGGGGTGGCCATATGTCTTACTTTACAGAAGTTATTCCACTATTTGAAGGTTGCCCATCAACATTTGGCACCTGGATAGCAGACTGAGCTAGAACTCAGGTTGCCTGTTCACAGTCTTCCCCACCGTGCTGAGATGAATTGTATATCTATTTAAATTATAATAATTAATTCTGAAGTTGCACCAACTCATATAAGTCTGCATATGCAGATGTTGTGCCAGTCCATATCCTCTTTTGCCCTGCTTTTTGACAGTACATAACAAGCCACCTTATGCATAGATTACGGGTATGATAAACGCATAGCTCACCACCCTTTTTAATTTTAGGCTCAGTTTTTCTCTTATCGTGTGTGTGTGTGTGTGTGTGTGTGTGTGTGTGTGTGTGTGTGTGTGTGAGAGAGAGAGAGAGAGAGAGAGAGAGAGAGAGAGAGAGAGAGAGAGAGAGAGAGAGAGTGTACAACTGGCTTGAAGGCTATGGACTTTCTACAGAGGCCATTGATCATGGAAAAGCTTTGAACTTTCTTCCCAACCCTTTTTTTTTTTTTATGGCAAACGTTACTTTGATTTATTCTTTGTGAATTTTCAGAATTCACTCCTGATACTATCTTTCACAAGAAAACACAGAGAGAGAGAGAGAGAAAGAAGGATTGAGAGAAGACATGCAGCTCCTGGACGCCTTCCAACAGCGGCACTAAATAACTTATGAAAATGGTTCGTTATGTTTTCGCTGGAACTAAAACTAAATCTGGAGGTGAAAAGACAATCAACAAAGCCACAATGTTGAGACTCCTGAAATGGAAAACAGCTGTCTCCAGAGGAAGCATTGGCTGGCTTTGGATTGGGAGATTGTCCACAGGAGCAGCGTCTCTAGCTCTTTCTCAAGTGAAAATGGCAAAGCGTTGAACCTCAAAGAGTTAGGCATCTCCCAAAGCTGGCTGGGGGCAATTCACACAGAGGGAACCATCTTTCCAGTTTCACCAGTTGTCTCACGTTTTCTCTAAGAACAACAAAAAGATGTGCATTTAAAAAAAAAAACACTCATTCATGCAGAATGATTTGGGGTTAGCATGGATAATCAAGGAGGATTTGTATATGCCGGTTCGTTACGCACTGAAGTCCACACTTTTATTTTCCTTTTTGGGATGGTTGGTGGGTTTGTGTTATTTTTCCCCCTTAGTGAATTACTTCTTACAATACATACAAACACATGTGCTATGGCTTCCCCAACCCAATTCCCCTCCAGATGTGCTGGACTACAACATCTATCCTCCCCAGCCAAGTTGGAGAAAGCTACACTATGGACCCATTTCCAAGCATTTTTGATACCGCATATAAAAATGCAGTACCACTGAGAAGCAGACACATGGTATTCCATCTGAAAAGGCGGGCAGGAATTCTGAAAACTGAGGCAGTCATACGGGAAGTGCAGTGCCTGTTGAATTTCTGCCTGCTATAAAGCTGATAAAAACACAAGAGTGCTTTCATGTTGTCAGGAGTCAACACACTTTAAAATCTCTCTGATCAAACCTTCAAAGAAAGCAATGTTTTGAAAATAACACTTCTGGATGCTACATTTACTGTATTTATTAATTTTAAGCTGTTATATGTATGATTAATAACAATACTAGAAAGCCATCTGAAGTATTTATTTCTGCTCTTCCAGTCACATTCCTCATAACGGCTGTTCTGTAACTAAAATAAGCAATGCTGAAAACTTTCAGAAATAAAGTTGTATTTCATGTGTTTCTGTTCCCTGGCATGTGTTACCTTGATGAACAGTATTCTTTTAGCGCTCCTTAGTCATGACTGTGTATGAAAGAGTAGTTAGTGTGTTTAAGGAGTCACCTGTTGGCGTGAAGTGAACTTAGGTGTGCAGAACCCTAACATGGTATGATCGTATCAGGATGCAAATTCTTCCTTCCTTTGATTGTTATGCTGCCAGTCAGCCAAAGAGACTCTCAAGGCAGCCAACTCAGCAAGCAGTGTGTGTGTGTGTGTGTGTGTGTGTGTGTGTAGCCTTATGTAGCCGAATTGGCATCATGAACACGCCTGAAGGAGGTATGAGCAGGCAGCAAGGTTTGCAGAAGTAATACAAAAAATGTAATTAGGGGGTTATTATTATTATTAATATTTATTTATAAAGCGCCATCAATGTTCACGGCGCAGTACACAATAAAACAAAACAAGACAATCTGCCATATGGCTTATAATCTAAAATCACAGTAACAGACATGGGAGAGAGGGGAAAAGGCTACATCTCTTAGGCTGTAGCCCTATACACACTTACCTATGAGTAAACCTCATTAAACTCAATGGGATTTACTTCTGAGAAGGCATGTAAAGATAAGATCATGCTGCAATGGGAAGCAGGGAGCCTAAAAGCAGCCCAATGAGGACTGGGCATCCTCAGTGGGCACAGAATGTGGACTGACTGTTGGAGGTGGGAAATAGAAAACTAGCAGGGAGGGGAACGGATTGGAGTATTGTGGGAAAGGGCATGGCTAGCTGGCTGGTAGGAACCCTGAACAAGAGCACTAGGGTGACCGCACTAGGGTGAACCGCCCAGAGAGCTCCGGCTATTGGGCGGTATAAAAATGTAATAAATAAATAAATAAATAAAATAAAGGAGGACAGGGCTCCTATATCTTTAACATTTGTATAGAAACAAGATCATAACAACACTAGTACAGGGCAACCACAGGAAAAAAAATATAGTAGCAAGGAGTGTAAATGTATATATTTTATTCTTTGCATGATATTCTCCCAAGTCCCTTTTCAATGTTTGTGTGTCTCCTTGTTGCTCCTTTTTTATGCACCTAGATGTACATATTGTACATACTGGCTCATAAGAGGTGAGAATAGGAGGACACATTGAGGGAGCCACCATAGAAAAGGCCCTGCCACTCCTCAGTGCCATATGCATAGGCGTGCGCAAGGGGTGTGCCAGGTGTGCCCAGGCACTCTCTAATGTCTCAAGCAATAAGCACCGAATTTAGGGGGGCATTGAGTAGGGATCCAGAGGGGAATCCAGATGCACCGGGAACAGTCTTCCAGCGGCATTCTGGCTGCTCTGCTGCCACCATCCCTAAGAGTACACCATTGCGCCAAACAGCAGGAGTGAAAAGGAATCAATCTGCCAGGAGCCTCCCTACCACGAGCCACACTTTAAAGAGGCCAGGAGAAGGACCCTGAAGACTAATATCATCTTGTAAGCCTCTCCTCTGGCCAGTCCCATAACAAAGCCCCACCAATGCTGGGGTTTGAGGAGAGTCTCCTCAGTTCCACCCCCCTCACCTGCAATGGCGTTCCCGCGGTCAGGCAAGCTGAATGTGGAATAGGGCGTCAGTCTATACCAGCCTTTCTCAACCTGGGGCGCTCCAGATGTGTTGGACTACAACTCCCAAAATGCCCCAGCCTGGGAGATGCAGTCCAACACATCTGGAGCGCCCCAGGTTGAGGAAGGCTGGTCTATACGGAGTTAAATAAATAAATAAATAAATAAATAAATAAAATGTTCTTTATGATTGAGTATTCAATAAATGTTGGCCTTTTTTTAAAAAAAATACCTGGGTGCACACCCTAATGAAATGTGCTGCACACACCTATGTCCATATGTCTTACCTCTGAAGATGCTGGCAACCAATCGGAGTTTCATCAAAAGATCTCAGAGCAGAAGGGGAATGTACCTTGCAGTATCTGGGGCTCAAACTGTTTAATCCGTTTTGGCCCCTAGCGGCATACAGACATACCCAACAAATGCAAATAACGAAGAGCATGACGCAGTCTAAGATCAGCATGTTTAACTCCCTTTAATACTCTCCCACTGAAATCCACAGGGCTTAAAACTCACCCTTTTTTCTAAGGCCACGGGCTTGACATCTTATTCCCAACTACAGCCCAATGCAACTATGTATAAATGCATTCGCTCACATTCATCTCTTGCTACTAGGGATACGCATCAGATTCAGCCAAAGGCCAAGCCAAATTGGGCCCCTTTGCCCCATTTCTGGTGCTTCCCAAGGTGAAGTGGGTTTGCCTCTGAAGTGACCAGCACTGAAGCTGGACCCCACATGATGCTTCATATACGATTCAGGCTTTTTTCTGTCTAAACAAGCATATGATTGCACCCTAAACTGATAGACATGCGTAGGATTGCATCCTAAACTGGTAAAAGACAGCTTCCTATGTTGCAGTGGGGTGGCAAATCCATTCTGGGTTTTAGTCAGAATGAGCCAGAACTGTAAAGGAGCTGTCCAAGGTGCTGAACCCTCTCCCCAAACTAGAATGCAATTTCCAGCATTCTCTGCCAACTCATTATGCTCATGCTTCTTGGGCTATTTGTGGGGGGGGGGGAGGTTCAGAGAACATTAGTTATTGGGCTGTTTAGGAATATGCTAAATAAATCTTTATTCTAAGCTTTTCCATTTTGAGTTTGAGAGGATGGGATTGACACACTTGTACCAAATCCCAGTTGCATTCAGTTATTTGTTTTCTCCATTTATGTCTATGGACAGCTCACTTCCATTCCCGGAGACATTTTAAAATAGTGTCTCAGTGTGAAGTAGGACGTGACCTATCCAGGCAGTGAGGTTGTATGTTCTACCCTTTATAATATCTATGTCTCCCCCACTCTCCTCCCCTTCCAACCACTCTATTCCATTCTCCCTCCCACCCAGTTGTCAGGTTTATTTAAACTCAACATTCCATGCCATAGAATTATGGGGCTGCTTGGGGGATCCCCCCCCCAAAAAAAACCCTTATGGGGTGGGGGGGCTCCTAAAGATTTTGTGTACATTTGCAAACCTCTGGCTTACTCCAAGTCTTATAACAACAAGCACAGAAAGACTTGAGTTGTGATGATGATGACGACGATGACAACGACAATGATGATGAAGGTGTTGCTTAATTTGGTTGGATGACACTCAAAGAGTTTTGGGTTATTAACAAATGGGAGTTCTACCATATCTTATACTGTGTATTCATGAATTGCACACTGCACAATACTTCCTCCATATAGAGGAGTGCACTGTATTTTAAATAGTGCAGTTTCGTCCTTCTACCAAACACAAATGTTTGTCATACATAAAAAGAAGAATCATGGTAGCCCTGTTGGTACATGAGCAAACAATGCCCCAGTGTGCAAGACCGGAAAAGTTGCTTCATGTTTTGTTGTTGTCGTTGTTGCAGTGGCTCTGCAAGGCTTTGGACGAATCAGTATGGTTACAACTTGGCTGTAAAGAAATCTGGTCCGTGGCAAATGGTTCCTCTGTATATTATAGCCAGATGGGGATGAAATACATGCACTTTGGATCTCTGTCTCTCTCTCCCCCCTGCCAAAATGTAGGCAATTCAGGGGCTGATGGAAGTATTACATTGTCTGAAACCAAAAACAGGGGAAACTCTTAAGAAGGAAAAGAAACTGGGGGGGGGTGTCTTCACAGCAGCAAGTTGGTGCCACATCCTTCAGAAAACCTGAGCTTTCCCTCCCCTTGGGATGGCATCAGGTAATCCCAATGCAGAGGAGAAAGCACAGGGTTTCTGGGTGGCCATCCAGGGACCAGAGCAGCCCCTATCCTCTTCCTGGTGGAAGGCGACCAATCGCAGGTCGCCATCCACCAGGCACCACCCAGCCACGCCTCTGCTATGACTCCGGAGTGAGGCTTTGGGGCTGTCTTGATGCCATTTTTCACGTCCTCTGGAGAAAAAAGTCAAGTTAAGTCCCCAACTTCTTTTCTCCACAGCTTCAGCGGAAAGCCCCAGGGTGGGACACAGCCTAAGGTGGCCTTCCTGAACCTGCTCCCCTAAAGATATGCTGTGTACAACAGCTTCTATCATCCTCACCCACCACCATGCTAGCTGGGGCTGATAGGAGTTGCAGTCCAGCACATCTGGAGGGCACACGGTTAGGGGGATCCTGCCTAAGCTGTGGTCCTGGCCTGGCTCATTTCTATCCACCCAAGCAGAAGAGGCTGGAAACTGCACAAAGTTAAGCCTGCCTAAAACAGGCTCCCTCTAGGAAACAATGATGGTTTCCGATGAGTTTCAAAGAATTATGCCAAATAAGATGCATTTGTCTTGTTACCCCCAAAGAGCTGTGGAAACCATAGGAAGGGAGAGAAATGCAGGAAGATTATATGTTGCACAAAGACTAAGAGGCAGTCAAGATGAACATTAAAAGGGGGGAAAAACTGAATGCAGCTTTAGAATGTCTAAATCACTCTTGGCCAAAATGTTTGGCTTACCACTAAAATAGTATAATTATAAAGCGAGCATGAAGCAGGCCATGGATCCAGTTACCAATTTCTTACCATCAATAGCAGCAAAACTTCTTTTTCTTCTCCTCCTCCTCCTCCTTCTCCTCCTTTTTTTTTTTTTGCCAGTAGCCGGGCTCTTGACAGAAACCTTGTGTCTCATATATGATGTGACTTATAGGCAAAACTGTTTTTAATCAGGCAAATCTCTAACTGGTATGCAGTTGCGGTCTCTCTTCTCAGATGTCAAGCGGAACTGAGGAAGGGAAAGGAATTAAACCAGTGGCGTAAATTTTGTTTTAAAATGTTGCTTTAAATACCCCTTTATATTATCATTGCAATTCGGGGGGGGGGGCATTTTAAAAAAGAAAAGAAAGAAAGAAAAATCAGCTTAATTAGGTAGTACTCCAACCTTGAAAGATGCATGAGTAGTAACGTGGAATGCTTTTTGTTTGTTTGTTGTTCTTAAGCAATTGTGTATTTTCCCTCTCTTGTTTCTCTCTCGCCTCTTTGCCTGTCTTGTAAAACATAAATTACCCCAGAACAAATGCAAACATGTTGAATGTTTGCCTAGCCCTGGCTAATCAGCCATATTCTTCTGAGCCGTATTGCTTGGTTGAGAGCAAGGTGAGTCTTTAGGCTTTGGCGATTTAGGATACACAATAGACTCAAATTGGCAACTCCCTATTGTTTAGCACACACTGGGAAACATTCGAAATGGTACTGAAAGGGTGTTTCCATTCCTAGTGCTAACACTTAGAAGGCACTGAGCTTGTTCAGAAGGCACACTAAACCACAGTGGTTAAGCATTTTGAGCTAAACATTATGACTTAGCATGTCATGTGACTCATGACTTAGTGTGTCATGTAAACTATTCCTAACCATGGAGGCTACATAACCATGGTTTAAACATGTGCACTAACCACTTTCTGCAGAGGGATTAGTGGCCTAACCATGGCTTAGCATGTTGTCTGAACAGGCCCATTGAGTTGAATCCAATGCTAGTCTTACTCACCTCAACAACAACAACCTTTATTTGCAGTCAACAGACCGTTGTTATAGCATGTAGGTGCACACACATTAATAAAAACACATGATGGTAGAAAGGAAGGATACAAACCCATTGAAATGAACGGGACTTCTTCTTAAATTAGACTAACACTGGATACAACCCATTGTGCAATCCTTCTCTTCCACCACCACCCCTTTAACGGACTTTTGACAGAAAGAAAAAAGATGGAAGATGTGTTAGAAAAACACAGGAAGATTACAAAGGGAAGATGATGCCATCTAGACACACACGCCCTGAAAAATTCCGTGAATGTGGCAGGTTGAAGGTGCAATAAAAGCCTCATTTGGAAGCATGAGAGTGGGAAGCAGCGAAGATGGTGTTGAAACAGCCTTACTAGTTAAATAGGGTGAAAATGAAAGACAAACCAGATGGGATTGGCCCTTGCATGCTTGTTTTTCTTTACTGAGCAGTGGCTGAGGGGGACGGGGACGGACATGATCTGGGTCAGGACCACAGCATGGGGATAGCGGGCTTTGACCATTTGCCCCTGCCCTGGTCTTAATCTGGATTGGGGGTCCCGATTATTGCTATTATCTTTTTACACTGTATTTTGTATTTGTGTTTTTAACCTGTTGGTTGTTTAATTATGGTTTTAATTTTTGTGAACCGCCCAGAGAGCCTTGGCTATTGAGCGGTATAAAAATGTAATAAATAAATAAATAAATAAACAAAGAAAAAATGAGCACCCAAGAGCCAGTCACATCTAGTTCAACAGGAGCTGATAATGAGGAGAGAGTAGGATGGAATTCCTTTGCAGGGATCTGTGTGAAAGTATCATTCAAATAGATGAAAGACATGCAAAGGTCCACCAGACGGGGCAAAATCGCATTTCCTTACCGTCACACACACACACACACGCTTCTGTCCCATAATACGTCCTCTTTCTTTACATGGGGAAGTAAGAGGAAGGAAGTAACGACCCCGTGGCCCATTCAGTGGGCGTTTTTATGCTTCTGGTTCTCCTGCACACGGCAGAAAATGGCAGGATGCTTCGTTACAGCCGGAAAAGTTGGATTTTCCGGGTATTTTTTTCTGATGGGAAAATGAGCAGAAGGGAGATGCGCGGGAGGACCCACAAAAAAACGTGAGTGCCCAGTAACAAGTACCCAGATGATAAAACACTAATCTGATGACATGAACAGTAACCAGGGTCAGCCCAAGGCATTTTGCTTCCTGAGGTGAAGGACAAGATCACACCCCTCCCATTCCATGTACAAAAGCCAATGGAGCAGGTAGTTGAACGGGGGAGGGGGGCATTGACACTGGCAATAGGACAATGTCCTTCACCACAGTTGAAAACAGCTTAGGGGGTGCAGGGCAGGCCGTGGGGTCCGCAAGTCTCTCTTCCAACACCTTGCTGCCCCCTCTGAGTATCTGCCACCTGAGGAGACTGCCTCATTCTGCCTAATGGTAGGGCCGGTCCTGATACTGACAGGGCATGTTGGATGGCACACAGAATAATTACTTGTTCTTAACCATGAACTTCTATGCTCTGATTCTTAAGCTACAGAAATGATGTGGTTCCTACTCTCCGTGGCCCCATCTCACAGTGGTTAGAGTGCTGGACTGGGTTCTAATCCCCAATTGGCCATGGAAGCTAACTGGGCCAGTCACAGACTCTCAGCCCAACATACCTCACAGGGTTGTTGTTGTTGTGAGGATAAAATGGAGAGGAAGGGGGGACTATGTACACTACCTTGCATTCTTTGCAGGAACGTAGGTGGGATATAAGTGTAATAAATAAATAAGTAAATAAATAATCCATTGATACAAAAATGCAGAACCCATGGGGAAAGGGTGGGACCATGAGGGGGGGGACCCATTACATGCCTTCCCCAAATCTAGCCTCTACTGCTAGCATAGTTCTTCCCCAAATGCTCCCTCCCATGTGGATTCCAAATGCTTAGATCAACAGAGTAGCCTTAGGTGTGGCCAGAGAGAATGACAGCCACACCATTCCCATCACATAAGAACTGTACCCCGTTTAGTCCTAGCGAGGTGGGGGGGCACTTAAATCCCTCCCCCTACCAAAAAAATGTTTGCCTCCGCAACTCCCAGACCTCTTAACTTTTACAAAGTACAGTTCTGCGCCACTTTACCTATTTCATACATAAATTTAGTGGGAAGTGAAAATATCTGGCCGGCTTTTTAAGAATGAAGTGTTTGGCAGCCATGCTTTTAGCTCACGCTGATGAATAAATTGTATCAATTATGGCATTCTCCCGGTCTTGTTATTTTGACTTCTTGACTTGCTCCGAACCCTCTGATATATAAATTAGCAGCCTTCTGCACAATGCACAACTGTATTTGTTCACAAGGAACACTTTGGCTTTCTGTAGACATTTCTCTCTCCCACCCCCCTGTTCCACTTCCTAATGGTTTCTGCCCACAAGTAGATCTTTTGAAAAATGACCTAACATCCACTGTGTTTAATGAGTACATTTAAACATGCTTTAGCTACAAATCTTATCAGTTGATTACTTAACCTTTTGTGGATAAGTTAAATATTTTCTACAGTGTTTAAATAAGTATGAGACTTTATTTTTTGTGGACGAAGGGGAGCTTGGTTTTTTTTTTTCATTTAAATTACTAAATTGCATTTGTTTATCTTTTTTTGAATGATCAAAGAAAACAGTCGCATAGTTGGGACATTGCAAGATATATTAAGTACTTTGTTATGAATTCTTCTGCAGTTTATCTGGTTGAGCTGCATGCCTTCCGAAATCACGAGAAATTGCAATCTTGAAACACGTTACAGGCAACATACTACTAATCTTAATTTTTCTCTTCCTAGTATAACAAAACAATACAAGATAGGCAGATGAAGAACAAAATAATAATAATAATAATAATAATGATGATGATGATGATGATGATGATGATGATCAGCACTCCACAGGAAGCACTACAACATAATACAGAACCCACAAATTAAAAAAGAACAATCGTACGAATGGCTCAGGAGGGGTGAAACAGAAGGATTCCTAATAGCTATACAGGATCAAGTTATAGCAACCAAGAACTACCAAAAATACATCATAAAAGATGACAATGTAACAATAGACCTATGCAGGAAATGCCATCAATTCCAAGAAACAATAAACCATGTAGTAGGAGGATGTAAAATTCTGGCAGGAATGGACTATAAGGAGAGACACAATATAGATGCAAAAATTCAACCTTATCAAACAACCTACACCATATTATACATCTTATTTATTTATTTATTGCATTTTTATACCGCCCAATAGCCAAAGCTCCCTGGGTGGTTCACAAAAATGCAGATCATAAAATATACTGGGACAGAACAATTCATACTGACAAAACGATACCTTGCAACCGACCAGACATAACGGTCATAGACAAAAGGAAAAACACACTTACCTCATCGACATAGCAATACCAAATGACAAAAATGTTGTTGAAAAGGAAGAGGAAAAGAGAGAGAAATATACACTACTGGCCATGGAAGTCAAAGAATTATGGCAACAGGAAAAAGTCACAATTATTCTGTTAGTCACATCAGTCACCGGCATCACATCAAAAAACTATACAGAAAGCCTTCAGAAACTGGGCATACCAGAATACATCCACACCAATATCCACAAAGCAGTCATACTTAAAACATGCTCAACTGTCAGGAAATTCCTGAATCTGTAAAAGACAGCATGATTTGGCAATGCCTGTCATAGCCGTCTAGAAAAACTGCCACGAACGAGAAAGAGATTAATAATAATAATAATAATAATAATAATAATAATAATAATAATAATAATAATAATAAAAGCAACAGCAGCCTTGTTGGTCCATTAGGATAAGTCCAAACAAGGACAGTGAAAAATAACTTTATTAAGACCATGGTGATGTTCACAGGATGTGCTGAAGCATAGTGGGTAAGGAAGTAACAGCGATGACTGTCAAAGTCAGACTCAAGGAACTGCTGGCTTTTATATTTTCAAATAGAGCCCCCCATTGCTTCGCATCTTGGATAATTCCTTTACAGTTCTGACTGGGTCTGATTGAAACCTGGAGCAGATTCCCTGCCCTGCTGACATTGGAGCCACCAGCCTCCACTGAAGCAACCGCTGCTTCTTTGTCCCAGTATGCCTTGGGGCAATGTGCCATCTTTTACACCCGGCACAATCTAATCTAATCCAAACAGCGTTCTGCAGAACCCTGGTCTTCGGTGCCATGGGAATAGTGGTTCCATGAGAAAATTGAAGCTCTAACAATATTTCCCCCTCAAAAATATGAAATCATGGATGTATCAAAAAAATACTTAGTTGAAGAGTATTTAGATTGAAAAGGCTGCTGTTGTGACGTGGTTGTTATGAAACCTCATTCCCTCCTGCAAGCTGGACCCAACAAAGTAGACAGAGCAAGTTCCACCCTTCCTCAGGCCATTGTGAGAGACGTTCAGCACACACTGCCTATCAGATCACAGCATTTGCATCACATGGGTAGTGCATGCAGCCAAAACCAGGACTCAGGAAAGCGCATCATCAGATGAGCGTTTTAGCGCACACTCGTCACTGGACACTCGCGGTTTTTCACGGGACCTTTTGACAATGCCATCCACCTCCTGCGCACCTCTTATCCCTTCTGCTCGTTTTCCCTTTGCAAAAAAAGACCTGGAAAATCTGACTTTTTCGGCTGTAGCAAAATGTCCTACCATTTCCTGCTGTGTGCAGCGGGATAAAAATACCCACTGAATGGGCCACATGGTCATTGTTTACTTCTTCTTTCTTCCTCGTGTAGCCTAGGCTGCTATTCAGGGCCCATTTTCATAATGCTATATCCTGCTTGGTGTAGATGTGCCATGAGCCCCAACAGTTGTCAGTGAACTTCAGTACCACTATAAAGCAGTAGTGTAGATCCTGCAGTGCCCTTCAATACCTCTATAAAACAGAAGTGTGGCTCCTGCCTTTTACATATACCACTTTCATAGTGGAATATCCTGCTTGGTGTAGATGAGCCGTGTGTGTGTGTGTGTGTGTGTGTGTGTGTGTGTGTGTGTGTGTGTGTGTGTGTGTGTGTGTGAAATGTTTGTTTCTGAATTCAGGGAGCGTAGCCTGCAACAATAACAGCCAACTTGAATCCTTCCAGACCTTCTGCATCAGCCAAAAGTTAGGAAAGTTTTCTTTCTTTTTTTATTTATTTATTTATACAACTTGGGTGCAGCTCTAGGCTCTGTAAATTAATTTTTAGGGCTCTAGGGTCTGTAAATTACTTTTTAAGGCTTGAGTGCAGTTCTAGTCTAAAAATTAATTGTTAAGGTTTGGGTGCAGCCCTAGGACTGTCAATTACTGTTTAAGGCTCTAAGCTCTGTGCGTTAATTTTTCAGGCTCTAGGCTCTGCAAATTAATTGTTTGGGCTTTAGAATCTGTGAATTAATTTCTACCATGCAGTTCAAGTGCTCTTTCTGTTTAGACAGATGGCGTAGTGTGTGTTTTGGTCATTCACAAAGGTCCATCCCATTGACAGGCAGATAACTGCTTCTCGGGAGGGAGGGGAACAGCAGCTCTCTCCCCCCCACGTGATTTGGAGGAAGAGGGAGAACAGAGCAATGGCAGCAACCATAGTAAGTGTTTCTTATGTAAGAGATGCCACAAATGAAGGGGGCAATTCTTCAGCATTTCAGCAGTGGTGACAGTGGGGAGGCATCGAAAGGCCTTCAGGGGGCGCATATGCTCTGCAAGCCACCTGCTGCCCACCCCTGGCTTAGACCGACAAAAACATTTGCTGCAATGAATGTATTAGTTCTTTATGGTGCCACTCTTTGGCCCTCTTTACATGAGGATTTTATTGTACACTCCTAGTCAGTCACTCACAGATGTCAACCTCCGGTGCCTCTCTCATCATTTTTAAGCTTTATTCCGCAACTTTTTAACTCACCGAAAATACAGTAATATTTCTGGAATCACCAATACCCCAATGCCATCTACCGCTGTATAAATGGAACATATGGAACTTGCTCAACAACCAAACACCCCACCCCCAAAAGGGGAGAACCTCATGTATTGTGCCAATCGTTATCCCACAAAGACTCCAGGAGAAGAAGCCCCAGTAAGGATGCGGGATTTTTTGCTTCAATGTAGAGCAGCCCTTTTTTATGTGAATTGTATTGCTGCACCTCATCCAAGTTGAAGAATAATCCAGTGATGCAAACTCTTGCAAAAACTCACCTCTTCTCTACCACTGCCTCCACCCCCTCCAAATACATCTTCTGCTATGGGACCTTTTAGCCTCATGTCAAACATCCCAGCGTGATTCTTAAAGAAATCAAGTCAGGAAAAGGTTGTGTTACTGTGTGTGCTCTTCATATAAGCAGCCAGTGCCATCCCAGCCTAGAAGGATGATGCAGAACCACTCAATTCCAAGGGTCTAACTGAACATTTGATTTTTTTCTCTCATTTCTTTAAGACAATGTTCTCTCAGCTCCTC
Source organism: Elgaria multicarinata webbii (assembly GCF_023053635.1). Classification (NCBI taxonomy): domain Eukaryota; kingdom Metazoa; phylum Chordata; class Lepidosauria; order Squamata; family Anguidae; genus Elgaria; species Elgaria multicarinata. The sequence continues at coordinate 26,324,076 of NC_086171.1, read as the reverse complement.
GCCTCTGATGCTGAATTGGAGTCTCCTCCCTGGCAGTGCATGACGGGGTTCTGCCATGCCAACGGTTACCCAATGATGTTGGAGAACAAAGCGGTATTTATGACAGATTAAACGAGCGACGCCATTCGTTCAGCTGCTGCCTACCTGACGTGGAACTTTCCACTTATCCATGCTGCTCACTAACTGACATTCCCTTGACCTGGAATGCCCACAAGTCTCTCCATAAAAGTCGCATTCTTATCTTCTCCTCAGCCGAGGCTTCTGGTGGCCACCTAGTTAATGAAGCTCTCTCTCCACCAAAGCCACAGATGCTCCAGCTCCTGAACGAGGGCCTTATCTTGGCCTTCACTCTGCTTCCTCTCCCACATGCTCTTCTTGTCTCAAAGGAAGAACTGTACAAAACTAGCAAGCTCCCCAGGTGTTTTTGGACTACAGCTCCCACCAGCCCCAGCTCATCAGCCTAGGCAATGGTGACAGGCAAGGGAATTGTTGTCCAAAACTTCTGGAGGCCACCATGTTGAGGAAGACTTCCCTAGGTGCGTCATGTTGTAGTAGTAGTAGTAGTAGTATACTTATATCCCATGTACAGTTCTCTCTCCTCACTCATTTTATCCTCTCAACATCCCCATGTACAACATTTGGCCTAACTTTACCCAGTCAACTTCATGGCTGAGCAGGGAGTTGAAGTTGTGTTTCCCCAATCATAAAACATAAGAGCCCTGATGCTGGATCAGACCAAGGGTCCATCTAGTCCAGCACTCTTTTCCCACAATGGCCAACCAGCTGGCGATCAGGAAGCCCACAAGCAGGATACGAGAGCAACAGCACCCTCCCACCCATGTACCCCAGCAACTGGTGCATATAGGCTCACTGCCTCTGATACTGGAGGTAGCACATAGCCATCGGGACTAGTAGCCATTGATAGCCTTCTCCTCTAGGACTCTGTCTAACCACCACCACCACCCCTTGTAAAACCATCCAGATTAGTGGCCATCACTGGGAAAAGGCTCAATGTTTGGGGTGAACTGAAATTGACAGATTTGTCCATCCCCTATGTTAAAAATGTCCTGCAAAAAAACACAAAAAAAGTAAAAGCAACACAGCAGGGGGTGGGATGAATCTAGGGCAGGTGGCTGCCAAGCACTCACAAACCCAGTGAGCGCTCAGCAGGGTCTCACAGGGCCCAGTTTGTGGGGGGCGGGCCAAGACGGCAGCAGGGCGAGCACTCACCGGCTCTCCAACCCCTATTTCGCTTGCTTTCAAGCTAAACTTGTCCTCACCAGGCCTCCATAGCAGTTTAAGAAAGATTAATCTAAGAAAGATTAAACCTGGAAAAACACCTGGACCAGATGGGCTTCCAAGTTCATATTATAAGAGCTTTGAAAAGGAACTTCTACAACCTCTACAAAATATAATGAACTCTATTTTGAATAGTGGGAAGATACCTGAATCACGGAAGATGGCATATATAACTCTAATACCTAAAGAGGAACAAGATTTGACATTGACAAAAAATTATAGACCAATATCATTGTTGAATAGTGATTACAAGTTGATTACAAGTTGTTTACAATAATATTGGCAGAAAGGTTTTCAAAAAAATTGTAAGGACTTATTCATGAGGATCAAAGTGGTTTTATACCTAAAAGACAGATGAGGGACAATGTTAGAACTGTGTTAAATATCTTGGAATATTTGGAAAAAACATCTTGGAAGGCCCTCTGATGCTTTGAATGCCAGAAAGAAACCCCAAGATGTCAAAGGGGAAGCGCACGCACACACATGCACACACACGCACACTGCCCGGCCTAGGCTGCTATTCAGGGCCCAGATTAAAATCTCATAACACAGCACCAATCTTGGATTTATGCACCACAGTTTTAAGATTCACAAAGTCCTTTGTTCCCACGGGTGCTTTGTGAAAAAGCAAACTACATTCGCCACCCTCATGTTGCAGATGACAATCTGACCCACAAAGAAATTAATTGACGTTTCCAAAGTGGCAGAGATAGAATCTCTTTTTGAAAGAGCTGGGAAAAGCCAGGCAGTTTGTCCTCTGGCCACGAGGAGTGAGCAGAGGGGCCCGGACAAAACACGGCAAGAGATTTTTCTGGGCAGCTGAAGCTTGGATGTGGCTTTGCCCAGAGTGCTTCATTGCTTATGCCAGCTCCTCTTTATAAGATGACATGCAAGACAAACGGGGCTGACTCAGTCTGCTCCGTGCATCCTAATTTTTTTAAAAATATATATCATTCTTTCATCCCCTTCCTCCTCCTACTTGGGTGACCATATGGAAAGGAGGACGGGGCTCCTGTATCTTTAACAATTGAATAGAAAAGGAAATTTCAGCAGGGGTCATTTGTATGCATGCAGCACCTGGTGAAATCCCCTCTTCATCATAACAGTTAAAGCTGCAGGAGCCCTGCTCTCTTTTGTATCTGGTCTCTCTAGTCTAGCTCCTGCAGCTTTAACTGTTGTGATATAGAGGGAATTTCCCCAGGTGCTGCATCCATACAAATGACACCTGCTGAAATTCCCTTTTAATGATTCAGGAGCCCTGTCCGCCTTTCCATATGGTCACCCTACCTACTACCCCTACCTTTAACCCAGGAATGGGGAACTTGCAGACCCCTGAGCTGGTTTCCTGCCCGCATGGGAGGATCCTGAGATCCCTAACAATCCACTAGACCTCAAGATTCCCAGGCCCTTTTCCTGGAGGGTTCTTACACCGTTTACCCAGCATTAAAGCTGTGGTCTGTTTTCACCCAGTCTTAATAGCATAACTAAGGTGGGGCAGAACAAGCACCTGCCCCAGGCTCAACCTCTACCTTGGCATACACATTGGGCCCACAAAGGTCGTGCGGTCTGTTCACAGTTATTAAAATCATGACAAATTATGTCGTGCCTTCATTCATTTCAGTTTGGAACAATTTGGCATCTTTGCAAGGCAGCAGATGAAAAGTCTAGCATCAGCTTGCTGGGAGATTAGGCCAGGGAAGCAGGCCAAAAGTTTGGCTGAACTTCCTGCTCCTTCCTGTATTCCTCCCATTCTTCCTCCCTTTCTTCCTTTAATAGCCGGCTATAGGACTTTTTCTCTCTCTAATGATGCATAGGACTGCACCCTAAAATATTTAGGACCCCCCTTTATGAACAAAAGGGCCCCTAAGGCCATATACAACTATAAAAACAAACTCACAACAATCAAATTAAGAATAGAGCAACCATCTTTAAAACATCCAAAGAATGGAGGAAAAATATTGAAACCCATCAAAAATCAAGCCCAAAAAAGGGTCTTTACAGCCTGCGTAAAGCTAGGCACATATGGGGCCAATTTAGGGAGGGGGCTCCACAATTGGGGTGATGCCACAGAAAAGGCCCCATCCTGTGTCCCCCACCTACCAACCACTCTTGGTGGTGGGATATATAACCGAAGATGATTGTAGATTATGACCAGGTTCATACTGGAAGACACAGCCTTTCAGACACCTTGAGTAATTATTATTATTATTATTATTATTATTATTATTATTATTATTATTATTATTATTATTATTTACATTTATATAGCCGAAGCTCCCTGTGCGGTTTACAAAGAATAAAAACAGTGAACATTAAAAACCAGTATACAAGATTAAAAACTGACATTATCTATTTAAAAACAACTATTCTGGAAACCAACAGTTGAACCTGAAAACAAATTTGGAGACAATGTAGTTGGTATGAGAGCAGTGTTATATGGTTCACAAAACGTGCTCACCTGAAAGCAATCGGCTGCTGCATTTTGCATTAGCATCAGTTTCCAGACAGTCATCAAGGCAGGGGTGGGCGAAATTCTTGGGCCCATGGGCACATTTTGGCAATTTGATAAACTGTTGTGGGTACCACCACAAAATGGCTGTCTTGGGAGGGATGGTTAGTCACAAAAGACATGTAACCTGCCCAAATGACTGTGTGCAAAACAGAGGTGGGGTCTGAATCCCAACACACAAAACAACGCTTGAACCCACCATTTTCAGTGCCCGCAGAACCAAAGCACATTTTACAGAAGGCAAACTTTGTTCTCTCCCCACCACCACCACCTCTGCCAGCAAACACACTCTGCACACACACACACCCATTGTTTTGGGCCACAGCGACACCCTCCTCCTCCTCCTCCTCCTTTTCTCTCTTCCTCTTCTTGCCTCTTCTCTTCTCCCCTTCTTCTCTTACTCCTCCTCCTCCTTTTCTCTCCTCTTTCTTCTCCTCCTCCTCCTTCACTTCCTCTCCTCTTATTCCTCCTCCCCCTCCTCCTCTTCTCCTTGTCCTGCTCCTTCCGGCTGGCTGATGAGGAGGACATGCCTCAAAGCGAAGGGTGGCACCTGCCAACTCAAGGCTGCAGCCACACACCATTTTAATTTGAAACGTTTCTCCAAGTCTGGGAGTGACTGCAAAATGAGCCAATCAGACAGCATGCAGCCAATGAGAGCACTGGGGCGGCAAGGGCACGGGCTTAGGTCCCCAGTGGGTATGATTCTGCTGTGCGTGTGGATCAGTACTGGTGAAGTTCCCCATAGCCTTGATTTCCCATTCTGATCTAGGTTTCCTGATCATCTGTTAAGAGGAGGTGTGTGATAAGAAGCCAGGAAGACAAAGTACCCCTCCTGCAACCATTATGCCTTTAGATTTGTCCAAACGCGACACCATTAGCAAATACTGGTGGTCCAGGTCAAAAGGGATGCTGAGAGTGTCTAGGGCAAAGCTGTGGGGATGCCATTGGGGAGCAGAGCTCAGGGGTGGGGCACATGCATTGTGTACACACAGTCCTGGGTACAATCTCTGACATGTACAGCTAAAAAGGGGAGTCAGGCTGTAGGTGATGTAAAGGAGATTCTGCCAATCACAGCAGGCTATACGGGAATAGATGGGCAAATAAAGGGCAGCTTGCTATATTCTAATGTAGAGGTAAACAACCTGGTGCCCTTTGGACTACAGTTCCCATGATCCCTGACCATCAGCCAAGCTGGATGGACTTATGGGGGTTGGAGTCCAAAACATGTTTTATTTATTTTTATTATTTTATTATTGCATTTATATCTCACCTTTTTTCCTCCAAGGAAATCAAGGCGCAGTACATAATCTTCCACCCCTCCATTTTATCCTCACAACAACCACCCTGTGAGGTAGGTTGAGCTGAGAGTCTGTGACTGGCCCAAAGTCACCCAGTGGTTTTCCATGGCTGAGTGGAGACCAGAACCCAGATCTCCCGACTCCCAGTCCAACACTTAGCCACTACACAACACTGACCAGGTTGCCTATCCTGGCTCTAAGGGGTGTAGAAAGAACATCATACAAAAAAGGCAAAGGATTAATGGTTTGCCTTCACGAGGAGTGCATAACTATATGGGGGGGGTGAATTGCCCCCCCCCAGGCTCTCTGCAGGACAGGTGACATCATAGCCTCAGCCTGTGTCCATTTTGCCTTTCACTGTGCTGGGAGGAGCACCAAGCTATGTACCTTTCCAGGCACGGAGACTGGGACTCATCCAGCCCTGGAAGGAGTAGCCACTTTTTCTTGCATTGGCCAAGACCCTGGCTTCTCAGGGCACACCTCATGCCCAGGGGAGAGACACTTCTCCCAGCTCCAGCTAAGTACTCCACCAGCCATTCAAGTCCCCCACCTCTCCTCTCTGAGATCAGAGATAACAGCGGGGACTTGGAGGCCAAGCCTCATCCCCAGAGCAGTGGTCTTCAACCGATGGGTCGTGACCCAAAAGTGGTTCACGAGATCAGTCCAAATGGGTTTCAGCCAAGCTGCTGCTGCCATGTTGGGCAATATGAAATTGTGGAAGTGGGTCCCGTGTTGCAGGTTGGGCATCTGAGGTGGGTCTCAGGTCTGGACAAGTTGAAGACCACTGCCCAAGAGGAACTCAAAGTGACTCCGTGGGCTGGATCTAGAACTTCTGTTAGTCAAATTGGGCTCCAGGGCTGGAGGTTCCACACCCCTAGCCAACAAGCACAGCCCCAGCCTACATCTAAGGTCCAATGTCAATATTCCTCTTGTGATCCACCAATAATTACATCCATTTGCTTCAGGTCTCCATGTGGCTCCATAAGGTCCAATGTCAATATTCCTCTTGTGATCCACCAATAATTACATCCATTTGCTTCAGGTCTCCATGTGGCTCCATGTGTATTTCAATCTTCTGATTCCATCAGATCCGTCACTTGGGAAGTATCTTCACTAGCCCTCCACTGCATGGCTACGAAAGGATCATTTGAGTCCCAGCTGTCCCTGGAACAGGTGCAGCTATCTGGGGTTTAAAAATGAATTTAGCTCAAGAAAGAGTCCGCAACGAGGCCAAAGTTTCACAAACAAATGCACCACCTGTCATGCCAAAGGAGAAAGGATTGGGGTGGGGTGGGGTGGGGTGGGATCCTCCAGCGGAGAGGAGTGAAAATCAGCCCACACCATCCAGCTCATGAGCCATGAGAGAGGACCAGGTTGGAAACATCTGCCTCTGAGCTGCAGGTGACTTTTGCCATGGGAAGGCACCTTTGATCTGGGGCTGCTTGTTGTCTGGGATGTCTTGCAGATCAATTAACTAAAAGGCCTCTTCTGCTAATTGCTCCTACAGGATGCCAGGTACAGTTGCATTGATCAAACACTCCTTTCCATCCCTTCCTTGTGCAGCTCCTTTTCTGCCTTGAAACAACAATTATTAAGCCACTCCAGGGCCTTTCATAGTTAATGATTTCCCCTTGTTGCCCTGTTCAGCCTTCATGATATCTGGAAGCACGTATTTCCCATGGTTCATAATCCCAAATGGTGAAAAAGGCAAGCTCCCCCCACCCCCATTTCCAAAGCTGGGACCAAGGTTAATATGTACATAACCTGCAAAGGTTCTTCTTCTTCTTCCTCCTCTGCTGGCATTACAAACCGTTTCCCTACTTTCAATTCAGAGTTGGCTTTCAGGTGTCTATTTGGCATTTTGTTTGCAGGAATTTAGCAGATAGACCCAGGAGCTTTGCCTATGGACCAGGGACTATGGGCCAGGGAGCCAAGGGGCCAAGAAGACCACAGGGGTTGGGACAGGATTTCACTAACTTGTACTTCATATTGCAGTTTGCATTGCTGGGGTTCAATCCCAACTTGTTACAAATGAACCGTTGAACTGCACAGATGTTACGGACTTTTTTTAACAAAACGGTTTTAGACAGTAAGGCATTTTTGCTACATACAGTAAACAAGCCTTCCCCATCCTGATGCCCTCCAGATGTGTTGGACTGCAATTCCCATCATCCCCAGCTAGAGCACCTGGCAGCAAAAAACCCAAGCAAGCAAGCACTTTAAAAAGCCTTGGAAGATTTTTTAAAATATTTTTTTAAGTCTTTGTGTAGACTATTGTCTACGCAATAGTAAAGGTGACACCTGGTGGAGCTCTTAAGAGAGGGGTGTTCCATAATGGTGGTGCCATCTTCAAGAAGGCTCTGTTCTCTGGCAGCAGTCCCCCATCTCAGGTAAACATGCAGAGCGGGCATTAGTGGGCCATCCTCAGCTAGGGATGTCAGAGAAATCAACAATGGATTCAAATCAGTTTGGATTTCTGTGAATGTGCCCTGCAGAATCCACAAGGACCAATTTTTTCTGAGTCGCGCAGATTCCACAGTCATGTGGAACAGTTATTCACTTTTAGGAGATGATCTGCAATAATTCACAGTAGTGGTAATGCACATTGGTACTAATTCGCATTGACTAACACGCAGTTGCGCAACTGTGCAGTTAATTGAGCTAATGCAAATCAGCACAAGTAGAACTAAATTTGGGGTTAAAACTCTGATTCCATCAATGAGCAAACAACGGAACAAAAGATGCTTGACTGTTCAGATGGGAGAAATAATAAATTTATTTCAGCCCAAATAGAGTCCCCACTGCGATTGACAGTTAACACACAGCAACCCACTGATTCTTTCCCTTTCTGCGAAAGAGCTGATTAGCACAATTGCTGCTTTTCTAAAAAGGTTTTGGGCACATCAGCCCAGATGCTTCACATGGATATAGGGATGCCAGAGAGCATTTTGAATTATTTTGTGAACTACCCAGAGAGCTTCAGCTATTGGCCAGTATAAAAATGAAATGAAATGAAATAAATAAATAAATTTGTTTGGGGTGGATTTGGATGAGTTTTCTTAAGTTTGGCACCTTCAGACTTTGTTCTGGTTCCTACTGCAGCACCTGACTTGGTCTACAGTGAGTTGGGCCAGTTCGCAGATTTTCTGGTCATCCTGCTTTTTTTTTCTTTGCTTTTTTTGAGTGGGGGGGGGCAAGTTCTTTCATTTGTGCAAAATTTTCAGCAATTTGTGCAAATTATGATCAGATTTATACAAATTCGGCTGTAGTTTATGTAAATCACTCAGAAATTTGCACAAATTGTGGAACCCACAATATATACGTTCCTGGAGTTTGGGAAAAAGCTTGTAAATACAAATTTAGTCATGCATGCCACAAAACTCCATCAAGTAAAAAAAAAAAAAAAAAAGAACTGGATTAGCCAGAGGCAGACATACCTACATGGATGTAATTGAATTGGGGCCAATGGACTGCATCCAAAGTGGGGTGAGTGGAACATGACTTATACAATGGAATTTCCCACCCTGCCTCCCTATCATAACCCCCTGTGCCCCCACAAAGCCTACATGGAGGGTTGGGAACTGTGGAAGTTTAAAGCCTACAGAGGCAAAGTAAAAAAGTAAGACCTTAGAGGCCTGGGGCTATTCTGTTGGGTTTGGGTATCCTTGAGAGAAGCATTTTCATTTTCCAGTTAAGTTTCATTTCTTCAAGGTTCAAACAGTACTTTCTGTTTTGTGGGAAGAGAGTATAAAAGGAGAGAAGAAAGCCAGCCAGAGAGAAGGCAGGAAAAGATGAGAGCATGAAGAAGAAGCAGGTGGAAAAGCCTAAATGCAGCTACGGTAAAAATATATATATTATTTTTTAAATTGCCACTTTTATTTTCTTTTAATGCCTTTGTGCCTTTGTATCATTCAGTTCTATTGACTAAATACCATTAATTGTAATTAGCTCATTTTAATATATTAGTAAACTGTTGTGTTAACCCCAAAGTGTCTGGTGTGCCAATCTGTATAATATTGCCAGGATTCGATCATTTTTGTCTGTCTCTTCTGCCAAGACGCTTGTTCATGCACTGGTTATTTCACGGATGGACTACTGCAACCTTCTTCTCTCTGGCCTTCCTTCTTCTCACATCAGTCCGTTGGTTTCTGTTCACCACTCTTGGCTCGCCGCTCTGACCATGTTACTCCGCTTCTGAAATCTCTTCACTGGCTTCCATTTCACTTCAGAATCCAATATAAACTTCTCCTGTTAACCTTCAAAGCTTTTCACGGTCCAGCTCCTTCCTATCTCTCCTCTCTCATCTCACACTATTGCCCTGCTCGTGCTCTTCGCTCCTCTGATGCCATGTTTCTCGCCTGCCCAAGGGCCTCTACTTCCCTTGCTCGGCTCCGTCCATTTTCTTCTGCTGCCCCTTACGCCTGGAACGCTCTTCCAGAACATTTGAGAACTACAAGTTCAATCGCAGCTTTTAAAACTCAACTAAAACTTTTCTTTTTCCTAAAGCTTTTAAAACTTGATGTTGTGCAGACTTTATACTGTTAGTTTTACCCTACTAGTTTTACCCTACCCTGTGCCTGCTTACCCTACCCTGTGCCTGTTTGCATTCTCGTTTCATTATGATTTTATTGTTTCATTATGATTTTATTAGAATGTAAGCCCATGCGGCAGAGTCTTGCTATTTACTGTTTTTCTCTGTACAGCACCATGTACATTGATGGTGCTATATAAATAAATAAATAAATAAATAATAATAATAATAATAATAATAATAATAATAATAATAATAATCACCCCACATCTACAGCCTAAACCCCACTTTACTGGGAAGGGGCAGGTAAAAGAAGAAAGGTGGGACTCTTAAAGGGGCAAGAGATCCTTAAAGACTTGCTCAAGGTCATTGATGGAACTTCTCTGAACAGTATAGGCTGTGGGGTTGCAGTTGGGGGCGGGAAGGAATTGCCAAAAATCAAGCAGAGAACTGCTCTCATTTATTTCCCCTGTCTAATTTTTAGCCCTTGTGCATTCGTCGTAACATGTTGACTGGGCTATTGCTTCTACCCAGTGCCTGAAAACACTGTGCTTTCAAGTGGAGACTGTTCACATATTAACTACTGAGCAATCAAGACATGTACATGCAAGCATAGGAACTGGCCCTGGTATTCGTTGTAGCCCACATTAAATTTTAAAAAATGGCTAGTGACAAGACTGTGTTGTTCTACAACTAAAGGACACTGCTGGTAGCAGCACAGCTATTTCCTAGTTTGGGTGAGTAATGCAGCCAGGTATTCCTCCAGCTGCTGGGTTGGCTGCCATCCATTCATTCATACCACTCAGGCCATGAGATGACATCATTTAGGTACTCTAATATTTCAAAGCAATAGTAGTTCAAAATGAGATCCGGTTTGGCCAGAAGGGGTGTTTGCGTTTAAAAGGGTTGGGGGTGGTTTTGCCTACCTTTTGAGAAATCCTTGCAAAAAAAAGGACTTTATGGAGCACAATTGGTCAGTGTATGAAGGTATCAACACCTGACATCCTTATTTAGACAGCATTTTTCTTTACTCAGGAAGCTATTTTGTCATAGGCATCAAGAGTTATTGCCTGCCTAATCATGGTGGAAGCAAAGCAAAGGAGATTTTTCTTTCATACTTTTTTGGTGAGCTATAGGATTGCTGAATCCAAATAAGGATAATCCTAGAATGTCAATGAGCACAGTAACCTAGGCTTTGAGGGATTCTAGGGAACTGTACAGTTATGGAAAAGAAAAACTACAGGGGGAGTTGTGTGTGTGTGCATGTGTGTGAGTGAGTAAATATCGGGTAGATCCCATGTCAGTGGGGCAGTGAATCTTCTCCACACCTTGGATAGCTCCTTTAGAGTTCTGACTAAAACCTGGAACGGATTCACTGCCCACCTGATGTTGAGGCCACCAGACTACACTGATGTGCATGTGTGTCCTAGGGATGTTGCAGGAGTCCAAGAGGGGAATGGAGTCTGGTGGCCCCCTCACACACATACATACACCCTCAGTCTCCTGACCTCGCTCGCTGATCCACCACTGCTTACCAGCCCCCTTTTGCCAGGCACCACATGATCCGCAAACACCTGGTGGCCACCTGTCCCCTTCATAAGCTGCCATTTCACTTAAAAATGGCAGCTCAGCGTTTTCCAGGAATGTAATGATGCGTAAATGGTGGGTATAAAGGCAGAGAACAGACGGAGGTGAATCATGGTGGGTGGGTGGGTGTGGGTGTGTATTCAAAAAAAATTTAAAAAAATCCTGCCAGTTTCAGTTAAATCTACCTCATGTTGGCTGAAGCTCTGCAAAACCAGGAAACTGGAAGCAAAGGCTAATGCCTTAACAGAAACACCCCACGATCAGTAATGATGCCGTGCGATATCACAAATTATGCTTGCTTACAACTTACCTGCCATGCATCCACACTTTCTCTGGGCCCTTCAGGCCCAAATCCAGGTGGTGGGGATGCTGTGCTTGCACCAACCAGAAAAGGTGCCCCACCTTGTCATGGTCCTAAACTGTCTTATGAAGAATATAAGCCCTAGCGGCTACCCTATCTAGATCTGGATTTCCTGGAACAGGCCTGGGGTTGGACAAGATGCCCTACAAGGCCCCATCCAGCTCTATGATTCTGAGATCAGATGGGAAATATTCAAGGGTTTTTCTCCACCATGTGATTCCAGGTTGTCAAATATTATCACTACGGTACTATGTGAACAGAAGTAACAGTTCCACTTTATTTCACACTAGTAAGAACACATCTGAAGTACCATGTTGAGTTCTGGAAGTCACACTTTGAGCATCTCTACATTATGGGGGAAAAACACCCATTTACAACGCTTTTCTTTCTCTGGTGTTTCTGCATTCACTACAAGCTCCTACAGATGAGCCCATGTGATTTGTAATTGAAACCTTCCCCTCTGGGCAATGTTCCATAAAACTCAATGACATAGTGCCATCTAGTGGTGGAATTAATCCTGTAATTATTTTAAATACTGGGTTATCTCTGAGGGGGGAAGTTTAGCGAGATTTCTGGGGGAAGGCATGAGAGACATCCTGGAGGTTGACGGCATCATTTAATGGGCCCACATACTTCCATGAATAATCATGAGCATGAAATAAATTGCTCATGTACAGAAGCTCCTTAAGGAGGATGTAGGCAAATTGGATTCAGAGGAGGGTAGCAAAGCTGGTATGGGGTATGGAAAACAAGTCTTATCAGGAATAGTGGAATGAACAAGGTATGGGAGAAGAGGAGACTAAGAGCGGGGGACAACGGATAGGACTCTTCAAATTCAAACACCTAAAGGGCTGTGCCCTTCCTCTTTCAATTATCAGTAGCAGCTTGTGGGGGTGGGGAGTTTTATTCATAGTGGATGTGCTCTAAGGCCTAATCTACACTAAGCAGGATATTTCACTATGAAAGTGGTATGAAAGTGGTATACATATAAGAGGCAGAAGCAACACTAATGCTTTATAGTGGTATTGAAGTGTACTGACAACCATTGGGGGACATTGACACATACCATATACTGCTTTTATATTGCAATATCCTGCTTGGTGTAGATCAGGCCTAAGTGTCTCTTGTGAAAGTAGTCTCAGAGTAGCTGCCAAGGCCAAGGAGTAAACATGTAACTGGAACGCAGCCGTAAGACCCCGTTTTAAAGTCTCACTAAAACCAAAATCCTCTGCAAAAACTAATAAATTGTGTAGCTAGAAAAAGGTTGGAACCACTTAGTGAGGGAAAGTGCTTCCAAACTTTCAGCCACATCAGTGTGTTTTTAAAATGCATATACACACATATATTTCATCCTGTAAGATGGGTCTGACTTCTAAAACGCCAATGTACTTCTTTAAAAACATGCTTGTTCGCAGCTTTCCCCCTCCCCACATACTCCCCTCCAACTTAATAAGTGCCTGGAACAGCAAGGCAGCCAAGAATGCTTAGCGCTCTAGGCAGTTGCTAATTGGTTGTTAGGAGGCTGGAGAGAGAGGGAAAGGGAGAGAATTATTGCTATTATAAACCAAAGCATGTACAGGACAAGAAAAATCATATAAATATAGAATTCCTACACTAGGGAACTAAAGATCTCAAAGCTGAGTTTTCTGAAAAGTACAATCTTCTTACGAGCTACAAAAATAATAAAACAGACCAGAAACAGTAAGGTTTTTAAAAAAGAAAGAACATGCTTAAGAAAACTTTTTTTTCCTCTCCTGCCATTTTCTTTCTGTTTAAAGAGGAAGTTTTTAAAAACACATGGATTAAGAGCCCTGCTGTGCAACCAAAGACTCGCTCTGACATTGCTTTTCCGTATATGTACCATCAAATACAGAACCAAAACTAAGGCCAGGCTCTAGAAAAGGGCTCCCAAGACCTGGAGGCTGCCTTCACGGCACCGAGGTGGCGCTGCGTCACCGGCAAATAATCCCCACTGGGGGAAGCAGCACGGGCTTTTCAGTGGCTATTAGGCTCGCTGGGCCCGCCCCCTCTCCATCCCGTGGCTTCCGGAGACCAATGGGAGGTCGCCTTCCACCCAGGAATGCCCCTGGAGCAGTGCTAGAGTAAGGACGGACAGCAAAAGAGCCGCATTGACCTCGCTTGGGCAGGAAATGTTTGGGTAAGTCCCCAAATTTTCCAGTGCAGATCTTTGGCTATTTGTCCCAGGGTGCCTCTGAATCAGCAGCTACATCACATAACTCATGCAGCACAGATTTGGAACTACCCCAGGGCTTCCAGAGCATATAGACACTGACAGCCCCTTGTTTTGCTCACGTGCCAATAACAGATGGCATCTGAGGGCTCCTTTTGAAACCAAGGGCTCATCTACACCAAGCAGGATATTGCACTATGAAAGGGATATATATTGAAGGGCACTGACAACTGTTGGGGCCCATTGACACAGACCATAGACCGCTTTCATACCGCTTTCATAGTGGAATATCCTGCTTAGTGTAGATAAGCCCCAAGAGTCCAAGAGTTTGTGATATAGCATGATTCAAAGAAAAAGACCAACATTTCTATGACCCTTATGGGAGCCTAGCTCCTGTTTAAATCCAAGCCCTTGTTTAAAAAACAAAGGAAGAAGATATAAGCCTTAGTTATGTCTGAAAGATCAGGTGAAAATTGGGTATCCAAAATGTAGCTCCTGCAAGCTCTATGCATCAGATGTAACAAAGACAAGCGTTTTCATATGAAATGTATATCCAAAGTACAGGACCATAGTTCGACTCAGTATTTCTGTATCCTGATACAGAAATATATATATATGAATATATATAATACTAATAATATAATAATATATTTATTTCTTACCCGCCTCTCTCTCTGGATCAAGACAGGGAACAACATTAAATACAACAATACAATATAAATCAAATACATAAAACTGGTTAAAAGAGCATATAAAACTGATGCAATGTTAAAATAACAATCATGACATCTTAAAATTCTTAGATTTAAAATTCATCTGGGTAGGCCTGCCGGAAGAGCTTAGTCTTTATGGCTGTGTTAAACTCAGAGAGAGTATTAAGTTGATGAATCTCTTCCGGCAGGCTATCCCACAGTCTGGGGGTGGCAGAAGAAAAGGACCTCTAGTTATTCATATTTATTAATCAGGATCTCATTTTGCAACTTTAATAGTCCAATCCTATGCATGTCTACTCAAAAGTAAGCCCCATTGAGTTCAATGGGACTCACTCCCAGCTGAATTAGTATACTATTGCAGCCTAAGTTAAAATACAGAAAAGTACCACTGAGTTTAACTGCCATCCTGTACTTTGGATGTACATTTCATTTTTTTTTTCATTTTTTAGGGGTTGTTTTCATACAAGAAATAGACATGTCAAGACTTCAAATTGGTGACAGAAAATCTTCATCCTACTAAAAACTTGGACTAAAACTCTGCAATGAAGAAACAAGCATTCCAATTATGCTGCCCATTTTATGATTTTTTTCCAAAAATGGAATTGGGCTTTTCTGAATTTTAGAGGATGAGGCATCCCCCATCATGCACTGGGGGCATTCAGCAGCATCAGACGAGCATTATATCACACGCACACGACTGCCCATTTACAGATGTTCACGTGTCCTTTAGACAATGATGTCTGCCTCCCGTGAACCTCCTGCTCCTTCCACTCATTTTTCCGACGCAAAATAGACCCCTTTTAATCTGTCTTTTTTTTTTTTTTTTTTTTGCATGCAGGAACAGCAGCGCGATAAAAACAGCCCCTGAATGGGCCATGTGGTCGTTGCTGCTTCCTCTTTCTCTCCCCATGTAAAGAGACCGTTGCTATTGTGGGACAGCAGCAGGAGGTCATAGTGACGGTAAGGAAACACGAAAATCCACCCATCTGATAATGCTCGTTATCAATTGTACTATAAGAGACTGGTTGACTCACAAGTTTAGATAGGGACAGTGGGAGGCTGGTGGCTCTGATGTCAGAGGGATGGTGCATCCACTCTGGATTTCAGTCAGAACCAGTCAGAAATCTAAATGAGCTCTCCATGGTGCTCGAGTTCCAGATGTACATTTCGCCATACAAACTGACCCTCTCGCTAATGGTTGATTTACATATTAAAGTTAGCATCAGCTAGCAGTAACATCATCACACTTGTTGAATGCATATATTCAGGTATAGCATTATATGCAAATATGTACATTTACATATAGCCCTGGACAAGTTACACATGGTAACTTGCCATGAGCCCAGGGGACTTGTTCCTCCTCTTCACCATTGCAACCTGCTTGTTCACCTGCCCCTCGCTCTGGCCCAGACCACGCTGGTGGTGAGAAGAAGGAGCAGGAGATGTCCCTGCCTGCTTCCTCACTAGCTCTCTACTTGTCAAGCAAGCAAGTGGCAGCAACATTGGTGGGGGGAGGAGGAGGAGGAACCATAGCAGGTGGCAACAATGGTGGTGAGAGGGTAGACTCCCTGAGGGAGGAGCCCATTGAGGACCCCCAAAAACCTGGCCTTGGATCCCAAGACAAGGTGACTTAGGGCACAACCCTAGGTCTTTTTAGACAGGAAAAAGGTTCTAAAATTCCCAGCATGCCCTAGCCAGCTGGGCTGCCTGGCGGGATGCTGAGAGTTGTAGGACTTTTATCTGTCCAAACATGCCTGGATTGGACCTTTAAGGAAGTTCAAGAAAGGAAAGTTTCCTGTCCATTCCTCTCCCCTGCTACCACCAGAAACCACCCCACAAAACCCTCTCCAGAGAGTAGGGGGTTCCTGAACAATCAAAATAGGGACTTGGGTGTTTGCTGGGGTGGGGGGATGGGGGAAGGAGTGAACAGGAAACTTTCCTTCTGTGAACTTTCTTAAGTTGACTTTTCTTAGGAGCCCTAGGGTAGCCATGTGGCCTACTTTGCAGAGCACAGTCTTCTAAAGGCATTCTTTGAAATGCTGTCCATGCCAAGCCTAGTTTAAAGATAAAGAACCCTAAGAAGGAAGGTTGAAGATGTCCATCAACAGTTAGCATTTGGACAGGAGCCTGAGCAAGCACAACAAATTACTGTTGGGGGGGTATCTACATGGGGCTTTTACTCCAGTTCTACCATGCCCCTAAGTTTATCGTGGTAGATGACACATGCCTCTCTCCATAGCAAGCACATTTTTCCATGCTATAAAAACCACATTATTGCAAACTCATTTTGTGACAGATTTCCATGTCGAGGTGGCTTCAGCACACTTTGGGGGTCCATGTGAACTGAACTGGCTTCAGTGCGGTCCGAGGGGGGGAGCAGCGCTGATTAGCAGAAGGGGAAGTGACATCATTAAAGGGTGGACCCGAAAAAGCGTAACTACAAAACAGAGAGTAACAATATGACCTGCCCTTTGGCCCCAAAGGAGAAAGGGTGGACGCAAGGGTGGATGTTTGCAGAACCTGTCTACTCGAAAGGAGAGGGGAGGGGAGCAAGACTTTGCACTGCCTCACACCTATGCAATGGATTACATTCATTTCTACTTGCAGAACTCCAACCAACCAACCCCAAATTAATGCAGTTTCAGGTGCTGTTTGCCTCATGCAAGTGATGTTATTTTTAACTTATATAACTATTATTATTATTATTATTATTATTATTATTATTATATCCCACTTTTTTTCCTCCAAGGAACCCAAGGCGGCGTACATAATCCTCCTCCTCTCCATGTTATTCTCACAACAACAACCCTGTGAGATAGGCTGGGCTGAGAGTCTGTGACTGGCCCAAAGTCACCCAGTGGGTTTCCATGGCCGAGTGGAGACTAGAACCCAAACCTCCCAACTCCCAGTCCAACACCTTAGCCACTACACCACACTGGCTACCATTTGGCCCAAGAGGAGCTAACCTGATTTCATGAAAATCCGGATTTAAACAGAATCCTTGTAGATTTGGCCCTGGTCAGTACATTATAGTGAGATGTATTGCATTTCTATTTAAATTATAGTACTTATTTCCCAAATTCTATCTGCACGTATAAATCACCATATGCTAAACAATGTCCTCTTTTGTCCTCTGTTTAGGTGATGCATATGCAACCACCCTATCCAAGACATTGTATGCAAGTTACATTCAAAATCCAAATAGGAGATGGTGCATTACAATGTGAAATATCTCAGCATCTTACAACTGGAGAGAAAAAAAAGGTTTTATTTTCCTTATGAGCAACACCGTGAACAAACATTTTGCCATTAAAATTTGGACGGGCCATGAATGGCCAGATAAAATTGCTTTGAGAGCCAAGGTTACCAGTTGAACATTTTTGGTTTATGGGTGAAGATGGGATTTTACTTCCAGTGTACTAGTTGAACAAAATTATTGTTTAAAAACAACAACAACCCTTTTGCTCTGTATTTTAGAAACCTAATAAGAGTCTTTGAAGTCTTAAATTAAAACATTGAATAGAAAAAGGTTACTGCCACTCAGCTCCTCCAATTTACCTCTCTGGATGGATATATATAAACTAGTACTTCTTTATACACGTTTTCACAAGGAAGATTCTCTCCTAATTAACTGTAATCTTCCAAGATTGCATTTTCCTTTGAGATTTAAAAGCTAGCAGGGGGTTGTGTCTGGGCAGAAAGGAGATTATTAAAACTTTAATAATGTGAGCCTTTGAACCTTCCCAAATTCTTTACAGTTTTTCTCACATCTCTAACCCAGATGTCTGCATTCTAGGGGGGGAAACTGTGCCAGCAACATAAAACTATTTGTTTACACTTTTTAGATCTTTCAATGCACAGCCTGTATTAAAAGTGATAGGAAACAGAATGCCTGCAGTTCACGAGGAACTTGACAAGAGTAAGATGAAAAATTCATCACAGGCAGATGCTATCCTTCACTCTTGAGAAACATTTCCCAAAAAGCAATGCTACAGCTCCACAGCACTAGGGAGATTTGGGAAATTGGAGGTTGGTCTCTTTTATTTATTTATTTATTTATTTATTTATTTATTTATTTATTTATTTAGAATATTTATATACCACTCCAAAATTGAGAAATTTTGGAGCAGTGTACAAGATAAAATGAAAATAAAAACAGAATAACCATTTATTTATTTGACTAGCTAGTTGTTTTGGGGAGTCAAACCTGCCTCTTTTTCAGTACCATCTCAAAAATTCAGGGAAAAACATTAGAAGTCCATTTTGGGCTCTGGAAAGAATCATAGACCAGTTTGAAACACAAAACAACAAGGGTCATAGAACCCTAAAATTGGAAGTTACCTCAAATGATACTGCTACAGCATCCCTGATAGGTAGCTATCCAGCTTCTGTTTAAAAATCAAAGAAGAGTCCTCAACTTTTTGCGTGGTCTTTTCCACTGCTCATACAGTCAGGAAGTTCTTTCTAATAATCAAAACCTTTTTTTTTTTCATGTGATTTGAAACTATTGGTTCAGATTCTACCCTCTGGATCAACAGAAAATAATTTTGCTCCATCCTCAATGGAGGCTTGGAGGGTGGCGAGAAGAGGAAGGGCCTTCTCAGTGGTGCCCCCCTTCAACAATGGAATGAGCCCCACTCAGGCCTACTTGGCACCAACACTGTAGTCTTTTCGGCACCAGGTTAAGACTACCCACTACTCCCAGGCATTTAATGGTATTTAGTGGCATTTCTTGGGGCATTTATGCCAGTCACCTAAATAGGTCTAGTATTTTATTGAAACTGCTTTTAGCTGTCTAAACTGTTTTACATTTTGTATATGTACATTTTTATGCTGTATTTTTATGTTGTATTTTATTAGTTTATGAATTGTTGTAAAACACCCAGAGAGCTTTGACTACTGGGCAGTATAAAAATGAAATGAAATAAATAAATCTATGTGTCAGCTCTATAAATGTCATAGCACCATTTAATAGGCTGTCCTCTAAGCTAAAATGGGCCAACCCTTTCAACTTTTCCTCATAGGACTTGGACTCCAAGACCCTCACCATCTTTGTCACTGTCCTCTGGACATGCTTCAGTTTGTTAATATCTTTCTTAAACGGGGACACAGTACTCAGTTTGAGGCCTGTCCAAAGTAAAATAAAAAAGTACTATTGGGGCTGATCAGACAACACGCTAACCCACACTCAGTGGTTGGGTGTGGATTGTTGTTGAACTGTGAGATGTTTGTCTATCCATGGGTTGTCTGTGAAGCTAGGATATTTTCCAAAGGGTGTTCTTTAACCATGCAATGTGGCTTATTTTTCTCGGATGAGCCACCTTGACAACCTATGGCTTGTTGTTGGTTTGTTCAGTGTGGTTAACAAGCCACACTGCATGGTTAACAAACCACAAGCCATTATTTTCCAACCCTGTGGGAAATGTCCTGGGTTCAGACAACACACTAACCCATGGTTCAACAAACAATCCATGGTTTAACAACAACTCACACTCAAGCACTGGGTTTGGGTTAGCGTGTTGTGTGAACAGCCCCATTACTTCTTGCCATTGGTGTAGTGGTAAACTTTGAGGTGCAGGTGAAGTGCAGTCCCATAGCCACGCCTCCAAAGAGGGTCCAAAAATTGAGGCAGCTATGTTGATCCATATAAACAAACCAGTTTGAGCAGATTTCACCTCAAACAGGAACAGGTTGTTTGTAAAGCTAACGGGCCTTAATTGGCCTCTCAATGTAATGCCACTCCCCAAAATGCTTTGCATTACAACAGCGAATGATATATTGATGCTGGAGAAATATATATTTTCCCCAGCTACTGTGAGGATTGCAGCTAAGCTCAGAGAGAACAGGGAATTCTCTGATGACAGATGACATCAGCATCCTTGCTAATCAAAAAGTGTCAGGGCTGTGTCTTTGTGAGCCCTAGCTCCACGATACCACCCCTTCTCATGGTCTAAACACCTGCAGTTTGTTTGGTAATTGTGGCATTATGTTGGTTGAAAGAGCAGCACATCAAATCTACATGGCTGGCATAAATACAGAAGTGGTCCTCTCATTCTGCAGGTCCTCTAACTGTGACGCTCTTAATGGCAGCCCAAATCTGATGCAAGATTTGGGCTGCCATTAAGGGTGTCGGAGTGAGAGGGAGTCAGTTGTTATCACTTATTGACACAACTGTAAATGTCGCATTTTTTTTAATTCATGCATCCACCATAAGGGATAACAACTAGACCCACTGCCAGCAAAGATTTAGGTTGCTATCTATGTTATTTTATTTATTCTATTTCTACGCCTCCCAATAGCTAAAGCTCTATAGGTGGTTCACAACAGTTAAAACCATAAAATGCAACAACAGGACAAACCATAAACACATTCTCTACCACTCCTTAGTGTCTGGAAGCATGCGGAGTTGCTCCTACATCCAACAGGGGTTCTGGAGAGCAGTGGCCCCCGAACCCCTTGAAGTTGAGCACCCCTTTATGCAAGTACAAATTTACAAGAAATGTCAAAAACTGAGTTAGAAGGAGTGGGGAAATTAGTGTGTGTGTGGTATCTCTTGTCCTCTTCTTTGATGATACATTTCTTCTTTTTTTGGTGATGCCACCCTATCTAGAAAGCTGCAGTTTAGGGGTTTGATTTGGGGAAACAAAACCCTAAGCGCTAAGTTCTACACCTAGGAAAAAGAAACCAAATGAACAGTTACAAGATGGGGGATACTTGGTTCAGCAATATTACAAGCGAGAAGGATCTTAGTAGAAGTATAGCTTCCAAATCGTGCAAGGTACTGGTTCCCCTCTATTCGGCATTGGTTAGGCCTCATCTTGAGTACTGCATCCATTTCTGGGCACCACACTTCAAGAAGGATGTAGACAAGCTGGAGGGAGTTCAGAGGAGGACAACAAGGATGATCAGGGGTCTGGAAACAAAGCCCTATGAGGAGAGACTGAAAGAACTGGCCGTGTTTAGCCTTGAGAAAAGAAGACTGAGGGGAAACATGATAGCACTCTTCAAATACTTGAAAGGTTGTCACACAGAGGAGGGCCAGGATCTCTTCTCAATCATCCCAGAATGCAGGACACAAAATAATGGGCTCAAGTTACGGGAAGCCAGATTCTGTCTAGACATCAGGAAAAACTTCCTGAATGTTAGAGCAGCACGACACTGGAACCAATTACCTAGGGAGGTCATGGGCTCTCCCACACTAGAGGCCTTCAAGAGGCAGCTGGACAACCATCTGTCAGGGATGCTTTAAGGTGGATTCCTGCATTGAGCACAAGGTTGGACTCAATGGCCTTATAGGCCCCTTCCAACTCTATTCTATGATTTTATAATTCTATGTGAGACTGTGGATCTAGTTCTACCTGTGTGCTTGCTCAATATCAAATGATAATAATTATATGTTTGTATTTCGACATATAAATTAGCATATGCAAATGTTTTGCAAATCACTACCTGCTTTTGGTCCTCTTTTTGGGTGATGATTTCCTCTTTTCTGCCAATTGATAAAGGGCCACCCCTCATTAAGGGAACTAAATCCATAAGACAGATCTCCCATAGCGGTGAACTTAGTAAAATAATCAAGAGATTTTAAATGCTGGCACAGGAGTGTAATTACAAAGTAGGGTTACCACCCATCCATATTTTTATGTGCTGTTCATATTTTGGGAACTCTGCCCATAGTAAGTAGAAAACATCATTATGAACTGGTGTTCTCCATTTTTAAATTTTATTTTATTGTTGAAAAGACTGAATGCTGTGGCTCAGATTCATAGACAGACCATTATTTTTCAGAAAGTTGAAAGTGGTTTGAGAGAGGCTTCATTTCTATGGGATGCACATGTATTTCTTTTAACCCACTGTTGCCCCTAATCAAACAGGTTTGGCAGGTTTTTCAAAGAATACCTGCAAGCCCTATTTGGGAGAGGCAAAAGTGGTATGAGTGAAGACTCCATGAGCAGCATTCCCTTGTTCAAACCACCTTAAGCTCAGTATTGGATGGGGGGAATGGGGCCTCCCCCTTGGAGCTCAGTATTGGATGGGGGGGTATTAAGCTCAGTATTGGATGGGGGGAATGGGGCCTCCCCCTTGGAGGGAGCCACAAAGAACAACACAAAGTATGCAAGATAAATAAATCATCAAGTTTAAATTGCATAGTGTTGTTGGTCATAATCTTGATGGCCATACCTACTATTGAAACTGTATAGATTTATAAGGGACTAATCACATTAGCAGCTGGTTCTCAATACCATATTTTATTATTATTTTATTATTCTATGTTATTCCCTGCCTTGATCCAGAGGGAGAGGCAGGTTATAAAATTATTATTATTATTATTATTATTATTATTATTATTATTATTATTATTATTTGGCTATTGACTTTCATGGGACCAGAATTTGAATGCTGAAAGGTGCTCAGGTTTTGATCTACAGTACTGCTTTATAACAGTATTGAAGTGCAGTGAACAACTGTTGGGGCCCAGGACACATTCCATATACTGTTTTCAAACTGCTTTCAAAGTGTTAGATCCTGCTTGGTGTAGATCTGGAAGAAGAAGAAGAAGAAGAAGAAGAAGAAGAAGAAGAAGAAGAAGAAGAAGAAGAAGAAGAAGAAGAAGAAGAAGAAGAAGAAGAAGAAGAAGAAGAAGAAGAAGAAGAAGAAGAAGAAGAAGAAGAAGAAGAAGAAGAAGAAGAAGAAGAAGAAGAAGAAGAAGAAGAAGAAGAAGAAGAAGAAGAAGAAATAATAATAATAATAATAATAATAATGATAATAATGTAAAGCTGCTGAAACTTAAAGAGCTCTTTCACCACCATCTGTTTGGGGGACCCATTCCTCCAGTCTTATTCCAGCTATTCAAAGCATGCCAACTTAACCCAACCATGTAGGAACTGTTCCCCAAAAGCTCAGATAGCTGTACTTCCAAGAATTCTATGATTCATGCTTCAGGCACCCAGCCTTGGGCGCTGTCTACACACACACACACACACACACACACTGCTGCTGCCATAAAAATGGCTGTTCTGCTTTTCAGACTACACAAGACAAGTTACTGATCCTTTCTGCTTCATTCCTTCTGAAAAATTGAGAGCCACTCTCCTCATGGGATGATGGGTGAATTGCCACCATGCCGTAAATCCAGGAAATAGGAGAAATACTCTCAGGCCAGATCTACACCAAGCAAGACATAACACTTTTAAAACTGTTCAAAAACAGTATAAAGAATGTGTTCTGGGCCCAAACAGTTGTCAAAACCATTATAAATCGCGATAAGCAGTAGTGTAGATCCTGCCTCAGTTTCTATGCAAGGGCTGGCCTATTCAAAGAACAGATCATGGGTTCCTGGACTGCTCCACCAAACCACAGGGTGGGAACATAGTATGTGTGTGTTGGGGGGCGTGCATGTAGAAAACTAGCCTGTTGGAAAGAAGCTAAGGTAGAATTCTTTTCCTTAACATCTTGTTTTCTATATGCAGGGAGACTTTCATGCGCCACTGAGCACCCAATCATGCAAAACGATTGGGTGCAGTCTGAAATGGTACAGTCAATGAATAGTTTTACTCCCTTCAGGCATAAATGTTGCTGGGGCCCATCATGGCAAGTGAAGCGCAGTCTCCACAAAAGCATCGGAAGTCCAGCTCAAGCCAAGAGAACCTATAGTTCCACATGACATGGCAATTGTTAGAGAAAGAACGAGCCTTAAGAATGACCCCTGCTTTTTCAGTGGTTGAATTGTTCCCTGTAAAAATCTACGGCAGCTCTCCAGAGCCTGTAAGTCTCACAAAAGGACTTTGGTGAAAGAATAGCTAAGGCTTTCAGCTCTGACACTATGAGCTTTATCACACCAGGATTATACTGTGCCATCACTGTGAATTGCATGCAAAGGACTCAGAGGTTTTCCACCTTATAATCTGCTTTGAATGTGAAGTACTCCCATGCATCCTGCCTTAATTGTGCAATAAAGCAAAAAGATTCGCCGTATTTAGCCCCTACTTTTTGAGTGTATCTTCCGAGCTGCAACTGGTGCGAAGGAGCAAGATTTTAAAGAAATGCTTACCTCTGCGTAAGCTTTAAAGATAAAGACACCAAAATTGGCACAGTAATAGATATTAGGGAGAGCTTTAAGCATACCAAATTTGAATTGAATTGGGTCATCCGTTGATTTTTTAATGATTTTTTACATTTCCCCCCTTCAACTCACTTCCTGGTATGCAAAGGATTGCTGTCGCCCGGTAGCAAAACTAACAACCACGAAAGCTTAGCGCTATGGGGATAATCCGAGGGAAGCAAGCACGTGGGATGAAGCTTTAAAATGATGGTCAAATGTGAAGACAAGAGATGCTGCTGACTGAGTTCTCTCACAGTCAGACGTTGGATCAAGAACTTACAGAACCTTTTCACATTATTTTCTACCAAGGTCAACAGCCTTCTCCAACCTGGCATTTTCCAGCTGTTTTGGACTTCAACTCCCATCATCCCAAGCTATCATCAGGAAGTTGTAATCCAATTTATACAAAGGATATCATCTTGCACAGAGGGTACAAGCCGGGTGATCTAGTCGCCATCTCAAGACAATTTGTTGTTAATAATTTCTGGAGACATTCTAATAGGGGTGTGCACGGACCCCCCACTCCGCCCCACAAGCCGATCCGAAAATTTCTTCCTGGTTGAACCGCGGCCTCAATTGAAGACGCCGACGGACCGCGGACAGAGGCAGGTAAGGGAGAGGAGGGCGGGGGGGTTACTGGGCCCTGCCGCTGTCGCCGCATGGGCGACAGCGACAGCAGCAGGGCCCGGTAAACCCCACTTACCTTTCCGGCGGAGCTCCGGATCGAGGCGAAGGATCCGCCTTCACCTCGATCCTCTTCGCCACGCTCCGCCAGCCCCCCAATCCTCTTCGCCTCCGCCTTAAGGGCAGGCGAAGCCCCCCACTCCTCTTCTAATTCGCCAGTCCGATTAGAAGCGGAGCACATCCCTACATTCTAACCACTCCCTGAAGGAGGCCTAAAAAACAAGAGGCCGAAACACACCCGGCTTTTGTATAATAAACCTTCCTAAAGCATCCTGAGACTTCTCTCCCTTTTTGTGCATATCATCTTGCACATCCTTCCCCAACCTCCATATCTTGTGGACTACAACTCCCAGTATCCCTGACCATTGGTTATGGTGGCTGGAACTGATGGGCATTGAAGTCCAAAACATCCGGAGGGCAATGGGTTTGGGAAGGTTGAAGTTGGGGAAGTATAATCTTCTTGCCCTATTGAAGCAAATATCTTTGTAGCTCCTAACATCACGACAGGAGTAGCCGCTATTGGTGCAACACAGCATCTGGTGGTAAAGAAAGAAAGGAGGAGAAAGCAGTAGTTTTTACAAGGACTCCACCACCTTTCCATTTAATCCCCTATAAGAGCTGTTTATGCAAGGGATCATCAAAACGTCCTGCAACAGTGAGTTCCTCAAGTCGATAATGTGCTGTTTCTCCTGTTTGCCCGAAACCTGCTAGTCAGTGTTTGTGTTGCTGGGGGAAACAACAGATCTGTGGGATCTGGTAGCTTCTTACCTTCCCACTCAATCTCCAGACAGTACCTTCTTCACACATGAGGCTTAAAAGGCACTCTTTCTTCAACCCAGTTTGTAATGCAAATGTAAAACTTACACTGGCCAGAATGCTCATTTGCATTACAAATGGCACTCTTCCTCTTCCAAACAGCCAGACGTTAAACGTAAATAGCACAAGAGAGATTCAAAGGAGAATTGAGCCGCCCATGCAGAATCCTTGATTGTATGGATGAGCCAAGATTTAGATTCATGACTCCAAGATTTAGATTCATGACTCACAGCGTAAATCCAATCATATTTGGAGGCATTTCTAACAAGGCTTGTAGAATATGGAAATCAATTCCAAAGTCATTGTCAGGTCCATCAGAAAGCTACATTCATGTCTAAGGAACTCAAAGGTCACCCCTCCGGATTTGGGAGGATGAGTAAGGGCAACGAGTTTGTTTGTTTTTAATTAAAAAAAGACACAAAGCAAAAAATGCCTTCTCTTTAATTTTCCTTGAACAGTCTCTAAGATACATACGTCGTACCACGGGAGAGGACCAATCTTTAATAATAGGAACTCTATAGAGAGCAACTCTTTCGTCTAGTTGCCGGCAGCCTCCCGGAGAGAGAAAATAGGAAGGAAATTAAGACTGACCTCACACTGTTTGAGCGGAATGAGCAAGGCCTGTTGACTGCAGCCGTCTCACTGATGTGAGCAGGGCTTCCCCCACCACCACCTCAAATGTCCCCTTGATTCAAAGATGTCAGAAGGATTTTTTAAAAAAAATGTGGGGAGGGAAAGGAAGGGTACCTCTTCTATCAGTTCCCCTAAAAAAGTTCTCAAAAGTGGGGGTTGAAGGTTTAGCTCCATTATCTCCCCCCTCCCCACGGGACCTTGATTTGGGAGGGCAGAAGAGTTAGACACACACACACCAACATTGTCAGGAGAGTGAGGCCCACTCCCAAGATAATCAAGGGGGGGGGAACCAACCCGCTGTTGTTAAAGAAGGAGAGGTACAATATATTGTCTAAGACCCAGAGTGAACCTTCTTTCTTGCTACACATTTGGAGCAAAGCTTTGCTCTGGAGAGAAATGCTGGCCTGAGCTAATGACCTGTTTCTCAAGTAATGCTACCCATGCTTTGTTGTCCTACCGGGGTTTGTCTAGTAGATGATCAAACAAACCATCGTTTGTTTTCTCAGTCCCTGGGTTGTTTAATTCCCTGTATCCCAACTGTCTAAGCTGGGTTGTTTGTTTGTTTGTTTGTTTTACTGCTCTTGCCCACTGCCTCTGTAGCCTGGTTAAAAAAAAAACATGAACAACTCATGATTTGGGGTTTGCATATGTCAACCCACGGTTTAAACAACCCACAATTCACCACCAACAAGCCATGGGTTCTTTTCATTGGTTGTTTGTGGTTAGCAACCTATAGTTCTGAGTTCGCAGGTAACAACAACCCACAATTCAACAAACCATCACTCCCTCTAACAGGTGCCTCTTGTGGCATCTTAATGACTAACAAATTCATCCTGGCATCAGCTTTCATGGACCATAGCCCACTTCATCAGCTGCATGAAGAGTTTCAGGTCCATAATAGTCCATACATTTGATGAAGTGGACTATAGTCCACAAAAGCCTATGCCAAAATAATGTGTTAGTCTTTAAGGTACCACAAGACTCTTTGTTGTATCTGAACTAAGCGGTGCACACAATTCTGTTTATGATGGCTCCAATTAAAAATCCATCATTTTAAACCTATGATTAATGAATTAACCAATTAAGCATGGAATGCCTTCATTCCTGTTATTATTCTGCATGTAATGTTTCACGTTCATTAGATCAATTGCAGTGGAGGATAGTAGCTCCGATGTCAGTGGGGCAGTGAATCGTCTCCGGGTTTCAGTCAGAACTCTAAAGGAGCTTTGAACCTTGGATAGCTCCTTTAGAGTTCTGACTGGTTCTGACTGAAACCCGGAGCGGATTCACCACCCCACTGACATCAGAGCCACTACCCTCCACTGGTCAATTGCAGGGGAGCAAGAGCTAAGTTCAGATACAAGCAGCGGCTTACTAAAACAGAGCTGACCTAGCCCAGTCCTGTTTACACCCGCCCTGCCCAATCTCGAGATGTGCTGGACTGCAACTCCCATCATTCCCAGTGAACAACTCCACAACAGGAGTTGCAGCCCAACACATCTGGAGGACACCAACTTTACTGTGTCCCGCTCCAGATTTGCTGTCCAAGGTCTTTTCACTAGAGGCGCTGTGGACAGCACCTGGGATCTTTGCCATGCAAAACAAGTGCTCTGCCACAGAACCAGGGCCCTGGCTTCAAACAGTTGGGAACCCTATGAGAGACCGTTCCCATATTCTCATGCCACCCCTAATCTCCTTTCTATTTTAACTCACAGTTAGTCCTAGTCGGCCGTGGAAAGAGAGAAAGAAATTCAGTGCTTGACTGCAGTAATTAAAGGGAGAAAACACAACAAACCCAATGTAAAGATATCAACAAAGACTGTATATTCCCATTTTAATTGGTGCCCATAGATCCTTCCAGACCCTCCTATTAACACTAAGCTGGTGTGTGATTTCATTAAATGAATAGCTGACTTGCACAATAATTACAACCTTTCTCTCTCTCTCTTTTTAATTCTCTTTTTAAATTTACCACCTCCCAGAGATGATAGGTTTGCAACCTCTCTCCCACTCAGTCTCTCGTCTCTGTATTTCCAATCAAAGAATCCCACGGAGTTGTAAAAACAATAGTTTGATGTTATTATATTTCTAAACATGGGTAATTTGGTGCAGAATTAGTAGTTGGGCCTGTCAATGCAAGCTTTATTTCACCAGGGCCATCGCCTCCCGTTTGGGTGGCAATTGTAAATGCCTTTACCTTGGTGCCCATCCACTGACTGAAGAAACCACAGGACAAATGTTCAGCTGCAAAGTTTCTAATGACCTCTGCTTATGGGAGAGAAGTTAACTATGCCATTAGGGAATACTACCCTTAAATAGCATATAGTCGGTTCCCACGACTAAAGTGGCGCAGGGGTTGCACATTGGCGAGCATCCTATGGTTCAAAGAGCAACCCTAGAGAGCATATCCAGTGGTACATCCAACCCTGTATTCTGTCTCTGACTGGGGCTAATAAAACAGATGTTTCCAGGCGCAGTGCTGATAAAGTATGTGCCCCAAGCATTACTCCTGTGCAAAAATGCCACGCTGTCCTCACCTGAGCAAGCTCCACTGCCCTTTGTTCATGCAAATGTATAATTACAAATGAATAACAAATCAACGTTGAATTTGCATGCCGCCAACCATAAGCAAATTGTTTTACCAACCCTGTCTCTCCCACTGATAGTAATTCAGACAATTCAGACATGATGCCAAATCATAGTCATGGAAGCAGGTTGGTGTGACATCTGAATTGCAAGCCCTGGCTTGCAGTTAGCTATTTTATTTAGTGGTTTGTTTGTTTATTACATTTCTATATGTCCCAATACCAAAGCTCTCTGGGTGGTTCATAACTATTAAAACCTTAAAATACAAGACGATAAAATACAATATTTTATACTGTATGCTGTTTTATATTGTATGCTTTTATCTGTACACCGCCCTAAGATCTTATTGATATAGGGCGGGATAAAAATGTTTAGAAGAAGAAAAAGAAGAAGAAGAAGAAGAAGAAGAAGAAGAAGAAGAAGAAGAAGAAGAAGAAGAAGAAGAAGAAGAAGAAGAAGAAGAAGAAGACAGAACTTTAAAATGACAGTATAAAAATAACAACTAAATGGGAGCAAGCAGCAGTGCAAAGATTTAAAATACAACACCAGATCTAACATGGAAACTGAAAAACTAAGATGCCTGGGGAAATGAAAAGGTCTTCACCTGGCGCCAAAAGGAGCACAATGTAGGCACCAGGCAAACCTTTCTGGGAAGCTCATTCCACAACTGGGGCGCCACAGCAGAAAAGCCCCCCTTTTTAGTAGCCACATCTGCAGCCAATGCAGATGGAAAAGTACTGGCATAGTATGATCACGCTGGTCCATCCCCGTTAACAATCCCGCTGTCCTATTTTGGACCAACTGATGTTTCTGGACCGTTTTCAAAGGCAGCCCCACAGATAACGCATTGCAGTAATCCAGATGAGAGGTTATCAGAGCATGGATAACTGTAGCGAGGCTATCTCTGTCCAGATAAGGACGTCGCTGGTATATCAGCCTAAGCTAACGAAAGGTACTCGGTGCCACCGAGCCCACCTATGCCTCAAGTGACAGTTTGGGATCAAGAGCCATTTTTCTTGGCAGAAAGGCAGGGTGCAAATTAAATGAATAAATAAATGATTTAACTTAGTGTAAAATGCAAAACTGCACGGGCTCAGAACATTTCTTTTATCGGGTTTAGCAAACATTTGTTGCTGTTTTGTTTCAAAATATCAGGCGTGTAGAAGCAGTTGTAAAGCACGGTGGTGGTGCAGAAAAGAGGTCCGTGGTGTGCTTCACAACTGAAGTAAGACACATGGCTGCCTAAAGGGTGTCCCCATAAGACCCTTAAGCCCAGGGTCTAAAAAAACCAATACCTAGCTGCATCATGCACTGTCTACATATTGGGGAGACAGTCCAGCTACAGCCTCCATTCCTGAAATTAGCTTTCCACAGACAGGGAGGTGTGTTTTTCTTAATATGGAAAAACATTCAAAAATACATTCCGATGTAGTATTGTCTAGGAAAAAAACTATACCACACGATTCTGTGGCATGTGTAGATTCACTGTTGAACAGACTTATAGGGTGGCCTCTAAATCTGGTTAATGCAGTCCAGAAAGCAGAAGGGAACTACTTTAAAATGGAATGCACATTCTAGACAATATAGTATGTTAATTCAATTTACAGATGCAGGAAATACAAAAACAATCAATTTAAGCACCACTTGCGAAAATGCCTGTTGTTCACCAGTGCTGATGAAAAAGAAGCAGATGCTAAAATATTTACCTATATATTTTTAATACTCATATAGTCCAATTGATGCAATGGTTATGGCAACAAAAGGAGAGTATTGTGTGAAAGTTAAATTGACATCGATTTCTGCCTGAATTAACTGCTCACTTCACTGCAACAGTTTCACTTCTGTTGTCATCACTCTCATGCCGCTAATTAACTTGCATCTGTTTTGTGTTTGAAATTTACAACACTTGCCCGCTTTGGCTACAGTAGTTTGCGTCTCGCACTAAACATGTGTTTGTGTTTACTACAGGCAAGGTCTGAATGCTTTTGACTTCAAATTGCATGAGTTTATTGTCCCCATCAACAGAACATTTGTGCGAAAAGGCCCTGAATTCGTTAAAAATGGTGGAAAATGTAACCCTTTGGATGCTATTAAGGAGAGGCCCATCTCAAGGTATAGGCTGGTTTTCAGAATCCTGCAGCTTATAGAAATATTAGACATAATACCTTTGGAAACCCATCCATAAATACTCCCATATGAAACACTATGTGGATCTTCCATGGAAAAATTAATAACGTCATCAAACAAGCATTTTATAGCATGCTCGTTACTGGGCACTTATGGATGTTCATGGGTCCTTTTGAGGATGACATTGGATTCCTGTGCATCTCTCGCTCTTTCTGCTTTTTTTTCCATGACAGAATAAGACCTGGAAAATCCGTATTGTTGTTTTTATTGAAGCAAAACTTGCCACCATTTCCTGCTATGTGCATGGAAAACAGCGTGATAAAAACACCCACTGAATGGACCACGTGGTTGTTGCTAGCTTCCTCTTTCTTCCCCGTGTGAAGGAAGAGGAAACTGCTCGTCCTATTGTGGGACAGAAAAGCGACAGTAGAGAAATGCGATTTTCCCCTGTCTGATGATGCTCTAAGAGAACAAGTATTCAACAGGCAAATTAAATTCAGTGTCACTAATATGGAGCATGGAGCACTACACAAGCCAATATTAACACTGGACAGCATTTTTTTTCTTATTCTGTTGTACTGCAGATTACTGTTTTAGTTTACCAGGTTTTGGGAATGCCGTGTTTTTCTTAAACAGCTGCCAAATAGAAGGCATCCATATTAAAACACAACTCCTTTTGGACTCCAAATAAAAAGGACAACCATCTCAAAGCATGTGTAAATCTAGAAACAGCTGTCCATTACCTAGCCATGCTTCATCTTCACATAACAACTCCCTTGGGTGGCCACAGGCAAATCATTCTGTCTCAGTTCCCCATCTATAAAGAAACAGAAGTAGCAATAATTTAGTCTAAGATTTTATTTCAAAGCATGTTAAAAGGCAAACTGTACAGTTTGCATTACATATTTTCCATACTGTTTGGTTATGAATGAAACCATAATTTGAAATACCCATCGACAGTTATGGTTGAAAGACAGAAAACTGTAAATAAAAATTAAAAAAAATATCTTTGTATGAATGTGAATATCTGTATCTAAGCCTGTTCTTGAGTACTGTCACACCCTAGTGTGACTAAGGCCTAGTTCTCGCTGATTCTTCATGGGACCCTGATTTGTTCCTTCTAGTATCAAATTGGGCAATCACTTGATGATCAGCTGGGTTGCTAAGTCAGGCAATTGACAGACAGGGTAGTGCAGGGACGGGCAACTTGTGGCTCTCTAGATATTTTGGCCTGTGTCTTGCAGCAGCTGTAGCCAGTGAGGAATGATGGGAGTTGTAGGCCAAAACATATAGAGAGCCACAGTTAACCACCCTACAGGCCCTAAACAAGATCACTCTTATAAAGGGACACCATGACATTTTGTTTGAGTCCCCACTTGTATCCATGAATCCGAAGCAGTGGGATTAGCCTGGTTCACAGACTTGTCTCATTTATATGCATTTGCTAAGATGTCTTGGTGCGTTCCGTGTGGAAGCCACTTTGTTTGTAATAGTTTCCCAGTGCCAGTTCCCCTTTATGTCATCTGTATGCAGTTCTGTCACCCTCTTTTAGTTTGCCTTATTACTAGCCCCCCCCCCGCAAATTGCCTACAAATCCTGGGAGTGGGCTGGGGATTTAATCATCTTTCAGACTTCAAGTTCTCTTTTGGTCCTATCTTTACAGTAAGGTGCAGGTGGAGGAACAGTGCAATTTTATATGTGTCTATTCAGAAGTTAGTCCCATTGCGTAGAATGGGATGTACTCCCAGGTAAGTGTGAATAGGATTGCAGCCTAAATTTCAATCTGTATGTCTTTCAGGAACAAAGCAAGCCAATCAGAGATTTCAGGATATACTCACATGATAATTCTATACATTTTTAGGTAGCAAAGTCTCCAATAAGACAGCTATTTGAGAGTCATTCCAATCTCTAGCTTAAATAGCTCTTCCAAAGTTTGTTTTATACGCAGCAGACTGGAAATGCTCTTTCAAAGCCATTCCACTAGATTATGTAATTGCTGGTTACATCTTGAGGGCATGTGCCACGTGGAACTTTTTTTTAAAAAAAAATTATGCAAATTGATGGGGAAATGTCCCACTTTTTCTTTTCTTTTTTTTAATGGCACTAGAAATACAAAACACACTTGTCAGGGCATTGTAAAGCACCAAGAGAGACTAAAACCAAAATGAAAGACACGTCACTTCACTTCCTAGGGATCAAATTGTTCCTCCTGCCTCAACTTCCACTGCATGGTTAACAAGCCACCCTGCAGAAAAAGCATTGTGTTCAGACAGCATGTTAACTCAACCTGCGTAAAACAGACTGCATTCAGACAACACAACCACCCATGGTGGGTTAGTGTGCTATGTGAACCCAGCCATTCCTTTGTCAAGATTGAGACAGATCCTGTTGAGGAGTCCAATGCGCCACCAACTGGTACACCAACTTAACCAGTTTTGTGGGACCAGTTTCAGTTGATGAGGCCTGACAATGTGGACAAGACACTTGCAGGGATGCAGCCAATCACCTGCCCCATCTGCCCTTGCCCATCTTGGCTTATTAGGACTAGCTGAGGTGGTTTGCCAGGGTAGGTCTAGGGAGTGGTTGATGACTCTTTAGGTGAGGGGCTGGGGGTGCTTCCTATAAAGAGGTGTCTGTGTGACCACTCCTGAAAAAGCCCTTCTTGGATGCAAAGGTTTAGGACAATGACCATCCAGTTACAAATACCTCCTTTTGGGAAAAGGTGATCAAGAGCAGGGTGGCAGCACAGCTGGAGAAGCTCTTGGTGGATGTGGAGTATTTCGATCCATTCGTGGCTGGGTTCAGGCCTGGTTTTGGAACAGAATCAGCCTTGGTCACCCTGATGGTTTACCTTTATCAAGGGAGGGTCAGGAGAAGTGTGACCTTGTTGCTTCTCCTTGATCACTCAGTGGCTTTTGATACCATTGACCATGGTATTCTCCTAGACTGGCTCCATGAGTTTGGAATAGGAAGCACCGTACTGCAGTGGTTCCGTTCCTACCTGAAAGGCCACTTCATTGGCAACTGTGTCTCGGGCCCTTGGCAACTGTACTACAGGGTGCCACTGGGCATAGTCCTGTCACCAATGCCTTGAAACATCTATATGAAGCAGTTGGGTGCGGTCATTAGGTCATAAGTTCCGTGAGTGATTGGGGATTTGGTTAATTGGTTCATTCATTTGATTGACTGATTGAGTGATTGGGGACTAGTTCTCCCCAGTTCTAGTCCAACACTCTAACCACTACACTACACAATTAGAGTAGTATGAATGACATCAGTCCTTTTCCAGCTTCACTGGCTGTCAGGTCCAGGCCCAATTCAAAGTGCTGGTATTAACATTCAAAGCCCGAAACAGCTTGGAGCCAAGCTATCTGAAGGAACACCTCCTCCCATATGTACCTGCCTGGACCCTAAGGTCATCCTCAGGGGTCCTTCTCCATGAGCCCCTGCCAAAGGAAGTGAGGCAGGTGGCTACCAGGAGGAGGGCCTTCTCTGCTGTGGCATCCCGGCTGTGGAATGAGCTCCCTAGAGAGGTTTGCCTGGCACCTACGTTATACTCTTTTTGACACCAGGTGAAGACCTTTTTATTTTCTCACCATTTTAACAGTCTAGCATCTAATTTTGCTGTTTTAAATTTGTATTTTAAATCTGTATTCTTTTCTGCATTGCTGCTTGGTGTCATCCTGACTGTGTTTTTATATTGTATTTTATATTATGATTTTATACTGCTCATTTTATATTTTGAATGTTTTTTTATGGTTTAAATTTTTGTAAACCGCCCAGAGCGCTTTGGCTATTGGGCAGTATAAAAATGCAATAAATAAATAAAACAAAATTAAGAGGCCAAGGATGAGTTAAAGGCAAATCCACAAGCAAAGAGTTACATTAATATAAAGATATAGAGATAGAAATAAGGTGATACAGAGATACGAGGTGAATTCACAGCATACTTTTTCTTCTGAACATGAAAGAGGTTAATGATAGGGTAGGGACAGGAATGAGATAATCAAGTGTAAGATTTTTCAACGAGTGGTTATTCCTTGGCATGACGAGCACATAGGCTCTGTAGCAGCTATGTGATAGCCTGCAGGAGTGTGTCGGACTCTGGGAAAGGGATCATGTAGAGCAGAGATAGATGGAGAACCTCCAGCAGTGAGAGGATAGTGGAGCCAAAAATGCAGAATACACCAGCACATTGTAGCTTAAACTCTTACTGCAAGTAGCTAAGACTTGAAAGAGGCATTTCAACCTTTAGAATGAGGGGGGAAATCGCATGAAAGCCAGAAAGGAGAAGGGAACTCCAATGTGCCAGACAGGGACCGCTGGAGGGGCAGATTTGACCCCCAGGCCTGAGGTTCCCCACCCCACATGTAGAGAAACCAAACGTCTACATGGGGATTATGGTCCCAGCTACTGTGATTTTCACATCTAGCATCCTGCTTTGGCTTTGGTGCATCAGATGTGGTGTGGGCCTGCAAAACGTTGTATCATGAATGGCATAGTTGTAAAGTTTCAAGGAGGGGCAGCCATCATGACAGTCCCCATGGCCCCACCCCACCCCCAAGGAAAGTCCAATAATGTGGGCAGCCGTGTTGATCCATGACAACAGAAACAATTCTAGCTGTCTTCATCTCCACCAGGAGCAGGACTTCTGTATGGCGAGTAGGTCTTAATTGGACATTCAAGGCCAATTAATACTTTGAATTACAAAGTACTTTGAATTACAACAGGAAAAAATACATCGTTGCTGGGAAAATTCATTTTTTGGGGGTTCAGCAGGGACTTCATTAGTACGTTTTTGCCATGACCTTGAGCCACTGTGGAGAAAGATCTGCACCATTACTGCCACATGTCACCCTGGGAGCCCAAGGATTTCCCATCTACAGATACAGC
Organism: Elgaria multicarinata webbii; assembly: GCF_023053635.1. Classification (NCBI taxonomy): domain Eukaryota; kingdom Metazoa; phylum Chordata; class Lepidosauria; order Squamata; family Anguidae; genus Elgaria; species Elgaria multicarinata. The sequence continues at coordinate 26,287,746 of NC_086171.1, read as the reverse complement.
CAAAATGCAATTGTTTTATAAGCCAGCATCACAAGGACCAATAGGAAGCCATCCAAAGGAGGCAAAGTGCCAAGTTGGATTACAGAGCAGGGCTGCCTACGAAATACGGTAGAACTAGGGACATTACTTGGGCAGTATTACACCACCACCAGAGCTGCATTGTTTTGTAATTTCTTCTCAGCGAGGAGAACCCAGAAGCAAGGTCTGACAACAAATGACTATTTTCTTTCCCAACTTCAGTTTTTTCTTACCATATTATTCCCTCTTCTCTTTTCCCTCTCTTCATGCCCTTCTTCCTGGGGCCATCTTGGGACAAACCTTTTAACAACCCATTACTAGGAAATGCGTATAACTGTAGCGATACAACATGGTCCCATAAAGAAATGAGTATCAAAGTACATCCTTTATTGGCTGAGCTAATGATATCCTACCCTTGTTCCTGGAATCTGACCTGGTCTTCCAGCCCTTGATAATGAAGTGGACTTCTTATTTCCCATAAAAATGGTGAGAATTTAATTTCCTTTCAGTTTTGAAAAGAATTTACCAAAATGTGCAAAGTTCTCCATATTTAGCACAAAAAATCCATGATATTTTTTTTTTAAATGAAATGTGGGAAAAACCAAAAATGACAGATTTGGGCTCAGGGCTTTGAAAAACTGGGTTTGAGTCCCTGTTTATTCAGCTATAGTGCTAAATTAGGGTGGCCACTTCTTTTTTCTGACAGGCTCTTCATCTGGAGCAGTTATATGGCAGGTACAACATGTCCATTCTGGGAATAGCTGTACCTATTGAACGTGGTTGGTTTGGGTGAAAATTTTGTTCTGGTTCCAGGTTTTTTATATATAAGTATTTACCCAAATCCACAAAGTTCTTCATAGTCGGGAGGGAAACAACTTCAGATTTTAAAATTTAGGCTGCGGGGGGAAAGCGAAACTGACAGATCTGCTCATCCCTAATTCCTCAATCTTCATGGAATCTTTGGGTGACTGGATTCCTTTGTCTCTGTTTTAGGCCTCTACTTACCAGGTTTATTTGCTGGAGTCTGTCTGTCTATCAGCTATTTGGCGGGCACTCGGGACTCACCACTTGTGCCTCTGGGCTTCACAGCTTGAGCAGAGCTAAGCTTGGACATATGCTGAGATAACGACAATTAATCGAGCTGGATGTCCGTATTCATCCTACTGATGTCCCTGCATTCCACATTTTTGTCCAGAGGTTTCACATAGATGCCATCGCAATCATATAAGGGGGCAACTGCAGCACTGACCCCTACGAACAGAGACACTACAGAGCAATGCTGGGTCCATGATATTCATTTTAAGAGTGGAGAAATAATTCATCCCAACCCACTTGCCTTTATTTTACAAGGAAGCAGTGGGCTGGTTTTGCCCTGAGAGTTGCTTAGTTCTATTTCCTGTTGTTGCCCATCCTTAATGAGAAAGTAAGCATATCCTCATGGGTGTTTTAAGAGTCTTTTTGTTGGTGGGCAGTGGACAAAAATACTCTTAACAAGAATTGCTGATGTGTCTCTCCAGCTTCCTGCGCCTTCCATCATCACCATCCACTTACTTTTTCCATGTTGCTTTACACAAGCATATTCATTTTCATAATTACCTTGCCATTTTTCTCCTGTTTTCCCTAAATAAACATTCTGCCCCCATCATCTTGACATTTAGTTTCCCTGAAATGATGCTCAGAACCCTTTAGGAACTTCCCACCAGTGTACTTGCAAGACAGGATTGGCTGCAGATCCTGGGGGCAGAGCAACGCTTTCTCAGCTGTAGGGTTAAAAAGAAATACCTCTATTATTAATAATAATAATAATAATAATAATAATAATAATAATAATCTTTATCAATTAATTGTATGCATTTAATTAATCAGCTGCTGAGTGAACTGATTCAGTCTACATCCATTTGCAGGTGAATAAAACAATTGCTTTGAAGGGTGGAACGTATTTCCTTTGTTATTAGATGATCCATGTATGCATCCCAGCTAGCGATGGGTGACAATTTTGTTGGTTTCATGTTTGGATAACAACTTACCAAAATTGGCAAATTTTGACTGATTTCTTTGATAACAGCTTGCCCAAATTGGCAAATTTCATTGGATCCAGCTGTCTGACAATAACTTGGCTCGGGTCCAGGTTATATGAAAGACTGTATTCTCCTTTATGAGCCTGGCCATGCTTTGAGATCTTCTGGGGAAGCCCTTCTTTCGGTCCCACCATCTTCACAGGCACGCTTGGTGAGAACATGGGAGAGGGCCTTCTCGGTGGCTACTCCAGTGATTTGGAACTCTCTTCCTGGGGAAGCTAGACTAGCTCCCTCCTTGATGGGCTTTTGGAAGCAGGCAAAAACTTCTTTGTTCCAGCATGCCTTTGGAGAATAATCTGGTCATCCGTCTTTGTTAAGGACTTGTAAAATTGTCATGTATTTTAAACGTTTAATGTTTTAATATTGGTTTTTTTTAAAAAAAATGTGTACATTTCTTTTCCTAGGTTTTAAAATGTATTTGTTTAAAATTTTGTAAGGGGCAAAAGGCGGGATACAAATATTATAATAATAATAATAATAATAATAATAATAATAATAATAATAATAATAATAATCCAACATTAGCAAATATGTAGCCCAATATTGTCTTCTCTGAAGACCTCCGTGCATGATCTCCTGCAGCAGGAGTAGGTCTACACCAGAGGCAGGATGTGGGCAGGCACCAGTGGAGGCTGGTGGCTCTGATGTCAGAGGGGCAGTGAATCCACTCTGGGTTTCAGTCAGAAAAAATCAGAAATCTAAAGGAGCTTCATGGGAGCCACTAGCTTCCACTGATCACACTCTGCTCCGCTGGCTCTCCAAGTAACAGTGTAGGTTGCATAGTCAAGCTAGCCCCAAGTGGCTCATTCATCTGACTTGCGAGCTTTTCTGCCCTTTGAAAATACATGTTGGTTTTAATTTTGGGAGTCGTTCCATTAAATTATGTCGCCCATTGTACATAGGCAAGCAAATGTTTCATTCTGCTGCTTACATTTTTGCACAACATAATCTCCGTGTGCCAATCCTAGACAGGTTACATTATTATTTATTTATTTATTTATTTATATATATAGCACCATCAATGTACATGCAATCCACCGAGGATCGAGTAATTCATGTAGGGTTGGGAAAGGCATTGGACCAAGAGCGTATCACACTTCTGCTTGCGAAAATAGGTTTTGGTTAATAAAAATCCTAAGGACCTTGCTGAATGAAGTTAATTCATTGTTGATAGCCATGAAAAATAGCGGCATAAATCTCATGGCACTGATGAAAAGGACAGACTACCTCCCAGTCAGCACTAAGCAAATTGGATATTTCAAAGGAGGCTTTTTTGGTACATGGCTTGATTTGCATGCAAATGAAAGAAGACACTCGCCACTCATTGTTAAACAAGATGGTTGAGCCTATTTAGGCCATAGCTAGTCCTAAGGTTTATCCCTTGGTCGTCCAGGGGTCAAATCTGTTCATCTAGGTGACACAGAGGGGATCCAGTGCTCAGGCAGGGGCGAACCCTGGATGATCCCAGGATAAACCTTAGGTCTAGCTGTGGCCTTAGCTGTATCCCTTATTATTAGCAGGGGAGGCCAGCAAGAGAAGATTTAGCATGCAAATATGTTCCTAACACTGGCAGGAAGGCTGTTAAAGGGGAAACAGCTATGGCTGCAAGCATGTACACATGCATGCACACACACACACACACTTCTCTAGAATTTGACAAAGGAAATAAGCACATGTTTTAAGCAAATATAGCTGCAGTCCTCTAACAATTACCCAGTAGTAAGTCCCACTGAACTCAGTGCAACTTACTTCTGAGTAGGCATATATACGTTTCTTAGTATGGCACTAAAGAGGTCAAACTTAGGGTGACCATATGAAAAGGAGGACAGGGCTTCTGTCTTTTTAACAATTATATAGAAAAATGAATGTCAGCAGGTGTCATTTGTATGCGCGCAAGCACCTGGTGAAATTCCCAGTTAAAGCTGCAGGACCCCTGCCCTCTTTTGTAGAGTGACCAGATACAAAAGAGGACAGGGCTCCTGTATTTTTAACATTTGTATAGAAAAAGGGAATTTCACCAAGTGCTGCATGCATACAAATGACACCTGCTGAAATTCCCTTTTCTACACAATGGTTAAAGATACAGGAGCCCTGTCCATAGTCAAACTGCTTTCTGGAAGTCTGCAGATCTGGCCTCAGAAGTGTGAATAATGTCACGTGTAGGTCTCACAGGTTTGCATCCTTAAATTAATTAAGTTTGCACATTTTCAAATGATTGCTAAATATTTCTTGGAACTAGCACAGTCACATATGCCATAGGCATACCCAAACAAACAGTAGCATGGTTAATCAAGTAGTGGTTTTGTCATTCATGATTGCTTGGGGGTTTCATGATCTTGTTCAGTAAAGATGGAGGTTGGGTGTGACCTAAGAATAGAGATTTTAATTTCTTTGCCTAGATTATAAAAACAAGTCAAACAAGTCTATGTTGACTTTTTAAAAACTGAAAAATATCTCTATATAATTTTACATATACTTAGGGACTAAAACAATGCACAAATCCAGCCAACATGGCCAATGGTCTGGGGTTTGGGGAGTTATAGTCCAAAAGACAGGGAGAGCACCAGTTTGCCTGCCCCTGTCCTATACACTCTGGACAGGCATGGAACTTATCTTTTAAGTGAAGCAAAACACCCTTGAATCCATGAATGCAAGGCTTTTCATTTTACAGCATAGATCAACAACCCAAGAAAGATTCCCCCCCCCAATATAATTTTGCAGGCCCTTATATTTTAGTATCCTACACTCCACTCCCTTTCCTTCCTGCTCAAGAAAATTGCATCTCTTATAAAACCCCATGACCCCAGCTTTGGTTAGCCAAAACCACCTTGAAGCTTTAGGCCAGTGTCAGCCTTACATAAACAGCACTTTCACTTGTAGGAACTTTGAAGCATCTGCATTTTTCAGATGTGCCTTCAGCAAAAAGTGAAGTTACACTGCACAGGGCCAGTGTCATGGGTTGATGTGGTTGGGCACCAGCCACCATCAGGATTGTTTTAATCAGGTTTGCTAAAGCCCCAGCTGCATTCAGCTCAATTGCATAGACACACACTCGCCAACATGCATATCTATGGTTCCCTCACCTTCTGCTGCAGCCACTGCTGTTCCCCATGTAAACTCTGGAGCCAAAGGAGGCGTAGTAGTTAGTGATGGGCCAAAACTTGTGACCATTTCATTTTTGACATTTTGTAGGGTGGGGGCGATGAAAACTCAGGCAAAAGAGACTGGGAGAGGTGAGAATTTTGAAGATTTTTTCTCCTTGGGGAGGGAACAGGGTTTCCACATACCTTTTTAAATGTAGCCGGTTGTTGAGGGGTCTTCTTTCTTTTTGTTTTTGTTTTTTTTAAGTACCTGGCATTTTCAGGAGTCCATGAGTTCTTCCTGAGTGCTTATTGTAAAGGGAGAAGTCACCTGGTCTCCAATTACATTCACTTAGGACTGCTGGGCTCCTCCAAAGGCTAAGTGAAGTGGGGGTGGTTTTTTTGGGAAAAACTAAAACAAAGAGAAGTATACTCAGCAACAGGCTACACTTTTAAAAGCTGTGTGGAAACCCTGGCCCTCTCCTCAAGGAGAAAATTCTCTGAGTTCACACCACACCACACCACCCCGCAAAAGAGGCAGAAAAAGTAATACCTCTTTCGCAGGGAGAAAGATCCCGAAATTTAGGGGCAGGATTCGGCCCAGCACTAGTAATAGTAGTAGTAAAGGTAGAGGAAGTAATGCAGAATAATGTTGTGGTATGGTAGGGTGACCATATGAAAAGGAGGACAGGGCTCCTGTATCTTTAACAGTTGTATTGAAAAGGACATTTCAGCAGGTGTCATTTGTATATATGGGGAACCTGGTGGAATTCCCTCTTCATCACAACAGTTAAAGCTGCAGGTGCCCTGCCCTCTTTTAAATCTAGTCACTCTAGTATAGCTCCTGCACCTTTAACTGTTGTGATGAAGACAGAATTTCACCAGGTTCTCCATATATACAGATGGCACCTGCTGAAACTCCCTTTTCTATGCAACTGTTAAAGATACAGGAGCCCTGTCCTCCTTTTCATATGGTCACCCTATGGTATGGCAGATCTCTCATACCCACTTACCACCCTGTGAGATTTCTCTCTCCTTTAACATTAGTGCATACTAGTACCTGCTGCAGGAGTGAAAAGACATCTTTTGCCCACTGAACTATCTGAAGTTGTCCCCTCCACTCAACCCACCTAGACTCCGCTGCCGGCACCACCCATGTATAGAATGGCCATGGGTCCTCAGAGGACAGTCCTCTGTTTTTCCTCCTCCTTCCCAATTCCTTTCTCTTTTTGGGTCGTGTCTTCTTCAGGGGAGGGCCCATCCATATAGGTGAATGAGGTGGTAACCTAAGGCGAGTTAAGTGCAGTACCACTTTTGAGGGGGGTGGAAAAATACAAATTAAAACAAAAATACAAATATAATAACGAAGATGTCATTATCTCAATTCCTGTGCGCATACAGAGGGAATATGACTGAGACTGTGGAGGTGAACAAAGGACTGGCTGGGAATGGTGGAGCTAAGCCAGGCCGCCCGGACGCCTGCATTTGGGATCTGGAGGGAATCCACACGTCGTACTGAGGCCGCTTCCATGCGGCCCCAGTGCACCCCGAAAACGATCGTGTAGCTTGCCTGTAAAAGAGACGAGGAAGAGGCGTCCTTGCCGCCGCCACCCACCTCCCTCCTCGCCAGCTGGCTCAGAGAGCTCAGCAGAAGAAGGCGGGGTGGAGAGCTTCTTCCGCTCTCCACCCCGCCTTCTTCCGCCGAGCTCTCCTCGCCAACCGGCGAGGAGGGAGGTGGGTGGCGGCGGTGGCGGCGGCAAGGACGCCTCTTCCTTGTCTCTTTTACAGGCAAGCTACAAGATCATTTTCGGGGTGCACTGGGGCCGCATGGAAGCGGCCTCAGTACGACGTGTGGATTCCCCCCAGGTCCTCCTTCAGCAACGCAGGATATCCTCCTGCTCCACTGCTGCTGCACACAGTTGGAGACAGGGAGTGAGACACACACACAGTGAAAGCCTTGGGGCTTGCAATGCTTTCTTGGCCGTGGGACTTTTCTTCCAGCACTGTTCTCTTCTCATTTGTTGTTTTTTAATCAAACTCCCTCTGTGCTGATATAGCGCTTAGTTTAAAAAAAAGAGAAAAAATGGGGGTGCATTTTGTTATAAATGGCGATATTTCTGCTTCCAAAGATGTTGGGGAGGGAGAGAGGTTGTCTCTTCATTAAACAGAAAACAGGGGCAAAATGATTCCCAATTTATGAAAAACCTCAGCCTAGATCTGCCCTTGGGGTTTTGGGGTAGGAGAGCTGATGGCATGGTTTGCCCAGGGTGCTAGTTGCTGGCAGCTTGCTTAGGGCCTCCCTTGTGTGTCTTTTATATTGCAAGCCTTAGGGCAGGGATTGTATCATTATTAATCTTTCTAAGTTGCTCTGCAGGCCTCTTTTGGATGCAGAGCAGGTTAAAAATAAATACTACAAATAAATAAATAAATAAATAAATACATATTTGAAGGGCTGCCCTCTTCAGTTCTGGTTTAAAGATAAACAACCCTAAGAATGGCTGTCCATCACCTGGGGCGGATCCGCACATCGGCCCCAGAGCGCATTTATGCGACCCCAGGGCACCCCGAAAACGATAGTCTGTACTTGCCTGTAAAAAGAAACGAGGAAGAGACGACGAAGATGACGACGACGATGCCACCCAGCTTCCTGCTCCCCGGCGGCTTGGAGAGCTCTACCCCGCCTTCTTCAAAAAGAGCTCTCCGAGCCGCCAGGGAGCAGGAAGCTGGGTGGCGTCGTCGGCGTCATCGTTGGCGTCTCTTCCTCGTTTCTTTTTACAGGCAAGTACAGACTATCATTTTCGGGGTGCCCTGGGGTCGCATAAATGCACTCAGGGGCCGACGTGCGGATCGGACGGCAGACTGAACAAGTCAGGTGTCTTTTGTATCTGGTCACTCTAGTTTGAATGCATTTGTTTTATGACTGCTTCCATCCACTTTTATTTATGATTGCACGGTGCCCTGTGTGACATTTTTCTTGGTAGAAGAAGGCAGGGTGCAAATCAAATCAATCAATCAATTAACTTCTGCAGTGTGTATGTGCAAAATCTGCACCTTGGTCTTTTGGCTTCTTTTATTTGCTGTTTGTTTTACTTCAGGTTTCCCCCAGAGAGATTACAAAAACTGGAAACAAAGTCTAGGGATAAAACAAAAGAAAAAGACAGTGTTTGTTTATTTGGAGGGAGCCTGGGTTCACATTGTTGGAGACATCAGACTCCTCAAGAGAGATAACCTTAATCTGATGGCTCTTTCCCCTAACCCCTCCCCCTTTGGGGGGAATCATTGTTTTTATGAAAATCTCATAAAATGGTTGATTCTACCTACCCTGTAATAAATGAAATCCTATAGCCAAAATGAGAAGAGCCCCACTGCTTACAATATATGAACAGGCGCACTGACCAAAAGAGAATCCACTGATGCCTCAAGGGAAACTATTTCAAAAATTCAATAATGTGAGAATTCTGCTTACCTCAGACACATCCATTCTCTTGGGCTGGCTTTCATTACTAAGACCTCTTTGTGACAACGGCCCTTTGTTCTTCAGGAGTTAATCTTCTTATACCGCTCTTGGAAGTCTGAGGGCCAAATTCTGTCCTGATTTAAATACCACATAATACATTTAGACCTACATTACCCATGTTATTATTTTGTCCGTGCTTTGAGTTCACTCAGCATTTATTTTAACTTCACTGCATTGTTGAATATGCAACACGTCTCTATGTTGGTCATATTTATTTGTCACATTTATTTCTCCGCCTTGAGTTTAAGTAGGGAGCAGTATTCCCTACTTTGTCCTTGAAACAGTCCTGTGAGATAGGTTAGGCTGAGAGAGAGAGAGAGAGAGAGCGATGTGGCTGAAGAGAAATTCAAATCACACTATTCCAAGCAACGTTATCCATTATGCAGCACATAATGCTGGAAGTCCATGGCTGGATCTCTTGATGGGAAGCAGCTGGCGAGGAGGATCTCTGAATTTGATCAGAGCAGTGGTACTTGGAAGGGGGTTAACCCTGTTTCACTCACCCCCAATTTTCCTGGTCTAAATCATCTGCTTCCAAGTTGTTAGGGCTGCAAGAGGCAGGGGAAGACTGGACAGAGAAGGCAGGGTAAAATCCAGTGGAGGCTGCTGGCTCTGATGTCAGTGGGGCAGTGAATATGCTCTGGGTTTCTGTCAGAACCACACCTTGAAGAGCGCCTTTACGGTTCTGACAGAATCATGGAGCAGATTCACTGCCCCGTTGACATCGGGGCCACCAGCCTCCACTGGTAAAATCCCCCTCCACAGCACCAGCCATCCAGTCAGATTCAGAACCTTTCACAGATGCTTTATGGTAAACATGAAAAAGTGTTAGGAGATCTGAACCCTGATTGGCCCCATAGTGTGTAGTTGGGCTAGAAACAGACAACCAGGAAGATGGGTTTGGGTTACGTTTCAGAACACAGAACCACTGGACTTCTCTTCCAAGCTTCCTTTGAGCTAGGGTTCGGTCCTGGAACCTGATTTATCACACCATTTCTAGTTCTCTTTTCCAGTTTGTCAAATCTGTGCACAATAAAGAAACACAACTGCATCCCCTCATGAGCTCATTGTGACAGCCAGTGGGGTTTTCAGCAACTTGTACGGGACCGGCTGACTGAATCAAAGTTAATTTACGTAAGGACTAACGACAACTTTTGGCCCACTATATTGAACCCTGTACAGGGCAAGGTCCATTTTAAGGAGGGGCTGTGCCCAAAGTGCCTTTTGGTGGCCCCGATAGGTGCCTGACAGTGCCAAATGGTACCACTGACCCTGAGTGGCCGGCCTTGTGGCTTTTCTCCTCTCTCAATAGTGTCCCGACTGATCACAAGCTTCAACACACACCCAGAACACATGGCTTCCCTTTCCTCTGCCAACAACAGCCAGATCTTGTCAAGCCCCCACAGAGACAAAGACAGGCCTGGCATCAGCAGCCGGCATGACCAAGCACCAGCTGCGACCTACAGCCAACCAGACAGGCAGAAGGCCCCCACACCGTGCTTTCTTTCCTCAGCACAGGCGCACAAAAGAGAATGTGGACGTCGTCACAGTGTGGGGCTCTCTGCCGGTTTACCCTTGTGGCTTTGTTGCCCTGACAACCAAGCTGCAAATTAGGGGCAAAAGGAACATGGCACTATGGCAACAGCCACGTTTTTGTCATGTCAGCTGACACATTTGCCTCTTTGCCTTCCTTTTGAATTCCTGCTGCTGCTCCCTTCCTTCACAGCACATAGTTAAACTATGGAAAATACCACAAGACGATGTAGTGATGGCCCCCAATTTGGATGTCTTTAAAAGGGGATGGGGATAAATTCCTGGAAGAGCAGTGGCTACTAGTCCTGATGGCTTATGTGCTACCTCCAGTTGCAGAGACAGTAAGCCTATATACACCAACTGTGTGAAGAAGTACTTCCTTTGATCTGTCCTGAATCTCCCACCAGCCAGCTTCATGGGGAGGAGAAAAAACGACTTCTTATCCACATTTTCCACACCATACGTAATTTTCTACACTGCTATCCTATCTCCCCTGGCCCTCCTTTTTTCCCAAACTAAACAATTCCCCCAGAGGAGATGCTCCAGCCCCTTGGTCATTTTAGTGGCTTTTTTCTGCACTTTTTCCAGCTCTACAGTCTCTTTTTTTAAGTATGGTGACCCAAACTGTACATAGTATTTCAAGTGTAGTCATACCACAGAGTCGTATAAAGCTGATACGATATTAGCAGTTTTATTCTCAATTCCTTCTCTATTTATTATTTATTTATTTATTTATCATATTTATACCCCGCTCCTCAGCCAAAAAAGGCTCTCAGAGCAGCTTACACTTAGCAAAAAAGACAGTTCTCTAATTACACCCAACATAGAATTTGCCCTTTTTCCTTTTTCCTTTTTCCAACAGCCACACACTGGGTTGACATTTTCTTTGAGCTCTCCACCACAACCGCAAGATCTCTGAACCCCATTCGGCGGAGACCTGTGCATATCTAACTGGTCTTGAGAGGGAGCAAGGGGCAGAGAAGTCTGCTTCAGCTAGCCCAAGCCATTGCTATTTAGTGTTTGACAAACTTTCCAGGATTGGGTCTGTGGGTGGGTGTATAGATCATAGGTAGACAGGCAGACAGATTATGCTCATTCTAATGGAGAGCAAATAAACCTTTGTCTCGGTCTGTCTCTTTCTGTGTCTGTCTGAAACCTAAACACAAACTAAGCAGCAATTTTTTTAGAAGACGGTCATCCCATTAACATCATCAAATTGTTTCTTTAATTTTAATTATTTATACCCTGCTGTAAAAAAAATAAATCCAAAATGGCTTACAAGGGTATATATGTTGATGATGTTAATGGGCTGTCCCTCTTTCTAATAAAATCGCTGCTTCGTCTGTGAACAAAAGGTTTGCTTTCAGAAACCTCCAAGGGGCTTGTATGCAGAGGAAAGCCAAGGAGGGGGGGGGGACCTTCAATGCTTTTTGCCCTAAAGCAAGAAAAAGCAAAGACTTTGCTGCTGAGCCCCATGGGCTGGATTCTGATCTGTTACATGTGAATTAATCTGGACTGAATTTATTGGCTTTGGCAGCTGTAAACACTGAAATAAGTAAGATAGCTCACAAGCCCCAGATTTGCCACCCAGATAACTCTGCCCAGTTGCCCCAGCTACCAGAGTGAGCTGGTTACTTTCAAGCTCCCCGCTCCGCCTGTAATCACCCAATATTGAAACCAGATTTGCAGGCCCTTTTGAGGAGGGGAACTTTGTGATTTCCAAAGCAGACACGTTTGGCATTTCAGAAGAAGGTCAACCCCCCTGTGGTGTAAGGGCTTTTTAATAGAATCAGTTAAGCAGGAGTCAAGAAGAGAGACATACAATTGCTAGGGAGACTGGAAACAGCAGACAGAAGAAAAACCATAACCATGACTGCTTTGGGAAAGAAAAAACTCAAGAGGCGGAAGAGGGACACGAAGCAGACATGCAGCCCAACCTTTTCTGTTTATTTAGAAGTCAGTCCCGCCAAGCCCAATGAAGTTTACTCCGAATTAAGTGTGCATAGAGTTGCAGCCTAGGACACATTTCAGCCACTGGATTTTATTTTATTTCCCTGTGTGGTAGTGGTGGGTTTCTTTCTACTTACAGATATGAAAGTACTTTCATTGTATGTGGCACCGAGCACAATCGCTCATTGGTTCAGTTTGCAGATCAGAGTGCCATGGAATAATCTTAACAGCACAATCCTATGTATGTTTACTCAGAAGTAAGTCCCCACTGAGTTCAATGAAGCTTATTCCCCTTGTAAGTATGTTTAGAGCAGGGTTCACTGGCTTATGGCCCTCCAGATGTTCTGGCCTGCAACTTCCATAATCCCTTCCCATTGGCTATGCTGCCTAGGGCTGATGGCAGCTGTAAGCCAAAACATTTGAAAGGTCACAAGTTACCCACTCCTAGTTTAGGTAATATGGGGTTTCCGAGCTGGTTTAATATGAAAAATGTTGACTTAAGTCAGGAGCATTTGTGCGTGTAGCAAAATAGATCTTTGAACTAGCCATTTAAATATATTCTTGAGCTCCTTTGCAGGAGACAGAAGCATTGGGTAGCTCATTTTAACCTTTCCCGTGGAAGCATTTTAAATTATTAAAAGTTAATGCACACAATCATGATGGCAAATGGAATATACCTGGGTACAATAGGGCTGGCCATCCCAACTACACAAGCAACTCAAATGGTCTCTGGGGGTAGCAATATTTATCACATTTATCTGGGTGGTGTACAAATATGTATGTTTAAGAGCATCCATGAAAAACCTGGGACCACAGCCTGGTACATATTGCAAAGGCGTATCTCTCCAGCTGTTGCAATGCAGAGTTGTTTTGGACCATCCCTTGAATGCATCTATGCAGAGATCATGTGGAGCAGGGTTGAAGAGAGAGCTCAGTAGTAGAGCCCACACCTTGTATAAAAGAAGTCCCAGGTTTGGTCCTCGGCATCTCCATTTACCAAGTGATGGAAAGACCTCTGCCTGAGATCCAGGGAGATTGCTGCCAGTCAGAGTAGCCAGTACTGGGCTTAACAGACAGGCAGTCTGACTGGTATAAGACACCTTCCAATGTTCCAGTAATGGGATTGCACCATGTTTTTTACACACAGCTTTCCCTTGCTGGATCAGAACATTGGTATATACCCATTGATTTCAGTGAGATAACCACAATGAACTTCCTCTGGATCATGCCCATACAGTTACTTCATACATCAGGAAATAGGATTTTTTAATACTGGAGGGTGTAAAGCAGCTCTCCTATTTATTCCCAAAAGCTGAAGGAGAGCTACTTTCCATACCAGCCTTCCCATGCCTTACAATCCGTTACACAGAGGACCTTCTCTGAATTCGTTCCTTTGGAGAAATATCTTCTGTACCTTCAAAGGTGAGGGCCTATTCTCTCTTGGTGACTTTGGAACACCCTTCCCAAAGAAGTACACCTGCTACCAGCATGACAAGCTTTTCAGTACCAAGTTAAGACTTCTTTATTTACCAAGGCATTTTATATGGTAATATTGCCTCTGCCTACTCTGTTTTTTATTTTGTGCATGGTTCTCCCTGAATGTTAGCCTCACAACAACCCTGTGAGGTAGGTAAGGCCAAGAGAATGTGACTGGTCCAAGGGCACCAAATGAGCTCCATGAATGAGTGGGGATTTGAACCTGGGTCTCCCTAGTTCTACTTCAACACTCTAATCACTATACCACACAGTCATTCCTCAGCATTACATTTAGTAAATTCATACCATCCATGAGCATTTGTTCCATACCTCTGTAACATTTACTGCCAAGTGAATCCAACTTTATTATATTATTCAGCTTTGCCATCAACAACATAGATTGTTTGGTGCCCTGAATTATGATCTGGGCAATGAAGTGGCCACTAAGAGTAGGGACGTTGGGCAGCTTGGTTCTTTTTCATGCTGCTTAGCAAAAGATTAAAATGTGTTTGAAATTATGCAGAAGTTGGAATTTGTACATTCTTCACAAATACCAAGGAGAGCAAGTCCTAAAACACGACAGAACAATAAAAGCATTTGCCTTTATAGTACGGTGGTCATATGGAAAGGAGGACAGGGCTACTGTATCTTTAACACTTGTACAGAAAAGGGAATTTCAGCAGGGGTCATTTGTATGCATGCAGCACCTGGTGAAATTCCCTCTTCATCACAACAATTAAAGCTGCAGGAGCCCTGTCCTCTTTTGTATCTGGTCTCTCTAGCTAAAGAGGGCAGAGCTCCTGCAGCTCTTACTGTTATGATGAAGAGGGAATTTCGCTAGGGGCTGCATGCATACAAATGAAACCTGCTGAAATTCCCTTTTCTGTACAACTGTTAAAGATATGGTAGCCCTATCCTCCTTTCCATATGGTCACCCAATTTATAGGAACAAAAACAGCTCGTGATAGAACAAAACTGTTTGGACAGTTTAAACCAGGGGTGGATAACATGTGGTCCTGCAGATATTTTGGCCTACAACTCCCATCAACCCTCACCATTGCCTATGATGCTAGGGCTCGTGGGAGCTATAGGCCAAAACATCTGGAGGGTCACAAGTTGCCCACTAGCCCTAATTTAAGCTATGAAAAAAGCTAACAAGGGGATGGTTTAACTTCATATATGTGTGTTTGCCGGCTGAAAACTTGAGTTTTCTAAGCCAGGGTTTGGTAACCTGTGGTTGGACACCAACTCCCATCAGCCCCAGCCAATTTGGCCAATAGTCAAGGATGATAGGGGTTGGGAGCCCAACAACATCTGGAAGGCCACAGTTTACCCACCACTGCTCTAAGCTAACACTTTTAATAGTGCTTCATATACAAAACCACAAATAGGTTTCAGACAAAACATTTTTTGAAAAATCTTTACATCAGAACTTTGCATACAGTTTAATAATATCCCATCTCCCTACAGCTCAGACAACCCTGGTAACAGTGTGTACAACTTCTCATTTTTGCTTTCATAATTTTAAAGCAAACAATACATTTGAGTGTATTTACTCTGTGCAAATAAGGTAACTTTTGGAATCCTTCAGAAGACGTATCCAAGGTTCAATCTGCAGAGGTCCTTTGTTTTCTTAAAAAGGCTTAATGACTGTAGGCTTTTCCCCATATAAAGTGCTCCTGTCCAGCAGAACCCAAAGGCCTTTTCCTAGTAATTTTTAAGAACAAAACTTTTATATATATTTATATATATATATTAAAAAAAAATCAAAAAGAAGTGATCACACAAACTCTAGCTTTCCATGCCCGCCATACATTCCCCAGTGGACAAGTGAAAGTATTTTGTCATGGCTGAGGTCTGGCTGCCGCATCTTGTCACATGTCATGCAGCAGTTCTCGTGACCCGTCACTGGCACCATGCATTCCAAGTCTAGCTTGGCCACCTGCCCTTTTCTAGATTGATGCCCGTGAAAGCTGTAGTGCAAGCGGGAGAGCATCTGCTGCCGCTGGTCTTGCAGTCTTTTGTTTTCACTCCTGAGCATGCGCAGAGCCAGCATGATGAGGAGCACCAAGATCAGCCCGCCGGCTATGGGTACAGCAATGACCGCTGCCCTGAACCATAGTTCTTTTGAGGAGGTCAGCTCCTGAACCTTAGTGATGAGGTTTCTGCTGTTATCATGCTGATATCTGCTCCCTTGTCCTGCAAGCAGAAAAAGTTAGGAATAAATTAATAAGGTAGTAAATCATTTGATTCACTTACTAGCGATGGCCTCGCTCTCAGGACCATCATTAAGAGATGTTAGATTGGTGGGTACTAAGAGGAGGACCTTCTCCTTGGTGGCCCCTTGCATTTGTGGAATTCATCCCCCCCCTTCAAGGTTCATGCAGCAGCAGCAGCACTTATCACCCCACCCAAAAATTAATTAATTGAAGATTTTTTAATTTCAATCAACATTTTATCCATTGCTATCCTGAGGATTCTTAGTACTGTTCCTTTTAGAGGCATTTTGGGGATACATTTTAAGGATGGTGATCTAATATTTGTATTATTATAGTGTTATGTTCTATATATTGTTTGTAACCTTATGAGGGCTTTAAGTCCTGAATAACATGAAGAAAACCAATAATCGATTTTAGAAATCCAATCACAAATAAATAAATAAATAAATAAGTCTTGGTGCTGTACCCAGAAGCCAATTCTACGCTTCAATTATTGGTGGGGGGAGCAGCAGCATACCCTGCTATTGCCACCTTAACTAATATGATGGAGGGGGGAGGTGTTGAGGTATAATTTGGCTAAAACTGGAGGGAGTAAGAGGGTAGAGATTTTTTTATTTCCTTAAAGGTCACCAACTATCATTTCCCCCATAATCTGAGCAGTGCGCAGAATTTGTTGAACACAAAGAAACCCAGTTATGCTCTTAGACTAGGGTGGCCATATGGAAAGAAGGACTTGGCTTCTGTATCTTAAACAGTTGTACAGAAAAGGGAATTTCAGCCACTGTCATTTGTATGCATGCAGCATCTGCAGGAGCCCTGTCCTCTTTTGTATCTGGTCACTCTAGCTAAAGAGGACAGGGCTCCTGCAGCTTTAACTGTTATGATGAAGAGGGAATTTCACCAGGTGCTGCATGCATACAAATGACACCTGCTGAAATTCCCTTTTCTATACTACTGTGAAAGATACAGGAGCCCTGTCCTCCTTTCCATATGGTCACCCTAAGTCTTAGATTTCAGATAAGCTATGCACTGGTGCTATGTCACCAGTTAACCCCTGTTGTAGCATTTACACAACAATGGACCTCTGTAGTTAGAACTACTGTGGCAAATTGAAGGCCACTTCCATAGCCAGAGACGCTCATATCTCTGAAAATAAAAGGACAGTGTAGCAAAGTATATAGAACTCAAGACGCTGGGAACCCAGATTCCAATTCCAGCTCAGAGCTAATCCATGCTACATGTTTAGGCAGTGGAAAGTAGTAGCTCCGATGTCAGTGGGTCAGTGAAACCACTCGGGGTTTCACTCAAAACCAAGCAGAAGCACCTTGGATAGCTCCTTTAGAGTTCTGACGGTTTCTAAGTGAAACTCGGAGTAGATTCACCACCCAACTGACATCAGAGCCATTGGCCCCCACTGTGTTTAGGTACACATCTTTAAAATGTGAAGTGTTAGTACAACAAAACATGCATATCACACAGGTACAATCATCAAAGAGGCATGAACTGGCTGATGCGGTTAATTGTATGCAGAGGCAAACCTGGGTTTGTTCCAAAGTATAATGTGTGCAATGGCCTCAACTATATAGTTTACATAGTGAGCCCTGGGAAAGTTGCTATCTCTCAGCCTAATGTTCTGCACAGTATTGCAAAGATAAATGAAAATTGTGAAGTACTTCGCCAGCCAAGAAATGCTACAGAAGTTGTTGTAAGGACTATAACAGGGCTTTTTAAAAACTGTTTTAGCAATGACTGCATTTACTTCTGGGATGGCAAAGCAACTGTTGCATGTGAACAAAAGGCCAAAGATCCCCAGCATTATTTGTTTGGATGCTGCAGCAGAGGTTTACAATAACCTTATTAAAGTACTTCTCTATAAACTAACATAGATGTAGCTTTGCACCTCTTCAAAATTAAAGGCAGTATTTTCTTATAACATTTTGTTTACTTAACTGACTGGCCTTTAAGATTAAATTTTAAAAATAATTTCTTTACGTGACAAGCACATGACTTAGGAAGTGGGCATGTGGTTGTTATAAAAAGGCAGTTTATCTGAACTAGCTCAGGATCAAGGTAAAACTGCAGTGGCCATAATATTAAGATACATAATTTTTATTTTATTTATTTATTTATTGCATTTTTATACCGCCCAATAGCCGAAGCTCCCTGTGCATGTACAGCTTTGATGCTTGCAAAGAACAGTGCAATTCTATGCCACAGCTTTCAAGCTTGCAAAGGATAGCCCAAATGCCTTTAAATGTCCTCTTATATCTAATCATTGATCAGAGAAAACAGCAGATACTTAGAAGCGAGATGGAGAATTCCCATGGGCCGCATCCAGTCCGCAGGCTGGGCCACATGTTCCCCATCCCTGATCTAAAGTTTATATATTTTGGCTTACTATTTTCCTCAAGAAACTTAAGAAGTTCTGGGCTTAAAATACTGGAAGTAGTCAGATGCATCCTGCAGAATCACAGAGTGCCAAGATAGACCCATCCTGCCATACAACAAAATTGATCTTATATACCAAGCCCATGTATTTCAAGGTTTCACCCTACAAGAAAAAGGCTTGATTTTAAAATAAGAAAGTGGAGACATCCAGTGTTAGAGAGAAACTGAACGCACCCTCGAACTGCAGAGCACCAGCAGAGTTGCACCATCAAGTTTGCAGACTCAGATAAATTATCTGTATACTTTTAAATATCTTCTACACCAACCTGCCTCAACCTGGTGCACTCCAGATGTTTTAGACTTCAATTCCCAGCAGCCTCAGCTAGTATAAGCAATGGTTAAGGATTCTTGGAGTTGTAGTCCAAAACATCTGGAGAATACCAAGTTGGGGAAGGAAATTCTTTGTCCTTTCCTCTCTTTGATTTAACTATTCCACCTTGGTGAACACAAAGTAACCAAGAGCACAGTTTAAAATTAAAGTTGTTGCTTTTTTCTCTCATTAAAATTTAACAAGCTTCAATAAATTTCAGCTGTATATTCTAATGGTTTTATTTTTTCCCAATCTAAATTGGGCCACATTTAGATTTAAGCTAGGGCCCTTCGCTAAACAAGTTTCCCCGGGCAAGATGCCAGACTCGTTAGGAAGGAAGGAACAAGCTTTGTCTCTCATGCTAATGCACATGCAAGAGCTATTTGGCAGAGATATGTCTAGTCACATGCTTCCCCCTCTAGTCTGTCTACTTATATTCAAGACCAAAATCATTAGCAGACAGACAAGGTCTTGCCTATATATCAGACAGGTGCTTTACTTACCAGAAGGCTCCCCCCTGGAAGGAGAGAGGACATCATATAGCCCTCTGTAATTGCACATATCTTCATGACAACACTCCAATGTGGGTATGGTAGTACCGGAGTGGTTTTGTGCCAGGTTAGCTTGGCAGATGTCTAATGTTCTTGCAAGAGAGTCCAAGCAGCCATGAGTCAGTGGAGAATGGCTGTTCTGTGGGTCAAGCAGTCTAGAGAAGCAAGCGTTGAGCTCAGATTTGCACATATAGCCTGTTGCAACGCAGTGCGCAGCATCACAGTAGCATCTTATTTCACCTGTAACAAAAGAAAGGGGCAGCCATGTTAGCCCTGGGCATTCACAGTCACTTGCTTTTATAAAAGTTATCACTAAGGATTTGGATACTGATTAAACTGAGCATCCTCAATGCAGGGCCACCACTGACTGGCATTAAGGGAAGTGGTATGACAAGCAGAATGACACAATTCCTCTCTTTCTCAAGCCCTAGCTCACATAACCAAGGAGAGCATTTGAACACCTCTTGTTCAAGAAGCCACATGCTGTGAGGACTACATTCACGGCTGAGGAATGGCCAATAGTAGCAGCCAACTATGGTTCCATGTAGTGGCAAGCGCCACAAATCCTCCACATCATGCGGAGGTTTTCTGTGCTCACTGCCGTCAGAAAAACACAGCAATGGCCAGAAGGTCTTTGGCAAATGGATGTGATGCAAGTGTAAAATAGGTAAAAGAAGTCTCCCTGCAGAATGCAGGAAATCCACATGGTAGGTGTAATATACATCAGAGACCATGAGCAGAGAAGCAGCTGCATATCTGCTGTTTGCCATTACCACAACTTGGAAGGTGTGATGTGTACATAGGTCTTAAACAGCAGAGAGGCAGAGCTGGGGAGAGAGGCAGAGCCTCGAATACAGAATCTAAGAAGGCCATCAGAACAGCCCTGTGCCCTTTGAGTAGGCACGCAAGGCTTCATGCAATGTTTCAGGGGGTTGAGTGACAATTGCAGCACAGCTAGTTGATTCTGACCCACTTATTGGATGCCATTTTAGCAGTGATGGCATGAGCCCCCACTGCAGCAAATGAGGTAGCAATATGGGGGATCAGGTTACCTATTCCTGTCAAAGAAAACTGTCTTGGCAAAATCTGTTAAGTTGGCCTATTACTGCATACTAACTCATCTTTGGTCTCAAGACTCTCCATTAACCATTTCTGCAAGCTGTTTTATATGGCAGATGCTTATAAAACCTTTATAAAATACTAATTTCTCCACAGTACAAAAAAAATTACATTGCTTTCAGATTTACACCCGCATACAGCAAAACAAGCAAACAAAAAACCCATATTTTGATTAAATATTTATGCAAGAGAGAATTAAAGAAGTTGAATTGTTTACTACCCTTGGGGATGGTGCCAACATTCAAAATTTAGCCAACTCCTTATGAAATGATGAACTAAAGTCATGGTTATATAAAAAAAAGAACGGAGTCATAAAAATGCTAGCTCTATAAACACAAGGATTGCTTTGTGGGATCCATCTAATCCAGCATTCTGTCTCTAATAGAAGCCCCGGGGAAACTCACGAACAACAGTCATACAATCCATTTGTCCCAGATAACTGCTTTTCCACAGCATCTTCTTTCCAAGAAGGAGTTTCTCGTGCAAAAGAGCTTCCTTAGTCTTTATTATAAAACAGGAACTTTGTAGTTTACAACCAAGGTATCTATCTACTTGCCAAAACCAACCTCTTTCAACTTAAATGGGAGCTCATAAATGGGGGAGGGGTGCAACAGTGAACACTCCTTCCTCCATCACCCCCCCCCATCTCCCCTCCATCCATTCCATCATGTGGTCGAAAAGGATAAATATTTAGAATGAAAATCCTCTACTGTTTGTATGAAACAAAAAAAACGCACAGGAAACCTCAAAATTTCTAGAAGTAGTGCTAAAAAAAAGTTCCCTTCATAAAAGCATCCTCATTTGACACTCTTCAAAAAAGTCTTCAGTTTATTATATAGAGAAGCCTTACATTTCAGCTTAAATATGTTCTCTATCAGTTCAGAGTATGAAAGGAAGGAAGTTGGAAGGAAGCTGGATTACTTTCAACTTCCAGAAACTACTGTCCCGTGAGGAAGTGTGCTACCAGCCGCAGAAGTAGAAGCCTTTTAAAAAGGAAGAAAATCAACCACAAGAGACCTGATAGGTCCTCAGATCACACCCTCCCATGGCAACTTGAGAGTTAGGATACTACAAACACACACACACATACAAGTGAGATGGGGATGAAGAGGGCTACCTTTCCAGGGCTTTCTATGTTCACTTTTGACTATAAAGCTGTTGCAGTTTATGCGTTGAAGTTCTTGCTTCTCTCTAATAAACTACTTAATCAAAACCAAATGACACAACGCTTGTAATATACATGCCCATCCTCCAGTGTGCATGGCTCTGCGAAGGTAGGTCTGAAGCCTTTGATTGTTAAACAATTCATGACATTCAAAAGCTTACCAAGCATTTAGAGAACTAGTCTGACAGAAAGCACATCCCTTATTTTGTGCCTGAAATCGTTCACCAAATAGATGAAATGGCCTTAGCAAAACAACAAAAATCCCTGTGGGGCTTTCCAGCGATTTAAAAAATAAATAAATTAAATGGGGTGCATTTTATGGGCTGATGTTTAAGGTTACCTATTTCATCTCCCAGTCTGGACACCCAGAGCTTCTCCTGCAAGATGTTGGACCTAGAAATCCAATTCTGTTAAGATTCATAGAAGTTTGTTCTCCCTTGAAAGTTTGGTTTCTCCACCCTCATCATGCAACTTCCTAACTCCCTTTTTGAAAGGGGTGATTTAAGCAAATGTTGTTTAGCAAGTTGATTCTGACAGCTTACATTCACAATAAATTATGGATAAATGCAAAAACACTGAGGGCGGGGGTAGAGAATTATTTTGTGGAACCCCGCACTTCACAAACCAGCCATTTTCCCTCCTCTGCCTTGGTGAGTAACAGGCAGAGGAAACAAACCATAAAACCATGTTTCTGTTTTAATGATTTCTACAAACTTAAAATTCTATCTTTGCCTGACCCAAGACTGTCTTATAAACAAAAACATGAAGGACTCTTACAACTCCAGGTTATTACAACTCCATTTTAATTAAAGCCACTTTTTTTTTACCGTATTACAGAATGAAGTTTTTGTATTATTATTATTATTATTATTATTATTATTATTATTATTATTTTAAAAAGAAAACTTTATTTCTGTCAATTCATAAAGTTTCTTCCTGAGCTATGCAAAAGGCCAGAGAGGGTATTTGGTATTTTCAAACAGTGAACAATGCCCTTTCTGTTCCCCTTCCTCTTTCTTGTTACTGTATGTAGCTATTAAAGAAAAATGTCTGCTTTTAGTCAAGGTGGCTACAGGAGAGACTGCAGGCTTCTCTTAAAGCTTTTGAAGTCGACAGCAGCCAGAAGTCTGTGATCCCCTAATTATATCATTATCAGGCACATAGTTTCAGTATCTGCAACTGCACATTACTCTCAGTCACTCCCTTCTCTGCCCCTCTTTGATGGGGCCAGAAGACTTCCCTCTGCTTGCTTCAAGGGTTGTTATTTGGGGTTAATTACACCCTTCTTTCCAAAATAAATAAATACTGTAGCACATCAGCACTGTGCTAGCTTATCCTTTAACCTCCTCTTCACGAAAAGTGGCAATTACGGGGGAGACATCAACTCTCCCATTCCCTCCCACCCCCTTTTTAAGTTAACTTTTATACTGGGGGCGGGGGGGGGGAGTTCTGTGTGTGACGGCAACAACTAACACACCGGAAGAGTTGACATTTTTAACAGGGTGGTTAGCAGTTCACATATCTTTGCTAGTTGTGGGGGGAGGGAAGTTACCCACCTCACAAGGCTGTCATGAGGTGTGCAGCCCGATTCTGGGCACGTTTAACTCAGATGTTAAGCCCCTGGGGGTTCACACCAAGCAAGAGTGCACAGGATGGCAACCTGAAAGAGAGCAGTAGTGCAAAACTAAAGGACGGATGGGTTTGTCCTCATGCTCTCTCAGCCCATCAAGGAGAGATATTGGGGGGGGGGGGTGTTGCTGAGTCCAGACCCTTTCCCATTCTTCCTTCGGAATACAGCAATACCTTGCTAAATCTGATTTCTGGAGAAGGGGGGTGGAAACGGGAAGAAGGCGGTGTGTTTGTGTGTGTTCGCTCAAGAGGACCACGGCTGGAAACGTTCAGAAGTGCATTAAAGACAGCCTAACAAAAACATTTTGACAACCGCTTGCCCCTAAGGTCTGACTTACATCAATGAAGCAGAGCGAGGATAGAGCAGCAAGCGACGCAGGGGGCGGGGAGCGAGAGAGGAGGGGGGGAAGAAAGGGGGAAGGAAACCCAAGCAGCGCCACTTCCAAGAAGAGGCGAGCTTGTTCTGGCCTGCGAGGCTCAGCCCAAGAGGAAACATGACACGCTCACAAAGCCTTGGCAGCGGGCTTCAAAGGCAGCGCCGGGCCCAGCGCATGGAGCTCGCCAGCCACGGGAGGGCGAGGGCGAGGAGGCGCACAGGAAGAAGCCAACCCCAGCCCGGTCAAGGGGAAGGAGGGAGGGGAGTTGCCCCCGGGGCGGGGGAGACGAGGCGGGCGGCTACTGGTCTTGCCCCGCTGGGGTGGGAGCTCTAGGCAGGAGGCCGCCGCCACCGGCCGGTCCCCTTTCGGGGACTACGGAAGGCAGCAAAATAGGAGGTGGCAGATTTTCCTCCACGCTGATGGTAGGGGCAAAGACTTGGGGGGTCGCGGCCTCAGGCCTCGCCGTGAGGCGCCCACAAATGGCAGCCGCCGTCACACACAGCAGCCGCCTTACCTTGCGAGGGAAGAGAAAAGCTCCTCTAGGCCCCGCGACGCTGCTCCCCGCTGTCCCAACATACAAGCTTCCATTTTATCTCAGAAAGACCTCGGCAGGCCCCGCCGCTCCATTGCCGGCTCGAGCGCTGCGCATAGCTCTAACCGTGCTTCCTTGCAAGTCATCCCCAACGGAGTTCCACGGGACTTGCTGCGGATGGGAAAGGAAGGGGGTGTTCATGGAGCCGCAGGGCTTGTGCTGAACTCCTGCTCCCTCCCGCCTGCAATTACCGCCCACAGCGGCTCGGCTGGCTTCCGAGTAAACGCGTTCAGGCTCGGGCGGTTGGTCTCTGGGATGGATCTAGACTTGGGGAGCCCCACTGAAGTCAACGGCACTTCTGCCCCATTCATTTCAATGGGCCTACTCCATATCTGACAAAGTTCGGGTGCAATTCTCTGTCCCCAGCCGGAGAGGCCTTCGAAAGGCTGGAACGAAACTTCCTCGAACAAGCCGAGCCTCAACGTGCCTGCTTGGAGCGCGACCGAAACCGCGCCTACCCCTGGACGCCGCCAGTCCAACCGAGCCGTCTTGGCCCCCAAGCCCTGCATCCTACCGCAGTGGCCCCTTCTGCAACCCCCCGGCTATGCCTGTATCTTTCAGACGCCTCTCCTTTTGCAAAAACAAAGGCTAACAGCGGCTCTTAAAAACAGTTCTTCCTTCGTCCCTTCGACAATCTTCCCATCGAACTATCTCTCTCGCCTCAATCGTGTAGCCCTCCGGATGTGTTGGGACTACAACTCCAATGGACATGCTGCCTGGGGAAGATGGGAGTCGTAGTCGAACACATCGGAGCGCGCCAGGTTGGGGGAAGGCTGCTTCAAACCTTTGCACAGTTGTCAACACACGCACACGCGCGCCCTCGCTAGTCCGCCAGGTTGCCTTGCAAAACAAGGCGGAGAGCCCCGCTTGCCTCCTCCCACTGGTCTCAAAAGGGTTGCCCCGATCCCATGGGCTTTGCCAGTCTCTCAGATGATGGAGACAAGATAAGAGAACCGCCTGCAGATTTTTATGAACTGGGCTCAGTTCAGGGACAGCGTAAGGTTTGAGGAGAGTGGGCGCGTGAGAGCCCAGGAAAACGAACGAGCCGGTCGTGTGTATGTGGACTCCCGAGTTCAACGACAGACCAATGCCCTAGTTAGCGTGTACTACTGCGACTGCAAATTCTAGACAAGCAATCCCACCCCATCACAGTGGGCCATACTGCAGGCTCACGAAGGATGCATAGGAGCGGATTGCCCTGCGCGCCCCACCAAGCCATGGGCCGTGTAGAGGGGGTCTTCGCATCACGTCCCTATTTTGACACGCGTGTCAAAATAGGGACGTGATGCGAAGACCCCCTCTACACGGCCCACGGCTTTCCTTCGTTCTCCGCCCGCCGTGCGCGCTCCTTCCCCTTCCAGCCCTTCTCCCCCGCTTCCCTCTGCCTTCCCCTTTCGCTGGCCCTTCCACCACACCGACTCAGATCAGGAGCAGAAAGAAGCTCAGCCAGAAGCAACTCTGGAACCTGGGTGCTGCGTTTTTTTGACGCCCACAGTCCTCGTGCGCCCAAAGCCCGGGCTCACCTTTGGTCAGCAGGATGGCCATGGCGCACAGCTCCAATTGCAGCCAGATGAAGATGAAGCTGGAGTGGCGATCCATTTAACCCGCCCGCCTGGCCTCTCCGCCCGCCGCCGCCGGAGTTCCCCGAGCTCCCTCCAGCTCTCGCTTCACCTGGCGACGCTGCAACGAAGTGCTCCGACCGGGCGGCGCATTGACCCTTCCCAGGAGCGGGTGGCTGCCCTGCGTGGCGGCGGTCTCCCACCCGTCTCCCACGGGCGCTTGCACGGGGAAAGGCTCACTCCGGAGCGGGATCCTGCTTCAGCCACATCTGGCGTGCGGGAAGCCTGGCAGCTGGACGGCGGCAGGAGCAGCAACGCTACACCCCGGTCTCGCTCCTCGGAGCTTTGCAGCCAGCGCGCATGACAAGCCACTGACCGACACGCCGCTCCTTCGGCCCAGCTCTGGCTCTGTAAATAACGCGACCGCCCCGAAGCCTGGCCCGCCTCGGCCCGCCCCCCGCTCCGCCCCCTCAGGACTGTTTTCATAGGCGGCGCCGACGTGCCACTCAAAGCAGCGGGAGTTGGCAACGAGCAAGGGCGTCTCGGATGGGTCACACGCGGAGGGGGAGCGAGCTGCGCTTACTTTCTCCGGGGCTGGAGCGTGGTAATTAGTCGTGCAAACACGGGAGGTGCAATTAAGCTCAAGGAGCTGCTGAGGATCCCGGAGAGGCCACGTTCTGGATTGATTTTTTTTAAAAAAAATATTTTAAGGCCATCTATCTTCCCTACTTTTGTTAGAGGCAAAGGATTCCAAGGCCCACCGACTTGCTTCCTTTCGACGCTAGCAAAAAGCACGTGTAGTTGAGACCAGAAAGGGATTGTCCCCAAATCCCAACAGCCCAGAAGCCCGTCATTTCTCATAGAGCGTAGGGAAGGTCACACACGTGAGCGATACGGACTTGGGAGGTAGGGATAAGAAGGGAGTGTGTCTGTCTGCAAATTGGCGAGACAGCTTGAGAACCGCAGCAAATCTCTTTCCCGGAGGTGAGACAGAAGCATTCGACCCTCTTCCCCACCCCTCTGTGTATCGCCCCCACCCATGATCAATAAAGCCTCGTCAGACGGACGATTTGACCAGCAGGAGCCTGGCTTCTCGTTGGGATATAGATGCACCGGGAGTAGCCAGGGGAAGACATTTAGTGAAAATTAGCAAATGCAAAAGCACCAGGCGCCAGCGAGACGACACAGACAGAGACTGACACTCAATTATCCCCCCCTCCCAAAACAATCCCAGGCAAACACACTGGCTCTGCCTGATCAATATCAGCCCCAAAGCGATCTCCTTACTCAGATGCTAATTCATTTATCAGGGAACTCTCTCACCAACAAAGCAGACAGGATTACTCACACCTTTTCTTTCTATCTATCTTTCTTTCCACAGTTTGTTACAACTCTGGATTTACTGGAAATTGTACACAAAAATCCAATTCTCCAGCGTTTGGGTACCGCATGAATGGACCACAGATTTTATGTTTCAGTACGATGGTCCCAATGCCAAAACATACTATGTATTTAGGGAGCATAAGGCTTAATGCTTTTTTCTACCCCAATTACAAAATCATGGGGGTTCAAAACCATTGAATCATGTAGCTCGATCCTACGCATCTTTACTCCAAGGCAAATCCCACAGTATTAAATAGGGCTTTCGCCAGGTAAGAGAAGACTGATAAATTGCAGCCATGGACTGCAGTCCTAAAAGTGTTTACCAAATGTAAGTCCCTGTCTTTGCTTTTTATTACATCCAGATAAACTTCTTTGTTAGGCTCTGGCTGTTATAATCACAGAGTTGACAGAGAGACACCACACTGTCTAGTGTAACTCCCTGATATAAGATGTCTCATATCAAAAGCATCCTTGCTAAGGAACTGTGTTTTTCTTCAAAATCAACCACGCAGTCCCCAACGTCCCTAGGAAGCTTATGGCACAGGTAAGTTACTTCTATGCTAATAGGTGGATGCTAAATAAGAGGACAGTCAGTCTGGCCTCTCTCTCTATCTCACCCAGAATATTATTTATTTAATTGTAACATTTATAACCTGCCCTTCATCCACAAGGGATCTCAGGGTGGTGAACACATTAAAAACAAACACATCCAAGATAAAAACCATACAATTCAACATTAAAAGACAAATTAAAACAACAACTCTTCAGCCAGCGAGCCAAACGAAAACGCAACCATCAATTCCGTTTAAAAGCAATTTTAAAATTCTAAAATATCAACATGGGCAAAAGGAAACATTTTAATTTGGCACCAAAAATAAAACAAGGGTGGTGCCGTACTTCTTTTGGGAGGGCATTCCAATGTTGGGGTGCCATCACCGAGAAGGCCCTCTCCTTTGTAAAGGCCTAGTGTATGTCTTTCACTGATGGTATTCAGAGAAGTGGCTCTTCTGAAAATCTTCGCACATAAGCAGGATAGTATGGGAGGAGGAGGTTCTTCACGTATTTGCACTCGATAGTGAATTGGGAGCCAAGATTATTCCTTAAGAGTTAGTGCAGTAGGGGTGTGTTACAACTATGATGGGAATGATCAGTGCTCACAAAGCGAGTGCCGATTCCTGCACCAGTGCTGGGCCAAGTCCAGCATCCACATGAGAGGCTTCACCCACTACTCATGAACCAATATGCCTCATCCCACTTAGAGGACCATCTGGTCACGTTGTAGCAGAGGGATAAGGCACTTCAGCTACTCATGTACTCCCAGAAGCAACAGAAGCTGCAATTGATGCTCTCAATCTGTGGCAAAGAAGGCTTTGAGCTAACAATGTCCAAAGAGGTTAGGAGTCAATGCAGGTGAAGCTTTCTCACTGCCTGCCAACCACCCAGACACTCTTGTGAATAGTCGCTCACCTTCCGGGTGCTTCTTTGGGGCCACTGTGTTAATCTTGACTGTTCAAAGGTTAACTGCAAGGCTATAAAGGCATTGGCCAGGATCCAAGGAACTGCAGAACTGGTTCTATGAGCCCAACAGGGCTTTCGGTTAGTTTCCCCTCCAGGCTACCTGGCAAATTACTTTTGAAATGCAGGGAAGGTGGGGTTCAAAAATAGCTTGTGAGTTTATGATGTGGTGGGAGAGGCAGGGAGGGTCAGCTGTTCAAAGGCAAAAAGTAAAACATCCCACTGGGCTAGAGCAAGCCTCTCGTATGAGCCAAAGCCGCTCTAGAAATCCCAGTCATTGTCTTGAAGTTCTGTTGTTATACATAAACAACAAAGAGGGCCTCTTTACATGACCACGCTGAGGAAAATAAGCCACC
Source organism: Elgaria multicarinata webbii (assembly GCF_023053635.1). Classification (NCBI taxonomy): domain Eukaryota; kingdom Metazoa; phylum Chordata; class Lepidosauria; order Squamata; family Anguidae; genus Elgaria; species Elgaria multicarinata. The sequence continues at coordinate 26,258,871 of NC_086171.1, read as the reverse complement.
GTGGCTTATTTCCCCCTGCTGTGTCAGCCAGATGTCCCTAATTACCCTCCCTGGCACAGCATACCATGTTGTCTGAACCCGGGCAGCATGGCTTGTCTGGGATGGCAGCAACCCTTAAATAACCCCACAACAGTCCATGGTTTATTTGAGGGTTGCTGCCGCATCAAACAAGCCATGCCACCCGGGAATGGATGACTCAGCAAGTCGCACCAGAGAGAGCAATTGGGGAAATCCGGCTGGCATGTGACCAACACACAATAGCTTGTTAACCATGCTGCAATCATGTGAACCTGGTCAGAGCCTTAAAGGCACATTTATTTATGGACACCATCCATTTCATCAGATGCATCAAATGACAGTGTCCACAAAAGCTTACACCAGAATAAATTTATTAGTCTTTAAGGTACCACAAGATTCATTGTTGTTTCTGCTGCAGCAGACCAACACATCCAACCCCACTGGAAATTGTTACTTATTGTTATGCATATTTATTCATGCATTTTTGAATGATTGTGCTTCTTTCCTTCTTCCTTAAGTTTGCCTTTCTTGCCAAAAGAAAGAAGAATTTAATGAAAACTATCGCTACTAAGAGGGCAAGTAGCCATAATAAGGATTCATCTGCCAATATTGACAAGTCTGCACATTATCTCATTGGAGATTTTCCCAAATGTGCGTTTTCTATGGTAATTGGAAGGTGGAGAGCAGGGTTTACTTTATAATGCAAATATAAATTTTGTGTAACTTGGTTCAGAAATGAATTGTACACCATTAATAGAATAACATCAATTATCTTAACAGTGTAATGCAAAGCAGTATCAAAAGCTGCATGCGCAGGGGTGGGCCACCGAAATCTGTTGTAGGGGCTGGATGACATACAGCCCAGCCAGCTGTGATGTCAAGTTCCTCCTGATGTAATTTGGTCCCCACTCAGAGGAGGATCCTTCCAGTACATCCACTGGGAAACGTCCACTGACTGCACATCCACTGGCTGCAAATGGGGTTTCTCCCATCGGAGAAGACGCATGTGCAGCAAAACAGCTTCATGTGCCCCATGCCTTTTTTCCATTCAGGAAAGGATGTGGGGTAGGCAAAGCTGTTCAACCTGGCTTTGTTCGTCATTCACCTTCCCCATGAGGGTTGCTTCAGCCCACACATCTGGTGCACTTTAAAGTTATCATGGAGGCTCTCTGTTTTTAATATATCTATGGCCACAATAGCGCCTACAACTGCCATATGAGTGCACAGCTGCCACTCCTCCAGGGGAATCCCTTTGTTCTCTCCAATTGGGAGGGGGAGTGTCATGCAGGGGAATCCCCTTGTTATCTCCAATTACAGGTCGGAGATAACAAGGGGATCCCTCTTCCCACCTCCTCCCAAAGTCTCTAGGCCATGGGGCACAGCTTGGGGAGGGGCTTGTGGAGAGAGACCTGGCCTCCACTGGCCAGAAGGGCAACCTCCATGGGCTGGATTAGGCCCTAAGGCTGGAGATTGCCCACCCATGCAGTAGGGCAGGGGTAGGCAGCGTGGTGCCTATGACACCAGTGTGCTCCAAGGCATGTTTTGGTTCCCTCTATGATGATGTACCCTTCCCACTTTTTTCTAATTAGCACATTTTTCCCAGCGTCTAAGAGTGCTGTGAAATAGGTTTCTGTTGGTGCCAAAAACTGGGGTTTCAAAGGAGTTGTTTAATATATAGGTACTCAGACCCCACTTCTGCCTTGCACTCAGTCCTTTGGGCAGGTTACTTGTCTTGCCACATCTCCCGTGGCAGCCATTTTGTGGTGGTGCCCAGGACAGTTTCTCAAATTGCCCAATGTGCCCATGTCTATGCAAACCACTCCCTTTTTTGGTCCTCCTTTTTTTTTGGTGACCTATTTCCTCATTTTTGCCGGTCCATACGTGACGAACCACTCTACGTGTCTGCCACCTTGAGCTCCTTGGAGGGAAAAGCGGGATAAGAAAAAAAAAAGAGGGTAATGAATTGTGCAGGCTCTTTTGAAACGAGTACCCAATAATTTCGCTGTCAAGACACAAAGGAGTATCTGTATGTGAGGCAAACCAAAAATGGGCAGAAATGTTTTGAAAGAAAGAAAGGGCAGAAGGTATTGCCTGCACAAGGCAACACTAATGACATGTTCTGCGGCCCAAAGGAATGCAAGATAATAACTCCAAGGAAGCAACAAGCAGATGCCTGAGGCATCACAATGTGTCTGTTACAACTGTTAAGGGAGCAGCCTGGAGACTGAGCTTGTAATGACTGTGTGGCCCACGTCCCACGGCCTACCGGCCGGCCTGGCCACTCTCCCTCGCGCATTCTTTCTCACCATCAAACCCCAAATCAAAGCAGCAGCCTGAAGTGAATCCCGGAGACACGAGGGACACTTTCCCAAAGGAGCCTCCTCCAGGTCAACTGGGATCAGTCTCTGACCCTCCAAATCTCTCCTGAGCTCACGGAGGAATGCAGTCTGAAGGCCTCCATCCCAGACTTGAGGCACATTACGATCGGTGAGTATTTGTGAAAAGAACAGACTCATTCGAAAGAAAAGAAAATGCAAGCTAGAATGAGTAGCCAGTGGCTCGTTTGCATAGCTTTCCGCGTTGGAAGATCCGGCAACTGGGGCTCCGTACCGGCCAACTGAATACTGCCACGTGCAGTAGAAAGGGGCATGAATAAATCAGACACCTATTTCATAGGTACAATGGCAATTTTCTCATACGCCAACTCGGTCATTCCACAGAGAAGCTTTAAGTCCCCAGGTAATGCACCTTAGTCATTTTATCTAATAAAGGCAAAACATGGCTGCCAAAATGCCAGCTATTTTAAACAGGTGTTTGGATTAAACCACTTTGTTGGTGTATACAAAGTTCTAAAATGTGGGACATGTCAGTATCAGGCAATAGATCTGAATAACATGCTGAAAATTACCCACCGTTCCAGAATGTAAAAATATATGGCTTGGATCCAGATTTAGATGTGGGCAACTGGGCTGGCCGAAGCAGACTTCCCTGAGGCTGAGAGGGAAGGAGGGATCCCCCAAAATTGGGTGGAGGCACTTTCACTCTGCCTGATTGGGAGGGGATCCCCTCGCCATAGCACGGCTTACCCCAATTAGCAGGATCCCCCCCCCCCCGCAAAAAAGCAAAAAAGTTCTGTGTATCATTTTCAGGGGCTGTAGTGGGCAATGGAGGCTGGTGGCTCCGACATCAGTGGGTTCGTGAATCCACTCAGTGGATTCAGCCAGAAAAAGTTAGAACTTTTAAGGGTATGAAGGTCCATGGATAGCCCCTTTAGAGTTCTGACTGGATCTGATTGAAACCCTGAATGGATTTACTGCCCCACTGACATCAGAGCCAACAGCCCCTCTGACTTGCCTTGGATGCTGTTTTGGATCCTCTGAAGCAGCCTTGATTTGACTCGGGGTGCTTTGGAGGGTGTGCCTGCCCTGCCTCAGCACTGAAGCCGAAGTGAGATTTGCCCCACTCCAAGTGGGTCAAGCTTGCGGGTTCCTGGGTACTGGCCACATGATCAACACCCATGAAAGTCAGGCACAAGGCTAACCAGGAATTCATTGGACTCCCTACTCCCTGCAGCCCCCTTCCCCCCACAGCCCAGAACCACTGCCGGCGCTGGGACATCTTTAAATCATGTCCTCCTGTTGAGAACCAAGCTGCACTTCAAAGTTACCATGGAGGCTCTCTGTTTTAATATATCTATGGCCACAAACTACAGCGACTGTAAAGAGAAAATGGTTGTTTGTGGCCATAGATCTATTAAAAACAGAGAGTCCCCATGGTAACTTTAAATTGCAACTCAGCTCTCAGGGAGGAAGACGCGATTTAAAGGTAAGTCCTGGTGGTGGGACATGGGCAGGGAGAGAGAGATGAGTTTGATGAGTCCAATAGACTCACCTGTACTCACAACCAACTTTTCCAAGTGGGGTGGGGGTGGGGGTGGCCCAGCACTACCCCAAATCATCCTGAGGTGCCCCGAGGCTTCAGTGCCGATCTGTTTCACCCTTGGGTCACCTTGGGCTGACCTGGTACCACCTCAGATTTGGGCTGAGGCAGGCTCAGATCTGGAGATTCAGCCCAGGCACTGGACAGCCCTACTTACAACAACCCTGCAGAGAACGTTCTGCCAGGAGATGTTGACTTGTCCAAGGTACTCAAAGAGGTGCACGGCTGAGCAGGGATTCAACCTTTTTTTTTCCTTTTTTACATTTATATCCTGCCCTATATCACAAGGATCTCAGACCTTGGACTACAATCTTCTACCCACTTACCTGGGACCAAGCTCCATTGACCTCAACAAGGCTTACTTCTAAGTAGATTCATACAGGATTGCACTGTCAATGTTCCACATCCAAATCCAACATTGTGTCCATTGCACCATCCACACTCTTATTTAGGGAGAGAAACAAGCAGAGTTGTTCCTATGATTTCTCCAATGCGAACATTTATTTTCATGGTCAGCAACCGGCTTTATGAGAGGTCCACTTTGAGGAGGGGATGGAAGATGGGGGGCTGGACTCTATCACCATCACCCCAAATGGACTGCTAGCAAAATTCCACCCTTCT